>NC_089881.1:22427500-23835000 GCF_040182565.1 Anser cygnoides
AGAACACAGGTTGGTTAAATTTCAGAAATGGGCTTGTGGTAAGGCAATAAAGCAAGCATGGTTTGGGCTGTCTGTGCGTATTTCTTTAGGCCTTTCACTCGGCTCTGTTAATTTTTCTTTCTTTTTTTGAAGTAATGGCATTGTTAATATACTATATATGTGTATATATATCGGTTTAAATACTCAGGCATTGAATTTTGGTGCAGCCAGGGCTGTGGGTTCGAGGATTTGGCCTACTCGTTGCTGTTGGGGCCTGCAGGTGCTCCCCTCACACAGCTGGCATATTGGAGTCAGCTGGGTCAGGGCGGTGTAATGCCGGCTGCGGGTGCTGGGGAGCTGGTGCTCAGTGTCTGTGGTGCTGGGTGGATGTTAGAGCCTCCCTCTCTTGGACTTGGTAAGTTGTTCTGCTGGTTTTATTCCGTCTACATGCTTATCTTCTTGTGCGAAACTTTTAAGCTTCCTCTAAGCCTGGTTTGTGTAACTCGACGACTCCAATGCGGTAAGTCTTTCAGGTTCTCCCTCTGTGCTTTATGATTCTGAAGAAAAGAAAACCTTTTCCCTTTTATAAAATAATGTTAAAATGACAAGTGGTTTCTTATGGCCTGAGTTGTGTGTTGTTTACTGACCACATGGTGCTGCTCTGGAAATAATGTCCTTAGAAAAATACCTGTGTAGAAATTTTGACCTCATGGAAAGTAGTGGCGAAAATGGCGTCACTTTCCACAGGACTGGTACCTGCTGTTCAGGGCTCAGTTGCATTTGAATGTAAATTTTAAAGTGAACTCAAATACAAGCCTGTGCTTAGAGCAGCTCTAACTCCAGAGGAAGGTTTGTATTTGAATTTTTATGTCTTAAGCTTGTGGCTGATGAACTTTGAAGAGGGGCCTCTACGTGGGCAGGACTCTGCAGGGGGGAAAGAGCTCGTAGAAAGCCCTATGGGCAATACTCTGCTGTCCCTGCAGAGTATTTTTACCTTTGGTAAAAATCAATGATCCTTACTGTTATTGAAGTGACACACTTAATATGCTAAGTGGGATGGTTGGGAATTGTGCCTATCTAACTGTGAACAGCTTTTTCTTGAGGTGACCTTTAATATTTTATTGCAGCGAAGCACCCACAGAACAATTCATAAGGTCAAAAAATTGTGTGCTTAGTCATGAACTTCCTTCACTTGTTTGGTGTGCTTGGACTTTTCCTATCCTCCATAAGCGTCGCTTACTCCTATCAAATGAAAAAGACTCTGATGTTAGTCTAAAGGTCCATTGCTTAATGCGCACTTGCTGGTTATTTCCACTCCGTTCTCTTCAGTAGTATCTGATTATCTGTCTAAATGGTGCAAAACCTGATTAGGAAGACAAAACGGTAATGGGGTGAAGGACAGGAACCACTCAATTTGTATGGAATTTAACCCCTTGTGCCACAATATTGTTGAATTTCCTCAGAGGTTACTGTACTGGGAACATTAAATTGCTCTGTCTGACCTCTGAAATGTCAATAACATTTCTAAATTCAAAATTACCTAGGGGAATACTTAAAATACTTGCTGCTTTACTGGAGAAAGGGTGGCTTCTCCCAAAAACTGTACCTGCAAAGATGTTATTTTTATGTGCGTACTCTTCAGAGTGGAGAACAGGGAGGCCAAATGGAAATACAGCTGCTCAGATTCAGATCTTGTCTTCCATGAAGCTGAAACTCACCCAGAGCGAAGCTTTCCTTTAATGTCCCTCTCAAATGCTATGCTGAGTATTTATATCTACTGTAGGACTTTGTGTGGGATTTTCAGCTAAATACAGAAGTGTTGCTGTATGGGATACTGGAAGTAGTCACTCATAGGTAGTAAGCCAGAGTGGCTTTATTTTCAAAGTGGTGTTTTAACACGTTGGCTGTGGAGCACAATGGTTTTAGGTTGGAAAAGGGTTTTAGGTTTGGTGTGGTGCCAGGGCAGCCTCATCAAGCTACAGGAGGGGTGTACTCTTAAGTGTTGTCTGTAACAACAGAAACAGGTTGCCGACTTTGCTTAGTAAGATTTCAGCATAATCTGTTTTCTCAATGCTCTGTAGCTTTAAATAAAGCACTGACTTCAAGGGTAGGGCTGTGATAACAGCGAGGCACTGCATTTACTTATTTACTTTGGCTGATGGAAGCTCCTGTCTGATCTGATAGCAGAGAGCTCAGGTGCTGTGTCCCAGCTGCAGTTCGGGTAGACACCTTTGTGCCAGCTAGATACCTGCGTGGGTTCAAGTGGCTGTTATGTCAGAGCTTTATTTCTAATGGTGACTGTACTGTAAAACAGCCAAAACTTTTAATGTTAGAGGCAAATTACTTTGTAGCAGCACCATAAACGGTCACTATAAATGGCTAGGAAAGTTCAGGTGTTGCTCCGTGCGCCTGGTGCAGAGCCCGGAGGGAGCTGAGCTCCAGGCACTGCATGGAGGACACTTCTACATCCCACCAGGGACAGAGGAGCAGGGTCCTCACTTGCTGGCGAGGCTGTTCCCTGGTGGCTGGTGTGGTCACTTGGTGCGTCCCTATTATCAGGGCTCCTGCTAGGGCCCTGCTCCAGGCAGGGACCCAAATGTGCGTGGTGCTGATGTGGGAAGGTGTCAGAGATGGTTCCTGTATTTTCTCGCATCGACTATTGGGTGTCTCTGCAAACTCACCAATAAATCCTTCAGCTCTGGGGCGTGTAACAGGAATCACTCCCTGTGCTGTGTGCTTTCAAACTGGAGCACTAATGCAGCCTCTGCTACCATGCTGTAATATGAAAAGGGGGTGGGAGGGTCAGTTGAAGTTATGAACACAGTCCTGAGCCTACGTATAAAATCTTTCGTGGGGGCTGGTGTGCAGGGTTCCTTGGTTCAGAAAGGAAACTGATTTCTCTCGTGCTGGCGGCTCGCGTTCACGTGGGCAGCGTGCGGGGGCCATTTGCATGAAGAGCTGGAGGGCTTTAGGGAACGGGACAACCATGTAATCCACTTAAGGTTTTTAGTGCATACTCCACTTATTTAACCAAAAAGTCTGTTTAAAAAAAAAAAAATCTTCCCTAATAGAATATTGCTTCTTAATGAATAGGCCCCCTTGTTATGGGACAGCTTAGTGTTGTTAACATTTTTCTCTCTTGTTTGGCTTTATTAGGTGCTATCTCCCATGGCTATCTGTAAAGCCAATTAGTGGAGAAAATAACAGCCATATTAATCTCCCTAAGCAGTGTGAGGAAAAAGTCATAATATCATAGGGAAATTGTTCTAAGTGTGAAAAATTACCCACTTCGTCTATTTCATTTTTCTCAAACTCCAAAATTAATGACTTTCTGAAAAAAAAGATATATTTATCTCTGTGTAAAGGGAGAGATTTGATGAATGCTAAAGAGAAACCAATAGAGCTTTAATAAAAATGTGTATGTCCATAATCCTATGAAATTCTATGAATCCTATTCCAGCATGTTAAACTGCTGATTTGTATCTCTGTGTCAAATATAATTACTGGCAAACAGGAGCTGTGCTATAATATCTATTAATCAAGATTATAATTAGGAATTTAAGAAGCTGTTTGCTTGAGTTGGAGCTGCGTTGAGGCAGTGCCAGAGCTCTGGAGGCTTCAGTGTGTGGCTCCATCTCCAGCCCGGGCGCAAGTGCTGCTGGTGTGGGCACGCACAGCCTGTGTTGTATTTAGGGATGGGGGCAGTGGGCACCACGAACAGGTGCAGCTTTTTGTTCCAAGTCAGCAAAAAGTCTTGATTTTTGGGGAGTGTTTTCATGCCACTTTAAGTCCCATTTGGTGATGTTGAGTCCTTGTTTAAAATAATCCACTGAGGGACATCTTACGTCAGTCTGTTTTCCAGCACGGGAGGTAAGAGAATACACAGCAATTGCTGTAAATAATATTTTTGAGCTCTTCGGATCCTTTTGACCTCGGCAAGTGCCATAGGAACAAAATGGGGTTTGGAAAAGAGATGGCATTAATGGGCTTTTGGTTGTGGCAAAAGAGAATGAACTGGTAGAGGTGAGCGCGGTGTTATTTTCAGAAAGCTCTGTCAATTGGTAAAATAGTTGGCAATTCATTATTTCAACACACTTGTGTATTTTGGCCCTCAAAGCAGTGAGCTTAAATGGTTAATTTTATTTTTCTATTCTTTATTTCTTATTTCTGTAGAAGGCTGCCTGATGCTCGTGAGTTTGGCAAATTGGGATCACCTCCTTTGTCTGTTTGCTCTCTCACTTGTTTCTATCCTTTTTTTCCTTTTCTCCTTTTCTTTCCTTCTGCTTCTTATTGTTAGTTCTCCAGGTGTATTTTCCTCAACTTCTACCAGGTCCGGTCGTAACAAGCTGAACATGGCGTGAATGTTCCCAGCCTCATTTTAACTAAATTAACTACACTTACAACCTTGGTGTCAGAGCTCTGAACAATGAAAGCTTGCCACCGAACACATGAAACAAAAATGAAATTAGCCAGTGGTAGGAAACTACAAACAGCTGAGGCATTCAATTGTTAGCCATTTGAAGGATTAACTTCTAAATCATGTAGAGCTCCCTTGGTAGTTTAGCTAGTTGGGCACTCAAGGGTATATAAAAACACGCTTTAAAGTAGAAATGTATTTCTTCACCTATAAAAAAGAGATTTACTGGCAGGTTGTGATATTATTAATACTGGATTTTTCTGCCATCGTACGTAGTACTTAATCACGCTTTCTTTTACTTTCTGCAAACCCTTCTGTTGGGTTCCCAGTGAAGGACAGTGCGGATGGACTTGGTGCTGAGAGACAGATGACACTATTACCAAGAAATATGTTACCAACTTAAGTTGGTAACAACTGCCTACTGTATGCAGTTCTGGTATGTGAATAACTTCCTCCCATGGATATTGTCCACTAGATGTAGTTAGGACCAGAGGAGTATTTGATACCAAACTATGGTTGTTATTTTGCTACTAATTATGGGAAAACTTCTGTATATTTGTACTCTACTGAAAGCAAAGATATGCCAGCAAACGAGGCTTTTAGTAAGACTTGGTAGAAGATTTTCTTTGTTAAAGCATTGCAGAGTTGCTGAGGGCTTAATCAGGACTACAAAAAAGGGAACTCTGCTAATTGTGGTCATACGCTTATTTGAATTCAGTCTTTTCTGTGTCATGTGAGAACACTGTCATGGGCCTATGGAGCTTCACAGGGAAAAAATCCACAACTTTCCTTAATGTTTCTTTCAAACAAGACCCTGAAGTCCTCAGACAAGTGTTTATTCAATCAAAATCCTTCAGATTGCACAATTAAGATTGATGAATTTTATCGGAGTCTTTTTCTCTTTAAATGAGTAGCACTAAACAGAGGTGACTTCCTTTCCTAGCACAGACTCGATAATGAATATATATATATAAATATATATTTGTCTAGAGTCTTTTGCAGTGGAAGTCCAAAGCAAGGAGCTCATGTGGAGGGGGGAAAAAAAGAAAGAAGGAAAAAAAAGCAGCAAAACCAACAAAAAGCTAAAATAAAAGGGGGAAAATGTAGAATCACAAAGAAAACCTAAACAAATAAAGTGCAAACAGAGAGTGACAAGCGCACTCAGCCCCTGGATTGGTTATGGATGAGACGACAAGTATATGATGAAATTAATGACCCTCTGTCAACTTTTTAGATCTCACTTTTAAAGAGAATGGACCAAAAATCAATAGCCCCCAAACCACTAGTACTCCAGTGAACCAGTTTATCATTTATCTTACTGCTGGCACTCATATAGAAAGTGCAGCCAAGCACAGCGTAGGACTTTCATTGGTAGTCATCATTACATGCAGTGTTTGAGCACTCCCGTTAAAGGTCAGAGGTGTGCAGTACAGCTCCTCTGAGAAGTACCTATTTGAAATTACCAATATCTGTGTATGGCTTATCCATGCCGTACACTACTTTTTTATTATTTTTTTATTTTTTATTTTCTGTGTGCATTTCCCCTTTCTGAGCTTTACCTGTTGGCAGAAGCAGTGGAGCTGCAGCCTGGCGGCGGTGGCTGCGCACCTGCAGCTCAGGCAGAGGTGACGTCTCCATTTTCCTCTCTGATTCTTGGCTGCTGAGTCTTGGCTGTTTCTATCTGAGCTGAAATAGCTGATATGAACTAACACCTGTAATGAAAATTGTTCTCCTTTCTCCATCCCCCCAAACTTCTAGGATGGTGTTTAACATCTGTTTTTAGGTGCTTAGGAAGTCCAGAACAGACAAGGCTGCATTTAAAGTTTATGTATTGCATATGACTCTAGGTAGCTAATCCTAAATCTGAAGATGCAGGCAGGCCCCTTCCCACTCCCTGCGTGATGGGTGTAAGGATTTGTTGCACGTGCCAGGAAGCAGGCAGGTATTGAAGGACTTGAAAGAAAGGTGGTGAATAAATACAAGGTTTTGCCTCAGCAAAATTTTTGTTACAGGAAAGTGATACGTTACCAATTTCCTTCTACCATGTGTGTCCTTCTGTCCAAAGTAGCTGCTGCAGGCTGAGGAGTTGTTGCAGTGGGGAATAACATTAAATGACAACAGCACAATGTCTCTAGACAACAAAAAATGTATATAAGGGGAAAAAATACCTCTAGATACAATGTAATACAGATGAGAAATATGAGGCCAAGCGCATCCATAAGGTGGCACTTAGAAAGGATGCACTGTGTTTTCAGCCACGGGATGTACTGGTGGCCTGGGGCCCCCACCTCTGTGCAGCCATCCCCACAGCAGCTGGGATGCTTGGCCAGGGCTGCAGGTGATTTACTTAGGTACAGAGGGAGTCCTGCTTTATTCCTGGCCTCCCAGCTGCTGTCACCGACCTGCCTTTCTGAGAGACTCACGCAGTTATGTGCAAATCACAGCAATTCCCTGTAAGTCTCCCTGTCTGCCTCTTCCTGAAAAAGCAGTCAGGTGATGAGAGGCACAAATTCTGCATCTCCAATAGAAAGAAATTGCATGCACGTTTTTGGCACGCAGCTCTGCCTATGCCTTGCTAAAACCACCATCTGTTGCTCACCTGTGTGTGGCACGATGCAAGGACAAGCATCGAGGGTGGTTTTGAGGTGCAGGGACCAAAGCGGGAAGCAGAGCATCGGTGCGACGGGCAACCAGAGGCTCGAAGGTGGCAGATCAGAAGTAAATACTGTCATTTATGTTGTGCCTAAAATGAATGGTGCTGGTGGATGAATGTTGGATGTGGGTTTGAACAGACAATTCTCTGGGATTCAGTGCAACTTCCACTGATGTCAATGGGAAAAACTCCCATGGCCGTGAAGGTGGGGGCTGGACCTGCTGTGGGTCTGCCTTGGAGCTGTGCAGTCAGCAGATAAAATCAAAGGTGCCATCGGTTGGCCATAAGCAAACAAGCAATCTCTTCCATATTCAGTCAACATTTTTTTTTCCCAGCGTATTAAGCCCGTATTTTATCCCGAAGAGTGAATAGAGACAATGACTCGAGTCACACCTATCATATCCTGTTTGCTTGTACAGTGAGTGCCCGGTACCAGAACGGCGAGCTCGCATTATGTGTGCCTCTCAAACAGAAAAGGCAAGTCGCGTCAAGTAGAACAATTCTTGTGCTAATTGCAACCATTTCAATTTTACCACTCCAGGCTGGTTTCCCTGAATGAGCATGTTAATCTGTTAAGGCTTGTAATATGTTCAGACATTTAATACTTTTAATAAATATTTTCTCTTTTTTCCTCCTTTTTCTTTTTTGTTTGGCAACTAGACCAGAGGTTTCTTGGTGGAAGAAACTAGGAAAGTCTTGTTTGCTTTGACATCAAATCAGTCTGTATTCGGTGTGGCAATAGTTTAGCTCCAGGGGATGCTTGATAAAACAGGGGCAGGGAAGGATGATCTCCAACACAAGCCCATTTCTGGCTTCCAGCAGAAGTGTCTGAACCAGTTTGCTGCTACATCCCTCCTTGCAGAAGGACAGGCACCATTGCACTTCTATCCAGTGCCAGAAGAACCTAAATTTCAAAGCTTTTCTGGTTCAGGCTTTCAGTTGTAGTCACTTACTGAAAAAAGTATGTTTTTTTTTTAATGTATTTTTTTTACCTACCCCGTCTCCCTGGGTAGTCCTGCCATCGAACTGTTGCGTTCACCAATTTGCGTTTTTACGATCCACGTTTCTAACTTTAAAGCAAACGTCAAAATCTGGGTCAGGACAGGGAAAACTCTCGCAAGTCGACTCAACAAGCAGAACTTGCAGCTGCTCTTTGGAGCACGCTTCAGAGCGTGCGTTTTCCCAACGTGGCCGAATCCTTCCCTGCTGCCACTGCCCGCTGCTGGCGTGTCCCTGTTGTCACCCCCCTCCGTGGAGAGGGAGCACCCCCAGGCTGCAGCCTGCACCGGGACTGCACAGGATTCATAACTAATCTGTGTCTGAAGCGTACGTTTTTCAGCAAAAGGTTTCCCATGTCTTGAATCGGAAGGGTTGCAGCTATTTTTGTGCATGCTAACTAGAGACCTTTCTCTTTAAAAGCGAGAGCTGGGCATGTCGTGTGTGTTATAACTTAAAAGCTTCAGCGGAGCTGCATTTTTGAGAGTTGTATTCATTCTGGAACTGTACCACAATTCATCATATTAAACTTCATTTGTTGGAAGCCTTGCACTGGAATATGGGCTTGGTCTCTAAGGAAGTGCTTCATTTCTGTATTCCTTACCAATAACAGCGCACGCCACTGTCTTTTTATTACTTTGTGGCTAGCACCATTCACGCGGTGCGTTTCTGCATCAGGGCTGGAGAGCCCCCCGTCCTGCTGAAAAATTTAGACTGCTACAGCAGTAATCAGAAATACCAATAAAGTGTCCCTGGTTCTAGGTGGTGATGTGGGATGGAGGGAGAGAAAGATATAAAAATGAATCATGATGTGAGACAGTATTGCTCTGGCAACTGCTTCAAAACCTGAGTGTAGTGAGACTATATAAAGGCTTCAGAATATTCCTACGGTCCTAAAGAGACCTGCAAAGACATTGCAAACTCATCAGGCAGCCGGGGCTGTGAGGAGGGGGAGAAAATACAGTTTTGAGCCATTCATCCCCAAACAACAGATGTGCCTTAACCTAGAAATAGGTAATATGGCTTCCAACCGAGGTGAACTGCTTTGGATAAACCTGGTTAAAAAACAGCCACACGTTTAATGCAGGAAGCTGTCTGAGGTGTAAAGAATGGCTAAGTAAGTGAGTGGGACACCATTAATCTTGGTTTGTTTCAGCACTACATCTTTAGCTGTTGAAGAGGGGAAAAAAAAAAAAAAACTTGCTCCTAGCTCATAACCCGAGTGTTAAAACTGATGTCCTCCCCATTAGGGCCTGTAAACTCATTAGCACATGGCAATTTATCCTCTTTTATTTCTTCTCAATTATCCTATCATCCATTGTATCTGGATCTGATTACCCTTTCCCAGAGTCAAACATTATCTTGTAAATCATTTGCTTTAAGTCTAAGCCTGCCATTGCATTGCCCGGGATTTGCTTAGGCAGGTAATAAATCAATTAGCATTAAACTTGTGGCGTCATCAATTTTCTTTCCTTGCGACTGAAAAAAGGAGTACCTGAACTTTGTGGAGCCGTATCAGATTTCCTTACTGTCCGCGTTGAGATTTCCTTTTTCTACCCTAGCTTTACCCCACATCCCATATCAATATCAATATATTTTGGACCAGAATGGAGAGGAAAGCGGTCGGGGAAACGCGCGTGGACCCACATCTAAGGTCTATGGGAAGAGTACTGTTGACTTGGGCTGCTCTGGATCAAGCCAGGGGACTCTTTGATAAATGTCAAGACCCAAATGGTGATGACTGTCCAGAATGACTAGCTGTGACCTCAGGAAGGTGGAAACGATGTGCTGGTGCTGCCCTCAGATGCAGTGAGGGATGCACTGGTGCTGTGCCAGCCCCGTGCTGCCCAGGGCTGCCTGTTCTGCTCATCTCCAGCCTTTCTCTTGGGCACCAGCAGCCCTGCAGTGGCGGAGGGATGGTGCTGTGCTCCTGCCCCGCCTCCTTCCTCCTGCCCTGTGCAATCGCCGTGGTTCAGGTGTCTCCGCAAGGAGCGGTGCTTTGGCACGGATGCAGCCCAGAAGTGCCGTGGAGCGCAGGAGCACAACTGGCTTTAATCTACTCCTCCACGCTCCTCCTCCAAACTTACTCCCACTACTTCTTGGCGGATCCCCAGGATCTGATCTGACAGTTACAACAACATTTATTAGCTGTAGTCTGGGCAAGTGGTGCAAAGGGAAACGCTTCTCGCACCCACTGTGTGTAACCTACCAGGGCAATGCTGAACCAGCATTCCCACCTTCGGATCTCGGTGTATGCAGCCTCCTCAGCTTTGTGCGCTCTCTTCCATGCTAAGCCTTCAAAACAGGAGGGGAAGATGTGCAATTTTAGCAAAGCTGCCTTGCCGTGCTCTGATCCCAAATTAACTGAAAGGGAAATCCGTGCCTAGATCTTTTCAGTGGAATACCCAAGGTTCAGCTTGCCCTGTTGCTTCATTTAGAGAGCTCACTGTGCTGAGGGATGTGCCCCTGGCAGAAGGCAGTGGCCCTCTGCACGTGGGAAACCCACATGGAAGGGGCTTCTACAGGGGGACTGAAGTCTGTCAGCATAAACTCAGCACCACATTATCTGCAAACCTCTCGTGCTTACGTGCACGTTACCCACAATCGCTGTTCTCACAGGAGAGCACTTCTGCCTCTACTCCGTTGTGAAACTCAGTAAGATTTTGGTAAGCAAACAGAGGACGAGGACCTTGAGGCTACCTTTTGCATTGCATATGCTCGCAGCATGGTTTGTTTTTTTTTGAATATTTTTGTAGAGCCCTGAAGTTTTGTATCATGGCTATTTCTCTTTCTATGTCTACACTTGGAAAATTATGCTGCCAAAATCATGAATTCCACTGTCCAGGACTTGGACGTGGTAAAGGGTAGCTCATAAAAAGGCTTGCAGAATTGAATTAAAATACTTAAAATGTAGACTTGTAGATTAGTTCAGACAGGAACTTATATATCAGGGCTTTGCCTGAGTACTAACCCTTGTGGAATGAATTATTTCATAAGCGCAGCTTCCCCCCAAGACGGCTGCATCTTCCTCTGAAGGAGCTGGTGTTGGCCTCTGCCAGAGATCGTGTGGGGTCATCCCATGCTCAGACCTGCGGTTGCACATCTCATCTCCTTGCGTGGCCTGCTGCACCTGGCTGCAGGCGTGGGTGCACCCAGGGCTTGTGCAGCTTCTCAGTGGCCGTCCTTGGGTCAACCTTTCCACAGAAGTTAAGTTCTGATTTTTGCTTTGTGCTGGGGTATAACGGGTTATTGCTGGGCCCTGTGTTCTGGTTGTCCCACAGTCATTTCCATGTGCTTTTTTTTTTTTAAAGTGTGCAGTAGGAAATAAGAAATGCATACCTATAGTTGATGTAAGCTGTTCATTATGAAGGGAGACCATGAGAAGTGCCTGGTTGTCAGCAGCACTGGGGTTAGCATTTGTTTCTGTGGATGTTAGGGGGCTTCCTACGAGTTCAAGCTGTTGACTTCGTTCACCCCTGCAGCTAACCCCCAGGCTTGCAGAGGAAAGGCCTGAGGAGCTTGTGCCTTGTACATCTGGGAACAAACTGGCAGTGTTTGGCTAGGATGGGTGATACTGTATTTTACAATTTCTTCCAGCTGGAGAATCCGAGGCAGTCAGCAATGATATGACCAGGTCGCACAGCAACTCTTTGGGAGATGGAGAACAAAGACGACCCATTTCTCAGCCTTGTACATCTCCAAGCCCATCAGTTGGTATCTGACTCTGATGTATCCCCCCAGTATAAAGCATGTAAGCAGAAAAACAGACAGCAGTTCTCTTCCCAAAAGTTAGGATTTGAAATGAGAACCCTCTGAAAGTTTTCAGTGAAATCCCCAGGGATGTCAGATACAAGGAATTTCCTGGGACTCTTAAAGGTCATTTCTTGAACAGTTTCTTCTAAGCATATATGACAAATTATTCCCTTGGCACAATAAACAGTAAGCAAGCCCTTTAATTATAATATAGCACTCAATATCTTGAGACATTTCGGCATTTCATATGTATCCTACACATTTCATTACAAGGAAAGGTTGAACAGAATTAAAAGGGTGACGTTACCCGAAGATTGATAGCTTACCTGTCCAAAAGGGAAAGTCACAGTGCAAGTGAGCACAAAGGAAAGAAGGATCCAAAACAAGTTTTGATTGCAGAGGAGACTGGGATAAGAGAGTTTTTATTATCCCCAGCTTTTAGCCTTATTTACCATCAGGCTATCTTGCCACAAGCATGCTTTTTAGTTCTGACAGCTCTGAATTATGACCATTGTGGGATCCTATCTCATTAACTGAAATGGGAGAATAAAACATCAAACAATCATAAAAATAATTTGGCACTGTGAAACCACTTAGGAGCAGCTGTCAAACAGGTTGGAAGATAAAGTTCTAAATAAAAAGAATAGAGAGAGCTGCAATGTCCTGCCATATGCTTCCTCTGCATTATAGACTCCTTAATAATATGAAGTGCCTGTGTTTATGCAGAATAGGCCAGACACTCCATATATGATATTGATTATGCCTTAACCCCAATTTAGTAAAGACGTACTCCTCCTTTTCCTAATCAGATATTGCAGAAGCAGTTTTCTGAAAATGTCCCTAATGCCAAGACATATTTTATCTCCGAAGGCTGTGGCAGGAGATAGGGCTTTGTCTTGCTTGTTGTCATGGCTTGGAGCCCAGTTTTAGGACAGCGAGGCCCCTGTGGGGCTCTTCTCCAGCAGTTTTCATCCAGCAATTCAAAAACATACATCTTTATCAAGCTGTTGTTGTCAGACAACATTAGATAATTAATAGGCCATTTGTCAGCCTGCACAAAACATGTTAAAATCCCAAACACAATCAGGATAAATATAGTTGCCTGCTCTCTGAAGGCTTTTTGTTCTGACATGCAGGCATTGCAGGCAGATATTTACTATTAAACAAGACTCATTATTAATCACATCTAATGTTAATTAATTAACCGCCTCTGTGCATTGAGGGCTCTCTGTGACTTTCAATTGTTTTAAGGAGCTAATTGGTAACTTAGCAGTTTGCGTGTAAGTTGTTGTTTCTTGTTCAGTTCATGTCAACTTTTCCAACTTAATAGAATAACAGTTCATTAAAAAAAGGTATGAATAAACTGGGATATTTTTGGCAGTGTGAATTAAAATTGGAGTACGCCCACATGTGAACTTCTTAGGGAAGGTATAATGACTTGATTCAGGCCCAGCTTTACTGTTGGCATTGTCAAATTAGGGCAGGTGCGTAGATGCAGAGCTCTCTGAGGCCTGGGAGCTGATTAAAAGGGATACAGATGATGTAGCATCATGCCCCCACAGCCCAAACACGACTGCTGGCAGATGCTGAGCACCTGGAGATGCCACAGCAGCCATCTTCAGCCACCAGCAATCAAAGAAAGGGGGGCTGAGGAGCAGTAATCACAAAAATGTCTTCGACAACACTGATCCCTTTATGGTTTGGCTCTAATTCTCCTTAACCCTATACCTCACTCGTCGCCAAGCAGTGGAGAGTGAATGTCACTCCTACTGGAAGAATGCCACCAAGGCTGCTTTGCATCCTGTTTGCTTGATATACTTGACTGAGGAAAGGAGCTGTGGAGAAGCAGACCCAGTGTTCAGAAGAAGGGCATCTTTATTTTTCATGAGAAGGGAAGAGAGGCGGGACTGCCAACACAGTGTAAGTCCTCAATCCATATGAGGCAACAAAATGTTTTTGCAGTCACTTTGCCTACTAAATTCCCGTTGAACCAACCAGGAGGGCCATGGGAATGAGGGCTGTAGGATTTAGTCCGAAAGATCCTCTAGACTGTACACACCTCTTGATAGTGCTGCAAACAATTTTTTTCCCTTTTAATTATTTCCGTATGTTTTTCTTAGCGTGCTTATTTTATTCTACGCTCCAAATACGACTTGGATGCTGTGGTGGTTGGTTGTGCCGGGTGTTATGGCGACGATGTGTGCACACAAGAAGAATTAGCTTGCAGAGCTGTAGAAAACCACTTTGTAGAAACTGAGAGGGAGAGGATTGCTTAATCACCCTAGAAATCCTGCCCCTGCAAAACTTGGTCGGAAAACAGCAGGAGCCCTGTAGGAGTCCTGCACATAAAGTTTGCAGACTTAATCCCAAACAACTTGCAAAAATTGTTTTTCCTTCACATTCCCATTATACAATTTGGGGGCATAAGTCTCTGCACTACAAATACTATGAATCTTTTAAAATAGTCACTAATTTCATCACCCACTAAATAAAGATGACATTTTTGTGAAATATTTCATCTTCAGACTGTCTGTCCAGCCATACTTCTGCGCTCTCTCCTCTTTGCTGTGTCAATATTTGTGTTACCAACCCTTATTTTGGAGGGTTTCTAACTTGATCTTGCATTTATTTTGGCGGAGAACGTGGAACACAACTTCTTACCAAGAGAGAGTTTGTTGTGAGAAGTGATGATGATGGGTTTTGACTTGGAGGGGGGCTGGAGTCCTGGGGGGGAAAGTGATGTCTGCCCCCTGGGTCAGAGGGACTGTCCCCAGTCAGAGAGTCCACAGGCAGAGAAATGGCCTTTTTGGGTCCTGGATGCAAATATAGTTCCTGAGCATTTTTGGGACTGCAAATAAACAGCTAAAAGACAAAACTGGACGCACAGATACACCCAGAAACTTTGTACAAAGTACCTTTGCCAACAAATATTCCTACATGTCTGTGTTCATAAACACACATGAATAAACACATATATACTTCAAAAATTGCATTTCTTTGGAATATCAAGTATTTCCTTGCAGAGATATACCTAAATATCTCCCACGCAGGGAGATTTCCACAGCTTGGATTGTTTTATTCCTGCTGAAATGCTGATGCTGGATTGTATGCAAGGGGGCTTAGGCGGCAGTGAAAAATGTCCTTTAGCTAACAGAGCCCGGTGCTGGGATTAAGTCGGAACCACTGTTAGCATTACTGAATTTGCTCATTGGCTGAAACTGGAAGTGGTGCAAGAAGCTGCAAGAGGCTCTCTCATCCTAAGTCCAGCAATATTCTTCAATTAAACATGTGTCACAGGCACTTATCCTGAGAGCATGAGGCTGTTGCTGTTTGGTTTTCATGTGTAACCGTGCCTCTAAGCACAGGGTCCTTGGGTCCGTCACGCCCTCAGTCCCTCTTGGATGCATTTATCCGGGCTTGAATTCGAGGAGATGCTCAGGTTGTCCGCATCAGCTACCAGGGCTGTTATTTGCAACCTGGAGCTGTGGGTGTGGTGTTGTGTTCAAAAACCTGGTGAACTGTTGTATTTCCAACTTGGGCTTCAAAAGATGCAGGCGTAAGTGGTTAAGTAGGTTTCAGTTAGTGTTTCAAGCGAGGCACATGCTTGAGAAATAATATTTGTATTGGCTCGGGGTTAGAAAATATACAATCAAGAGACAAACCAGAAACATTTTCTTTCAAGCTGTAATGCTGTTTTAGGAGGAGGGAATATTTCGTTCCCCAGACAGAGGAAGAAGCTTCCCTCGTCCAAACTCTGAGCTGTGAAACGCTTTTTCAGGCAGAGAAACACTAAACTCATGGAAAGATTGTGAAATCACCCCATTGAACTCTCCTTCCCTTGTAACCCCAGATGAGCACGCTTCCTAGGCAGGAGAAGAAAAGCAGGGCAACATCTACGGGGGATGCAGGCGTTTGGCACCGATTTGCCTTTTCCCACCTGTTCTGTGCTGGAGGCCTGAGGCCGTTCTGTGTCTGCCTTACACCTATGCCATTAAAAACACACAGAAGCGTCCCTTAGCCCAACAGGCAATTTCCCTGACTCACGTAATGACCGTCGGGTGGTGCCTAACGCTGACCACTAAGGTCAAACCCATTTTGCCATACGGGCTTTCAGAGAAGCTTGCCTAGAGTTTGGTAACAAGAAACGTTAAGGCTACCTCTGTTCTAAAAACGTGAAGCCATTTCAAACCGAGAAATAATTCCAAAGAGAATTTGTATATGCTTGATTGATTATCTTATTTTAATCCATATTAAAGCTTTAAGTCTTTAGGTGTGGCTCCTTAGTTCTAACATCTCATAAATTATGGCTATAATGAAGCAGTCATTTATCCAGGACTGATGATAAATGGCTTGCCCTAGGAGGAACTAAAGAATAGGCAAGTAGATCATTTTCATATTTGGTGAAAACAATATTAAGTACCCAGACCTCAGTGATTGCCCTAATAAATGAATAATCTGAGGTGAGGGGCTTGGCAGTCAGCGTAAAAAATAACCTGAGCTTTCTCTGTCATTTGTCAGGCTTTGCTATGACAGCATGCATTATGGGTAAATGAGCAATCAGCAAGAACTATGTTATGGCTGGGATGTTTTGGAGAAATTTATCATATGCATTGCTCGGTACCTTTAAGACCTTAAGGCTTAATGGCTATAGTGCATGACTGCAAGCGAACACAGTTCCTATTTACCATCCTATGCTTCATTTGCACTGGATCCCCTTTTTTTCCACGTATTATGAGAACGAGCCTCTGTCCGTATTGTTTCCCAGACTCTTTCCCTCGCACGTTGTATCCCGGTCTGTTCCATGTTAGTTGCGAGGCACCGTGGTATTTAAGGGATTTTGAGGATAGCCTGCCCTGTATAGTAGAGATGTCAATTTGTATTTAATGAGCTAAGTCAGTAACACATGGAGAGGATGTGTAGGGACAAAACCCGAGGGAAACGGGAGGAAACACAATAAAGTGCTCCTCCAAACACCTGAAGCGCGGGGGGAAATTAGGCACTGTTACCTCTTAATTAGCCATGAAACATCCAGGTACAGTGGGGATCACGGTGAAGGGTGGTGTGATACAATCCTTCCCGACACAACCTTCCCAGCCTGCTCCCCGACGGAGTGCAGTGCCAGTGGTACGACACAGCGTGGTGCGTGTTCAGCGCTCAACCTTCCTGCTCAGAAATTGCCCAATTTGTTCCTTTCTGCTGCTGAGACTTGGTGTCTTACCTGCCGGCTCTTCTCCGGATCATTTCAGCTGTAACTTAGAGAAAGGGAAGACACAAAAGCACTGAAACTCCTACTTGCATATCTCCGGCAAAATCGTTTAACTGAGATATATCAAGGTTTCAGACAGTGCTGCAGAACTGGGGCACCCAGGGGTGCTGAGCCAGCAGAGCAGCGGGGCTGAGATCGTGCACGAGGAAGGGGAGTCCTGTGCAGTGACCGCGTCTGCCAGTGTTGACACAAGTGATAGCCTCAAGTGGGCACAGATGTTGAAATCCAGGCCCCGCATTTCTGTGAGACTTCGAAGTTGTGACTGAAATGGCTAGGAATTTCTCTCTCCCTGAGCAAACACAGATTAGCAGGAAAAGGAATGGGTGAAGGAATGAGCAACCAGTGTGCTCCTTTGCTAGGCTTAGGTTTGGGGAACAAAGCTTGTGCTGCCGTCCCACCTGCCTCTTCATGGGATGGATGTTACTTGCAAGTCGCTTTTCTCATGATTTTCTTAACTTTTTTTTTTTAGAGGATGAAATGATGCACTGACAGTGGAAAAATTTGATTTTTTTTTTTTAATCTGGAAAGCAAAAACGTACCAGCCAAATCATGATGTTTTCCAATAGCAGCAAAGACTCAAGATGAAGCTTTTAGGTGAATTGTTGTCTGCTGCTGTACTGTTTTCTAAGACCTCGCCCTTTGTTTAAATTCAGGTGGCACTGCATTTTAGAAATGCCAGCTCCACTGAGGGTAGGACTTCTCAGCGTGCTCCAGGATGAGGCCTCTTAGCTCCCCTCAAAGTTTGCCCTTCTGCTGATGTCCCGCATCTTCCCTGCATCCACAGCCACGGATTATATTGTTTTTATAATTTTGTACTGTCGTAGAAGAAAGGAGTGTTAGAAAATGCTCTGATCTAGCTCTTCTGAAAATTTAAATGCCAGTCTGCCATGGCTTTCAATATCTCCTTACCTGCTGCCACTTATACCTTTCACTTCTCATTAAGGAAACGAAGCCAGAAGATTAAAGCACTCCCAATTTAGCTTTTTAAATAGGGAGTGAAAGCAGACCAGCTGAGAATAAGCGCCACTGAGAACTGCAGCTGGGCTGATGCTGTTGGAAAAAAGAGACGACTTCGTGCTTCTGATCTGTCATTTAGGGCAGCTTGTTTATGTGTAGGTCTGACATCAGATGAATACGTACTGACCTTTCTCATTGAGATGAAAGTCTTACTGCAGACTGATCAGATGTCACATCACTAAATGCTGAGAGTTTCAATCCTGTCTAGAAACAAGTTCATCTTTGTGGAGCCCCGTTAATATCCCAGAGATCTGCACAGGGTTGGAGCCTCAGATGGGGCAGAATGATCTCAAACTCTTAGGTGAATTTTGGGAAACTGAATCTGGATCCCAATAAATGCATTTGGAGACTCTGAGGATGGGGAGAGAGGAAGGCAGTGGGTGGCGGCAGGTTCCTGATGTTCATCCTTATAACTGAAGGAGCTTGATAGTTATAGGATAGTTATAGCAATGGTATGAATCAGAGTTGATTAGAAATATAATTGATAGCTTTGATTTTCATCAAGATGTCCTGGCAGAAAAGGACAGTTTTCCTTCAGCCATGGCCAGGGCTGGTTGGTGTATGGCCATGCGACAACTCTGGAGGTGGTGAGGATAGGAATTTCTAAAGGGTCTGTATAAACAAGCTTTTTGGTTGGCACTGGTTTTCAGCAGCAGTTGGACACCTAGCTCTATAATATTTATAATATATTTTTTGCATTCTCATTCGTAGTGCTTCCACTGGGTTTTTACTAAGTTTTGGGGTGATATACTAAGCAGTCATCAGTATCAAGACGGGGATGAAAGGGATTAAAATCAAAACCTTGGTTGTGTTTTCTGGCTGCCGTGCTCGTTCCAGCTGTTCCCCTATGCCTCTTTGCATCGGTTCGAATTTGACAAAGTGACTAGGAAGCCTCCCTGGAGCTGTGGATCAGACCAGCAGGGAACACGTCTGGAAGCGGCACCAGAACTCTCAGCAGGGAGGAGATCACCGCAGGTTGTCTGCGGGGCACAGGTGAGCACAGCAGAGGGGACCAGGAGCTGAGCTGCTCCAAGCCATCTCTTTGTAGCACACACGGATGGAGCTGGAAAGAAAACAAATAAAAAGTGCTGGCTCAGTGAGTTAAATGGGCTGAGCAGGGGATGGGATGAGCGCGCCTCCCAGCTCAGGAGGAGCAGGAAGAGTTGGGGGCGATGAGGAGGCACAGAGGAGCGGCCGTGCCTGTGCAGCAGGAGCTCCAGGCAGCACGCTCTCACCTGGTCTGTCTGACTTCGTATTTGTGAGGTGCAGCCCAGGAGCCAGGGACAAGCCAGCTCCTTCCATAGCCACATCTCGGTGCCATTGGTGTGAGGCCTCCTTGGGGTGGTGCTGTGAGGGGCTTGGCTGACAGCTGCTTCCCTGAACAGCGTCGCTTACCAGGAAGCTGTATTGTCCCTTCCCTTCAGGGACAGGGGAACAAAGGGCCCCGTGATGTTCGCCGCGTCAGCTGGAGCAGGATCTGAGCAACCTCCTCTGGGACACCAAGGCGGGGGATGTCCTCAGCCCCCTTCCCTGGGGGAGGGATGCGATACAAGCTCAGGTGCTGCTCTGTGTCTAAATCTAACTGCAACATACCTGGGATTACCCTTTGCTTGGTTTCAAAGTGGCAGCCTGTGAATCACAAACATGGCTTTATGAGGGCTTCCCATAATCGAGCTCCAAATATCTAACAGTTATTCAGCTCGGCAGTATAAATACACTTTTTCCTAATGTGCTGGTCTGTATGCGCATAGCATCTACAGACCCCAGTATTCAAAGAAAACAATTAAAAATACAATACAGGGCAGCATTTCTAACAAGATCCGAAGCTATATCTGAATGTACAGTTTCTGTATATGTATCTTTCTACACCTTAATAGGGAATGGTCTGATAGACAAGTCTCACTAAGCCGGCATCAATAAGAATAGCTTGTAATTGAGAATGCTTCAAGTGATTATTGGAAAGATTAGAAGAATCTATCATGTTGATATATTTGGGTGTTTTGATTTAAGTTTTGTGTCTAAATAACTGATACATCTCGCTGAAGCTCAGTTAGCATGGGCAAATAGAAAGCTTCATTTTTTTCTTGAATTTATTTAACAGCGCAGTCCTGACTTGAAAACACAAAAATAGGAGGCAATGAGACTGATAAAGGGACCCCTATTCTCCACGTGGGATGGGGAGAATAACTTTAACCAACTTTAACCTGGACTGCGTTGTGCACAAAGTGATCTCTGTTTATACTAGCGCGTGTAACAAGTATAAGTTTGCTTTGAAAATATAGCTTTTGAATAACTCCTGGCAAAGAAAAGGAAGGTCTGGATATACCAAGTGCCTTTGACTGTTTAATTGTTTACTCTGATCATAAAGAAAAAAATAAACTAAAATAAAGAAGTGGACTGACTGCAGAACCCCCCCCAGTAAAATCTCAGGGCATTGGTGTGGCAGAATTTCTCAGTTTGATGTGACTCTGTCTTTGACAGTTCTCCTAAGGTAGGTTATTTTGGAGAAAACATATGTTTCCATTTTCTCTCCCTTGGCTTCCCTTTTAGTCCCCAGGCTCTGCTAGGGTCACAGCAACATTAAGGCTTTTGTCACTGTGATTAATAGCTCTTTAGATCATCTTTAATTCACTCACTAATGACTGAGGGTCTTTCTGCTCTCCAAGTAATCGCGTGATGTATGAGCCGATAGTACACCTTGTGGCAGAGGTGAAAATCATTCAGGCAATGCAAATATTGTCACGGGGACAAATGTTTTCCCTGTTAATAAAAATTAATGAATTCTACCCAGGAGCTAGTTAAAGAAGCTATGGTGAGAGAGATCCAAACACAAACAAGTCCGTGCTGCCTGGAACTATTAATTCCGTCTTTCTAGATATGCGAGGATAATTATTATTAGTATTTCTGCATCTACATAATAGATGAGACAGTGGCAGGTTGATTTAATTACACAAACGCGTTGCACTGCAGGTAGATCTGTCTTTCTGTTACGCCCACTCACCGGCCCTAACTTCAGTGCCGTTATTTTCCTTCGCTGTGTTTACCCCACCAGATCTGGAGCTTTGCGGTCTCCAGGAAAGAAACTTCCAGCTCCGGGGCTGAGCGCGTGCCTCCAGCCAAGAGCTACGTCGGTCAGGATATCGTAACCGTAAAATGATGCAAAGATGTTTACATTTCTTAAAGTCCCTGTTACACATCATAAAAGGTTGATGAAACAGGCTGTAAATTAATCGTCTGGAAGAAGAGGAAATGGTTCGAGTGTCTTATTATATTTATCGCACGCGCACGAGCAGCAGTAAAAACGCCGCGTCCCCAGCTGGGTCACCCCGTGGGGCAGCTGTGCGGCCCTGCTTCTCTCCCTCGCCCAGGGCTCGGGCGTCGGCGTGCGGAGGTGCTGGGAAGGTGCTGGGTTTTACAGGCGGAGCACACGACGTAGTTAACGCTGTTGTCTTTTTGGTTCATTTTGATAGTCCCCAATTCTTTCTTCTGATGACAAAAAGCTATTGTCTCTGTGGAATAAATATTTCTGAATTACTTCCCAGCCCCAACCCTATCATTTACATCTTAGAACAGGAAAACAGTAAACTTTTAAAAGACATAATTTTACCTCTTCACAGCGCTTATCTACAAAGGAACATATTACCGAGGGGGGGAAAGAGCTCTGGTTGTTACTATTATTTCTGGTAGACACCCAAGGAGAGTAGCTAATTTGTTCTTCATTAATGCCAAGGACAAATAAAAAAGCGAGGACTGAATTATGCATTTATTTCCATTGTGCCTCTACCATGGGCTTCCGCTCCCCATCATCCTCCAAAAGAATTCCCAAACCTTTGCTGTGCATTTCATGTGATACCATAGGGTGCACTAATATGGTTTTAAAAGAAGATGAATTTTAGTGGTGAATCTTAATCGAAGGCAGAAAATTACATGCAGCCCCCCTGCTGAAAGGAGGATGGACAGTTGGCTACAATCAGAGTATTTTTTGCTGTAGCTCAACAACAACCTCTCAGTACTGGTTCACAGGGGCCTTGGACAAAACCTTAGAGTCAAATTGAGATATGAACATTTTTTTTTTAAACCTGAGCAAGCAGGCAATTTTTTGATTTTACCAGTTGTCTCCATTTTGTAATAAGCAGAGAGATGGTCTTGCATCTCAACTTGAATTTTGGTCAACTGGAGGCTAAATTCCCAGCTTGTACAGCCCTTTGCAAAACAAAAGGGATCTACAGCTGACCTTTCAACTACTGGCACTTGAGAGCGTGCACCTTTAACAACTAAATGCCACAGTACCCACATTCAGCCCCTGGGGGTTAAAGGGCATTTTTAAGGGATTCATTGGGCTTTGGATGTGCCCCTTACAAAGGTTTTGCACTTGCATAAAACCCAAAACACTTTGATTTTAAAAGATGAAAATTAATAGATCTTGGTGTGAAAAGTCCTTTATTCACTGTAGAACGTCTATGTATTCACTAAAAAAGATTTTTAATTTTTCTGTCAAGAGAAATGTTTGGCCATTGTCTCAAAGTGTCATTACAATTAATGCCATATATATCTATCTTTATTAATATGGATATTAAAGGAACTGCTATCTTGTGCAATACACGCTGCTATTCAAATGTACAAAGAGCCTTCAAAATGCATTGCCATGTTAGAGGCTGTGCCAATTATTACAATTTTGTCCCAGCAGAATAACTCTGTGGAAACTTAAGGATGGTTCTCCAGTATGTTTTTGGAGATGTAACCATGACGTATTTGGGAAAATCGAAATCTGGATTTCACAGCTCATGTCTAACCTCAGGAAAAACAGGTTATATTGATTAAAGTTTGTTTCAAAAAAAATTGGGAAAGATTTCTTAGTGCTCCCCAGTGATAAATCACCGCAGTGTTTTCTTTTATTATCACCCTGCTAGCTCACTACTGCTCAGCCCCCATTTAGGCATCTAAATAAGATCCAGATTTGCCAAAGTGCTCAGGAGCCTGGAGTTTCCACCGGGAGACTTTTTCCTAGGCTTCCAGAAGAATTAGGTAACGGAGATGCTGAGGGCCTGTCTACCCATTCGGTGTCACAGTGGGAACCGGTCTGTTTGGCAGCCTTGACCTAAAAGGTTTCAATTTTCTGGGTTTTGTTGTTTCTGCAGTTTCGGGCCTGCCTTCAGAGGGCCGGTGTGTAAGCATGGGAAGGCTGCGCTGGCGCGGCTCTTTGTGCCACCGCTCGGAGGGAAAGCTGTGGTGGTAGGGGGGTCCCCGTGGGCTCATTGCTCTGCCTGGGGACACCCCTTTGGAAAGCCGATCTCCTGAAATACCTCTCCTGCCACTTTGGGGTGACTGGGGGCCAGCCACCACCCTTGACACCACATTGCGTGCAGGTAGAGCAGCCACGACTGGAAAAATGCTACTGAAGTTTTACCAGTGCATAAAGAATCTCTTACAAAAGTGCTGATGTTGTTCTGGTGAAGCGTTTTGGCTCTAATGAAGGATATTAGACAGAATATTTGGATATTAATATGTATGTGTGTGTATATATTTATACACACACTACTGATTAGCAAGGGCATTGCATCAAGGCAGCGCTTCGTCCAGCCGCAGAGCATCACTTTGATGTCAAGAACCAAGTGACCAAAAAGAGCACACCTGGCAGGCTTGCAGTTTGGAATTCCTTGCTGATTATTTTTCTTTCCCCCTCGGGATTAGTTTCTCCTATTCAGCTGCTAAAAGTCCAGCTCTTTTCTGTGTCGAGTGGAAACGTTTCTGTACTGCAGAGAAAATGACAGCGGAAGCAAAACCAGATTGAGCACAAAGTAACTTGCTTCCTAACAGGCTTGAGGTGGGAAGGCTGAGGAGAGGCATCAGCAGGACTTTCCCCGCCCCTCTCTCTCCATTTCCCCTCCAGACCTGATGAGCACAAGCCCAGAGATGATCCTGCCTGGATCCCGTGGCCCTAAGGAGGCCTCTGCCTCAGGCGGAGCCGCTGGCTCTCCACCGTCACCTGCGCCAGGGTCTGTGGGAGCAATGAGTACGAGAGAAGCAGGAGGTGAGGATTTCACCAAACCAGTTTCAAAAGGAACTTTAAGTAACTGCATTAGGAACTGCGTGTTGTGTGGGATGTGAAGGGTTCCTGTCGGGTGATTGTCCTCATCTTCCCCACAAGCAGAACTCCTCTGGCCTTGTTTTGAACCTGAAGTAACGCAGAAGGCAATGGAAGCAAAGGAAAACTTAAAGTATTGTTTTACTCTAAATGCTTTCAGTAAAGGGCCTTGTTATCTAATGATTGGTACTAGATGGCTGGTATAAATCGTGCTGTTTGCTCTCTGCACTCATGGCGAAAGGAAGCAGAGGCAAAAGGAAATCAATTGGAACTAGCAGGTAACAAATGACCAGTCTTAGGCAAGCATAGCAGATGGGGAAAATAGAGTTGTGGGCATACATTATTAGGAAATGCAGTGGTGACTTTTGCCTGTTATTTAGGAAATGAAGCAAATAATGAATATTTTTGATGAAGGGGGCAGCACAGATAATTAAGAAAGGGCAGATGTTTCGATACTGAATTGTATTTTCCACGTTAGATTTTTTTTGCCCTTAATACTGAATTACCAGCATCCAAATGGGGCCCAGAAGGTGTGGTGGCAGCTCTCGCAGAGACAGAGCCCGCTTCATGTCTGCTCCAGTGGAGGGCACTGGTGGAGCTGGCCCAGCGGCATGTGGTTCCAGAGCCTGCCCAGGACTTTGGGAAATATTCTGGCAGTTTTGTGCCAGACTGGAGCCCACAGGGTGCCTAAATTATTGTCAGATCTGAATTTAGATAGGAGAACAAGCCATGCCAGAATGGAAGAATGTTTTTTTTTTTTTGAGACACAAGCAGAGGAAGGACCAACTGGGTAGCAACTCTGCTACAAGGACTTGGTGAACAACTTGGCAGCGAGGATGAGCAGTGGCACCAGGTCAGCCACCAGCAGACCTTCCCCTTTACTTGCCTCTTGCTGCACCCCCCTCGCCTCAACAAACAAACGAACAAAAACCACCAGTTTTGCAGGCCTGCTGCAAGAGAGATACTGGAATACTGGAGCAGGGTGTACGGAGGAAGTGTCCCAAAGGCTAAGTAAGCACTGCAGCCCCGTGTGGTGGGGATCTCCACCCCTGCTGGCTTTAAGGGCCACCTGGGATGCGGTGGTCCCCACGTTCAGAGTCTGATGGTCGAGGTCCCCTCCAGCTCACCCAGTCCCGAGCTTGCCCTCCCACCGCACTCGCTGGGCTTCTTGGAGCTGTTACACATGTGAAAATGTGTGCCCAGGTAGCAGGGAAACCTTTTTCTATTATTATTATTTTTCTGAAAGCATCTGAACAATATTCTCTGTATGTTGCTACGGTGTATTAGTTCTGCAAGCAAATCCGAAAGTGCTACAGAGGGGACACCCTAACACCTCAAAGTATCAGTAAAAACTGCTGAAAGCATTAAAAATAAATGAATCATAGGGTGAGAACTAGCATGACAGGTAAATAGGCACGACATAAAATGCCTCTGGAATCTGTAGGATATTTGCTGGTACAAGGGGGCTTCTAAGCCATGCTTCATTTACAATGTCTGGTTCCTCTCTCAGGGAAGGATTTCTAATAGATTCAAGGAGACTCCGAGCTTTTAGTAGGTCTTGGGAAAAGAAAGGCAGCTCTGTGAGGGAGAGAGCTTTGGTTTGTTTATGGAGAAAGCTCGCCAGTCACGTTTCACATTGTGTCCCACTCGGAAGAACAACCGAAGCCTTTCACGCCATGGAGGAGATGGCGTTCCCATACAATAGCTGCCGCCCCGGCCGCCGTGGGGCTTGGAGCCGACCTGGGGCCAGGCTGCGGCCCTGTCGCAGCAGCAGCCTCCTAGAAAGCCCCAGTACATCAGGAAGACATTTGTGTTTTACAATTAGATGCTGGATTTTACTGCCCCGGACCTGTTCCAGCCTCGAGCTGCAGCAGCATCTGAATGGTGGAGTCTTGCCAAGCATGAGCAGCATCAAATGCTCTGCTTTACCATAACAAGTGCTGAGGTGAACGAATGCTGTCAAGAAAGCACCATGAAAACTCTTTTCCATTATTAACAGAATTTACTATTTTGCTGGTAAAAGTTAGAGCAGAAGGCGAGCATTAATCTCGCGTCTGCATGAACTTGTGCTGGAAATGTTCGTGGCTTATCTGATAGGGGGTACAGCAACGCCACGGGACTTGTGTTGCTCCCTGCTGAACAAAGCGGCTGCAATCTCAAATATTTCCAGCCAGTTGTGACTTTAAAAATATCCAGAAGTGTATTTGAATAGGGGACATGTAAAAGAAAATCGTAATATACTCAGGCTGTTACACGGCACAGAAATACGTTGAATAAATCATTACCTGTGGCTATTCACCCAGCTCCTGCTCATCTGACACCACAGGCCTGTGGCACTGCCATGGTGCACACCGATGTGTTTGAGTTCCTCTAGCTGCCCATCGGCCCCAGCGGTAGCTGGGATGTTGGATAAATGTACGTGTTTTCATTTGCACTTTGTCAGCTGCTCTGAGTGTCCTGCTTGGTTCTTAGCAGCCAGAGGAATGGGAGTGGGTGCTTCACTGATTGCGTTTTTCAGCCATGTCCTACACTTTAAAAAAATTAGGCCTCTACTGTGACATGCTGTATGCACAGAAGAATATTCTGTTCATTTTTCTCATCAGGAAGAAAAGTCATGATTCAGCCCTGTAGGACTCGGTGGAGGCCACCTGGACCTCTCAGAATGGTGCAAGAAGTTGAAGCCATTCAGTTATTCTGTTTAAACTGCTGGGCCTGCACTCTTTGAGGGCCTGAAGGAGCCCTTCAGCATTTTAGGATTAAGAGAAGTAAAAGCAGCTCTGACAGCCCCCCGACAAACCCTGCCCGAGTCCTCGGCTCTCCCTCCAGAGCTGCTCAAGAGGCCTTATCCTGAACCTGGAGCTGGGCGCACCGAAGGAAATGCGGTGGTGGGACCTGGGGGAGAGAGGCCAAACGCAAATTGGCCCAGCTGACGGTGAAAGGCCAAGGGAGCAGATGCAGTTATTCCATTAAAATATCCGAGGTAGGGCTATTAGTGCTAGGAAACGACTTGTTTGAACTGGGGGGTTTCTGCTGGCACAGGGTCCTCTCAGTTCCCCCTCCTGGGAGAGGGGACGTGAGTTTGGGCCAGCATCGCCCGGGGGATGACCGACCCCCAGAGCCTGGCTTAAGGCGAAACGGGTTTGCACTTTTAATTTGCGGGCTGGGTTTTCCGCCTGTGGAGTCGGCTCCGTTCAGTGATTAAAAAAAATAAAATTACAGAAGCGAACAGAAATATTCAAATGGGCTCACGCTAATTAGTGAGACTAATTACGTTTCCCCAAGCATCTCCCTGCTTACCTATTCCGCAATGAAAAATCATTTGCTTGTGATGTAAAACAGGAGAAAGGAGATTGCCGTGACAATTAGCAGTAATTAATGAGGAGCTTTGAATTGCTGGGTGTTAACCTCAGCATCCATTAGCAGGCACCGGGCTGGATCTGCCCACCCAGGGGCGCGGGCACCACGAACGCCTTTCCTCCTGGAAGAGGGGCAGGGAGCTGGGGCGATGCGACAGCAAATTCAAATGGTTTCTCCTACTCTTTAGAAATGGTCTTGTGTATCTTCTGCAGATTCACATCCTTCAGCAGACTTGAAACTAGTAAAATAATACGAATACATGGTTTAACTGAAGGAAATTTTTAACTCTTTAGGGTATACTTGACTTGAGTAGACGTGGTCACTGTAGCTGTTGCCTCTGAGATGTTCCTTATACTCTTCAGAAGCCTATCACCAATACACACACATACATACATTATATACAGATATGGTGGAATCCACCTGTATTCAGAATTAAAAAATATTTTAATTAAAAATGTCTTCAGCAATGATACCACTTCCAAAGCTGTGCCATTTAGGTTGAACAGAAACGGCTGAAAGCGTTGGGACGAGCTCATCTCCCTGCATCGCAGTGCACATCGCCTCCCTCTCCCCACGCTTCTTGCCCTCTGCATCCACGGTACCCGTGAGATTTGTATGACAGCCTGGTGGCAGTGCAGCGGAGACCACGGGTGACAGACATCTTGCCCCATGTCATCAGTTTGCTTTAAAAACAGAAAGCAGCATGTAGTTGGTGTATTTCAGACTGGTCTATAAAATGCAGCTTGAGTTTCGTGCCGTTTGAGACCTTGTGCTGCCAGTAGATAATAGGAATTTAGGAATATTTTTGGGGGGAGATGTTTAATCACAGGACCAGCTCCTTCCTTAGCAGTGATGTGTGGAAGAGCTGGGAAGCAAACCCATCTCCTGAGCTGCTGCTTCCCTGTGATTGCTTCCTGAGAGCAGCTTGTCCTCGGCGCGATCTCTGTGGCAGCACGGGAGGAAGTCACGTTAACCCGCTGCAAGGGAGATGCTGCTTCCACTTCTCTCCTGCTTTACGGATTGATTGCGTCCTTTCTCTTGACACAACTTCGTGTTGTCTCTGTCGTGGTGCCTGGGATGTTATCTCCCTTCCTGAGTTGTGCCGTCTCTAATTGAGCAGCTGGCGATTGATAATTGAATGCCAGGATAGGCTAAAAAGCACCGAAGGAAATACCTTTGGTGGGTGTATTGTAGCCGTCATGAATTGCTCGGTGTTGCGGCTGAGTTTGTGATGCCTCTTGCTGTGGATTGGAGAAACCTGCCTGTGCTGCTGCTTTTCATGTACTTTAGAGGGAAGGCCACATAGGATGAAAATATCTCAAGGCAAAAGTCAACAAAAAACCCACTCATTTTAACATCTTCCCCCTCCTTTCTGTCACAGCCAGACTTATCATATATTCAATTCAGGTTCAAGGTAGCGGAGGGGTAGGAGACTGAACCCCAAAAACGCTGAGATGTTTCGTATTCAGAAGGTAGAATAGAAATGGAGGCCCTTTGTTTCAAGGAATTCCTTTCCTGAGCATTGTGTAGTTTCAGTCCCGTGAAGCATGCCTTATTTCGCTATATTCTCTGCTGAGCTGGGGAAATAGTCTTGGAGAGGTGTTTCGTCTCCAGCTGTGATGCCTGAACTTTGTGCGTGATGGCGCTCGGTCCTCCGTGTAAGTTTGCTTTTAAGAACTGCTATTTTCGAAAGCATTTGTTGGCCTGTTTTTTTCCTTCCGCTGGCCTCGGCGGTAAACCTCTGAGAGCAGAGCTGGCCAGCATGGCGCGCTTCTGAGAAGCTGACCTCGGGCATTTGGGGGGAGGCAACGTCTTTGCCCCAGGACTCCGGATCAGGCTTCGCTTTGCTGCTTGTCTGCTGCACGGGTGTAAAGCTGCTCGCTCCTGCAGTTCGAAAGTGCTTCGCAGTATTTAATCTAATCAGTGAAAACTTCCTCATCCCATTATTTGGGCAATTTTGGGGGAGGAGTGGTTGTTTTCGTTTGGGTTTTATGATTTACACTTTATTTTTACGGTATGTTTGTTCAGGAGGAGAATTTTTCATTACTTTCCTTTGTAGTGATTGTTTTGTACTTTCTTGGGACAAACTCGGCTCTTTTGAAGGTCCACATGCTTACGTGCAAAATATTGGCAGATCGCTGAGCCTGAGGAATGCAGTGGAAACCATAGTGCATCCTGTGCTTTGATTTCTGCAGATCGCTGGGTATTGGTCACGAGGCGGGGTTTCTAGATTCACACTCTTACTGTTGTCAGCTTTACAACTACTTTGTAATTTTTATTTGCATGAAGCTCATTAATACCCACTGTGAGCTTACTCAGCTCCGTTCTGGATTGGATTAAATTTAGTCCTGAAACTAGAAAAATTACAAAACTGAACGCGGTTGAAGGATTGTCGGTTGTCCAGCACGGAGGGTGGCTGCCTGATTTTCTGGCCTCCTGTCCAGAAGGGTGCTCAGCGCCTTTGGGAACCAGGCCACGGCAGAAAATGAAAGAAAGGGTTTCTGCATAGATCCTTCAGTACGTTTTCATCTGTGAACAACAGGGTGAGGAGACTCTGCCGGTTACGTGCCCTGGTCAGTTCTTTGCACTGGTGTGTTTGACTCATTAAGAATAAAATCACTCTGCTCACACGGCTGAAATGGGATTTCTTAGGTGATGAACCACTCACCAGTGAGCGTGAAGATTTTACAGTCTGGTCATTTGTTTCCTTGTAACAACTGAGATCTGCTACCAACGATTGTCTTCGTCTCTCTCCTCAATGTGTTTGCCAGCAGAATTCACACTGCAGCTTAGCTAGTTGGGAATCATATTTTATATGCAGTTTGTAGGCTGGGATTAGAGAGAAAGGGGACAGTAATCCTCAGGATTTGCTTGGACAGCGTCTGAGCTTGTTTGCATCTCCAGACGTACAACTTGAAAACAGCCATACTGCTCAAATCAAAGAAAACTTACCAAATCTTTTTTTTTTTTCCCCCCTGTTTTTCTCTCTCCCCCCTCACCCTTTTTTTCCCTGCTGTGTAGTTATGGTTAATTTGCCTATGTTCCCTTTCCTATTTGTTTTATAGCCTCTCCCTCTCCCTCTCCCTCTCCCTCTCCCCTCCTCTCCCCTCCTCTCCCCTCCTCTCCCCTCCTCTCCCCTCCTCTCCCCTCCTCTCCTCTCCTCTCCCCTCCTCTCCCCTCCTCTCCTCTCCTCTCCTCTCCTCGTTAATTTGAAAATTGCATCTTAGTTATTTTTCCCTTTTGTGTATCTTTAGCCTCTTTGTGTTATTTTCAGGGGAAGTGGAAGGGGAAAAGAGAAAAAATAACCATGCGTCACTGTAAATAATATGAGCTTTGAGCATTGTGATGTCCGCTCTGTATCATCAGGTGGCTCTTTTGTGCCGGCAGAAACCCTGCTTTCGAAATCCCGTGTCCAGCAGGAATCCTTCGGAGGTACGGGCCGTGGCTTAGGTTCGTGCCACGCCGGGACCTTGATCTTTGCCGTTCTTTGTCCCTGCTTTCTCCTGTTGTTCTTCCCCAGCAATGCGTCAGCTTGCAAACTCCAGCAAAAAATGAGATTTCCATCTTTATCCCAAATTTGCCGCTCGGGACTGGAGCTGGTGTGGGTTTTGAAGTTTGATTGTTATCGTGTCAGTGTTTTTCTTCTTGTTGTTGCAAGCCAAGTAGCGCACTGCTGGTGACCTGGCAGTGAAAAGAGACTTAAAAACACGGAAGAATAACAACAACAAAGTGAATAATACTGACGGCACTCTTTAGTGCTATTAGGCCCTCAAAAACCATGAGTTAAACTCCCCCCAAATGTCAACTTTTTAAGGAAATCCAATGGTATTCAACAGCACGTGTTTTTGTGTACAGCGAATACACCCCTCGTACCATGCTGGCAGAGCAACACTTAGGGGATTTTCTCCTCTTTTCCTCCAGACTCTTGCACTTCAGGGCCCATCCTCCTCATTTTGTTCGTCTGACAGGGTCTGTTGGTCTCTGTTGTTGGCGATTAGAACAGGAAAATGAGGTTTCTGCATTTAAACGCAACCAGCTCATGTGTGTATTCTGCAATAAGAGGTAGAAAAATACATTTATCTTCCACTGCTGGTGCAGCGTCCAGATTAGGTACTAGTTATCTATGGCTGTCAGGTAACTCGTAGCTCACCTTTGCTGTATTTTTTTTGCCAAGAAAATAGGTTCTGATGAATCTCTCTGTTCTCTCTGATACAGTCACACACTGCTCTGATTGCTGTGTAAACCCCATTCCTCAGGATGAGCGAGCATCACATGCCTCCTAATTTGTTGCACTTGTTTTTTTTGTAAATATTCTCTTTGTGGATATTAAATAGTAAGCAGATGTCCATCAGAAAACGTGCTTTATAGGCACTCTTTGGTTTGACAGAACTTTGAAGAGTGAGTACATACTTATTTTTCAAATCTATTTATTTTAACAAATCAGAAGTTAAAAAAAAAAAAAAGAAAACAGGCTCTTCCCAAAATTGTAATTTATATTGCAAGAGAAATTAAGAAGTCATTCCTAGTCATTAATTCAGCTTAGAGTAGTAGAGATGCACAAACAGCTGCAGGCACGTATATATGTATATGCAGAGGTGAGCAGTCAGTGTGTTGCTGCCTCTGGGCTCTCTAAAACCTTAGAGGTGTCACCATCAATAAAATCCAGATTTTATTTCATTTTTTTTGCATTAGATGGGAATTTGTACACTGATTTCAGTGGATGTAGGGCCATGTTCTTCTACCCTGGCTCACGTCTGATGATTTTGCTTGGTTTTGTCAAGATCAGGGAGTGCTGCCGTTGTCTGAACTGAGGTCTCTTTTACTGAAGCATCGGATTTTGGCTGAAAATGCGTGTGTGTTTTAATGACCTCTAAATTAAACGTGCCGAAAGACTCACTAATCTTTGAAACCAAGATTATTTTTGTGACTTCTACTGTTAATAAACGACACTGCAGAAAAGCTCCTCTAAAGCAGGAGAGAATCACAATGGGGAGCTCTTACAAATATATTTCCTCGGCGAAAGCTTTATGGGGCACCTCTGGAGTCAATCCGAGATTTGTCATCGATTTCCGCAGGAATACCCTGCTTTAAGAGAAGAATCAGACAAATCCCCTCCTCTCCCTGTACTTGATATATGGCACAGGATGCTCAGTTTTCTCTGGCGCTTCCCAAGTTCATAATTTGTATTTCACCTTAATGCCACTTTGTGAATTTATTGGCTGCCAGCAGCTCTCCATCAGGGTTATGGAGCTTTGCCTACCTTTTGGTGGTTATAACATTTTTTTTAAGGAGCGTTTAGTTATTTTTACATAGGTGCCACATGGGTGGGTTGGTACCAGCCTGCCACCGGAGCAAAGTCATATTTTTTAAGAGACTGGAGGAATACATCAAACTCCCGCTCGCGCTTTCATGGATGGGGATATTTGGTTAAATAGATGTTTATCTGGGAAAGTCATCATCTGGCTAGCAGCATACTGAATGTTTCTAAGCAGCTAACTTATGTATACTAAACAAATTTGGTTTGGCTGCAGCTAGAGCTGCCCTGTGGAAATTCTCAACATACATTTGTTTGATTGAGCTGTCATTTTCAGTTGATCTGCTGATGATCTGTGTCACTTTGTTTAAATGTCCTGGTGTTTTTTTTATACAGTGCAAAAACAGTGCGCTTTCTGTGATGGATTAAATTGAGGTGAAATTCGAGAGTTACTCCTGTTTTCGATTTCTGTGCTCCGAGACAGGTGGGCTGGAATGACAAAGAACTTCACACACACACACATTAAAACCAAAACGGAGTAGATGCCCTCATGATTTAAAACATCCATAGATGTGTCAACTACCAAATGCTCCTGTTCAAAGAACTTGCCGGGATTTGCACTTTAAACAGCGAATGATATTTATTTGGTCTATCCCATCGAGCTAAAATAACTGGACAAAACTGACGTTGGGCTGATTCTTCACTATTTCTCCTGCAAAATTCCCCATGGGTGTATGAATACCGGGGCTGGCCTCTGGTGAGAGGGTACAGGCTGCACCTTAGGATGAAGTCCTGGTGAGCAGCAGGGGATGGAGATGAGTTCTGCTGAATGTGCTGCCCAGCTCTCAGACCAGTTTGAGAACTGGGCAGCATCTCTGGCAGCCTCCCCAGCCTGTTCCTCTCTGACCACAGCACTTCCTTTTGTTTTGTTTTGTTTTTCTGGCTGTTGGGAAGTGTTGCTCAAGCTTTGGGCTATGGTTTGTTCTCCCTCGAGGCCGGTGTGTGCAAGACGCTGGTGCTGCTGCAATCCTGTAGAGGACTGGCTCCCCAGCCTTCGGTCGTCATCGCAGAGCTCCTTGAACGCTCGCTGTGACCTCCAGCTCTTCCCACGTGAGCTGGGGTCCGTCTGCAAACCACGAGCTGACAGTGTGCAGTACAGCCAGGGCACGGCTGTGTGGGGAAGCACTACGGGACGCCCAGCCCACACACCCGGCCTGTTTCCTACCCGCACCCCGGACTTGGTCTGGGGCTGTGGGTCAGTCCCGGTCACCCACAGGGCTGCAGTTTGCCTGGGGGTAAGATGGAGGCCCATGGGTTAAACGTGCACCAAGCGCTCTTTCAGCATGCCCTCCTGGTAATACTTGAAGCTTTTTCCTCTGACATGCTCGGGGTTATGCGCGGCCTTACCCAGCTTGCTGGGTTAAGGTGCAGGGGAGTGTGGAGAAGGTCAGCTAAACAGTTCGGCGTCCGCTTTGAGAAGTGCTCTAGCAAGAGCTGCCGCTACTTGACTTCAGCTTCTAATGGGCCTGACGGGAAAGTTTAAGGCCTGATTTGTTCCTCCCAGTTCCTCACGTGGAAAATCTTTTCCGTGAGCAGCAATTGCACTGCTGCTGCTTGAGCAAGCGCAGCCCGCACTGCTCCTCTCCATCTGCACTGTGATCCCGGTACCAGCTTGGATAGCTGCAGTTAGGGGTATCTGAAAAAGATCTCCTTCACCATTGCTTATGGCTTTGCTAATTTTAACGGTCTAGCTTGAACGTTTCTGAGCGTTTTTAGCTTTATTTTGTAAGAAAATCTCAGCAAAATCAACTCAAGCAATTCATAAACAATGTTAGGAAAAAACATGTTATTTTCCTCATAAAAAAATTACTGTACAAGCTATTTTTTTGCCTAAAGTCTCCATCACTTCCATGATTTAGGATGTGTCTCTGTGTTTATACATAAAATTATATCACATACACATTTTGTATATATACATTCTTGTCGTTATAAACAGTACTTAAATCCACATCTGTAAACATAAATAGATATACAGTTAAGTACTTCGTATAACAAAAGATTAGTCTGTAGTGACATAATAAGTAGAATTAAAGTATGTAATAACCGCGTGTTAGTTTGAGCTTATGGGGTCCTCTGGGATCCTGTGGGATGGAGAGCGCTGCCTGGGCCAAGGTCCCTAATGGCACGGCATCCAGTTACACTGGGGCTGAGTTTGCTCCATTAAGTGCTACGTATTTATTTAAGCTGTCATATATCAGCCTGCACATGAAAACAATAGAACTCATGAAGACTGCCAGTTTGGGGGGAAAAAAAAGACAAAGATTATTTTTCAAAATAGCTTCCAAGCTATTGGGATGAACCAGAAGCTTTGGGAGTGCTGATTTATTGCTCTCCGCTAGCGGCTCACCAGGACCCCTCTGCTTCTCCAAAACCAACAGCCCCGCCGAAAGTGATACAAGGTGTACGGAACAAAGAGCGGAGTAAATTACATTAGCAGTTAACTTTCTTTACAGTTTATATATCAATAAATATTTTCAAAATGTTTGAGGCTTTGACCGGGAAGCCATGTAAAATAAACTATAGCCCCACTCTCTTTTTTTTCCAGAGTCAAAACAGATCTAACTGATGTTAACTGTTTCCCAGCGGGGGGCTCGTTCTGGTTTCACACTGGTGTCACTGTTGATTTCGGAGGGGAAAGTGATCAGAATGAGGACTGCCACTCCTCCGTCCCCCGGCGGGGCTGCTGCTGGGGGAGCACGCGGCATTTCCGTGCTGTTCCGCTTTGCATCTTCAAAGCAGCACGGAGGGATGAGCTGCTCACCGTGGGGCTCGTCGAGGCGAATGAAGTAACACGATCCCAGGGAAGAAACAGGAAGCCCAAGAGGGAATGGCAGAATTTGTTATTGGATATTTTGATAAAAGTAACTCCGTGCGCTACTGCACAAGCAAAGACTCTGTGGTCTGGTAGACCGGGCAAATAAGAGCCCAGAAGGGCTTCCTTTTCTTTGGCGTGTTTCATCTCTGTTCCGTCTCTTGTACCCAGATGCTCTTGTCCTCTCTGGCCAAATCCTCCCCGATAGCTTCTGTCGCTGGAAAACCTCTGGCCGTGGGGCTTCGGCTTGCGGTGAGGTCTGCAAGCACGCAGGGACAGGGCCCCTGCAGCCGCCCTGATATAACCGTTCCGCTCATTTCCCCCCACAGAAGGTGGAAAAGGGGTGAATGGAGCGGGAGGTGTGACTGCGTCCACACGCAGAGAGTAGCAAGTTTTTGGCTGAGGTTGCAAATCCTTGCTGAAGAGGGAACAGGCACCTACCGGTGTCTGCTGCGGACCACCAACAAGGGAGAGGTGAGAATGGAAAACTCCCGGGCCAGCCGAGATAGTGTTGAAAGCCTCAAAGCAGTCAGCCCGCGGAGAACTTGCAATTGATGGAAGTGCTAGGTAAAAATACGGCCAGATAAACACTCTTGGAGAACTTTCTAAATTACACGAGAAACAATTTTATATGAAAGAGGTGACAACATCCTGGATTTACCTAATTTCTGTGAACGCTTTTTCTTTTCCAACAAGTCTCCCGGTTGCTCGGCAAAGCATAAGTTTTAATATTTTGGTTTGGGATTTTCTGTGTCGTTTCTTTTCTTTTAACTTCTGTGAATATTTTCCTTTTCCATGATTTTTTGGTAAGAAAAGGGAAATGAGGCAACTCTGAGAGAAGCAGGAAGAGAAAGAAATGAGAGTGGAGAGAAAATGAAGTTTTTTTTTTCAGGGGAAAACCTAACTTTGTTCAACCCGAGCTGACCTCGGGGTGCGAGATGGAGACAAACAGCGATGGGGTGGGATGGGACAGGAGAGGGCTCTTCTTTCTTCTGCCCTTCCTCCCTCCTGCCCCCTTGCTAAATCTGCACTTGGGAAATTAGTGCACTGAGAGAAGATGAGAAGGAAATACTATTTTTTTTTTTTTAAGGCTTGTAAGGGAAAGATTACAGCGTGGCAAAGCAGCGCTGGTGGCTCTTCTTCGTGCCGAGCATGTGTTCCCTGTGCGGGCAGTTGGCCTTGTTGCAAGAAGCCTCATGTTTTCCCCCTTCCTCTTCCACAAAGGCCAAGGAAAATAATTGCTACAAGTCCTTGTAGCTCATCACTCTCATGTATGTCACTTTTTTTCTGGAAAAAATAAGCTATCCTGGAAAGACAAGGGAGAATTTTAAGTATATTTGATGGGTGCAGATTTCTTTTGCCTCCTTCCCTGTGTAAAGCCATACGACCACTGACTGCAGCTTGCTCTAGGGCACGTAACTTTACCTGGCTGTGCCTGGGTGCATGCAGGACCTGCATCAGTCCCACAGACGAGCCTTATCTGCATCGCTGCTGAAATTATCATTCCCTTTAAGTCCTGGGCACAAGTCCCACCGACCTTAACGGGCCGATAAATCCCAGTTTGCTGGGACAGCCCCGCCTTCCGAAAGGTGCCAGGAAGCACAAACGTTTTATTGATCATAAATACTTTGTTGATATTAAAATTGATAACTGATTATATAAAACGTACGGCTGTGAGAGGTGAAATCCGCATTGTCAGAACAAATGCCGTGGAAGTGTTGAGAAGGAACAAGCAGTGTCTGGGGCAAAGAGAAGGTCAGATTGGTGTAGATAACGTAGATAAACCAGAAGGCTTTTTTTGCTGGAAAAGTGAAACTGGGAAGATTGTCGCGCTGTGAAAACGTGTGTGCATGTTGTGTTGGGTGAGGTACCCGTAAGAAGGATGCGTTGAAGCTCTGAGTGCCAGCCAAGGACTGAGGTTTCACTAAAACAAAGAACGAATTGCAGTTTCTGTCTTGGGGAATACCCCCACCCAAAGCAATTCCATCATGCGGGGATAAAAGTGGTCTTCTGTACAGCAAAATAAAAACTGCTCCAGAGGTTTTCTTTCCTTTTTTTTTTTTTTTTTTTAAATGTAGTCACTTTTCTCATCCACCAAGCTGGCTATAAATGTGTGCTGACGCCCTACAGAATGACACAAAATCCCCCAGCGCATGCACCATGAAGTATGGTTGCTCTGCAGGTTCCTGGTTTTCCAATCAGCTAAGTACCTCGTCCGGGGCTGCGTGACTTGGTGGAGGTGCAGCTGCAGCACGTGCTGCTGAGAAGTCACTTGCAGGAAAAATTGTGGCCTTGTATCTCCTCGGAAACAGCTGCTGGAAAGCGGGCTTGCCAGACCTTGCGACTTTGAAGTGGACAGCATTGTAGAATTAATTACTTGATCCTTCCCCTGATTAGCGTACTGGTTATGAGTATTTCTATTAGCATTTCAAGGACTTAACTACAGTGCATCACAGCGTCACTCCAATATAATTAAGACTCACTGTAATTGCATAATTAAAAACCTGTCTGCCTGCTGGTACAAAGCCTTCTGTCTGCAGTACAGCAACTCAGGTTTCCAGGGGAAATCTCCAAACCCCAGCCTTCCCTGAAGTACCTGGCTATAGCGCGCAGACGGGGCAGCACTGGTGTCACACGTGCCTTCCGTCTCCTCTGGGAAGGAGTCTGGGAAACTGCAGCTCCTGCTGCACCCCAAACCTGATGGGTTGGGCTGATGCTGGGGGGACGAGGACAGGAAGGGGTTAAATTCCTTTTTATTTGTAATGCCCTTGTGAAACAAAACTTCATGACCTGGCTTTTTTTTTCTTTCTTTTTTTTTTTTTTTTTCCTTCAAGCGATTACACTCTGGCACATTCTAACGGAGCGAATGCATTTGTGTCTCAGGAGCGTGCACTGCCAGATACTGACATGTTCAACATCTCCTGTGGCTTACCAAACACATCAGGGATGTGGACCTCCCTCTGTTTTCTCATTATGCCAAATAATGAAATGTGGAAATAATTCTAATCCTTTCTTCTGGTGGTGCCGTACCTCTGAAAATATGATAAACTCAATCCAATTAAAAGTCATTACCTCTCCAAGGCTCAGTCTCTATCTATAACCTTTGTTTTATAATTCACTCTGTTATCTGTCTTCATTATAATTTGGTGGAATAGTCATCTTTTATTACTGCTTGCTGTTAGAGGGGCATGTGATTTCCAGTGCTACTTGGTGACACGTCTCAGTTTAAAACAGTGAAGGTCCGCTAATGAGTAAAAAGAAGTTCAGTTACCCTGATTTATTACATCGAGATAACATTTCATTTACATTGATTATAACACTGTAGGTTTAAGTAATTGTTTTGGTTTAAAAATGTTCTTTTGCAGCAATAGTTTTCACCATGTCAGGGACTGTTAAGGTGCGTTACCTTTCCTGTCTTACCGCAGCTGGTGTGGATTTAGTCAGATTTTGGTGCCGGTTAGTATTTTCTAAGTTGGCGTGAGTCAAATTCCTATAAATAAGCGGCTGATCTCACTAACTCACGTTTAACCTTCCTGTCCTTAGTTTTCTCCTGAGCGTGTTGGCTTCTCATGCCACGTCAGTATGAGAATGTGTGTCGTGTTTCCCATTATGCGACCAAATAATGAACAGAGCGGGGTTCCTCTGCTCCATTTCCCTGCCCTAGCAGTGACCAGCGCCCAGGGCTCAAAATTTCAAGGCAGATTTTTTTTCCCTTGGGTCTTCTCCGTAGAAGAGCTCTTCATGAAGAGCGCTAGCAGTTGTGTCTCTGCTGGCTTGCAATACTTCACTGAGATACAAATCCAAGCTATTAGAGCGTCAGCGTGCCCCAGGCTGCCTCTCCAGCCGGCGCGGATCTTTGCAGGCTCCTCGCTAGCTGCCGACCTGGCCCCCGATACATCAAACCCTGCAGCTGGCATCTCCCTCCTCTCCTACCCCCGCTCTCTGTAACCGAGCAAAGATTTTGAAAGTCAAATATATATTTATTCCATTGAGGAAACTTTATCAACCAGGACCAAAGTTTATTGGCACTAGCCAGTGATATAATGGGTAGTTTAAAACCTGCTAACTGCAAATAATTTTTCAGTAGTGTTTATGATTGCAGTAGGCTCTAACAGACCAGAAGTACAGATAACATAAATATTTCTACCAGAGATGATTGTACTGGAACTATAAATAAAATTAGGCTTAACTTGTAAATAAATTCAGGGAATGCCAGCCAACATTTATAATTCTTTGTTGCTGCATGTAATACAGTAATTTATATGAAAAGTGCACGGGAACGCAAGCAGCCAAATTTTGCTTTCCAGTTACACAGGTGCAGCTTCCCCTGACATCAAGGAGAGCGGCTCCCGTGCAAATGAAAGCCGAATTTGACCCCCAGTCTCTCAGTGCTGGACCCTAATTAAAAGGCAGTGTCTGGTCCCCATCAGATGCTTTTGACTGTGTTACTCAATTAGACATGAATGACACTAGACAGAGCACCAAACGCTACTAGTTATTGTACGGGCTGATGGTGAGGATTTCCAGAGCCAGCAGGCAGTTCCCCATGCAGTTGCTGTGTTTTGGCTTTGCTGGGCTGGAATTATCCTCCCTCAAAGGCTTGATGTTCCCGAGTGTGTAGCTTTGCCAATGTTTGCCTATCACCGGTTTTCTCCTGTGCACTCGGAGCTCGTCCTGCCCAAGAAGCTCACTTCTGCTTGCAACATGTGCCTCTCGCTGCAGGGTTTTGGTTTTCAGAAATTTAAGATGCAAAAGCTGCTTTGCATGGTAGGAAAAAGTTTTGCATTTGTTGGGCACTGCTTCAGGTGAGTTTTCCACCTTGCTGCTGCTGCTGCACATCTTGCAAGGATGCACGAGAAACCGTCTGCAGCACCAGACCCTTTGCATGCAGCACTGCAGCTGTGCTCAGACTGAGTTCTCTTTCCATCGCAAACAGATAAGTCAGGCCGTAGTGGAGCCCTGTGCAAACTTGGTGATTTCAGTGCTGCAGCCCCAAAGCGTGCTGTGCTCAGGGCATCTTGGGCTGCCTCGCTTGCCTTACTATGTCTGCGCAGCTTTTGCTACAACTCCCTCTCCTGCCGGAGCCGCGCAAGGGCTCTGGGTGCGGTGTGAGGACACAGGGCTTGATGGAGCCGGCTGCACGAGTGCGACCGAAATCTGCAGCAGAGAAAGCGTGAAGGGAAGGCTGAAATCTGGGCTCCACATTTCCCTCTCATTTTGTTACAGCAGGGTCAATCTAAAGAAATTTGCCTGACTTGGCTAATGCTGGGACAGACACTGATCTCATTTATTCTTTGGTGGAGGTCTAAGGCAATTACTCTGGATTGAAGAGTCAAGTAGAAGAAACCAGAATCTGGTCTTTGGGGCAAATGATGGGCCTGGCACGTGGTGCTTCTTCCCCCTCGCTGTCATTGCACAGCCCATGAGCACAAGACCCAGATTTGCTGTCCGTGAGCATCGTCTCACTGCACCACGGCTGGTTTCCAGGCTGGACCTGCTGAGTGTGCTCGGTTTTCTCCTGCTTTGGTGTAGGTCAAGCAATACAAGTGTGCAAAACACTGATGCCTTTGAAGACTAGCATTTGTGAAAGTACTTTTCCTTGGCAATTTAAGTAATGATTCGGAACTGCTTCAAGCACCGCATTTATCTCTAAACTTCCCGATAATCTCTTTTGTTTTACAACCACGCTTTGTATTTGTAAAGTACTTTTTCTCTCCTCTGTTACTTTTATGATTCTCACCTAACTGGGAATTACTAGCTCGATTCTGGTTAGAATCTAATCTCATTTGATTAGGTTTGTCTGATGCTTTTCACAATGGGGTCCTGCGTGGGGCCGCCAGGCTGTGGTACAATACAAATAACAATAAATAATTGGCATTAGCTCCAGCCCCACAGAGCAGTTCTGTGAACAGGGAGCGGCACAATCCAGTTTCAGGTACGTTAACTGATAAAATGTTCGAGTAATGTAGTTCTTGGCTGGAGTCCCTCCTGTGCCTGGAGATAGTAACCCAAGCTCTGTGGGTTTGTGAAGCTGAGGAACCTTCCCTGCTTCTCCTCCAGGGGACGTGGCGGTGGCCACCTTTGGCCGTGCCTCCTTGGTGCAGGGCTCTCCGGTGGCTCCCATGGAGTTCATCACCCACTCTGTGCTCCTTTAGAAGCTAATGGGTTTCCTTCTCTTAATTTTCTGCTTTTCCTGACCTTCTGTGTTCTAGACTGATGGTAGATACATTTTGTAATCAATCAGCCCTTGCCTGTAACAGGTTTTTTTTCTTTAATACTTGTTCAAACAGAAATTCAGATAAAGGTGTCCCTTTTGTATGCGAGAGGAAATGCCTGCTTCTTTTTCAGATACGCTTGCAAATACTGTGTGCTGATTTCCTCAGCGCTGAATAGAAATGTTTAGTCCAACAAACATATAAATGTACTGTGCTCTCATTAAAGGATCTGGCTTGGACCTTTGTGGTACATTCAGATCCAACCTGACCTTACTCAGGAGAAAGGGACTCATCCAGCTGATCCTTGTGTGCTCCCCTGAGCCCTCAGCAATGCCTTCACCAAAGGCACGCTCAGCAGCCCTGGTGGAGATCGAAGCTCCAGGCCTCATCCTTCTGTGTCTGCTGTTTCTCACCTTAGAGAAGTGGCAAGCACAAACCTGCCTGTATCTTGGCTGGAAAGAGCCCCTTCCACGTTTATCTCAGCTCTTTATCCTGCTCGGAAGGCGATGGCATTAGAAACACTTGTGAAGTAGGCTCTCTAGATGCTTTTGCTTCTAGCCTGCCCCCTTCCTTCGGTGTAACCAGCCATCCAGTTTATCTTTAAGGCATTGGTGGGCACGTGGGTGACCCCAAGTGCAGAGAATGAGATTTAAGTGCTAGAGAGTTTCTTAGTCAATAGCAGTTTGGGGAATGCGTACCCTCAGGCACAAGCTGCCCAAAGAAAGGCAGAACAGTCTGGGAAGAGGAGGAGGGGACGTTAGGAGGGGTGTAACTGTACGGATGCCGATCTGTTGGTTAGGGGCAGGCTGGGGTCTGCAGATCGGGGCACAGACGTGGTCCTCGGAGGAGGCTGGCACGTCCTCGGGCCTCGGGGAGGTGCCAGGAACCAGCAGGGCGCTGCTCGCCGATGGAAAGCGCGTTGGGCGCAGGCAGCCGCTGCTCCCGCAGCCGTTCAGCCTCCTGCCTCATCGCTCTTGGCAAGGAACAGCGCCCCGAGCTGCTGAGAAACATCCGAAAGGAGGAAGTCGTCTTCTCCCGGCCACGCACAGGAGCCCTCTGGGTCTCGAAGTGACCCCAGGCCCCCGGCGTGCGGCCCTGGCGCAGGACTGCCGGCCTCATCGGGCACATGCCCAGCGCGCAGCCACGTGGGCTCCTTCCTGCTGGCGTGCAAGCTTGTGTCAAAAGTGCAAACACAGGTGTCCACCCTGGGCTTTTAGTGGCAATTAACCTTTCCTCCTGGGTTTCCTTTGAAGGTTGCTCATGTTTTTATTGCAAAATAGCAGCGAGGAATTTTATGGAGGCTAATATCTGAACTTGCACATTACCTAATCTCCTCTGGTCCCTTATCAGGGGCCTTGATTTTGTTTCATCCCGTTTCTAGTGGGGATAATTATTAGGCTTTATAGAAGCCATCTTGAATTTCAGAACTGTGGTGTTATCTGTGTGAATGACTTGCAGTTCTCTGGGAAATGATGCTTGCAGGCGCAGTCCCTGGGTCTATTCCTAACCTCACGAGAATTTGCTGTCAGTCAATATACCAGTGTTTTGCTGCAAGTCCCTCTGATCCAGTTGGTGTAAGTTTTAATGGGAATGGTCCCACACCCTTTGGAAACAAAGATCAGACCCTCAGTTCATGTACATTGATTTCAGCATGGCTCCTTCTATCAGTAGTATTACAAACGTATCTAAATGGCCTTCCTTCGCTTGGCCAGCAATGATTCAACTTCTTGTTTATTTTGAGGTTTTAAAATATATTTTTGCTAGAATCTGTTGCTATTTCAGGCAGAATAATATTTCAGTAATCTGTCCTGCCCACACCTCCAGGGCTTTGGGATATATATATTTACATATATCCAGATGCACATTATATTTTCCAGAGTTTTCAAACTGCGAGCCCGTTTCTGACTGCGACACTGGGTGCGGCTGCTGGAAATGAAAGGAGTCACAATAGAGCAGCGCAAACGGGCTTGTCATCCTGCCAGCCTTCCAGCGCCGATTTATCAGCGGCAGGTTTGACCCTATATGGCTAAAACGAGCGTAGCCAGAAGGACTGAGATAAGTATAACCGGGGCCTTTGAGTCTGCGAGAGAGAAATTAAACTGGACTGTCCCAGGGGGAGAAGAAACATCTGCAAAGCCGAGCTTGCTGGAGGTTGGAGGCGCAGCTCGCGGGTCATGGTCATGGTCGTGGTCATGGTTGTGGCTTGGTGGGGCTGTGGGGATTTTCCCGAGCTCCTTCATGCTTTGGTGGAGTAGAGTCAGGCACAAGGAGAGCCTTGGTTTTACGAGGCACTCCCTGGCGGAACAGGAGCAGCAGCAGTGAGTGCGTGAGACGGGCTTTTTAAGGAGTTTGGGTGCCAGGCACCCGGCTGTCATGGAAAATCAGCAGGATTTAGATGCCTGAAGTTTTTACCCCCCCCCTCTTTCCAGTAAGCCATGTGCTTATCATCATCCAGATCACTTTCCTTGTGTGATTTCTCTTCCTGCAGCCCATGTGTATACATGGTTTTGTGTTTTTTTTTTTTCCTGTTTCAAAACCAGCTGAAGTCTTTTAGGCCTGGCTGCAATCTAAACAGTCGGGGGAAGACATCTGAATGGGAGCGAGCCTGCTTGGGGTGGATGCAGCGTTGCTGCCGCCTGCATTGGTGGGGAGCGCAGTGAAATTTGGGGGATGCTCGGACCTGCCCCACTCACCAGTGCCTTCCCTGTGTGCCCCGGCAGCGCTGAATGTGGGACAGCAGCAGTGCCCCGGTGTAACGGAGATGGCTGCGGCCATTTCAGCGCAGGGCAGTGAAGTGAATCGTGGCATCCGTGTGGAGCTGGGTCCCTTCCCTTTTCACGGCACCTTTCCTGTCCCCTGCATCCCAGTTTTGCTGTGGGCCAGTCTTGGGCACGAAGGTTTAGGCAGAGGCTCGTAGTTGCAGCACGCGCCACGAGCCGTTGAGCATCTTTGCCAAACTCGGCACCACCGAGCTATTGCAGGCAGGATTTCTCAAACATAAGCGATGGAAAATCCCTCTGTGTGTCCATCTCAGCCAAATGGCGGGGTCGGTCAAAATTTTCTACTTCCCAGGCTGCCAGATATTAAGAAAGTGTCAAACTAATCGATACGGGGTTCAATCCTTAAAGGGCAGGGATTGCCTGCCAAGGCAGGGGCCGAGGGAACGGGTAGCTGAACTTTCCTGGGACACGCATGAGGTCATAGCCAGTGCCACATAAAAGAAAGAAAAACAGTTCATGGCTGTGAATAAATTGCTCACAGATGAAGAATCCAGTTTGCCAGTCATGTGATGGGAGCAATCTATTCAAATGATTTGTTACGTCCCAGGGTTTGTCTTAGGCAGCACCAGAAGCATGAAAGGACGGAGGGAATGCTGCAAGATAATGTGTAACAAAGATGTGAGAGATAATGGGCTATGACCAGGTTTTAGTGGAAAAGACATACGGTGCTAATCTACCATGGATAGTTTCTTAAATGAGCAAGAAATTGAAAGAACATTTTAAAGTTTCCTGTTTCTTCACTGAAACGGAGTCACTCTGGTCGCCACGCGCGGTGCAGCACTTTCATTTCTGGGCCAGCAAGAAACGCAAATGGTCTCGTGCCCAGACTGAGCATCGCCCAACTTCACTCCTTGGAGAACGGTGCTCACACCTCTTGTTTGGGTTATAATTAAATGGAATGCATTTTGCTGCATAGGAAAAGTACGTTAACACTAATAAAGTTAAATGAATGTAAATAATGAAGGTTTTTGGTTAGTTTGCATTTTTGCCTCGTTTGCCTACATTGGGTCAGCGCAGCTAAAACCCCTGCTGACATCACCCTGAGTTTTTTTTGACTAAAAGGAATTTACAATCAGCCTTCTAGTTCGAGCTGTCAAAAATAGTGAATTTTTCCCTTTTTTCCCTTTTTTTGTTTGCTGGCTAAGACTCAAAGATGAAGGTGTTTTTTTTTTAATACATTTTGGATCCACCCCCATTTTTTTTTCTCTTTTTTTATTGTAACTGTAAGAGGAGAAGGTTCATATTCTCTATAAGGTGCAGTTTAGATCCCGAACTTACTTATTTTAGACCATTGAATTTCATGGAGGTCAACGGTGTGACGCTGATTTACATCAGCTGAGGTTCTTGCCAATAGTTATGTGGTAGGCTGGATCCTTTCCTCCAAAGACTAATTGGAGGCCATCAAACTTAATTTTGGCTACTTTAGGTTCAAGCTGTCTCTCTGAACGACCAGTAAAGCTTTCCTGCCTTTCAGTTCACTTAGATTTCACTTGTAACGTATAATGCTGGCTTTCAGTTGCGATTTCAAAGGGTATGCAATGCAACGCGCTGTATCTGGACCAGATTGGACAATAGGGTGTGCCTACAAATACATCTGTATGTAATTCCCTCGCTTGTGTTCCGTGATGTAAACCACTTTTGATGTCAGGAGCGCTGAGAAATGCCGTGCACCCCCAGGCCTGCAGCAGGGAGAAGGCTCCGCTCCTCGGCCCGGTGATCGATGAGGGCGCCGCCCGCCTAGCAAACTGGCCTCTGCATTTCATGAAGGAGTTTCATACGCAAAAGCTGTCAGGATGTTTCAAACCCTACTGTTTGGCTTTCTGTTTCAGGTGATGAATGTCTGTATGAAAGCTTTCCTGAGCTTCCCTTGGAGGAAGTGCCAGAAGCTGATGGCGAGGCTGCGAACGCCCAGTGTCCGACGTCCGTCAGCATTCAGGAGCCGTCTTCTCCAGCAACCTCCAGCGAAGCCTTCACGCCAAAGGAGAGCTCTCCTTACAAGGCTCCGATATACATTCCCGATGACATTCCCATTCCTTCAGAGTTCGAGCTCCGAGAATCCAACATTCCTGGAGCGGGATTAGGGATATGGACCAAAAGGAAGATCGAAGTCGGGGAAAAGTTCGGCCCTTTCGTGGGAGAGCAGCGGCCACACCTTAAAGATCCCAGTTACGGTTGGGAGGTAAGACACTTTGCATTCTTTCGGTCTGTTGAACTCTCTTGAATGTCTATAAACACAGAGGTATTTGCAGAATTTGAGTCCTATCCTGCAGCAGCCGGGGAATATTTGTGTACGCTCAGACTGCTTCGTGGCCTTGCTGTGCTTTCTGGATGAAAATGAATGTTAAGAAAAAAAAAAGGAAAGGAAAGGAAAAAAAAAGCAGGAGTTATTGTTGCTCTTCATGCATGAAATCTGTGTGGGTGGGTATTGGCAGGTGACCTCCCTTTCTGGGAAGGAGAGGCAGAAGCTGTGTTATCGGAACGTTTCTGTGCTGTTCTCAGCTTGTTCACGAGCAGCCCTGCCGTGCGGCTGGGGGTGAGGGACCTGCAGGAGACACTGCACAATGTATCTGAAAAGAAACTGGGTGCTGCTTTCAGTGCTGTGCATCACCGCTTTCTGGTGACAGCAAGTAGTGCAGCCCTAAAATCTAGGATGGTGTCGCTAAGTTGCTATTGCAGCCTCATGCTACTCGGGGGCTTTGAAGGCTGGGGGTTTGATCTTGCCTCTATTCAAATCAATGGGAATTTTGCCATTCACTCAGTGAAAGTATGTTTGGATGCTAGTGTCAGAAGCCGAGCACACATGGGGATGGTGTGGATCGTGTTACTTCTGCATATGCTCTGAGAAATGTTGCTTTTCATGGAGGCAAAGACTTCCTTGGGCGAGTACTGTGGTTGTCTCTTGCATTCCCTGCCTTCGGGGGCAACATGTTTTCCCTGCCATGATATCACAGGGCAGTGGTCCTGTTGAACTTTTGCCTTCGTGGTAGTGGGAAGGAAATTTCCTCTTATACCTGGCACTAAAAGATATCCCTGGTGGGCCATGGGGCTGTAGACTGAAAGCAGTGAGGTCGGTTGTGTTAGGGTGGGTCAGTCAAGCCCCAGCCTGAGTCTAGACGAGGGTATAATGCAATGTAAGAAACACTCTTGCGTAGTTTTATTTGCAGCTTTAACAATGTGCTGTAGAAATGGAGTACAATCTCAGCTTGCCATCTGTATTCTCCCTTTGGTTTCTGATTAGGGGAGAAGTGTTGGGTTTGTGCGGCTCTCCAGGGCTGCGGCTGACCTCGGAGTGAATGGGAGTTTCATTTTCCCAGGAAAACAGAGTTTCTCTGTGGAGCAGAGCCTCACAGATATAGTGGATAATAAACATTTGGTTTGCTCTTAACTGTCAATAAATACTTGGTGAGTTCATTCCAGACGTCCCATCCAGTTGTTTAAACACTTTTGAGAGCGGTGACAATAGGACAGAATAGTGTCGGCAGAAATTATAGACTTTGCGGCACTCTATCAAGTTAACAGACCCTGATGCGATGTAATTGCTGGTGAGAAATCTTTATTTTTTGACCACGGCACCAGGAAACCATAAAAGCTGACTTTTAACCACACCACAATTCAGCTCAGGTATTGATATCAAAAACTGGAACCAAACTGCCGAGGCACAGCTGTACTTGCAGGTTTAACACATCAAAATTTATGCATCTGGGGCTGGATTTTTGGGTGGTGCAGTTCAGGTTGCTCCCCCACCCCCAGAAATCAAAGGAAAGCCGTCCTTATATCCATACCCTTGGGTACTGATAATAATATACTGCAATAGTAGACAGTAGTTCTGCTGGCTCAGATATTTAGGATTTTGGAGCCTAGTGAATCCAAACAAGAAATGCATATCTTGATACTGTTGGAAGCCCAGCTGGCGGATTTGAATCCCTTTCACACGGCAGGACTCGTGCCTTTCGAACAGCGTTACGTGTTCGGGACAGCTGGGGAGAAGCTATTGAAAAGTGCTGGAGGGAAATCACACAAAATCAACAGTCAGGCTCCCTCTGCAATTTGGCCACTCATCCATAAGTACTCTGCAGTGCTCAAGGGAGCCTGACACTGAATATTTTTCCAACAAGTGGGTTAAGGACGTTTATTGGAATGGAAGGGAGACAAAGAAATGCTGGTTACCAGAGTTTATACAAAAAGTGAAATGGTGAGCAGTGAAGATTAAGGCTAAAGGACAGAGGGGGGGTGTGGTAGCACAGGAGAAGACTTTAACCTCTGTCCCAGCCCCGATGCTCACCATCACGCCGCTCTGGAAACCAGCATCTCTCGGGCCTGTGCCCTGGTGGAAAAAAGGGAGAAAGGAACTTAACGGTGTGAGGGCTCTGGGAATGTCACGGAAACATGGGATGGTGAGGGAAAAGGTACCATTTAGCCATGGTTCTGTACAGGCTGGGGAACGCAGACTTTTCTGGTGTCATTTTGTCTGCCCACATGGGCACTTTTGGGAAACTGGACATTTCTGCCAGGCGCCGATAAGTCAGTGAGCGAACAGGCATGGGGGATTCGGTCTGCTGTTGCTGTGTCAAGGTAAAATTTCCTTATTATTTTCAGCAGCGGAAAGATGGAGCCAAAGTTTCTGTATGGTTCTGACTCTGGGTTCAAGTGACTTTGTAGCACGAGAAGTTTTCAAATATTTCAAATATTTATGTATTTATATATATATATTATTTATAATAAGTACTGTGCTGGTACTTGCTTGCCTGGTGAATGGCACCAAGGTAGCTGCGATCACGATGTTCTTTTGTGATTGATTCTACGCATCTCCTGGGGTAGTTCGTGGTGCTGTAAAGGTAATCTGTGTCTGGTGGCTTCAGGAGGAGGTGGAGCACAATTTTGGCTGATGGTGGTGGTGGCTGCCTGCCCTGAAGCTGCTGCTGGTGGGTGTGAGGAGCTCGATGGGGCGGTCCCTCAATCTGCTCCGACTGCTGGATCCACAGGCCAAAAAGAGCATTTTTCTGTGTCCTGGCTTGCTCAGTGCTTCCCCTGACATGTACATCACTCAGAATGATGCAACGTTGCTTATTTTTGTCTATTTATTTAATTTTCTTTAATAGATTCCCCTGCTACTACTGTAAGCATGATTAAGTTACTGGGAAGCCTGTCTTCCCAATTTATACACATTTCTCTGAGTTCAGGCTGAAACACTGAACATACAGTGGCGTTTGACTTTCAAAGATGTTGAAGGAATCTCTTTTTAAGAAAATAGTATAACCGTATTAAAATATTTTCAGAGGAATGCTGAGCAACTTGCTTTCAATTTTCTGATGCTTTTGTATTGCTGATTTGCTTCCCCAGCCCGACTGTTTAGGATTGCTCAGTAACCTAGAGCCTTTCAAATCAAAAACCTACATGCAGATTGCAGGGAAGAGTTTACAGCCACACACAAATTTGGACTGTAACTACATGTTTGGAAAGGACAATTTTATAATATGCTACGCTAAATCCCCAATGCAAAAAGATTGTCATAGTGCTGGGTATTTCCAGCTTTGGGATACCTGTGATGCTTGTGGCTATATTCCACCTGAGTCGGTACCGAGGGTCAGCAGGCGGTGCCTGGGAGGGAAGGGGAAGCTGGACGAAGTGCTGCTATTAACTTTTGCAGCCAGGCAGCTGGCGTAGAAAAATTTGCTGCAGAAAGCTCAGGAATTTCGTGGGGCCCGTTCCCGTGTCCCCCTGTAGCAAGGCTTCCTATGGCATCGCCGCAGAGTTTCATCAGAGCGAGTCTGAGAAAACAATGTCCATTGTGTCCATTTATACACTTCAGCCATAAAACACGCTGCGGGACAAAGAGAATTTGTTGTGATATAGTTGTGCTTGGGTCATGATTAGAGTGCTATGGACCGGTTTAAATGAAAAGCCATAAATTTGAATTTTATCTCGTTTTGTGGGCCTAGAGCGAAGCATTATCTAATCAGGTATTGGGTAGCTAAAGCACAAATCGAACCCGGGGTCACCGGACGGGGGAAAGGTCAAGCTTTTTTGCAGTTTGTCACCGTGGTTTTAGTATTTGCCAGCAGCCCCAATATCTAAGGGGGCTGCCTGGCTGTTTCTCAGGGATTGTTTGAAAAGGGAAAATTGACTGCTGCTTAATCAACAAGGAAAACAAGCTTTTAAGGGATGGCAGTAATTTTTTAAACAAAAGCAAGAAAACACAAATTTAGTGATTTCATCATAGTTCATGCCCTGCTATGAAAAACAGCTTGGAGAGTATTTCAAAGCAAGGCTTTATAGAGGTCACCAAAGCCAGTGCACCTATCTCCCACCAGCATCTTCCGGAGTATACTGAATATTCAAATCCAGGTCTCTCGCTGCTGTAGCAAACTCTAAAAAATCTCTTTCACAGGGACAATATCTTTGCAGGCCTTTTTATCCTAGACTTTGACTTCTTTATTGGGAAGGTAGAAACAGGAGCAATAAACTTTAATAAATCAAACTTGTCATAGAAGTGGAAAATAATTTAGAGCTTTATAAAGCATCATATAATCTGCTTATAGAGCAGAGTATATTTTCCGTTCATGACAGAGAGGCTGAAAAACATCACAGATTTGTTGGAGGATGTTTGAGTTGAGGCTATTACTTCTAAATGGAAATTAGGAGGCTATTTGTTTACCTCTCATTTCTGATATGCATCTTCGGGGAAAGCTGAGCAGCTTCCTAAAATCCGATCTGGAGCAAAGGCTTCCCACTGCTCAATAGGGACTAGAGGAGGTGCAACTTTAAGTTTCAGTTCTGCCCTCTTTGGCTTTCATTTGAAATAATTTCTAATTTAAATGTAGGTGTATTTGGAGGGTATTTATTTATTTCTTTATTTTCTTGGTATCTTTATGAAAAATAAATAATAAGTTACAAGTCATGAGGGTATAGGCCTTTAGAACTGGACTCTAAAGTGCATGTTCCCAGAACCATGTTGTAGTGCCTAAACAATAACTTGGTTTCCCCGCTGCTCTCAGCATCCAAAGACTTTCACTGCATTCGGTGGGAGTTACTGACTTATTCTTCTTGGTGTATCTGTTATCATTTTTGCATGCTCCTTTGGAAAACCTTTGTAAGATTGTTGAAAGCAGCATGTCTCTTTTCATAAAAACGGGACAAAATGATGCTGCTTTTAAATAAGTGGACATGAGATGCACACATCTTAAAACTCCTGTTAAGCTATTCTTAATAAACAGTGCTAGTGCTGAGGGAAATAACTTCCTCGTAGTTAGCGAAGTCACACGGTGCTGGAACAGTAATTGTGTCTTTTGCAAAACAGAAAAGTGAAAGGAACAACGTCTTCATTACTTCTGAATACTTTTCTTTGGGATATGGAGTATTTCCCATTGTTAAATAAATAACAACTTTTTATTTTTGCCTGGCACTTCATGATCAATGCTCTGATATATAGGTCAAACTTTCATTTTAGCTTTTCTTTGAATCGTCCTTAAGAGCATGAACATGCAGAGCAACTCCCCTTTGGACCAGGTGGCTGGAAAGTGATGGAGCATAATGCAGGTTCCTTGCCTACGTTTTCTCCTTGCGTATGTGTTTCAGCAGTAAAAGGATTTCAGAAATCGTTGCAAAATTACTGTTGAGGCAAAACCAGGAGTAAGAGTACGGGTTATTCTGTTATTTGAAATTAAAAAGGAATAATTTGTTTTCTAATGGGGGAAGGAGGGGCTCTCCTGATCTGCGCAAGGCTAACCTGGGTTTGCAGATTGCACACTCTCCTGGGTCAACAGACCATCCACTTCTGGCAGCTCCAGGTGGGGGCGAGATCCTTACCTTTTCTTCAACACGTAGGTGATGTTTTATCCCGTTTGGAGCTCAGCTTTGCAAGGCATCGAGCGCTCTGGCCGGGATCCAATAAAGCACTTAGGCACGGGCTTATCATCAAAAGGATTACCCAGGTGTTTGAGTTAAGCATGTGCTTAGCTGCTGTGTTAAGCTCTCTGCTAGGGACATAGCGTTCAGTGCCACATAGGACGGAGCTCATACCATATATCTTACCTGGGGTGAGCGTGCACGAGGGTGCTAAAGCCCCTAGAAAGCAGCTTGCAAAAAAGACATTACTTACAGTACTGCTGACACTGCCAGCCTGAATTCTTCTGTTATTTGCATCTGTGTCTCTTGGTGAGGCTGCAGCTGAGTTAGATATTATGGCAGAGATAGTCCCTGCTCTGAGGACAGACAGTTTGTAGTTATGAATCAGCAAACATCAGGTCCTTGAATAGCGAGGTACAAGCAGGTGGACCGGTCGTTCAATTCTAACCAAATATGTGACAACAAAATGGATCTGTTTGTCCTTCGGGTTGTTTTAGGTGGATGGGAGGAGGTTAGGACATGGGGATAACGCACAGAGTCATCTGCCATTGCCTTCTGCTACTGTTCTTTACTTTGTTTCTCCATTTCTCCTTAATTACTCTATTAACACGATTAAGCAGAGCCTCACGTTGTAAGGTTGGTGGGATGCGGTGCCCTGCTTTTTGGACTGAGCGGGTGCTGGTGTGGCACGGTTGTGAAACCTCGCAAAAAAACTCTGGGCAGCACCTTTGTCTTAAATAAAGCTGGGCTGGTTTGTGTAGCTCTGGCAGTTTCTCCACCTGATGGCCGGTGGATGCTCTGCCGTGTCCTTGACCTTGGGGGCAGGAAATCACCCCTTTCACGGCACAGCGTAAAGCCCCAGAAAGCTCTTCGTGGGTCTGTGTCTGTGTTCCCCACAAAGCCACTGAGGTTTTAGTTTAGTCAGGAGTGTTAGCTCCTGAGGGGAGCGCTGTGAGGCCATAAGGGCTGAGTGGACTTGAGAGCAGGAGCAGGAGGGGGAGAGGGAAGTTTCGTTACCCCCAGTTCTGCTCTGAAGGGGGTGAAGTTTCAGTAATTTGTATTCCTATCCAAAATACAGTGGTTATTATTTACTCAGATGTGACCTGGGTAGATTTTACTTAAATTCAGCAGCACTTGTCCAAGCAGGCAATAAATATGCCGAGGGAGGCCGGCATTGGAACAGATCTGTGAGATTATCAAAATATGAAGAAAAATCATTGTAAGATGTGTCAGATGTCCCTTTAAAAGACAGAGCCTGTAAATTGAATTTAGCTGTTAAGACAGACAACATCAGAAAGAAAAATAAAAAAGACAGAATTGAAGAGAATAATAATTGCATCTAATAGAACTGACAAACAATCATAATTCTTCCCATTAAATAAATATGTTATAAAGAATTTATTATGAAATGCCACATTATGCAAGCCAGGATTCAGAGATGAGTTCTTTGCATTAAGTACAGTAGATGCCATTAAGGAAAACAGTCAATATGTCACTAAGCCACGGCCTGTAAAATTAAATTGATTTGGTAAATGTAAGTAAGATAGATCTGTTTGCTTTCATCATCAATTTTGAGTGGGTGAACAGGTGATGTCACCAACCTGGGAGCGATAAAGATGCAGGACCATCTGGAAAGCTTTGTGATGGATGGGCAACTGCTTTTGGATAGTGACAGTGCTGTGGTACTTTGTCACTTGGGATGCAGTACTTAATAACTTTTCAATACCATCATAATAAATTTCACTGCCTTATTAATATAGAAATGGTGAGTTATTACTGTGATGGCTATTGTAAATAACAAGAGATGCAGCTGTCAAAAGCTGATTGTTTGGGCATGTTTCTTTAAGCAACACAGTTGACTTGGGATAATCAACGTATGTCTATACCAGCAGAGTTTATTGCTCTTGTCAAAAGAAAAAGCTGCATTATTCAAAAATTATATGAAGTCCATAATAAACAGGTTTAATATATTATCAGATTTTTCCTATAAGTTTCCTAACACAGAACAACAAATCATTTTTAATAATGCCTTTCCGTGTACAATAATATCCTTATGCTGTAATAATGTCCTTCCCTAACTATTCACAAAACAGAGAACTTCTGAAAACACAGAAAGGTATCTTTCACTCGTTGGAACACTTACAAAATTAAATCTCCCTATTTCATTAAAAGGCTACTTTTGATATAAAGCTGATGGACTCTAGCTGTGTCTTTCTTTTTTATTTTAATTGAACAGATGTAGTTAAAAGTAATCTACGACAAAGAAATACAGGCAAAATTATAACCATGTGTCCTTAAATACTGGCAGGAAAGAGCATCTGTGGGTGTTTTATGAAAGCCCAGGACTGCTCCGTGACATTGTTGTTAATGTCATCAGTCTGAGGACTGGAGAGAAACAAAATGCATAGATAGTTGTTAGCAGAAGATGAATTACCAGATCAATCATTTAGCACCATTCAGAGCATTATACCATTGTTCCCCGGGAAGATAATTAAATCAATGATGTCTTTCTTATTTGTGTAAAGAGGCACAAACTTGTAAAGAATATCTGAAGCTCCTCAAACATATTATTTCTGGATTTTTTTTTTTTAAACTATAGCGACCTTGCCTTTCAGGGTCTAGCTTTGTCCATCTTTTCAATTAAATGTCTCTCCACCATTTCTATTACTGCTGAAAAGAGAGCCAGCAGTCTATTAACAGGCAATAAAGTTCAGGAAGCCTAAGACTAGTTTCTTGGGTCAGAGGTGAAAATTACATACTAAATGAAACAAAGGTGTGTCTTGATGGCTCAACAAGCAGTGAAGAGACGAGCAAAAATGTGGGCAGGAGGAGGCAGTCATCATTAAACAGAAGCAAATGAAGACAGGAGGTAGTGTATGGCAAGAAGCTTATTAACCCAAACGAACATGTGCACTCCAGAGGACATAGCGCTGAGGTTTGGCATTTAAATCACCACATGACTGAAAGGTATTATTCAAATCTGGGCTTTTGGTCTAATAAAGAGATCACTAAAATTAAAAAAAAAATGTATAAATAAATTTAAAATTTCCTACATGCTAGGTCCTGCAGATACAGACATGTTTTTCAGAGTGGTTCAGACCCGTATTTGCTTGGAAGCAAGGAACAGAAAAATATAATTGGTTAATAGAGTATTTCCACTTCAGAGAGTATTAATATGATGTTTTTTTGAGGTGGCAGCAGTACTGGCTCCTAGCTGAACGATAGGTGGCACACACAGGAGGGAAGGCATAGGTTGTCGTAGTCCAGACTGATTTTATCACATTAACCGTGCAAACAATAAGTATTAATTTGGAAAAAAAAATACAGATGTTAACTAGCCCTTCTTTAAAGTGCAATCCCAGCACTTAAAGTGGAAAGATGTAAAAGATCCCACAAAAGGCATAATATTTCATCAGGTGAAGCCTGCAGCATAAAGGGGCTCTTGTGTATAGTGGGTTTCCCAAACTGTTGTTCTTAGTCTTAACTTGATGAAGTGTGCTGGCAACAGGTATGAAGTAGGCTTGCCTTCCCTTTCTGTCAGCTCTTACACTCTGTGTTGGAGACCTGGTGTGTAGCTGCTCGGGATTTTGGAGAGGAACTTTCATTGCCCCTGTGTCTTCTTGAAATGCCTCAAGTGGTAAGCTGGCTTTCTAGAGGCGTAGCTATCGCCGTATGCGTGTTTTATTCAAAATTACGCCTGAAGCTTCGTGTTTTCTAGGAGATTTGTGGTCATGGTATTTCTGTTGCTTACAGCAGGTGGATCTCGGTGGGTATTTCAAAACCGTGGCAGTTATGCTGATTTAGTGCAAAAATGTTGGTCTGTACAGAGTGGAAGTTGGGTTACGTGATAGCTTCATCACTACTGCATTTGCGGAAAATATTCTTTAGAGCCAGATTTTAAGCAGTTATCTAGTGATATCCTCTGCATAAGCTGCATGTGGCAAAATTTGCATGTGAATGTGGAAAAAGTAAATTTTCGTGCTAGTGTTAACTGCATCTACCGATTAGAATATCTACCTGAGCAGGCACACAAAGGAGCAGCTAACAAGGAGGAAAGAAACCAGCTTTATATCTTCCTTAATACTAAAACTAAAAGAACCCTATCAAAACTTCTGTGTGTGTGGAAAAAGATGGTGCTGACACCCAGTACAGAAAGCAAAAGCTGCAATGTGCTGCAGCTCCATGCACTGTCCTTTGAAATATATATATATATTTTTTTTTTTGTACAGAGAACATCTTACAGTTTTCCAGAAAAGAAAACATAATCTCCAGACAGAAAACATCTTACAGTTTTCCCCTGATTAAGACTATGCAAAGGGGCCTTTTTTCTCACTTCTTTGAAGATCTGTGGTCTCAAAATGCATTTCTCCAGCCCAGCTGACTGCAAGCAATGCCACTTCCTTTTCTTCCTTCATCACTGTTTTCCTCCTCTTCCTCCCATACCAGTGCTACCATCTTCTGTGTCATTCCAAAACCTCACAGCCAGCTGGGATCCTTGTTTAGCTTGGTGATAAACCCTGTATTTCCTTCTACCCAACCTCTCCCAAAGCCATTCTCCTCACCACATCCTTTGCCAGTCCCGTCCATCTCTGCACCTTATACCTCACCCTCATCTTCCTCACTTTATCTTTCACCAGCTCACTGGCCAAGGCCATACATACAGTCTCTGCTAAGCAGACTCTACCTGTCTTTCAGTGCATGAATATACTTTCATTTTCGGCTGCATCCTTTCCCGTCCCTGCTGCTCATGTCAGCATTTCAGCATCCCTCTGCCCATCCAGGCTTGGTGCTTCACCGCTCTCAGGGACGCAGTCTCGCCTGTACCTTCCTGCACTGCCTTTCCCCCACTTGAAATATCACTGCCTTCATGCTTGGCAAAGCTGCTCAGCCCCTACCAGCATGGGGCCCCACTCCTTGCTTTCAGAAGTGGTTTTCTCGAATCATCTCTTAAATTTGATGGTGTTGTTTTGAGAAAGACAACATCTCATTCTCTGGCCTCAAAGTCTGCTCACTGTCGCTGATGCAGGCTAAGCTGAATGAAACATGTATTTTAGGCAAAAATCATGATACCTCGTTTTCACGCCAATTTAAATAATTATTAGAAAATTACGACTTCAACAGAAGCTGCTGTGTTTGTAAAGAAAGCCTCGTGGTAGGGACTCAGCTCGGTGAGTTTGACTTGTTTGGCATTTGCATTCAAATACTTTTGTGCCTCTTAGCCACCGTTTAAACCTGACTATCTGCTTCCAGCACCCACGGCAACAAAGCACTTTTCTTGCACAAGCAGAAGACCAAAATTCTGTTTCTCAGCCCCAGCATTCCTGAATAAAATGTAGCCGATTGCAACAGTATCATTTCGGGTGTGATTTTTTAGTGGGTTTGAATGATACGTTTGAATGGGTTTAGAATAGGTGCTTGAGGGGCTTTTGTCCCCATGCTAATGCCCCGCAGCAGTGGGAGTCAGGAGGAGCGAAGTGATGACCTGCAATAGCAGACGGCTCCAAACAGAGCTGGATTAATGCGAAATGGGGCCCCGATCCCATCCACCGGGGGCCCCCATCCCATCCATCGGTGGCCCCGGTCTCCTCGTGGGCCCCACGAAGCTTCGCAGCCCAGCCCGTGGCCCTGCGGCCTCCCACCGGCCTGTCAGGCCTGCAGCGGCCCGGGGCCTGGTCACCAATTTTTGCCCAATGGGCTCGGCATTTTTTTTTTTTTCTCTCTATAACCACTACATTTGATGTGTTCTGGAAATTCTGCAGTAGCCTTCCCCCTCCTGCGATATGGCCAGGCTTGTTCTGTAGCGCTGAAAAAAAAAAAAAAGGAAAAAGGCCTTAGTGTTGGGAATTATAAATAATTTGATGCAACAGGTTTAAGTTACCATTTTTGTGGTGAAAAGAAAAGCTTAGCATGATCCAGATTTTCCTTGGTTTCCTCCCATTCTGCTGAGAAGCAGAGGTATTCACATTTCTTTGTCTAACAGTTTTATAATGTCTTAAGAGATTAACAGTGAGCATGAATGAGGGGCTCAGGATTAGACGACAAAAAGCCCGGGCCGGCCACTACCTTGTTTGCACATTTTACATTTTTCAGCATTGCCGAGCGAGTATAGAAACTAAGGAAAGATAATAAGGACCAGAGTCCCAAAAGTGTTTAGTGATTCAAAAAATTCAGATGCCATGTCAGAACTGACAGAATGATGGAGCATTATGTGGCAGGGCCCACTTTTTTGTCTTAGGGTAAGCTCTTGCCCTGAGTGAATGCAGATGTTATCGCAGGATCCCAGACAGACAGTCAGTGAAATGTGACAAGCTGTCAGCAAAGTTACACTACGTTGATTTTGCTAAAATATCCCAAAGCTTTATACATGCCTTTTTTTATATAGAAAACTCTTAGCTCAATCAATTGAAGAAAAAAAAGGGGGGGGGGGGAATGATTACAGTAACCTTTCTAGTCATAATCCTTTGAATGATGCAGACATGGCTGTAAAAGTTCTTGTTTTTCTTTTTTTTTTTTTGCTTTCTTTTTTTTTTTTTTTTTTAAAGTGTGAGGAAAGTTATCATCTAAACTATTTGAGGGTTGCGTTGGCATCAGGAAAATTTCTGAAAGCAAAGTGCATCTTGAGCATTCATGGTAAGGCTGTTAACCACATGTCATACCGTGTCAGTCACTCCCTGAATGATTTGGGTATTTACCCCTGTGAAATGCTTAGTCAAATCAGTAATAGCAGCAGTGAATCCTACCAGCACTCATCATGGCTTTCCCCTTAGCAGGATATCAGCTTCAAAACAGGGGGGTTAGGAGCAATTCTGTCTCCTTTACTTCCTTCTTTTTTTTTTTTTTTTTTTAATTTCAGAAATAGTTAAAAATTTTAACAATAAAAAAAGCTGTCAAAATTGAAAACAGAATTGGAAAAAGCATGTAAAGGGAGCTGGTTGAAACATGCTCAGAAATCAAGAATATATGTCAAATAGGGCAAATCAGTATGAATTAGCTGAATTCAGATGCTCTAAATTCATAGTGAGGCCAAGAGAATGACTTAAAATTTCTCTGAGAAATTTGATTTGTAAATATTATAACAAGATAAAGGTTTTTTAAAAATCTGAGCAGAAAAATAAGAGCTCTGTTCTGCATAATTTTAAATATTTAACTCTTAAAGAATCTGCAGTGAAGTTATGTTATTTATATGCCAATGCATTCACAGGACTGAGCTCGGTATTTTCTTGTTTTAATACTTCATTATGTTGAAAAGTATAAACATATTCTGGGAAACGCGAATATTTTTACACATGCAACTGATTTTCACTTCTGAATTAGAACTGCGTCAGATTCAAACTTTTACATAATTAGAGGACAGGGAGCATAAAATACTGATGTTTTCAATTTATTTCACAGATTTATTTTAAAGGTGTATTGCCTTATATAGGCAAGTAGATTTTGATTTGAAAATGTTAAAGCGCATATCGGTTTTGCCAGTAATTATATATATCATTCACAGAAACCCCTTTAATAGTGTGTATTCTTGTCTTATTACTGTTAGCTTAAATTTAAATTTAATGAGAAGGCTGTGTATAGTGGCACAAACCAATATATTTTTCTAGAGTGCAAGTTTCAGTGTGTTCATTCTCTTCTAAGCAGAGCAGAATAATGCATGTGATTTATAATCAATTTAAGTCTACTTTTGAATAAGATGGTCTTGTATTATTTGTTTCCATATAGCAAAAATATTAATTCACTGCTAAGAGCGGGAGAGAAGGGAAAACATAGCTGGGCTCACTTTAGTGCAATCTGTGTTATAACAAAATGTATTGCCACGCAGCCTAACAGCATCCCGGGCTCCTGAAAAATGAAATGCAAAGACACTTAGAAGATAACAACTTGCACGATGTTTTTGCAAAACACAGAACTAAACAATCAAACTAAATTGTGCATATGGAGGAAATGATTTAGAATATGTTTAGCTGGTAATCGCACTCATGCTGAAGTTTTAAATTTCATCTGTCTGCTCAGATCTATTGTGATCCATTAAGTGGCTTCCTTTTTTTCCGACAAATTGAATGCTGCAACTGCAAGGAGCTCTTTTGTTCTTTTAATTCAGTCAGCATGGAAATGATTTTCTCATTTCAGACCCTTTTCTGTCCTCTCTTCATTGTGTCAATAAAATAGAGTTGTGCAGAGCTGCTCTAATCAGCTTAGAGTGCTAATTCATTGCACTGGGATGCTATCTGGGTCCGGCTACAGGTGGGCACTATAAGGGGTCAGTCTCCAGGGGAGTCTAATTGTGTGTCTCCTGGGTCTTGTTTGCAGAATAACTGAAATCTCAAACCCCAGCTTAAGGAAGGAAGGGAAAACGCACACACGCAGGGTATGTGGGCACGCACTGTCCCTAGATGCGACATCTGGTCTCAAGTGGAAAGTTGTTCCCATTCTGGCACTTTTAGGGAGGGGAGCGCTTTAGTTCAGTGGCAAAAGTTTAATCGGTAACTTTGGGGGATCGTTTTTGAAATTTAAAAAGAGTTTGGTCATTTCTAGATAAACACATGCGAGAGTGAAGTTTTGGAGGCAGCTTTGGGCAGAGCCCGCCTTTCCCACACAGACGTGACAAGCTCTGCCATGTCTCTGCCTGATGTAACACCAGCAGCCCCCGTGATGTTACAGCACGCAGAAGCCTGGTCCCAGCACCTCTGCAAAGCACCAGAGATGGGTGTAGATGAGGTAGAAATGATGTGCTTCCTACCAAAAGAATCACACTGCGGGCGGTGGGGATGTGACAAAAGTCTCCCCACAGCCTCTGCCTTTTCCGCAGAGAAGCCAGTGCTGGCTCCGGAAAGGATTTCAGGGCACCGGGGGCTCTGCAGGGCACCAAGGCGCCTTCCACAGCTCCTTCCAGTGCTGCCGTCCCCCTTCACTCCAAAGCGAACCTGATTGAGCTTCGGCAGGACTTCTCCCCGTCGGTGGATTTTCTACGGGGGCGATAAGCTGGCCGTCTGCTCGGGCTTTGTGGCCGAACCGCCACCGTGAAAATTAATTAACATACCTGAAGACACCCCTGAGCAGGAAATCATAGTACTGCTCTGTGATTCAGGGGTGAATAGGAGCTCTCCATTATCAAAAACTCCATCAGGGAAGAGGAAATTAAGTTCCTAATTAGACAGTGTCCAAAGGAAGAAGTGAGGCATTGAAGAGATGAAGAAAATTGAGAGGTAGCTGATGCACGTATCAGGCTAATGATAGAAAAGGAAATAGTGGAGCTTGAAAGGTCACTGACCTTATTAGGCTCGGAGAAAAGTAGTAGATCTTCAAAAGCTTTCACCTATGATAGGTTGACAATGTGTGAAGTTCTCTAGATGGTCAGAGAGGAAAGACAGCCCAGAAAGAGCATGGGAACAAATTAGGTAGATTACAGTGAGCTGCATAAATGCAGCATAAAAACCTGATTTAGAATAGAGAGGAGTTGTGAACAGGAACAGCCAGAAATGTTTCATTACCTGGTGAGGTTTTTCAGTACAACTGCAGGATTTTCTCTCTCACTTAGTAATTTTATTTTATTTTATTTTAGTATCAATTAGGCTCAGTAATGATCCCTCGCTGGGAATAATGTTTCCCTAATGAAGTATTGCGGTGGTGGGCAATTCTGAATATTAACTTCAGTGAGATAAAGAGTGCTGCTAGTAAGAGCTTCAGTGTTACTGTTTGAGTGTAAGAAAAACATCCTGCGTCCCTAAATGAAAGCATTGCAGCTTTCTTAGTGGCAAGAGACTTTTACCTTGGAATACCAAACCTGGCCAGCTGCAGTGTTTTTAAAGGCTGTTGTAGACTATTTTCTCTGTACGTAAAAACTCCCCGGGTCTTTAAATGAGATATTAAAAGAAACAAGTCCATAGCAAGTCAAATGAAATACGCCTAAAGCCTGCCTACTGCCAGCCGCTCTTCCTGCAGCAGTTTGTGCAGTACGTAGGTGATTTCTCAGAGCCAGCGAGGCCTGATTAAAATCCTCCCTGCTGCTTCACGTACGAGCCTGGCTCTGAGTTTGGAGCTGGAGTTGTTTCTCTGCCTTCCTGGTAAACGGTCCAGTTTTGTTGTTCTGACTGCTGGTAGGAAAGGGGGAGAAGGAATGCAAAGAAGAAAGAATAGGGAATTAAAATTATGGCACCGTGTATTTTTCATGCAACGGGGCCAGTCCGTTTGCAATATAACAGAAAGGGAGTTTTTCCAACCAAATAAATGAGGATAAATTCTCTGCTGATACAAAGTGAGTGTAGCACCATGACTTTCCCTTTACGCCAGCAGAGTGTGACCCGCTCTGACAGTACCAATAAAGCCCAGTGTAAAGCCAGGCCGTCACAGAGCGTGTCACGTTTTTGTTCTTGTGTTATGCAACAGTTAACTCTGTTTTTTTTTTTTTATGATATGAATAACGAGGTAGACTTTAAATAAATACTGTTGTATTCCAAATTTTTAAAAAAAAAAAACATGTGAAAAACCGCCACCATGTGGCACTTCACAAACAAGGCAAAAGATGCTTCCTGAATAAAGAGCGAGCGCTTTCCTGTAGCGGGAAGGAAAACAAACAGGGTGCACCCAACACGTTTTCCTCGTGCTCGAGACCCCATCCCGGCGTGGAGCCGCTCTGCGCGGATCCAGCCTGGAGGAGAAGCGCTGCAGAGCCCCGTCGGCCACGCCGCGCGTACCTGTGTCCGTAGGAGGGCTGCGCCGAGCAGCGTGACGGCCGCTGGAGTTCCCCGAGACAGGGAAGGGCTGCCATCACCGATTAGTTGTGGTTTGTAATAGTATCGTCCTGTTTTCACTCACCACGGTAGAACATTTCTACTAGGCTAACAAGGCATAGGGTAATGAGAAACATGCCAAGTTTAAGGGAAAGAGGAGTCGAACCTATGCACAGGAAACAAATGTGATCAATTACCCCAAGTGTAGAGCTCGCAGATACCTTATCTTAAGGCTCCTTAAAATAAGAACTTGATTGTTTCCAAATGTGTCTAAGAAGCTAGTGATAGAAACGCATTAATACAAGAGACACGTGAAATTTTATTACCTCCAAAAATTGTCATTATTACTTGCTTCTGAAGATATTGAAGAATCAACACAAGTGTCTAGCACATGATCATAGTAATAAATCTGTGACTACCAACTCACGTGCTGTCTGCAAGCATAGAAGCAGAGTTTCAGCATTGCACTATTACAGTCTTCTAAACAATATTTCAAAAAGCCACCAATATTTATTATAACATAAAAAAAATCTTTTGCAGTTTATTTTTATTTTTTTATTTTATTTTTTTTATTTTTTTTTTTTTAACATTAGATTTGTTCCTTTCCTTCAGGACCAATATTTCAAAGATTTTTTCCTGGCAATTATTCTCCTCGTAGGTGCTACACCATCTGTAGACGGCTACTGAACTTAGGTTGACACCGAAAATGGAGATCGTTAGCTGAGATTTCTGACAAACGGTGTGTTTTCTGAAGATACATTAGGAGCAGGGAGAAGTGTGTAACGGAAAGCTCATACTAAGGTATGGCTTTGACCTGAAGTTATGTGATGCTGTGCTAGGTTTTAATCTAAATCTGGGATGTTTAGGACAGGAATATACTCTTTTTTTTTTTTTTTTTCCCTATTATTAATACGTGTCCATGGAAATATCACCTACAGATGAATTAGGAGGACATGGGATGTGGGAAATCTTACACACTGGTTCCATCCGTGTAGGTCCCTTGGGCATCAGGAGGAGCTGTGCATGAGGACTGATGGGAGTGCGTGACCTGAAAGCTCCCAGTTGTATTAGAATAAGTGCCCAAAGCGAATGTGGTGCTTCTTACACCTGGTGGGTTTACACAGCTGAGCCTGTGGCTCTGAAGTGAAGCAGAGCAGTGACGCAGGCTCCGCCAGGAGCCTTATATTCCTCCTCTTGATGGCATCTAGTAGGAAGGTAGTATAAAGTTGGGCACTCAGGGCTGCCCTTGGCAGGGAGAACCAAAGCACAGTGCTGGGGGGTTTTGTCCTCTGAGACCCCAGTTTGGACCTTCTGGGAGTCTGCTCGTTTTCCAGACCCACACTTGGTGTACCTTCACCGGAGGCTGGAACGAGGGTAGAACACGTAGGTTTTGCTAGATACCTCCCGATGTAGGCGTTGCTATATGGAATGGGTTATTGCCTCATGCTGCAGGGGCAGGTTTGTTTCCTTTGAAATGTGTTTGCCTCCCTCCTGAGATGACAAATTCAGCTGCATTTTTAACGTGCTGTTCTATTTTAAATTGTTGTTTCATGTCTGAGATCGCAACTAAGTTGTTTTAACCTCCGTGCACGTTTAGTAACCCAAAAGATTGGGTGTTTATTACAAATAGTCATTTATGCGCAACCTAAAATCTTCAGGCATGTTTGTTGTAGTAATGCACGGAGCGGTCATTTCAGGGGACAATGCTAAAATGCAAACAAATAATAACAATAATAAAAAAAATGTTTCAGGCATTTATTTGGTATTATACTCAGTACTGACCTGTTATGGTTTATTAAAGTTCTACACTTTTAGCCTGGAGACATTTGCCGGTGCAAAAGTAATGGCTGCTTTAACATCCGTGTACAAAAGTGGAATTTAAGAGATTAACTTGCATTTGACCTACTTCAGCTCTACTGGTAATGAGGGGTGCAGGGGCACAGAATTAATTTCTCTCAATTTGTGGCTCTCAGGGGTGCTGCTAAGTTTGAGAGTGCTTGAATTTTAAGAGTCTCCTGGTGTGCTGAGAAGGTTTTGTTGCTGCACGGAGCTCTGTTAGCGGCAGGGACTGAAGTGCCAGTTTTATCTATTTGATTAATAGCCTGATTGAGTTCTAGTGTATCTTTGAAAGAAAAAACATATTTTCTCTTCCACTTGAATAGCATTTTTTCCCACATACATCGATCCTCCTCACCCACCCAGGAACAGCCACTCAAAGCAGCTGGGGGACTGAGAAATGTCTGCTGGACCGAACTTTTTGCCAGCAGCTCTCAGGCTGGGTGTTCCAGACCAGATCTGTGTCACCTACACGGCGATCTGGGATTTATTCAGGATCCGTTATGTGTTTGGTGTGTGATATTAATGGGCTGCTTCTAGAAGGACATAACTCAGAGCGGTATTATTTGGAGTGATGTGATTTTAAAAGCTAGAAAATGACTGCGTAATTATTACTCGAGTGCTGTGTCTTTACAGCAGTATTAATGCAGCTGGAGAGATTTTTGGCAAAGCAATTTATACTCTCGTGAAATTGGCTGTAACTACTGAATGTACAACATTTCCTTTTCTCCCCAAGTTTAAAAGGTCTGTTTTAGTTCCTTATCAATACACTTCATCCCTCCTCTTCCTTTTAAAATAACCACTGCTCAGTGAAAGATTCCTTTGTGCGGAGTCAGTAGCGACATGACATGATTTATTCCAAGCTCGCTGCAGTTTATCAAAGAAATAAACAGAGGAAGCAATATCGCATGTAGGTACCATCCTGTGTCACATATGCATATTGGGGGATAGGACGGGAGAGAGAAAATGTTTCTCAAGTTTTCTAAATAGATTCTTACTGATTTATCATATCTGGGGTTTATCTTTTCGGGAAATCTGTAAGTAAAAGCTTTCTCCACTCCTCTGTGATCTCCAAGTCAGTCATAGCACAGAAGTGTCTGGAGACTGCGTGTGTATGAATGGTTATTATTTAGCAATAAGCATGATATTAAGCACCTTTGACCTACATGCAAAAATAAATAGCAACTCTACTAAAATAAAACACATGTGCATCTGTGTGTTTAATAATATATATGGAAAAACCTGTAATTGCACCCAGAAACACATCAACATGTGCAATGCACTTATACAGGAGTGTGATTGTGTTATACAGCATTTACCCCTAAATTTAATAGTGGGTAATCATCCTTTGATTCTCCCCTGGAAGTTCAAAAAGCCTTTGTCAGGTTTCATTGTCTGTTCCTCCTTCCAAAACCTGTGATTACAGGACAATGTAGCTTCCCTTCAGTTCTGCAATCTATGAACAAAAAGGGTAATAGTTGCTTATTTTCAGCAAGTCTGGACTGACCATTGCTTGGATCTTGAGCAAGTGGCTGATTTTTTATTTTCAGGTTAAGGAAATTAAGACATTGTAAAAATAGGGAGGCTTTATATGCAGAGCTCTTCCACGGAGTTTCCTGTAACGGGATGCACACAGTTGTACCTTGATGCGGTGGTTTTAGATATGCAATTACTGTCAGGAGTTCATGAAGGATTTTCCTCCTTTTTAGGAAAAAAAAAAAAAAGAATAGTTGACCATTTGAGGGTTTCAGTGTTAAAACATAAAACATACTCCTATGACAAGCTGCTAACAAAGTGTTACCGTCACACATTTTGACTATGGGAAGGCAAATCTTGCAGTGATGAGCTTTCTTGATTTCATGGAATTTTTAAGAGATTGTTTATTAAGCTCTGCTTAAAAAAATTTAAAAGCTTACTGGAAAAAAAAAATAAAAATACTGTTTCCACTGAAACATCAGCTGCAGCTGATGGAAGTAGCTGCAGCATTTTGGTCCTAAATGGCTCTTACTTTTTTCACCCAGAGGAAAGCTTTGGTCGTTCCCATGCGTGCTTCGGAGAAATGCAGCGGCACCGGTGTCTGTCCCACTGTACGGGGCTGATGTCCTGCAGGCTGCCCTGCTCCCGAGGGCTGGAGGGAGTTTCCAGCTCCACTTCTCCTAGCAGCTGCCAACGTTGTCAGCACTGATCCGTCAGAGAGGATTTTTCCTGGCCAAACTTTGAAGCTACTTTCTGACATCCCCAACAAACTAATTGTTGTCTCCTGCCTCCGAGAGCCCTCTGAAGTCCCAACGAGTTAGTGTCTTCTCAAGAGATGAGAAAGGGGACTCACAAAATCAATTTATCAGGCTATTACGCATTGTCATCAGCCAAAACAAAAACCTGCTAAAGACAGGAGAAAAAGTAGAAGAAATGGGTCTCTGAGAAAAGGTTACAGAACATCCATCTTCTCTCCTCTTCTGATTGTTTCCTTTCTTTACCCATTTTCATACCCATTTCCCTCCACTAAAAGACACTTTATGACAAGCATTGTAATCTCTTTAGACCAGGGGGGAACCTCTTCTTTAGGACCGAATCTTTGCAAGGCGTGAGTGACAGCGGGAAGGGGTCCAATTGCCACCGAAGACACTAGGCAATAAATCATCCTCCCTGGCATCAAGTGCCTGGACTCGTCCCCACTTCCTGATGGCGACCAGTGCCTAGCGGTGACAAAACAGCTATTGTCAGCGCCCAGCAGCCGCATTCCCTCCTTCTCCCCGCGGAGGTTTTAAGTTTACCTAAGGCAGAAGAAATACAGGCTGTAGCATCGGGAAAGAAAAAAGGGGAAAGTCCGCTGAGGACAGGAGAAGGAACGCGCGAGAGCGATGCTATCATCGCATACTTTCCTAAGTCCAAACAATGGTAGCAACCGGAGAAATGCCACTGTTTTTTATTAGTAATTACTAACGCGTCTTTCAAAACCCTCCAGTGAGACGGTGATTTTGTTTGCGTGTTTTTAAGACTTTCCATTTCCAGGTGACCCCTGCTGCGGTGGTTACTCTTTAACCGAGGCAAGGCAGTGCTAGGAGGCGTGTGCTGCCCTGAGCACAACAGCTCTTCACCAAAGAGAACAATCTTAAGGAGGAAATACTGGATGGAAAATAAGTTCTTGTCACCCAGATGCAAAGATTGGAGCATGTTTTGGATTCTTTCAGACCAAGCCCCAAAATCTCTGCATCGTCAAGTTATCACACCAAATACCATCGCGAATTTTTTATCATTCACAATTAAATTGCCAAAAAGGAAGCTTTAAAAAAGGTGTCAGATTTGTTCTGCTGAGATGCTTGTGCTCCACTACCACATAAAAGACGTTTACAGATAAGTTGCAATCAGCCAGAAGTTATATATTAACTGATGAATTATGGTGAAGACAGGAACAAAAGACTGTAGTGGGATGAGTCTTTAAATCTGAAACCCCTCAGAAGGTCACCAAAGGATAAGGGTAGCAGAATATTTATCACTGCTGCATTTTTATCCTTATTGATTTTCTCCCCATGTCATTAGGGTGGGTCCTTTAGACAAATGAGCTGGAGAACACTAACCATTTATTAATTATTGTTGATGCTGGGAGAAATGGCCTGTTTCCTCCAGAATAGCCCTCAACTTAGTGCACTTGCTAAATGTAATGCGAGAGAGGAACTTGACTCTGGAAATTTAAATAATGAATTAGTTAACGTGCCATTGACTCCTCTATTCTGGTGGGGTAAGTGGAAATCTATGTCCATTTGTTTCCCAATGTGCTGTTGTTCTGTACGTCCGCTGCCAGGGTCCTCAATTATAAGAATCATTTTGGGGTGTGAGAATGCACTAGATATTAAAGGAAAAAAAAAATAAAAATCTGGAGCTCTGTAGTCAGGCAGTTACGCTTTTCATTATCATAAGAAATATAGAGATTATATCATCCTTCCAAATATCGACTAGCCCGGGGGTGAATAGTTTTTGTTTGAGTGAGTGAGTAAAACATCATTAGTTTTTTCATGATCACCATGGGAAAAGCTGACAAGTAGATTTTTCTATGGGCTGGTATATTTTCATGACAATTTTGTAAGCCTGTGTTATACGGTTCTGCATATAATGAAACTCCTTCATAGTTTAGTAACAAGGAAAAATATTATTCCTGTTCTTTTTAACTGTAAATTGATTAGACTAGGCTGAACTAGCAAAAGTAACCAGGTCTCTCTGTTTTAACATTTTGAATTATTTAATGAAAAGCCTTTAAGGTCTTTGGATTCACAGTCAAATTGCTACAGAGAGTAAATGAGATGAAGGTTTTTCTAGGCTTCATGACAGTTCTATCCCATTTCATCATCTTAACTAAAAAATAATCCTATCTAACTTGAAATCCACAGCAGCTGTAAGTAGAAAATAAATCCAAACCGCAGCTCAGACTTGTAACCTAACAGCTATCATAAATAATCAGAACCTATTTGAAGGTGGAAGATGGGACATTAGAAGCTATTTACACTACTAGAGTGATGCCATTGATCAGTAACAGCAACCCGTAGATAAGACTCATATGATGTCATGGTTATTTATGATGGGAATTGACAGTAAAGCTACTATGGAACTTTCTTCCCGACAGCTTCATTCATTTCTGTTTGTGATGCATTTTGCTGCTAAAGAAGCAATCAATAGCAAAATTGTGGTGATAAAAGTTATTACTGGTTAAATATATGAAAAATGTGCCTGTGCAAATATACATATATAATGCCAACTAGGAGAACATTAAAAAATTAGGTCAGTGGAATTTATTTAATACTTTTTATTACCAATGTATAGTAAAGCCATTTTATGTTCTTTGATGGGGAACATGTGCTGCAGTCCAATTTGTTTTCTAATCTCATCAAACTTATTGCAACCATGAGAAATGCAACGTTGCAAAGATTTAACATAACGTTACAGGGTTTTTTCAGCATGCTGCTGTACTCAGTGCATTGGTACAGGTCAAACAAGACGCAGCTGGGGGTGCTGCTTCTGGAGGAACGTCACACCACGCTGCCTGTGCCGTTGGGTTTGCTTTTTTGTTGGGAATTAAGCTTGTTTCCGTTATTTCCACGCTACTACAAATCAACCGATATTTTGGCTACTAATTTTGTACAGCAAGCCTTTCATATTGTGTTAAGACAATACAGTGGTGAAAATGCAAGCAGAAAAAAAAAACCCACAGAAGAAATAGGAAAGGATAGTTTCTACATTATATGAAGGATCATATTAACCTATTTGCTTGCTTAAGCTCACCATTTTTCATCTGTGTATTTTACTTTTTATTAGGTAGCCCGTACCCAAAGGGAATGTTTCATTCTATTTCTGTAAATTGAGATTTGTACCAAACAAAATGTTAATTGGATTGTCTTCATTAAATGAAAAAGACATAAAGATAGATGTGTGTTTAGGAATGTAATATGCCCTGCAATAGTCAGGTTAGAATTACCAACCCCAGACATTACAGAAACCAGCACCAGAGACTGAAAACTAAAACTGGTAAGACACAGAAATTGTATGAAATTCACGTGAATCACAAGAAATTAGAAAGCAGCATAAGGGGATAGAGAGAGTGACTGGAATCTTTTTTTTTTCTGTAGTGTCCACACAGAGCATAAGCGGATTATTAAAAGTATACTAATGTTTTTAAGGCAGCATTAGTCCAACATTATCTATTTATTAGCAAAATCAGAGCAATTGGAAGACTATTGCTGATGGTCAGTGGTTCTAAAGTTAATTTTCTCTATTGACAACTGATAGAAAATCCATATAGTACCATAATTAGCCTAATTCTGGCTAATTTAAAAAATCTTCAGTATGTTTCTCTGTATTTAATCTTTTGTGATATGAGCCCCCATCCTCAGAGGAACTGGCTTATCTTTTAAACAATCCGGGCTCTATTTTGTATAGGTCCTTTATGTATTCGATTGTATGTACACAGCAGGTCAAAGTCACTACTTCCCAAGACCATTGTTGGCCTGGAACAATAAATATTAGACTTAATTTCAATGGGTCAGAGTTCATTCTCATCCACTGACTGTCTGTCTGGCAAAACCGGCTGGTCAGTCGTTGAGCTGAGGTAGCAGTAGTCAATGTCAACAAACTGCTAAGGAAAAAATGTAGATTTGATCCTCTGAGCCATGACAAATCAAAGTGTGGTGCTATCTACATGTATGTGTGTTCTTCGGTTGAAATTACTGATTTCTATAGATCAACAAAGTTAGCACGTGCCACAATACACCTTTTTGAGACATAAACTATGTATCTATGAACGTGGTGATTCAGCTAAGTAGTAATGTGCCTCTTGGTGGTATGTATACATATACATATATATATATGGTGATGAAGAAATATTGCCCTTATTAATATTTCACACATTTTATAGGTAATACTACCCCTATGACTTCACACTGTTCCTCCCAAATGGTCCCCAGGTTGCACTTGGGATATGTTATTACAAGACTTTCTGTCATATTTCGTGAAAAGATGGGCTCCTGTGCCTGGCAGGGAGCAAAGGTGGCCGCACTGCAGCTCCCGCTGCCCTTTGAGCACGGCTGCTGGCTTATAGCTGCTAATTGCTGAAATGAGGGTAAAGCAGCAAGCTGGTAAAATGAGGTATGATGACCAGGCAAATTTGCCTAGGATTTGGAACTGTCTCCCCAGAACGTGAGGGTAGCACTTTGCTCTCCTCCAGCATCCTCCAGCTGATGCTTCCAAGGAACTTTACATGTAGATTTAATTCCATAACATCCCAGCGTCGTGCACTGTCATTCCCTGTCTTTAACTAGAGATAAGTCAGTCTTTTACAGGGAGAGAAACGGAAGAGTTGAAAAGTTTAAATTACCATTGTCAAACTCACTAAGGCTGAAGTTTATATCCTATATTTTCCTATCTATTATCCGATATTTTCCTGTCTAAGCAGGCAGCCCAAATCTCAGTCCTGCTCAGCAGCCTCCCTCCATTGACTGCAGAAATTATGGGGGGATAAGTTTGCCTCTTTTGTTTTCTCTGTTTCAGAATGTGCTTGACTCCAGCTGGGTTAGGTATTTTTTGGGTTATTTATGCCCAACAACAGTCATATGGTAATGACCCATCTGTGCTTTGAAGCCCAAATGTCTTTGAGGTGAACTGGATGAAGAAAGAAGCTGCTCATTGTTGTTTGGGATTTTATAATGTTAAATGTGTGCTGATCATGCTGGAAAGAAACAGGGCTACACCTTTGTCCCGAGGTGGTTGTCACTCGTGTGTCACCGCAGCTCCCCACCAGCGCCCGACGAACACAGCCCCGTCGTGCAAGGCCATGGCCAAAGCTGCAGTGCTAACAGGTCCCAGTCCCAATGGCCTTATGGTTGCTTTCAAGATGTGCTAATTATTATGAAATTATTGCTTGGTTTTTTATTTTTTTTCTAGTCAGGAAATGTAGTCCCACTGAACACAACCAAAACTGGTAGAAAATTGCTCCAATCATGTTTTCCCAAGTGGATTGGAGTAGAGAGGAATTGCTTGAAAGTTAAAGGGAAAAAATACTCAAGATCTAAAGCTTGTATGGATGTGTATTAAAGTGGGGAACACTTCATGGAAGCAATCCTCTGTTGGCCTGGATAATCACCTCATTTGGAAACAAACGGGCTGTTCCTATGAGGCTATGAATGCATTTAAAAACAGTATTTAAGAGTAAAACACCATCTCCCTGCCCTTCTGGGTGCTGCAGTGTGAGTCCCTTGGGTTCAAGTTTTCAGAGCTTGCCCAGTTTCTGGCCACCAGGTTTGTCCACGTGCTCTGCTTTCTGGAGGAACCGAGCATCCTGCTCCCGCAGAGAGCGCTGGGCTCAGGTCACAGGCAAAGGCAGCTGGCTGGAGGCAGGCAGCCCCCAGAACCAAGGTGCTGGTCAAAGCGTGGCTCTTGTAGCTACCATTTTTCACCTGTAACCATGTTCGTGTGGGCACGTGTCTTTGATCAGGAGGAACCCCAGTAGGAAACAGGTAAGCTGAGACCAAAGATTTCTGGATCTCGGGGTATTTTACCCAGAAGTTCGTTTTTCTGTGGATGTGCCCGTTCATATCTGCTGCTCCTGCAGTCAGGAACTTGCCTCAGCAGGCTGGTGCTTAACAAGTGCAAACGCCCAGGGTGCACCCCTTGCACACGCACGTGCACTTAGCCAGGTGTTCAAAACTTCTATTTTCACAGTGCGTTGATGAATTACGGTGATGTATTTTGACATATGGGGAAAAGGGGAATTGTTTCGTATGTGAAACGAGTGGGAAGGCAAAAAGTCCTGCTGCCTGCAGGATTTTTGCTGTCAGCTGGCTGCTGCTGGACTTGTGGTTGGAATCACCCCCCTGATTTCTGGACGTGCTCCCGGGAGGAATTTGTGCGCTTGCTCCCTGTCCTGTCGGTGCAACCCAGGTGGAGATGCAGACCCTCCCTGCCTCAGGCATTCCTGCCCCCAAAGACAGGACAGATGACAATTACGATGACAATTATGTCAAGCGGGCAGGAAGAAGTTAGGCACGAAACAGGCCCGAAAGCTGATTCTTTGGATCTTAGTTTTCATGTGAGAACGGGGAAGGGAAATTAGAGGGAACCGAAGGGCACCTGCTGAGAATGCTGACAACTGATCGCTTACCTGGATAAAGGGACAATGTGGAGATGCAGGAAAAAAACAGTAGGATAAGCCTGGTCCTTGCTCTGAGAGGGAAAAGCGGCAGAAGGCAGCAGGAGCCGGCATGCAGAACACTCCTCCTAGGGGCTGCCGGAGCCTCTGCACCAGCCCGTCCGTGGCCATCGCAGCACCTTGTGCAGGAGCTGCTGCCGCTGCCTGGAAGCCAGAGTTGGAGCCGATAATATTGGTGGTTAGTAGAAAGGCTTTGGCTGCTGCACTGTGCCCCTCTGTGCTGCTTTACCCTCTCCACAAGCCTATGCTGCGAGTGGTGCCTGAAGGAGCGTGGGCTGCCAAAAACTGTGTCTGGTCGGGGCTCAGCAAAGCCACGTGCTTAAAGGAACTGGAAGCGCTTTTAATTCTGCTCGTCCTGCTCCTGGGACTAGGTACTGACACTGCTCCCTTACCACGTTTCCTTGTCCCTTTCTCCCCTTCCTCACGCTGCAGTAACCTCTTCGTGTCTGGGGAGTTTCTCACAAGGCTTCACTTGCAAAACCGCTGTTTTCTAATCTTCCCTTCCTCAGTTGTCCTAAACTACAGAAATTTAGCAAGTAGGAAGAATGCAAAAATCTTCCTGTAGGAGAGACAACCATAATAACAAGAAGGGTTAAATATGAGACCTTGATTGTGTCCTTTTCAGAGGCATTTTAAGCCATCTCTACAGTTTGTGTAAATTACACACACAATATGGGTGTGCGAATACATTAAACATGCTTTCATAGGTTTGCTTGTCATATCATAAAAGCAGCAATAAAATACTGAGAGTATATTATACTTATTAATGTACATTTGTAATATGCCGTCGTTAATCACAAAGTACTAATAACAGACTTTTTTATCGTGTTGAGGCAAAACTTGCCAGCTCTGACTGTTATGGCTGACTTTACAGCTACCTGCCTGTCAGCTTTAAGCGCGGAGGAGTGAATATTTCACAGCAAAAATGCGAGGTCCCTAAAACATCTGGTTGTAAACCTGCAGCAGGGGCTGAAGCAATAATAAAGCTTGTGATGGATGAGTCACGTGAAGCTTCCTTCACCAAAAAGCTGTTGCATTTCAGGCTTATTCTTCTCTAATAATAGACTTTCAGAGCCTGGACAATAGCCGGAGCTTTTCCCTTATCCTAGGGGTGAAGCCAGCGCTGAATGGCAGCGCTGGGCAGGGCGCAGGGGACGTCCTGCTTTCCCAGCCCCGCGGGATGAGGGCTGTCCTCCTCCCCACGCCTGGTGCATGGTGGTTTTCATGGGGCCGTGCAGAAGCAGACAGCCCTCCTGCAGCCCCCTCCGTGCCTCCCTGCCGGCCTGCCCTCCTGTGCAAGAGGACACGGAGCTGCCCTGCTCCTGCTGGCTGCTGCCCGTGCAACAGATTTTGCCTCCCTTGGGTCATCGGGGATGCTGATGGCGCTGGAGGGTGGATGAAGGTCTTCCCCCGGGTGCCGCGAATCCCCACTGACTCCAGTGGGATCAGAGCCCGGAGCTGTGGGCTTTGGGTGTTCCTCCGGGATCGTGCAGCTAAGCTGCTGATGGGCTGCGCTATTAGCACGGATGCCATTTGCCCCTGATTGGCCTTTGATTCACGGGGTTTTTATCCTTTTGAGAATGTGATTTTTGTGGAAACACCTCAAGAACCCATTTACAGCAAAGTGGAAAGTTTTCCCATAGCCATATGTTTCCTATGTAAATGTACGTGGTGACCTTGGAGCCATCTAAATCCCTGCGCACATCTCACTTGCTCCCTGGCGCTTTTTTTGGTGAATCAGAAGTAAAATCAAAAGCCTCTTTGAGGATTACTGGAAAGGAATTCCACATGTGTTAGCGTGTGCGCGCACAGGCCGTTTATTTTAGAGCACAATCTCCCTAAAATCAAATGAATATAATCTGAACATGCTTTTAAAAGATTAAAACCCCCAAAGATGAAACTGGAAAGCCTTTTGAATTTTTATGGGAGACAAACAATTTATGTGGTCCATCACGTGCATTTTCAGACCAGCCTTGTTAGGGCGTATTTTGAGCATAATAGGAGAGAACTGGCGTTTGGTTATGGACTGTAGATCTCAACAGGCTATTACAGCCAAAGCTTTTGAAAAAAATCTGCTCTCAGTGCTATCCTTCTGTAAGGAAAACAATCTCTCCTTTCCGAAGTCGTCTGTTATCAGGCTTTTAACCTTTTATCCACTTTCTGAGGAGGTGCACAACATCCTCAAGCTCCAGTAGCAACCAGACCCCGAAGACTTGATTCCACCAGGCTCAAAAGAGGTGGTTTGGCCTCAAAACTCCACCGGAACCCCAGAAGTGATCTTGGAGATACAAATTCTGCCCAGGTCTCCTGGACAATATCAAAGAGAGACTGATAGAGCAGCTGGATAGCCACTCTCACTCCTTTTATTAGGGCAAAAACCCTGACTCCCATCATGTTCTCCTTCCTTATCTTAACAACTCCCCAGTAAATGCAGAAATTGAGGAAAGTGCTTTAGTGACAGACTTAAAGACTGAATCCTCTGTCCTCAGAGCAAATACAAATCAAGGTCGTGCCCTTTCTCTTGTGCTCTCCCGAAGGTGCTTAAAATTTGGTTTCCTCTCGCTTGCTCTAAATCATGTTTTGTCTAAGAAGGGATAATCTTCATTCAGTGCAGATATGCCGCTGATGTGGATTACACGGGACTTGCACAGAAACTTAGCAGCATTTCACCCAAAGATAATAACCATCCTTCCCCATGGGAAGGAAATTAATGGGAAATTAAATTCCCAGAAATTAAAACCCACCGTTTCAAAACACATTACACATAATGCATGTATAATGCAGCTTCCCTGGAGGAGAATGGAAGAATGGAAGTTCTGTAGCTGCTCTTTTTTGTGTATTTGTGTAAAGGCTTAGGATTTTTACATGCTAAGATTAGTCATATGATGAAGGAAGGGGTTAAAAAAGTTGTAAACCACCACACGGCAGAAATAAGCATCCACTGTTTCCCACAAGCCGTAGCTATTTCTTCCTTTGTGCTTGTTTGCATATGTGCCTGGCCACTTAAACGCGCAGGTAGGATGAATTTCGCCAGTCTGTGTGTGTGTCTGGCTGAAAGCCCTCTCATTCACACCACGGGTGTCCCGCGTGTCCCCGTGGTGAGCGGGTGATGCAGACTGTGCCGTGCAAGGGGCAGGCTGCGGCAGCATCCCGGCGGGTTACCTGCTGTGCTCTGAAGATGACTTCAGTGCCCTTTTCAGGCTCTGTACTTCTGGGTTTTGCAGGCTCATTAGCTTTCATGGCTTGATTTCAGTGGTGTGTCTACATGACATTTATTTGCCTTATGAATTGAGGTTTTAATTCACTTATTTTGCTTTTAGCGAGTGAGTGGATCCATGCTGTAAAGTTTTAAGACTTGCTCTTGAAACATTATCTTCTTGGCTAATAAACCGAGACGATGACAAGATCTGTAGTGAATATTCAAATAAATGTGATTACTTCATTTCATGTCAACAGAGGAGGTGAAAAGTGCAGCTCAACTGGCTTGGTAAGATTGGAAGGAGGGGCTGGGAAAAAGCAAGAGACAACAAAGAGATAGTTGGTAAGATTTAGTGGCTTTTTTTCAGCAGGGGTGTTGAAAAGTCAGTGTTGCAAAGTTCAGCAGGGTCAACCAAAGTGCAGAAACTTGCTTATAGTCATTGAGGAGAGCTTGATCCATGCTTCCAGAATTCAAATTATCAGGAAAAAATAGATTGATAAATGATGTGCTAGTTTCACCCAGTCGAAACAGGCTGAAGTTTGCACTGAGTGCGTATTATCCTTTTTATATCAGAAGGTAGAAAGTCCACTGTCTTTCACAAACGAGGGCTGTGATAAGACGTAGTCTTCAAGGAAATCATAAAAGACCATTACACCAGCGGTGGCATTTCCTGGATCGAAAACTGACTGTCCCAGAAAGGCATGCAAATCTAAACGAACTTTTCGACCTGCGTGCTTGCTAATAATGAACCAATCATTTCCAAAGGCAGATTTGACGAAGCGTGCTCACATTTATTTGTATGCAGGCTATCAGCTATGCAGCGCGCACGCTGAACGTGCTGTTCTGGCACAGAAGACGCACGATCACCCCCTGGAAGGTGTTCCTGGGAGAGGCAGGCTATTATTTGGTTCATCTGTACACAGTACACCGTGTTTTCCAATTAACACGGTGATGCTGTAGACGTGGGGCAATAAGATGTGGTTGTTTACTCAGATAAAACCTTTGTCTCGGATGGAAACAGCAATACGGGTCCGTGTGCGTTAACCTTTGCTTTGACTCCTGGCGTCCTTGGCAGCGTCCTGCTCCCTTGTAGACAGAGGGCGAGACACCTTCCTGCACCTCCACTGTTTGTCTGCGGGGACTGCACTCCCCGCGGTGTTTGGTGAGGGAACGCTTCTGCAGGTGGCGTGCTGACTCATCCTGGGCCATAAGCTGGCTTCAGTAATTAGAGAAATATATTCTCTGCAGGTAATTGTGGTCATGGTGCTGTTGCGTATCTGTGACCGTCCCAGCCACGTGGAATTTTCTGTGTATAGTAATTTCACAGCACCTTTAGAGACGGGTGTGCTACTCTGCAAAATAACTGACAAGTTTTCATCACCCATGTTTGTCCTGGGATGTCAATACAGAGACAGCTAAAGTACAGGCTCAGACGGAAGAGAGAATTGTGTAGGTTCCTCCACAGAGACCCTATGCATATCCATTTGCACAAGGGTAGATTTTATGAATTGCTGAAAAAAAAAAAAAAAAAACCACCTTCCTCTAGTAAATCCTCTTGACTTACTTTTGGAGAGATTGATTGTTGTGGACTCAATTGTTGTGGGTTTTCCTGGATGGAAAGGAGGATGGAAAAAGCAGTTGATTGAAAGGACCGAATTCCGTCCTTTCTGCAGGTTCCTCTACTTGTGGGCTTCTCTGTGCATGCGTGCTCTAGCTTCTCCCAGTCTAAACGGGGATCATACTTCTTACCAGTTTCACAGGATGCTGCATTGCTTAAATCATTAGTGTCTCTAAAGAGCACTGCAATCTTCATGTACACTGTCCTACTGATGTACTAAATCTTAATTTCTCTGATCTCCCATTGTAGGAACAAGCACAACCTCACCTTTCAAATTTTTAAAATACTTGTCTAACCTGCAAATCAGTGATGAGATTTGTTATCAAGTTTATGTGGAAAAATATTTCTCTGGCTTCAGGCTACGCTTGGAAGGTGTTATTCTGGAAAGAAGCCGTGTCAGAGAGTCATAAGCAAGAGACTATAGAAGGCTACTGATAATAAAAGCTGTCATGAAATGCTGGCTACAGTAGTTAATGGCCAACGTAATAAACTCCTCTCTTCTTCCTCACCCAGGGAAAAGCTAATTTGTGACATCAGTGCTGTGTTGTACAGCTGTTCTCGTAGGAACGGCGCTTGCCTTGGAGAGGGGCACGGCGCAGAGGCAGTTACAGAGCGTTTGGGCATGGAGCAGAGTATAGGCTGTGCTGGTGGCAGGTGATAGAGGACAGACCATTAAAACGTTGTTTTTTTTTTTTATACCACGGTGATTACGCTTCAGACTTGCCAAGTGGATTTAGAGATGGGATGATATTAAGTGGATTAAGAAAAGAGTGCAAGGAAACATTACAATCCAGAAACCAGATAGGTGCCTAGAGCAGCGGAGAGGTTTGAGATGTCAAATGAGAGCTTTGCCTGGAAATAAGACCAGTGTTTGATTTATACAAAGTCTCCCAAACTACACTGAAGACTCAGGGTGACAGATTTCCAGAACGATGATACCACTTGAGAAAGGAGAGGCACTGACCAGAGGCAAAAAGCTCTGCAGAGAGAGGGGTTGCATTGCTTCTTCCTTTTTCTTAAAGCAATTGTTGCCCTTTCCCTTGTGAAAAAAATTTATATCAATACATGCTAAGATGAGCAGTAGATAGTCTGCCAGTAAACAAGTATTCTAATTTAAGACTGGAATACAACAGTTTTCATTTTTATTTATATTTGAGATGCTGTGGCTTAGTCTGAAACAGCGATTCCAGGGAAATTTTAATTCTGGCTAATGCAAGAATGAATGCTTCTGAAGCATTTCTTCTTCCCACTTACAAACAAGCAAGGCGTGTGATGGTTTTAACACAATGGAGTAATTCCAAACACGTGAGGCGATTATTTCTGCAGTTTGTTTTTTCACCACGCGGATGTTAAGGGTTAACCGCTCCCCAGCACATAACTGACAGTGGTAATATTCTCCTTAGTCCAAAGCGGAAGAAGAGGGGAGTTGCTTGTTGTTATAAAAGCAGGGAATTTCTGGATCTTAGTAAAATAAACCAGGACTTTGTTTCTTGAAGTAATTATTCTCTGGAGAGAGAATAGGAAAGATGGAGGCAATTAGGAGTGACCTTGCATCAGTGAATTGTTGAGAACTTCTGGATCAGTGGCTGATATTTTCATAACTCCATTTAAGCAAAGCTTTTTTAAGCTCTTCTTGCCACCACTAGAGAAAACACAGCGTTTAGCGGCTGGTCCACAGCCCACCACCACAAAGAGTCCTGCCACATGGGGACGGGGACCCCGAGCTCCCGTGGGGCCCCGACCCCCGTGGGGTGGGTGCTTTGGGGCATTTATCCCCCCCCAGGCTGTGCTGGACTGGAGCCACGCAGCCCGGTACGTCCTGGGACCGCCTGGGTCACTGCATTTACCAGCACGGCAAGGAGAAACGAACCTGGGAACGCTTTTCGGTAACCTCCACCTCACCCCTTTTAAGTAGAGATTTGCATTCTGGTGTGTTTTTTTTTTTTTTTTCCTTCTGGAAACCGTCTTTTGAGTGTTATCATTTAAAAAGCGTGTTTAACTTTTATGTGTGAAGTTGGCAATGAATTACTATAAAGCAAATAAAACTGTCCTAGCAGCCCGAAAGTGGTGATCCAGCAGATAGCATTCACACCCTCATCTTTGTATTCCCTTCCTTCAAGGATATCAGTAGGCAAACAAGGCCGAGTCTCTAATATGTTTAATAAAGGAGCAATTTCTTAAGTTTCCTGACCTAACTGTGGGAAAGGCAATGCGTTCTCCCGATTGCTCTGCTCCAGACTGATAGTGGCACCTGGGCACGGCGGGACACGGCCCAGCGAGTATTGGTGCCACGGCTGCTGCTGGCCTGAGGTCCTGGGGAGCGTTTGGCTGAGCTCTTCTCCCCTGGCCACCGTGCTGGGGAGCTCAACAAGTGTTGGAGACCAACAAGTATTGGTGCACCTCTTAGAAAACGGGGGCCCTGTGAAGCACCCGGAGCAGGGGAGCTAAAATAACAGGCTTTTGGGAAAGCAGTAGCCCAGCAGTACGAGCAGCGCCAGTGAGCACACGTACTTCTCTCGACACGTTTCCCAACTACTGTCATTTTTGTAACCCGATATTGTCAGCGCCCGGCACGGCCACATGAAATCTGCTTACCTGGATGGCACAAGCGTGTAAGGGCCTATCTCTGTGGTGCATACCGCTGCAGAGGAGGTTGCTGTGCGTCGAAAGAAAGGCATGCGGGGTTTTTTTTATAGCTTTCATGTTGTTTGGTTTGTTTGATGTTCTTCTAGCTCTGGCAGATTGCAGAAATTTGTTTTCTCTTACAGGGGCCATCACCTTTTGAATGATATAAAGGAGTTGCTCTGTTCTTCAGAGTTGTTTTCATGCTATATATTTACTTAACAATTTCATTTTCTGAGTAGTTGTTGAAAGAACAGGAGTTTGTAAATTATACAACACTAAACAGTGGATACTGTCCATGGCTTTAAGCCCAGACACTGTCAAATGCTTCTCCAGATCCTGGCTGGTTTGAGAAAATCATTGCGAATTACAGAAGTATCAACATTTTTTTTTTATTTAAATATTTTGTTTCTTTGTTTTTGCTTGGCATATTCTTGCTCGCCTCTATAGCTGGCAACCGGTTTTCAGAAGGGGCTGGGGCTGGGTTGCTGCACATATGGAACTGAGCATCTGCGGTCTCAATTATTGAAAAATTAGAAAGTTCAAAAATAAAAATAAAATGAATGTTAGATCTCTTGAACCTCGCTCCCTTGCTATTTGTTTTCTTTGTGCATTAGAAGCAAAATGCCTTCTGTCATAATACTAATAATTCTCTGCACTATTATCCCGGGATCTCAAATTACTGTGTACACATTCAAGTGTTATGTTTTCTAGCACTCTCGCGAAGCAAGTCCTGTCCCCCCTTCCCATTTTCCAGATGGGAAAACTGTGCTACAGAAGCGAGCTCAGTGCCATGCAGACACTCCCGGAGAAAGTGGGAAGCAAAACCACGCCCTCCCCTCCTCCGCGCAGCCCCGGGACTGGGCTCTTCTCTTCCCCAGGGTCGCCCCCCTTGGGGTCAGGGAAGCCACGGTGAGGCCACGGTGAAGGAAACGGAGGACACAAAGGTCTGCAGTGCCCCGGAGGAGCACGGTGCACATCCCCAGCCCCGGGGACAGGACCTGGCCCTGCCGTCGGCTGTGGGTCCCGTTTCCCTCCTGCGGTTCCCCTGGCTTGGCCAGCCGCGCGGCGTGGGCTGCAGCGCGTGCCATCCGAAGCATCTCCTAAAATCGCTTTGGACGTCTCGCGATGAATCATACCTATATCCTGTTACTGTGAACGGAAATCGCAAACATGGAAATTAGTGTGTGTTTTAGCTGTTAGAGCTGGGCGCCCCGAAGCTGCTCGCTCAGGGCTGTGCAAGCCGCGGCTGGGGCACGAGGGCCTCACCCAGGGCTGGACGGTCGGTCGGTCTGTACATCTTCACATTGCCCGGGAGGAGAGCTAATGGCCTTTCCTTCTGTTTGGGTAAACAGTTCATCCATCTAAGATGGGAGGTTTCTCAGCCTTCTGTTTGGTTTACGTATATATATAACATAAAAGTTCCATTATTGAGCTCGTTGCCGCAGTCTCGTTTGAACTGAAGCCACTGTATACATATTCGGAGCTCTTCTTTCATTGTATAACGTTGTGAGCATCCATCATTTGCCTTACAAATATTTTTACTTTCCTGGGGCAAAGCTGGGAAATTTACTTGCACTAACGGATGTGGCTGAATATAATGTCCCTCTGCCAGAGACTTCTGCTGCGCTGCACATCTCTGCTCTATCTATATCCATTTAATTATGTAAGGATCCTTTCCACCAAACCACTCCAAGTGAAGAGCAGCAGTAATAAATAAAGCAGCAATGACAGTTGTCACTGATATAGAGATGCTTTTGGAGGGCAGAATAAATTATTTGTGTTTGCAGTTATTATTTTTATAGATAATGAATTAGCTCACACGTTGGCAGACACAAATCCTCACTTAGCGGGCAGATGCTTATAAATATGCTTCACTTGAAGCACGAGCCTGTGCCAGCACAACTTTTAAGCACCTTCCTTATCAACTTGCCCAAGTCACTGGCTTCAGCGCTGAGCACAGGCTCGCCACAGGCACAGTTTCCCCCCAGACTGCTAGGTTTTCCTCCAGAAAACCAGGTAATTACCAAAATTCCCTCCTTTAGGACTGCACTAGGTGCTGAGCTGGCCTGACAGCGCCCACGAGCTAGTGACGTGGCTCTCATGTCCCTGCCCACTCACCTACAAACCCTCATCCTGGACAAAAAAATAATGTTTTCCTGCTGGAAGCTGCCCCCCAGAAGGCTCAGGCCCACCAGACACGTGATGGGGACCTGGTCCCAGCTACGATTTCTGGGTGTGCCAGCGAGGAGGAAGCCCCACGGTAGGAGGAGAAGCGGGGGCAAGTGCTGAGCCCTGATTAACAGCCGGGCTGGGAACTGATTAATCTGCCCCTGATTAATGACATCCTGTGGGTGACTGAGTCATGCAGCGATGCCGTGCCTCGACACCGTGCTGGAGACAAACACCTGCCCTGCTGAGCCACTCCGCAGTCACAGCTTGGAGATCCCCGGGAGGAAGCATCTCATGGACGTGGAGCATCTTTACTGTTAGCAGTACAAACATTTTATCGTTTCCTTCTGCTGAGCTGAAAGACAGGGAGCACGTTGCAGACTGGCATTTTTCTAAAGGCTCGTAAGGATATTCTTCCTTAGCCACATTAAAAGTATTTTGCAGGGTACTTACAGTGATACCTGCCGCTGATCCCACCTCACGTTCAGGTGGTGATATAGTTGTTGTCACCTTCATTCTCACTTGCTGTGTTTTAGTGCAATGACAGATACCAGCAGAGAGGTGAGGCTGGGGGTGGGATGTGTTTTCCACCACACCCCCAAAACTCCACAGGTCTGTCACTTCCCAGTTCCATCTAAAACAACTTTGCTCCGGCACTCGGTTTGCAGGGAGGAGATACAAACATTTGGCTTAGATCCTCTTTGGAATTTTGTTTAGTTAACCAAGCGTTGTCTCAAATGCCTGCAGACAAGTGTTTCAAGGGGATTGCTTTTGTACCTGCTGTTATGGAAGTCAGCAGAAAAATATTGTTCTTGGCTGCTGTCCTGATTAACGCCGACATTTTAATGCGTGTTATGATAGGTCATTTGATGGATAGTCACCTGTACCCCGCGATCAGCTCTGCCTTGGCCACTGGTGTTGAACTTTAGCAGCTAGATGTCATAATTTCCCATCTTTTGCTTGATTAATGTTTCCTTTGGTGATCTAAAGGGAAAGAGTCTGGAGAGTTCCTCCACATGCCCCGGCTAGCCCGGGGCAGTGGGATGGTGACAGACTTAAGGTGGACTTTCTGTGTGTGTCGGTACCTGTCTTCTGGGCTCATGGAAAGCCAGCCTTGCCCAGCCCCTGCGTGCAGCACAGCTCCAGCACGTTCCTTGGCTTTTTGTATGCACGTGTGTGAAAACCTCTGGGTTTTAAACACCAAAAGTGACGCTGGAGATACTGCAGGCTTTGAAAGGGGCTTTGAATCATCCTCTGGGATTTAATGGAGACCAATAGAATATCTACATGGGAGTATAAAATTTCATAGGACGTTCTGAATTATTTTCTATAATTTTAGGCTCTCTGAACGTTGTTCATGGACCTGCACTGTGTGCCTCCTCCTTGCTGAATTCGCTGCCAGTGACTTGTAGAGAACTTTTCCCTCTGCTTAACTCAGCCCCTGGTTGGAATACAGCCTCCTTGGGGCACGTTGGCTGAGACCAGTGGCGCTGACTGATGCCACCACCTTCAGTGGTACATCCAGGGGCACCTCTTTCCCTCACTACACCTTTCATTTAATCTTTCCTTAATTTGCATGTTGTAATAAAAACTTGGCCTTGCTGTAAGCTCTCACTGCTCACCACTTAATAACATCTCCACAAATAAAGCTATTCTTCAGTCACATGTAGAGGTCAGAGCCTTTTGGAGCTGCTCCCGCTGACATCAGCAGGTGTTCAGGTATCCTTGTAGAAGGCAAGCACTCAGACCTTTGCAGACCTCAGCTTAGGTGTCTAAGAACCAGGTTTCCATCCATGTTCACCAGTGATGAAACAAGTGGGATAACATGCACAGGTAACATCAGGGGTGGATAAAATGCCAGCTCTGGCTTAAAGTAGGTATGCAAGCCCATTGAACTTTCAACAGTTTGGCTGGAGGCTTTGCATTCAGTGTCTGAGACGTAGTTAAAATCTGGAGTTTAAAGTGCTGGGTCATTAAAATGAAAAAAGCAAAGCCTCTTGTAACAGGTGGGTTGAAACAAGAACAAAGGGCCTATAAAAAGAGCCAGGTGAAGCACTGGAGAGATAAGGACTGATCTGCCCGTGCACTTGCTGCCGTAACCGAAAAGATGACCTTCTTTTTTTTGCAGTAGGTGGGGCAAGAAATGATACTAAACCCTCTTCCAAGAATACAGCGCTAATTATTTCTTCCTTAGTCTGGGAGAATCATCCCCTGCCGTTCAGTAGGTTTGGCTTGAGACTGAATTACTCTTGTAAATCCTTTTAATTTGTTCATGAGTTTATAGCTCTGCCATAAACATTCTTCCTGAGCTGCAGCTCAGCCGGCAAGGTCCCTTTCAATATTCCTTTGAAAAGCTGCTGGTGTTTTCTTCCTTTGTAAGGATTCGAGTTTTTTCACCTGTTTGCATGGTGGAGAGGAGGCGTGGAGCTGGAGCCCGCTCTGCTCTTTGCACCGCGTGCTGGTTTAAGCCCCAGTTGCACAACGGCAGGTTTGGTTTCCAGACCCGAGCTGGCCAGTGCTGCAGGTAAGAAAATGCCCATTTTCCATTCCAAAATACACTCTTTGGGGCATAAATACTTGTGAGAAAGGGCCTTCTAAAGGCTATTTTAATGGACACAGACCTGTGTAAAACTGCCCCGTGGTGGTTGATCCTGCGGAGGGCTTTTATCTCCTGTTAATTCCCTCTTTGGAGGATCGGGTCCCAGCTCCTCGAGCTGCCGCGGCAGCCAGGAGGAGGCAGGGAAGGAATTCGTGGAGGCAGCTGCTCTGAGGAGAGGCAGCGCCGAAAAACAGTCAAAACTTTATTGATAGTGAAGAAGGGTTATTTAGGAAGGGGGATGAAAGGATTCAAGTGATTCACAGGGCTTCAGTGCAGTTGTCTATTCATCTCCTTACATTATCTGTGCCTTCATCTGCCCGTGAGAAGAGGTGCGTTGTAGAGCACAGGGGCAGGCTGTGCGCCACTGTCCTTGAGCTATCTCATATCCTTCCCTGCGAGATCTTGTGACAGTTCGTATTACCGTGAGTCATTGTTTCTTTAGAGCTCATTACTGGCAAGGGCCCGTGGCGAGACACCTCAGCGGCACGGTGTTATCTGTGCCTAACAGCGCTACTGATGTGTGTCACCGCTGAGGTGTCATCCGGCAGAAATGCCATCCTGGATTTCGGGTGCTGAGCCGCAGAGGTGTGTTCATCCTTTGTGTCCAGCCAGGCTGAAACTCGGCGCTGTCGACTGGTGTCTCAGCTTGCTGCGTCGGTATTAACAGGTTTTGGTTTCGCTCCCCTTTATGTGTGTAATCGTGTCACAGTGAGGGCCGGCAGGGGGCTGAAGGGACGGTGTGGGAATGTTCCTCAGAAACGAGGCCTCAGGTCACACGAGCACCAAATCCTTACTTACCTAAAGCCACCGCGGACCTTTCGGTTGTCTCCTACTTTGTTTCTTTGAAGTATTTTTTAATAGGTCTGTGCTGCTGGAGTAATAATTTGACTAACACGAGGCCCGGGGCTTCGCTGACCTCTCCTTCCCCAGGGGTACAAGTGAGAGAAGGCCTGCCCACAAGGCACCGTTGGGTGGATAGGGTCAGAACCGCTGCCCAGGGCCTGCCGGAGCACGGCCTGTCTTTTTTGCTAACTTTTGCCTCCTTCCCTCCTCCCAGCACCCCTTGGCTCCTGTGTAATGAATTGCCCGTGGGTTATTGCTTTACAGTTCTCTACCTGGACTGGGACTTTCTTAGGCTTCATCCATCAAGCATTTGATTCCTCTGCAGTACAGACAGAATGAAATCAGTCTGGCATTGCAGAAGAGGGAGTGACTACCAGGTTTTTCCTCCAAACGCAGTTGTTTCAATAGATCCACACCCTCCATCGCTCCTTCTGCTGAGAGCCTCCCCGTCCCACCACCTCCTCAGATCTCGCTCAAGGAGAGTTCAGAGGTGGGCAGCTGTGGCTTGGGAGCTTGCTGCATTCTTGCCTCTTTATAACGAGCTATAAACTATGTTCACACCTCTGCCCAGGCTTCTGTCACACTTCTGCCTGCATATTTGTCTGCCTTTTGCTGTCATTTCTGACACATGCCTCTGAAACATCTTGGATTTGTAATTTTAGAACGCTGATACTTATCATCATAATATTTTTTTTGCAATCTACTTTGAAACCAGAGCAAATTTTCTTTTTTTTTCTTTCTGTTTTTTCTTTCGTTTTATTCTTCTTTTTCTTCCCTATTCTTTCTTTCTTTCCTTTTCTCTCTCTTCTTTCTTATTCTTTCTTTACCTTTCTTTGTTTTTCTTTCTTTTTTTTTTTTTTTTTAATGGTCTGGTGGATAGCTAAAGACAAGAAGCTTCCCAAAATATTTGCTGTTAGAAAATATACTTCTGGCATTGAATGCCTATTTGCATGTTCAGAAAAAATGTTAAGAAAATTAGATAGTAGATAACACACATTAATACAGCAGTAATCCTTACATTTACTCTAAACTTTTTTTTTTCCCCTGCATAAGTATTTTTCCACCTAAGAGAATTAAAAGTGGGAAAACATGATAAGGCATTTTTGTCACCAGTAATGTGATATTTTTCTAGCAGAAACTTGGGGCCTTTTGCTAAGCCCTTTAGGCAATTGTTCTGGTGGATTTAGAGGTTTTCTTGGTTTCATGTATGGTTAGGATATCGAAGTACTATCTACAATAACTTCCTTGTTCTTCTGTAATTTTCCTTTGGCGTGTGTTTGATATCAGCAGGCTTGTCCATTCCCATCTGTTCTGTATGGTTTTATGCAAATTCTCTCTCATCCCTCTACAAGTTCTTTCAAGTTAAAATATTGCTTCCTCATGCCCGCTTACATTACTTGTAATTCCTGCTAAGTGACCTGTTAGCCACCCATATACTGGGCATGAAAGGGATAATCTTTGTGAATCAGATATCTCTTATCTCATCCCTGTTTGCATTATACGTTCCCCATACAATACGCTTCTCCACAATGATCATCCACTCAATGTCCAAATACCTGAGGTCTCTTATTTCTGTCCAAGGCGGTCGTCATGTTGCTTGTGGTGAGCCGATGAGCAGTGAGATAAAAAGAGGTGGTGCGCGGGCCTGTGGCATAGCCAGAACAGAGCAGAGGCTGTTTGAGCCCAGTCTGTGGATTAACCGGGTTTAACCATCAGGCTTGAAAGGGATTTCGGTGATGTTACGCAAGGACAATGGTACGTTTCATGGTACGAGTTTACCAACTGCACCGTGTCCATAAATTTGCAGTGGTTTAAGCTGAAACATCCTTTACCATGTGTGAAACCAACCCACCACGCTCAAGGATGCCGGGAGCCCTCACAGGGTGGCTTCATGATGGCGTTACACTTTTACACAGGTTCAAAACTGAGCTCAGTTAAGCTGTACAAATCCGTATATATGTATATATGTACAGTATAGACACATCTGTACGCTGGGGAGTCTCTGTCCCCAAACTGCAGGAGATAGCAGGGAGAAGCAGAAGCTCTATAAATACCTGTGTTATTGAAGCTATTGCTTCTCCTTTTAAGAAGCTGATGTCCCTTGGACTGTTGGAGAAGACTTTTTACCTCAGAAGATGCAGCTGCTGGGTTTTAAATATAAAATCCAGCCCTTCAGTGGCAGTGGGAGCTGGTGAATGTTTTTCCACATGATGTTCCACTTTTTATCTCATATAGGATTCCTGAAGTAGACTTTTTTGCGGTAAGAATTTCTCCTGAGGCTTGTTTCAGATTTCAACGGTATAATGCTCTTTTGCCTTGACAAAGTTGAGATGGCCTGAAAGATTGTGTTAAAAATTGCGGTCTTCTGGTCTGCACAGTAGTCTGGGAAACTGTGGAGACACCAAGGGGAGCGAGGTTCGCTGTCAGATCAGTTTATTGAACATTGGTGTTGGTCTTAGTCCTGCAAAATCTATTCCCTCGCTGGACTCGATGAGCAAGGTTGAATGCCAAAGGTAGAATTAGCTTCTTTTTAATGGAAAAATGCTGTTAATTTTATCACTTGATTGTGTTAGTTACAGGTTACAAGAAAGAGAATTTAATCAGCAGCCTAAAATATGAGTAATGCAGAGACCTGCAACACATTAAATCAATATTTTTTTTCTCCTTACATTTCAGAGAAATACACTTGTCATGTTTCGTTACATTCTTTTTTGTTGGACGGTTTTATAAATGTGATTCCTTCCAAGATTATTGCTGTTGATGTCAAAAGAAAAGCCATAGGCAGTCCAGATGGGTTATCAACACTACTAATGCTTAAATTACCAGAAAAAGGAAGAGAGATATGAATTTATTTAACTGTTGTGGTGCAAAATAGAAGGCAGTCTGTTATCACGTCAAGTACGCTGTGTACTCTTCAGCACTCTGGCTGATCATAAATGCATTTTATTAGGCCTCAAAGGGAGGCCCTCATACCTGCGGACTGGAAATAGACGCTTTACCTTAGGGCTGGTTTTGGAGTTTTACTTCCAGTTTTGCTAATTATCAGGACATGCGAGCGTACACAGGAGCTTGTTTCAAACACCTTTCGTGAACATAGTGGTTCTGAAGCAAATGGGTTTTGATTATTTCCCTTACAGTTGTGTAAATATAAAGTATTGAGTAGAAATGCAAAAAAAAAAGAATAAAAAATAGTATGATAAGCAGAATGTCAGGTGAGATTGGTATAATGGTCCCTTCTGGCTTTGAAATCTCTACGTTTGAGTACCAGCACTATAATATAGAAGTAAGGCAAGGCTGAGTCTGATATATTTTTTTTTTCTGGCTTGGTTGTGTGCAGAGTTGCGTTCACTTCTCAGCTGCCTCTATATGTGGAGCATGCAGTACATATGCTCAAGATATATGGGCTGTAATTAAAACAGCTCATAAGAATGTAAGAGCCTAATGGTGTAATTTTTCAATTATGTCAATGTCTGTGGGAAGTGAGGTTGTGCTTGTTATCTTTCAGAAGGCACCTTTCAGGCGGCATGGCCCGAGCCAGACAGGGCCTGGCTTTGCGAGAGGCACGGCGATGTTTCTGAGGCACGGCTGTGACGTGCAAAATCCGTTCCCCTTCTGCAAGAGGGAAGAACTTGCTGGTGCATCCTGGTAGTCAGCTGCTGGGTTAGAAGCTTTTGACTCTGTTCCAACAGAAGGCAGCATCCACGTTAACTAGCCTAAATTTGTGAGGTGGTATGCAACTGTAAAGAGAGAGGTCGTTTTGGACACAGCGGTAGGCAAGGGTAAGCTGCCTGGCCCTAAGTCATACTCAAGGGGTTCCCCACAGCTTTGCTTCCCACCAGACCTGACCTGCTGCTCAGCCAGGCGGCTGTCGCCTGCAGGGTCCTCCTCCATCCCAGCTCTGCTCGTCTTCTCCTGGGGCTCCAGCCTCCCTGCAAACCTGCACGCTGCCTCCTGGAGGGTGGCAGCCCCAGGGCAGCACCAGCAACATGGTAATCAGTCCAGAGCCTGTTTTGGCCAACAGACAAAGCACAGTGCTCTTGTATCGCTGGTTTGCACACATCGTCGTTACACATCTCCAAGGAGCAGAATTGCACCGAGAGAGAAACATTTGTCTTGTCCTCATATAGCCTGACTTTTCCAAGACTGAGTGTTTCCACTAAAGCTGGTCGTACAGGATTAATGTCAAAGGGGTGTTCAGATGTTCAGGGCTGATAAAAAGTGGATTGCCAGCATTCAGAGCCCTGAAGTCCATGTTCAGATTTAAAAAAAGGGAGAGACCAGCAACATTAAAATAGTTAACGTACGAAGAGAAAAAGGAAAAACCTCCTCAGCTATCTATGATAACACTATTGTTTTCAATTTTTATTATCTTGCTTGTTACACGCCAATGCGAAACAACCACAGATCGTCAATAAGGATTTTAATTGCAAAGATTTCCTGTGACGTGAGTGTTAATGAATGTCAAGGCAATAACACAAAAGACATTACTTGTTTAATGATTGATAGAACAAGAAAAGCACGAGGTCTTTTGCAGGATAAATGACTACTGTTCTGTGTTCCTTTACATTAGCAGTATCAACACTTAGATCACATGGCAGGAGATAATGGTCCAGGAGATAAAGTACAGAATCACAGTCTGTTATACAATAACAGACATAGTAATGATAATTAATGTGCATTTCTTTGGCCATTCTCATACTTGTCAGCGCTGAGCCATGGGGACCAGTGCTTTGCTGCTGACTTAAATGGGGGCAGGATAGGGCACTTGGTTGGGCTGAGCTTTTTGGCTTTTGCTCCGCTGCAAAGATGGTGGACCTTAAAAGCTTTCCTTGTCAGCTGGCTTAACTGGGCGTTCGTGTATGGAGATTTTGTGTGCTGTGACAGCAATACGTCTCAGTCGCTCAGAGCAATATGGCTGGAAAAAAAAAAAAAGGCATTTAAACAGGCAATATGATGGCACACTTCAAGGCAAAAACTAGGGCTTTGGCCAGAAAGGAACGACATCACGACACCCACTAAACACTCATCACCTTCCTCTTCGCTAATAAATGTATACGAGGTGGGGGGGTTGTCCAAAAAACTGCCAAACCCCCTGGCAGAGGCCCTCTTCACACACAAAAGGCTAACCCAGAAGGCTGGCTAAAATCTCCGCTCTGGGAATGCCCCCTGCAGCTGCAGACTGCCTGAGGAACACTTCGTGGTGCGGGCAGCCCGCCCAACCTGCGCCCGCGCGCCGCTTTGGGTATGAAGTCCATGGAAAAGTTGTGCAGCTTTGGTTTGGTTTATTTGGTTTCTCGCACGCCGGGTTTCATTGGACAACACACGCACTTGGCAACTTCTGACCGGTTTGCACCGCGAGGTTTTGAGTGCCCCTGGAGCTCGGCCAAGTGAGCAACTGTCTCCAGAAATGTGCTAAATGCGAGAGCGCCTTCGCGGTGAAAATTAGTTCATGGTTTGGCAAAACGTTTGGGGAGTCAGGAAAGTCTTTGGATGGAACGTGGATGCTTTAATTACCGGCCTTGAACCGCGAGCTGATGGAGCTGCACATGGTCCTTGGTTTGAAATGCAGCCCTGGGTAATGTTTCCTCGTACTGAAAGCTGCGTTGGTTTGCAGATATCTGCGGTGGCATGGGAATTGCTGTCTGAAAGCTGTTCCGCTAAAATAGTGAAGGTTTCTTCCTAAGTCAGAATCTTATTCAAATTAATATACATTAAAATCTTGGGAAGTGTTCTCTTGAACTACATCTCAGCTTAGTCCAGGTTAAAAATTCCAGAAGTTTTGAAAATAGCCGTGTAGCTATTGCCAGCTGCCTGACACAGCCATGTTTGTCAGCTTTGAATTAAATTGTTCAAATGCCTTTTGTCCTCCAAAAACTCACCAAAGCTGTGTTTGAGCTTCACCCGAGTAAAGTATGCACAGCCTTGTGCCATTTGTCTTCCTTTAGAAAAAGCCGCTTGGAAAGCGCCTGTCGATAAGCGGGCGGCGTGACTTAGGAACGAGCCTTTCCAGGTGGACCTGCCCCGAGCGGGGAGGCACTGGGGCTCTGGGACATGGGGAGACCTGAACGGTCCAGAGACATGTTCAGATTTTGGTCCTGTGATCAGGCACAGGGTGCGAGACCTCCTGTGCCTTCCCCACCTTTCCACCAAGCTGGTCTTGGGCGATGCACGTAGTCTCCTGTCCTGATTAAGCTTTCCCAGTCCTACTTTTCCTAGTCCTCCTCCTCTTCCCTGTGAGTCTTGAATTTCTGGAGCTCAACCCCACTTCGGAGGTGACTGAAGTGTGACAGGAGCTGCCTGTGTTGAAGGCAGGAAGCAGAAAAACAAGCTGGAGAGTTTTCTTTTGGCTGTTAAACTTCTTCATCCGTGGTGCCAGGCAGAGCAGCTCAGCATGGAAGCAGGAGCTGTGTCTCCTGGTGCAGGGCTGCCGTCCCCATCACCCTGTTGGTGGGGGGCTCATCCGTCCCAGGGAAACACGGGGGCTCCTCACGTTAAACGGGAGCCCATCCGTGCGCTTTGGTTAGCCAAGTCAGAAGCCACTTCAGAAATTGTGCTGGCCCCTTAGGGCTGCTCTGCAGGGTGTAGATGTGTGCAGCAGGAAGTGCACCTCCGGGAGGTTTGCATTCTGCAAAAAAATCTGAAAAAAGGGGAATGGAAAAAAAAGGAAACAAAGTTGATTTTGAAACATTCCATCAAAAACACTTTGATTTAGATTTTGTTTGGGTGGTTCTGAAATATAAAGTATTCCAGGTTACCTCTTGAAAATATGGGGATAAACAAAAATATTTCAGATGAATGATACGAGATTGCGTACCCTTACACAAAGCCCTGCACAAGATATTCTGAATTTCAGTTTTCCAAATTGCCTTGTACTCAATTTAAACCCACCACGCTTTGATCTCCTTTCTACAGACCAAGCAGTTTTACGTCTCCGTTTCACTGGCGGCTTCGGGACAGGCAAACAGGGGGCAGGGGAACTTCTACCTGTCGCTTCCAATTTGGGGATCAGGACCCAGATTCGGGAAATCACTTAAGCATGTGTCTGACTCGAAGCAAAGGTTCCCTTGCACGGTGCCCTCCTGAAAAGAGATACCCTCCTCGGTCTGCACGTGTAGCTAATGCTGGAAATGGGGCTGACCCTGGGAAGTTCCTTCTCCCCTGGCGCCAAGGAGGACGAGGCCCTGGAGTCCCCAAATTCTCGTTCCCATTGATGTCCCCGCTGCCGTTTGCAGGGCAAAGGGGCTGCAGGGGGCCGGCAGCGCTGGCACGCACCCGCCGGAGCAGCACCGGGCGCTCCCCTCGGGAGAGCGTGTTAGCGCATTAATGCAGCGCACAAAGCAAAGGGTCTCATCCATATAAATGGGTGATTTAAATAATGAGGAAGGAGGAAGGATGTGGTTCAGTGTCAGTCCTGATTAATTAGGGCATAAAATAAATAACCCTCCTAACAACGCTGGCTGCTTCCACTGGAACTTACTCTATTAGCAGGCGATGGAGTTAATGCAAGCGGCAGTGTAATTACAGGTTAGTTAACCGGCCCGTTAGGACGTTTGCTTAATTTTGGGGGACGGCCCTATTTATACACACACGTTTTTCCTATTGTAAGGAGCCCGACAGCAAAGGGCTGATAAAAGTTGGTTGTTAATCCTGCAGTTTCAGCACTTGTCAGGCCGCGTTTCTGCGCGCCCCGCGTCGTGGAAGTCCGCCACGCGGTTGCCAAAAGCGGGCGGTAATTCCCCAGCCCGCCTGTTTGATGTCACGGCTGAGGTCACGGCCAGGTATTGCGCTCGTAGGAGCAAGCACGTTTATCTCATGTGTGGCCGCACGACGAAATGATGACCAGATGTTAACGGTGAGCTTTTAACATCTTAGCTCGTCTGTAGGGGAGTTTTATTGAAACGTTTTGCCTGTTAACTCCGTGAGTGTCAGGCGAAAGCAAGAAACTACATACCGGGATTTATAGGTTTTTTGAGTGGATTTTTAAAAACAGCATTGCTACGCAGCAAATAACTGCTGATGTAACAGGACATTTACGTTTAATACTTTCATGGCTGCTAGCCAATAGCTCCCACAGTCTGCGGTATGGATCGCAAATTTCTAATAGAGAGAAAGCAAATGCAAAAATTAGATCCCTTAAATTATAATGCGTTACAACTGCAACTTCACATTACCATAGGCCTTCGAACTTGACATCAAATCCTGAGTTTGTTTAATGGCATCCACAGAAGTCCTGAAGCTATACTGAAGTGTTTTGAGCACTGCTTTTTAGTTCTTTTTCCTATAGGATGGGAGGAAAGGCAGAGGAGGACATCAGACCTTGCCACTATGTGACAGTGATATTGATACCGTATTTTTAAGATCTGTTTAGGTCAATACAGCTGAAAATGGGATCTGTAAAGGGGAGTTTGTGCAGATTTGAGTATAGGTGATGCTGCCGATGTCATGTACAATATATTGTTGTATAGTGCCTGCTTAAGGTCTAGTACTTCAATAACCAAAAATCCTTCCCAGGGTAACTGAAAGCTTTTTTTTAAGTCATCTTGCGCCCATTGCAACCTCACAGTGCCTCGGTTTCTCTACATGGGGTGTTACTCTCAGATGAGTTCAAGTTTGAACTATTTAATAACCCCCAAATATTTTAGGATTTGGGGTAAAACATCCAAATATTATAAACTGTTGTTAAGAGAGCAGCAAAACGTGATTTTTCAGAATTCAAGGCAAATATCCGCAGTTCTATTCCAGCTCGAGTCATAGCATCATACTTTTTTTGTAGGGAGTCACTTTTTTATATGCCATAGCAAGTCACTTTGAATTCAAATATAAAATGAGGCCATCCATCATGTTAGCAATTTAATTACCTCGGTATATATTTTTCAGAAAAAGAAAAAGAAAATCACCTCTATTATTTGTTGTGTGTATATCTTATTACAGATTCATTGCCTGAGGACAGGCAGGGCTGTCAGCGGGGCAGTCCTTGTGGTTAGAAATGCCGAGATGGGGAGCAGATAAGACATGCAGTCCTTGTGCCTCCTGTTCGGGTCCACTCCGCTCCGTGTTTGCTCGAGGCCTTACCTGTTAGATTCGCTGTAATCTTTGTTGCAACAGTGAAATGGTGCCTTGTAAAGCAACGAAGCGTGACGGGGATATTGAAAGGGTCGAATGAGGTAGAAATGCGATATTTTCTGTCTTCTAGCAGCCCAGGAAATGGGAGTCCTGCTGCTGAATTGGGGTTTGGCGTTCACCATCACATTCGCGGCGAGAAAGTTGTGAGATTTATTGTTTGGTGCTTACAGAAGAGGCAAAGTAAACAATGCCAACGATTTATCTAATTGTTTAGCCATCTGGTTTCACAGCCACTGGAGATTAAGCACTGAGGAAACCAAGAGATTGTAAAGAGCAAAGCAGGGCAGAGAGACGGGCCTTTATTTATTAAAGTTTTGCTGGCAGAAGTCACAGACTACCTCGGTGCCCTTCAGAGATGGGGCAAATTTCATGGTTTGCACTTTTTTCTTAAGGGTTGGATAATTTCATGGCCAATAAAATGCGTAGCTATAAAAGCTGATATAAGTGCAATTAAAGGACTTGTTTCGGGGCACAGTCGGATTGAACAGTTGGGGGGGAAAAGGAAATCCCAGCACCATGCCCGCAGCTCGTGGTGCACCAGCCTCTTCTGAATCATTAGGTACCAGCTAGGCTAGACACACGACACCATATTTAATGATTTCCCTGATTTTCAGGGCCAGGTTTTCAGAGGGACTCTGGTCCCACTCAGTCCCACGATGTGCTATGTTTAGCACTCAGCTGGCTTTCTAATTTTAACACGTTCTTGAAAAAAAAAAGAAGAAACAACCAACCAAAAAAACCCCTTTGGGTTCTTGTCACTGCTGAAAAATGACCCTTTCTCTTTAGGTGCTTGAATGAGAGCAGAGATTGTTTTCATGGACACACAGACAGGTATGTAGGTGGGATTTGGCTGAGTTAGCCAAGTTATCAAAGGTAAAACTTCAAAGCTAGCTATCAATGAAAAAAAATGAAATAAATTTAATTGCAAAATGTTGCAGAAGTGGTGGAGGGGAAATGGATTTTGTACGTCGTGGTTTTGGTGCAAGAGGAGAGACTAATTCACAGATTTCCAAATGCAGCTCTTGGAGCAAACAAGCAAAAGCACATGTAGGGCTTTAAAGAAACAGGGTAGCGCACAGGGCTGAGACTAATTAAGTAGGAGAGATAGAAGGCTAATATTTAAAAAGGACACAATTCAATCATTTTTACTCTCTTGAGTGTAAATCTACCCTGCAGGGTAGATGAGACCATATACCCTTTCATTCCCTCTATTGTTCTACATTCATCTTCATTAGGAGTTTTGCCCTACCGGGGTCTTTGGACCCTGGACTTTTGATTAGTTTCAGCTGGATGTCAGCGTCACACCTGAAAAACAGTTATTTTGTCTGCATATGTTACTTTTCCACAAGCAAAGGCACATCCGACAAATAAAGCCTTCAGGGAGGCTTAAAATTGCCCTGCAACAGCACGAAGAGAGAGGCGAGCTGGCTCCTTTTCTGTGAAGGCCTTCGCAGGTATCGACCCCGGAAAATTTGTCAAGTCAACACCTAGTGATGGCTTAGCTGCTGGGCTTGGCCATACAGCGTTTAAATCGGGCTCTGTTTTTTACGCCGTGGTTTTTAACGTATGGGGCCAGAGGAAGTGAGGAGAAACAGAACCGTTGTGTGAGCGTTTCTCCTGGGAGCCCCCGCAGCTCTGCTGAAGTTTGGTCATAAAATCTCGAATCTACTGCGCATCGGGCGAGCGCCTCTGCCACCAGCTGCTCGAAACCCGTCCTCCGGGAGCTTGTAAAGCTCCACGAGTGGAGGGGGAAGACTTCTTCCAGGAGCTGGATGCTGCCACGTGCAGCAGAAGGGCTGCATGGGCAGTCACCTTCCGAAGAGGTGGGTGTGCAGCCCCCAAGGCACATCTGGGTCCTCAGCCACACGCCACCGGGCAGGGATGGTGTTTGGCCTTCCAGAAGGTGGCTGTGAGGTCTCCCATCGCAGCAGCAGTGTTACAGGGAAGAATGTCCAGGCTGACACATTTTTTATGGGAAAAGTTGAGGTGACATTGAAAATTTATCGTTTGGTTTCAGGTTTTTCGTTTTGGTTCTCTACAGTCAGCATGTTTCTTGTTTCTATACATACGTGATTTATCTGTTTATATGAGATGCAACTTTGTAATGCAACACATTTTCTCCTCACATTTTTTATGCTTTAAAACAAAGATTCAAAATGAGTTTCATTAACCTAAGCAATTATAACTATGAAATGAATATTGACTGAAGACTTAAATTGACTCTGAATCCAGGACTTTTTTCTTTTTTCCTAACTATTTTGAGGTTAGCACCAGCTTTTTAGCTTCCAGTTCTGAATTATATATTTTTTTTCCTCACTGATACCTAACAATTCCCTGAAGATGGACATTTCCTGTGTCTTCGCAGGTCTGGCAGTGCTACAACTGGGATTGCCAGGTTATGAAAGGGTCACAAAGGCAGCTGAGACACACAGAAATATTCTGGTATAATTAAGAACTGAATCTACTTTTATCTTAATTTCAGTCCAGTGACCTGAACAGAGGGGTTTGAACATTTCTTCTCTTCATGAGCACAGATAGCACCAAGAGCTGGGTTAAAGCTTTCATTGGGCGTAGGGATAGGTGCTCTCACATTGCAAATTATCACCGATGTTGCTTTACTAAAACACAAATCCCGAGCCGTGTTCACTGCCAGCCTGGTGCTGGTGGACTCCGTGAAGTGTTTTAGGCTAGGCTGGTTGTTGGCATTTCTGCCTGACGGTGATGCCCCGGTAGTACAGCTGGGATATTAGTACTGGGATATTAATGTGCGGGCGCAGTTACAAACACTGTCATTTTTTTAATGACAGCCCTTTGAAATGTAATTGTACAACACTACTGTTTGAAACCGGTCAGTTCACAGGTCTGGCGTTTGAACGAGGCAAATCTGTACAACATGTTTTTTTTAAACCAAGGAAATATGAATATTGACCCATTTATGGAGTGATCCAGAAAACAAAGCTCTGAGTTCACTTTTCTAGCCAAAAATTAAGATAGACTTTTCCAGCTCTGAGTTATTGCTCTGTTTCAGATTTAGTATCAGACAACTATACCATCCAACTATTTTGTGCTGATTTAAAAAAAGAGAAAAAGTAAAGAAGAGAAATGAGTATGTATCTGCCCCTTTATTTCCTTTCCCATGCAGACAGCAGAGACACGCATCGTCTGTGTAACTCTGGGCTGGAATCTCAGCGGAAAGAATGCCAGGTACGGTTAGCAAAACAAACCTTATTCGATACTGAAGTTTAATAAAAACTGCTTTAAAAAAAAAAAGGAGTTTGGGTTCAAAGCGGGAAGTTCACTGATAGGCTTGAAGCAAACGTGTTCCCCATTACACCCCATTAAGAAAGGGGAATGCGGCGAGCGCTGGGCTCCCCGAGGACGCCCGGAGAGCAGGGGATGTGCAGGCTGCGGCCAGCCCCACAGCCGCTGCCAGACCCCCTGACCCCGCGAGGTCTGCAGCATATTTGCACAGATAATGTGTCTTTGGGGGGTTCGGTGGGAAGGAGGGGAGGAGACACTTCACTGAAAGGGTCTGGAATAAGACCAGCTCGTTGCGTGTTTTGTACTTGTACACGTTTGCTCATCTCTGGTCACACGCTAAAAGCTCAGAAGCGTGTGAAGCTGCGCGATGTCTGGCGTGCTGCTTTGTTCCACGCCTGGCCTGCGTGCGCCAAAGCACCGGCCTGCCTTCCAAGTGGTTTCTGTGAGGCAGAGCCGCACAACTCGTCTGAATCATAGCATGAGTCTGCTGCTGGCCTGGGTCTCGCCCTGATGCGTCGCCGTCTGCGAAAGACGAGAAATGTCTTCGTTATTTCTCATCGGACGATCCCACGGGAGGCAAAGTTCATGTGGGGGAACTGCAGGGGCAAAGCGATGCGATATGGAAGGACTGTGCCTGCTGGGTGGTGGGACGAGGGGAAGGAAGGGCTGGCGATGCGATCAGAAGTCCCACCACCAGTGTCACCACATTGCCTGGGGGCTGTGTGACAGCTCGGTGCTACCCCTGGGGATTTGTGCGGATGCCAGCCACCCCCGGGCGTGCAGCCTTTAAAAGCACTCATGACAACACCTTGAAAAATGTAAGTAGGTTAAGACCAAGTGCTGTCAATTAAGTTGATTGGATGAGGTCAGTGGGGTAGGTGACATATATAATCACAGATGTAGAAAAAGGCCCACTCATCTCCAAATCTGCAAACAGTTTGTCAATAACGGGACAAAATTTACCGTGGCAGCCTGTGTGATTTTGCAATACACAAAATGGACTTAATTATCGGCACGAGCGATCCCTGCACAAAACGTAAAGGTTTTAATTTGTGGTTTTGCTCTTTGTTTTCCAAAAAAAAAGTCCCACCTGCAGGCAGCAGAATGATTTTCATGGTGCTGCCTTTTCACAGAGCGGGGGCTGCGGTGCTCCAGCCCGTGCGTGCCGGTGAAGATGTCTCCACGAGCTCAGGGTGCCATCAGGCAACCTTAACATGCTGGGGATTAGCTAAGAGTTTAGGCATTGTACTTAAGTGCACTCTCCAGGAGTGATTTCATATTTGATCAATCTCTCCAGATGGGTTTCAAATCTAATATTGATGCATTTTTTTCTCAGAACCCTAAGTTGTTTGATGATTCCTAGGAACTACTCTTGTAAAGGCTTAACCCACTATTTGCTTATATAAAGTAAACAGTTACAATAATTACATCAGTAATTTCTAAATCTCTACTTCTTCTTAGTTTATTAAGTTAGAACAAGTTGAGCACTACTTTTGTGTTACTTTCTGGTGTTGTTTGCAAAAAAAAATGATTTAAAGAAAACTTATCATATCTACAAATGAGATAAAACCACCTGAATAATTGCTTCAGGGGAATCTGAAACTTATTTTATTACAGTCACATTCAGCTGTGACCCAAGCAAATGACTGGCGTTTGTACTAGAGAAATCTTTTAAAGTTCTATAGAATTAATTAGAATTAGATTTCAAACAAGAAATCCAGCCCCAGAGGACTAAAGAAGACAAAAATGATTTCATTTTTTTAAGTGCCAATGTTTAGGGACCTGGGGTCTGGAAACAGATACGTCAGGTCACTTATTGTCACAGAAACCAAGTGATGCCCTACCCAATTTTCTCAGGCTGTCTGAAAACATTTTAACATATATATTTATATATATGTATATATCCACATCCACACAACTGGTCTGAGATGACTGGTCAAAAATTGTATTTACTATTCCAAAACCAGGCCTCACTGTTACTTGGCACAACCACCTTACTATTTTTCTGCCCTACCCTGTTCTGCTTGGGTACACTGAGTGCTTTGAGGTCTTCTTCCCAAGACGAAATTGCACTACCACAATTTGTGCTCTGGATTTCGAAGCAGTGTCCGTGCTGCTAATAAGCCTGACCACCTCCTCTTGTGCAATCCCTTTACCATTGTTTTAATGTCATCTCCCGCAGCTTGACGTACTCAAGTCTGTGCTTGCAATTGGCTAGTGGCTAATCGATCCAAACAAAATTAAATGGGACAAAAAATCCGTTGCTTATGAAGAAGGAGCTATGTGAATTCAGCTGGCATGAAGATCATGGGTTCTCAAATCCTATCTTTTTCTTGCAATCATTTTTAAAAATATCGTCCCAATTTACCAAATCAGATATAAAATAATCTAATCCACTTCTAACCCACTTACTCTTTGAGTCTTTTTTTTTTCCAGTCATTTTGCTTCTTGCCTAGTAGTTATGTCCCAGCTATATCCGTGTTTCATGGGGCAAAGGTGGTTAATATTAGGTATAATAGACACGTCTTCCATTGCGGCAGCCATCATCTATACTGATAAAGCTCTGTTTTTGTACACAATAATTTTTATTCTTGTGTTGACTTTTTTTTTTTTATAAACCCGATGAAGAAAGGAGCTCCAGCATCACATACGTGTGTTTTGACATTTATTTTCTTCTGAGGTGATCTGAGGTTCAGAGATAGGTTATATTTATGGGTCAAGAGCTGTTGCTTTAATGAAATGATGTAATTGATTCCCTTCTCTTTTACGGAGTAGTCCTATTTTCTTGCTGAATGGGTGATTCTAGTTCTTTTAAAGGTAGCATTCATCTCAATCAGCTCGCTTACTTTTCCACTGTTGTTACCCAAGAAGAAGCCCCATCAGCCCTCTCCCCACTTCAAATCATGGCATTCAAACCAACAATTTTTGTGTCTGTTTGGATCTCTGGACTCACTGGAGATCTCAACAGCACGCAAAATATCAACTGTTTTGAGATTTAGGTTAAAAAAATGAAAGTTGGCAACTCTGCTTGCTGGTGTCTCTGTTATAGGTGTAATTTGGGGCCGGGGAAGCTGGCAGTGACTGTGCAGGCTGAACCTCACTGCCACGTCTGCTGCTTTGTGTAACTGTAGCTAAAAACTGATTCTCTCTATTTTGGACTGTATTCAGCCTAATGAACCAAGCCAAGGTGTTTCCAGACCTTGTATAGGTCTGGCCTTGTATAGGTTTGTGCCGCCGCCTCAGATCTCAGTGTTATAAAACTGCAGAATCAAAGGGCTAATATAGAAAGTTAAGTGCAAATTGAGTAAAGTAAGAGAAGATCAATGTTTGTAACCTGCCATGAAGGGAGCATGCAGTCTCTCTGTTCTCCCATCGCATTTTGGAAATCTATATTTACCTGGGTTTTGTGCCTGGAGGATCCACCTGTGAATAAAGCTGCGTGCAGGGAGTGAAAGTGGTCAGGTCGTGCCTAGGAGGGGTGGACGGCAGCACATCTAAGTACTGAAAAACAAATAAACAAAAAACCACAATCCTTTGTTTTGCTTATTCTTATGCATAATATGTTTAAGTTTTGTCTGCTAGCGAAAAGAAAACAAAGAATTAAAGAGAGAGATTAAATATCTCTCTTAGCCACTTCTCTCCACAGTCATCTGTTTTGCAGTCACCTTTTTGGAAGCTTTTAGGGCACTTTTCTGCATAGCTTCACTCGACAGGAATGGGCATGGCACAATCTGGCATTAAAAGAAGCTGCTTTCAATGACATTGGAAAGAAACAGAAAGTGTCCTAAAGTTTCTACTTCATCTCAACATGACACACAACCCCTCAGCAGAGAAGGCCAGGAGCAAAAAAAGGAATCAGAAACCAGAGCCCCACAAAATATCTGTCAGGAAACCCGAAGTCACATGGAAAATGCTGCCTGCTGAAAGCTAGGTTGAGGTTTGCAAACTTTTTGCACAAACCTAGGCTCGCTTTCCAGTAAAACCTGCCCTGATTTATAGTTTAAAATCAAAGCCAGGTGGGTTTGCATGTGAACCCAGGTGAGATCCGGTGGCCTCTCGAGGGTTTTGCTCCCTGAGCTGCAGCAATCAAACCCTCAGCGGTACACTGCAGAAAGTTTTTCCATGGGCTCCTGCACACCGACACCACCACGGTTTATACAAGGACAAGGCTTTGGAGTGGCTGGAGGGCAAATTGCAGTGGAGCAATGTTGTGTGACAGAAGTGATTTGGTGTTCTCCCACACTGTGGGACCTCAGACCCCAGCCGGTGTGACAGCCAGGGCTCGGGTTGTATCCTAGGGTGATATAATCTGTGGAAGGCACTTGCATCTGCAATTAAATACAAGCATATTTTAAATAGTGTATACATCATGATGCTATTATACTTACCAGCAGTGTTTTAGTAGCACTACCTGTGTAGCAGAAAATGAATGCTCTAATGGATTTTTCTTCCCATGGCCCTGATAGGGGAATGTGCAGTTAAGTGTAGAAAATTCTTTGGGATTTACCAGTTAGCTAAGACACTGCTGTCAAAGAAGCCTGCCCGCGTGCATGCTGCATCCTCAGGCTCTCACCTGCCTCCTTTCCCAAGCTCCTCACTGTGGAGTTTAACCAAAAATTTGGATACTGGTGTTCCTCAGTAGGTCTTTGAGATGTTTTCAGAGAGGTTTTATGGCATTGTGTGGTTTTAGTGCAGAGATAAACGAGTGAGTCACGGACTTCTGTGTTAAAAGGAATCGATGTCTTGTATCATGTTATTTACTTTCTCATCAGGGCGGAAGGGTGGAGAGGTAGAAATAGTCTTGTTTTTATCTGGGTAGGGAGAAGAGGAGGGGACAGAGAGAGATGTTGAAGATTCAGGTGAGTTGACTTTCTAACAGGGGAAAATGCTTCCCTGACCTGATGGCACAATTTCACCATTACGTTCTTTCATGAGGGACCCAACTCCACCTTCACTCTGCTTACAGCTCTCCCTAGTGTCATTAAAATATACATTCGAAGGGAGAGCCAGGATATATGGGCCAGGCTTTAAAAATCTATAATGATCATTAAAGAGTGGAGTTAAAATATTCATTTGACCATGAATGGCATACCAAGACATTAAGCCTTCGATGGCTCTAGGCTTCTAAACAGAGAAACAGGAATTAAAATAGATTTCATAAATAAACAACATAAATAATGCCGGTAATGTCTCCACACCAACGTGTGCAGACTCGTCTGAGCTGTTAAGGGATTAAAAATGCGCGTCCCAAAGGTGGCTGATGTTCCAGCGGGAGATGAGTTGAGATCAGTGCCTTTTTGTTTTAAATCTAGGTTTTGTATATGAAGAAACGAAAGGAATAAAGGGCAGGCAAAAGCACAAGGGCTTTATCTCTCTTAGCACGGGCTGGGTATGGTGATGCAGCTGGCATGATTTGCCTCTGCCTGGTCTCGCGGGGCCGATGGCTTCGGGTCTCCGGGGCGCTTGGGGAGATCGGGTGCTGTCTGTCTCAGAGGAGGGTTGTGAATTAACTTGAGGAAGCTCGTGCTACTTCTGATCTGCTGTCTTAGAGCTTCTCAGACATAATTCAGAGCAAGGTAATTGTTTTATGGGTTACTTAGCAAATCCAGATATATTTATTTAGCATAAAAGCACCGATAAGTTAGAACTACTGAAAGGGGACGAACATCCTGCGCTGGTCCTGAGCGCAGGGCTTTATGACACAATCCTCGGGACAATAAGGATCTTTGGGATCATACCACCTGATTAAACTAACATCCTACATCAGTCACCGAATTGCTTAAAAGATTTAGCCGGGGCCAATTAAGTATTTCAATGAATGTTTTTGAAATGCCAATTAATCAGTAAACAGCGCGGACCGAAGTGGTAGAAAAGGTGGCTGCTGGGCTGAGAGAGGACCTGTGTCCACTCTCCACGTTTGCTGGGTAGGGAATGCCTGAAAATTGGACGAACCTTTCCTAGGCTTTGATTATTCATAGATCTGTTGGGCAAGGTAAGTTCCATCATTAACCTTTAATCTTTTAGAAGCAAGTTGGCTGGAATCTATTTACTTTAACTAGCTTGTTCACTGATAATGCATGATTTTTAAATTTCCTTTTGTGCATTCCTTAGCTAAAGAAAAACACAGCTGTGTGTGAGACAAATTCTATTTATTTTCTCGTTAAGAAAAGTACAAGAAGATAGCATCATTGGAAAGCTAATAATAAAGAATTACTAAAGAACGCCCTTCATCTGTTTGCTCTGCCACTTTACGAAGGCTTTCCAAACAACCTTTTCAGATGTATTAGTAAGGAAAGATATCTTAAAAGTCAAAGGAAGACAAAGTTAATGCATTTATAGAAGTACCATTTCAGATAACATTTTACCTGAGTGTTTAGATTAGTTAAATATTAGAAAGGTAGAGATAATAGCCTTGTTTGTATTCATAAATGTGGAAAGTTGCATTTTCAGGGCACTGAAGTGTAAGGCATATCAAAGGTTTATCATCCAGGAATGCGCTGGCAGGCTGCGGGCTGCTCCCTCCCGCGCCCACCGAAACCCGGCGGCAAACAGGGATGCTCTGGCTCAGGCTTTTAAACCCCTTTTTCCCTATTTTCTATCCATAGTTAAATAGTGGGAACTAGGCAAATCGGGTGATGACAGTGAGTACTGCCTTGTCGCAGAGCGCTGGCGGAGCTGCCCTCTTGGTTGAGGGAGATTCGGTGATGTACCAGAGAAAAGGAAATGAGATAAAAGTCCGGGCATTTTTAGGGCCTTCTGCAGACCCCATTTATAGGATATCACCTTCTCTCCTCTGAAGAATATGTAAAATGGACATTCATAAAGCACCCTACAGCCTGCTACTGACTATCTAGGCACAGGCAGTCCCATACGTGTCCAGGCACAAAGCCCAGCTAAAAATACAGAGGTGCATTCGGTACCATGAGATGGAGGAGACATGGACGGCACCGTCCTGCAGCCACATGCACGCTCAAATAAAACCACACTCCTCCGGCATTCCCAGCCCCTCTCTGCTCGCGCCAGTCGGAGAACAAGAACCCTGCAGCCTGGCAGGGCGTACCCGAGGGGGCAGCCTGCATCTTACAGCAGGAGGGAATCGTCCTGCCGGTATTCCCAGCCAGACTTCTCAGTCTTGTTGCCATCCTCAGAGTCAAATCTTCAAATATATGTGTTGAAATTATATGACAATAATGGCCCTGGCTAAAATATGATGTTGTTTTGACTGAATGTGGTTTAAACTGCCATCTGCTGGCTTGTAGTTTTCAGGGCCAATAGTAAAAACAAGGTTCCCTCTTACAGTAACCCTCATTCATATTAAAATAAAGCAGGCTGAGTAATACCTTCCCTTCTGCAACGTACGGCTGAAAATTGCACCGAGGAATACAAATGTGGTGGAGTGCACAGGTAAATCCCGGTGCTTACAGGTAGATTCCTCAGGGATGGTTTTGTTCAATTTACACCCAGAAGAGAAGTTCAGTAGCAGAGCACCTTCCCCTGAAGCCAGTGAGATGTGCACATGGCGAGCCGAGACAGTTGCTTGGTGTTTTTTTGCTTCTACAAGCAGCTTCCTGGAACGTTGCTTGGGATTTTTGACAGAGCATGGGCCAAAGATGGCGCAGCTTGTTCTATTCAAAGTTACTTAAGAAATAATTAAACTTTTCTTTTTTTCCCCTTTCTCAAACTATTGAGAGAGGAAACTCCAACTATTTGGCTGGAAATTTGGCAGTTACTCGAGAAGGGGAAGATTAATACCAATAGCTGCTTTGAATTATTTTCCCATTAGTCTTCTTTTAAAGCATTTGAAGAATCAGGGCATCGCTGTCAGTCATTGCTCAGAGGCATTGGCAGGACCTCTGGAGGACATGACTGGGGATGGGGCGACGTGCGGGACCGTGACACGAGCACGGGCTGCCTGTCCCTGCTGGAAGGGAACGGGATGCTCAGCTACGGGGGAAACACTCAGCAATGGGGGATGTTACAGCCCCGTGTATCTCTGCTGTCCGGAAATGGAAAAAAAACCCTCAGCAGAGAAAGAAAAGGGAAAATATCTAGTATTTTTTTGTGCTAAACCAAGATAACTTCCTTCTGCAGTTTGGGGGAAAATTGTGTGTCTGTGAGAGGAATAGTGAGGGGACAAATGAGTGTTGGGCTTGGTGGCAGGGACAGATCTGCGGTCCCATCAAGGACCTCATCTGCAGAGTCCTCCACCAAGCCCGTGAGCATCTCCCAGACCCTGAGGTGTGCGTGTCAGGGGAGCAAACTCGCCGCGCAGTGGCCAGCACAGGTGCACGGCATCCCGCAGCCCGGTTAATGTTTGACCCCGGCTCCTGCTGGTGGGAGCGGGGTCATCCCACAGCCCCAGCCCACCAGCACCCGCTGCGTGGTCACCTCGAGGAGCCGAGGCCACGAGAAACCCCCTCCAGCTGCAGCACCGCCGCCTCCGTGCTCTTCTTAGTCGACGCGGGCCGGGCGAGCCGGGAGGGGATTACAAAACACCTTTCATCTGGGGCATCTCAAGGCACTCCGCAAACATTGAGTCATTAATTCCCCCCGCGCCCCTTTGAAGCTGGCAGGTATTATTGGGGGAGCGAAAGGGAGAGTGACGGCGGCTGCGCCGCGGCCGAGGAATGCGGTGACGACATTGACGACATGACTAATTTATTTAGCAAACTGAGTTCAGCATGGTAATGAGGGTGTGTTTGCCATCATCCCATCATTCATCGGGTTTATGAAGCTCTCTAGGCCGTGAGCACTGCTGTGACTAAGTTTAGTTTGATTTGTTCAATTAATTCTTCTATTTCATTCGGACTGAAAAAGATCATAAGATTGTGTGGCAGGTCAGAAGGAGCCCAGTGATATAACTGGGTGTGCACGTGGTCTGTGTGGATCTGTTTATCTGCGGTGAGACCTGTAGCTCTGGGTGTCTATGAATGTAAAGTGCATTAAGTCTTTTATTTCTATTTTAAATCAATGTACTATTTTAATCTCTTGGTTTTTTTTTTTTTTCCATATATATTAACATATATAGTCTAATGTGGACCATTTCAAGTCAAGGTGTTTTTTTTGTTTGTTTTTCTTTTTTTTTTTTTGGCATAAGCATGTATGACACCAAGGCTTTGGTAACATTCCTGTTCTCACTTTGGGCATAGCTGCCCAGGATGCTCGGCAAAGTAATATCAAACACTCAGCTTTTTACGTCCCAGTGGTTTCAGTTTGCACAGACCTGCTTCTCTGTCCCCAGAATTCCCGTTTGCATTATCCAGTACTACGAGGACCAAGGACACCGCTGCTCCCAGCACCAGAAACCACGCGTTGCAGAGTCACGGCATCACACTGATGCTGAGACCAAAGGGACCCCTTAGGGCCAAGCCTCCCTCAGGCAGGAAAGCATCGCTCAGGGCCTTGCCTGCCCAAGGCTGTAGTACCTACAGGGATGGAGATTGCCCCAGGGGCTGCTCATCCCCATTTGCAAAACGTTTCTCCCAGTACTTCCATGCCAGGGCATGGCTCGGAGGAGCATCCTTGCTGGGCACCGAGGACGTGACAAAGTATAATCACAGGAAACAATGAAAGTGGTGGTGGGTGGATGGTGCAGACATGCCCTACCTGATGAACTCTTCCTACTGATGCCTTTTTCCATCTTTTTTCTACTTGTCTATCTCTGGGACCCCTGGTGCGCTAGGGAGCATCCCATGCCATTGATTTCCAACCATGACTACAAGTCCCAGCAGCCTCTTTCCTTGAGCTTTGAGTAGTTAACCAGGTGTAAGAAAATATTCAGACAGATTTGAATGAGTTTTGGCTTTCTAGGGATGAATTTACACCTATGGTTGCTTTGGATATTTAGCCGACAGGCTAAAGTTGCTTTTCTGCTTTGCATTCAGGATTGATTTTTTCCCCCTTTCTTTTTGCTCTTTCCCTTCATTTTCCGATTCCGCATTTCCCTGAATACCGAATCTGGTGCTCAGGAGCCCCGGGTGAAGTTAGGACAAGTCTCCAGTGAGTGCAGAGCGAAGGAGCAGCTTATGCCAATCCATAAACGTCATTTGATTTCAGCTGTGACTAATATGAGATTGCTAACATCGCTCCTTTGTCCCTGGAGCTTTAGGATGCTACATGGGAGAGAGTAGTGCTCGATTTTGCCGTGCTGGAGCCAGGTGCCAGCACCGGTGACCTGGGTTTTGCCGTTGCTGGTCTCTGCCTTTGTGTCAGAGCATCTCCAGATGCTACCCAGGCAGCAGTGAAGGCTCAGCTTGTTGGCTACTGTACGAAATCAAAGACCTTTCCTGCCCTTAGAGCTTACCAATTCTGCCGTGACTTTTTTTAATGTAAATTTAAAAAATATCTGTGCCAACTATTATTGGCTGTGTCCTGAGCAAACGTGTGCTGTGAAAAAGAAAGTGAAGTCATGATGAAAAGCACCACCTCTGTTTGCTTTGATGCAGAAGTTTGAACAGAGGCAAGAACAAAAATGTGCAGCTCCTCCCCTTTCTCTTGTGCTGTTTTAAATCAATCATGCGCTTATGCACCTTTTGGTTTTGTCCTCTCACTCATCAGCCTCCCCTTGCAGCGTGAAACGTTTCACCTGTTCCAAATCAGCCAGATACAATCGGGGAAAAGATAGCCAAAAAAGCCTGCCAAGACCTGTCCGCGGCCGTGGGTTCACCCAGCGCTGCCTGTGGCGGCCGTGCAGATGCACAGCGCTGTTTTCACAGGCAAATCTGTTTGCGCAGATACAGGGAAGCTCAAAAAGCAGGTTCTGGTGGGGCTTTCGCTGCCGTATGCCGGTGCAGACAGTCTGCAGCCCCCTGAACGGCACCGTGCTCTGCCCTGCCTGTAGCCTTTAGCTAAAGCAGTGTGTGGAGCCCGATAAAGAAGCGAGACCCCGAGCCCTTCAGGATGCTCTAGCAGGCAGCCAGCAGTGAGAAGTGGAGGTATAATTTTCACAGATTTAACCAAGAACAATGACACTATTCGCAACCAAGGGGAGAGCCAGGAATTATTTGCCAGAGTGCCAGTGCGTGTTCCCTAGTGGGTAACTGGAAAATGAGAACAGCCTGTCAAAGATTAGCCCAATTTCTAAAGCAAGCACAAGACAGTCTGATTTTGTTTATGAGAAAGGGGCATCTCATTAAAAGTCAGATTTGGGTTTCAAAGCCAGTTATTTAGAACTTTTGACTTGTATGTACACATCAATTATCTGCACGGGGTTACAAAGCCTGGCCAAATTCCATTAGGGATGGGTTAACCCCGAAAGAGCCGAGCCCAGCATCTCCCAGGCTGATGTCTATCTGCCCCTAATATCAACACTGGCTTTACAGAAAGCAGCTGCTAATGCTCATAGGTTTGAGGGCTACGGTAAAAACGGTTTTCATTACCATGTTTATTTTATGAGATACATAGTATATTCTGATGAGGGCTTCTGGTAGTAAATCTTCAGGTTTTGGCTTGGCGTGTTTCTTTGTGAGCTGCAGGAGAAAGCGTGCCCTGGACCGACCCTTCGCAGCCTGAAGCTGCCCCCTGCCTGAGATGTTGCTGCAGATGTACGTCCACAAACCCTGCCAGCAGTGCAGCCAGGCGGTCAGGAGCAGGGAAATACAATCCTGCCCGAGCAGAAGCCCCTTGGGCCAGTTGCTCAATGTCAGATGTGTCCGCAAGTGCCACTCGATACACCCGGTGTCTCTTGGCACGATGTTGATTTTGGTGGCTGGTGGCCACCAGCAGCGGAATGGCAGTGAGGGATGTTGCCTTTATGCCCCAGTGAATGAATACGTGTAATTTTTGTGCTGTTTGATGCTCTCCTGGGCATTCACGAAGATGTCTGGTGAAGGGTGAGCATCCCTCATGTACCTACACGGAGAGGTCACGTATCTGCTCCAAGATGCCCCTTCACTAAGTCACTTTCCTGGTTTTCTTCACCAACCCTTCCATACTTGTAGAAAGTAAGAAATGGATGGCGACACGGCCACAGTGAACATCTCCCTTGCCCTGGGTGTGTTTTTCAGCATGGTGATAGCAGCAGTCCTCCCTGCTGGTCTGGGTCCTCCCAGCCTCCCGCAGTCCTGAAGGACAAAGAGATTCACCTGGAGAACGCGTTGGCTTTGCAGGCGTCTTGGTATGGGGTGGCTCACAAAAAACCCTAGAGCAAAGGGAGGTGCTGGACCTCGGCAGCAGTAGGGCAGCTGCCGCATCGTATCACGTGCTGGAGAAATGTGGTGAGCAGAAACTGGAGGGACCGTGGGTTGGCAGAAGTGTCTCCAACAAGAGAAGTTGAGTTCTCTGATGTGAACTGAGCTACAAGGGGACCTAGAGAAGCGTCTCGTTGCCGTTGAAGTGGGAGACCCCATTAAAAGGCAGTTGGTGGAGGGGTCTTTCCGGAGACACCTTCCCTGGAGCCCCCCGCTGCCGCCGGCTGCTCTCTGCCAAGTGAGACCCATCGTCCCCGCGGCACCTCTCCTGCCGCAGCCAGCCCTGGCGCTGGGATCGATGTGCTTGTCACGGAGCTCCTGCACGTAACTGCACGATGCATGGCTACGGCCTTACAAGAACCATAAACAATCCCCGCATGCACAGCGTACTCGCCTCACATAAATATTTTCAAAAATTGAAGATTCAAATCATAGTGCAGCGCGGTGCTGTTTATTTCATAACATTATTTTTATTGCGGGATGACTTATACGTAACCTTGAATTTCAAGTTCAGTGGAACAGTCGAAGTATTTGTTTAGAGGGCAGGACGATTAAAAACATTTTTTTCCCTGTTTGAATTGGATAAAATTGTAATATATCCTTTACGTCACAGTAGCACCCTAGTGGTTATCATATTGCATTAGTTACATGAGTTTTCAGTGAACATTAGACAGTATATACTACTTTCAGTAAATAGACCAGTCATGCTTATAGTTAACATGGAAAACTCCAGGAAATTTGTGATGACATTCCCTGCAGGTTAGTAATTCTACCCATTATTTATATTGGTTTGATTCGAGTTTTAAAATAATCTGGTGAAACTAGATAAGTCTCAGCATTCTCCAAAAACTTTATTTCATGCAAGTCTAGAAATACTCCAGGCTAACTATTTGGAATTTACCAAATTCCACCGTCAGGAATTTTCTCCTTATACTTTAGACACACGCATACACAAAAGACCAAAAGAAAAACCAACAAGAAAAAAAAAGTCCTTGAGTAACGTGATTGGTGATTGGTTTTTACATCCTCTCGCATCACTAAAAGCAGCATGATGTAAAGTTTAGAGGGAAATTGGTAGGTGAGCACCTGCCCCACACCACCAGCATGACCGGGTGCTCGGGCAGCAGCCCCCTGCCCCTGCTTGCTGCTGCCCCGCGGTGAGCGCGCACCGAGCCCAGCCGGGGCCGCCCGCGGGATGCTGCACTTGCCGTAATTCGGTGTATCCACCGGAGAATTTGCACGAGGCAACAGTTAAATAACGCCGCACACTTAACATGTGTCTCGGCATGTCCGTCCTGATTTTGCGGAGCTCTTAAGTATCTGCTTAAATTGATGCATATGCTTAAGCTTATCCCTGTAGAGTTAAGCATGAAAAGTATGTATTTAACCTTAAACATATGCTTAAATGCTCTGCTGAATGGAGACCATAAGGCCTAATCCAGTGATCACTTAAACCAATATCACGTTATTTTGGTGGCTGCTGTGTGTGTCCGTTCATCGTACCAGTACTGTAGACAGATGAGAGAAAGTAGCAGATGTATCAGCGCTTTCTTAACGTGCAGCCTTTGATGCGCAAAACCCTTTTAATTGCAAGTATTCTGCTAAAGCCATTTTTAAATGGCCAGTGTCAAAATATTGTTCTCTGTAGTGGTAATGTCCCGGTATCCTTTTACAGTTTTTCTGTTATATGTTACTGCACTTGGCCTCTGCGTTCCTGCGCACAGCATCTCAGCTCCTGCTCAGCCCTGTTTAATAAAAAGCCTGTCTCGCCGTGGAAGAAACTATTTGTTAGCCCTGCGGATGTCTCATGGTGTGTGGTTTACTGACAACTCTGGCTCAAGCAGGTGACTTTCCAACTGGAAAAGGAAAAAAAAAATAAGGAAAGAAAAAAATTCCTCTGGCCATCTCCACATAAAGCCGAGCCCTGCCTGCCTGGGGCTGCAGCGGGCGCACGTGGGGACTGCAGTTAGCCAGGGCAGCTCTCGAGTCTGACTTTCTGTGAACCTGTGGGCGTTTTTTAACAAAGACATGCCCGGCTTTTCCTTCCTGGTGGCTGCCTTCCTCTCGCCGTCCTTGCTCATGCACCCCAGAGCCCTGCCAGCAGCAGATGCCAAGGAATGTGCCTTGGGCACAGGGTCCTGCTCCTGCCCCTCCTCTCTTCCTACCGAGCAGAGGGCAGAGCAGCCCCAAGGGACCTCATCTTCTTGTGGCTGCTCAGGGATGCTCCCCTTTCTCAAGTGCTTTGGGATGTGCAGACGTAAGGAAGCTCTCGGGCATTATTGTTTATTTGTTGAGCTGATCAGTCAGTGTTGGCTACCACCACCCTGTGAGTCACAGAGCTTGGCTGAACCAGCTGGGCTGTAAAAAAGGTCTTCTGAAAGGTCTTCTAGCTTTTTTATTTTTTTTCCCCTGTAACTGTCACCAACAGCTGAGTCCCTAACTGAGAAACGTTGGCAAATTTTCCCCGATTCATCCGAAATAGCCGGGGGGATCACATATGTGCATGTGTGTAATTTGAATTTTAAAAAAAAATATTTCTTTAACAGTTTATAGCTTCTCTGCGAAGGCTGTGTAAAAGAGGACAGGCGTGTGCACAACCATGCAGGTGGAAGCTCCTGCTAATTTTTCCAACCTCCCATGCTCTCGTTTGATAGCGCATAGAGGCAGATAAACCCCATTTTGTTTGGTTTGACAAAGTCGCTTGCTCCCAGGCTGGGAAGCCACACGCCAGCTTTCAGGCTGAAGTGGCTTTTTGTGGCTGCATTATAAAGCCTTTAAAGAGGCTCGTAATGGAAACGCTGACAAGCAGCACTAAAAGTGGCACAAAATGAGCAGTGCTGTAATATTTTGCAACTTTCTAGGAAGTTTACAGATGGCAGTTAGCGAATTCAGCTGGCTGGAAAGAGACTTCTAGAAATCCTGCATTTTGCGTCCCTTTGGCGCACGGGTTCCACTGGAAGTGCTGGGGGCAGAGCCAGGGCTGCCGATGCTCAGCCAGGGGACTCCACTGCTGGCTGTCACCTGCAGCGTCCCGACCTGCTGCGTGGGATTAATGGATCCGTGTGTCTCTCCCCGGGTTACCGTAGAGCTGAGCAGGGCTGAACTGCAGGCAGCAATCCAAAGGGCCCATGGCATTTGGGCTTTTGCACGCTGGGTACCTAAACCCCAGCTTCCTGGTGATAATGTTCAGCGTGTTGTTTTATTTCATGTGGTTTCCTTCCACGGCAAGAAACATCCTCACGCTCTTTATTTTCCTTGATTGAATTCTCTCTGTTATGTTGGATATATTTTAGCATGTGAAATTCCTGTTAATAATTTTGCCTATGTATTGCCACTGAGCAATTTAAAAAAAACGAAGTCTTGTGGTGAGTAATGGGGCTGCTTTACACACACGTGGAACTGCAGTACTGGATATTTGGAGGGCTGGATGCTGGGTTGTACAATATGAACATCGCTGGATGGGAAACGTGCACCGGGATGCTTTTGCTCCCACCAAAATCAACATCAGGTCTCACGGGTTTCAGTGGGAACAGAGCTGAATTTTTAAAATGCCACATTAAGAGCCCAATCTTGCTATCCTTGCTCACATGAGAAATCCCATTGATATCAGGGAGTCTATTTGCCTGATTAAGGACTAATTCTGTGAATAAGGATTTGCAGGAAACGGCCTTATCTCCTCTGCATACCACAGATCCTGGTCTCTAAAAGTGTTTGCTGTAAGCGCTTATCATTTATGTAAGTGCCCTTCAATGGACATTTATATAATGGGGTAAATATTTAAAAAGTGGTGCAGCGCTTTAGCTATGCGGGGCTAAAGGACTTGGCTGCTGGCGGCTGGGGTGGCGGGCAGCTTTCAGCGGGTGTCGGGAGCTGGAAAGGGGCTTGGGAAACACAGCGCCCTGCAAGACGGCCTCGGTATTTGTGCTTTGGAAGTGGTGTTGGTTAGGGCTTGAAACGCACCTCTGCCTAAAACGCAGGTTAAAATGTCCCATGTGGTTACTTAATAATAAAATGTTGGTAGGGATGTAGCTTGCTACTGAGCTGTCAAGGGAAAGTTCAGCCTTATAAATAATGGTGTTTGAAAAGGAAATCAGGAAGGTAAACTGTTTTTAAGAGATGATGAAACCCTGAATAGCTTGTCCTTCCCCACAATATACATATGTCATTATTTATGGACATTACCGGAAAAGCATGTGCAGTGGCTAAGAGGTTTTTTTTTTTTCATTGTTTTGTTTTGTTTTTAAATTGTAATAAACTCTTCTGCATTGTTTGTTAGCAGCAGAAACTGCAGCTAACAAATTAATGAAAACCAAGTGATGCCTTTGAAGAATTTCTAAATGAACCTTAACCGCAGCCCACGGCTACTTGCTCAAAGTGAAAAAAAAAAAAAAAAAAAGGAAAAAAAATTAAGGTGAACTAGCCACTGTTACTAAGAGTCAATTGACAGAACTCATGGGTCATTAATTTTGTGTCCTTTGTTTTGTCAGTTTGTTTTCGTGAGGCCTGGTAGAGAAAGTAAAACCAGTCAAGCTGAAAATTGTCTGCTCTGTAGCTGATTTCCCCTCCCAGCGTGCCCTGACCCAGGGGAGGGGGCTGCGGGGCGCCCGGCCCCCTCCTCCCCGTGCTGGCAGGCCGCGGGGCCGGCGGCGGAGCAGCGAGGACGGGGGGAGCAGATGGCTTCCCCTGGCTTCCTGACCGCCATCACCTCGGTGTGCGGGACGGGGAAAGGCCCCGCGGTGCTTTCGTCCGGAGAGTCGACTCTGAGAGAAAGTCGGGCGGGGGGAAGCAAGAGTGTGACCAAAATAACACTAACAACAATGACCGTAATAAATACATAACAAATGCGTGCAAATATATTAAATACATGGATATATAACTATCCAAACGTCCTCATGTTTGGATAGTTATAGTCCCTCAGCCTTCTCACCTCCTCCCGTGCAGCCAGGAGGTGTGGGGTGAGGAACCTAGGCCGGGAGGGCTCAGTGCTTCCCCAGGCACCCTGCCCCAGGCAGCTCCCCAGCCGAACCCCACTCAGCCCCCATGGGCTGAGCTCCTTTGTGCGTGTGCACACCGTCCCCGACCCCGCAGCAGTCACCACAGCTCTTCTGGTGCTGTGCATTTAGGGCTGGCTTCGGCCTCCGACTGCGCTGGGGCCTTCCTGTGCGGCCCAGGCCCAGGGACCGAGCGGTCTGCACGAGCCTTCTCTGTTAAGGGCAGAAACAGGCAGTGGCATGCAGAGAAAGCAAATTTTACACACTTGCAACCAAATCCCATAAAATGATGGTATTTTCCTTTCTGTACCAGAGATGCAGTGGGTGATAGGCAGAGATCGGACGTGCCCGGCAGACACTCACTATTTTACCTTCCCGACCACAGGAGACCCACCAGTCCCCCAGCGGGACCGGCCGTTCCTGGGGCTGTGGAGCTGAATCCACCTAATCGCTCCTAAGACTTAAAAGAAAAACATGAACCTAGTACATCATTATAACAAATTAACGTGTTCCTCAGTGCCTACCAGGTTTCAGTGGTTGATTGCATTCCTCCTGTTTTTGGTGGGTGATGGAATTCCTCTTCAGTTTTTGGTGGGTGATGGAATTCCTCCTCATTTCTGGTTTGAAGCAACTTTTTCTCATTTTTTTAGGCAGGTAGCCAGAATTGGGTGTTTGTGGCCCGGTGTTATGGCTGGGGCCAAGGGCCAGCATGCTGGTAAACAGGAGTGATGTAATGGCTTTCATGTAAGGAGGAAGCACAACGCAGAGCACCGCAGGAATTAGGGGACACGCTTCAGGAGTGGAAATCGAGTCTATGGAAAATGTGCATTTAGTGCTCTGTCAATAAAGTCACCAGAAAAAAAAAAAAAAAAAAAAAACAAACAGACAAACACACAATTATTTGATTACTCTTGGAATTACAAAAAAAAAAATATTATTCCTTTAACTCCATTACCTTAACATTCATTGGGAATAAGTTGCAATTAATTGAATAGCCTTTAATCGAACAGTTAAAATTGATTTTGGCATTATCTCCTGGATGCTGGATGTCAGTGGGCATGTGCTAAAAAGTTCTTTCTTCCTGTTGAGAGATTGCTAACATTTTTTGTTTTATAATTTAGTATTGATGTTGCTTAATATTTGTTTTTAAGAGACCAAAACAGTTTGCTGAATCACTTTCATGGTTCATTAAAGCAAAAGCTGCAGCTTCTGTTCTGACTGCCTAGATAACATTTTCAGATAAACACAATTTCCTGGAGTTTGTGGTTTTTAATGTTTTTTGTTTTGTTTTGTTTTGTTTTCTCCTAGGTCAAGCCCAGAACCTTTACCTTATGAAACAGATTACGCTTTCAAAATATTGTATGTTAAGTGTGTGTTGTTGCTTGTTACCCATAAATCAGATATAGAGTCTTAATGCTCAAGAATGTTCCGTTCGCTCTAAAGAGAAATGTTCACTTTTATATAGGAAAAAAGTCTTGGCAGACAAGTTGGAAGTACCAGATGGAATAGGTTGTGCCACACAGATTATAAGATTTCCCCCCCTCCCTTCTTATTGATGTCTTAAATTGAACATGTTCCATCTGTCTGCTCTCAATAATGAACAGTTACTTTTCTTTTTTTTTTTTATTGTAAAGGTAACAAATTCCATATAGAATAAATTAATTCAAGCATGTAATGAAACATGCTAGGAGTGTGTGCGTGTGTTGGAATTACGTGTAGAAATCTAATATAGTTCATGAACTGCAGCAGGTAAGACCAGTGGCAGAACTGACAGCTATTGGGCAAGGGCGGCTGAACCTTGCTGTTAAAAACGATGCTAGGAGAAGTTTGCAGCGAGAAGTTCGGGATCGCAGAGGAAGAGAAATTCAGTCATGCCACAAGTGTTTATTCTATTTAATAGTACTTGGATGTAGGGCTTTTAGTCGTGTCAGGTCCCCTTCCAGCGTGAAGGGGGTGTAAGTAGGTAGAAATGTGGTTTTTACCCACATGGAGGCCTCTTCACGCTGCTGGAAGGAAGCGGAGCATAATGCGCATTAGGCTCCAGTTCCCTCCGCACCCTCTGAAGAGGATGAACATTGTGCTGTTAGACCAAAAGTATTTCTAATTTCTCCTAGCTGGAGTAAGTCCAGAGGGTAAAAAAGTGAATTTAAGCGCTTCATATGCTGAAGCAAAAGCAACGTCAGCTCTCAGCGCAGGGATGAGCTGCTGGGTTTCAGACACTGATATGCGGGTTTGAGATAATTCCCTGCTCCTGCCCGGGGTGTGTTTTACTTTCTCTTCTTTAGCCCGTTGTGGCTTTAGATAAAGTCGCTGTGCCTTTTTTGCACATGTTGCTATAACTAGAGAATTAAATATGGAGCTTTAAATGTTTAAACAGGCACATTTTGCTGTTAAAAGTTGATTTTATTTTCATACGAACACACAAATATATGTATTTTTGTTCTTGTATCGATGAATTTTAAAAGGCTGGCTCTTTAAACTTTTGGGAACAGTTGGTTTTGATTTTGGATGTAATAATCTTTTCTTTCTGTGACAAGGGTTTTTATCTGGAATTGGAAATTACTCTTTCTTTACTTACAGATAATTGATGCAGACCGAACTTGTTAAAGTCAAAACAAACAACCCAGTTCTTTATTACATGCTTATGTGCTTAGTCACAGACTTTATATTAGATTCTGCAAACGGCACAATTTATGCAGTGACATGTCGGAGACTTAATGTTGTAATTTTCCTGTTCCTAATGGAGAATTAAGAACCCAGAGAACCTCGGAGGTTCACATGCGCAGAATCCCCACTGCTGGGGTGCAGAGGTCTCGCCAAAATTTAGTAAGTGAGAAGGAGAACAAAGATTCTTAGTTGGGGGAAAAAATTGGATAGCCTGTGGCTGGGAAGCTGATTGGGACAGGTAGGCACAGTGGGGCGCAGGATAATGAGGCACATGGCAAATGTGATGCACAGATGTGAAGCCAACTGCAGCTCTGGTTCCAGGAGCCGCGCATGCCACGGCGCTGTGCCCCGGGGCTATGTCTACACCAGAACATTTGGAGCAGTAAACGACGGCAACATTAGGTTCAAATTAATCTATTACTCCAGAGCTGTGAAATGTTGGTTGCTTGTTTCGGAATTACATTGCCTCTGGGTGAAATGTTTTAGGTAGATTTTAATGCATGCTCATGGCTCGCAGAGCAGATTAAGAGGAGAAAGGGAAATTAGAGCAGTTAGGAGAGCTGTTGAGGTGCACATTTCTGGTTAAAGTATATGAAAAAAGTATTACATATTTCGCAAACAGGCCTGCTCTCCTGTTGGCCACCTGCTGTGACCGAAATATCCTCCATCGTAATGAAGGCAGGTTTGCATAAGCCTTGTAAATAGTTCAGAAAGCAGATAGAGGCGGCGCGGGCCTTTCTGGAGCGTTTGGGAGCGTTTCTCCTCCCCACGCCACATCCGACGGCCCGCACGGAGGCACAGCCGCGCTCCGGCTCGTGGCTCCGTGCCGCTTCAGCTCCGACCACGCCGCTCAATGCCAGGTAGCCTCCTAAAGTTTCACAACACGTTATTAGGATTAAGCAATCAGATCCAAGCCACTTTCCCCGGGTCCTTAAGTGGTCCTGGCAGGCCCGTTTAGGCAGAGCCGTGGCCCGAACGGACGTCTATTCCAAACTGTAGCATGAGATGCTCTAAATCCTCGTCGATTAAATAAACTTTATTCGATCAGCACAAACTGTTTGGAACTATCTATAAAGAATATATTTCTTTTACTATATTGTTGCTTTTCTTATAAAAACACTTAATTGAAATGCCTAAGAGCTGCCCGGCACAAAAGTCAATAAAAAGCCTAGAATAGAGTTTATAGGGGTTGTCTATGTACATAATTAAATCCTTCAGGCACTTTAAAACTCTGCAAAATAAATGGTTATGCAAGAATGGCCTGCTGAGAGAAGAAATGCTTGTATCAGCTTTAAGCAGCTGCTCTCTGCTCGGTGTTTCTGGGCTGGAATGAGAAAGCTATTAGAAGAGGGGACGAATGCAAGCCACATACAAATCATCTTTGTTACTGACACTTCGGGGAGTGCTTTATGGTGGCTGTCAGGGCCGATACAGAGCGCGGGTTGTGCCAGCACGAGTCAGCTGCCCTTACGTGCAAAGGAGATGCTAGTGACAAAACCAGCGTCGACGCCCAAATAATGTCGGGGGCCTGGGTGAAGGGGGCTGCGGCGGGGCTGAGTCCCGGCTCCGGCGGAATAACAGAGGTTAATTGCTTGCAATGGTCTATTGCTGTAATAGGAGTAAAAGGGGAGGGCTGTGCTTAGATTTGATTTCACTGTTCTTCGGGGAATACAGATTGAGGGGGTGGGATTGTTATTAGGGGCAAAGGAAGTGGTGCTAAAAAAAGACGAGTTTAATGAATGTAACCAATAGAAAAATTGTAGGTTTGTTTCTCCCTCTGGCCCTCAAAGTTATGATAAATGATAGCACAAGGAAAAGATAACCTACCATGAGAGTAGGATCACCAAGGCCAAATACTAAAACTCCCAGCTGACTGCCCCATACACTGCAGCCTCTGTTCGTGTTTATTTTTTCTGCTCACTCTTGGTTTCGTCAATCAGTATGATAGACGATAACTCCTGACTAGAGCAGCCTGTGTCCTGCTCTCTCACGGTGGGTAGCATGTTGTGGTTGGCGCCGTGCAGGCGGAGGATCACCCGCATCAGAAGCATCGGGGGATGAGGTACGGAGCAGCCTTCCAGCCGCGAGCCCCTGGGAGAAGAGCAGGCAGCGGTGTTATCAGCACGCGGCCGCGCTGCCAAGAAAATGACCACACATTAGTAGCTTTGTTTGGGTAGAGTCTAGGGGGGGGACGCCGCTCGCAAAATTGAGACGCGCTCTTTTTTGTGAAATCATCCCGCTTTCGAGTGTTAAAAGATAGCTTGTTCAAAAAGAAACCATACGTCGCTCGCCCGAGGCGAGTCCGCGACAAGGCTCCGAGCAGCCCGGAGTTTGTTGTGCTTTGTGTCCGGGGGGGCAGACACGCACCGCTCCGTCTCCAGACAGCAACAGGTTTGCTGTGGGCTGCGGAGCCCCCTGCCTTCTGCCGTGCCCAGGGGCCTCTCCTCTCCTCTCCTCCTGCCTCCCACGGAAACCTGCCCGGCAGACGGGGGGCTTTGGCCAGCCGCTGCCACGCGTAACGCTGCTCTGCTCGCAAAGCCCGCGGCTCATCGGCCGGGGGAATTTCCTGAGCAGGACTCGCAGGTCGCCAGCCGGTTATCTGCCCTCTCAGCACTGATACCCGCCGTGTGCGTTGCTGGAGATTTTGCTCTTGGTTCGCTAATCAGGGAAAATAGAAAGTGTGTTTACTATTGCTGAAACCTCAGCTTTTTATTTGGGTCTTGGTAGGGCCTCTGGGGCCACTTCATTTTGGAGCCGAGAACACCCTGCCTCCCCCAGCGAAGGAAGTAGCCAATGCGAAATTCTTTTGATATCTTGTGATGTAACAGTGGTCAAACATTTCCTGTTCAACATTTTTTCCAATGTATTTGTGGTTCTTTTCCCAGGAACGAACGTTTCAGGATTTCGGTGGGCTGCGCTTTGCCAGGCGCTGCAGACGGCTGATAAACGCACCCAGCCCGCGCCCAGAGCATCCACGAGCGCTTTTAAGGAAACAACCCCGCGCGCTTTCCTGCCCGGCGTAAATTTCTTAAATGAAACACATCTTTCCTCATTCTCACCCGTCTCTCCCTAATAACTGCTGCTCTGTGTCGAGGTGAAATTTAACACTAGAATATTAGTTTTATTCCAGCTAATTATGTTACTGCTCATGAACCCTTGGATTTAGGGTTGGTCTGTTTCTAGTTATCCTGCCAAGTTTTGTGCTTGACGGAGGGGGTCTGTTTCATACTACTTGGCCTCCCAACCTTTGTAACCCCTGGTTTCCTCTCTCTTCTGAATCACAAGTTTATGTTCTCCCCTTCTGTGAAAAGATTGAAAGCTTATTCAAGTACAAACTGACCAAAAAGCAGTAGTAATTTTTAGTGGATCTTTTCTTATCAAAATATTTTTGCTGAAAAATAAGGTAAACGCAATTGTGACTGCTGATAGAAAGGAATCCAACCATTAATAAAAAGCAGAGGGATTTTTGAAACAGGGCTTCCAGTGTTACAATGGAGACACTTTCTATAACTTTATTTAGTGCAACACCTGTGGCTGAAATAGTCCAGGGCTTTGCAGAAAAATAACGCTGCAGTTCCGTTAACTTATTTGTACTTTCTGTCGGTGAATTTTAGGAAAAAAGGGTTCCCTGGGAGCGGAGCCAGCTAGCAGGGATTTCAGCCATCCTGGGGATGCTCAGAGCATATGGGGCTGACCTGAAATCCCGTGTGCAATGCGCGAGTGACCACTTATGCTATGCACCACCAGTGGGGCTGTGTCTGTGCCTGCCCCGAGCATCCGTGCTGGCCTCTGTGATGGAGACTTCGCTGTGTCCTCACATGCACGCCCGGGATGGCTCTGCGTAGAGCTGGGGCTGTCATCAGGGGGAGCAGGGAGTTAAACGTGGCATACTGATACAAGAGAAACCCTTAGGGCATCTGTTTACTCAGCTTCTCCCAATAAATATTCTTGGGTGATTAAAATTCCCTAACTGAATCACTCCATGCTCCTGCTTTCTATGAAAGAGGTGCCCAATGTCTTCAGAGGCCGATCGCGCTGCTTACACTGAACCAAGAATATTTTATCTGAGTTTCGGCTGCTCCCTGTGTGCCCAGACCTTTGGCCTGCTCCTGCTGCCATTCCTGCCTCGGGAAGCCACACGCCTTTTTCTGCTGATAACCATGCAATTAGTGTCCACCTTCTTCCTAAGGACAGCCACAGCAATCCATGGGATGTGAGCTAAATCTCCTGGTTTCTGTCTGCTGTGCAACACTCCTGTTAGGTCTGAGTCTGGCTTCCCAGTTCTCATTCAGATTATGGCTTTATACACATTGTCCAAAAGTTGTAACTGTCAATTCTACATGAAATGCTGCTGCAGAGGACCTGAATGTAATATTTACATTGTCAGGCTGTGGGAGGTGTGTGTCCTCATTCATGCAACAAGACCTAATTCTTTTGCATACTGGGAGAAAAAGGAATGCAAATGTCCATCGTAGTTGTTAGATTCTGATTGCTCCAAGCACGGGAGGACCAACCAATGGTGCTTTATTTGGTTTTGGATGGAAATGGATTTTGAGCAAATTCAGGAAGTTTTAAAAAGGCAAACAGAGCTCAGGTGCTTACAGGCTTTAAACGGGCCTCCTTGGACTCTTCCTCTTGGTTTCCATAAAAGTTAACTCCTGAGATTTATCGTGGAGATAAAATGACACACTGAACAAAATAAATTACTTTCTGCTTCATAAATATATAGACAGTAGAACACTGCTATGATGGTCGTTGAAATTAAGGGCAGGAAAAGGAATTCCCAGGCTTTTGACACCCTATTGAAAGAACTTTTGAATCTGAAGTGTGGGAAAATAAAAAAGTTGCTTGGGCTCTTTACTACCCAGTTTCTGTAGGCAAGAGTCTTTTTTTTACAAACAGGTTTAGTCACAAGAGAACAACACAGACTTACTTACTTGGATATTATATATATCCACCACTTAAACTCAATTAATTGTCTTGACCACCCAATTCAGTGATAAGCACTTCTTTTGGCTCATATTTCAATATGAGTTTTATTGGCCTTTTATAGCCCTGCTCAATTCAAATCAGAACGTGCTGGGGCTTTCCCAGCCCTGACTCCTCTGGGTCCAATTCTGTTTTTCTTCTTCAAGATCTCATTCTGCTCCCATTGTGTTCAGGGACAAAACCTCCAGCAATGTCAGGAAGCCAACAGCCTTTATTCCCACTGAGGTTGGTGGGAAGCAGAGCTGGGTAAGAATTGCCAGGTTCTTCTGTTTTCTTAAACTAAACAATCCAGACTCCTCCGGTTCCCTCTCATAGATGCTCTATACAAATAACCCTCGTGTGAACCTGTTACTGCTTTTTATTCAACGCGGGTGACTCAACTGCAAATAGTGTCCCTGAGATCTCAGCAATGTGTTGTGTAATACAGTGAACAATCCCTTGGCTTAATTCATCCTAGATACACTTTGGCCCTTATCAAGGTGAGCCTCATTGATATCACATAGTCATCCCTAATCAACCACGACGTGAGTCTTTCTCAATCCTACAGGGCGAAGGACGGGTTTCGGGTTTATAACAGATACCTTGCTATTTGTATTACTAAATGTCAAACAATTTCTACCCTTTTTTGTTTACACACTCCTACTTTCTTTGATAAAATCACTAATGAAAGTATTTAACAAGCTCAGCAAGAAGATTGCCCCATAGAAGACTCCATTAGTAATCTTTCTTCAACCGACACCACTTGCTTTTTCCTTCCAATAATTTCTTCTTGACATTTCCCGTCAAGCTGGAAGATAAACAAAAATCATGAGATAAGACCAGGAGTAAATGCAATCGTTGCATAGTCTTTAGTGTAGCTTTGCAGACACAAGTGTGCAGCGTGCTTATGCTGTAGGCTTTGTATGGGCTCCACTAGATCTGAAAATCTGTTTCCTGAACAACCAAGAAAGGCCTTCATCTTTCCCTAACGAGGTTAATGAAGAAGAGACTGCATTGCCAGAAATACATCATATATACATCATTACTTTGCAAAAATGATTTGGTGTTAGGAAGTCACACAAAAATTGATCACCTATAAGCGAGGAGCACTGCTTTTGTACAACGAGACCTTTTTTTCATGTGACGTTAAAAATGTCACCTTAAACTTTGAAATCCTTTACTCTGAGTGGAGGAACACAAATATTTTATCATTCTCTCTGTCCAGGTGCTTTCTCTGCATAGTCTTCCTTTCCATGAATTTAAAATAGTTTGCTTTCAAAATGTAAAATCACCCTGAATTCAAGCGACAGCATGCGCTGGTTCATTACATTATGTGTCAGAGTAAATCAGTGGTCCCCCAGCTCCTTTTTGTGAGAGATCTCATCTGCGATGGATTGGCAGATTGGCATTGCTTCTCTCTATCTCCCTTGTCACCTTGCTTCCTACTCATGTACAATTACACTCTACATATGAGCTGCTTTTGCCACTTGCTCTCTTTTAGGTCCCTGCAATACCAAAGAGAAGCTGCTTTGCTTTCAAGGCACCAGACGCTGGAGTGTCCTTGTCTCTCTCTTCTCTCTCTTTGCCTCTGCCAAGAAGAGGAGAAGAAAACATATCGTATGGGGTTTGCTCTGGGCTGACAAATTGCTGTGAGGTGTGCCTACAATGCCTGCATTTTTCATCTGCAGATTGCTGACCAGAATTGGGGGTGCGAGACAAAACAAATGCCTAGGCCATTAAAATATCTACATGCTTTCAGGTCACTCACGTGTGAATATCTGTGTGCTCGAAGTTTCTCTGAATATCTTACCCTCACATAAAACTACTGCTCTTATGTTCACATTTGCTGTGGCTTCTAAAATGAAATTGATTTAATTTGCAAAAAGTTGTTGACTTCCTTTGACTGTATTCTTTGCTGCTGTTTCTGCTACCCTCTGTGCAAACCCTGCTGTAGATTCAGTAAAGACAAGTCTGTTCGCAGCTGGGAATTTCTCAAGCAGCTGCCATATCACGACTTTCCTTATCGAATGCTGTCACGGTGCACCGAAGGCCGGACGTTGCTTGTGTCTGAAGCCTGCAGGATTAGAATTGGCCAGGAGGGGAAAGAGGGCTCAGGGGAGGTTTGTTTGGTTCCTCATGTGATGAGGATACAGGTGATATCGGCTTCTCCTCTTTTCGGTGACTTTATTTGATGAGACCCTCCCAGTTCTTTAGAGGTCACGATTAATTTGTTGAGGACCTGTTGAGTTTTACTTTCTGTTCGTGGCAAAGTTGGAGGCCGTGCGTCCCACACGTCTTTCCAGTACCTCGGCACGGCTCACCAGCACTGATACACAGTCATGGCAGATAAAACGAGCTCCGTACTGCTCAGAGGCCGGCCCTGGCCGGGACAAAAGGGCCGTGTCCGTGGGGTGGGGTGGGGTGGGCAGCCAGGGCCGGGCTGCTGCGGCCTGGCCCCTTGGGCTTCCTTCAGCAGCAGCGTCTCACGGCCGCTTTGTTTATTTGTTCCGCGATTACGTGTATGAGCTTCCAGAATTTATGAGATCAGAGGTCAAGTGAAAGGTCGCAGTTCACAGGTCAAGTGAGAGGCTAAAATTTGTGAAACCAAGGAAATGACAGGACAGTGCCAAGTGAAAGGTCAAAAGTCAAGTGAAAGGTTCAGCGTGGATGAAAGGGAGCAGCCTGCGCGCCGGCCAGACCACACACCCAAGCGGACTCATACCAACGTCCTCGGCATCAAAACGCGGCTGAAATTTCATTCCCTGGCATCGGAGCCAGCACAGGAGATGGGCTGAGCAGGCACCGCTCAGATCATGCTCCAGCACTGGCTGCAGCGCTGTTTGAGGTTAATTGAGGTTGATTCAATCTTGGGCTGGGAAAGGTAATGACGGTGATGAGGTCTGAGGTTTTCTCACAAAATTTCCATCAGGCTGGGACAAGTCAGAGTCGGGTCCCCTCCTCTTGCCACCACAAATAGGCCTGGGTTTATTGCTGTAGCATGAGCCAGTGTCACTTTGTCCTCCCCACCTTTTCCACTTCTGCTACTGTATTTACATGCAGAGTCATTCTTGTGTACGTATAAAACAGATCAATCAAAATGACTGTTCCACATTTGAACACTGTTACACCAGAGTACAATAATTTCCATTTGATTCTCATTTCAGCGTGCTTTCCCAACAGTAGCCTGAGCCAGCAGGACACGTGCTAACTTTGGGCTCCTGGCTTGTCCCTTAGGGATCCATAATTGTATGTGCAAAGCTTTCCTATCTTTCTATTTTTTTTTTTTTCTTAATGAAAACCAGAACAAAATTCAATGCTGGTCAAGACATCAGTTTATCTAAAATAGCTGCCTTTATCCTCTGTTTTGAGATGACTTTTGTCCTGCTTGTGAGTCAGCTTGAAGAGTCAAGAAATTTGTAATATCCTCATGAGCTGAGAGAAAAGAAAAATGACAAGGGAAAATGATGTCACCCTTCCTTTCCTTCAGTCATCCCTTACCTCAGAAGGAGTTCAGCTGAAAAGACACAGTCCAATTTTTAATGAAGGACATTAAACCAATCAGTGGAATAAATTTAGTGTTGTCTTTGTAATGGTGTAAGGGCCATTGCAACAGGCAGGCTCCATTTTAAAACAAGAGAGGCCTTCATTCCTTTCCTAAACTGTTTCCTTGTTCTCATGCTACGCCGTGGTCCCTGTTAGCATGGCTCCTGGAATCTGTCTTCCATTTGTCTTCTGCTGAGTTAGTTCACTGAGAAGGGGACTCATGTCTGAGTCAGAAATAAATGGAAAACAACTGTATTTAAATGGGACAATACGAGAACAAAAGTCTGTGCTTTTGTTCCTGGAGCTGGAAGTCTTCAAAATGCTTTATCTTACCTACCCTATTTGCATCCTTTCTAGATTAAGCTTCAACCTCCCAGTGTTTGTTCAGCTTTCCAGCCCCCTCATAAAATGTGGGGCATGGCATGGAACTCCGTGTTCTTGATGAGAGAGTGATCAAGATCTTGATGCTAACCCATGTCTACTCACGGTCTTCCTGAAAAACTGACATTTATGCTGAATAAGAGAAAAAGGAGGTTGAAAACTGCAAGAGGTCACCAGTTGCTCTTTGATCAATACTCAGTTCTACAAGAGGACTTAGATGCTGTAAAATAGAGGTCTTCAATGTTATCTTACCTGTAGCATAATCTGCTCCTGCTCCTCCACAACCTCCTAGGTTTCCCAGGCAAAACCAGCATGCTACAGCCATCTACATTTGCCATTGGGACCATGATGACAAGTATGGTATCTTAAATGCCTCTCCTCTGCCTCCCAGTACAGAAGCGTAGGATGAAATTGGTTTAAACCACTTAGATTAAATTAATTTCAAGTTTGTTCCATGGGGAACCCAGTCATCTGTTTGGTTGGTTTTCTCCTGTTCTGAATTACAAGGAGTGTTATTTCTTCTTAAGAGTGGTTGTCTTTTTAGGAATTAGAGTGAATCACATCACTGTTTTCATTTTCTGCACATTTGTCATCTGCTTTGCATGGTTTCTAGCAGTTTGGGGACAGTTTGTTGAGTTTTTAGACTAAATATGGGTGTAAAATTCCTAGTCAAAATTCTGTCACGGGCTCTGAGTACTGGCAAATGAGTATCTCCTTACAACTGTTTTCCTTCCAGCAGAAAAGCATAACTTAGCGTATACACGTAGGAGTGTTCAGTGTTCTCTGGGAAATTGGATCGACAGAGAAACCTCTGAAGTCATCTAAGGCCAAATTCTTTCCACAGAAATCTGTATGTATGGGACCTGCTGAACTTGCACAAGTATATCTGAGGGCAGATTTTGACCCTAGGTAAGCAAACAGCTACGTCCAAAGAGTTGTTTACTTTTCCTAAGTTTTGCCTTTCCTGGGTATTAATATTACTCTCATAAATTTTGTTGAGTTACACTTTCGAAAGCTAAGTCTCCGGGCCCCAGAGAATGAAATACAGCAGCCCAATTACACACAACCAGAGTCAGGCTCTAAAAGACAGGAGTTTTTGAAAGACATGAACAATATTTAGAGAGCTGGTTAATATTAATTCCTTTGGGAACTATAAGTCTGGCCATTAATAGGCTTAGAGTGATAAAAATGGCAATATGGTGTGCACGTATAGATGATATTGTCAAAAAGAAGCAATTAGTAGCAGAGAAAGCATAAGCACATGCACATATGGCGAGCAGGTTGAAATGAGAAATACAGCCAGCAACATGATAGCGGGGTTAATGGCAAAAGAAAAACGAAACAGTAGCGCGGTGTGTTACTCACCTAAACACAGCTAAGATTTTTTCATCCAAGCAGATTTTCTTTCTCATTCTCTCTGGCTACTGCAAAGGTCCTGATTCGAGACGTCAGCCAAATGCTTCTTGTCTGCCTCCCTGCGTGGATTTGATTGAGACTAGAGAAAGTGGTTATTTGCTGGAGGATCTCTTGGAAATTGGGGTGGAAAGCCGAGATCTGAGTCTCTCTGGAGCCAGTACAAATACTGTCAATGGTATCCCAATCTGAAACCATCCCTCCCACCCAGGTCTGGCATATCAGGTACTTTAAATTGGCCAAATGTGATGTTCCCCACCAGGTTTTCTAATCCTGGCAGGAGGTTCAGACATGCAGGTCGTAAGATCCCAATTTCGGTGTGTTTCCAGCAGCCACCAGCAGACCGGAGGGTGCTGCTTGCGGGTGGCGTAGGGCTCGCTCTGATGTCCCTGATAACTGACGGACTTATCTCCCAAGTGCATTCAATGCCTCTCACACTTTCATGTTTATCTCATTATGCTCTTCTAGTGTTAAAAATTGGGAGTTTACAGGGCAGCTAAAACACTCCCTGTATCCTTAGGGGAAAAAAAGAGTTATCGTAAACATAGCCCTGCCAGCCTTTGACCCGCAGGAGAGCTGTTGCATTTTGGCTTTGGAAAGGTATACACCTGTCAGATTAAAATGGAGCAGATGCGTTATAATCTTATCTGCGTGCCCGAGATTTGTTGTCAGGAGGAAGTGAGGTAAGGGCAAGAGGCAAGCACGATGCAGTTTATCTGGGACGTGGGCTGTGCTTTTCCCTCAGTGCAATGCCGAAAGAAATTGGTGAATGGGAACTTTTTGACTTTGCCTGAGCAGTCGTGTTCCCGGTCCTCATCTTGACGTTATCGAACACATCATAGATGTTATAGGAACAAAAGACCCCCCTAAACAAACTGCCCCATCTTATGGTTTCTTGTAAAGCGAAATGGTGTTTCGGTTGCTTTTCTCATTCTCACTAGTGTCCATTCGGCTGATCACTACACAAACTGCTAACAAAAAAATCAGGCTTTTGTTAAATGCTTGGGCAAGATTGGAGCTTAAGATAGTGCCAGCCTCTTTTGAATGTACTTCACAGAAAAACCTGTGGAACCTGTGTTATCGCTGGTAAATCGGGACTTTTTACTAGTACAGACTACTGCTCTGTCCTATTGTATTACTCTTTTTCGTTTCCTCCTACTAATTATCTGGAAGCTATTGCGCAGAAAGGAGCAACTGAATGGTATACATAATATAAAGAAGCCTCTATAACAGCTATTCGCTCTAGCTGCTTTTGCCCCTGGAATCATCTGATTGTGCATACGGTGTGTGAAAACTACTTGTGCTTTCATTACAGTGTTGTCTTCTAAAAATTGCACATAACTTCAGAGATCCAGGTCTGATTGTAGGGTCAGCAAAGCAGAGGGTAATCACTCAAGCTTCAGTGGGCCTAATCACTCCCTGTGGAGTGATAATTATTGTCCTCCACCGTGCTTGGACTGCAAGCAGTGTCTGCCCTGTCACAGAGCTTTCCTTGCTTCCTGCCCTGGGTTAGGATATTAAATCCTCTGACTGGCAAAGCATTTTGACTCACTAGAATATAAAATGCTGAAAAAAGGCTGTGTTCATTGAAGCAGAACTCTGCGATCCTCACACAATAAAGCACGGCACCTTATATATCATGCATGGAGAGAAGCATCAGGAAAGTTTCCAGCATGAAAACTACCGAAAGCTATGTCAAATATGGGCATTTATCATTTGTATTTAGAAAACAGGAAACGATTTGGCCCATCTCGTCCTGACTGGAATGTGGAAGACGAATCTGGGACTGTGGAGCACAATTATTTACAGCTCCGAATAGGAAAACCTGCACGCCTCTGCTGAAAGCAGACCAGGAAATAGCTCAACTATCAGCATGATCTGAAAAGGAACAGAAGGTGCCAAAAGGTTGAGAGCTTGTTAAAAACTGACCCGTGCTTAAGGGCTTCGTAGGAAATCTAGAAAGGATTGGAATCACTTTGGGAGTTTGGGGGAGTGAGAGGAAAATCTAAAACCATTTCCCAATTGGAAAAGACTGGAGTAAGCTGGAATTTGTATTTTTATCTACTGGAAATATTAGATATCCCATTGGTATGTTTATGTTCTAATTTCAGTAATGCAAGAATGGCAGTGGTATTCCCCAGGCTGGGAATGCTGCTCACTGGAGGTGGTGCTGCTCTTATCCTTAGAGTTTGTTATCTCTTAATTTCTGGGGCTAACCTAAAAGCTGCTGGACTCAACAGGAGACTTTCAGTGGGATTTGGATCAAAGTCTTGAGTTTTGTGTTTACAAAATTATAAAACTCTTATGTCGGGAGCATTTTAGTAGTGGGAGAGCACAAGCCAAGGTTTTCATAAATTCTTTCTCCTGCCTATTTACATAAAATATTTCTCCCTCCAGCCCCAGCTTCACTTTTGGCATTTGGCTCCATCCTACAACATTTAGGGTGTCTGATGGCTCCAGGTCCTGCCGAATCAGTCTCCCAGCTGCCTGAACTGGCTCTCAAGAAAACGCTTGTTGTGGTTTGCTTATAGCATGCTTTGGAAAGAGAGCAAATAGCAGACTTCAGGACTGGAGTTGGTGTATTACAAAAATATCAATTATACTTTCCAAATGTCTTACAGCTGCAAAACAGTCTTGACACGGGACGATAGAAGAAGTGCCACCTTGCTGTGATGCAGAGAGTGAGAGAGTGTTGATGATACAGATGTTAGGGTAATCCTGGAGATTTTCATGCTCAAGGCAGGAGCTGAGCAACCTATGAAATGATTTTTCAGGGTAGGATTAATATTTGGGAAGAAGAGAACTGTTAGAAAACATAGCAAAATTAAAAAAAAAAAAAGATGCTATAAGTTAGGCTCCTTAACCTATATTTAGGCTTCTGAATAGATTTGGTCCGTTTTAAAGAAATGCTGGCACTAGGGATCAGCTGGGATGCCTAGTTAATAACTCTTAACACTACATTTTAAGAGCAAAACTCAGAAATGAGATGATGGCTTTGACAAAGAACCGTCTATAAGAGAAAGACTTACTCAGCAAGGCAACTGCTAGAGCTGCAAAATGACCTTAGGAATACACATACTGCAAGTAAATATTTATTGTCGTGAAATGGTTGGACCCAAAAGCAAGTATTCATATTCTGGCTAACCATGTGGAAATTGAGTTCATGCACATGTCGTCGGCCACGGGCCCTACACCACATCATTAATCTGTGATAAGTATTCGGGAGGAAGGGGCTGGGTGTGCGGGGAGGCTGCATGCTCGGTCCTGCAGTGTGAAGGGGAAGATCATGCAATAGCAGAAAAATAGAGTGGGTGTCACGAAAACATTTACCTCCAGCAGCAATTAAATTTATATTAATGTTTCTCTCTCTCTTTTTTTTTTTTAACCCTACATAAAAGGAATGCTGCAATAAATATAAGTATTATGTTTTGTACAAATGTCTGCTTTTGTGGCACCCAGCACAACACTTTAATTAGTACGTTCTCCTCTGAAGAGGCAGAACAACATCTGCTAAACCATTAGCTACTTCCTCACCACCTTGTCCCTCGCTGCTCACATATTTGTGAGATATTCTTTTAGTTGCATCGTTAATTGATAAACTTCCCATATGTGTTATCATGTCTTTAAAAGTGTGTTGGAATTTCTGAGCTCGTTTCATCTGATTGTGAGCAATTGATCGCCACCTTCTCGTGAGCAGCTGGCAGAACTGCTACCACTCGCAAAGTCACTGGGCGCAGAATTGGATTTTACTTTTTTGAAAAATACATGTGAAGAAATTGTACTAAAATGACCTTGATTTTTTGGAGCTTCTTTGACATTTTTAGGAATTTGACTCAAAACTGATTAAGCTAGGGCTTAGGGTTTTGCAGAAGCCAAAAATGTATCCCTGAAGTGCTAAATTATCTTTGTTCCAAGCTAAAGCAATTCATTACACTGTCCAGAAATAAAACATGCCATTTTGGCAGAAGACTATGTAGAGTATGCGTTTATTATTTAAGAGATATTTAAGTGTGGTGACTACAGACTGCATTCTGAAGAAAATGGAGGAAAACAGTTTTGTATGTTGCCATGTATATCAGTGCTAACATACTCAGTGATTGCAAGGTACATTTTATGGGAGTGTTAGAGCTGAACCCAAGCTGACCAACTGAATAAGAGCCAAGATCCATGCACATAAGCAGCGCTGTCTGTATGCTGTCCAGACTCTTTGGTATTTATGGTAGACTTAGCTGGATGAATGAGGGATACAATATTAAATGTAAAGTTGAGTTTTTCTGCACTACTGCTTTTGCTTTTCTGGTTGGTATTGTGACCATGTACTAATTTCCGTGGGTATCTGTTCTCTGTCATTAGTAAGTCTTTTTGGTGTTTTAAAACCCATTTCCCATGAATTCCTCATCATAATGAGTGTTTAAAAACTGTTTTCTTCTGACCAAAAATCATTATTATTTGCTCATACAAAACCTATTAAGAATTCGTTACATGACAGACCGCTGGTATGAGAACAAGGGGTTTTTCTGAGCTACCACAGCAGAAGTATTTGCACGATGTTTAATAATCTGTCAGTGCATAATCTGCCATTCGTAGCGGCTCTTTCCTCCTTCAGCCTGAATTATTAACGGTTTCTGTTGGCCAAGGCAAACACCCTTCAAAACATCTCTGGAGGCCTAACTCGGGCTTTTCTAACCTCTCCATTTTGGAGTTAAGAAGTTCAAATGGTTCAATCCAACACAAAATAAAAAGAGCAAAAGGGCTTCCACTCATTTAGGTGAGAACCGAGTCTGGCCCGAACTCCATGCAATAATTACATCCTGGTTCTTCCTAGCGAGGGACTTGCAGATCGCCCCCCACGATCAATACTTGCTACGAAGACTGCTCAGGAGTAGAAAGTTGCAGTCTAAGAGGATTTGTCCTTTGCCATTGTGATTGGTTAGGGATAAAAGCTGGTGGAATACAAAACCCTTCTGAGTCTTAACTGCAGTGCTGAACGCTATAATTATTTAAAAAAATACATATCCTGACTCTGCTTAGAAGCCTGTTTGCTATAATTCACCCCTGTGTTAATAACCTCCTAACATATATGAATGTATGCTAAAATGGGTTTTAAACTACTAGATTTATGGCTTGGCAGGCTGGTAAATGCACAATTATAGTTCATAATAGGTAGGTATCTGCTGTCCATTGATTTTGCTCTTGTTCTATTTCCTTCCAGAGTGATGTCATTAGGCATTACGCGGATGACTAATGGTCCCGAGGAATGACATGCATGTGCCAGAATGCCACATGTCGGTGTTCCCGTACGGGCTCCGGCGTACGATGGCAAAAACACCCTGAGCTTTGCTGCTCCAGAAAAACGTCCTCCTTGCCAGATCTGTGGCGGGCCGGCAGCGTAGAGGCAATTCAGCTAGGAAAAAAAGATGAAACCACAAAAGCTATTTAGGAGCTCTGAATATCTTTCTAATCAGATTGCTGCGAGTGAGTTTGGACATGTATCTATTCATTCTGCGGTAACGGAAGTAAAGGAACTATCCAGTGAGCTATCTAGCTTTCCCAGAATTGTTTGTACTGCTGACCTTTATATCTGCTCATTTATCCTAATTGTTTTTAGCTGTTTGAGGAAGAATCTCAGATGAGAAAAGCAACTCAATATGTATCAGAGATCCTATCTGGTGCAACTTTTGTTTTAATTTAAAGCAGACCTGCATAATTTTGTGCGCTCGTTGCGTCGTACCAAAGGCAGGAATTTGTTGTGGGATTTTTTAATAAGACGTACGCCCGGCACAGAGGTCCCTGGACACGGGGAGAGTGATCTGGGGGTGGGGCTGCTTGTACGGGTCTTGCCCAAATGCATTTCCTGATGTTCTCCGGCTGTGGCAGCGTTTGATGTGGTACTTTCTTGTTGGACAATGGGGAGCACCATTTTAGGGAGGTGGCCAAGCTGGCTCTGTCAGCTTTGCCTGAATCCAAGATAGGAGAAATCCATTCCCAGAGTGTTACAGCAGGAAATATGGCTCCTGACGTCCATAAAACTCCCTTTCCAAGTGGAATTTCCCAGATTACATGAGAAAATTGAGTTTTCTCAGTATCCTCTGTTTGAAATTGGAGTTGGGCATGCTTCACTTCTTCCAGGGGATGTATTAAATCTTACAGGATCCCATAATAGTCGTGTTTTTCTTCCTCCTTCCATCAAATCCCAGTCTTTTGGAAGGGAGTGGGAGGCTCGTGACATATACAAAGTGTTTGCTGATGGTTAATAGAAAAGAATCCGGGTTATCCAGTGAACATGCCCCAAACTTTTGGCTCGTACATAGCTCGGGTTCAAACAGTAGCTCCAACTACTGCAAAGCGGTTGTGGAGTGAAATAGCAAAGTGATATGCAAGAGCTGACACCACGTACACCACTTTGTTTCAGAATTCCTGCATTTACCACTAATGGAAGGAATAGCCTTTGAACTCTAATCTGGTGTCTCAGGAGTAGTTCATAACCAAAGGCACATCTTTCATCGTAACAGGGTGACGGTGATCCGGGCTTGCAGAGCGTTTGGTGCAGTCCCCAAGCAAGATAATAAACAAGATAACGCTGTAGGCTTCACATTTCTGAGCCTACCAACTTTTTACAAAGACATCTCACAGATCCTGCCTCGCAACTTCCTTGTGACATGAAGAGATATTAATGTCATTGTCGCACATGGGGAAATATTAATGGCATTGTCTTGCATACAAGCAAAAAGGAAACACAGCTCTTTGGTGACTTTCCCTCTCTTTGTGCCCTAAGCCACCAGCAGAGCTATTTCTTCTGCTGTTACTGTAAGCATTGCACAAATGACTGCTCGCTACGTGCAGTGGCTACTGCTCTTGAAGAGCAGGACCAGAGGACAAACTGGACTTTTCTACGCTGCTGCCAAGCAGTCACCTGTACGGAATATTTTACCAGTTTTAGCCGATCGTGTTCGCCAGTGGTTACTGTCACCAGGATCTGATACTTAGATGAATTTGCCTTGAAGGATCATAAGATATTACAACCCAACCCAGCTTTTCTTTCCACAGTAAATACATTTCCATCTTCACTTGTAAGTTGTCTGTGTGCCGGGCAGAGGGAGCAGACCCTCGCTTTGCTCCGGGCGAGGGTTGGCTGCCCACGGGTGCCAGGCTGATGGTACACCTGGGAAAAACGCCCAGATTTTAAAGAATTCCAAGAAACACCTCACATTAGTTTTGCACAACACCAAAAACTGCTTTTCTGATCCTTTTGAAGTGGCACATCCTTTCTGCTGTCATTAAAAAGATGCTGTGATCCCACTCTTTTGCTGGGTAAAACACAGTTCCTCCATAATAGCATTAATTTTTTATTCAGTTTTTATGTGTCCTCAACCTGATTATGAAGACAATAATTGAATTTGAAAAACCTTCTTCTTTTTTTCTAGCTTCAGCAGTGCTACTACATGTGGGTGTAGATAAATGACCACAAGAAAACTTCACAAAATTAGTGTTTACACATAATCTGGCAATGAGCTATAATTTGATTGGTAAAAAAATCATTTTGTGTACCTCTGCCCCTATTCTGCCGGATAATGAAAATTTATATCTATGTTTCAGACATCTGGGGAGGATGTGACAGCTTTGGGGCTGAATGAAAGATTATGCCACAGTGACCCCTGTCAGCATTTCCTCACGGACTGGTTACCTGAAACCCAGCAGCAGCAAGACCAGTCCTTTCTCCTTTTTCTTTTTCTTTTTCTTTTTCTTTTTCTTTTTCTTTTTCTTTTTCTTTTTCTTTTTCTTTTTCTTTTTCTTTTTCTTTTTCTTTTTCTTTTTCTTTTTCTTTTTCTTTTTCTTTTTCTTTTTCTTTTTCTTTTTCTTTTTCTTTTTCTTTTTCTTTTTCTTTTTCTTTTTCTTTTTCTTTTTCTTTTTCTTTTTCTTTTTCTTTTCTTTCTCATTCTCTTTTTCTTTCTTTCTTTCTTTCTTTCTTTCTTTCTTTCTTTCTTTCCTTTTCTTTCTTTCTTTCTTTCTTTCTTTCTTTCTTTCTTTCCTTTTCTTTCCTTTTCTTTTTCTTTCTTTCTTTCCTTTTCTTTCCTTTTCTTTCTTTCTTTCCTTTTCTTTCCTTTTCTTTCTTTCTTTCTTTCTTTCCTTTTCTTTCCTTTTCTTTCTTTCTTTCTTCTTTCTTTCTCACCAGAGCAGACTCTCATTTTATGTTGGAAGGTTAATGACACTGTAAATCTAATAGGCCATTTTAGTGCCATCGTGTGGGTATTAAAAGTCACGTGAGTGGTCAGGATCCCATATGGAGTGTTTTGGAGTTGTCTCATGTACGAATGGCCAGCTCCTACATGGCTGTAAGAGCCGGGTATGTTTTCAATTACTTTCTAGAGTAGAGTCACTTTTAAATTAATTTAAAATCTTTGCCTATGGTTGTGTTTGCCACCTCTCTCTGATTTTCTTTAGTAAACTCTTGTGTATCAAATTCACCTTTGATTCTCTCTAGAGATAATCTGTGCTGTTTAATTTATTTATGCCTCAGGGCTACAAACAAACGTGTCTTTGTGCTCGCGGCACAGGGATGGACCGGAGCAGGAGGGTTTTCCCAAAGTCAGTGTATCTCCCTGTCTGTCCCAGTGCAGTTTTTCCTGCCCACGGACTCATGCACATCCCAGCACTGCTACGATAACATTAAAAGGCTCCATGTCTGCCAGTCGCTCTGGGAGAGGCGTTTAAGGCCTTCTGGGATGTACACAGGCTCTGAAGTCAAGAAGGAAACGAAACAAGCGGGTGGAAAACAAATAGAAAAATACTAGTGAGAGTGTACCAAGGGCAGAGAGCATCCCGCAGAGAAGGGGGAGGCCTGGAGAGCCCGCCGGGACCCGCAGCGAGTCCTGGGAGGGTGCAGAGAAATGCAGGCCTGGGTTTGCTCTCGTGTGCATGGCTCGCTGCACAAAATACATCCAGATGTTTCCAACAACTGGAGGGTTTTAATGAAGGATTTGGGTGCCAAGGCTCACCTCCATAAATTGCATTTCCCTCCTGCCAATGACAAGATATTGAGACCGGGGACATTTTAAACGTAGTGTGTTCAGTTGATTGACTCGGACCTGTTCCAAAGCGTAGGTTTTTCTTCCCAAATGTACGTGTTTTTCATCACTTTGTCTGCCGCAAAAGATTTCCACTGAGCCCCACCAAAATTTGTTTACTTTGGGAGGAGAATCTCCTAAAGTGTAAGGATGATAGAGAGTTCAAAAATGCGAATGATGTCGTAATACAGAGAACTCCCTCATGTGCCGTACATTTGGAGTATTTCGAAGAGCAGTGACTGTATCGTTTCCCATGGACACTGCTCCAGGAAATGAATAATGCTCAGGAACAGTCAAAGATGAGCCTGCAAAGATTCACACCCCCTCCATCCTCTGCTACTCCTCTCCCCCCTCCACTTTGCGTCTGTTCTTCTAAAATACAGAAGATTGGTTCAGAAAAAAACGTCTGAGCAGTTTTGAGGTCGGGGAGCAAGGTGGTTTCTGAGGCTCTTTGAGCATTCCCACTTTTGCTTCTTCCACTTTTACCTCTTGGACACGTGGCCAAGACATCGCCAAAGGGACACAAGCCCAGGTTTCCACCAGGCCGGCGGTGGGGCTGCGGGGAGGGCTCGCAGCAGGGGGCTGGCGCTGAGATCAGCCACCAGGGACACCAGAACCGACGTCCTGCTGGCGGTGCAGCTGAAGGTGCCTCCCGCAGGGCTGCCTTTCTTTTCAGCCAGCATCCAGGGATGGCAAAGGTCCTCGTCCCACGGTTATCAGGGCTCCAGCGGAGCGTCCTGGGGCTCCCAGGGGCCCCCGCAGCCGGATTTCCTTTCCAGAAAAAACAAAGAGCGGAGACATGGGATACGTCCTGCGTCTTCCCTGATATACTGCAGGATCACCCGCATCAGGCACAGCCAAATAGCTCCTTGGAGAGAGGCGAGCGCTCCAAAATAAGAGGCCTGGTGGTCTCTGGGTCGCTGTGGGAGAAGGGGCAGTGCAGTGGGTCCTGGAGAGGTGCACGGCATGGCTCCGGGGCTCTGCTACACCAACACACCAACGCTCGGTTCTGCCTGCCTCCTGCACGGTGCAACGCTCCCACCTCCACCTGTGAGTGTGGTCCCAGCCACGCTGAAGTCACTCCGAATTTTGATAGCATTTATTTCTGCTAGAAATCCTTGCAGTGTTTCTTCTCTCTGGTCCCTGGTGCCTGCGCTTTGGTAGTGAGAGCGTCTCTCCACGTAGGTACTCCTGAAATCTTTTTAGTGGACAGAAGTTTTCAGGGAGAGGACAAGTGGCAGCAGCAATCACTGCCTCCCCTCAGACCATGTCTGTGTCCTGGAAAAATTAGCAATATCTGTCACAGAGCTGTAATCATTCATATTTGAACGATTGTTTGCTGTTTTCTTTTTAAACTTTTATTTCTCCAACCTCTTTCAGGATGAATATCTTTCACATTCACAGCCTGTGGTACCAGATTTCATCTTAACAGGACTTAAAATATTCACACCGTGAGATTCATAAGCATTACATTCACAATTTTGGGGGCGGGGGGGGAAATATCCAAGTTATAAACTGTAGAAAAATGGGGTTTGTAATGAAAACGCTGACAGCACCTTAGCTACCAGTGGGCACTGCTATGAGCAAGTGTGATGTTTATGTGCATGAGGGCAAATCCACGCAGCACTGGGCTTTACGGACTTCAGGGACCAGCAGAGCACAGTTATAGAGCTTGTTTATTTTTCATGAAAATAACGCCGGATTGCAGTATTTAATATGTTGCTAATTGCCTAGCACTCTGCTGGCATGGTCACTGGCATGCTGCATGCCTGGATTGGTAAGCTGGAATTTGGAAAGCCAAGGCCAGGATTTGATTGCCGTGTCGAACTGCAGAACAATTAGTTGTTCTGCAATCTCTTCCTCCATCCCGATTCTGAATCAGCTCTGAGACGTATTTTGCAACAGCTACTTGGTAGGCATAGGCAAACCGTGACGTTTTAACACTACCTGTAAATGTAAATCTGCCGTTTTAAACCGTTCCCATTGATAACTTTATGACTGCAAAGGGAATCTCTGCTCCTTCGCTGCGTGCTTCGGCCTAAGAGGTGCCGGGGGTGCTTGAAGGCAGTGCTGCCACGGGCAGGTCCACCAACACTGCGAGCATAATTCATCTTCTGGGAGTCGGTCCCTGCACCCGCAGGCTCCCCCAGTTTACGAACAGGTCGTTGCCATCTCGCACTGTCCCAGCTGGCAGGAGGAGGAGTAATTTCAGGCATTCGAGCAGTCGTGCACAGGACAAGCTCATATTAAACGACGCAGTGCAAGGGGCAAGCGAGCCAGCTGCACTTCTGCTCGCCGGGTGCCTGAGATCTGGGCCGCTGCTGTATTGCTGTATTTACATGTACGTTGCAGCAAATGCCCAGTAATAGCCTTTTTTTTTTTTTTAGCTCTTTAGGTTTCATGTTATGAGAAAGTATGAAGCATAAATCACGGCGAGCTACTCCTGGCCTTCAGCCTTCAGGATGCATTTGTTTGAAATCAAGAGCCAAATTCCCTGGATCGGAGTAAACTGCTAGGTGCCAACTGGGGCGAAATGCCAGCCTTTGAACTCATGCACATTATGTCTGATGTGATCCATATGCAAGACCTGCATCTTGCTCCAAAGTGGTTTCTTTTAATTGATTTAGCAAATTAACAATATTAGGCCTTCTGTAGGATAGAAAGTACATTACTCACCGTGCCCTTATGTTACCCTGAAAGGAAATCTATTGTTCTTTTGTAATGAAATGGTATCACAAAGAAAAAAAAAAAAGGTAGCAGTAGCAGGTAAAAGGAATCACATTCAGCTGTCAAGCATGTTTAATGAGGAATTTTAATTATGAGGCTGGAAATCAATGAGCATAACTTTAGCAATGCGGTCTTAAAGGGGAACTAAATTGCTTTCTATCTTGCAAAGTTTACTGAAGTAGTTTGAGTGGCTGCCAACCATCATTGTTCTGCGAAAAGGAACTTGAGGAAATTGCAAGTCACACTGTAGCATTTATTGTAGGAATATTTAACAACAAAAAAGGAGGATTTCCATGGATTCATGTTTAATGGGTTCTTCCTAACTGATTCATCTCTGACTTACGGTTTGCAACAACCTTTGGTTTCGCATACCATATAAAATCTGTTCTTAGGAAAGCAGGGATGAAAGGCGATTGGTTGCACTGGAAATAGATAGTTTATGATTCAGAGGTGATACACATTATCTGATTTCTTCTCTGTTCTTTGAAAACCTGTGCTGTGAGGCATGGCGTGGCAGAAATGGAGCGATGACCTAAACCTCCAAAACCGGAGCTAATGTAAATAAATGTAAGTAAATGTAAATAGGTGATTTTCAGGTCTCCGTAATGTGCGGCTCCGTTTCATGGCCGTGGGCTGTAGCGGTGCCTGCGGGATGCTCTTGCAAAGTCGCCTTGGTGCAACGGAAACTTTTGTGGCTTTGTGACCGCACCTGATGTTTGGTTCGGGCTGTAGCACTCCAGGTAAGGCCAAATCCAGTGGTTACCAAGAAATGGTCCCCAGCACAGATCTCAGCAGCACCTGTGAGGCTGGGCTCAGCCACGCCAGGTCAAAACCAAGCTCTGGCTCTTCTCTAGCTCTTGCTGGAGAAACCGCAGGGCAGAATTAAGCCAAAATGCTTGGCGGCACGTTCAGAGGTGCCCACCACAAGCAGTAGGCTTGGAAATCCGTATATTTACACCTTTGTGTCAGACATACTTTGGTTTCTCATTAGGTTATGCCAGCTGCTGTTTCTTAGCATTAAATGAGTCTCTGACCCCCACTGTCCCGTGGAGCCTTGCCGCTGCGTGCTCACCCCGTGTGTCCTGCCCGTGCGTGGGGATCAATGGCCCCAGTTAGCATTTGGGTACTGCAGCAAAGGGTGTTCTACAAACCCCTAATGCAGGTAGGGGAGAAGCAGTTTTGAAACCAATCTAGTTGCCATTCCGTCGGAAATCCAAGTCATAGATCACAGTTATTGGTATTTTAAAAGTGGCAGCGCCTGTTACGGGCCGGCTATTCCCCAGGATATAGAGGTGTTCGGGGCTGCAGTGCAGAGGCATTGGCGAGTGCGGAAGCTCAGAGCTCACCTGCCAATGCCCTGCCTGGCTTAACTGCTATCAGTCGCTCGCTTTCATGAGTCTGAAATTCATGCGGCCCCAAAAGAAAGATAAATAAGAACAAGTCAGTTTTCACCCTCCAGACACAGACCGAGGAAATTATTTCAAATAAAATATATCATCTCAAGCAGGGGCAGATGAAATAGTTTTTTACTGAAGTTGTTCTCCCAGTTGACAGAACAAATTACGGAATTTACTCCACCAGATATTTTCAGTGTCTTTTCTAAAATCATAATCACGTTCAACTCGCTGGCAAGGATTCTAATTCTGCAGTAAACTATTTATTGGTGGTCTTTTATCGTGAAAGATAAAGGTAGATTGTGATGCAGCTGCTATTAGACACTCTGAATCAGGTCTTTACTAGATCCCTCGCTGATTTAATAATCATCTTGATGGCCTCAGCGGAGCTCTAGTTGCTGGTACAGGTTGAAGCTTCATCTGTGTAGCAAAAGCTCGGTGGGAGCAGAGCCAGGCCCACCATTTGCTCTTTACTACTGTCTGCCGAAACCTCGGCCAGCTTTATTAAATAAGAAGGAATTTTAAAAAGTCCTGCATCAAAACTATTCCAGCATCTTTCCAATCTGGTTTAAATAATTTCAGAGAATGCTCCTATATCTTTGCTCCACCAACTCTAGAGGAAGCAGCAAAGCTGCGATTAAATAATAATAAAGACATTTAAAAGCACGTAAAGGTATTAAAACCCCTCTGCAAAAGTTAAAGAAATTCCCTAACATCAAATATATTAAACAGAATCTCTTAGACTAAAGTCTCGGTGATTGGGATGTGGATGGCAGCACACAGCTGAGAGGTTTTCAGTTTTGCCCCCTGTGTCTGTGCAGCAGGAGGGGTATTTCAGTCCATGCAGCGCGTCCAGCAGTCCTCCAGAAGGAACATTTTAGTGCAATTCAAGGTCATGTGTTTGTGGTGCACACGTTTGGCCTTTTCTGTCTCGCATGGGAACCACTCGATATGAATGTGAATGTATTTTTGATAAAATCGAGGTAGAGATGGAGCAGTCTGTATTCTGCGAGAAATCTCACTCGCTCTATCTATAAATTCTCTCTCTCATCTCCTGTGCTGAATGAGCCTTCAGCTGTCCGGCGCTATTTCTCTTATGGTGCTCCAAGAGGCCACGCGAAATCGAGGGGGGTTGCAAAGCCCAGAAAATTTTACTGCCGTCAAAAAAATAAAGAAAATTGTGCTCATTCTCCTCTGCCTTCACCCTTCAAAGGCAAGCGTGTTTTCTCATCACCGATGTCTTTTATACTCCTATATTTATAGCGAATGCAGAAGTTCATGGAAAATGTGTGGCTTCAAAGAAAAGATTTTTCCCCTGAAAATGTTGAGATAGATTGTCTTGAAGCACGCACCTTCATTCTGGGGAGGCACGCCACTGATGTATGCATAATGCACATCCCGTCTTCCTGTGGAGTAGCTGCGGACCAAGAGAGGAAAGGAAAAGTGAGCTACAACAGGGGGTGGAAATGTAATTTAAGAATGTTTTTAATTGCTGAAAGAGTATTTCTTGCTAAATATTTACAAGCCCAGTGACGTAGAAGTCCACAAGAAGCCCATTTAATGTCAGCTCTGGGGCTGGTCGTTACAGTCGGGCCGTCTCCTTCCATCCTTCTGTGCCAGGGGCTGCCCTTCAAAGAAGGTGGCAACAGTGGTGCACATGCACAGCAAAACGCTAAATTTTGGGGTAAAGGACTGATTATTTTAAGGAGTTAATGACTTTGCTGTCTTCTCACTTTTCTCCTGAGCACTCCTGCTGCTTGTCCTCCTGTAGAAGTATATGCTCGATATGTGTAGACCTTTATTTTCCGGTGTATTCACTTGTTGACAAGTCTTCAGTGTCTGTTCTGCCATTCTTGGCCATTTTGCTGAAATCTACAAAATTCATTCCCGTCCATGCCATGGACCAAAATCCTCATAAATTTTTCAAAGAATTTCTAATGCTATTGGAGGGCTAATATATGAGATGATCCCAGTGTTGTGTCAGAGGAAAACCTTCTGAGCAGGGGATGGATGTACAGTGCAGCACGGCATATAAATCATTTTCAAATTAGTATTCTGTACATCTGGAGAAGAGTACATTTGTGTGCCTGCATAAATTGCCTGTGAACACATTTCAAAAACCTACGCTTAATCTTAGCAATGAACATTTCAAAAGGTAAATTAATATCTTCAAGGAGAAGAAATACAGTATATTAAGCAGAAACCCGCTGGAAACTGTATAGTTAAGAATCTGTCAGCCTTTCCATTATGAGCCCTGTTTTCTGAGGGGTTTATAACTCAGTTATAAAATTTCACACGAGGCTAAAGGTTGGCACGTAGCGTCTCAGTTTGGCAGGGTGACATTTTATTAGCTCTGAAGGAGTTTTGGATCCCGTGTCAATGGGATATTATGATTTTAAACTGCAAAAGTGAAGTTTAAATAACTGGGGGAGGCTGCGGGAAGGTGGGGCGAGGCGGGGCGAGGGCTCACAGCGGCCGTGGTGCTGAGGTGGGCATCACACGTCAGCCCCAGCACCACACCGCTGCTTTTTGTCCCTTCCCCTTAACGGGACTTTAACTCACGTCCCTGTGGCTAGCTGCACATTGTGCTGAGGTTACAGGTCTAGTTGGCGGTTTATAAACGAGGTTAATTAACATCACAATAGCGGTTTGCGAGCGTATGTGTGTGTTTGTGTGCAGACAAGAGCACTCCTTGGAAGCAGAAACGGGATTAAAATGTCTGCTGGAATTGAAAATTTATTGTGCAAATAGCTTTATGATATGGCGCGTGTTTGGATTAATGCAATATATATCCATTTTAAACATTGATCTTTAAGCAAGTAATGCAATAAATCTAAATATTCCTTCAAATTACTGTTTACACTGGCTGTGCTACAGATTAAAAGAGACAGTTGCCTTTATAAATTTACTTGTAGGGTACACGGGTGCGTATAAATACTTCTGCTCTCAATTATACCAAACAAAGATGATAAACTGGATCGGGCTGCCCGGACAATGTGCAGAGCCTGAGTCACGAGGAGGGACGGTGCCAGGCAGTGTGATGCGCGCCTGGCATGGGGCGAGGGGCTGTTTAGGCAAGGAAATGTGTAAATAGGCACCTAGAATAAAAATGCTATAAAAGTATCTAAGCAAAGATATGGTTCCTTCCCAGCTGTAATGCTTCTGTAAGGAGGAGCTGGGTAAATTCTTCAAAACATGGAAATGCAATCTTCTGTTTTGCATCTGCAGCAAACTTCCGTGGTTTGTGGTAACGTGTTCATGAAAATGCCTCTGTAGGTATGGATTGGTGGTGGGCTGCTTTTGGTTTTCCCCGTCCCTTCCAGGTCTGCTGATGGTGCTGGTTTTCATGCTCCGGGTTTTGAGATAGGCTCAAGTTGATAGTTGGCCACATCTCAGAAGGGGTACTGCGTTATCACTGTGACCCTTTAAAGTGCATTTGCACCAAATGCTGTCATTTGGAACATGGGATTAAGACATGCCAGAGTTCATAGGCAGGGAAATGCACATAAGGATATAAATACATGGCCTTAATTGCAGTTTCAGACTCTAAAGATAAATCCTGTGGTAGCAGCAGCCCTCCGAAGAGCTGACCAGCTGCAGCATCACCTGCCAGGGTGGTCCGTGCTCGAGGAGCCAGCGCTTTCCCAGGCAGGTTTCTTCCCTCCCCTTGGGCTGGGGACATGTCAACACGTAGCTGGTGAGTCTGGGATGGTCCCAGTTTGGTGGGCGGCCATCCCATGGATGGGGGATGAGGCTCCCTCTCTTAACCTCCTTTGGAGCAACGCGTTCGGAGTGGTACAACTGAGGGTACTGCTTGCTCTTCTTGAAGATGTCCTCTGATGACATCCTAGTGCAGAGTAAGTCAGGCTCAAAACAATGGAGCAATAAATAAATTAATTAATTAATTAATTAATTAAAAAAAAACAAAAAAAAACAAAAAAAAAAAAAAAACAAAAAAAAAACAACTTCTTCAGACATGGCAGAACTGCAAAAAAAAATGACTTTCTGAAGTGCTTACATTTTTCCACTGCTGAAGGAAATCATACTCAGGTTGAGCTCTCCCACCAAATCTGCCCCCCATATGGAGACAGGAGCAGAGCTGTCCCCAGCTGGTGATGCCCTGGGCGAACCAAAGGGCTGCGGCGGTGTGAGCTGGCTGGGTTCTGCTCCTGCTTGGAGCCACGTTACATTAATCAAATCTCGCAACCTTAAAACTCAGGAAGGAGAGATCACCAATGGGCCCGCTTGCTTCTCTTGCCCTCTTTGTTATCCCTTCTCTCTCATGTATTTCTAAGAGCAAGAAAAAACAGTGATTATAGTAAATTATAGGAATCTGGCAGCAGCAGTAATTAACAGGTAATTATCAATAAACAATGTGACCACAAAAGCTTGGATCCCACCTACCACTTGTCAACAATAAAGTGATGGAGGCTCCACAGGCCGTTGGACAAACAGCCCACGGGGAGCACCGCCAGTGCTGTTAGAGCAAATAAACAACGCTGTGCCGAGAGGCTAAACAAAAGCCCAGCGTGGAGCGACCACGGGGAAGCGGGAAAGAAAAGCTCCCTCGGCAGAAAAATCAACACAAAACCCAACAGCGGTTACAGCTCGAAGAGCCAACCTCAAACCGCTTGCAGTTTATTGCAGCCCCAAGTAAGTATCCCGTAAACAGCAGTCAAAACCCGGCGTTTGGCATCTTAAAAAAAAATCTCCCTGAAAGTGGAAAAGGAAAAGGCATTTTGGGGGAGATAAGAGGAGAGCTGGAGGCAGAGAAAACACAGCTATATCAACTGGATGACTACAACTTGCCTCATCGCGCCATGCCCAGTGATGTGTTTGATACCTGGTTTTGTGATGCCAAAGCAGGAGACGTGTGCGGTACCAAAAGCATCCCCCAGATGTGCATCCAGATGTGCTTGGGCAAACATCCTCCCATCCTCATCCTCCCATCCTCATCCTCAGGAACCAGGGGAGGGGTTTTGGTGACTTCCAGTGGGGCAAAGTGGTCTCCTTCTTACCCATGCAAGTGGGGTGAATTTTCTCTCTTTTTTTCTTACATACAATCATAATGAACTCAGAGGAATGACAGCACTTGTTAGCACTGCCGTACTTCCTAACCATCCTCATCTTGCATTCCTACATTGGGATTAAGGCCAATTTCTTTTGAAGGGAGTCAGATAAGGACAGCAGAATGAAATAAGAATATGGTGAATGCAGAGTAAGGTTTTTTTTTTTTTTTTTTTTGTGAGTGAATAACATTGCAAAGTAAGGCAATGAAATAAAAGCACCTGGAATTTTGTTTTCTTTAAATTATTTCTTTAAATTATTTTAAATTATTTAAATATTTATTTAAAATATTTCACAAAAATGAAAGAGTGGATCTCTACACTTACTATAGTGTAGATTTCTGGTTATTTATATGTCAACTCTTATGTTAAGCAATTGACAAGATTCAATGTTTAGATTTGCACTTAATAAGCCAAATGCTGGTATCCTACTGGAATGTGTATTTAAGGAATGGAGCGATGAGAGTTTGCATTGAAGCCTTTGTTGTCTGTCGCTCAAAGGAAGCCCCCAGCACGTCTGTCGTGACCACCACGTCTCATCTGTGCTGACAAGCGTCATATCAGCCCTACCCTACCTCTCCTACAGATCTGCTTCCCGGCCACTTCTGAGCCCACGTTGGCTGCTGCAATGTGTCTGCCTGGTTTTCCCTTTAGATTGCCCATAGCCTGCTGTTTTTTCCTGAGGTTCTTTAGTCGCTGCTGCTTAGATTTTCTTAGATTTTCTTAATTCCCGTTTTTTTGGAGAATCCTAGATCTTCTAACAAACCCTCATGCTGTGTCCCCCGGTAACTTAAAAGTAATTAAGCAAAAAGTAACGATTTTAGACATCTATCATTTAATTTGAAATTACATATGGATTTAATGGAAGGGGAGGAAATAGTGCTTTGAGAGATTAGTTCTTAAATTTTGATTTAAGAACTGAGTTATTAGCTGAAATAATATGAAGCTGGGCTGCTTTTTTGACCTTTCTAAAGTCTAGCCTAGTCAATTATTACAGCAGAGCAGGGAACCAGAGAACAGCTTTGAATCAGTCAGACCCAAACTGATTTAAGTTTGCATGGGGTCGAATAAGACATTAGTTAAAAATAACTAATGTATTCTTTGACCTCCGTAATGAGAAAGGACATTTACAGGTTTTTCGCTATACATCTGATCCTGTTTATTTCGTTTTGTGATTTAAAGATGGACTGGACGCTCTCACAGAGGTCTGGATAATAGAGTTTTATTTAGAGTTTGCTGCATCTACGTATTCTTTCAGTTAGGCGCTTTGTCCATTGATTTATATCATGCCTGTGCTGTAAGACAAGACTGAATAAGGAAGAAAACCCCAGTTCCCAGTGCCGTAAGGAGCAGAATCTCTACAGCTCTCACCTCTGAACCCTCTCTATGAGCAGTGCCCAGGCTGGAGCTGATAAACCTGGTTTATTGTTTCCCAGGCAGCATCAGGCAGGCACCATGGCTGGAGTTCTCCTTCCTCCTGAAACCTTCAGCACCTTGCCTTCTCCTCTGCCTGAGCACATCCGTGGTGAAGGTGGGGAGCCACCTAACTCATCACCTGTGCGAGCTGGGCGAGGGCACCTCAAGGCACATTGGCTTCCCATTCAGTGGGGTGAGAAATTTCTGCAAAAATCGTGGTCAAGCTAGGGGAAAATAGAGTGGAGAAGGGAGCAAGCAGTGGAGAAAAGTGTGTGGGAATGGGAGAAAGAACCGAGGAAGGAAAGGGAAAGGAGTGTTGATGGCAAAGCTGAGCCAAACCCACAGGAAAGTTGTGAAGGTCCCAGATTTGGCTGGCTCCAGCTCTTCCTGAGGACCCACCTGGTGTTGCCCACCCCAGAAGACGCCTGCCTTGATTTCACCCTGCGCTGGGGCTCTGGGACACCAGCACTTGGCTCTGCGGGGTGTTCTAGCTCGGGTGGACATTTCACACATCACAAGATGGGAAACAAGAAGTTGTTTCCATTCTTTATGCGGATATCTTTCATTTCTCCACTCAATTCATTGTCATCTTGCTGTCAACTGATGCTTCTCCGGTCTGGTCCTTCGGTGTGCAAAGGCTTTGCAGCATGGATTTTTCTGTTGCATAACCTGAGAAGATGCCTTTGTAACTAGCACGTTCTGTGCTGTAAAGAAAACATTAGCATGTCAAGCTCCCAGAGACTTTAAAACAGGCCAGCTGGCTTCTCGGAGCGCACAGCTTGAAGTGGTCACTTCCATTTTCAGCGGAGCAGCGCGGCAGTCAGAAGGCGCGTTGATTAAATTGACCACAGTCCAAGGCTGGTGGGGAGCGAAACACAAAGCGACTTCTCCCCAGGGTGAGCAGAAGATTTCTGATGTACACAGGGATAGAGCAGGGTCTTTTTTTTCCCCCCTTGTGCTGCAATGTTACTTTAAAATAATTTGTTTCCTTAATATGAGCTATGGAAAGAAGTATTAGCTTTTACTATTAAATTTGCTCAACAATTTAAGCTATATTTCAGTGACTGTAACCAGCTTCACACTCACAAGTTTATCAATATAGATAGCCCATATTCTCCCAAGCATTCTCTTGCTCTCAGTAATACAGTTTTCAGGAATGGAGCTGCTCACGTGAGTAAGGTTTTGTAGCATTAAGCATGAACATAAGGCTTTACTCCACTGAAGAAATGATCTCCCACTTGCTTCTACTTAATCAAATGGATTCCAAAATATTTTCTTTCCTCATCTTCAGTGAATACTTTCATGGGGACGTATCCTGGTCAACGGGAGTGAATGAGTAAGGAATTTATTTCCATTCTCTGTTGCTCCCATTGCCTCTGTGTGTCACCTACAGCAGCAATGCCTCAACCCAGCAAGGTGCTGGAGACCTTCCGTTCCAGTAAATTCCATTGGAAATATAGGTTTTGGGCCATATTAAAATAAAACAGGTGTCAGAAAGAAAGAAATAGTATCTGCACAATGATACATGGGGGTAACTCTGTGGGGCAAACGCCCTTCTGTGTGCTTCAGGGGCATCCCTGTGAACAGAGAACATCCCTCAAAAGCAGGAGCCATCTGAGCATCCTTTCTTTTGGTGGGAAGTGTTAACTCGGTAATCCCAGGGCTTGCTCCTGCTCCTCAGCAGGACACAACTGCTGAGTGAGAAAAGATAGAGGCATCCCAGGCTAACGAGCATGTCTGCATGCTTTCTGCTCAATCCGGCGCGTGGTGTGGGGCATATACCTCTTACACCTAACACCTCCAACAGTAGTGGGGTGCAGAGGTAGGCAGAAAGGCTGAGGAGAAAAAAATACTATCTTGCACGTGAAATATTATATATTATGCCTAATTGTCCCCAAAATCTAACTAACCCAACGTGTTTCTTCCTGTTCCCTTTTCATAGTTTTTATTTTTTCAGTGATGTTTTTAGAGATTTCTAGCTGCCTGAAAACAACTGGTTGTTTGGGAAGTAAAGCAACCTTAACGCTTATTGCGGATCTAACAGTAATCTTTTATAATCAGAAATAGGTATAATTGGGTGTCTCTGGCAAAGGAGCTTAACTGTCAAAGGATTAAGCCACTTCCTGATCAATGGAAGTGACTTCCTAAAAACAGGCAGGGAAAGATTTCCTGTAGTTAACAGCAATAAGGGAGAGGAACTTTAAAAACAACTCTCTATTTGATAACTACAGAAATCTAGCTAAGTCTCAGGGATTTAGCCAGGGAACATATTGGTTCCAGCAGACTATGGTAAAGTTAATTAAGGATGATTAATGGAGCATTTTCCTTCCAATGATATCTGTGACAGAACAAAGCTGTCTGAGGCTTGTCAAGCAGAATTTGAGTTGAATGAGTATTTATGTGATCAAATCTGAAGGGCTGCCTCTTGACAGAGCAAGGATTCATCAATCAATTGCGCCGGCTTGCAGTGGTGGGAAATTGGTCTATCAGCATAGCTATACTCCCATCCCCCATTTTTTCATTCAATCATCCCTTAGGCTACAATGCATCTTTCGCTTTTACCTCTGACCACCTTAAGGGCTATCAGAGAAAAGTAAAAGCAAGAGCTAAAACATCTATTATAGCGGTTATTTCTCAGCTGTACTCATACAATTGATTTCTTTTAAGCAGAGGCCCAGGCGCTGTAAAGCGATACAAGCCTGTTCAATGAATTAATTGGTTTTAATAAAAGTTTAGCTTTGAGCCCGAAGAATATATATAGTGCTCTCTTACTAGAAAGTCTCCTATTAGGGAAACCACCTGCACAAAAGGCTACAGTGCTGTCTTAATCCCACGGCCCTCATCATAATCACTTGGTTTAAAAAGGCAAGATCCTTGATTTAGAAGGGAGGGGGACGGCGTGTGCTCCGCTGTGTGCGTTGAATTGTGTGTCAGTGCCTGGCCGGGGGATGCTGGCTGCATGCACTTGGCTGCGGGTTGCCCTCGCAGCCCCTTGATCCCAGGGCCTAGGTCATGCCAGGGCCTGGGCAGAGGAACCGTGCCATTGTGAATATACCTCTGTCTTTAAGTCTCTAATGAATACCCCTGTTGCTTTCACTGCTCTAGGTATTAAATGGAACTAACCAAGAATTATGTAAAGTGATGCGTGTCTCTTGGAAAATTCAGAAAAGCATAAATCTGAATAGTCAGGGGCTCCATTTTCTAGCCTACCACATAAATAATTCTCGTTTCAATGCTGGCTGCTCAAGCTTTGTTCTTTTTGGCCATCACCAAGCAAAATACTCAAGTGGTATTTGAAACTGAGACACCAAAATAGGCGCTAAACTTCTCTATCTTGAGCCATGTGAAATACCGACCTAAGACATCTAGTTTATGTTAATCAACTACTGTTGAGTAATGTAAATTGATCATCGGTTTAGAAAGAGAGGCACCTTGTGGGAGCAATTCACCTGGTTTCCCATAAACTCCTAGGGGAGGATGGCGAGGGTTGCATTCAAGAAGTCTCACCTCTCTGTCAGGACAGCTTGGATGTGTAGCTTGGACCAGACACCTACCTTGGAAATCTGAAAGCTGACAGTAAAAACAAAACCTGTGAGAACTGGGTTGCTTTGATGTAGTCATAAGCTCAGTTGCATGTCTCCCTCATTGGATTTTTATGCTACACTTCCTGCTTAACTTACTGGTAGAAATCAGACTTCTAGGACTTCTGTGAATTGGAAGATTGAAGTTCTGTCTGTAAGAATTCTGAAGTTTGGCTTCTGCCATCTCATCTAGGCCAGCCATAAATTAGGGAGAATAAAGTCAAATTTTCACTTTTTCCCAGACGTGTGTACTTTACTCAAAGGAGCCCAAAGAAGGAAGCAACAGTGCTCCAGTGTACCGTGACCAAAGGAAGAATAGCTCATTCTTGGGTTTTTGTTACTCTTTTAGGTAGGTTTTCATACCAGAATACCCCCCTCAGAGCAAGTACCTTCCCTGTCTGTGCAACTTTTATATGCTTAAATCCAGAGAGGTCCGTAAATACAAATAAGTTCCCTAGACTTCGTTAGTTGACCCAATATAATTATTGTTGCGAGCATTTCTTTCCGTTGGTAGAGAATGCTGTTTTGTATGGGCAAGCAAGCTCAGAAACCAAATGTCTAAATATTTAACCAATGTTATTTCAAAGAATTTCATTATTTATCTTCTTTATGATTTATATTATCACATTCTCTGTCTGTAGTTGTGGTTTATCATAAGCAACCCATCTGCTGTAACAGCCAAATTGGAACATTCATATAAGATGCGTTCCGATATCATAAACATGACAAAAGATAGATTACATTTAGTCTTTCTCCATGTTTAACCAGTTTAATTTGTTTCCTATGCAGAAGAGGCTCTAAATTTACTTAATATATGTTAGCACTTAGGAACATGGTTAGGAACATGACTAGGGTCTTAACCTATTCGTAAATAAATGGGAAGCTTCCTGTCTGAGTAAAAGAAAGAGAGAGAATTTATGTCAAACAATCAGGAATTTAATACATAGTGCTCTATTAGGATGTCCAGTTTGTGTACATACTCTTAAGGCATGATTACGAATAACTTCACTTCTTATAAACAATGTGACTGAAGAAATTACTCACAGATACAACAAAAAGGGAAAGAAAGGTAGGAAGTTTTAGCTGCAGCCAATAAAGGAATTACTTTCCCTGAAAAGGTTAAAAACTTGCGCATTTATTTTTGTTGCCATAATATTTGTCTTTGCAGGTTTAGTTTTCTTAAGAATCCCAAAGAAGATGCTGCGTTGGGAAAGATTTTAGTGACCTGGGTTCAAAGTCATATCATAGATCCAACATTTTCCCCGACAGCTTTGGTTTTAAAGTAACCCTAATGCTGGCCTAAATCTGTGAAGTGACTGTCCATATTTATACCACTCTAGAGAGAGCTTTTAGTGATTACAGGCTTGATCCTGCAAATTGTTGAATGCCTTCAACTTCTGCCGACTGCAGGGGAAGCCAAGGGTCCTCAGCGCGCGGCCAAGAGTGCTCAGCACCCTCAGGACCTGGCCCTACGTGGTTTTTCACATTGAAAGGTCAAGTAGAGGGCTTTTCATTTCAAGCTAAAGAGTCATTCATTTTTCTCTCTTAAGGTAAAAGTCACATGATTAGAGAGTGTGTGATTAGCTGTTAAGGAAACAATGTCCATAATGATATATAAAGGTGTTCCTTTCAAAAGTTACGGGTGGATTTCTTCAGAGGTGTTAAATATATGGTGTCCAATACCGTGCAATTCATGAATACTAAAAATAAATATAAGCTTATTTCTGAGATAGAGATTTACTACTAAGCAATTTTGAGCAAATATATTCACATTATAGGATATTAATACAAATCAAACATAACTGAGCCGGCCTTTATGAGAATGAAGTGTCAGTACATCTGAAAATATGTGTAACGCCAAACTTTAATCATTGTACCAGCACGTTAATATTGCAATTGACTGCTCTGTGTTCCCGAATGCTTAAGGTTTTGATTTGTCCGCTCCAAGGATTGCACACCTTCCAGGGCTGTCTGGCACTCGCTCCTTCCCAGGTTGGGATGCTGTTGGTCTCATCCGGTTTGACAAAAGTGCTTACCCTGTTGCAAAGTCCTTGCCTCCAAAGAGCAGTAACACAATAGAGGTACAGAGAAAGGGAAAATAATGGTGGAACTAACAAGTTGCACATGTGCCTTCGCTAGCATCAGATTGGCTTTCATTGCACCTCTTCTCTGGTCATGTCATTTTCTTGGAATGCAGTTCCTAAGGTGGAGACTTTATCTTCATTTCTGTATGTAAAGTATTTTATACACTGTTGGCACCAGGAAAAGTAATGGGTAACGCTCTGGGGTTCTTATTTCAGTGGAATTACACTTGCTCAGATAGGAACGTGGCACCGGGCCCACTTGTGTTAGCTGAGCTCACAACCCTCCTATGTAAGCAAATGGTTAATGCAATATTTTTTTTCTTTCTTTACTCCACACGATTTGGGAGCTTCACCATGAGGATGGCAGAAGCCAGGACACTGTAGGGCCTTACAGCCAAAGGGAGCATTAATAGATGTGTATATGAAAGAGAGGAGGAAACCAAGAGTTGTCATCTTGACAGCAGTTGTAGCACACCGTGAGATTAATCCTTCTGAATCCGGAGAGGAATTTGAAGGAGAGCTGGAAGGAGTACGGTGGAATAGCTTTGGGTGTTTGCAGGGAGAGCCACCCCCGGGTGGAGGGCAGGGCTGGAGAAGGAGCAGCGTTTTGGGTGAGATCTCTGCGGTGAGTTACTGGAGGGAGGCCGGCACCGCGCGGCTACACGGCGATGGCACACGGAGAGGGGCTACAGCTCAAAGTGCCCTGGAAGTGAAGCTGGTAATTTTTGCTTGAGAGGATGCACAAAAAAGGGAGGCGATGGAGGATCCAGAGATGTTACTGGTCAAAGCGGTGGAATAATAAAAGAGCAGCAAAGTTCTAAATCCTTGGGTAATTTTACCTCTTATAATAAACCCTTCTGGGGTGGTCTGTGATCTTGGGTAGTTCACCTCCCAGCCTGGCCACAGTATAACAACTTAGAATATTTTTTTTTTTTTAGTACTTTTTAGCCAGAGACTAAATTTAAGGGATTTAAGATGATGATGGCAGTGGTGGAAACAGTTACTTCCCATAGGGTGTTTTAAAAGACGGACAGATTGAAATGAAGCAAAAAGAAAGGAGGAACCATCTGGAAAGGCAGGAGTAAGCCGTGACCACAAAAACCTGGCTATCTAGTGATGTTTATCCCAGCCTTGGTCTGCTTCCCTAACTGATAACACAGTTTAACATACAGCCGGGCATTGTGCTGACACTGAAAGATGAAGCGGCTTTTTACGAGCTGTACCCCTCAGACAGGCTTTCCATCGCAACACCGACTAGCTCTGCCTGTTCCCTTGATCCCATTTTTCTTCCCTTAAAGCCAGTGTGTTTATTGGGACCAGTGCAATGGAAATTCCACTTACTGTTTATATCTGAGGTTTCTCTTCCCTTCCTATATTTCCCTGGGAATTGGGGCAGTATAGATTCTTGCTCCACACCCATGGCTTTGTCTTTCACTTTTTTTTTTTTTCTGAATTATTTTCCCTGACTGCATTTCCATGGAGCAGCTGTTTGTGTTTAAAAACCACCTGCACAAGTAGTTCTGTTTTCAGTGGAAGAAAATGTCATTTGTAAAAGGAAAAAGCCCTTAGGTGTTGGAGTTCGCTGGGAGTTTTAATTTGATGCGTATTTTTTCCTACTGATTGATGAATGTTCGAAGTGTAACTTTAGCCCTTGATAACTAATGAAACTGGGTGGTGCTAACGCTCACCGTCTGGCACGGTGACGTGTAGTTAAACTGACCCCCTGCGAGGAAGGAGATTGCTTTTTGACTGTCAGCAGGAAAATCCCCAACCCCAATTTCAGCAGAGAGCGTCAGACAGAGAAAAGGAAGCGGCATCTCCGCAGTGGGCGAAACCGCTGAGCCAAAAGTTGAGGTCCCGCATGGCTGGGCAAGGACTAAGGAAAACGAGAGCCCCGTTGGCCATTGGTGGCCACGGCTGGGTGGGATGAGGAAAAAAGCAGGGACACCAGAGAAAAGTCTCACGCTCATTGAAAGCCCTTGGGAGTCTGGGGGACTTTTTGTGAAGGGCTCCTGAAGTTTCGTGGGGAGCGATAACAGTATTTCCCAACTATCGCTAATCTCGAGGGGCTGAGGTTTGTCTTGCACTCGTGTGCTGCACCGGGGTGCTTGTGAAGCTGTCAAGTGCAGCCCGGAGTGTCCCTGGGGAAAGCCCTGTTTGCTCTCCCCACGCACCCTCCTTGGCCCTTCTGCCCCTGAACCCTCCCACACCACCATCCGCTCTCCTCCTGCACGGAGCCTGCCTCCTCCCGGTGTCCTGCTTCACATGCCCGTCATTGCAGTGTCCTTCCACCCGAGGAGGCTGCTGTGGAAGGACAAGAAGTGTCCGAGCACCCCTTAGAAAACTGTGAACTGGGTACCTGCATCCTCCCCACTCTTCCAAAAGCACCCCTGTGGCCAGCGTTGGCTCCACACCTCAGCATGGGGTGCTCACGGGAGGAGAGGCCACACCAAGCCAAGAGCAAAAGGCAGCGAGTTCTGGCTTTCAGCCCCCGCCGAGGCCATTAGATGATGATTTCTTGCTGCAAACCTGGCACTGCCGCTCGCCTGACCAGCAGTACTGTAGAAGGTCATTTATGTGTGAGATGATGAGAACAGTCACAGTGAGAGTGGTAGCAAGCTAAGAAATAAATTGTAATAATATATGAAGAGATTTATGCCATTATTTATAGAAATGTATACATTTATGTATATCTTTTCAGACATATTTAGGACTTAATGAGTATACTTGTTCATTTTGCCATCGATCCCATCTAAACGGTTTGAAGACAAGAGCTCAAAACCCACATCAGCAGGAGCCAGGCTCTTAGCATGCCCACACGAGAAGACTTCTGAAGTGGCAGCAAACATCTGAGATTTTGGTCCTCTCTGCAAATTGACGCTCTGCCTCTGGCTTTCCCTCTGTGCCCGTGCCTGGTGGCCGTGTCCTCCAGCTGGCGCAGGGGTGCGAGCTGGCTCCGTCCTCCTCGTGCCCGTGAGGCTCAGTCGCAGCAAATTGGAAATCGGAGAGGTCTTGGCGTACCCTGGCTTGTAAAGGCCTTGTAAATGGCTTGTGCAAAAATTTTTCCAAATGGAAACAGCACTGAACCTTCAGTTTAAAGTAGCTTAGATAGGAAAGAGAGGTAAGCGTATGCCTTTCTACCTCTGCGGGTATGTTGTAAATGCCAGACAATGGAAAACCAGTAAAGAGAGAGAAAAAAGCATCTGAAAGCAAAGAAAGCACTGGGGCAGTCAGACTCGCATTCAGTTTGGCCTGTACGTCAGCTGAAATGCAGCAGGCGGGTCAGGCACAGCTGGATTTGACATCCAGGCCACCGCTGGGCGTTTGTGAAGCAAGGGATGTAGTGCGCTGGTGGGAGCCCACCTCGCCCTGCAAAGCTCATGGTGACCCCCAGGGGCTGGCAGATGCCTCTGTTGGCATCTCGAGAGCACCAGGGCAGTCTGCAAAAGCAAAACACGCTCTTCCCACTTGGAGGGGGTATTTTCATGCCTTAGAAACCAGTGCGGTTTGGTGAAAAGCGTCCTGCTGGTGTCCTGGTCATGGCGACGGGCTGGAGACCTCCCCAGGCTTCAGGCAGAGGATGCCGGCTCTTTGGGCAAGGGTCTGAGCCCACCGGGGGCAGTGCCAGGACCACGTCCATTGGGAGGCTCGGCCTCTTCTCTCCATCTCAGAGGCAGTCTGCAGGTGGCCGGGTACGATCTGGAAGCACAAGGGGCCAAACCCACGTGAGCAGCCTTGGAAAGGCGTCCGTAGGGGAAGGGCAGCCAAGCGGAGCCGATGCCCGGGCAGCAGCAGGAGGGAGCAGCCGTGCCCTTCTCCTGCTGCCCAGGCACCGCTCGTGAGAGCCGGAGGAACTTTCAGAAAATGAACCTTAAAAAAAGTCAGTAGTTTCCTGCCCGATTAGCTTCCTGAGCTGGCTTCCCAGGGCTCGAGATAAGCAGGGAGCCTGCCCTGCCGAGAGGCTGGGAGAGGGCTGCAGAGCGGAGGCTGGCGGCGGGCCCATGCCATGCCGAGCCAAGCCGTGCCGTGCCATGGGGCTGGGGTCGGGGTGGGAGCCAGCCCAGTCTGCTGGCCAGGAAGCCGCACACTGCAAATGAGACAAAAACAGTCTCACCTGGGAGGATAAGGGCTCCATGCAGTGTCCCAGAGAGGAATTAATTCCCCCAAGAGCCAAAGGTCCCAGTCCCAAAACCTGGTGAGGAGCGGGGCCAGTGGCTCTGACTGTGACCACTGTCCCCAGGGGAGGCGGCAGTGGTCTGCAGGGCCGACGAGGACATTGTTGTGGTGTTTGTGTGAACACAGAGGTAAATCCAGAGCTGACTGTTTGCAGGGTAAAGAAGCGACTTCACTAGGAAGGCTTCCCTAACAAAGGGGAAAGAACAGTGGGCAAATCCATCACTGCTCCGTAGCCTTCGTGTGGGTTATCTTTATATCAGTGTTCTGCCAGTCTCTGGCTATCAAAGCTTTGTTTGTGTAGATGCTTAAATAGGTCTGAATACCATTTCAAACATTATATTCATTTATAAATGTCACAGCTCACAATCACACAGCAAAGAGAAGCAGTTCTGTAAAACTTGGGCAGCTGAAAGTAAAACGAGTTGCAAGCAACCACAGCAGAGTGAGCCGCTTTGCTAAAGGATAGTTATTTGTTGAAGAAATCACCGTGCAACTTTTAATAACAACAACTGACAGCTTGGCTGCATATGTTTCATGGAAGGAGTGGAGAAATTGCTGCAGACAGCCTTCTCTTTGCTGCTTTGGAGCATAAATTCAGTTTGAGACTGCTTGCAAAACTGGTGTTGTCATCTGCTTATGCAGAACTTATCTGCAACACCTCTGCAGGCAGGTGCTCTAAGCGTACACACGAATTCATCTTCCAGCGGCCGCTGGTGCCACAACAAATGTCATTCCAGGCAAACTTTCTGCTACAGGCTGTGTTGCAAATCATCATTTAACACATCATTTAGAGTACATCAGAGTGAATCTCACACAACCTGACTGCAATAATTCCCTACTGAAATTACCTCTATTTTTAGTACTTTGACAGGAAGAATAGAAACTAAGTCCTTTAAACGTGTGGGTGCTTAGTGTTGGGCAATGAAGGTTAATTGTGTGATGCCTGCCTGATTATTATTTTTCATGCGAATTTTGCAAAGTGAATCGCAGTATATCTGCAGGTTCTGTTACTTCTGTAAATGAACAGAAGTCGGCCTGGTGTCATGCAGTGGGTGGAAGCCTGCAGTCCCAGGCGCTGCACACACAGCTGGGCCCCGGGGTCTGTTTTGAAGGGGCTTTGTGCCCTACCAGGACACTCGAGAGATGCTTGTGGGAGACACCCCCCACACTTTGTCTTGACTCTACTGGAAATGATGATTTTTGATACCATTTTGGTCAGGTAGGACGGGCTGCGGATGCCCTGTTTCCAGCCCATGTGTCTGAGGTTTTCTGTCCCCCCTTTCTGCTGTCTCCCCCACCACACGCAGCGGTGCACAGCGACAAAGCCGCGGCTCCTTGCAGCGGGCACTGTCCATCTGACCTCCTTTTTCCCCCTCAGTGTGCAGTCAGTGCCACTTCAGACCCAAAGCAGTGCTTTTGGTTCAGTGTGTTCCTGTTCCAGTGCTTTGGAAAGGGTGTGAACACTTAGATATTTATTCAGACTTGTACTTATAAAGTCCATGGCTGTGGTGACAAGCCCTTCTGAGCCGTTGGTTTTACGGTGCTGTTAAGCAGGGTGACACCAGCTAACACCATCTGATGAACTCGACCATAATGCTCTGTTAGCATGAGAAGAGAAATTGCAGAGGAGAAAGCCCCGTCCAGGATGATGAGATGGGAGAGGCACCATCCTCCTGCCCACGCTGCCCTGCGGCACACAGACACATCCATCTTGCCAGAGGATTTTTGGTAGCGCTGCCCATTGTAAGCAATGGGAGTTCTGTGCAAATATCTGTTTTATAACGTGTTTATCACAGGGCCTATTGCGGGCTGTACACCGGGTAATGTTCCCTCTCTGCCTGCTGAACAAACACTTGAATTGTTCCCCTTCTCTCTAAAGGCAATCAGCGTTTTTGTATTGCCTTTGATGGGGTCAGGATTTCACGATGGAAGTATTTTATACCCCTGCTCTGCACTTTGCGCACTTGCTTCCGGTGGCTTTGCAGAGAATCTCCCCGGTTGTTGCTTTTGGTCAGGCTCTGACACCCCCTGTGTGCTGCAGGCACCTCCTCTGCTTCCAGAGGTGTGCCAGACGCACCTGGGGTACTTTGTTGCTATCACTGCTGGCTGCCCTAAGTTTTGGGTACAAACGTCGCAGAATGAAAACTTACCAATTTTCCGAAATGGGTTTTGTATTGCATTTTTCTGAAACTCCCTTCATTTTCTGTCTCTCTTAAGAAGTGTTTTATTCCACACCTCAGTTCTCAGTTCCTCCTTGAGAATTTAACATCAAGATACGGCCTTCACCTTTGCTCTGCGTCGTCTCTGGGTGGCACACGCCCTCTCCCAGGTGTCTCTCTCTATTTCACATCTATTCGGGTGCTTGTCCCTGTGACACGGCCTTACGGGGACCAATGTATGTCACAGAATTCCCTCTCCTGACAAGAGGAAGGAGGACCCACTGACCTCAAGGAACCAGCGGGTCCTCCGGTAGAAGTGAGGCCCGGATCTGGCTTTAGGCCTTCCTGTTCCACTCTTCCAACTACACAGCAAAAAAATGAAGCATCCAGAAGAGCACAACTTTCATTTAAGTGACTAGTTCTCTCTCGAGTGGAAATCTGGTGCCCCAGGGAGCACTGTGGGTGTGGGATTTGGGACCCCAGCCCAGGGCTGGTCCTCAGGCCCTTCCCACTCCGCTGTCCGTATCCTCTCCTCATACAGGGAGAACATAACTGGGCACAACCAGTCTTAAACAGCCCTGTTAATCAACTACTTGTGGGGCTGGCTCCTGCGGGGTTCTGGCCCTGCTGTCCTCTGCAGCCCTGTGAATGACACAAATGTCCCCCCCAGCCCCATTGTTTCGGGGAAGGAGGGGCTGGCACCTCCCCGGCAGTGCACGCAGCATCTGCGCTCTCCTGGGGACTCTGTGCTGCTGTCAGGCCCAGGAATAGCTAAATGCGTTTTTCCTGGTACGTGATTCACCGAGCCAGCAGCAAGATACCATCTTGTCCTTTGTGTTCGGGCTGGGTGACATTTTCTTCTCGCTTGGGCAGCCCAGCCCCGTTCCTCCTGGAGAGGGCAGGGAGCCTGCTTTTGTTTGGTGCACGTGGTAGGTGCCATGCTCTGGAATACAGGGGGAAAGGGCTGATTTTGGAGTACCTAGTGTATAGTCACAGAACGGCACCTGGCTTTGCTTGTCTTCCCTGTGAGTGTTGGGTAGTGGTCATTTTTGGTCGATACTTATTTTGGCCACTTGTTATTAAATGCAATCAAACATTTGTTTTCATGGATGTGTGCGAATCTATACATGTGCTGGCTCGTACCCCGCCTCGCATGCATGCACGGACTGCTGCTATTTTGGTTTGCTATTTAGGAGCCCGGAGAAAAGAAGCAGGAGGGAGGGAGAGCTGATTTTCCATAATGTGGAAAGTGCTTGGGAAGGTCACTTTTGCAGTTCCAAATGCACCTCGTATTGCAAGCTGATATGCAAGGGGGCTAATTTGGAAAAAAAAGAAAAAAAATACCACTTTTGGCATTTGCGAGGCTTTCTGAAGGTGGTTCTGGGGTCTGCAGCGAGGGCAGTTCCTGTCATCTAAAGGCTGTGTTTGTTGCTTAAATACTTTCACAGCAAATATTGCAGAATTCGGTATGTGGATGGAGTTTGGCTTCTTAAAATATGGAACTAAGAGTTATGGAAAAATGGACTCTGTACTCACAACCCTTCAGTTTTGGAGGGCCAAATACCCACTGATTGTATGAGATTATATATCATAGCAGAGTATATTTACTGATAACATGAAAATAATGAAATTAAGCAGATAAGATGCTCTCTGAAGCAGCGATATGCCCCAGAAGAGACGGGGCACACCGTGCCTCAGAGCATTTATTATTATCAAATGTTCATGAAAGGGGCACGGGTGGCTCTTGTATGGAGGCACCATTAAAACTATAGGGCATCATTTTAGGTTTGGACAAAGCCGTTCATTTGGGGGGAAGTTTTAAGAAAAATCTACCCATTTGTGGGGGTTTAAAGAGTTTGGTTCGCTTATTTACTTTGGATTTTTGTGTTCACTTTCATCCCCTTTTGTACTTCCTTGGACAAAGTCCAAACAGTCGGAGTAACTACAGAAAAGCTGTTCTCACCACAGGGAAATAATGTATTATGCTAATTCCAATTAAAGGAAATTTCTTAAACTGCAAATATAGCCTTCAAGAGAGAAATGAAAAGTGTGGAAATTAACATTCTTGCCAGATTTCCAGCTCCATTCTGCATACTCAGGGGGTTTGGGTCAGGCTCAGATAAGCATCCAAAATTTTGGGATGTTTATCCAAACCTTATTTCTAAACCTTCTAAGTTCACTCCCGACTAATCATAATGGAGTTAGTGGTAGCAGGATATGAATGTACAACATTTAGCTTAGGAATTGGCAGCTCCTCATCATTTCACAGCTAGAAGCCTTTGACCAAATATCAACTCTGCTAACCAAAACAAAATAAAATAATGCCTTGAGTTGGTCTCCAGCCATACCACCTTGTGCTGCAGCCCTGGAAGATCTTTCAAGCAGGGCTGGGCCAAGACAGGCTTTGGCTGGGGGACCTCCTGGGAAAATATTGGTGTTACTGGAAGCATCCTTTGTGATCCAGGAGGTGACACTTTCCCCAGACTGGTGTTGAACCTGCTCAATGGTTACATGCACAGAGGTGCCCCTACAGATTCGGTAAATTTCCGAGGGCTGGTGGGTCGTTAAATATATTTTCTGAAGGGCTCGGATGTTGACTCCACGTCCACCCGAAATGCTTGTGCAACAACTGCCAGGCTTCCAGCTGGAAGCGGCGGTCCTCACTTCCCGCACAGGCTGCCCGCTTCATCCCGGAGCCGTCTGCCTTGTAGGACATGAAGGATGTGAGCTCCATGCAGAGTTTAATTTCATAAAGTGTTTGGAATATTTTTTCAATGAAGCAAGTAGAAGATTACTGAGGGTCATGAATTAACTTCTGAAGAAGCATGATTTTTTTCTGTTTGTTGATGCTTTTGCCATCACACCCTTTGCTTTATGCATAGAGGAGGGGAGCTGGATCTTGGCACCCTGCTTCAGGCACCACCCAGCCTGCTGTACGCTTCCCGTAATGCAGCCACTCGTAACATTAGCTAAGGAGATGTCATAGATTTAACCCCCATGGATGTCACCCTTCAAAACACCATTAGTTTGCCCCCTATCTCACTTTTTCCACTTATATTTCATTTCGGTCAAGGGGCGGCACTCTTAGCAGGTGTACCTGAGCTTTATTCTGTCATTGAAATTCATGCCAGGATCGAATCCATCCAAGCGCAAACTCTTCCCCTGTAAAAGAGCACTGCAAAGTTCACAGAAGTTTTACCAGAAATGAACCTGACCGCATGAACCTGAGCCACAGATACATGCTCTGTCACCTAAAACCCCTTCAGATCGCTTAGCTTGCCTCTAAATTACAGATATTAAGTCTTCAGGGCTGTAATAGAGGTCATCCCATTGAAACTTCTGAATTAAAACCAAACAAACAACAAAATAAAAATAGCAACAATAAAACATAAAAACACATTAAGAAACGTTCAAAAAATATTTGAATATAGCCCTTATGACTACAGCGCATACTAGGATTTTGCAAATTCAATGATTACTCGTTTGAGATACTTGTGAAATACATTTTATAAAATGTTTCCTATATTCTTGCCATTTCTCTTGCATTGCCTTACTGAAATCAGCAGAAATAACTGTTTACTTTCTGCCAGGCCCTCTATTCACCTGTAGCATACATGTATAACCGCAAAAGACTTTTACAGTAGCAATCTGACAGTTTAAGCACGTTTTCATCTAATGTAGAATTTGGCAAGATGCGAGTTTCAGTGTAGTTTGTGCCACTCAGATGTCAACTTTTTGTTCATTAGGCCACTACATTAGCGATCTACACCATGTTCTAGAACTCTGCATCAATCACGTTTACTCTTTTTTTTTTCTACTTGCCTTCTCTTTCCAAGGGAAATGAGCAGCTCTTCATACACAGCTTTGTTCTGATCTCAGCACAGTCTGGCTAGTATCAATGCGTTGCTCCTGTTTGATTTTGAAATGGGCATTCAGGTTAGGAAGTGGATTTTCTGTGCGTCTGTGTGTGCTATGGCATCCATGTGCTGGAGCAGTTGGCTCGTGAGCATTTTGGCATCCCGCAGAGCAAAACCATGCTTCTGTCCCATATATCCAGTAAGTATTGCTACCAATGTCATTGAGAGGTCTGTAATGATGAGACCAAGGATACGTGGAAGGAATAGAGGGAAAATATGAACTGCCTGGTGCTTATAAAAGTAGTTCTTGGGGGTCATAGTTGTAGCTGGTTTTGGTTTTAGAAAAAGCAGAAACAGCAGAAAAAATGGTTGCCAAACAGTTGTGAAGATGTGATGAGCTTCTGTATTTTCAGGAAGAAAAATCTGAAAACCATGTAACATGACTGCTGATAACTGCAGGAGGAACAAATGTTTTCCATCCCCAAACACGTTGCACCATCGGTGTTTCAACAGCACCTATTTAGACATTAAAAAGAAGACATTTTTTATTATGATTTCTGCCTTGGGCTCAGATCAGCATGTAGAAAAAAGCAAGCAGCAGTGTATGGTTGCTTGTCCTTCCTTCTTATTTCCTTTTACTCTTAAGTTCCTGAAAGGTCATAAAATAGAGAAATAAAAAAGTCAACTATATGTAGTTTTGTTAACTTTATCTTCTGAACATTAAACATTGTTTCAAATTTCTTACGGTACATAAAATGTTTTGCCTTGCTGTATCATGTATACAGAACTTCAAAAAGTGAACGAGACAGCTCAGAAAATGTAATGGATGTGTAAAAACAGCTCTTTAGATCTCTTGTTTTCAGCATAGCATCCTAAAGGTGCTTTTAACATGATATCTAAAGCTATTTATGAAGTCATTTATTTTTGCATGGTGATTGGGCTTGCTTTGTAATTAGCTCATGCTTTCTATCTTGCTGTAGTGTGTAAGCCCCCCTGAAATGTCGTTCGGTGTTCATCGACCCCTTTTGTTTTCCTTGGAGGAGGTATTCACCCTCATAACTTCCATCTCATGGCCACGGTACATCCTAGCTCCCTTTGGCCCCTTCTGCAAAACGGTTCCCAAACTGTTGCATTAGAATGGAGTTCAGAACTTCTTGTGGGGCATTTTGAGCATAAAGAAGTTTTCCTGTTTGCCTTAAATCCATCCATCACATGAATTTCGGCTGCTGTGCTTAACCACTTCTGCTCCACATCCTGTTCCCGTGGGCCACAGCGGAGCTTTGGGGGCTCGGCAGGGACGCAGCGTGCCGGGGCCGGCGTGTGGCCGGGGGCCTCGTTGGCCACAGTTAGCTGGGGTTTGGGGCAGAAGGGAGTTACTTAATCGTGGTTTGTCTAGCTGGGAATCTCTCGTGCATCCAGGCACGATTTATCCTGGTGCGAACCGATGTGAGCCCCGAACTGGGCACGGTGGCATCGCTAAGGATCTGTAATCCGCTACCATCTGCATATATGCAACCCATTGAATTTCACAGGATTTCCCTGACGCACTTGCCAGCAGTAGCAATGACATTGGTTTCCTCCAATATGTCAAGCAGCTCGCTGTTAATCCATCAGCACCAGGCTCTGTGTGCCAGCTGCTCGGCTTGTTCTGCTGCTTGCTGCAGCCGGGGTGGCCTTCGGGTGCCAGCACGGACCCCAGGAGCTCCCTATAAAGATATTTCTATATCAACGGGAAATTTTGCCCACCCCATAAGCCAGCACAAGGGGGAATTTTGAAGGCATGGCCACTAGGTGAGAAATATTCAGGTGCATTGCCCGTGGGGTAGCAAAGGCTCCTTGGGGAGCTGCGCGTGGCTCCAAAGCCAGCAGTGGCAGTGGGGTGGTGGCATCTGTGCAGGGGGGTTATGAACTTTATCCTCGTGTACTAACGATCCTGGAGCCACACTCAAAACTCTTTGGGATGTGACCTAATGTGTGTTCAGGGGCTGGAGGGGGTGATGGTGGTGGGACCCTGCTTGAATTGGCCTGGAAGCACTGGGAGGCTTGGCAGGAAAGGTGCGGAGAAGAGCTTGATAAATAAGATGATGTGAAACTGAATCACTGCATAGAGATGCATCAAAATTATAAAATCAATAGGTATCGATCTGTATATATCATACAAATAACTGTGCCTGAAGAGTGCCCAGATTTAACATGCTGATTATACAGCAGTCAGTGGAAATACCTTGAGATCCAAAGAGCTATTGCATTTTAGTTCTGCGCTGCAGCTGAAACTGATAATATCTTAGTCAAGTCTCTCTTAAATTTTTTTCCTGCTTGAAGTTCTTGGTAACAAGTATATTTAATCAACAAAACCCAAAGCGAAGAACAGATTTTTGGCTCACGGAATACTCTTGAGCCATCCAAAGCTGGAGTCCAAACACTACAAACTCTTCTGAAAATATACACCTTTCATTCTAGCTTCCATTAGCTTTTACCGCTGGCCTAGCTCACGCTCAGGATCACTGCACCTCCCGTGGGTCCAGCGGCTGCTCGGCTACTGACGGGAGTCGCAACGGGACGGCCCCATCCATGGCCACCAAAAACCTGAGGGAAATAGAAACTGAATACAGGTGTAAGAGGCTTCAGACCGGTTACTGCTCAGACGCGGGCAAGCCTTGTCTTTAACTTCCACCGCGCTACCTCCCGTCTTTCCTCACAGATGGATGGTGTTCACTTTCCTTTGCTGGATTATACTTGCTGGGTGCATTTCTGGACATATACGTGGTATTTCGGAGTGAAAGCCTCAGATTTTATAAATTATTCAACCAGTTCAGTTTCTTCTTTCTGTGGTAGAAGTTCTTACTGGTAGAAGAGTATCTGTTTTAACACAGGTGCCTCACTTTGCTTATAAGGACCCCAAAGCTGCAGCTGCCTCAAGGCCCTGCTGCGTTTTCCAGCCCCTTGCCGAGGCTCAGCAGAGGCCGGTGCTGGGCTCTGGGCAGGCTGCCCCCCCTCTGCCCCCGGGGACCGGGGACGCTTGCGTTAGTGCTGAGTGACCCCCTGCAACACAACGTCGTGAACTCCAGCTCACATTTTTCCCTCAAAAGGGGGAGTTCTGTGTATCCTCTCCAAACCTCCTTCTGCAGGAGGAGTTTCCATTTATAGCACCAAGCAGCACAATGTGCTTATGTTCAAAGATCTGTTCCAAAGCATCAACGTCTCATTTCCAACGTTCAAATATTTTCCTAGCTAAAAAAAGGTGATAAAGTACAATTTCTGCTACAGATGAGCCATAGTAAAACACGTGGGGCTGTTTTCACTGGCAGAGACGGAGCAGACTCCCCCTTTTTGTGCATGGGAAGCCGCGAGCACCAGCGGGGAGATGGCAGTTTCTGTTCATTAGAGGCAAAGAAGTAAAAAGCAGCTTCTCGGAGAAGGGAAGTTATGGGAAAATACTGCACGGGGTTCGTTCCCAGCCTGTCGCTGATTTTATCCATGAGGAAATCTCCATACCCCATCTGTCCAAACAACACGCCGGTCTTCCTCTCGCCGTGCTGCCCATGCCAACTGCAGGCCGGTCAGGGCAGAGGCTCGTGTTTGTTATTTCTCAGCCCACAAAGGGCCCCTGCTTCAGCCAGGGCCTCTAGGTGCTGCTGTAATGCTAATAATGCTAATATTCATAATTCTGCTGGTGGCAAATTTAGCCCAACATCTTAAGCTTAAATAAGTTATATGGAAAAATGGTTATAAAGCAGCCTCCGTCCTCATTTAAATTCTGCAGGTCATTTTGCATCTGCAGGACTCAGTTTATGGATTGATATGCATCTTATATATTGTATCTTGGGAATGTTTTCTCTATGAATCTCACACAAAATCTGCAGCATGACTTGTATAAAAAAAGCCACAGGAAAAAAATGCCTGGAGCTGTACCACTCACCTCCCTCCTCCTTCGCATGCACACATGCCTAACTTCTTTATTTTCCCCTTTGTTTTATCAGTATGGTGCTAAATTACCAAGTTAGAAATTTCTTCAGCAAATAAGGGATGCATGCCAGCACACAAGCGCCCTGAGGGATCTAAGTCTTAGGGGAAAAAGCCCTTAATTTCCAAGTTTATAGGTAGCAGCACTTTCCTGAAATTGGAAAATGTTCAACTCATTTATGAAAGAAATCTGCCACAAGGATATGCTGATGTTCATAGCTATTTCATTAATAACCCATTGTGATCAACACACATTTTTCTGGTTAGCAGAGCAGGTTTATTTTGACACCTGTATCAAATACATCCAGCCACCCTCTCCCCCAGAGATTTTCCTGGCAAGCAAAATATCCTTGCTGCTCATTACTGCACTCCTCAAGCAGGCAGGCAGAGGGATGCTGTGCCGTGCCCTCCCTGCACCTTTGCAAGATCCCCAGTGAAATACTGTCTTCTTCACACCCCTCCTTGGCAGGAGGAGAATTAGAGTTCCTAGGGGTTTCTTTGGGGTGGAGGGATGGTGGGTTTTGGTGGACATATGGGCTTTGGTGGACATGATGGGTTTTGGTGGATTTGTTTTAGTGGACATGGTGGGTTTTGGTGGACATGGTGGGTTTTGGTGGATGTGGTGGGTTTTAGTGGACATGGTGGGTTTTGGTGGACGTGCTGGGTTTTGGTGGACGTGCTGGGTTTTGGTGGACGTGGTGGGCTTTGATGGACATGCTGGGTTTTATGGACATGGTGGGTTTTGGTGGACATGCTGGTCTTTGGTGGACATGTGTTCTGATGGACATGCTGGGTTTTGGTGGACATGATGGGCTTTGGTGGACATGTTGGGTTTTGATGGACATATTGGGTTCTGATGGACATGCTGGATATTGATGGACATGGTGGGATTTGGTGGACGTCGTGGGTTTTGGTGGGCATGCTGGGTTTTGATGGACAAGTTGGGTGTTGGTGGACGTGATGGGTTTTGATGAACATGTTGGGTTTTGATGGACGTGGTGGGCTTTGTTGGACATGTTGGGCTTTGGTGGACGCGGTTGCTTTTTTTGCTGCTCCTTCTCTGCTGCTCCAACCAAGATCTTTTGTGCAAACCAGGTAGCTCCCAGAGCAAACCTTTTTGAAATGAGTGCTGCACCTTTATCCACGCGTGACTAATTTATGTGGAGAAGCACTTGAGCTGCGCGCTGAGCCCGGCTGCCGCGCACCACCCGGCTGGTTAAGCATTTACTGGTCATGCGTTCGCTCGGGACCCTGCTTTCCGCTCCGGGGCAGGGGCACGCTCGTAGCCCTGCCGACGCTGGGGACCTGGGCTGCCGAGCGGGCACCCCCGCTCCGAGAGCTCCGCGGCCCTGTCACGGGGAGCCTGCGGGATAAGGATCAACCTTGCGAGCACGTCCCTGGGCCAAATAACTTCGCGTTCCTGACTTGCAGTCCTCGGACTTATCTACGAGCGTGACTCGAATTGCTGTCGGGATTTCAGCCTATTTATAGTTTCGTAACGAGGCTGTGACAAAGAGTTGTCCGGCTCCTACCCGCGGGCAAATAACATGGGGTGCTACCGGCAGGGCAGCGGGATTTCGGACCTTAGAGGGCTCCTCTCCCCTTGCTGCAGGAGGAGGACAACTTGTGGCTGCTGGAGCCCTCGCAGGAAGGGACGGTGTGCTGCTTTCCTCCGCCGTTCCCAGGGATGACGAGTTAATTCAGCCGGAACGACGTTAGTTCATCGAGTTTTGTGGTTTATCTGAAAATCGAATTCCGGTAATTTCCAATGCCGGCCGACTTAGTGCCCCTTTAGTTCAGGTTTTGGACAACTCCAGTCGATTATCACAATGGGTTTAACGTGAAACGTAGGTGGGATGAAGCTGGGTGGAAACCTCGTAGGCAGGTTTTCCTGGCGGTGTGCGTGTGCCCTCCTGGGGGCGCGAGGCACGTCCCGCTTCCTTCGAGCTTGTGCTAGAACCATCCACACGTGCACGGTTAAAACAGCAAATGCAAACCTGAAAATTTTAAAATGAGTGTTTGACTTTTTATTGGGTGATAAATTGCTTCTTACTCTTATAAAGTCCGCAGGTGTTTATGTCCACTCTTGTACGCCTAGTTAAAACTTGGGCTACAATAGGAATGCTTTGAAAATAGCCAGTCGTTCCTCAAATTGATTATTAAAATAGAATTACCTGCCATGCATCACATTAATCTTTGCAGTGTTAAGTTCTGCCCATTAACCCTCCCGATCCCTTTCATCCTGGCGTTTCCCCGGGCCGTTAGGTTCTTTCCCAGTTTCCATCCCTTTGCTCTGGGATCGTGCAGGGCCCCGTGCATGCCACGTGCACCGACCCCAGCCAGCGCTGAGCCGGGCCCTGGTAGGCTCCAGGCCTGCAGAGGTCTTTCAGAGCAGGCCCTGGGATTTTGGTGAATGAAAAGCCCTGAAACTTGAACGATTGGAGGGAGTGAAGAGTTAACGGATCCCTGTTGAATTCTTATGCACCTAGATGCAGAGGAAGCCTGCGAAATCCTTTTACTTGGCTTTCCACCTCCTGGGTATGGTGCCTTCTGGGGAGGCTCCTTGGCCACCTCCGGGGTCAAGAGAGCATTTCCTAGAGTTCTGCTATTTTTAGAGCAGTTTCTGCCAAAAAGCTGTGTTTCTGGGCAGAGAAGGAGCTGCCGCACGTGACGGGAACCTCCGGCCACCCCACGTCCACCTGCCCGCAGGGTCCCGCTGCTCGGCCCGAGGAGGAGCGAACTGGGGAAGCAGCAGTAGGTGCTCACTCGCCGTAGGTTTGTTCAGCTGCGGTGCAGCAAGTATGAATGGCAGCATGCTAAAAAATAAAAAAAAATCGGACTATTTTTCCATCATGTTGGGCATCACTGGTGGAGTTTCCCCGATCCTCCAGAATTTTGGCTTTCTTTCAAAATAGGAAAAATTAAAGCACAGTAAAACCCCCAGCTCCTGGTAGACAGGAGGCCGGCACCCACATTAATCAGCTGGTGCACTGAATTGTCCTGTATCTTGTAGGTGTTAAAACAAGCGAGCTACCAGGGGTGTTTTAGGTGACTTTTGGCTCAGGACACGCACGTGCCAAAGCCGGCTGGCTCGGCTGGGCACGCAGTAACCGGGAGCACGAGAAGGGTCTGAGCTCGGAGGCTTCCAGACTCTTCTGTAATGGAAGTAATGAACATTACAACTGAGAACAGCCACAGTCCTCAGCATCCAGTGCCAGAGCACGCGCCTTGGCAGGGGAACCGCTGGGAAGACTTGGGGAAGGGAAGCTGGGAGCGTTCTGCCCTTGGGGTTCCTGTTGCGGGGCCGGGGAAGGAGCGGGCGTGCAGCGGGAGGGTGGGCGAGCAGCAGCGCATCCCCCAGCACCTCGTCTTGGGCTGCCAGGGGCAGGGGTTGTTGGCAGCAAGGCTTTGTAACATCTCTTGGCCAAGGGATTGCTGCAGTTTCCACAAGGTTTCCAAACCTTCCTCGAGGAGCAAATTCACCCGCCCTCTGCTGAGGCCCATCATTGACCCATCTTTATGTCTTACTGATGGAGAAGGTAAATCCTCCTCCTTCTCTTAGGTAACACCTAAAAAGATTCAGGCTCAAACCCCAGCAGCAAGCCTCGGTGCCTGCAAAAAAAAAAATAATCATCTTTCTCATCCATCTGCCCCTGCCCAGGAAATTTCCCCTTGCCCATCAGCCGCCTGCACCCAGCACCCGTGGACGGTGCCTCCGCTCCCTGCCCGCGTGGGTGCTGTGTGTCTGGACCAGACACACAATGCCGCTGGGCACCGCTGGGGGCTGCAGCCCCCTCCCTAGCACAGTAGCAGAGATCCTGCAACTTTTTTGGCCACCCACACATCCACCGCTCTCCGTATTTTATTTTATATAGGGATATGTTTTGTTTAATTTTCTTTCCCTGAAAGCAATCGGTATTTTTGGGGGGGTGGTTGCCCTGTGCACGTTCCCCGTTTCCAACCAGCCCCTCGCTGCCCAGCACTGGGGACCCCCAAAAGGGGATGCCCCACTGCTGGGGGGAGCCCCCGGAGCCCCCAGGCACCGCACGCCGTGCTTGGGGCACCCCAGGAAAGGGGTGCCGGGGGCGGCAGAGCTCCCCCACGTCCCGCCACCGGCCGGGGGCGGGGGGGGTAGGAACCCACCCTCCAGCAGCGCCGGCAAAGCCAGCCTGACCCGAGCAAATGAAAATAATCAAAAGTAATTAGAAGCGTGCTGGACTGCTCCTCGGAGATCTGTGCGAGAGAATAAACATGCCGGAGCCCTCCGAGCCACTGCAAGGCCCATGTCGGAGCTGTTAGGTGCCCTGACCTTGTCCACATAAAGCCGTGATTTATGAAGTGCAGGGCACAGCAGCAGGGCTTCTGTCTTCTCCAGAAGAACCAAATTACCGAGGTGGAGATTAACATGCTTTCAGTTGGGCCCATTTCCAGACCAAGGGAAATTTTTTATTTACTTTTTTTTTTTTTTTTACCTTTAATTTCCTCCTCCTCTCCCTCGCTCCAGAGCTGCCTCTGGCCGGGAGGGACGAGCGGGAGGGCAGGGGGCCGCGGAGGGTGGCGAAGCCCCGGCTGCCACCGCCGCGAGGGCTGCGCCAGCAGCAGCTCCTCGTCCTGAGACAGGCAGCGGTGCCAGCGCTTTGCTCGATTTGATTTATTTATTATTTTTTTTAAGTCGGTGTCTGCGGCGCAGGGCAGGGGGGGGATTTGCACGCAGGATTTGTGCCGCTTTCCCTGCTCGGTGCTGCTTTCCTGGGTCCGTCCTGGGGCGCCTGCTCCGCCGGAGGGCTGCTGTTTTGCCCTGTTTGTTTTATTTCGCTGCTTCTTGCACCCCCCCCCCCATCCCCGCTCGATACGCTCGCCTCGGATTTGAAGCGCTCACCACGGCGTTAGCCAGGATGCTCAGTGTTGTGTTTAGTCACCTTGAGAAACATAACGTTAAACCCCACTTAAAAATGCGGTTACGAAGTGGCTCGCTCTATAAACGCACGGATAACGCTGAGCCTACCGCGAGCACTGACGGCGTTCTAAAAAATCGCCGGCGACTCGTCTGCTTTTCCCCCATTGTCCTCGGCAGCGTTTGCCCACAGGAAGCCCATTAAAAGTGGACAGTGCAGTTATTTCATCTGGCTTCGGCTGAGCTGCTTTGCTGTGCTTTAATGATGTGCTGGAATGCGCGATGCCCATAGGGTCTCCATTATGAGAACTTTTACTTCTGGGACGACCATGAAGTTAAAGGCTTAAAAGAGGCATCAGCTTACAGCCTGGTGGGAATTACTAGCAGACTCGAGCACTAACTCCTTACTGCCTCCACTAATATAGCGACTTGTTTTAAATAAACAATTGCAAAAAGGGACCCTATGGAAATATCGGGGCCTCTCGGAGCGCCTACCGAGCCGTCCACGGGGAGGGAGGAGAGGCCGCAGATGTGTTTCAAAGGCTCTGGCTGCAAAGAAGGAAAACACGCGGGGGGTGCGCGGGGCATTTGCTGGGGGGGGGGCACCTTCCTCCTCCTCCTCTTCTTCCTCCTCCTCTTCTTCCTCCTCCTCCTCCTCGGCTCCAGCCAAGCCCCCTCGAGCGGCTCACGGACTAAAAATCGGGTTTTTCACCCCAAAACGAAAAGCGGCCCGGGGGGGGCCGGGGGGAGGGGGGGGCCGGGGCTGCGAGCCGCCCGCCCCCGGCCGGTTCCCGGCCCCGCTGCCGGTCCCTGCCCCGCTGCCGGTGCGGGGGCTCCGTGTCCCGGCTCCGGGCACCACCTGGCGGCCGCAGGCGGGGCGGCGGCGGCGGAGCCCCGGTGCTGAGCGGCCCCGCCGCCGGTACCGGAGGCCCTTTTGTTTATCCAGCGGCGTTTCCTCCTTTTGTGGTAAAGCCGAGGGGGGGGGGGGGGGGGTGGGGGGGGGCTCCGGCTCCTCTCCGGGGCCTCCGCTCGGGCTATATGGGCTCGAGCAATCAGTTTCCCAGATTACTTGTATTTAATACACAATGCATCATAAAACAAATCCCTCATCCTGACAGGAAGAAAATAGAACAGCTCATAGCTCGAGCCGGTCCAATTTATGGCTAAATTAAAAAAAAAAAAAAAAAAGAGAGAGAGAAAGGGAGAGAGGGAGGAGAAACGCCGGGCAGCTCCGGCAGCGGGCGGCCGGCAGCGGGGGGCGCGCCCCGGGTCCCCGGTGCTGTGCGGTGCCAGCCCCCGGCCGCGTCCCCGTCCTGCCCGGTGGCGGTGGGGATGGGAGCGGGGCTCCCCCCCCCGGCTCTGCCCCCCTCCCCGCCTCGAACAATGGCCATTATCTGAAATAACAGTTCAATGTCACAGATAACAGGCCGCTGAGACGAATTAATCATCATCTCCTGGCAGCCGGCTTCTCGCCCTCCTCCTGCCCTCCCTGCCCGCCCCCCCACCCCCGGGAAAGAAAAATCGACTTTTGGTCGGAGAAATGTATTTGGGGGAGGAAAAAAAAAAAAAAGTGGGTGGCACTTCGGGATCGCGCTAGAAATATATAGTTCTGGCTTTTTTTTTTTTTTTTTTAATTTCCCTGCCCTGTTCCCCAAAAGGCGCCGGTGCCCGGGGTCTGCCGTGCGCAGCCCGGACGGTGCCGGAGCCGGGGGGGGGTTGGGGGGGCTCGGGGCCGCCCGGCGGGGAGGTGGGAGCGGGGCCGGAGCGGCTCCGATCCCGGGATTCGTTAGCGCCTGAGTAAAGGGGAGCTGGGCTGGGAAGGGGAGGCAAGCGGGGAATAAGCCGGGAAGGGGGGGGGGGGGGGGGGGGGGGGGGGGGGAGAAGAAGAAAAAAAAAAGGGAAAAAAAAGGAAGAAGAAAAAAAGAGGGAAAAAAGGGAAAAAGTGGAAAAAGAGGAAAAATAAAAGAGAAAAAAAGAAGGAAAAAAGTGGAAAACTAGGAAAAATAAAAGAGGAAAGAGGAAAAAAAGAAAAAAGAAGGAAAAAGGGGGGGGAAGAGGAAAAAAAGAGGGAAAAAAGAGGCAAAAAAAGAGGCAAAATAAGAAGAAAAAAATAAAAAGAGGGAAAATAAGAGAAAAAAAAATAAAAGATGGGAAAAAAAAAAAGAGGAAAAAAAAAAAAAGCCGCGTTTCCCGAAGCCTCCCGTGGCAGTGCCGGCGATGTCGGCAGGAGCGGGGCTGCGCTGGCCGGGAGAAGCCGTCGGGGGAGCGCGGCCTCGCCCCCGGGGCGCAGCGACCCCGACGGCGGCCGGGGGCGGCGCAGGGACGGCGGCGGGGCCCCGAGGTACGGCGGAGCCCCGGCGATTTTGGGGGGGGGGGGAGGCGGGCTCCCGGTGAGCCCCCGCCGAGGGGCCGGGCGGCCGCGACCCGGCGGTGACCCGGGGGGGGGGGGGGGGGGGCTGCGGCTTGGAGCGCCGCCGTCCGGGGAAAGGGGGGACGGGAGGGGACCGGGGACGAGGGGACAGGGACACGGACACGGACAGACACACACACACACGGGGGGGGGTGGCCGCGGGGGGGGGGGGGGGAGGACACGACACCGGGGCTGCCCCGCCGTAAGGGGCCGCCGGGGGAGCGGCGGGACCCGACGGGGTGGGCGGGGAGGGCGCTGCCCCGGGGGTGGGGAGGGGAAGAAGCGCCGCGGGCAGGCGGCGGGGGGGGGGGGGGGGGGGGGGGAGGGCAGGGGAGAGCCGCCCGCCCCCCCCGCCCGCCCACACTTTTCTGCCATCCCCGGCGGAGAAGTGAAAGAAGTTTGTTTGGTTGGGCGCTGCGCGGCGGCGGCGGGTTTGTTTGCTTTTTTTCCCTTTTTTTTTTTTTTTTTTTTTTTGGGATTTTTGCTCCCTCTTGAAGAGGGCCGTGTGGTGGTGTTTTTTTTTTTCCCCCCCCTTTTTTTTTTTTTTTCCTTTCCCCGTCTCCCCCCCCCCCCCCCCCCCCCCCCCCCCAAACCTTTCTGCCGCTAACTTTCTTCGCGCACACACACACTAAGGCAGCCGATAAGACCAGGAGGGACCGAAAGGGGAAGGTGATGGCGAGCCGGCAGAAACCCGCCGAGCCCCGCCGCCGCTGAGCCCTCCGGGGCCGGCAGCCCCCCCCCCCCCCGACACCCGGCCCCCCCCCCTGCCGGCACCCCGGCCCCCCCCCCCCCCCCCTTTGCCCTTTCCCCCCCCCACACCCCCCCAAATGCTGGAGCCTCCCCCCGGCGGGACCCCGACGGCCGCGTTTGACGCCGAGATGTTGCCTCCAGCCGCCTGAAGGATATTTTGCCCTCCCCCCCCCCCCCCCCGGGCCCCCCCCCTTGCCCCCGCAGGCTCCGGGCGACTCAAGGTAAGAGCAGCGAGCGCGGCGCCGCCGCTCCCCCCCCCCCACCTCCCACCCCCCCCCACTCCGCCTTGCCCCGTCGGTGCCCCCCGGGCAGAGCCCCCCCCGGGACTTCGGGGGAGGGGGGGGGGGGTGAGGGACGACCCCCCCTAAAAAAAAAAAAATACAAAAAAAAATAATCCGGGGGGGCATCGCGGGGGTGATGGGGAAGGGAAAATCACCCCCAAAATATATATATATATATATATAAAGGAGCGCAGGGCCCTGGGGGGGGGACCCCCGGGGATGCGGTGTTACCGAAGCCTCGGGCTTTGGGGCCGGTTCTTTAGGTTTTATTATTATTATTATCATTTATCATTATCATTATCATTATCAGTAGTTATTTTTTGGGGGTGTTGTGCTCGCTTTGGGTGGCTTTCGCCTTGCCGGAGGGAGGGGGCGGCAGCGGAGGTGGGAGCCCTGCCTCGCTGGGGCGAGCGGCGGGCGGCCCGACGGGCGGACACACGGACGGACAGACGGACAGACAGACGGACAGACAGACGGACGGACGGACGGAGGGGCCCGATCCTGCCACCCGCGGGGGGCGGCGGGGCCGGGCCGGGGGGGGGGCGGTGACAGCACCTGGGCAAAAAGCTCCCGGTCCCGGGGCTCGTCCGCGGTGTTGTCCGCGGGGGCAGCGGCCTCCGGCTCCCCGTCCTCGCTGTGAGCCGGGGCTGGCACCCGGGGGATGTGGGTTATAGGGTGGGGGATATAGGGTGGGGGGGGGCACCTCCAGGCATCCCCACGCTGCGGTGTGTCCCGGCTGGGCAGGGAGCATCCTCAGCACCCCGCCCGCCGGCGGCCTCGCTGCGGTTGTTTGCTGCCTGCCCGCTTGGAAGCGCTCCTCGGCACCGCCACCCGCTCGGCGTTGTTTTTCCTTTTTATTTTCGGGAAGTTCCGCGCGGGGACTCGCGGGGGTTGCCGCAGGGATGCGATGGAGGCAGGGGGGAGGCCAGGTGAGGGCCCCCCCCGCCCGGCGGCAGCACGGCCGGGCAGAGCGAGGTGGGAGCTGCAAGCGGCGGCAACTCGGAGGCAAAAGCAGGGAGCTCAGACGGAGCCACCGCCGCCTCTTTTAGTCGTTTCTGCCATACCCCCCGACGGGTCGTGTGTAATTAAAATCGTAATTTCAAGCCTAAATAATCGCCGATGAGTGCCAGGAAAATCGGATGGCTCTTAAATGGCCAGTGTTTCTCAGCAATAATTAGACAACATCTCGATTACGTGTAGACGCTTGTCAAGCCATTTTCCAGTACGTTTGTTGTCCTTTCATTAATACCTGTGTATTCCGACCATTCAAAAAAAATATATCTCACCGGAGGAGCACATTTCTGTCTAACTTGCCTAGCTTATTACCATTTGTTTATCTGAAAACCTGTGATTTATCTTTCGATTAGTATGCCCGGACAGCAACAGAAAGATTTACTCTTTCGTATTCTTCCTTTTAGATCTTGGATGAGTTTTGCAATGTGAAGTTCTGCATAGATGCCAGTCAACCAGATGTAGGAAACTGGCTCAAATATATCAAGTTTGCTGGATGCTACAATCAGCACAACCTTGTTGCATGTCAGATAAGTGATCAGGTATGTGGCGTTCACTTTCTGGGCTTATTTTTTAAGGAACTTTAAGGTGTCACTGGAAAAAAATAACAGCAATTCACAACAGATTTTGGCCTGTTTGCTGTTATGGCAGAAGATAAGGCACAGATGTGAAATGCAGAATAGAGTAATTTTGATTATGGGCTGCAGATAATACAAATTTTCTATTTTTCCACATTGTTATTCAATTCATAAACAATCTCTCTCTCCCTCTCTCTTTTTCTTTTTTTTCTAATCTTGTACCTGATAAAAATTGGGACTGCTTTCTTAGGAAGACAAAGCCAGTGTTTGCTGATTTTGAATTAGCAGCATTTTCTGTTCCAGTCCAACAGCGTTGCTAAATTAAGCCATTGTGTTAAGTAGAAACTTCAGTGTGAAGTTAATGGAAAGAGTGGAGGGGAAGATGCAAAACTGATAATCCTACCCATACAATGTCGTCGCCTGCACAGGGCTTGGGATTTGAATGCACACGTGCATAATATTATTATGCCTTCTCGAGCACTTTGCTCGAACTCGTCATACTTCTGTGCTGAACCGGGATCTTTAATGGTTTTCTTTTTCTTTTCATTTATTGCGCTTAAATCCACTCTTTGTTAGGCTGAAACGTTATTTATCCTTGTTGCATGGCGGAGGAAGGACTGGGATAGGGGGGAGGAAGGACGCAGTGAGGCATTTTGTTTTCAATTATGCTGATGAGTTATTAGGTGTTTCTTAAATCAAGGTTTGCTTTAGTCTGCAGATAATGCATGCTGTTATGAGATATTTTACTGGGTGAAGTTAGGTTAGGAAAGCTACACTTCTTTAAACTAAAATATCTAAAATAGCAAAGCAACAACTGATGGTGTATTCTTGTTTCAAATTTAAACTTTGGTACCTGCGACGTAGCATTTGCTTCCTTTAATCAGTGTTTCATTTTTCACCACTTAATTAACTGCATCAGGTGAATGTTAAAGATTATCTTTAGCTGATTTAATTGCTTTGACAGTATTGAAAGAAGAATCACAACCAGACACAAAGCTTCAATTAAAAATCATTCTTTCCAATCAAATTCCTTACGTAAAGGAAATGAATGTGAGACAGTCTGCTGGTTCCAGCAGCACCACCGCATTATGCGTTTAGCTCCTACGAGACAGTTGATTTAAACCGGTTTACGTGAACTTTTTCAGGAACTATGACAGAGGATTTTTTTAATTTTCAACTTTTAAAATTCACCCCCGAACACGTGTAGCACAGAATGAGCCAGCCAACCGAGATATAATTTTATTTTTTTATATATATATAGCAGCTGGTTTAGCTAAAGAAGCCATAAAGAATATTAGTAAATGAAAAATACATTTTGCAAGTCGAAATATGTTTTACGCTGAAAAACGATAAATTCCTCAACGCAGAGCGGTTATGGAGCAGTGATACGAAAAGGAAACTAGAGCCTAATTGAAACAGCAAATCCAAATATTTTACGTTTAATAAGAGCTGGCATAAATAGGTAAGGTTAGAAATGGAATCACGTGAATTGGTAGGAGCAACTTACTGCGTTTGCGTCGGCATTGGTGCTCTGCTGATAACTCAAAATATACGCCAGGCTGTAACATCGGCATCTGCCGCTGAGACGCAGACACGCACAGGCGTTTTGACGTTTTTGGAATGAAAGTTATGGCGCTTGTAACTTTCTCTTTTTTAGTGTTTACATTTCTGAGATTTGGTAATGGTGGCTGTACTGCTGCCAATAATTTCTTTCATTCACTGGAGACTTGTTATTTATTTTGCACGGTATCGTGCTGTTCATAATTCCATATTTTTATGGCTTATTGTTGCCGAGATTTGAAAATTAAAAATTGGTTGTCTTTCAAGTAGCGCGTTGTGATCTGCGCGCTGTCAGCAAGAGATTGTTGTTCATTTGGCCCTCTGGAAACGCTGCAAATTTACCCACAAAATTGTACACATACTCCAGCGTTTTATGACCAGAGCCTAAAAAGTTAATGCTAAAAATGTGCTCTCCATTCTTAAAGCGAAAAAGCTTTTCTAACAGCTCCTCCTTCTGCTTTCTTCTGGCACGAGCTCACGAGAGGTAATATAAAATAGAATAGGAGGGCAAACTGGGAAATGGACGTTACATGGCCAAACGTGTCCATGTGCAAGGAGTGACAAATGCGAGTCAGGGCTGAGCGTGCATGCGTGTGTGCGCACGCTGTGTCAGTCTGCCCCTATAGATCCGAGGCAGAAAAAAAAAAAAAAAAAAGAAGAAAAAGAAAAAAAGCATGGGAAAGGCAGAAGACGTGCCCGGGTGCTTGCAGGTAGCTGGAGTGCGGAGGCGATGTAGCCCCGCAGGAGCGCGGGGTGTGGGCTGAGGGGGGGGGCGCACCCCTCGTCCCAGGGGGACCCTCAGCGCCCCTCGAGGCACGGGGAGCATCCCCGCCTCGGGAGCCCTCCTTTGCTCCTGAGGCACGGACACTTGATCAGCAGTAATTGTTCACCTCTAATTGCTTCAACTCATCTGTAAAATTCACAAGCAAACATTGTGCCGTACCTGAAAAGGTAAAAGATCCTGCCAGCACTCTGAGCCTCGCGCTGGCCACAAGTTTATGCTACTAAATTCAGGCTTGACTGACAGACAGGTATGATTCCCAGACTGCTTGAGGCAGGGTTTAGGTGAAGCTCAGACCGACGTGTAATCTAGTCGCTCTGCTAAGCTGTACCTTCTGCGTTTAACAAAAAGAGGGAAAGAAAAACATTTTTTGTTGTTTTCTCTATTAGACTTTTTTTCAGAGACATACCACCCCACCCCCCGATTCATGTTTGAGGTTAGGTTTCATCACTTAGGATCAACTTTACAAAAGGCCTGGGCTCTTTCATATAACTGTATAAATGAGCTTTGCTGAGATGAACAGCTCGATAATGGTGGGATGCAGTCAAAACATGCACGCTGGATGCAACTCATATTTCATTTGATTGGAGGTGGAGTAGGGTTTAAAAGCTGCATTTTTTTTTTTATTTCAAACAAAGTTGATCTAGGATTTCTCTTTGCTGTCTTCCTATTATCTGCTGTCATGCCCAATCTAACCTGACCGTATGTAATTCAAGATGTATATGAATAATAAAATTCCACAAACAGCACACTCATTTTTTCCTTTTCCCTAAAGAGACCTTAGTGTGTGCAGAGCTGCAAAGAGTCTTGTCACTATTATTTCCCTGGAATGTGTTTTTTCAGCTCAAAGTCAGGAGTCAATAGCAGTTTCTGCTAACTTGGACGACTCCCCTCTGTTATCTATCATTAAATATCTATTAGTTCAACTTTTTAATGACTTCAGAACGATTAGCACTGGTAGGCTTTCTGGCCGAGCTGTCATCCCAGCAAAAGCATTATTTTTAAATATATATGTTAATGAAAGTGTGGTTGCAAATACAGCAGTAACTATAGCAGTGGTGTGTCCGGGACTGTCACACGCTCCAAGCACATTTTCAAGCTGGGACCGCAGTCACCTCCAAGCTATATTTTTGTTTTCTTTTTCTTTTTCTCTTTTGCTTTTTCTTTTCTTTTTTTCTTTTTTCTTTTTCTTTTTTCTTTTTTTTTTTTTTTTTTTAGAAATGTAGTTGGTTGCAGTTTAAGTCAGAGCTCCTGAAATTGGTTCTATCTGGCCTGTTGCTTGCAAACTTCTGACAGTGACATGGCCACATAATGCTGTAAAAGTGCTCTTAGGTTCCAGGTCTCCTGGAAGATTCCCTTTGTTTTGTCTATGGAAAACTGCAAGTGACTCAAGATCAACTTGTGGAGGCTGTGGTTTGTTGTGTGTGATGAAATAGGTTTTTGTTTTGTTTTGTTTTGTGTGTGTGTGTTCCCCCCCCCCCCCCCCACTCAAGTGTATGCCACTGAAATGGGAGAAAAAGCAGTAGTATAACACTCTTAACAATGTGCACAATGTCAGAGATATAAACCGAGGCGAGTGAACCTACTGCTGTAGGTTGCACCAGATCTGATCACATCTTACAAGTTTTACAAACTTTTGTAATCTGCAGACACAGCTTCATGTTTCAGGTTTTACTGCCTGCGCCCCCCTGCCACGGCTTGCAGCTCGCAGGCAGAAAAACACCGAGACTTCTCCAGCAGCCCCAGACATAGAGCCACCTGCAAAAGTTGTGTATTTAAGGAATAGTTTTGAGGCTTTGTTGTCAGAGAGTGAAATTAAGGTTTTGGCTGTTATGGGTCAGAAGGGCATGTGCACACTGAGCTCACGCGGGGCCCTATTCCGCCATGATTCCTCCTACGAGTTATTAGTTTATTAAGCAAATAGAGCTTAATCCAGCTCCCACTGAAAACCTGTCTCCAGTGGAGCAGGCGTTGTGTCAGCATGGGGCTGGTGTAATAAGGAGCCCGTCAGCTGCGGTTTTCCATTTGTGGCAATTTGAGGTGATGCTGGGCCTGAAACTCCTGCCCAGCCTTCTGCGTGCGCCTGTGTTATCTGCAGCCCAACACGCTGCCAGCGCTGCTGCTCACAGCATCGGCCTGTCCTGACGTGACCTGCGAGGAATTGTTCAGCACCAAAAATGGCAGCTAATTGTCGCCACTTCTGCGGGGCGATAAGCTTTTTATTGATGTTTAATAAAAGCAGTTGGGCACGCCGTCAGTGAGCAAGAACGCCGTTTTGTGATGAGAGCTGTCAAGTCCCACTTGCACGGGGGGGTCTGGAGGATTACAGATGTCTGCAGAGACAGTGGGGCTGCCACTCACCGAGCGCTCGCTGTGGCTCGTGAACGAAAGCGGGACGTGGGAGGGCAGCGGCGCCGTGCCCTCTCTGCAGACCTGTGTGGGCCTGCATGCAGGTGGCCATCGGCAGGACGAGTGGGACCGTGACGGCGTCCGCAGGAGCTCGGCTGGATGTGGCAGTCCCTAACCTGGACCTTGGGCTAATATTCGCCAGAAAAATACGGTGGAGGAAGGCATGAGCGTCACTGGGGAGGCGGCAGCAGCTCCGGGGACGCAGAGCAGGGTGTCTGCGCAGGGACAGCCTGGAGACAGAAAGATGGGGACTCCTGACGCCATTTCAGGAGGGTATCCTCGCTGTGGCACCTCCTGCTCCAGCTGCCCAGGACACTCCAGGAAGCCAGGAAGGGCTGGACCCGCAGTGTCACCTGCAGTGCCCCCAGCCCTGTCCCCACGGCGCAGGCCCCAGCTGAGGTTTGCCTGCTGAAGTGTTCCTCAGGCCTGGCTCGGGGACGACTCCTCACCCCGGCCCACGAAAAAACTCCTTTTCCTTTCAATTTATCACTTGCCTGAGCATGGCCAGAGGAGCCAGGCTCAGGTTTCACAGCGCAGCCCTCCAGCCGCAGCAGTTGTTCATCACGGGAGCCAGAATTGAATTTTCGCCGTTTGGACCTTTCTCCTCAGCTTTCCACCATCGTTTTCGGAGCTGGTTCTCCGCTCATCTTCCCACTTGCATGTGACGTGTGTGCACTGCAGCTCGCATACGGGGGCTGAAATGCCACTTTTTTCCCCCGAAGCGGTGTGGCTGTTGGTGACGGCAGGCCGGCAGCAGCGGTGGTGAACGCTGGGCCCCGACGAAGCGGCCTGGGCCCCGCCGGGGAGCTTCAAAGCGCGCGGCCCCGGGCCCAGCTCACGGGGAGCGCATTTTCGCTATTATTTCAATTATTACAACTTCCTGAATAGGTGGAAGGTCATTCATAATTCACGCCTCTGTCATCTTTACACATGCCAAACGCAGTCTATTAAGCATAAATAAAATTTCAAGTGCCTGACCAGGAAAAGTAAACTGGGATTCATAACAATGAGGCCTTATTCATCCATTTAAAAGTAAATTGTGTGTGTTCCTTTTCTCCCCTCCCCTTTCCCTTTATGGCTGGCAGTTTGGGAGCTTTTATTTCTGCTCGGTAGCACGCGCAGGGGCAGGCACGGAGGGCGGACGCGCGAGGCCGCCCCCGGCCGCTCCCCGCGTCAGACCCCCTGAACTCTGAAAGTGCTTCCAGATCTGGATCCGATTTTGCTCTTCCTATATAAACTGCAGTCACACACCACTGATCCCAGGGCATGTGAAAAGCGCATCTGGACTTTGCTTTTTTTTTTTTTGGGGGGGGGGGGGGGGGTCATTTCTCTACCGTGCAGCAGCTCTTTGTGCACTTCATGGGGTGGGCCGGTGCTTTCTTAGATAAGGGAATTTCTGGGGTTTTAGGTGGAAAGAGTGGGAGAAACCCTTTCACATGAAGTAATAAGGACATTTAGAAATCGGATTAAGTTTACCTGCGTGATCATTTTGTTTTAAAGTTCAGTTTGTTTTATTTCAAATTCGCAGTGGAAAGCAATTTGGTATATAAAAATATTAGTGCAGGTGTGGGATTTCTTTTATATACAGAGCCTAAAAAAAACCTTTTTTTTTTTTTTAATTATTAAAGTTAGTATTTTAACAATAAGAATATCAAAATGCCAAATCTGGAAATGGGACACATGAACCTTGTTTTGGAGGGCTTTAGTTGTGAGATGCCAAATAAAACACAGCATTCATCTTAATCCAGGGAGTTTTTTCTGGTTAGTCCTCTGCATCTTCTCCCTGCTGGGGTACAGAGGGGCTGGACGGGCAGTTTCTGGTGGGTAGCTTCATCATCTCTGATATTTCAGTATTTTTGAGGATCTACACTGACAGGCTGGACAGTTGGCTACAGAGTTTGCACCTGGTTAAGGATTTGTCCCACGTCCGCAGCGAGGATCCTGCATCATACTGGGACTTGCATCGGGATGGGATGCAGCACAGCACAGTGCTCCGCAAACAAGCCCCTCTTTATGTGCCTGTCAGTCCACGTGTCCTTACTCTGCAGCCAGAGGTGAAAAGGTCTATCGAAGCGTCTTTGATGGGACAGCATGAACAGAGGATGAAGAATGGTAGGGAAAGCTGTGTTGTGGTTTCTCTTCATACCTTCATGCGGATGCACCATCAACCTTGGAAAAACAAGTGTTGCTTAAAGCAGATGTTTGCTGGATGCAGTGTTGACATCAGCAAGGAGCTGCAGGGCCGCAAGTGTAAGCACCACCTACGTCCTCTTCTGTGTGACCCTGAAGAACATTCACTAGACACCAGTGGCATTATTTTTATTCAAGACTTGCTGGCAGGGTTTTGAATGTGCTGATTTGGTTTTGCGTCGGTGTAAATTAGTGAAAAACAAGATTAATGTGAAAGTATTAAGAAACAAGAGGAGTGCCCTGAGTCTGACCTGTTTTGTGCAAACATGGCACTGCTGACCTCAGGACGAGCCTGCAGTGGCCCAGCGGTGCCTGGAGATACTTCTGCTGTTGGTGATGGCTGGGGAGGGTGTTGTGGGCTTGCAGTGCCGAGGGCTGCTATGCCACATTTTGGAGGCTAGTGTACTTTTGGAAAGGAAGCAAGAAAGTTGAGCCTGACAAGAAAAGATGTGTTTTGCATTGCTGAAAGAAGCCCATTGTTTTCTAAGGGGAAACAGAATTGGAGAATGAACCGTGTAGCTTTTATACATTTATCTGACTGACAGGCAAAAAATAAAGAGCCCAAGCAAGCCCCTCTGACACTGGGGGCAGGACAGTGTGGAAGAGAAGGGAAATGCAGCCTCGGCTTCTTGGGAGGGGAAGCAGCACGTGAATGCCTGCTCCTGTCTTTTATGGGGGATTTTTGCCACAAGCAGGAGGCTGCGGTGCGGGTTTGTTGTGCCTGATAGGAGACATCAGGAGGGGAACATCGGGTCGTGGGACGTTGGGCAGAGGTGGGACATCAGGTGGTGGGACACCGGGCAGTGGGACACGCTGGCTTTAGCTGCTGCTGCTCTGCAGGCCTCTGCCAGAGCAGCTTTGAGGACGAGGCGAAGAAAAGAAAACAATTCGGAGGAAATCTGTCTTATTTAGTTATTTTTATGTGTTTAGCACGTTTCTGTGGGCAAAGGCCGCTTGCAGAGAGATAAACCATTAGGCTATACGGCCACCTCCTGGAGGACGTGGGTATCTGCTCGGCGCCGGGGCCACCCGTTGGGTGCTGTGTGCGAGGGGAATACCCACACAGCCCTCGCTGGGCACCCAGCCCGAGGCCAGCACAGCTGCTGGGCGTTAAACAGCAGAGTGGATTTTGTGCCTCCCTCCCAGGGCACCAGAATGAGTACTGAGAGTTAATTCTTTGTGAATTAAACCTTTAAAAATACATTAGACGGAGTAAACGCAAAGGCATCGTTTGTTAGGGTAGGAAGCCTAGCTGTCATGTGTTTTTGTTTAACAAGGCCTGAGGAAGTTATTAATATTTATTTGAGCTGTTTCGTGGAGCTTTTTTAGTGTTCTTCACGTTTCCTGCTGCGACAGAGAGCAGCCAGATGGGTTTGGGGAATCTTGTTTGGGCAGAGCCTGGCAGGGAGCACACGACGGGGGCTCGCCCCGACCGGGCGGTACCACCGGGCGCACGGCCCCTGCTCCTCCACCAGGCCAGAGCCCGGTGTCACCTGGACGAGGGGACCAGGTGCCACGAGCCGAGTGCTGAGGAGCTGCTGTGGGCACGCCTTCATCCTGGCCTAAGCGTGCCTTTGGTTCCTGTTTGGAGCTGAGGAGTAAAAAGGCCCGCTGGGTTGTGCAGGCCTCTTCCTTCGTGGCTCTCAGGACTGCTCAGGCGACTGAAGCGGGTGGGCTTGGATGCCTCGTGTTCATCAGCAGCATCTCCTCGGGTGTGATTCAGTAACTTTCCACAGTTCTTTCCCCCTTCTCCAAGGGGAGAAACAGGTTACATCTCCCCTGCGCCGGTCATTCAGGGTTGTGTTTTATGGTTACCTTGTACATAGATCTGGTGTAATAAAGCATGTGAATTGCTGGTGGTGTTTGCAGTCATCAGGCAGCTCATTTTGCAGCAGAAGCTGTTGAAAGCAATCTCTTCTTTATCTTCGTGGAGCCCAAAGCACAAGGGCTGTGGGGCTGGCAGGAGGCCCCCTGCCACAGCCCAGGGTGGCACCTCCCCAGCTTACCACAGCAGGACTGCAGGGCTCACCTCCCCTCCGCCTTTGTGGCATTTACCCGCCTTTCTCTTTTCCAGATATTCTACAGAGTTGTAGCAGACATTGAACCTGGAGAGGAGCTGTTACTGTTCATGAAGAGTGAAGATTATTCACATGAAACAATGGCTCCGGACATCCATGGTTAGTCACCTCTTATCTAATATGAGGTATCCAAAAAATTAGGGAGATTTCTCGTCTGTTGCAATACTTTCGAAATCCAGAATAGTTTGCCTGTAGCCAGGGAGGAGAGCTGGACTATGGTTGTATTTGTCTATCTTCCACCCTTCTGTTTTTCTGAAAGCTGTTCAGTGAATAAACTGCTCTAATACTAACGTAACTCCTTCAGTGCCTCTGAGGTATGGCTGTGATCTCAAAAGCAGTGCTGGCAGTGGCACTGAAGGGTCTCTGTTTATTTTCTTTATCACGCCTGGCCCAAATAACTTCCCAAAAAATTGAGTGGTGCATTCTGTACCTGCCAGTCTGCTGAACTCTACTTTGCAGAGTTGATTTTTCTCAGCGTTGCGTCCCTGCAACTCTTTCAGATCTTACCTTCGTGTACACAAACCTCCCTGGCAGAAACAGAGGCCTGCAGAGGTAACTGAGGGCATCATTAAGGCTCCAGAAATGAAACTTAATTAGTTTTGGGGTACTGCAGAAGGAAGAGAGTCCATAGCATTGTCTCCAGACTGTGCTAGTTGCTGGTCCTTTAGGACTAAGATGTACGGACCCTGATAATGACTGTGTTTTTTTTTTTTTTTTTTTGTCAGTTTGCCAAACAACTGCTTTTTTGAAAAGAGAAAATCTCAGGTTGTTAATGTCGCTGTCACTTCTGAGAACACAGCCATCCTTCCTACTCGTGCTCATTCATTATTCATCCAACACACAGGGCCTGGGTGTAAAACTCCTGAGCTCCTGCTGATGCTGTGCAGATTGGGATGCAGATTGGATCAGATTTGTCCCCACCTCCAAATGCTTCTCCTGCTCTGCTGTCCATAGTGCAGCGGGTTAGGAAGCCACAGCTGGCTGTAGGATATCAACTGGATGCTCGTTAGATTGCGGTTCATGCCAATGTGGCCATTGTACAAATTCTTACAGATTTGGACTGCACACAGGGGTCTTCCCAGGGCAGGGCATGGGTGTCAAGGGCTGTGCTTTCTTATACCTGCCTGTACAAGGCAGGTATATATAACTGCCTATACTCAAGAAGAGTTCGGGGATTATTCATTCATTCTAATTTGGTGTGGGTTTTCTCTTTTCCCTTTTTTTTTTTTTCTTTTTTGTGCTGCTGACTTTATTTGTTGCTAAAGTTGTCACGCTTTTTAAACATACTGTTTTCTATGCCTATTCCTTCTGGGCAACTGTATCAACAGCACCAGAGGAGTTTTCTGCAGTCACACACAAGTATGTGTCCCACAGGGCTAATTTAGGAACAGATTGAACCAAAGTATTGCTAGTGGAAAGCAGTCCTAGTGGTGATTTCTCTGGAGCAACTCAGCCCTCAAGTAGGCACCAGTTATATCCATTTGAGATTTCAGCCAGACTCCTTGGCACCTGGGCATTTGTATCTGCAGGTCAGATAACTCTGGAACCAGAACAGGGCATGTGGGCAGTCAGTAGAAAATCCAACAGAAAAAAAAAAACAAAAAAAAAAAACATGGGATTCTCTTCTTCACATCTGCATTCCAGAATTTTCATCTCTCTCTGGCTCACCTTAAACAGGGAGGGTGCTGGAAGAGAACTCTAATGGAAATGAAGGGTCTTCTACAAGCTATGAACACCCTTTGGGCTATTTGAAATGCTGGTGTTTGCGTCAGTCTCCTTCATTCAGATAGGCAGAGACCAACAGCCTCCACTGGATATCCACCTTAGATCCCGTATATCCCTTTTTAGGATAGTGTTAAACACACTGACCTTTGTACCAAGCCAACGTTAGGAATCTCTGTTGGTTGTCACCCAGGCAGTTAACAGGTAGCATTGCAGTGTCATATATTGTAGAATTAAAGCAGTATTAGAAAGCATTACAAAGCATCCTTGTTTCTTTTGTGTTTTTCATTCTTTTTTTTCTTCTTTTCACTAAATAGCCGTCTATTTAAGTACACTGTGGAGTAACTCCTGAGAGTAACTAAAAATGACTGAAAATTGAGGCAGTCTCACCAACCATTTTGTCTTCCAGAGGAGCGCCAGTATCGCTGCGAGGACTGTGACCAGCTCTTTGAGTCCAAGGCTGAGCTTGTAGACCACCAGAAGTTCCCCTGCAGCACACCTCACTCCGCGTTCTCCATGGTGGAGGAGGACTTCCAGAAAAAGCTTGAGAATGAGAACGACCTTCAGGATGTGCATGAAATCCAGGAGTGTAAAGAGTGCGATCAAGTCTTCCCAGATTTGCAAAGGTAGGAATTAATGCTTAAAACGTGGTTTAATAAGGCAAATTCTGCAATGGCTTCAGTCAGATCATGCAGGGCATCAGCCAGGGCAGAATCTTACACCTTTTGATGAGTAAAATTTCTCTGCTCATTGGTGTTTTAGAGCATGGAAATTGATGGAGTCTCAGTAAATCAGAAATTCAGTTGTTAATAGGGACCTTAATTTACAAACTGGATCTTCTGATAATCAGATCTTTAGATGGCATGAGTTGGACTGGTGGCAGTGAAATCAGAGGAGTGATTGTAGTTCAGATGAAGTGAGTTCTTGTTCTCATTTTTGGGTAGAAATTACTTAAAGCATCTCTGAATGGTATTCACTGATTTGATCTTTGCAAACAAGCCATGCTAGGCAGAGGCAGGTTGGTTAGACTGTGTTCTAGATATTAATATACATATGTACAGCCATACCTTCTTGAAACATCGGGGTTCATCTTTCTCTTACATATATCTGTCTGCATAAACAGACAGACCCATATGCATATGTCCTTGAAACTTTGTATAGGTAAGAATGTAAATACAAAGTACAACTTCATATGCTGAAGTTAATTTACGTGTTTCCCGTCACTGTATTTTTTGTGGCTACTTAACGTAATGTATTGCAGTGCAGCAAGTTTTGCAAATTACTGAAAGGTATTGGGAGTGCTCTGGAGCTTCTGCAGTACATCCCTCACAAATTCACACCTTAATGCTCTCACTTTGAGGATGCGGGAGGGTTCTAGCAGTTGTGCTGAGGTATCTCGGCAGGCAGACACTGGGTCAGATCCTCTGCTGTGATGGGACAGAAGAATGTCATATGAAGACAATTGATAGCAGCAGCAGATGTGGGCCAGTATCTTTTGCTTCCAGGCAGGGTATGTGCAGCAGAATCCACGCTCCTACAGCTTTTTTCCCGTCTGCATTGTGTGGGTACAACTTAGGTAATTGCATTAATTATGCACTTTTAGGGACAGCAGTGTGTTTATTTGCATTGCTCGAAAATCACATGCCGTTTAAATATCACATGCCATAAAATCACTCGTCCACTAATAGAGTACTTTGCAAGTTCATGTTTTTTGTAGAAATCCTTACTAATCCATGGCTCAGGATCTCATGGTGTGTGCTGAGGTGGGACGCCAGCATGGATTTGTGCACGTGCAGGGCTTGTCCCTTAGGCCTTCTCATCCTGGATGTGCCAGGTGCTGATTGTGCAAGGCGAAGCCCCCTTCCCCAAACCACAGACGCTCCCAGGCTCCTGCTGACTGAGCAGCGGCTGCTCGCTGTTGTGCAGGCAGTCTGTGATCGGCGTGTCGTACGACTTGACCGTTACGCCTCCTCAAAATTAACGGCACCAAAATGAGAACGCGGTGTGCCAAACGCTGCTCCCATGGGTCAGCCGCACGGAGTGTGAAGTTGTGCACACGCAGTGCCTTGCTCGCTGCCTGCTGTTGGGCAGTTTCCAGCTCCACGTGTCTAATTTTCAGTCCGAGTGATGGATGCAGAAGGGCTGATGTCAGTAGAGAAGTTGAAAGGGCTGCAGCAGGGTGGGTGCGGCAGTAGTTGGGACCGACATTTCTCTACATCGTGAGTTATTTGGTGTTAAAGCTCTTTTCTGCCCATGAACCAGAGGACAATATCTAACATATGGGAATCATTGAGCAAATGTAAATTTAGCTTAAAATATTAAATATTGAAGAGAAAGGGCAGAAAACAAAGAACGAGTCATCATAAATAGATGGGCAGTACTGTGAGAAAGAGTGAAAAATGAGAGAGAATGCAGTCATTCTCCGAACTCTTGAATTATTGAGAGGCTAATACACCACAAAGACAGTTCACAGCAAAAAAAGTACAGAAGCATGCTATATACAGATTATATAAAACAAAAGGCCCGAATGAGCCATGCTGGAGGGTGTGCATAATTAAATTGAGAAAGAGCTGAGTGTGAAGATTGAGGTCTGGACATCTGGGGAGGGCCAGGAGCGCTCTGGTGCTGATGGTGGGTGGTGTACTCACATCAGGTGTCTGGCAGAGTGGGGACAAGGGTCTCTCTAGGTCTGACTGAGATTGGTTTCCCAGTGCATGGTGGAGATGCAATTGTTCTAGAAGTGTTTGCAGGCAAGGCTGCTAACATAATTGCTGCAGATGAATACTAAAAGACAAATTCAGAAAATTCAGAGGTGAAAATGACTTCAAAGAGATGCAAAAGAAATTAGGTAGGAACTGAATATCCTGCTAACAGACTGAACAAACTACGAAGAAAAGAACTACATAATTGAACACAGTTAGTAATCATCAAGGATAACTTTACTCTTAGTGTGCTGTATTCAGAAGCATTGTTCTGCTTCCTTATGCTCATTCTGTCCTCCACCAGTGGAGTTATTCCGGCCTACTCCTGCTGTAAGAAGATTGACTCCCATTGCAGGAGTGGAGCTACATCAGGTGATAGGATCCTAGATGTCGTTAGAGTGAGAGCGATAAGGAAGAAATGATTCAGAGTACAGGGAGGAATTACCAGAGTGAAATATTGAGAGGTGGATGGAATGATCTCCTTGGGGAGTGATGGAAGCATCATCTCCCGGAGCATTTGCAAGTGGCTCGGTGAAACATCAGCCAATGTCTTACTGTGGTACAGAGGGGATGCTCTGCCTCCCAGCAGGGACAGGCCTGACACGCAACGGGCCTGGCTCTGTCAGGATTGGGCCTTTGGGGCTCTTTCTTTCCTTTTTTTTTTTTCCTTTGGTTACATGCTCTGTTGTCTCCTCTTCCTACACTGATTTGTGAACCCCTGCTCCTGTTTCCGCAGCCTGGAGAAGCACATGCTGTCCCACAGCGAGGAGCGGGAGTACAAGTGCGACCAGTGCCCCAAAGCTTTCAACTGGAAGTCCAACTTGATACGTCACCAAATGTCGCATGACAGTGGCAAGCACTACGAGTGTGAGAACTGTGCCAAGGTACAGTGAATTTGTAGGCTGCCCGGCATGTCTCGTGTCGCTGAGCCCGCAGGGGCAGCCGGGGTTGGGATACTCGAGGGCGTAGCACTCCCGCAGTGTTTCAGCCCGTTTCCCAAGGGTTTAAATCTTCACTTTGTGTATGTTAGCTTTCCACCCCTTTCGATTTGGAAGGACACTACTGCAATATAAATCAAAGTAAGAAAAAATGCCAGGTTCTGACTGCGCTGAGCGCAACCGTCTCATTCCTAGAGCATCTGTATCACTTCCAGCACGGTGCTTGCTGCACAGATTATTTGTATAAAATTTTGTTTTACCAAATTCCCAAAGCCTGCGCCTTTTGCTTAAGGACTTCCTCATGTTTAAGTGCATTTGCTGCAATAATGGGAATTTTGCATTGAGCTGACACTTGTAAGATGCAGCTGAGCCCTAGATACTGGGACTGTGAGTGAGATTTCTTGCTGCCATGTGTCCAGCAAAGTATTTCTATTGCAGTAATGTCTGGAGGTTTCCCGTAGCCACATTTTGACTCATTTTCTGCAAAGGTGTTGCACAGGAAGTCACTGGCCTCAAAAGCATGACTTCTAATCGCAGGAGCAAATGCTTCTGCTGTAGTGGCTGCACAGGGGCTAACAGCTCCACCAAATATTTGGCTGATCCTGGGAAACAGAGGCCCCGTCCTGCAGGCACAGCTCCCACTGATGCCCATAGGCCGTGTTGAGGTGCAACAAGCATCCACCGTTTTTTAATCCCAAAAAGCTCCCAGTAGCTTTGAGGTCTGAATTCTGAAAGACGCTTGTGTTAACTGGCTTCTTCTGCGGTTAAGTTTCTTGGTTAATGAGTACTCATTTCCTAGCAGGTTTTCACGGACCCCAGCAACCTCCAGAGGCACATTCGTTCCCAGCATGTTGGGGCTCGTGCTCACGCTTGTCCAGAGTGTGGCAAAACGTTTGCCACTTCTTCAGGCCTCAAACAGCATAAACACATCCACAGCAGTGTCAAACCTTTTATATGTAAGTCTTCCACTAAACGTCTTTGGTTAAGTGTATTTCTTGTGTCGAAAAGCGCCATAATCTGCAGGCAGGAGGTTGTGTTGCGCTTCCTTGGCTTCTCCCACTGGTTTCGTGGGGGCTGTGAGTTATAAATGAGAATTGGCTAATTCATAGTCCGATGCACAGCATTGCTTTCATATGACTTTCCTTTTCAGGCAGACACTGTGTGATGTATAAATGTACCTCTTGTCCCTGGGATATTTTTCCACGCATAGATGCAAAGAGCAAGTTGGGAGTGAGATTTGGCAAGAGGGAGCCGTGCTTTGCACCACGCTGAGCTGGCTGCTCTCCTTCCTGCTCCTTTGGAGGAGCAGCAGCCCCTATGCTGCAGGCGGTGCTGGATCCATCCCTGCCATGCAGGGCAGCATTGGTGCTGGTGCTGGGGAGGAGGTGGCAGTGCCAGCAGGGGCAGGGAGGGTGTCCCATCCAGCTGGAGGGGTGGCACAGTCTGGGTGTGCTGGGTGTTAGGCAGAGCCAGCAGGACCTAAAAGCTTTCTTTGCTTTAGAAATTAAATTCGGGCCACAGGGTCTCTCCAGCAGATAACATGAGTTTTGCAGGAATTGGAAAATAAACCTTAAAGCCATTGTATATCAGCCAGAGGAGCTTGCTTCCCTCCTCGAGGCTCTTTTCCATGCCCCGAATTTAAGTATTGGGTTTAGCTATTAGAGCTTTGCCAGCAGCTGCTCCAGCAATAAAACTTGCCTCATATGTGGGCCTGACTCTATACCGGGCTGTAAATCAGGTCCTCAGAGTCCCAAGGGTTGTGTTTGCTACTTGGCCAAATCCTGGTGTGAGATCGGAGAATCTGGGTGCACAGTAATGTTGCAAGTTGCTTTCTCTCCCTTTCACCAGGGAAGTAGAGGCAAAAAATATGTAAGAATATTATTCTTGCTAGCGTTAATGTCCTCCACATACTTTTCAGACACCTGCTACGGCTTTAAAAGCACCTTATGAACACCTCCCTTCCTTGTTCTCTAAACTTCTTCACCTTTTGCTGTTCTCAAAAAGAATTTACCCAAATGTCGTCTTGATACTTTTTTCCATCTGCCTGTATTTTCTGTACTCCTGTTTCACACCAAGTCTGACAGGAGAAGCGGCACCCCAGCCAGGCAGCATGCTAGGCACGGCAGGTTGCTGTCACAGCAGAAGACAGCAAAGCTGCAGCTCCAGCCAACGCTGCACAGTCCTGTTTGCTGGAGGGGGCAGCTGCGACTGGGGCATTTGCCTCCTCAGCATATACAAACCTAGGGAGCTCTAAAACGCTGCTTTGACACATGCTTTGGGTCTTACAATGCCTCGAGGGGAGCAGTAATGGCTTGCAAGGCTAATTTATGGGAAGTCTGTATATCTGCCATTGGGTTAGATAATCCTTTTGATGGGCTTCTTCTCTAAGAAGATGTGTAACTAACCCAATCCAATAATAAACATCACTAATAATTCTTAGACCTAGGATTACAGGTTAAGTAATTACACTTTGAATTTATACTTATTAGACAACGATAGCTTCCGATCCAGGTAAGGAACCTTTAGCTAGTCCTCTTGCAGCCGGTGCCCTGCATAAAAATGCGAGAGTGGCACCTCTCTCAAATGAAATAATCTTGAAATGTTTTTGTTACTATTTATCCTGATAAATCAAACCAGCAACCAGTGCTCTTGAAATGCACAGTATGAGAGATGAAAACCCATTGAGCAATCCCTGAATAATAGCCATGTAATTACAGAACAAAAGGGTTTGGAGACCACATGTTGGTAGGCTTTGCTGAGCAATGGGAGGGAGGTAGGGTCACCTCAAGGAGATATCTGTTTTCCACCAGGAGGCCACACACCATGATTTACTCTACCAGTCTGTTTATGGCAACTGTCTCTTATTACAGTACACCGCCCAAGCTTGAGTGAAAACTCACCAACACTAAGGTAATTACTCACTGCCTTCGCAAAATCTCCAGCCTCTCCAAATAGAAACCACATGCCATAATAGACCGAACATATTCGGAATAGTACTTACAGTAATTTTTTTAATAAGCAGAAAATATGCAAAGTTAACTGCTGGCTAATTTGGGGTCCAGAGACGATCGCGGTACGGAGCGTGCTTAAGCACGAGATGAATTTTTGCAATCTGGGAGACAGGCTGGGAGTTTGTGTTAAACCTGGGTCTGCGCAGCAATAAAAGCTGCGAGGAGGGAAGCTTCCCTTACAAGTTAGCTGCTTAAAAGTATGGCGCTAAGATTTAAAGGATGTAATAAGGTGTAACAGGAGAAATCAAACCCAGCTTCTGTTGCTTTGATACGTGGAAGCAATTAAAGTTGATAACCATCCCCCGTCCACTAAATTTTAAGCAAAGCTTTACTTGGAAATAAAAGTCATGTGGTGAAAAAGAGGTAGATCTTGTAACAAGGGCTTGCCTGAGTAGTCCTGGCTCCCGGGACTCCCGCGGAGGTCGGGGCAGCGCAGGCGATCTCCACAGCTGATCTCCTGCAGAACCGGCAGGCGTTGGGTGAGCGGCTCGCTGCCGCCACATCCCGCCCGGGTTCAGGTGACAGCCCCCGAGAGTGAGACTCCTCTGGGCAGTAAGGACTTGGGACCTGTCCCCGAAATTTCTTTGTCAACCTTGAAAGCCCATGTTTTTAATAGGCTGTTAAATGCAAGAGGCACCTCATTAAACAGTTTTAAATAGCTGTTAGTCTCAGAAAGGTGAACTCCTCAGTACAGCGGTTAATTGTTTCATCAATGTAATAATAAAAAATCTGTATATTTTAATGTTTTTTGCCATTATCAATTTAATTGTGTTTTAAAACCGAGATCAGATGTATTAGTCAAATGAACAATTTAGAACTCTCTTTAAGAGAGTTTGGAAGGATCTCTCTAAGTTGTGTGTATGTTTGCGTTTCTCCAGGAGTAGGATATACCTCAGTTCTGTTGCCTTTTGGGTAGTTTAATGGAGACTAATAAATGGATAATATATCAAGGCTCTATAAAGGAGAACTTCCCAACTCTAGGAAGACTAGATCTGTGCCAATAAACCCTTCTTCCCCCAGATGCTACTCTGACTGCAGCATTATATTTAATATAATCCTGTAGATAAGGAGCAGGCCCTTAGCACAACCTGTTAGAAAATCAAAAGCCCATAAAATGTGATTAGTTTTAAATCATACACTAGCCTAGTTTTGTAAACGTATGCATTTTCAAAAGGGAAGATGGGGATTTTCTTTTTTGAAGAAAAATACGTTGTCTGATGCTCTGCTGTAATGTATTGGGCATAACTTTATCAGTGCAGATGGAGTTTTCCTGCTTGGATGTGATGGGAATTGGCCCGTAATATCCAAGATGAAGGTTGTGAAAGCCTGTGGATGTGCTCACTCAAGCTATACCGTTGTGGTCAGTTTAATTTTGGTTTCTGTGATCAGCAAGTGAACTTTTTGTGCAAGAGCTCAGCAGTGATGGTGAGGGCTGCACAAAGCTTCCGTAAGCTTAGCTGTGGGAGCCTGATTCTGTACCATGAGGTACGGCAATGAGTTTCTGCAGTGTTAGAAGAGACATTATGCCTAGGATGAGGCTAAAGATAGGAGAAAATAGCAGAAAATTAGGGATTTATACTGCAGCAAGTGAACAACAAATAGTTCTATATTAAATAAAAAATAGTTCCATATTAAACAGACAAAATATTTTCCTAAAAGAGAAACAGAAGGCACTTACTAAGAAAAAATCAAGCATTAAAAAGGAACAAGAGCAGCTCTCCTCTTCTCTTCTTTTCTTTTCTTTCTCTACTCTGCTCTTTTTTTTATTCTTTTTTCATTTTTTTTTCCCCCTTTCTCTTCTGTTTCTTTCCTTGTGAATGAAGATTTCCAACAGGAACACTAACTGATATACAGCAACAAACATTCTTCCTGAATTACCGCATTGCAAATTTCCTGTGCTTGGGCCCAATTCTGCGCTCTTTACCCCACGAATTGTCCCAGGGATGTCGACGGGGCATGAATAGGGAAAAGGGGTGGGTGCAGCACGGGCAGGATCAGGCCCTCGAACAATGGGAGCATTGTTGCTGAGATATGGAGCAGCCTACTGAAGAGGTAAACAGTCGAGACATGACAACAAGTGGTCAAGTTTCTCAAGGGCAGCGATCTGGACGAGCAGGAAGGTTAGCGCAGGCCCCGGTGCGAGTGGAAGTCAGAGGACGTGATTGCAGTTCATGGGAACCAACAGTGCAGGATGGGATACATTCAATTCAGTTTCCTTTGCAGGCTTAAAATAGAGCCATTGTAAATTATGTCAGTCTGTCTCAAATCATGAAAATGATTGTTAAAAAGGCCTCAGAATACACAATGTGTATTGTTGTGCGGCTTTGATGTGTGAAAGATGAGAGCCTATGATATAACGCAAATTAAATAAAAATACAGTGGCAACATGCTTTTTCCTGGCTGGGAAAAAAAAAAGGGGGGGGGATTTATTACAGAGGGATAACACTGCTTACTGATAATGTTGTTGCCTTGTTTTTAAACAAAGCTGGAGCTGATAGCAGTAGAAGCAAGTTAGTCCAGAGGCACGGAGAAATATTAGCGTGTTGAAGAGCACAGCACATAGCGCAGCTGGGGACATGCCTGCTGTCCCTGCTAGTCCAAAGGGTGGGAATAGAGGCCAGAAAATTCATTAAAATGGTAACCTACGCTAAATGTAAGAAGGAAAAAAAAGTGATGTGAAGATTTAAAAAAAAAAAAAATCTCATTGTCTTCATTGACATGATTCAATCTCCATAGCAGTGTCTCGCCCTGCACTGGTGACGGGGTGACTTTCAGCCTCCTGCTACCAAAACTGCTGCCTGGAAGCTGTGCTGCAGCACGATGAGTGTCGCAGGCCAGCTCAGGCCCAGGAGATCGAGGTAGATCTCCCCTTGGCTTTCTCCAAGTGCTTCTTTTGTGAGGCTGAAGTTACTCTCATCCCAGAGGAGCTTGAAAGGAAATCCATTGAGCTGTTCTGAGCATCGGACACACAAACAAATACAGCTGCATTTTTAAAGGAAATTGCTGTTGAAATACGGTGTATTTTTTTCGTGTGCAAGAAACAAATAAGCAATATTAAGACTAGTAAAGTTATTAAAACATGGAATTCAAAGTTATGGCTTCTAAGGCACCTGTAGGGAGCATATGCATTACATGTATAGAAATGCTTTGGGCATGCAAGAGTACCAGGCTGAGGTTACTCTAGAAGCTGTAGCCTGGGCTTTCATGAGATTAACTTCTTAACTGTAAATCGAAAATAATGTCTGTTAATCATAGTATGCCCTTGGAAATACCTGGTTGTCTTCTCCGCTGCCTCTTTCGTATCCGTGGGTCTTGCAGGCTGAGAGCTCTGCCAGGCAGCTCTGTCTGTCTCCTGCCTGGCCCTGCAAATGTTTCTGGCTAACTTACACGTGTGCGCAGTGACGCTGACGGAGGCATTCGGGGACATGGGTGCTCCCTCGTCAGGAGCACCGTGGGTTCATCCGTGTTACAGCACCGGGCCACGGCTCGTGGCAGGGCTCTGGGTGCTAATGCAATGTGAAATAATGGTATCAAATGTGCAACACTGTGCAATGCAAAGAGCAAACAAGGAACCAAAAGCGTTATCTTTTAGTGATTTCAGACCTGCTCTGGTTTGTTGGAGGGGTTTTTTTGGTGCTGTCTTTAGACATTTGTCTGCTTGGATGCCTTGCTTTGGAACAGTACAATAGCTTTTGTGCACCCAGACTTCTCCTTAACGGCTTCCTAATTGACATTTGGAGGGTAAAAATGGTTTTATTTGCAAAATTTTGAGGGTGGGGGCAATTACCATAAAGCCTGAGATTTGTTGTTGTTGTTGTTTACATACAGGTGAGGTCTGCCATAAATCCTATACTCAGTTTTCAAACCTTTGTCGACATAAGCGCATGCATGCTGATTGCAGAACCCAAATCAAGTGCAAAGACTGTGGACAAATGTTCAGCACTACGTCTTCCTTAAATAAACACAGGAGATTTTGTGAGGGCAAGAACCATTTTGCAGCAGGAGGATTTTTTGGCCAAGGCATTTCACTTCCTGGAACCCCAGCTATGGATAAAACGTCCATGGTTAATATGAATCATGCAAATCCGGGCCTTGCTGACTATTTTGGAGCCAATAGGCATCCTGCTGGTCTTACCTTTCCAACAGCTCCTGGATTTTCTTTTAGCTTCCCCGGTCTGTTTCCTTCAGGCTTGTACCACAGGCCACCTTTGCTACCTACTAGTTCTCCTGTTAAAGGACTACCGAGCGCAGATCAGACAAACAAAAGTCAAAGTCCCCTCATGACCAATCCTCAGATACTGCCAGCCACCCAGGATATTTTGAAGGCACTAAATAAGCAACCATCTGTAGGGGAAAATAAGCCAGTGGAGCTTCAACCAGAGAGGTCCTCTGAAGAGAGGCCGCATGAGAAACTCAGTGACCAGTCAGAGAGTAGTGACCTTGACGATGTCAGTACCCCCAGTGGCAGTGACCTGGAAACCACCTCTGGCTCTGATCTGGAAAGTGACATTGAAAGTGAGAAAGAGAAATTTAAAGAAAATGGTAAAATGTTCAAAGACAAAGTAAGCTCTCTGCAGAGTTTGGCTTCAATAAATAATAAGAAAGACCACAGCAATCATTCCATTTTCTCACCATCTTTAGAGGAGCAGACTGCGGTGTCAGGAGCGGTGAATGATTCTATAAAGGCTATTGCTTCTATTGCTGAGAAATACTTTGGTTCAACAGGACTTGTGGGGCTGCAAGACAAAAAAGTTGGAGCTTTACCTTACCCTTCCATGTTTCCCCTCCCATTTTTTCCAGCATTCTCTCAATCAATGTATCCATTTCCTGATAGAGACTTGAGACCGTTACCCTTGAAAGTGGAGCCCCAATCACCCAGTGAACTCAAGAAGATCCCAAAGGGAAGCTCTGAGTCTCCCTTTGACCTCACCACTAAGCGTAAGGAGGAGAAGCCCGTTACTCCCATACCCTCAAAGCCAGCAGCTCCGCCTGCGGCAAGCCAGGACCAGCCTCTAGATCTGAGCATGGGCAGCAGAAGTCGAGCCAGTGGCATAAAACAGGCCGAGCCTCGGAAAAACCACGTCTTTGGTGAAAAGAAAGGAGGCGACCTCGAGCAAAGGAAAGCGTCTGAGTCCTCTTTGCAGCACGCCCGACCGACTCCCTTCTTTATGGATCCCATTTACAGGTAACGCTGCTCTCTGGCACCCGTTGGTACAGCAGTTAGGTCTGCCAGGGCCACCTGCCCGCAGGCACGGGACAACCCCGTTCCCTTCCTGCCGACCCTACAGGGGTTACCGCAGGGGGAAAGGGGCAGGCTGCCTGCTGACCTGCACACCCTGGGTGCACTAATGCAGTAATTAGCAAGTCTTCATTACTGCCCTACTTGCACTGAGTTGCTGGTTTAACCTGCACAGCTTGATGTGCAGGACTGTAGCCTCTTACCCATAGATGCACTGGCATCAGTAGTAAGGGGTTTTATATTCACTGTGTGTTTGACAGCACTGGTTTGCCACAAATTACTTTTCTTCCAAAATGCTTCCAACCTGGCTTACTGCCTCCTGTATCTTTTCTTCCCTGGAAATCAGAGTGCATCCCAAAAGGCTGCCGGTTGTGCACCGCCTCTTTGTTCTTCCTGAATTAAATGGCAAGATCTCATAAGTACAACGAGAAGCAAATTTATCTTAAGGTGTACAAAAAGTATGGAAATTGAGAGTGATTTCTGCCCCTTTTAACATTGATTTGAGTAATGGCTGGATTTATCTAGGCATTTCATTAGTATAATTGAAGGCACAATGTCCCTGTGTGTACAAAGCCTAACCATGGGTTAGTTAATCTGATCTACCCTACGAAATCAATGGGAGCCTTTGTGTTGGCTTTGACAGGCACACAAGCAGACACTGTCAGTCAAGTGAGGTTTTGAAAACCAGTTGTAAAATCCCAACCCCTTGGTGTCTTCCAGTAGAGCTGACACCAATCTCACTGGGATCTGGATTTCACCTACATCCTGTGTACGTCAGCCCCCGTTTGTGCCCTTTGCCTTTCTGTTTCCGTATCTGCAATCAGCTGAAGTCATGCATCTAAATTAGTCTAGGGAAATATTAGCCAAAAAAAATGTTTGTTTATAATCTAAATGACCGATTTTACAGCCTATTGTTAAAAAAAGTTATGGCCATGAAAACGATGTTAATTTGTTATTACTTTACCTAAAAAGAATTGCTGTGGGCATAGTGTTTGCACAATGCTCTCATGTAAGACAACAGGTAGTCATTATGAAGAAACATGGTATGATGCTATTTACTGGGATGATTTTATATATGTCAGATTGATATCTGTATTAGACCGTAGGTTTTATTTGTGTCATGGTGATTTTAAATGCCTGAAGCAGTGGAAATAATTATTTGTGTTTTATGGTCCTGCATGACAAACTAATGAAGTCTGTAGAAATTCTGGCAACGTAGTGCAGGGGTGGATGTTACTGAGCTGTCCTTTGCCATGAATTACATCTACGTGAGGACAACAGGGTCTGTCCCTTAAACCGTACACGTCAGTGACAGAGAAAGCAAAAAGACCTCAAATTTCCACACTGCTTCGAATCACCCACATTGCGCTGCCCAAACACGCACGCTAGTTGATCCCAATCTTGGTTGGTGGCAGGTCAGCTCCAGTGCCTTCCTGCAAGCCTGCATTTCTCGTACAGCTCCGTTTAGGGCCACCTTGGCGTACGCAGAGGATGGTCTCCAGGATGGCGACGGCAAGGTCTCGCATGGGCAGGCGAGAAGGCACCTCTTGCTCACAGCTCCCGTTGCCTTGAATTCCACTCCTCTGAGTGGAGAGCACACTTGGTCACCTTATTTCTTCATAAAAGTCCTCGGTAGTTAGTCATTGCTTTTTGCTATCATTATTGTTGGTCTTTTGAAGTGGGATTGCTTCCTATGTAAATGGCACGATGATCGCCCTTCAACGGCGATCCGCAGCCCCCGCCCGTAGCAATGAGCCGTGTGCGGGAACCCAGGGCTGACTGTACTTCCTTATCTCTTACCATTACCTCTGAGAAACAAACTGCTTGATGTATAATTGACTGCTTTAAACATGAGTAGCTGTATAATTATTAATATCTGAGACTGATTCATCATAAGCAAATCTAATTTTAACATTTACAGAGTAGAGAAAAGAAAGTTAACTGACCCACTCGAAGCTTTAAAAGAGAAATACTTGAGACCTTCCCCGGGATTCTTGTTTCATCCACAAGTAAGTATTTTTGGAATTTAGATGTTGTAAACAAGCCTATTGATGCTTCAAAGCAGGTGCAGAGAAATGAATGCGGTCTTAGTCATTTTTGGATTTCCTAAAACACACAGTTTTTGCTTCACCATTGTGGTGGAAAAGCGTAAGCATTGTTCTGAGCTTCTTGATGTTTTGCAGATGAAACAACATGTTTTGATTATAGAGGAAGCCAGATTCGAACTACATGTATGTTTTAGAACCGTGTTCCTCCAAAACCATAGCGTCGCCACCAACGCTCGCAGCTGCCCATCTTTTTCAGGGCCGTTGCAGTGGAGGCAATATTGCCTACAGGGAGTTGGTGTAGATTCAAAGTTGGGCAAGCATAACTGAGCATCCCAGCTATTTGCCTGTTTTTATACAATCGATTGCTTTTGTTAACGTTGAAGGACTCCCCAAAAAGAGAGAAAACCTTCTACCCAATGCATTCAACCCTCCTAATGCAAATGTCCTATCTAGCAGTCATGGGTGATAGTGTGTGCAGTGACTGTAGGATCCCTTCTCCTCCATGCATGAAGCCATGCTGTATGAGAGGGCTGCTGTGTTGTCCATAGGCCATAATCCTGCTTCTTACTTGCTGAACAACAATTTATGAGGGTGTCCTTGAAACAGTGCAACAAGCTCAAGGTGTATGCAGTACAGAAAGAGTACCTGTGTGCAGACTGCACGTTGCTTTTCTTCAGCAGCACTGCACCCTCATTCTGTCCTCCTCCTCTTTGCTTGAGGCAATTTTGAAAAAAAAAAAAGGTGCAAAATAAATAAATAAATATTTTGGCAAGAAATATCTTACTCTTGAAATAAAATGCTCTGTGTTATTCGCAAATTTGAACCCCTTGCTGACTATGGGCAGTTTCACCCTAATAGTGACACCTACATGGGTCTCGTGCAGCCAAGAGCTCCTGTCTCTGGCGCAGCTTCCTCTGAATTCCTGGGCAGACCACGCCACTAGTCTGCCTCAATTTGCCTTTTCATTTTTTTTCCCCCAATGAATACAACAGTTGTTATGTCCTAAATTGTACGGAATATATTCTGAAGTATGGGACTTGTGGAGATCTGGGAAGGACAGCTGATGGCATGTATCGTTGCAGATACACTGCCGTAATGCTCTTGCATGGGTGGAGAGTGCAGAAGCACAGCTCTTTCCAGTTCCAATGCCTGTAGGAAGTGAAGGGTCTATTAAGTATTAAAATTGTTGAGAATTTATGTACAAGATTTAATAGCAGCTCAGCACCTCTTGCTGAGTTACCTTATGTGCCAGAGTTGCAAAGTGACAAGTAGAAATTCCCATTCTGTAGCAGACAGTATTAATACACCGATGCACAAACGGGAGCTGAATCCTCGTTGTCTCCCCTGGTGTAAAACTGGGCTGGTTCATCAAGTGAGTGATCCTGTTTGAACAAATAAAGGGCTGTAAATTAACGGTAAATTATTCAAATGAGGCTGTTTAAGGTGCTGTATCAATGGAAGAAATAGTAGCATTGTGCTGAATCCTCGCTGGGTTTTCAGAAGGTGTAAATCTCTGTTGTTTAGTCAAAGAGAGTTGAAGGGACTGCAGGCTTCAGCACGGGTTGCTCTGATGCCATCAGCAGGTGTGGAAGGAGAGGCTCTTTGTATCAAACTGCACCATTAGGAGGTTGTTTGGGATGGGAAGGAGCCGGATACTTTTCTACGAAGCTTTGTGTGAGGGGGTTGCATGGCAGGGGGGAACCTGGAGGAAGATCTGTAGGGTGCTGGGAGAGGGTGACGTGGGCGTTCAGGTGAAATGGAAACAAGGGGCGTTCTGCTGTTAACGGCCAGGATCTGTCCCCTCTGGTGCTGGTTAGACCTCTCCTTGGTGCCTGAGGAAAGTGCCAGCACCGTCACCATGCCAGATGTCACCTCCGTGCCGCTGGGGCTGGCCGTGGGCAGAGTCCTCTCCCCATGGTGCTGGGGCTGTGCCCTGCCAGCAGCACCGCGGGGCAGGGGGATGCCTGCGGGGGCTTGTGCTGCTGCAGGTGGCTGCAGGGTTTTCCTGCCGTGTTTCCAGCCACTTTCTGCCTTTTTGCCCATCCCTCCACATTACTCATTTGCAATAGAAACAAATTCCGGGGTAAAGACTGGCTTTTGTTTTGTCACTTACCTGTCCGCTAGGTTAAAGCGTGTAACTTGTGAGATGGGCCACCAGTGTGACACACACTTGTAATTCACTGTAAAAGAAAAGGAAACCACCGTCACGTGTCCTGTCAAAAAAGTAAATGTCCAAATTTGCTTTCTCGCTGACATTAATAGAAGAAAGTCTCCTGCTTGCAAAGGCAGAGTTTGGTGCGGCGTTTATAGAGGACTGGGGAACAGCTCGCAGAAAAGTGTTGTTGTTTTATAGTCCCGTTCACCCCTGTAAAAGCACAGGTGTGGACTGCACCGCAAGTTTTCATTTTCTGCTGGCAGGCTCTGTCTCTGTAAAACAGGACAAAATATTTTTCATTGTTTGCATCCTACAAATTTGTATTTCTGTAGGTGAACTTATTTCTGAAACTTGTCATTTGATTAAACAAGAGCTTAATTTTTTAAACTTGCTAATAGGACCACTAACAGACAGACCTTTAAAATAGGTTTTGGACTAGAGATTAAAGGCATAAACTCTGCAGTCCCTGCAAAACTCCTCCCAGTGCCAGTGGCCAAAAGCTGCGAAAGATTAGGTCATGTAATTGTATTTCACAGTAATTTGCTGTTACAAGTGTTTTTAGGGAAAGAATGCCCCGATGCAACAAATCATTCAGGATAATGTCTTAATTAGTATCTTTAAATAAAATCTTAATTAGTAGTTTGATTGCAATGAGGGTTCCAATGCAGGAATAATGTGTTGTTTTTGTTTCAATTTTGCTCCCAGTTCCAATTGCCTGATCAAAGAATTTGGGTAAGTTCATTGCTTATATTTTTGATTTAATCATTGTGAAATAAATTGCATAAGAAAAATATAATATGAAAGATAGCTTACCACACAATTACGGAGCATGCCACTCTTTCCTACAGTGTGTTGTAGCTGTAGCAGATAAATATCTGTTATGTCCAATTGGCGTCATTTTCACTTCTCTAATCCTGCAGTTTTTATTTGGTGAAGGCAATGGGAGCTTTACCTAAGTAAGTAAGGGTTTCAAAATGAAGTCTTTGTTTATATTTAACTGAAATTGTTCCAAGGCGTTTCCTTCAGAGATTGCAGTGAAAATTTTCAGGCTGAAATCTTGTTAGATTGCAATAGTTATAAATATTTAATCTGCATTCTAGACATTAAAATATAGAGCCTCGAAGGGCTTCACGTTTCTGTCTCATATTGGCTTCAGTGGGAGTTAGTCACTTTAAGAGCTTTGAAGTTTTGAGCTTAATTGCTCATTGCAGTACTTAAAGCCCAAATAAAACACCCATTTATTTGCAGTGCTTGTGTCAAATTTGTCCTGTATGTGCAGTTACACGGAGTCCCCCTTATGTGAACAGGAATTGTGCTTTCTGTATCTGTGGGATAAACTTGAGCATGCTCTTCTATTTTCATAAAAACGTTATTTTTAATACGTCTAAATCGCTCTTGAAAAAAATAAAAAGAGCCACAGCAACTGCTTTTGCAGATGCAAGTGAAATAACACCGTGTTGTGCTCTCCCATTGCTGGCCCTCGCTGCACGGCGAACCCATAAATACTTGTCCCAGATTTTTCCCAACCTCGCAGCTTCGGGTCTCAGAGGGGAGAGCTGGGGCCGGGTGGCTGCGGCTCTGGGATTGACTCACGCTCGCTCATCACTCGCGGTGAGACGTGGACTAATTGCACAAGGTGAAGCCAGGATTTCATAAAACACGAGCTGAGGTGGCAATGTGCTCCTTCCTGCGTGCATCCCGGCAAGGGGAGCCCACGAAGGGTGCTGTCCTGGCTCTCCTCCACGTGCCTGCGGTCCACGAGCAGCCACGGAGCTTTGCTTTGTGTGCACATGGCTTTAAAGCCCCGTTTTCTGTCTGTAAAATGATGGCTGCTAGGATCCTGAGGTGGAAGGAGGTCAGCAGGCTCCAAAAGGCTCCTGTGAGCACCCACAGGCCCTGACTGAGCTCGATCACAGCGAGGTGTCTGGGTCTGTAGGAAGGTCTGCACCCAAAATCTGGTGCACTGACCTTGGACTTAGTGCCCCAGTGAAAGCCTCTGCCCCAATAAAACAAGCAAAGGGAAGGCTGCAGCTATTTTTCATGAATCCTAAGCAAGCCTCAGATGATAAGCAGCTAGGACGCAGGGTTGGATGCCGGGCTTGGAGAGCACAAGAGGAGGTGCCCAACAGCTTCTTTGCAGCAGAGTGAACTCAGCGTAGTGATATCCAGGGTCTGTGGTAGGATTTGCCATTTGGCCTGTGCACCCTTGCCTCTCAGAAAAGAGGCTCTGTTTGGGGGTGTTGACATTGGCTTGGTCCTCAAATTTTGGTCATCCTTTTTTTGTGAGTATCTCCTGGCCCTGCTAGTGCTTGAGCAGCAGCAATCAGTACATAAAGCATGAAGTGCCTAGGGCAGGATGCAGATTCAGGGGTGAATCTTCATCTTGGGAGATGTGACTATGTCACATGTGCCTTTCATTCTCAATTCATAGGTGCATGTGCCACGTATTTCAAGGTTTTTTCACATTGTTTGGCAGGAAAGCCTTATGGTCCCATCAAGAGAAGGTTGCTATAAAGAGATTCTTTAATTAAATTAGAATTTTATTTGCAATACCTTTATGGAGAATCATTTTAAACAATTAAAATAATTTTTAAAATACCCTAGAAGAAATGTTAAGTTTACATTAGCAAAGCTGGGCGTGTTGTAGGACGCGATCCATTCTGTTAGATTAGCTAAATCCCCACCAGTGGCATTAACCCAAATCGAGTTTTTCTGGATCTATGCTGGGAATCAGCTGGAGTTTCTTGCTACTGCTTCATAAATTCAGCCACGTGTGCTAGGTCCTTTGGACACGAATATAGCTCAGCCAAGTTCTGTGGCTGGATGGCCAAATACATTACAACAAATTCACAAGTCATAATTTTTAGAGAAAGCAGCATAACTTGAACTGGGCAGGAAGAAATCCTGAACTTCAGTAGTTGGATTTTCAAGATTTCTCTAAATAACACTAGTAAAAATAGCAGGCAAACATTTGAACCTTTCTTTTCCCATGAGTTATAGCTATAAAGTCAGTTGTTTTTACGATAATAGCATCGAAGGAGTCTAGCTTCTAAAACACGAGGTCACGTAATTCATGACATTGTCTGCTAGATTATTTCATATCATCAGGTTATTCTTAAAAAGCAGCGACAACAAACCTTGCTTTATTTATGCCACTTTCTCTTCTGTTGGTTAATAAATTTTAAGACAAATATCCAAGGCCCCTGCTGATGCTATCTTGCCCGTTGAAATGTTTATAAATACTTGTTTTAGCCGATTATGGTAATGTCTGCATTTTTGAGCCCGAGCTGGGGAATTGTGACTACATGTTAGTTTGCGTCAGTAGGAGGTTAATAGCCTCTCGGGGAGCGGGAGGGAGGTGGGGGAAAGCTGCTTCCTTTTCCAGACATCTGGACGCAGATAGAATCAACAACGCGCCGATGTAAATCAAAAGTTGCTGCTCTCTGTAAGACGCTGCCATTCGCCGATCTCAGATCGGGAGCAGACGCGACCTGTCCGTAAGGCAATAACTTCATGTAAATACGGAACAGGATCTTCTCGATCCCCTGCCTCCCGGGAGAGCTTTCACCGGGGACACGGCAATTACACTAATCCCATCCTCGGGGCCAAGTGGTGCCTCCCTCCCCGGGCCCCGCTGCGGGACGGCCGCGGCGCTTGGGTGCTTGCTGGGGTGCAGAGCCCTCCCGACAGCTTTTAATTCCTGGTGGTCCCCAGGGACCATCCCTGGAGTTATGGGGTGGCCACGGACACCCACCTGACCTCCCAGCACCGATGCTATAGCAGCAGCGTGCTCCGGGAGCTCGGTGGCTTGCTCACCACAGTAACATCTCCACGGTGAGCACAGCTCCTACGGAGGCAAATCTTGCCTTAACGGTGCTTTGAAGCAGTAGGGGTTACTTGGGCTGTGCTTCGGCTGAAAGAGGGGTTCTCCCTCAGAGCTCCTAAAGAGGCTGGGCAGAATAGGAAAGCCTTCTGGATTAAAAAATGGATTAAAAAAATAAAACGGGGGAAAAAAGGATAAGAATTACATCAGCAATTTTTGCAGTAGTTGAAGTTTATCAGCAGCTTCACCCAGAGGTGTCACTGGGATCTGGATGATTAAAGATGTTTGTAAACAGCACGGGATGGAGGGTAAACAGGCAAAGAACAAAGAGCCAACAGTTTATTGAGAACAGCTAAATCCAAAGCAGACTGTGAAGATTTTGCAGAGGTTTCACAGAAAGCTGAGTCACCAGGGATTAAAATAATAATAAAACTCAGTGTCGATAAGTACCACGTAATGCTGAGGGGAAAGTGTAACTCTTAACTCGCATCATTCAGGAGAAGGATCTTGAAGTAATAGTTTTATGAAAATATCATCCGAGTGCTTAGCAGAAAGGAATTGAAAGCATCATTACGTTATGTTGCTCTCGGATCTTGAACACAGCTGAAGCCCCTCTCAAAAAGGACATAGTAGAATTAGAGAAGACACAGAAAAGTGCAACAGTGATGATCAGAGACAGGGAACAGCTTCCACACAAAAAGAGCCTAAGTAGGTTTTGATTTTGCAGCTTGGAAAAGAAATGCCCGAGGGAGCTGTGCCAGAGCTCTATAAAACCGTGAATGGTGAGCAGAACCTGAATGAGAAATGGTTATTCATTAGTTTTCACAATACAAAAAATGAGGGGCACCCAGCTGAATTGTCAGGCAAAAGGCTTAAAAGGAACAAAAGCCAGCATCTTTTCATATGCACCTAATTAAATTGGTGAACTTCTTGACAAAAATATAAACGGATTCAAAAAGGGTTTAGACTGGAGCCAAAGCCACCCCTGTTCAATGCGGTAATCGAGAGGCAACCTCCAGTTAAAGCTCTCACACCTCTCATTTCTGGTGCCTGACAGAAGACACCAGGCAGAAGGTCTGCTCCGTGGATGCCCGCCTGTGCGTCCCTGGGGCCATGGCAGTGGATGTTGGCCTAAATTTGAAGCGTGTGAGGCCATGCTGTGGGGCAGGGATGGCAGGGCTTTTGTGGGCTGCAGCAGGACTGTGCTGCCCAGGTGCACATCACCCCCACGGCAAATCCTGCGCCGGGTGCCATGCAGCACTGAGGGCATCCCAAACACGCTGGGGAGAGGAGCAGAGGATGAAGAGCGGGGAAGCAGCAACATTTCCATCACTGGTATTTTAGCTTTTAGCATTTTCCATCACTGGTATTTTAGCTTTTAGCCTCAGTTGCACCAGGAGAAAGTTTTCTGTGGAGGAGCATCAGTTCCTGCACGGAGCTGGTGACCTTCACGGTGGAGCACGGTCTGGGCTGGGAAGGCTGACGTGGAGCAAACTCACCTCTCGTCCTCACCCCACCTTCACCAGGGCTGGCTTCTGTGAAGTAGCGACCTGTCTAAAAAAAAAAAAAAGAATTTATTGCTCTCGTTATTCTTACGAAAACGCCCCAGTATTGTGAGCCGTACCCCCAGCAGCCAGTAACTGCCGTAATTACACCGACAGCAGTGGGGTGACGCTGATTTTTATCTGCAAAGACGTCGGGCCAAGCACTTCCCTTTGTTGCCTTTCTTGATAAATATATAAATCATACCAGGTAACTACATGGATCAGTCTTAAAAAAACACAATAGTCATTCCTACGGTGAGAAATATATTTTTGGAAAGCTTGTAATACTTTAAAATAATTGGAAGTGCTTGTATTTCCTCTGAATGAGGGCTTTAAGATTAGATCCTGATTTCGTACCTGTTTTGGGACTGATGTAATCCTGGAGGCAGTATGGAGTTAGTGCTGACCTACACCAGTGGACATTAGAGAAGAATCAGTATCAATTTCTCCTCTGCAAAATCCTGAAAACAATAAAAAAAAAGCATGACTAAGCCATTTTAAATGTAAAGGGGAAAATAGTTTCTTTAATATATTACTGTAGGTAGCCGTGTACATGAGGAATGGTGATCCAGAAATGATTTAAAATCACTAGATAATGAAACTGACTTGAATATTAAATATACATAAATAAAACATTTATTATACTTCTCAGTGCCCTTATTATTCTTCACCGTAAATATGTGCTATCATAACCCACGCACTGTCTTGTCACTGCTAATCAGCCCAAAGGCCAGAGGTCATTTTTCATTCAAACCATTTATTTTCCACAATTGCAAAATTGACAAACGATTTCTTGCAGGGAACAATTAGAAGGAATTAAAGGCAGGGGAAAGACTATTATAAAAGCTTTAAGAATCAATTCTTCCTACGGAAAAGTATGAAGTCGTATAAATATATGGTAATGTTGAGTTGTATGGGTTGATAATGACATCTCTCTGCCGAGATAGAATTACCTCCTCTCCCAGCAGCATCATCATTACATATCTCACGCCTGTGATCAGTACATGTCAAAATCCTTCATATTGACAAATGTGCTGTCCACTTGCATCTGTGGAGAATGTTTTAGCAGCTGAGTGATTATGAATCAAACCCCAGAGCTTACAGCCCCTACTGCCTCGCAATGCTTTCCCATTTGTTGCCTGACAAGTAAATGTATCTTGACTTCCCTCTGAGATTTTTTTTTTCTTTCACCGTGTTTGATGAAAGACATTTGGCAAATTGGCAGTGGTACCCTGTACATTGCAATTTGTACTCGGCATTAGGAGTCTGAGCATGAAATGAGAGGGCAGGCTACAGGCTAAAGGGAAAAAAAAAAAAAAAAACAAAAAAAAACCAAAGCCAGAGCTAAGCAGCACGTGAGCAGTCATTCCAGGAGACAAACATGCAATTCTTTCCGTTAAAATAAAATTAAAAAAAATAAGAAGCAGAGCAGTCTCTTACGGATGAATGGGCTGCAGAGGTGTTCCCCCAGCTGGCACTTGGTTTTATGACAGCAATCCATGTGCTCGGGCAGGGGGAGTCCTCTCCTCGCTGTGCCAGCACCCCGACAGCCCAGCCACTTCCCGGGGCGAGGAGGAAGGGGTTCTGCTCCAGCTCTGCCCTTGGCTGGGGCCGTCGTTAGTGATGTTGGGACGTGGGTTTGTTGGATGGTTAGTGAGTGCTTGGGAAGTACTGTGGCACCCGGCACTGCTGTGGCTAAGGAGCATTCGACATCTTGTCTTCAGTGACATTTCCTCCTTCGTTCAAGCAAGGCATTTCGCAGGGCTCATGCTGTGGTGGTCTTTAGGTGCAGATCTTGGGTTTCTGTGTAGTTTTTTTTTAATTTTTTCCACATGTTTATAGTGACAGGAGGAGGCAGGTGGCTATTCTTACCTGTCAGGAGGCTCAGCAGCAATCTTGAGCTCTCCAAGTGACAATGTTGGTGGTTTTGGAGCAGTTTTTTTGGGGTCAGTTCCACTTTAAAGGCAGCCAATCTCCAGGAATGATTTAATGCCCAGTCCCTGAAAATTAAAGCCCTTTAAGACAGCTACACCAAGAGGTGGCATCCCAAAGTGAGTAGGGCTTACAAACAACTGAGAGTAGAGCAGAAATATAAAGAGGTTGTAGGAAAACCAGACAGGCGTCTAACTGGTAATGTGAACAAACACATAGCACCAAGCCCACCAAAGCTTCGTTTCTCACGGATTTATCTCATGGCATTTGACTCTGATGTGTAAGAAGAGTTTACTGAATGCTTGGATGTGGCTGGGACATTGATAGAGCCTCTCTGGTGTGTTGCAGCCTTTGGTTGAGCTAGAGTGTTTATAAGGTGTCCTCTGTGGTATTTGTCCCCTGCAAGTCCTTTATTTAAAAAAAATAACTAAATCAGGAATTCAGTTATTGGTGGGATCTCTTTATTTTCTGTTGATTTGGTCAAAAACAGATGATAATTTCAATAGGTGGTTTGCACAGACTCATAGACACCCACCCAAAGAACATGACTGCACAAGCTGTATTTATGTAGAAGCTGAGAAGTAAGAAGAAAATAAGAAGAAATAAGAAAAAATGAATACTGGCTTATTTAGATCTTGTATGGAAGCAGCTTTCCATTCTAGCGATTAGGACAGGAGTTCTGCTGTGCACTGGCCTTGCTGAGGAATGCACCCAGTCCAGCAGTTACAGGAGTTACTTCAAGAGGGACAAGGTCATGGCCACCACGGTGTCTAATTTGCCCGGTAATTTTTGTGACTGCAGCTCTGCATTTGCTTTTTTTCTTTGCTTTTTTCTTGGGAGCGTGTGTGCTTTGTAGGTTTTTCAAAGCAGGCAGAAAGCCAGAGCGGTATTCACCGTGATGGGTGTTGTGCCATCTTCTGTTGCAGATGTCAGCCATTGAGAACATGGCCGAGAAGCTGGAGAGCTTTAGCGCCTTGAAGCCGGAGGCCAGCGAGCTGATCCAGTCGGTGCCGTCCATGTTCAACTTCCGAGCCCCCCCCAGCGCCCTGCCCGAGACCCTCCTGCGCAAGGGCAAGGAGCGCTACACCTGCAGGTAGCCCCGTGGCAGCTCGATGAATGGGATGGAAGCTTTTAGATAAACAACTCCTTTTCCAAATGTTCTCCTCCCTTTCATATTCACAAGTGTGCATTCGTTATTGAGTTTTTTGATTGTAAACTACAGACACGTTTTTCTCATGTTTTCCTCCCTTTAATAATCCAAAGGTATTGATAAAATGTATGATTTATTAGGACGTAAGTATACAGACCTAAAAAAAAACGATTGTGGGTGTACATACAGCCCAAATGAATGGGAGCTTTGCCAAATGGAGCAGAATTAGCTGCACGGCTATTTTGAAGGCTTTCACGTCATGTTGTGAAAAAAACAAATGGGATGTTACAAGTAAAGGGATGCAACCTTCAAAGTTGTCGTGCGAAGCAACTGCCAGCCTCATTCTCTTGAGAGCTGTGCATGCCCTGTCCTCACGCAAAAATGGGCCGAATGTGATTAATAGAACTGGACCGATTATAACCTGAATATTAATGTGCTACTCAAATGAGTGGGGAGGGCTCACGAGGTATATATATTGTGTATATGTATCATATATATGTGTGTATATATATATATATTGCCATTACTGCTCCTGTGACATGTTGCAGAGTTTGGAGAAAGGTTTTTAAATTGCATTGTTTGGGTCTCTATATCATCTCCAGAACGTGCAGGCGTTTGACACTGGCATATCAGTTTATCTGATCTTTTTGAAAACATGTCACCTTCTTTGAAGACATGTTGTTATAGAAACATACCTTGATGGATTAGGTCTTTGAGTCTTGTCTGGTCTGATCCTGTTCAATGCATAGAATGATGTCACATTTGCTGACACTTAGAATTGGTTGAAAGGTTTGAAATTTGTTTACATCGAGGCTGAAATACAAGGCTTTAATAATAGATTCTCCTAATTCCAAATCTGCATGTGACAGATAAGCACTTAGTGAGCTTAGAAATTTTGGGTGATCTTTAAAACTAGTGTATTTCCATGTATCGTTTGTGTATGCACAAGAAAAGCCACTCAGTGCCAGCAATTCCAATTCCATTCTTCCATGTGTACGTGTGTGTCTCAATCACTTCTGTTTGCTGCATGCTTTTATCGAAGTGTCTTTACCCCAAATCAATGCCAATAGTACCCTATAATAGTGAATCCATTTGGGCTATGCCTCTAGCAGCTGAAACTGGAACGAGGCCAGTGAAGGCTGCATTGCCTTATCGAGCCTTTTCTCATCGCAGATACTGTGGCAAGATTTTCCCAAGATCTGCAAACCTAACCCGTCACCTGAGGACGCACACTGGAGAGCAGCCCTACAGGTACAGCAGCCCCTTACGCGTGTCGGTGGTCGTGCGTGTGGTCAGGTGAATAAAGCAGAGGTCCACGTCTTCAACAGCCTTGCTTGTGAACAGCCCGTGGACTTTAGCGATGGTTTTGCCACTGACCTCAGTGAATTTTGGGGTGAGACACCATTGCCATTGCGAAGTGCATGTCCCCATGGCTAAGCAGCTCACGCTGCAGTTCCCACGTGGTTGCTGTCCTGTCAAGGTGGGTGCCTGAGCTACAACAGCTCCAGCATCACTCCCTCATTTGTGGTAATGTGTGCGCAAGTCTGAGCCTTTCGAGAGATTCTTAAAATTGCCTAGATAATCCCCACTGATACCAGTGGGCACATTTTGCTGCAATAGCTTTGGAAATCTGTTCTCAACCCACTGTTGCTTTTTGGTTTCCTACCTGAAAACAGGCAAATCTTGGTTTCTGAACAGGAAATCTTGTGGTCTCACGGGTCACTGTCAGTAGAGGATGGGTGGATTTTTTCTCTTGCTGTTAGAAATGTGGTGCCCTTACTGGCAGAACTCTTTTCCCACTTAAACTCACCATAAAATTTCTATTCTTCACGGGAACGTAGAGCTGTGTCTCAGTGTCCTGCTCCAGTGACACTGGCAAACATGAACATTTGCCTTTGTTTTGAACAAGGCTTTTTGTGCTCCTCCAGACAAGGGTGGCTGTACATGATGCTGCGATTCAGTGTTCGAGCTGCAGAGATGGGGGAATGTTTTGGTCATAGCTTGTGAAATTCTTTTGCCTCAAGCAGCCACCCAGGCGCCATTCGCGAGTCCTGCCTTTGCCTTGCGGGATAGCTGGCATTTCTGAATGAGCAGGGATGAAGTGATTTTCAGTAAGGCTCATGGTCACATTTTCCCTTACAAACATCTTTTTTTTTTTTTTTTTTTTTTTAAATATAAGAGCTCTGTGGTGTTATTTGCAGCCTGAAGTTGGGTGTTTTGTCAATCTGATTTCTGAAAGATCCCAGTTGCAGAGACATTACTATATTTATTTGTTTCCTGCCTAATCTGGATCTTTTTTGAGGTCTGATTAACCAAAACCCATGTGAGCGTACTCTCTTGTTGATAAGGATTTGTATGTGATATTTTATCCAGGACAGTTACACACAGAAATGTGTATGGAAGCTTTACCTTATTGAAAATGAAAGATTAATTTAAATCAACTGGAAAGAAGCCAGCACATGCTCCAGTAAAACAAATGCACAAATTTCTGCATTTTATGACCTGTAAAGAGCAGACTAAGCTCATTGTTTGGGAGGAAACAATATATTTTTTTGCCTCTAGTCTCTTTGGGAAATGAGATTCACATCTAATTTTATTGAAGAAAGGTCTTGATGCATGTAATACTTGTCTGCTACATAAAAGCCAGGAACAATTAGTAGCATAATGGGCGATTTCAGCACTAAAAAAATTGACATCATTGACAAGCGTAAAAGACATGCAGAGACGCACAGGAGAAGTGAAAGATTGAAAAACTAAAGTGGTGAAGCCTGTTGGCTGGTTGCCAGCAAGAGAATTTGGAATAGTTATAGTATGACTTAGTAATGGCTTAAAGAGCAATACAGCAAAAGCTTTAGGGACTCCAAATCACTGCAGAGTATGAAAATTGATGCCTCTGGTACCAGAGTGATAGACTAAACTACTCACATTGGCACGGTATTAAAGGTTGGGATTGTTTATTGCTGGTTTTTGCAAGATAACCAAATTTCCTCTGGGATTAGCAATCGAGTAAGCTAATTCCTCAAGAAGAGATTTAATCACAGAGTATAATTTAGAATAGGAAAAGAAATGGCCCTTTTTACCTTATTTGAGCATTAGAAGAGATCTATTTCATGTTTTTTCCAAAAGTGTTTAATTGTATTGTATTGGCAGCACATGAAACAATGGAGTTATTGCTCTACTGTTTTCAAACTTCCCAACTTTGTGTGCAACAGTTTTAAAAACATGGGAATCAATTACCCAAGCTAATTTGATGCCATTAACTCTGAGATATTATGCTCATTCCTAAGTGTAGTATTTAAGAGATAAAGACTAATGTGAATTAAAGCTAAAAACCAACTGCAGAAGTGACGTCTCCATTCCAAGAGCACGACTCTCCAGTTACTCCGCCAAAACACTTCTTCAGTTCAGGGAAGGTCTTGCCACAATAGGGACCAAGGAACTGAGTTTGGGTACTGAGGCTGATCTTGGAAGGTACTTCATGTCTCCTAGGGCAAAGCTTACATTTTAAGCTACTAACAAATGGCTTTCTACCCACCTGTTTTGTTTTTTTAGATGCAAATACTGTGACAGGTCTTTTAGCATATCTTCCAACCTGCAGAGACATGTCCGTAACATCCACAATAAAGAGAAGCCATTCAAGTGTCACTTATGTGACAGGTGTTTTGGTCAGCAAACCAATCTTGACAGACATCTAAAAAAGCATGAGAACGGCAACATGTCTGGTATGTATGCCTTTTCCCTTCCCTTTGCACACTGCATACAGCCAACGCTCACATACCGGGGCTTCACGTTCCCTTTCAATACTGACTTTGAGCACCGAGTGTCAATCGGCACAAGTTATTCAGCACCAAAGATTTTTGGAAAATGTTTAAGCACCTAAGCTCTGCAGACATTTAAAGTGCTTTGAAAATCCCAGCGTAAACTCTACCCTTGTATAACTTAATACCACTGGATGATGTCTTTTCTTTTGTTTTTAATTAAGCCAACCAGAGCATTTTGAGAACAGACTGGGAAAATTGGTTTAATCCCAATCACTTGGCTGTCAATAGATGTCCTAGCTTTAGAGTCTCAAGGGATACCCTAAAAGATTTTGTTGGCACTCTGTAAAATATTCCCACTGTCAGGAGCTGAAAAGCCCTAGCTGTAGTGGAGGTAATGGTGCCTCAAAAACCTGGGATCAAAGTGGTCACCTCGCAACAGCAGCAAAGGCAGGGGGAGGTACTGAGTATCATTGGTCTGGTTTAGGTATTTGCAGGGTTTAATAGAAACTCTTCAGTTTTTCCAGTCTACATTTTGCTCCAGTGGTAATACCAAGCACGTGTGCTGAACTCAGAGCTGTCTTCTCCCAGGTGCACAAAGATGTCTGTCACTGGTCTCCCAGTGCTAATGAACCTGGGTGATCATGTCAATGGCTGGTTCATATTTTATGGAAATCTACATCATCGGTAGCTAAAATTAAGTTCCATTTGCTCAGTTCAGCCGTTGGTCTGGCACATTTACTGACTGACTATTGAAGTTGCAAAGTAACAGGGAGGAGGTATTGAAATAGTAATTTTGGCTGGAAACCACCTTAGCCTGTGGATAATAACTCTTCCCTTCTAATTGCCAGTTTTGCAGCTAAAAGCTGATAGGGCACGATGAACAGCTCTCACTTGGTCTCACCCATTTTAAACACCATTTCAATTTCGATCTGATTTAGAAGGTTAAATATAGAAAATATAAATGAGCAACAACAAAAGTCCTGTATTTCTCCTATTAAGGTACTGCAACGTCTTCACCTCATTCAGAACTGGAAAGCACAGGGGCAATCCTAGATGACAAAGAAGATTCTTACTTTACAGAAATTAGGAATTTTATTGGAAACAGCAACCACAACAATCAATCCCCCCGAAACTCAGAGGAGAGGTAAGTTTCAACTGGTCTGCCTTCAAAAGGTGCCACTGCTCTTTTTCCAGTTTTGTTTGCTTATTGAACTTGATTTTTCACTTTTAATGATGTGTAGAGCCAGAGTTATTTTAGCAATCTGGTTGCTTCAGGTTTCACCTAAGTGTCTTATGAAGAGAAACATGCTGATTCCCTCCCCGCTGTGCATGAACGTATTCCCGGTGGCAGATGCTGGCCAGAAGTGTACATCTACTTAGACATTTCTCCTTGTATCAGTACCTCTCTTTTTCAAGTTGCTGTGCACCATTCGTCATTGCTCATTTAAGTCTGTTAAAAAATTCCTTTGTTTTACATTCATGGCAGAGCAGGTGAACATCCGATGGCTAAATGTGGAAGGATCAGATTGCTTAAATATACTTTAAATGTATAGCTTGTAAAGTAGACTAAGCTAAATTCTTAAATGAAATGGAAGATTATAACTTAGAAGTCCTGTCTTGCAAGGAACGCAGTGCCAAGAAGGATGCTTACTAGCAAAAAGTCAGTGAAGCTGTAGGTAGGTGGTGTTAGTGCACAGTGCTCTGATATGTGACAGATTTTTTCCTATTAAGATTTATTAATTATATGTGTTTTAAGCTAGCAGAATATAGACCATTTCTAAAGATTCTCAGCTAATACAAATATAGCTAAGCAAAAAATAAAAAGGCTGTAACAGGGATACGCATATCAACCATACATTTCTTTGAGACTGGTTTTGCATTATGCATTACTTGCACTTTTGATTTGGCATTACATTATCGACATCAAAAATTTCTTACTGTTGGTGATAAGCTTCACTGTCTCCTCAATTTCCAGATGTCTTTGTGAGGGAATAAAAATGGTGGACATAACACAATTTCCCCGAAAGTATTGGATTAAGTGATTACATGCATATTCAAATTCCATTCCATCTTGATTGGCAATGAGTGCTTGGGATTTTTTTTTTGCACATCTGGTCTCAACATGTCCTCCAACAGGAAGTCAGCAAAGTGAAAAGGTTGCTGGGTTATGCAGTGTTTCCTTTCTAAATTTGGCACTTCAGACTGCTTTTGATGGATATTTTATCCCTGGCAAATTGCTGCATTTGAAAGCATAATTAGAGAATCTGTTTTCTTAATCACATGGCTTTTGTTACTTTGGTTGTAGTCCATCTCCCTTTCATTTCTAGCAGCCTCAATTGAGCATAGCAAGCAAGTTGGCAGCCCAGACTGTGCTCAGCAATTTCTTATATCTGCGTATTTAAATAAAAGATGATAAAGAGATACTGCTCTGATTAACTTAGAGAGGGGGTGGTTGCTTCAGCTCTCCCGACTCTGCTCACCCTCAGATTTTTTGATACTGTGATATAAACAGACCATTGCCTAGCTTTCTTTAATGCAGTAAGCACTAAAGTTGTGACAATTGGCTGGAATTTGCTCAGAAAATAGATGAAACTGTTGTGTTTAGGAAAACGATGCTATCGTCGTATAACAAACTAGATTTCACTTGTGTATGCTCCATAAGAAAGTACATCTGTTATAACAGCAAGTCTAACATTAAATATGAAATTTGCTGATAGGACTCATCCTTATCTAGAGAAAACTTTTGGTATATTCCATATTGTCCCGCACAGTTTGAAGCACACGCGGTCTAAAGCAAACTGCAGGCGGACAATAAGGTTTCCATTTTTATAACTGTATTCCTGGAAGAGTAGGGACCTTTTGCACAATTAGAACAATAGATGAATCAAGGTCTCCATGCTACGTAAAACAGCGGGGCAGATAGGCTGGTAGCGTGCGCTCGCGTGGTTCCACTGTGTTCAGCCCTGGCATGCCCTGGGCACGTCTGGCCATGTGTTTCCCAGTGCAGTGGTTGTGCTGAGTATCGTTAGCTCTCATTTAATGCAGTGGACGCGATGCATCTCTAGTAGTCAAAATCCTTCAGGACTGAGGCCATTAGCAAATAAGCCTCTACTTCAGCATGGATATTGTGCCCTTGATAAAATCCCATAGGAAGTAGTTAAGAGGAGTCATTGTCTGAAAGCAAGAGACAATGTAATAACAGCATTTGGACCAAAAGGTTCTCCACATACTCATTTCGTAAGAATAGAGGTGTCTCATTTAAAATGCTTTGTGACCTTTCTTTTAGTACTTCTTCAAATCAGTCAGTAGTCATAGTTCAGTGTGAAGGCAGAATTGCAGACAACTCTTCATGTCTTCAGCTGAAGTCACTTAGGTTCCCATGTATGTAATCCATACGTTCACTTAAGTAGTATGGCTTCCAAATGGATGATGGTGTGCAAAATTAATTATGCATGTAATTTTGACTTTAAAACTCCTGACGCAGTATTGGATGTCATTCTTGAAAATGCCAGATCTCATTTTCAGAGTTTCTCGGCCCCTACAGCTTCTGCTAAAAGTCAGAGTTGTTTTGCCTAGACTACAGACGTGGTTGGAAATATGAGATGAAATAATGCGTGAGAAAATTTGGAATGGATATCTGAACATCCCTCCTCTTGAACAGTAGTTCTAGGCTCCCAGGATAACAGGAAAATCCCATGCTGATTGCGCTGTAATGTCCCACTGATTTTTGAGTGGGTCTTTCTACAATACTGCTTAAATGTCTGAAGCTCAAAAAGATAAATAATGCATTTATTTTTTTTCAGGAAATTATGTTATTCTACTGGGACATTCTTTTCAGATCCATCTCCAACAATTTGCCGGTGTGGAGCTTTCACGAGTTGTTTTTGATTATTGCATGTTTTTATTTTGGTACTTTCAGAATGAATGGCAGCCACTTTAAGGATGAAAAAGCCATGGTAACCAGCCAGAACTCGGATTTGCTGGATGACGAAGAGGCAGAAGATGAAGTAATGATGGATGAAGAAGATGAAGAAAGCGAAATTGCAGGGAAAGCAGTCAAAGAGCCTGTTACAAGCGACATGCACGAGGGGACTCCAGAGGAGGATTACGAGGAAACGAGTACTTTGGACATGAACTGCAAAGCTTCCCCTGGCAGGTTGGTTCCTTCCTAGTATTGGTTCACTCAATGCACAAAATAAAAACAATAAACCATACAAGAGTGCCAGCACCAAACTGTGTGCCGTGGGAACCCGTTCGAGGTAGCCAACTTCCCAGTTACGATAGCAACATGCATCCGTGTTTTGGTCAATACCAGCCCTGTTTTCAGTCTCTTCATACAAAATGGGGCCGCTAAGAGGAAAAATAAGTTCACTCAGGGAACTATTGTCAGGTTTTGGGTGAGACAGGAAATGTTCTTGGGAGATACGTTATCTGCTTAAACCTACCCTAATCTCCCATAATGGTCTTGTGAAAGGCTGTGGAGACACCAGAAGAGAGACAGTCTCTCCCACCTCTGCTCCCACTGCCCACCATCTCCTCTTTAGAACAGAAAATATGATTCCTTTTGTTTCACGATCATGGTTGCACAGTGCAAGGTGGTTAATGAGCCTATAAAAAGGGGATATTCATGGGTGTAAATTTGAGAGCAAGAGGGAACGCAGTGAGGATCAGCCTTAAACCCCAAGTTGGTGGTGGGCAGCACTAGATGTGACTGAGGGTGGTTTGTCTGATGTGACCGTGCACTGCAGGACATGAGCCAGACACTAAGGGGGCTCCGGGGGCTCCTTCAACCCTGCTGCTTACTGGGCAGCTCTGCAGCATGTGTGATTTTTGGTGCAGGTAGTTCAAAAGCTTGGAGTGAATGTGAATGCCTAAGAAGGTTGGGCAACAGCCATTCTGAGCAGCCTGCAGTTAACAGATGTTAAAACTCCCTGTAACCTCTGTGGTGTTTTTGTAGGTATAAAGAGGAGGAGTATAATAAGACTGGACTTTCTGCTTTGGACCACATAAGGCACTTCACAGATAGCCTCAAAATGAGGAAAATGGAAGAAAATCAATATAGTGAAGCTGAATTGGCAGCTTTCAATACTTCCCAGCTGCCAGAGGACCTAAAACAACCATTGTACAGGAAATCCAAATCCCAGGTAAAAGTTTTAACTAAGTTAAAATGTTATTGTCACCAGATACCCAAAGGATTAAGCCGTTAGTGTGCGGCGGGCAATGTCGTTTCAGCTTGGTCAGGCGGGGCTGCACTCCACCTCTGTAAATCTGAGCATGCCTCAATTTCCCCGTGCACTTCTACCACACAGAGAGACATCACGGGGTGCTCTGGTCCCTAGTACCAGTGGATTTTTTTCCTTCCTTGCTGGTTTTGTTCCTGTCTGCCAGCCGCAGAAATGCTGTGATAAGAAATTGTCACAGTGCCTTCAGACAGCCGGTGCACTCCCGTGGATGCTGTGCAGTTTAGCTGCAGCCTTGCAAGGATGAGATTTGGTCTTCTGGCTGGTTTGGCTTTTTGGTGTTTCTTTTTCAAAGTCTGTTGGATGTTGTCGCATCCAGGTCAATGGTGTGTTTTAGAAACAGTAATAATTGGACTGATGCCCAAGTGGCATTTCTTGAATTATTTTAAACATTAATTAAAAAGTGTCTTTTTAGCCCCTGTAAAGATTCCTGTTTTAAAAATTGCAGAATATGCCCATGGAGAAGGTCACAGCAATGCCTCTTGTGCCAAGAATCTGAAGGCAAATGAGACTCTGGGACCTTGCCTATTATCAAAGTTTTTTCAGAGCTTCATGAAGCCAGAGGAAAGCACAAATAATTACTGCTATTAGTGAGTCAAAAGTGTCAGTGAAAAGGTTGACAGTGGTTTAACCTAACGCACTTGGATTTTTTTCATGAAGCTCAGAGGAACAGTTGTGGTCTAAAAGATGCCTGGGCCACATAGAAGTAGCATGGTTTTAACCTCAGATAACTTGAAGCATGACCTCTTTTTCTTTTTTCCCTGTCCAGGCGTATGCTATGATGCTCTCTCTCTCCGACAAGGACTCCCTTCATTCTGCATCCCACAATTCTCCCAATATGTGGCACAGTATGGCGAGAGCTGCTGCAGAATCCAGCGCCATCCAATCCATCAGTCACGTATGACATTGTGAAGTCTTACCAAGAATGGGACCAAGTCCAAACCAGTAGCATGGCTCTTTCATATATGACTGTTTAAAAGACTGCTGAGCAGAATGCCTTATAAATCTGCAGGGTCACTCATTTAAAGTCTGGTGACCTTAAACTGAATAATTTTAAAAAGAAAGAAACTATTTATTCTCAATATTTTGTTTTGCACAGCAAAGGCAGCTGCTGACTTCTGGAGGATCAATGCGACTTAAAAAAAAAAAAAAAGGTTTCAGTGGATTATGTAAACCGGGGCCGGGAAAAAGTGTCTTCCAGTTCACCCGGCTTTGAGGGGCAGGGGCAAAAGGGTTAAGACTGCATTGATACACACATGGGCACTCCTTTAAAGTAGTAACTGAATTCATTTTCTTTTTGTATAAGATAGTTTGACACAGGATTGGGAACAGTTGCTTTTATGTACAAATCTCTTCATTAAAGCTTTATGCATTTTAGCCCTTCAAAGAAAGAAAATAGTTCTATCAAATGCACACTATCCATCGTAAATGTAGAAAGAAGTAACAGGGAATATTTTGTTCTCTCCGTAATTCTTTTGCCTTCTCAACTGCATTGTTAAAAAAAAAGGAAAACCACAAAAAAAAAAGAAAAAAAAAGAACTATGAGAAACAATACATAAGAGGCTTGTGTATATTGTAAACTATGAATGTTCACTACTCCAAGAAGCTAAATCATCCAGATAATTCCGTGAAAGCACCACGTCCATCGACAGCACCACTAGTTCAAATCATTGTAATGAGATTTTAATTTTAGACAATCATGTCACTATTTTGTTGTATTGTTTCCTTTCCCCCTTCCCTCTAATTTCTTCTTTGTGTTGTGTGTACCATGTATTTATTTGTTGGCAAACAATTGTTTGTTGATTAAAATAGCACTGTTCCTGTAACAAACAGCACTGCTCCAGTCCCCCACTGCTTTACAATGTAGGCACCCATGTACTTAAAAAAAAAGTGAGGTGAACTGATCTGTGTATATGGGAGTGCAAAACAGTGTTTGAAATTTTCTTACATTCCTCTTTTATTTTATTTTTTTCCTTTTAATGAACTAAATAACTAATAGATGCGACTTAGTTTTTTTGTAATACAGTAAATTGATTCAATTGTATAAACAGTTATAATTTCTTCATGAAAGCATGATTCTTCTGATTAAAAACTGTACCCAATATTTTATGCTGGTTGTCTGCGAGCTTGTGTGATGTTATGTTCATGTTAATCCTATTTGTAAGATGAAGTGTTCCAAATTTATGTTTAAAAAAATAAATAAATAACGGAAGGTATTCAGTTATTTTTGGGGTTTTTTTTGGCCTTTAGTGAGGGACCAGATTTATTTTTCCTTTTGTTTATAATCTCATTTTGAAATAATCGGCAAGTTGAGGTACTTTCTTTAAATGCTTTGTACAATGTAACTGTTACGCATTTCAGTACATTACTATGGGAGGATCAACTTAAAAAAAAAAAATAAAGGACTACAAAACTGAAGGTATCCTTTTCCTTATTGCTTGCTTTTTGTCTGGGTCAGGTCAAAAATTTTCATTTTTCATCTGCAGTTTGGGGAGTGAGGAGAGCTGTTGTGCATGTCTGCGGGGCCACAGCGTGAGGGCAGCCACAGCACGAGGGGAAGCACCTGGGACTTGGTCGTGCGGCTGCAGGCCCGACCCCGAGTCTCTCAGATCCCCTCTGTCTCCCAAGTCTCTCCAGCGGGCTTGAGATGAGTCCTTTAAGCTTCAAAATGCTGCCTTGAGAGAAACATTTCCTTCATTTTATGGGAGGGGCTTGTAGAAAGTCATCTTCTGATGCTCTTGTAGAGCCTTGAGCTCGAGCTGGTGAGGCCCCCACCTGCCTGCTCATGAGGTGACGTTAGGGAGCGGTGAGTAACCACGAAACGTTACTGACTCGCCAGAATGATAAAAATCCATAATTAGGAAGCTAAATTGGCCTCCAAGTGCATAAAATGAGCCTTTAGGGTCTATCTAAAAGGAAAAAAGTTTTAGTCTGAGCGTTCCCTTTGCAGTCAGGTCCAAAGCCCTGCTCCTCCTGGACACGCCGCAGAGCAGCGGGAGGTGGCATGTCCAGGAAGAGCACCTTTTGCCCAGGAAATGCACATTTTCCTGCTCCTCCTGTCAAGAGAGAGGGACTGAGGCAGCTCCAAAGGGGGCCCTGAGGATGTCCCTGCCAGTCGCACACGGCCGTCCTTCAAGTTGAAGTGTCTCAAAAGAGTAGATCTGGCACACCGTAGAGTTTTTTTTGCAATAGGACCACGGATTGCTATCACCAGATGCAAACGAGCTGGTGTGAGCCAGCAATGCTGGGTATCAGTAACCACATACAGAAACACGCCGCTTTTCAGGGAGAAAGGCACATTTAGGGGCCATGTTTTGTGGGAGGTTTAGTTAAACCTGGCTCCAGTGAAGATAAATGTGCTTTCAGAGATGGAGGCCTTGTCTCGAGCTCAAAGGCACAGGGAGGTCCCGCTGGCCAGACACCTCTCCGAGCAGCATGACTGCATTTACCTGATCAATAAATAAAGGTTCTCAGAGCTCATCAGGTGCTTCAGTGACATTTCAGGCTACCATAGAGGTCGTTCTTGCCTTCAGCCCAGCTGTGGTCTGACTTGTTTTATAACCAGCTGGTAGCAATGGGGACGTCGGCAGGGCTGACTGCAGCACGGACAGACGGACGGGCATGGGCTGCCCCAAGCCTCCCGAGCATCGTGCGCAGGTCAGTGTCAGGCTGTCACCTCAGGGCCTGTGGTCTTCACCTAAAACATACCTGGGGAAAAAGAAAAAAAAAAAAAAAAAGCCTGTGTGCACGTTATTGTCCTCGCTTCATTGGCCTGAGCCAATGGTCAGGTACCTGCAGATAATTGCAGAAATAGCCTATTATTTTTCATGCTGTTAAAGTCACCCTGAAACCTGGTTTTAAGTTACTGCCAAATGAAGGGAACAAATAGATTAATCAGTCAAGTTTTATCTGCAAACAACTTTCCAGATCGTTTTCTCCTTTAATTCACTGCAATGACAGTTCTTATCAGCTCTGCCCTCACCTGCCCTAGATGAAAGGGGTTTTTCTGGAGGTGGAGAAAGGGTGGGACAGCTTCCCTTGGGTTTAATGTTCTGGGTTACAGTAGCAGCCTCCCATCATATAACTGTCAAGGAAAGGCCTGGTTTGGCCCAGCCACAGGGCTGGTTTAACCTATGTGTGCCCAGGTCTGTTGACCCTGGGGCAGTGGTTGTGCAGGGCTAGCACCTACTCTCCAAATCCACGAGGAAGCTGCAGACTCTGCATGCAGGGTGTGATGAACTTGGGGGGCAAGCAGAGGGCTTGAAACGTGTTGAGAAGGGCCACTTGGGCCAGTCAAAACACCAGGATTTCAAGGAAGGGGGAGGAAAAAAGCCAACACGTTGATCGGTTTGATGTATGACCATTATTCACATAGACTTACTTGTGAAGGATTTTTTTCCCCTTAATTTATTACGATCTCTGTAGGGCAGTAAAAAATATTTTGCAATGTACCAAGAAACAAATGAGTTTGTGGTAAGGAAAAGAGCAGTAACACTGTCTTGCAGTCCTCTAGTGCTGGTGAGATACTTTGAAATGAAAACACAAAGCTTGCGACAATAGGAGACTGATTTATCTCTAGGGGTCCTTCAACTTCATTTAGATACCTTACCATGACCTTGACTTGCATTGCCTTTTCTCAGCAGCATTGTTATTCACAGAGAGGAACAACTGAAAAGCAGACCCAGACTCCATTAGCTACCTCATCCCCCAAATAAATGAAGAAAACTGGGCAGTTTTTGTGTTTTTGTCATAACTTCCCTAAACCTCCCCGCAGAGAAATGCACTCGTCCAGATGCAGATTGCTAACTGAGGACCACAGTTTCTGGCTTTCTGCTGCAGTGCTATTTTTTAAAGAAAAGAATTATTGGAGTAGTTTTAGAAAACAAACCTTTAGCTTGTTTCAGCATCATCCTACTGTTCAACCCGCTGTAGTAGTTTTCCATAAGTCAACAAATCATTCCCATGTGATACAGCAGACTTACTACATGACAGAGCAGCATATTACCACCTCAATTTCTATCTACAGAGTATAACAAAGCACCAGCATGACAAGATGATTAATCAATATTTCACCCTGGCCCAGACCCTTGCTAGCACTGCAGGTCCGAGTCTCTGCTCCTGTGTCAGCCCTGCTGCCTCGCTGTGTTAATAGCCACATTTGCGGCGTAATGGGAGGGGAAGTTATTATAAAAACATTTGAGAGGCTGCTTTTGCTCAGAGGTTCAGCCTGGCCTGTTGCTGCGTGCATGTCTTGAACTTTAAAACTTTCTGTCAGCTCCCCCTTTTTCAGGCACACGCAGAATTGCTGCGAGCTCCTGGATCCTTTCCCCGCACTGCGCTGCCTTCCAGCCACATTAAGTCTCATTTGCGGTTTTGCTGGTCAGTCACGGAGTGGTGCAGAAAAGCTACTTTGGTTTAAAGATGCTTCCAGTAATGATTTAAACAAAACAAATCCATCCAGCTCCAAACAGAAGACCCTTTCTCCATGTCAAAGACCGCGTACCTTGCCAGGACTCCGGTTATAAGAAAAATGTATTCTGAATCCTGGCCAAAACCATCCTTTTCCCATCCTATTGAAGGTCTGTGTAAGTTTTTGAGTATACCTAGTATGTGGCTTCCACTAGCACTATTAATTCGTCTTTTGTTTCGATATAGAAAAGGGTGCCAACATTAGGAAAGGCTTAGCTACACAGTTCAGATTCACTTAACAAAGTCTGGGGAGCAGGAGAAGGGCAGAACATCAAATAACATAAACTAAGAAAAAAAAAAAAAGGCTATATTTCTCATCGTCTTTTCTTTTCCTCCCCCCCCCCCCCCCCCAGCTTAGATTCATCTGTTGCTAGAGGAGAACAATTTTCAGCAAAGCTTTCTATTTTCCTAGAATTGAGATTTTAATCAGAATAACATTCAAATAATCCTTGAAAAGAGGCCCCACAGACAGAAACTTGTGGTACGTCTTTTAGGACCGGAGTCTTTTTCCCAAAGCTGCCCCAAAGCTGCCTCTTGGATTTTGTTTGGGACCGGCTGCCCCAGGGTACAACCATAAACCAGACTAACACAGAGCCCTGTGCCGCAGCATGCTACAAGCAGAGGCTCTTTTTTTTTTTTTTTTTTTTTTTTAATCCAGGAGTGACTGTTTTAATGGCAATTGAAGCTATTTATGCCTATAAATCCACTCAGGGAAGGTTTTGGAACCTTTTATTGTGACGGATGCTGTGCAAATATAAAAGCACTCTGCTGCAACCAGCTGGGTAGGTAGGAGCTGCAGCAGTATCTGCTCTGCTTGTCTGACTGGAGGGTCTGCAAGAAGGCACCTTCTGAAGGGACCCTCCTTTTTCCTGCTGTATTTTAATACTAATTAATTCCAGAAAGGCTAAAGAAATGTGATGAAATGCTACACTTCTAAGAAAAAGTTTTGCCTGAGAGTCTGGAAGCAGGCCTCCCAGCGCGGGAGGGCCTGGTGGGAGAAATGGGTTAGTGGTCATTTTGATGCTAAATTATCAGTAATTAAGAAGTTGATTTTCTGGGATTGAAGAAAATTTTAAACAGCTGCTTCTTTCAGGCCTTTATTCCTTATTTTCATTAGCATGTGCTAAGGCAATCTGGAAAATATATTTCGATCTATATTATGCTATGTCAAGACCCCAGCATCTGTACCTTGGGGCAGATACATATGAGATAGCCGAGGGTACATTTGCCAGCACGCACATGTGGAAATGTTCAATTTGTAATATGATTATAGCCCCAAAACAAAGCCCGCTTGATACCTGTGGCATATTTGTTTCATGGTAAGTGCAGAAAATTCTCAAAATCGTGTCATGTTTCGCATCACCAGCCAACTCAAACTATAGAAGTAGCGCTTTAATTCCTGGGGAATCTCTTTAAACAGGCACGTGTCAGGCCCAATTAGGGTCCGGGCAGCCCCGCACTAATTGGGCTGAGGCGTGCAGCAGCAGGACGTGGTCAGTCAGCACAGCAGCCCCGTGGCCAGGCCAGCACTGTGGTACTCCTCCGACATGGTTGTCCCTCGGGGCTGTAGGCCGCCACGTGGGAATCCAGGCTCAAAAATCACCTGGAAAAGGTTAAATCGAGTGAGTGAGAGCTTTTAGCAGTGGTGGATAAAACAGCTCAGGGTGGTAAGCCGCCAGCCAGCCGCATGGTCCCAGGTCCAAACAAGCCCTTAGGCACCTGCACTCAGGGTGGGCCTAAGGCCCAACTCGCAGCTCACACGGCCGAGCTGGGGCTCACACACGACAGGTAAATTTTGGGACACAACGCTCAGCACCAGGACTAGTGTGGGGTTTCCCCTTGGCTCTGCTCCTTGTCCCCATTCCTGCTGGGAGCAGCGTGGGGCCAGGCACTGTGCCCCCACCTTGCCGCGTCTGCGTCCCCTCGGGAGCTGGGCCTGGTTTGAGAATACCCAGGTGTGATCACAACAGGAGAAAAGGAAAAAAAAAAAAGGAAAAGAAAGAAAAGAGAAGAGATGTGGATATGAATTGGATATGAATTGAAGCATATTGAGGCTTTCAACCCTGAAATCCAGCACGAATTGTGCGAAAAGCCCAGCAATGGACTCCATTTCAGATTGTCTTTGATCAACATGAAACTGAAACATTGGAGGGCAGAGGCTCATGATCTTCATTTAAAAGTGACTCTTGCAAACCTTTTAATGATTCAGATCTTCCTAATTATGGAACTGGGTTTTACTGTACCCAGATCTTTCTCCTGTTGCTGCCAGGCCTTTTAAGCACCCATCTGCTGAATCAGCTTGCTAATTTGCCTGTAGACTGAGCACGGATCATTTCTAGCCCCCATCGTCTCTTGGCTGATTCTTACCAGACAAACAGTGGCCAGCTCCTTCCCCAGCGTCCCCTCAGCCCCCAGTGGGACACGGCGTGCCTTTGTCCTTCTCTCCTGGAGGAGGAAAACATCAGCAACAAAAAAGCGAGGATCTCATACAGCAGTGCATTGTTCCCCAGCAAAAATTGATCTTAAAAAAAAAAAACCTCACAACTTCAGTATTTTTAAAAATTGAATAAGACAGTAGTCCAATGCTAAATTTAGAAGACTTGTCCTACTGGAGCTCCTTCCTTACAATTTATTGAATAGACTGGGAAGAAAGTAAAATATTCAGAAGAAGACACAGCAGACATGCCTGTAAATAAAAGCACGTACTCATGCCATACTCATACCTTAAAGGAGGATAATCTTTGCAACTCTGGGAGCAACATGAAGTCTGTGTGGGCTGCACCGGCAGCGTGAGGTGTGCTGACCCTTCCTCAGGAGGGGACTATGAAAGATGTGAAGTCCGGTCAGCTGCAGTCACTTGGAACCGTGCAATTAAAAATTCGTTCTGAAGGATCCCCAGAACCTCTGCTCTGCGTAACCACAAGCCACAAAACCCTTCGCAATCCACTCTAACAAAGTAAAGACCTTTATTACATTTAGACTTGATTCCCTGGTACTCTTTTTGGAAGCCGTTATGCTGTTTTTATTACTTAAGAGCTATTAAAACCTTAACCACTGCATGGAGCAGTTCACTCCAGCTTTACACTCATCCATAAAAACCCTGAATGGGAGATCAAGAACTAGTTTTTGGACCTGACAGCCTGTCAGCTGAGGAATGCCAGAATCAGGTCGGAATTTGTCCCTGTCCCCTCTGAGCGTACAGACCAGGGTGAAAAGCTGACGTGGAGGAGCAGGACTTGTAACTGGATTTTCACCATGCTTTTCTTCGCTACTTGTAAGGAAGGACACACGGTGGAAAGCTGTAGTGACCTCTCCTTCCCCCTTGTGTCAGTCAAAAGTCAAGCTGTGCTTATGCCACCCTCTGTTAGCTTAGCAAGGAGCAATGCTGGAAGGAAATTCACTGTGAGAAGAACTAAGAGTGCAGGAGCAAGGGACTGGTGTCAGTCCAAATACCGACACCAAAAGAAAACAACAAAACTCTTGAAGCAGCTTAAATTTGGCACGGTGCTGGGAGAGAAGAAGCATGTGTGGGTAATCATCAGGATGGCACAACAGCATTGGAGCAGCTCAGTCACCCCCCCCCCCCCCCCCAAAAAAAAACCCCTCTGAAGCACGAGTGCAAAACCAAAACAACCTGACATGGTGTAATGGAAATGGCACAGGCCAAAAGCATCTATAAGGGAACTCCCTATATTGGTCTTTACGTTGCTCAGATACTGGTGGTGTGTGTAATACAGAAGCTAGCTCAAAGCCTCTCATTATTTTCACTTTTTTATTATAGAGTCGAAAAATCTGGCTTTCTCAGCTCACCGCTAGTTCCAAAACATAACTTCCTCCTCCTCCACTCTGCCACTGAATTTTTAATATTTCCTCTTTGGAAAATGTCAGGAGCCTCAGCAGGGTGTTGGTTTCTGCTGTAACACAGCTCTGTCGGGGATGAGAGAGGCTAGGGGCAGCACTTTGCCACTGGAAAATATAAACTCCCTACTCTCCCCGCAGCAAAAAATAATAATAATTAAATAAATAAGAATAATATTTTCTCTGAAACCTGAAGGACTGGCCTTGCAAATTATCTGTTTATAAAGTTTCTTCATCTCAGCTGAAACAATGATCCCAGTACGTTTTCTTTTAAACTCTGTCTCCCAGTCAGAGTGGCCACCTACTTTGTTGTCCAAATTTCTCGTGCAGTTCGAATCCTACAATGCATAATCTCAGTAGGGTTATCAGTTATGTCATGCATTATAAAGCCTCCAATCAGCGTAGTGGGAAACAACATTTTCATTTAATACCAGGAGAAACAGTGGAAGTCAGCGATTGATACCAACACAATGATGGGAAAAAGTGTCCAGAGGTGCTACTCACATAATCTCACTTTACAACATCTTGAAAATTCAATAGAAAGGACTTTGCTAACAATACCAGAATGACATACCGCTGATTATTGTTCCTAAAGCTCTTAACAATAAGAAAGCTCTCTAAATATATCTCAACAAAAAACATATAACAGTTTGTTTCTTTTTTTTTTTTTTTACAAAGCACATAGTATTAGTCAACAATTGCTCTGTGGTGTAAGCCCATAAAGGCTGTTGGCTGGTAATGTTCTGGGAAATGAGCTCTTGAAAGATCTTTTTTTCTTTTTTAAACATGCCTAACAATTGTATCTTAAAACAATCCTGGAAGCACAAGTATCTGCAAACTGCAAGGACCCACTCTAACTTATTTTCTTAAGTCTGAAGAAAGAACTAGCTACTCATGCATTTTCTTCATACACTTCAGAATTCAGACGTGAGAAGTAATTTTTAGCTCAGAGCAGAAATGAAAACCTTTTTAAGGACCAACTGTTTCTTGTTAAGCCCCTGGTCTCTGCAGAGTTGGGTGAGTTATCCAAGTGACACGTGAGCACTTTTCTGGTTAATCTCTCCTCAGCCGCCAGAGTCCTCAGTTTAACGTGACTTAAAGAAAGGGTTAAAATATAATTAAGCATACATTAAATATGCCAGGACTTTTCCCTCAGAAGTGAAGTTGAAATAGGCATATTTACTGCTAAACCCACACTTCAGGGGTTGCACTGGCAACCACTTAGAAGTCAGTGTCTACTCCGTAAGAGCCCTGACAGTAATTTATTGCTCGGCACCTTCCAAAATCAGCCCCTACCTCTGGGGCTGTTGCTGCTAATACAGAAGCACAGGAGTGAAGCCACATACAGGAATAAATCACTCGCTCTGCAGCGTCAGGCCTGTAGCAACGTTTCATTACTACGTTATTGTACAGCCCTTCTGGTGTGCATGGCCATCCAGAAAGTAGCTGATAAAGATTAAATGATAATTTAAATTCCTTTGATAGTGTTTACATTTAAAAAGCAAACCGAACCCTTATGTTGCACAAATCTCAGCTGCATTTATAGCATTTATAGCATTAAAAGGCCAATGAAAGATCCTTAAAAATCATTAACTGAAGTAAACATTGAATCACATTACAGAGTCAACAAGAGAGATTTTTTTTTTTTTTTTTGAATGAAATAAATGTGTCATGCTTGAGGATATTGAGAGAAATATTCACAGGATTTTCTTTTATTACATGCTCTTAATCTCTCTGTTTATTATTGAAGTGGTTAATAAGCAATTCCTAAAACAGATCCAGAAGGTGTCTTTAGCAGCCTGACTGTCAGCCCACACCACCGAGATATGTTTTCCACCAGAGTTTTGCAATCCTATCTTGATTTCACCTTAAACACGTTTTGGAATGATTATTTTTGTTCTCTGAACTTAGACATTAGTTGTATAGATTCAGTTAAGATTTGTTTGCCGTTGATATAAACAGCATTTACTGGATACAAGATATATCAGAAGGAAGAATTTTAACGTCTGAAAACATTTTAGGACGATCAAATGGACGGAGCAAGAAACCTTGTGAAAAACTCGTCTCGAGCACTTGGCTGCGTGGCACCGCTTTCCCAGAGGCATCGTCGCACGGTGTTTGTTATTGTTCTTCAGTAAAACCCAAATGTATTTAAAGAAGTAGACTCATTATGTACTTCACTTGGAGATTTTTTCCCTTCCCCAGTAAACACTATGGAAGTCCTTCACAGCACCTTCTGGTATGTTTTTTGGCAGCCGGTATTGAACCAACCGTCTGATCTCCACCAGTTGAATATATTTACATTAACTTAAATCCTTTGGATTAAGCAAGATTTTGTTTTCTTATCCTTTCTCTAACATGTAAGCACAGACCTAATTAGCGGTCCTGCTCCGCACGGCAAAGGACGTAACGGCTGAATTAGGGGCTGACTCTCCCAAAGGCAGGATTGAAAATACTCCTGGACTTGACGTGGTTTCAAACACGGCTTTGCACATTTTGCTGTTTTCCAATCCTGCCTGATTTTATAGACTCACATTAATACGGAGTGGGAGACACCGTTTGTTGCTCACCCAAGGTCGGCAGCAGCTACAGCGGCTGCGGTTAACGCTGGGAGCAGGGGGATGCCTTCACTTTAGCCCTGGTTAAAGGCCCTGCTCCTGCGCCCGTGCACCGGGGCCGGCTCAGGCAAGCGCATGGCAGAGCTTTTGTTGTTGTTGTTTGGTTTTGAAGTCAAGAAATAGGAAACTGCTTGAATCGCTGGAGCCAGAGCGTCTCTGTAACAGGCAGCCAAATACAAAAAAAAAGGGCTGTATCAGTGTTTAATTACTTTGTTGTTTTTAAAATCTTTTTTATTCCTGTTGAAAAGCTCCAACTCGACGGTACCTGGGAGCAGGGCTGATGCTGCCAAAAGCTCCTCACTTGTGACCTGGTGACTTTGAGGACGTGAGGAAAAGCACCCTATCCTCTTTACAGATCCTCCAGCCGCAGGTACCTTCTCCCTGCCCTCCAGACCAAAAGCTTTCCAAAATCCAGACGCAGGAGCAACAAGCTTTCTCCACCAAGGGAAGGACAGCTGCCTGCCCCCCGGGCGGGACACCAACCCCTGCTTCTCTGCAGCACAGCTGGAGCACGTTTGTAGAGGTGTGTAAGATCAGAACAGCCCTGGCAGTGCCCGCGGGACGGCACCGAGCATCCCCGAGGGGCCGGCGGGGATCACGGCACTTGGCCGGGCACGCTGCCTCGGACCCGCGCTGCAGCCCGAGAGCCGAGCTGACATGGCTGCAAAAATATGTTCCCCACTGACCACACAAGCAAACATGTGCCTCATGAACTACATGATTCATATGTGATCTGAGGTTTAGGGGCAGAGATTTCTGCATTTTTTTAATACTATCTGGCACGTTCGAAAGCACTGTCCAGGAACACGAAACCTTTATGTAAATGATTTTCCATTACTTATTAAATGTGTGTCTTCTTTTCATAGCTCACCCCAGCCCTTACAGTAAAACTGGCATAAGCTCTTCAAAAACAAGCGTGTGAAGGTAAAACCTTCACCGAGGCTTTAGCTTCTGCTGCGAGTGCTGTGAATGTTCGTGTGTGAGCCCAGAAATGTGCCCCGTGGGGACGGCGGAAGGTGAAGGACACCGGGCTCGTCCTGCCTCCCCCAGAGCCCTGCTTGTACGCGCAGCATTTCTTGTCCGTATCAACGCATCTAACATGTGAGAAATATAGTGTGGAAAACTTCTTTCAGCTGCATTTCACGGGCAGGCTCTTTGATCATCTGATGCCTGAGTATTATTCGGCACGCAGGAAAATGGACAACTTAGGTAAAGAGCTAGCCGCGGCTAAACGGCTGTCGACGTTGCCAGCAGCCATTAGACAGCCTCTGGCTTTGACCAAAAATATTGTAAGGCCAGGGGCAACCTCTCCCTTCCTCTGCACCAGGGCAGTATTTTACAACGACTGCCCCGATGTGCCAGTCCGTAGCTGAACCTCAGAGCAAACTGCGACTCAAAATAAGTAGCGAGGGTTCAGCTAACAGTGGCTCGCATGCCTAAGTGCAATTTGGTTTAAGGAGAGTAATGCGAGGAGGGAATCCTGTGATGGGTTTCTCTTAACGTTGTCCGTGGTTTATTTTTCTTTGCAGAGCAGTGCAAAGCCTTCCCAGCCCTAATTGCCGGCTGCTCTCTCGTGGCTGTTCGGGGGAACTGCTCGTGTTCCCTCCTGCAGGTCAGAACCGGCTTTTTTCAAAACAAATTACGGAAAAGAGCCAGTTGCCAACTGAAGTGGCCCTGGGCAATTACAAATTCCCCGGCAGGAGGATTTCTAACTGTTATCAGGACTCTTTACAGCTGAGTACACAAGCTCTGGGCTATGCCAGCTCCTTGTTTGGCTGGTATCGGGGAGCAAATTCAGATTTTTTCCTATTCACTGCCCCTTTGAGAAGCCAAGAAACAGGCAGGAGCTGAGACACTTCTGCCTGCCCATCTTGCTGGGCAGATACCAGAGGTGATCTCCCCGTGATGCTGCCAGCGACCGGCAGCAAGTTTTGCTCAATTAGCTGGTAGCTACTATACCGACCTGGAAATTCTGCTTTGCCTTTCTTTTCAGTTATGCCAAGTAGAAGAAGCAGAGTGTAGGTCCGTATGTGGAGCATTATACACGAGCCAGACCTGAGCAGTGCGGAAAGGCTGTCTTGATTCATTGCACTCATATGATTTTGGCTGCAGTAAATTCACTCTCCTGCTACAGCATGCAATTTGAGGGTTTATTGAATACTGGCACAAACAGAGGGAATCATCAAAGTCTAGATAATTGCAGGGCTTTTTTTTTTTTTTTTTTTCCTTCCACTGTCATTTCTTTACCAGCTATTGTCTCACTATTTAGGAAAACACAGCCAAATACCTCTCATAAGAAATAAAATATTAAAAAAGTAAATTTTATTCCTTCTTCTATTTCTTTTCCTTGTGGTAGGACTTACTCTTATGTACAATTCTTTACAGCCTCCAGGAAGTTTTTGGTTTCTTCTCCGATTTCTTTATTCATCTTTGTCTCTGAAAAACATTATACAAGATCTGGTCCTTTTTTTTGTTAGCACCAAAACTCTTGGCCCCGTTTCGTTACAGACAGAAATCTAACACCTCTTCTTCAGCAGAAGGAGTTTTCTTTTTATGACCGTCATAGAGGCCTATGAAATCACTGGAAAAGCTTTCTGTTCACCCCAGTGAGCACTAGGCTGACCGCCGGGAGACCGCCTTCCCTTCTCAGCCTTCGCCTACCATTTGTCTTCCCTGCAATCCCCACATTTCAGTTCCCCTAAAAATCACTGGGAGATCATTGGCCATTTCAGAAAAGACAACTGCTCCATCAGAGTCGAAATCTGAGCTCGCACATATGTTTGAAGTTAAGCTAAGGTCTTCTTCCCAGAAATGCTTTGTGAAGTTCTTCTCCAGGCAACTCTTTTCCAGTAAGATAGTGTCTCCTTGCCTGATATTTTGCTTAGTCTAGTTTTCTTTTATCTTCCTTGTCGAACTTAAATGTCGCCATTCACTGCTAGCAGATGTGGTTTGGGATTCCTACATTCTTTTATGCCTTTATTTCAGAGCTTTCATCACAGCTTCTCTTTCAGCTAGGTGAATCAAAGGCCTTTCCATAGTCCAGTCAATGCAAGCTATACATGATGGCTTGTTTTATTTGGCAATCTTCTCCAGTATGTGATTCATTGTCTGCAGGTGATTCATAGTTAGGAAATTACTTCTGAACCCTGCCAGTGCTTGTGGTTGATTAAAGTTCAGAAGTCCCTGTAGTCTGTTCACCAGTGCTTTTTTGTCAACTCAAATATTTGTGTGCAGTAAAGAACAGTAAAAAGTGGATGTGCTATTGACATGAGCAATTTACTTGAATGTTTGCATCTTTAGAAAGTTCTACCAAGATCTCTAGAACTGGCATGAAACTGTTTCACAATGTCTGACTAAATGAATCACGTTTTACAAATAAATATCTGTCAAATTGTTCAATTACTTGAGATTCAGTCATTAAGCAATAAAATAAAGCAGTAAATAGGAGACATCTGCTGCAAAGTGCTACAGAAACATAAGCATCTTTCTCAAGTTACCTTCTTTGCATTTCGGTATAATGATTCACCAAAAATGTCTTACCCAAGGCAATCAAACATCAGAAAATTGTCCCCCACAAAACAATATAGGCATAGCATGGCATCTTACCCAAAGCAAATAGAGCTTAACACCTCGGTGGAGCCTCCCAAGGAACAAAGACGAGCAGTGATCAGTTGACGTGCTACAGCATTATTAGGTGAGATCAGATGGTTCAGAATGCTGAAACCTTAAAAGAAAAATAATAGTGGAAGTCATTGCTTCTGATCTTGAATTAATTTTTTAAAGATGTAAATGGTCCCCTTCCTTTGAAAGATAATATGTCCCATAACGGCCCTGAGAGAACCCAACTTTCTCTTCAGACGATTGCTGTGCTTTGCATCAGAGGTGTTCATAGGCATAACATTAAAATTCAGAGCATAGATGATTGAAGAGTTTAAATACCGAGTTGCTAAAAGACTGCCTGGTCAAATCAATTGCAGCAGTAACTGAACACCAAAGTTTGGTAACTCTCAGGTAGCTGCTGCCAGACCGAAGGGGGGATAACAGCTCGTTTCTGTCGGGCACATCTCCACATCAGGATTGCTACTTTCCCCAGGAGGATCACGGGCTTTTTGGCAACATCAGCCCTGAGTGTTGACACAGAAAATGTTTTTTCCAAGAATACAAATTCATTAAAATACCTTTTTGAAATGCACCCAGATAACAGAGAAATTAAAGAGTTGTAGCCTCTTCCATTGGCTTTCAGGAAGCTCAGTCATTGCTTCATCCCGAGTGTCAGTTTGCAGAGCAATGCTTGATTCATGTTTCTTTGAAAAAGAAAATATTTTTAAGACTTATCTTGATAGTTACAGAATTTCCTGTGAAAGATGCACTTTTCCTGCCAAAAGATTCCTACAATGCTCAAGAAGTTCTTCAAAAACTGTAAAACTGGAATGACACTTGCATATTTTACTAGTAATGGAGCATAGTAAAAACATAAATGGAAAGAATACTCAAGTATCCAAATCTGCATTATCACAGAAGTATCAGTTTCTTTCAGACCTCTCTGAGTACAACATTTCAGCACCAGCAGCTCTATCTATAACTTGGCTCATAGTTTATGTTTAAAATTGGAATTACACATACTAAACCAATACAGTATGAAGGTTTCTGTGTATAATTCAAAATTCTTTTCTAAACAGAAACCCTGTTCCGTCTCCATGCTTCAGGTTGTAACAGTCTCTCCACACATACCTCCACTTACAGGACGGGGTGTTCTTTTGCCAAAAGTGAGGTTTCAAATATCTGTTCAGTGATTTTGGTTACTTTCCATTGCCCTCATAAGCCTGAGAAGCTCCAGCAAGTGCAGTGTGTGTTTTAAACCTTCTCCAATATGCTGGTTTAGACTTAAATTGTTGCTATGTTAAGTTTCTCCCAGGATAATTTAGTTTGGGTAAGAACTGGTTAAAAACAAACAAACAAAAAAGCTCCCCCAAGATTTGACTGAGTATAATTGGCAGCAATTTACTAAGAGCACTGGGACATCATGAAATGCAAAATTGGATTAAAAAATAAATAAATCCCTTAACCAGGAGGTTAAGACCTCAGTGTTACATCTCTTCCAAGAAAATGCATCCAGTGCAATTTAAATGAAGACATTCTGTAACTAGGAGCCGAACGCTTGACTTGTAGCCGCTCTTTAAACCTCTCTCTGAAGAGATAGAAATGCTCCCACGTAGGCAAGATTTTCCAAAAGCCATCAGCTCCTTTCCGCTGGCTGCCACTTGTGTTTTCAAGTCTTGCTGGCTCAGCAAACTGCCAGGTTAGTGTTGCCTGCTGAGATACAGCGACTTTTATAAAAAACTTCTGCAAACAACAACAATGAATTTTTGCCCTTTTTTTTTTTTTATTTTTTCTAAAGGCAGTGCTTGGCTTTGAATTCCAGCCTCATTTTGCCAAAGATATTTGGCTTGGTCACTCAGCCTCTTTGATAGCTTAGATATCGGTGCACTTCGCCTTTATGCAACATGTGCTTTTTATTTTAGGCTATGCAAAAACTATGTCATGACGCTAGGGAAAATATATATCCTCCCACGTCCCAGGAAAAAAAGGATGGAGGTTGATTCAAATTGGTATCCACTCTTCCGTGACAGCAAGTGCATGCACATCTGGCTGATAAAGGTATTTATCTCCAGTGTGCCTCTATGGCTCAGACATCAAGAGGAGCAAAAAATCCACCATGAGTGGTAGATGGACCTCTACAATGAGCCATTCCTCTGGCTGATCTACTCTATTTTTAGACGTTCATTTTAATTAAACTGAAAAATGTCCAAAACAAAAAATGTGTTTTTATAGTAGGATTCAAAAGGCTAGGTACATTCACTGATAAAACACAAGACCACTTTGTTTTTGCCTTTTTTATTTTTTTATTTTTTTTCAGAAAGGCATAGTAGAGTTATTATAAAACTCCGGTATTCCTAGTTATGGCATAGCTGCCTCGTCACACAATGGGAGAGAGAGAGGAGGTGGAAAGACGATTTTCTGAAATAAAACCTTGTGATTGCATGTCACAATCAATTATGCACGATGAGAAGAGAGTAAGATTGCACAGGCAGACAAACAGTGCTAACACCGATGTCCACGTGCGTCCTGGCTGCCAACCTTCAGAAAACAGTGGTGATACTAAAGGTGACAGGAACTGACCAGTCCCCCTATCACGTTTCTAGGACATGTAAAATAAGTTTAAAACAGACAGTGAGCGCAAACCACTAATGTGGGGAGACTCCTTCTTCAAAGCCTGGAGAGACTCCTTCGAAACAACAACTCTTCAGAATCATTTACAAATGCTGCCCCATCTGTAAACACAAGAAACATCCTTAATGTAAACAGCGTCCTTCGCTCTGAAAGTGAGAGGAGAAATGAACAGGAAGCAACACAGCAGAAGGAGGAATAAATCAATGACAGACTTTTATGAAACAAGACATCTTGGTCCTTATGCATATACTCACACACCAAAATCGCTTATTAACTCCACATGGATCAAGCAAACCCTTTGGAAAAGAGAGCCTAAAGAGATGAAGAACATGAAAGGAGCATCTAGAAACAGATGGGACATAACGTTTTCAATAAACCCTAACATAGATGGGAATCTTACATAGCAGCAGCTAAACTACCTCGTGCTGTGAGACCATCAGATTTCACAAGCTTAACAACATTGGACTGGATCTATACATGTGGATGAGAATTTGCAGAGGATAAATCTAGCATGTTATTCGGAGCTGATGAGCTGTGTGGTTCAGCAGTAGGGATGCTCCCCCTCGGTTAATACAAGGTACCCATGTAGCACATCACTGGAAGGAGCAGATTTTGATGTGGTTCGAAAGCAAGGGTACAAGCGTTGGTCAGTGTATTTTGCCTGGTTTATGATCAATTAACTGATCTGCCAATTTCCATTCCCCTTCTCTGAACTTTGACTGGGCCAGAAATTCTTGTTCTAAGCCTGGATCTGGGCCTCACTTTTAAATAAAAAGAAAAAATCCCCAAACTCTGGTAATATCGTGTAGTTATTACTTTCATTATAGGAAGACCAACAGGCCCAAAATAAGACTGGAGCCAATATGCTCAGCTCTGTACAGCCATAGTGTAATTCTTCTTGCCTTGAAGAATTTGTAGTCAAAACAAGCAGAAACGACCATCAGTTCAAAAGAAGGTAAAAAAAAAAAGAAAAGAAAAAAAAAAAAAAAAAGAAGCAAAGCAGAAAATAAAACCCTAGTTTCTAGATACCCTATGTAGTGCCCTGCTAATGCTGCCTGTTCGTCCTAGACTTTCTAACACCTTCTAATAACTACTGAAGGTAATTTTTTAGTCAAGGGCTACTGTGGTGCTGAGGAATACACAAGTACCATATGACAGAGAAGAGAAGCAATCTTTGCTGTGGAGAGAAAATGCCCCAAGGTATGATCAGATTTCCCATTAAAAAGCTTTGTGTATCTTCAGATCTGACTAAACACTACTAGTCACCAATTAAACCTGACACAACAGATAATAAAAATCTATAGCTATCTCTAATATGTAACAGGGCCTACAACTTAATTACCTTAATCACATTTACCCTTACTGTGAGGCTGGCATTTCACAACCAATCATTCCACCTACCTCTTTCAAGCGCTTGATAAAAAGCACCTTTGAGAAAAACACGCACTTTACAAGAAAGCTCTATTAGTCTATGGATTAAGAAAGGAAATTAGTACCCAGGGTCAAATCGCTTTGGTACTATTTACATTGGAAAGGGGCTCCCCGATTTATGTCTATGTAAATAATCCCAGGGAAATTATCTCCTCACTAGGAGCTTGCTGCCAGTGTTGGGCAAGGCTGGAGTGCACAGGCTGTAAATCTGGGCAGGACACGGTGCATCCTCTGCATCTAAGGCGTTACTGTGAAAGTCCTGGAAAGTGCTCACAGACTGGATCAGCCCTGCATTCCAATGTCTTTCCACTTTACTTGTGCCACAAGGCCAGGTCCAACAGGTGAGTGAGAAGAGAGCATGGTGGTAGGCATCCCCATCCTGCTCCGAAATCTCTCCAGGACTGGCCTTTCCAACATGCATCTTTCTAGGGCACAAGGTAATGTTGGTGACTCCAGCTTTTTGCCATGATCCCCTGGAGTCCCGGCCCACCCTGAAGGGAAAGAGTGATGCCAAAGCAAAGAGCCCTATATTCAAAGCAGAGCTGAGCTGCTGACACAAAGACTTCCCAATAGAGACTGTTCCTGGATCACCACACCACCTCCAGGGACTGAATTTGGGAAGTGCCCTGGTGAAGTCAGTGGTGGTTTGTATTATGCAGCCATTTGAAGGAGGCATTTGGGAGAAAGAACAGAAATAGTTTGTTCTACATTTCTGAAACTGTGTGCTAGTTAGACTCGAGGATGTTTTTGACAAAAGATTGCACAGTGGAACTATTCCAATAAAGAAATCTGTATCGCTATTATTACTCTCCTAATGAACGTGTTAGCAGGACTTAAGGTAAGATAATACCTTCCACTATTGTTACTTCAACTATTATTTCTACCCAGTCTATAAATGTTGTTTTTTTGGGAGAGTTAAGAGACTTTCATAGGAAATAAATATAATTATCCTCATTTTACTGTTGTAGAAACAGAGACAGACAGAAAAGACTTCAGATCTTCCTGAGGTCTTGGTCTGTGAAATGTCCATACTGGAAAACCACGATGGTCAGAAAAAATGATACAGGATCTAAGAAAGCTTCAACTGTTTTATAGAAACATTTACGCACATCAAAACATTTCATCTCAGGCAGCTGACACTGCAGGTAGCTGCTAATTAAAATCTGGTGTGCTGTGGCTACTGTCTTTACAATTCTGGCCAGCATATGTTCTATTTCTCTCTTTTTTTTTTTTTTTTTTAGTTTCTTAGCTCATCTGATGCTATTTTCAAAACGCAAGTTTATATTAAAGACTGAGTTTAATAAGCTTGTACAATATAAAGAGAGATTATAATTTATTATTTAAAAAGTTTCCTAACAAGATGTCTACAAGAAACATGACCCAAACCACACTGCCTTGTAATAATACCTCTTAAAAATTCCTGACCTCCCACTAAACACTCCTGCAGACTTCCCCAGTTCAGTCCTCGCTGAATATCTCATATATGTCCCCTATAACATTACACAGGAGGAAATGAAACAGGAAAGTCATCAGCTCAGACAGACACAAAAAATGCTTCCAGGTCGGCCTGCTATCTGCCAGCCACCTTTCTGACCAGGGCTCAAGCAAGCCGAGACAGAGCAACCTGCACATTCGCAATACATCAGCACCCTTCTTGTTAGTTGGGGTAGTGGCCAAAAGCTGGCGGCGTGATGGCCTGCGGGCAACCTGCAGAGCCATGGCGAGGATGGCTGGAGGCCACTCCAGCCTGATAGCACAAAGGCCAGAGGAGCTGTGGGTGCTCGGCCTGCAAGCACGGGGCACTGGGCAGGGCACAGTGCTGGTGAGCGTCATGTTCTGGTGTGACCATGCTGCTGCTCTCAGTGTTTCTTCTGAGAAACAAACAAACAAACAAACAAACAAAAACACTATTTTAGGGTGATTCTTCTTGTCAGTTATCTACTGCCTGTGGGTGTGCTGCTGACTGCTGGGTGGTGATGCCTTATGCAGAACCCTGAATCACAAAACAGTTGAGGTTGGAAGGGACCTTTGGAGGTCCTCTGGTCCAAACCCCTCTGCTCAAGCCAGGACACCCACAGCATGTTGCCTAGGACTGTGTCTAGATGGCTTTTGAGGATCTCGAAGGAAGGAGACTCCACAACCTCTCTGGGAACCCTGTACCTGAGCTTGGTTACCTGCATACTAAAGAAGTGTTTCCTGATGTTCAGCCACAACCTCTTGTGTTTCAGTTTGAACCCATTCCCTCTTGTCCTGTCACTGGGCACCATTGAAAAGAAACGGAGAGTAGAATCGTAGAACGGTTTGGGTTGGAAGGGACCTTAAAGATCATCTGACTCCAACCCCCCTGCCATGGTTAGGGTTGTCTTCCATTAGATCAGGCTGCCCAAAGCCCCACCCAGCCTGGCCTTGAACACTTCCAGGGATGGGGCATTCACAACTTCTCTGGGCAACATATGCCAGTGCTTCAACACCAAGGATACAGAAAAGAGCCTGGCTCTGTCTTTTTTGCACCTTCCCTTCAGGTATTTGTACACATTGATGAGAGCCCCTTTGAGTCTTTTCCTGGGAAAAGCTACTGCCATGAGAAAAAAAAAAAAATCAAACTCTGAGTCTCCTGGACCCAGACAGGACTTTATGTACCCTTTATTGAGCTAAGACAAACAAAAAGTTGCCTTGTGCAATATGTACAGTTGTGAGAAGCACCAGTGTAAACATGAGGCCCAGGTTCCCAGTAACAGGTTTGTGACATGTTAGGCTGAGGGCTGCTGTCTCTCCTCCAAGGGTTTCCTCAGCTTCTGCTGCTATTTCCTCATTCCCCCTCTCTCCCAGGTGTAACAGGAGCCTCCTCTCATCACATTATACTGCCCCGCAGGGGTTCAGCTGTGGTACGTATCACCAGCACTACCAGGCCTTGTTTTCCAGCCTGCAAACAGCCCCCTGCAGGCCCCAAGGCTGCTGCTGGTAGAGCCAGAGCCACGGCCTGCTTGGCATCGAGGCCCGTTGCGGTCAAGTCGCATACAGGGCTGGTCTATTGTCTTTGCCAATCTATTTGCCAATTAGCACATTGTTCTCTCGTTCTACCCTGTCCCCCTGCACTTCACCCGCCGGCCACAGCCCACACCGCCCTGACTGAGGGCCATGCCGTGGCTTGTGTGCACGGAGCTGGAACTGGGCGAGATCTGGTGGGGCGATAGAGGCCCAAACAATGCTGGCACCCGGGGTGCCCCGCTGGGAGGCCAGCCCGGCCTCACAGGGCAAACGTTCCTGGCCTCCGGTACACACAGCTGGCTGCGGCACACCACGACTGCGCCGCTGTGCACAGGCAATCAAGTGCCGGTGATTTGTGGCCTACCGAGTCTCTCATGTGTTGTATCCTCCCATCTCGTCCACGTGGGCCTCTTGTTTGCTAGAAAGGACTTGCTTTTCTAGCTAAAGAGCTTTTTTTTTTGTTTTCTCTCTCTTCCTTCCTTCCACCCTTCCATCTTTCCTTCCTTCCACCCTTCCTTCCTTCCACACTTCCACCCTGCCTGCCTTCCTTTCTTCTTTTCTGTTCTTTCTGGCTTTGTAACCTTAGCAGTGTTACTGTAAGAGCTTTTGTGTAGTTCATTCCACAATATGCCAACAGCCATTCATGGTCACTAATACGCAAAACTACTCTGGGATTTTTAAAGCTTTTAACAAGACTGTGTCTAGACTAGTATTTAGTGGCGATACAATTAAATCATACTAAAAAAAAAAAAAAGAAAAAAGAGAGAGAGAGAGAGAGATGAAATTATTTTAATTACTTCTGGAGCCACTTCACCCCTTTAGAGGTGAGGACTTGATGTGATTTCAGTCAGTGCAAGTCAGGTGTTACTGACTCTGCAGCAGTGTAAAGGTGAAAGGGATCACAGTGTCAGTCTATAGGCCTACCTAAAGTTTAATCTATGATACACCTATATTTGCAATAAAGTAGGTTTTTTTGTTTGTTTGTTTGTTTTTTTTGTGCTACAACATTTTCCAAAGCAGTACCACAGCACCGCACAGTGACTCAGGACCTCATGTGACATGGCCAAGGTGCAGACACCAGGTGTAGAGTTTCCCAAGGACGCGTGGATGTGTTTTCCCTGCCTGTTCTCCCTGGGCATCTCCTCCCCTCAAGTACCACCCTGCCCACTGACAGCAGGGAGTGGAGGCCAACCATGGCTTTGCTGAAGGCAGATGCCAATGGGTTCCAACCAGGCATTTGATATGGCACCAACTCAGGACTGTTTCACCTCTGAAATGGTCTCAGGATCTCCAGCCCAGAATGGGATAGGACTGCTCCTGATGTCTTTCCACCATATTGTACCATTTATTGTTTCCGCTTTATGCTGGGATGGATGGGGGGTTGCTTTGCTCCTTGGGCTTTTGCAGCCCTCCACATCAGATGCATCTCTAACGCCTAATACTCTTTCTCTAGATAATTAAACCTTCATTTGTTGCTTCCTTGCAACTCCAGATTTTAAAACTATACATTTTTTTTCTGTTAGGTTAGGATCTGTTCCAACTTCCAATCCCCAATTTAGATTACATGCTCAGAAACTAACTCCAAACATTTACTGCGTTTGAAGGTCACAGTGCTATTGATTGATTTCCAGTTATAATGTATGTTGTCCTAACATGAGTTAAAAACATTCTGGGCTAAATCCAAAAATGCTGGGATCAAAGCATCTGGACTTGTTGCTTTCATGTTTGGCACATAAAGGGGCTGGCAGTCACCAATGTGGTCTTGGCTGGGCTATAGTTGTTTTCATTCTCTGATGTGAAACAGTTGGGAATCACAGACCCTCCAACAGTTATAGTGGACTAAATAAAAATTGGCTTAATAACCTGCCAAGCATTTGAAAGTGCCAGTCTCCACAGTTTTTCACAACTTATTGACTATGGCATGTTTTTCTTTTCATTTCTCTCTTCTTTTTTTTTTTTTTTCTTTCCTCGCTTTTTTTTAAAGAAAGAATTTTCTATAAAATTGGACTTTTTAAGTTGGGCATTTGAAATAGGTAAACTCTTCATCTCATCAGACTCAATTTATCATCTTTGATCTGACTTCACTCATTCCTTTGGCTGCTCCATCTGATTTTTTAATTTCTGGAAAAAAAAAATTATAAAAACATTTTTCCTATTTAACTTATCACATAGGAAAATAAACAAGGCCCATTTTCTTGGCTAGCCTGCCTTAAAGATATCCCAGCACTGCATCTGCACATCAGATTTTCACTTTCAAATTCACTTTAAACAGATTATTCCTAAAGTTTTTTATTAGTTTCCCTAAAAGTCTTCTATTTATATTTGCTGTTTATAAAATAGCATCCAGAGGCCATTGTGCAATGCGCTGCACATAGTCAAAAGCCATCAAGCTCTCAAGACAAACAATGGAAATACTTTGCAGATGGGAGCTGTTTTACAGATGGTGTACGGGGGCAGGAGAGACGCGAAGGTTGGAGAGAGAAAGAAATATGGATGTTGGCCATGGTTGTGAAAGAAGCCAGTGGCAGAGCCAGGCACTTAACCCACGTTCCCATCCAATTGCTTCCCCGTAAATTAATTTTTCTCTTATCCTTCTAGAAGCCACATTATAATTTTTAGGTCATTCCCTCATGTTCCTAAAAAAAAAAAAAAAAAAACAAAATAAAGTACGACAGTTTGCAAAATCTAATTATTGTTACATTTCACACATTTTTCAGTCAATTTGGCTAATTTCAAGGAACTTCACATTGGCTTCGGGAGCGATGCTTTGGAGCAGACGCAGCAGCTGCCTGATGCGAGGCCAGGCTGTCACCAGTGACACACTGTGGCAGTGCCAGCAAGGTCAATGCCTCCAAAATGAAAGAGCTGCTCCCGTTATTTCCAGCTGGGCAATGGCATTTTGTTGCACATTAGGTTGGGCTTTACGCTCAGACAAGTTTTAGTGTAGCCTATCGGTCAGGGAGAGCAATGCTACCCCACTCACTCCCTACTCTTGACAGCTAATCCACAGGAAAGGTGGATTTATTATGGCCCCATCAGAGGTGCAGCCTTGCACGATACCTCAGTGTTAGGATTGATGCAATAAATGTTCTTTGCTCAGTCCCTGCATGGCAGCCTTTGCACCAGGCTGCGGACTTTCAGCAAACATCTTCTGAAGGACTGTGCTCTGCAAAAAACCCCTCAGCTGCCCACCACCCAGCCATGATTCCTTGAATTCACGCAACCAGTATCACAGGAAAAAAGAGGCAAAAAAAGACTGCCCAGGCCTTAACTTCTGAACGAGGAGCCAGGATCTGCCCAAGGTTGAGCGGTGATTAAAAGTTATCACCCCCTCGTGGCACGAGGGCTGCCGTAGGTATAGCTACCAACTAGCAAACAGCTTTACAGAGCCCATAATTCACCCTCGCCATTCCCCGCGTTTCCTATCTCGTAGGAATTCAGGTCTGGGCACGCAAAAAAAGAAGCTTGTTGCTGCAGTGTTGAACAGACCGACTTCCCATAGCCATCCCGGGGCCTCCTTTTCATTCAGTCTCCTTGCAATTTATTTTCTCATTTGTGCTGCCCACATTCAGGGGCACCCAGTTACCTTTGGGAGCAAACTCCCCACCTCCTGCATCCAGCAGAGCTGTGGTCAGTGCCCTAAGTATCCTAAATTTTGCTCTTTCTAGAGCAAACTGTCTTATTTTTAAGCACCTCATTTTCAACCTCTCCGTGAAGCTTCCAATCAGTTCTGGGACGGTAATACTTGGATTGAAGAGAGAAAACAGCTGAAAGTAATGTTTTAGAGACAGACAGGACATGAGGGATGAAGTGTGTAAGTAAAGAGATGATTTCAGTTCTGGCACCTTTGGCAGTGCTACATATCTCCTTAAGACTCATAATAATGAAAAAAAAATGAATCTACTGCTAAGAAGTACAAAAACCATATTTACTATTAATGTATAGTCTAGAGACATTTAAAAGTAAGATTATTTTATAGTAAAATGAATATAAATTTGGCCTGTAAAGGACTTTAAGGCCTTTTTTGTGTTCAGGTGAAACATTATCAATTGGTGCTGTGTGTGGCTGTATTTATACACTTTGCTTTTCACATTGCCATTAGAAAACCCCACGCACATTCTTTCCATGTAAAATAATTTTCTTAAATAACTTAGTCCAACGGTTACACCTAGTCTGAGTATCAACATATTATTTTTTTTTAATGTTTTGATTATAAGTGAGTAAATGAGCATATGTGCAATTATATTTTGGGTGCAATAGCTTTAGCCGCCACATTTTGGCATTTTATTTTATTAGCTAAAAGCTCACATATGGTTTCCATGTTTCCAATCTGGTTTTAAGGATGCAATAGCTGAATTAAGCAATGTTTCTCCTCACTCCAATTCCCTTAGATATACTTAAAAAGTCCATTCAGATTATAAAAAAAGTAAATTAAGGTTTATAATATTCAGAAGGTGGCCCATGGTAGTGACTAGTACAGACCTATCTTGTAAGTGCCCTCACACCCCGCACGAACTGTTAAAAGATGTCTCACAGTTTAAAATATTACGATCCTGTGGGGCAGAGTCATGCCCAAATGCCAAAATATTTCTTTTATGAAGAATGATGCTGTTATATCGGTGCAGGCGCCACCAGGTAACGGGTCACCCTGTGAGGCCACTGGGACTTGCAGGTCCTCCATCTCCTCCCGATGTTGGACCTGGGGGGACTGGGGAGGGCTTTGGCAGCTACAGGACCGAACTATCAAGCTTCGTAAGCTGGAAGAGAATTGAAGAGAAAAGATGTTTGTTTTTATGAGAGGGACATGATAGCTGTCTCCGAACACACAAAATGCGGTTATGAGAAGAACATTGATCAACTTCGTATCCCATGGGGAAGGAAATCGCTCATGTTTGCAGCAGAAGTGCTGTGGTTTGGATGTTAGGCAAAGCTTCCTAACTGCAAAGGTCAGGAAGCACTTAATGAAAGGGATGAAGTTAGTGAATCCCTTGAGAAGAGGTTTTCAATAACAGTGAAGGCAAACACATGTCAGGGATGGTCTTGGCATCCACACAGCAGACTGACTATGTGACCTCCCCAAGTCCCAGCCAACCTCACATTTCGGTGAGCTCATGAAAATGCATCTAGCATGTCTGGAAGCACAGGAGAGCAGGACTTCTCTACTGTGTTGATGCAAATCTAGTCAGATTCAGGATAATGCTCTTCTACGTCCCTCTTCGTGCTACCAACATCCAACTCCCATGGTCCCTTTATTGGGTTTCCTAGTTCACTTTGGTCAACAGGTTTCTGCTGAGGTGGAACAGGTTCAACACAAGCTGACAAGAATTCCCTCCTGCTAAACACTTGTGTTTGCAGCTGACAGTAGCTGTGACACCTGGGGCTTTTTCAGAGCGACCTTCTGGGCACGGTTGTGTTGTTCGGTGTGAGATGTTCAGGGACTGAAGTGCTGTGATCCAATCTGTGTCACATCTCACAAGCGTAAGAAAAAACAAATAAGTAGATACTGAGCCCAAACTTCTACCAGTTATCATTGCAGGGAGGGGAAAATGGTCTCCTCTGTCAGTACATCCCGGAGTTTTTATTGACCAGTAAGTAGTCTGACTGAGTAAAACCAAAGCATCAGAAGTACAGACTTATTTTACAGAATCTTCAACTTTCCAACTAAATCTATCCTAATTCAGCAAAACATGCAAGTTTGAACATAAATCACATACTTAGGTACACTTAAGTATGGGATTCAGCCGTTTGCTGTGTAGGGTCCCTACATTACTAAGTCATTGGCTGCTAGTCTTGGCTCTTTTTTCAGCTAAATCGAAATGGGAAAAGGTTTCCACACTGGGATGAAGCCAAGATCTTCAAGTTTCTTTCTCGCTCTTCCTTTTCCCTCCCTCTTGTCTCTCTCTCTCTCCCTCCACCCTCCAACTGAACAAGACAGATGCTTGACAACTGTTTCTATCTTGCTATTAGCCTGGAATTTAGGTCTTTGGGTGTGGGAAATTCAAGACCAAATCTCTTCTCAGATGCGTTCAGTTTAGGGTTGTAATCCCAGTTCTTGCTTATTTGAGCTACGTTGACCACGGCACTATGTAAAGCAGCAGCATCCTTCTGATTTGGGTAAATCACGGGCTGAAGAGACCTAGCGAGTGGAAGGTATGCTCTACGCTAATCTGATCCCTCACAGAGCTTTGCTGTTGACAACTGAAGGTTTTCTAAAATTGTATTTTAATTAAAGCTTCCTAACCAACTCTAAAGATTCAACTGATATTTTAAAGGGTGGCCAACGTTTTTCAGTTCTTCAGATATCAAACTCCCATAACTTTGCTTGAAGACATGGAGAAGAAGGTGACCTCAGCTTTTCTGAAAATCAGCTTTACGTTTCGTGTTTGCGAACAGAATTACTGTCTGCGATCGGTTTTAAAAATGCAGACCTGGAAGACTTTCCTTCTCAGTACCAGTGAAATGAAATAATAAAAGCATTAATAGCTTGGAGAACAAGTGAATATTGTGCTGAAAATTCCGTGTAGTGCCTGGAATGGTCCACATGGACATGCAATCTGCAAGATCAAGAGATGCTTCAGCCCTTCTGCTGACACTTGAAAAAACCATTACAAGGCTTAAGGAGGAAAACAAAGTAATGGAAACATCCGCTTAAAAGGAACGTTTCCAATCACTGGTACTCCATTCATTATATGCCTGAGTGGTTCCAGAGACAACAGAAAACTATGCATTGTTGCAATGCCAAGAACAAGCGAGGCAATACGGATGTTGTGTTGCTTCTCACTCATGGCAATCTGAATGCTGTCATGCCCTCCCCATCCTGCCCAGCTGAAGTCATCAGCCAGGAGGTTAGTGCCGTGGTCTCGCTTGTGCCCAAGCGCGCCGTGCTGAGCAGGGGGTGGTGGTGGGGTTTCGGGACCCTTCCAGCCAGACCCAGGTTGGGTTGCAGAGCTGGCACCGGAGCTGCAGCTGCCTGACAGCAACATAAGGCATTTGCTCCAGAGCAGGCAGACACTGGGCAGGCTTTCTGCCTGATGCGTTGTCAAGCTAAAAAGCTTTTATGGGAGGCAGGGCTTTTTATGGGAGGTAAAAACACAGCAGTCATTTAATTAACAATACCTCGAAGTCTTTCCTGTAGAGAACCGCATGGCTGAAGTTTTCCCAGACCCACTGTGATAACCTTGTTAAGTTTTGGACAATATTATTTAATCTTTGCTCTGTAAGCCAGACTTTGGATGTTTCCCCAGCATCACTGTAGCATGGCAGTTGCCTACATTACAGCACAGCCTCTCCAGCATGGCGGCTATTTGAAAATGTCACCATATGCTACAGATAGCTCAAGTGCACTTTCAGAAACCTACTCTCAAGGCCCAGTAAGACCCACAACAATATAGCGCCCTGGCCTTTTTCACAAAGTGAAGCATCAGCTCTTAATGAGAACTTGCTTCCAACCCGCATATATCAGAGGGGAGGGTGCCCTGTTTCTAATTAGTACCCAGGGGACTTCTGCTCCAACTACCCTCTGCTTCACCAGACGAGGCAGAAAAAACTCCACCTTGCCCAATATTACCTGCTTTGAGTTCAGCGGGCCAAAGGACCATAACCAGGAGTAGGACATCGGTTGCCACGACCTGGTATAAAGTCTACCTCCGTCCACTGGCGTCATCGACTTCTGTTGAGTTTGGATCAAGCCAGAATGGGTTAAGAAATGGGTACGTGTGGTGAAACTGTGTAACTTGCTTTTTTTTTTTTTTTTTTTTTGGCTCTACATATAGTCTAAATTAATGATCTTGGCTGATACATGCCTTTTTTTGATCTTTTCTTTTTGGCATCTTGTAAGTTAAGCTTACCCAAAACTTTATGAAAAGAATACATATCCACTTAATGCCAATCGGCGAAGATTAGCATTTGCAAAGCCTATTTTTTCGTGCTATTTTGCATCTTGGTGCAGTTTTCTAGATCTCTTAAATGTAAAAACAAACAAACATCCATACATCTGGGACCAGACTTTCAAGTAGAGCTCAGGGCCAGCTTTTTTTCCTTTCCTGAGTGCTCAGCACCCAGAGCAGGGCCAAATTTTAAAGCCAGTTCAGCTAAACCGGGGCCAGGTTTCCCCAGAAACATGGAGAAGCAGAGGCTGCCATTGAGACAAATATGCACAGATTCATCGTTTAACTCATCCTCCCACCCAGGAATGATAAAATGACACGGTCCTACAGCAGTAATAATATCAGCTATTGATAACAACAGCTACGACCCTACGACGGACGCCTGAACAGCTGGGAGGAATGTTGGCCATGGAGGGCGATTGCTCAAGTCCCCAGTGAAGACCTGAGTGTTTGCTTATGTTCTCGCTTGGCAAGATACAGCGCTATCAAGATGCTATTTAGTGTTTGAGCAAGAGTATCATTTCTGACATGCCACTGATTCCTTGAAACATAAGAAAGCCATTGGGAAGGGAGATATGCCGTTGGTAACTGCTCTTCCTTGCCGATTTACTGGGCCTAAGCCTGATTTATGAAGTGCAGCGCTGGACAGGATGTTGCCAGTTGAGGTTGTATATAGTATGTCAGCTGCAGAATTTACAGATGACCTATGTCCTGTAGGGAAATGGCTCTGCACTGGATAGAAGATGATCTGAGCAGGTGTTTTCCATCTCCAGCTTCTATGGCGAATTGAGTCTTTCAGTCTGAGGACTGCCAAGTGCACGTTTAATTGGAGGAGAGATAGTTGGGTGAGCAAAGCAGGGAAGTCCTGCCACTAGTCATACAAACAGTCCGATTAATTTCTTTCTGCTATAATCCCTCCTGTTTTGCCTTTCCCTCCCACAAACATGCAAGCGACCCAAATTCATGGAAAAGCATTTCCACTGTCACATGCAAAAGAGTTACTGAAAATAGTTTTTGCATTTAAAAATTCTTGTGCTGGTAATCACGGGACAAAAACACCAGGTGCCTGGTAAGCTGCACAATCAGATGTTGGGCACCTGAACAACATCCGAATATCAAACCCGGGAGCAGCAAACAGTCACACGAAAAAATATTTTTTAGATATCAGCTAGGAAAACTTAATCTTATGGAATAATTATTACATAGATCATTTGCCTTGTAAGGAATATTATGTGGCATGTTAGAAACAACATTAATTGTGTTACTGCTTTGCATACTATGGCTTTTTTTTTTTTAAGACTTTTTTTTCTTCTAACATTATAAAGCAAAAACACCACTTATTTGCTCACTGTTTGTAACACTCTGCAACTTTAAAAATTCTTCCTCCCCAGTGCAAACTTACTTCCTCAGAGAGGCAGCAGCAGGGCCATGCTAAGATGCTTAAGAGGAGGTCAAGAAAAAAGCCAGTTACCAGGGAAATCTGTCTCACTTCTTAATACATTTTTATTGCTACCTATGCACACAGTATTCTCTCAGAGGCTAGGTGAATAAATATGCGCCTTTTAAGCAAACATTTGTAATGCTATTTGAACATGGGGGAAGAACAGTTTTGACTTAAAAATGATACTAGCACCATATTTACATTTTTTTTTCCCAAGCTGCAGTTAAAATGAAAATATCCAGACAGACATTCAGCATGAGGCTTGGGAAAGCATGTTTCTTTTGGCCAGTTCCACTACAGAATTTCACCTAAAAATGAAATACAAAAGATTGGGGTTGGGGAGAAAATACAAAAGAAAGATTTGTTTGTAGACGAATTACTCTGTGCAAGCCCATCCAAAAACATCAATGTAATTGTTCATTAATAATAGATTTGGAAGATACTTAGAAAAGTTTCTCTTACTTTGAACTTTCTGAAGGCAAACAGAGCCCTCAAGCCGGCAATGTACTTGTGCATATCCCTCTCTTAGAGCAAAGGGTTGTCCTTTGCCTCCTCCTTCACCACCTAAAGCCCAGGAGATAAGGCGTTGGTCCATTTTGGGGCACTTTGGGCTCAGCCTTTGGTGGCAGATCAGCCACTGGGCGAGGAGCTTTGTCCCTCTTTCACCTTTTTACACCCAGATTTGCAGTTCCCGAGGTCAGGGAGCAGCCCTCGTTCTCTCTTGCCCCACGGTTAATAGGACGGAGGCAGGAGCAGGGCCTCTGGACACTATCTCAGCAGCATTAATAACACCGGTTTGGAGAGGACTCCTCACATACTAAAAGTTAAGCAGTGCTTAAGGGCTTTCCTGGCCGGGGACCGGAGGAGGGTAATTATCCCCTGTAAGGATCCCTGTCCACCAAGCTGTGAGAAACTTCAAATCCCACGGACTTCACTGGCACTTCAGGGCACTCAGCACCTTCCAAGATTAATTCCTCAAGCAGGGAGAGGTCTAGAAACATATATATTAGAGCACTTTACATCTTCAGCTGCAGTAGGGCTCTTTCTGGTGAGCCTGACAAAGGACAGATTATATATTACGCCGTACCATAAACTTCAGCAATCTAAGAATTCAGAAAATACCCTGTTCTATTACTCCCCTCACTTTGACATGAAATATTAAACACCGCTTACCAAAGTAATGTTATTGAACACAGATGTCTGCTATCACATTCAAATTGTTCGAGTCAATCTGGGTTTATATATTTTCTTTACTTAAGTGTTCGTATAAACCAAAGTGTGCCCTGACAGTAATGATTTCACAATATACTATATTCAATTAAGGAGACAAATATGCATTTACATTTTTACTGAACTTCTTTCACGTATTTGTAGGCTTCAGCTCCAACTTATTTTTGACATTTGGTGGAAAATAAAGGAATAGAAAGGGTGCCACCTACTGAGCCACTCAGACATTTTTGGAGGCTGAAAAGTCATGCAAATTACCAATATTATCATTCCAGTTACAAATAAATGTTAAAGCTAAATGTATAAGCTGGTGGGAAGATAGCCATAGGTACTGGTTTCCTTTCATCAACTCACTCGGTGACAAGAGCACTTACCCAGGGTGCAGGAGAACCAAGCTCCAGCTTCCTCTTGTATCTCTGCGGGTTTGAATTCACCTATTCCTCTGGAAAACCCAAGCAAAATGAATCAGTCTCTGTCATTGCAGTCGTGAATAGTTTTTGTAAACAATGGATGTGAAACTCAACAAGCAAGAATCTAGAAGAGATGCGCCACCGATGAGAACCATTCCTTGGGACCCATGTCATTTAGCAACCTGTCACTAATTAGAAATTTCAGCTGTTAAATATCTAGCAGATAAACTATATGAAACAGATGAGATTTAAACATCTAAATTTAAGAAACCACTGAAAATGGGCGTCAAGCCTGACGATGATATCTGTAGTATACCTAAAGACTCAAGAATGAAGACAGGCTCTTAGGACAGTTTTTCAAAATCCAACAGTAGAGTAGAGTAGAGTAGAGTAGAGTAGAGTAGAGTAGAGTAGAGTAGAGTAGAGTAGAATAGAACAGTTCAGTCAGAAGGAACCTATGAAGATCATCAAGTCCAACTGCCTGACCTCTTCAGGGCTAACCAAAAGTTAAAGCATCTTGATGAGGGCAGTGTCCACTACCAAGCATATCAAGATCTCTGTAAAGACAACTCGAAGAAGGAAATTCACATCAAATCATGATTTTGCATCTGGTCCTTCAGGGAAATGGGGCAAATAACAAGAAATCTGCCCCTGACTTACCACTGATGTAGCTTTCCTCCATTCTCTTTTGCAGTCTCTGTACTGAAAAGTTAGGGTGTACTGCAAATGGTTTGCTGCTTAACTTTAACAAAGGATATTTGTGCTGTCCTTAAAAAAAAAAAAAAATGTAATCATGCCTGATAGGTCTGGAGCTCTTTATTCTTTCTCACTGCATATAGAGCAGAGGGGAGATGCTACATGATGTCAGGGGAATGGCAAGAAAAGCAAGTTGGAGATTTTTCATCTCTAATGAAGTGGGTCAGCTTTGGGACTGAAAAAAGGTAGTTAAAAAGAGAGAATCAGAAGGGTGAACAAACAAATATATCAACAATGGATAACACAATACTATGTTAAGGGGGAACTGGAGTAAATTATTTTTCACTCACAGGCCAACTGCTCTTCCTGAAAACAAGCTCCCAAAGGATCTCAAATGTGTGCCCTACACGCTCCATTAATCCCTCCCTGCTGAGTGCAAGCTTAGCTCCACTGAGTCCACAGACTTGCAGATATGGCTTTATCTTGCTCTTTGCAGATGCAGACAGACCAGAGATTTTCACAGGTATCATGTGTATTTAATATTTGCCAACATCTCTGGTGTTGGGGACTGGTGTAGCAATAACATACTTGGGAAAATAATTGTGAAACATTAACAAGTCCTTATTGTTAACAGGTGTTTCTGGCAGAGATTCCTTCAGGGCAACTTGGACAACACACTGTAGTTGAGTTGGTAATGGCATTTTTCCCAGGGGGACCTTCAAAGTCTCCTGTGTGGTGCTTTGTATTCCTGGCAGCAGAGTCAGGAAGAAACCCAGTATTCAACATCCTCCTTCGTGCCTGCTCAAAATAAAACATTCATTTATCAGCCATTGCGTTCTTCATATCTCACATGACTTGGCACACGCTTATCACGTGGTGGCTTTAGCACAGGGCACTACCACCAGTTACGTGTTCAAGATAACGCACTGTGGACTGGCCCCTTTTCCAGTGCCTGAAGTGTTCAGTGACTGTTTTCTGCTTGCACAAGCACTCACTGAGAGATGCATAAAAATGGATTTTTACTGCTGCAATGTTTTGGTGGCATCATTATTCCCAAACCCTTAGAGAACCTTTGGATTTTCCTAGGGGATCAGCCCTGGGTATCAAAAGCAACCTGCGGGGCACCTCCCTCCTCAGCAGAAGCTTTAGGATTTACTCTGGAAAGTGAAAATTAAAAAAAAAATTAAAAAAAAAAAAAAGATTTGTTTTTTTTTTTTTTTTTTTGATCTAGAAATCAGAAATAAGAGAAAATTGACTACAATTTCATCATGACCGTATACTTATTTTTTTAGTGAAAAACGGACCTTAAAGGGCTGGGAGCGCTGTCCAGTGCACTGCTCCCAGCTCACATCTCCATCACCCCTCGCACATGGCACATTATCAAACCAGTGACACTGGGCTATCAAACTGTCGTGCAAAGGGAAGAAGTTCATGTCCAAAGGATGAAAAAAGCCAGGTACCACTCCACAGCAGAAAGGTTTTGCAACAAGAAAGCAAACCAAAACGACCCCTGCCAACACCCTTTTCAAAGACAGAAAGATTTTACAGGCATTTGACTTCCACCTTGACTTTCTGAATAATATATGGTGGAGAAAAGAATCCCACTGGATCGGAGGGGAGACTTTGCTACAACAATAGCAGTGCTGGCAAACTGTCTCCTTTCAACACATTCTTGAGTTTGTATTTTAAGTGGTTTTGCTAGATTGGCAGCCAAAAATAACTATTTTCTGATCAAATTCACTAGTTCTTGTAAAAATGTAACATGTTAAATGTGACCGTGAACAGTCCTAATAGTTCTTCAAGGTGTCTGGTCAAACTTCGTGCTTTCAGAGGAGGAGAGAGGATGGGGAAATGGAGAAAGGCGCAGCAAAAGGTTCAAGCCCCAGTGTTCATTTTGAGGCTGATCCTGCAGCCCTCCCAGCCCTCATTATGCAGGAATATGCCCCATATTTAACGTGATGCTTTTATGCCTGCTATTCTGTACTTCATATATACCCTTAAGGTTAAAGTAATAATTAAGAGCAGCTTTCTCATGTGCCTAGTAGAGCAAGGCCAAGATCCACAAAGGCTACCACAACTTAAATGTCAAATAGCAAAGTAAAAAAAGCAAACTGACAGGCAGGAATTACCCCTACAGCCTCTGCTCACACTGATCTTACTCTGTGTTGATGACATACAGAAAGGAATCTTACTGCATATCTTACAGGACATATAAATCATTCAGAACTGGATTTCTGGATGAAAAAAACTCCAGCTGCAAAAACCAGAGAATTTTCATCAAGTCACTTTGTAAGTAATTTATAGCACTGTAAGACTTACAAAATAACAAAGAAACGACAGGCCAGTTTCTTCTTAATTAGACCTGGAACAGCAGGACAGAATCAGTGTGAACAGTGGAGCATTTCCACCCCAAACAGGGCTCCCCTTGGCCAGGAAACGTGCACTCGGTTAACTCTGGTGCTCCCGGGTCTTCAAAGCAGGGTACGGAAAGGAGACAAAGCTCGAGGTTTCACGACAGGTTTCCCTCATGGAACTGGACAAACTACGGAGGAGTTGGAGATAGAAAGAAAACGTATTGCAAAGTACAGAAACTGCAAATTGGAAATCTGTAACTTGGTGTTACTGTCGGTAAAAGGCATGTGCCAGCGCTCAGGGAACATGAGCAGACGGAGCTCAGGTGCTGTGGACGAGCACGGTGGGCTCGGGGCAGGACCACGACACTGCCACGTCTGGGCAGCCTTCACTCACTTGGACCTCAGTCTAGGCCTGCTGCTGGTAGGATTTAGCCTGCAACATTAATGAATCAATCACAATTTGGCCTCTGGGCAGCAGCAGGCCTAACTTTTGGATCTCTTACACCAAGAAATCAGAGTCCTAAAAGTAATTAATTGTTTTAATTTTCATTAGGTCCTTGGAATCACTAGAGGGAGACATGAGCACATGCCTGAAGCCAAGATGTTACATCTGGACTGGAGAAACACCCAGTAGATGGTGGCATGAAGCATTATAAGAATTAACTATAATATCTACACCACATGCAGCTTCTCAAGATGTTTTGCTGTCATCAGCTTACAAGAAGATAAAGATTTATAGGGCTATTACTGAAAAGGAAGCTAGATACTGCCAAATGGCATGGACAGTTAGATGACTAGTTGCTGACATCTTTATTCATATATAAAACAACACAGTTGAGTATGTTTTCTTTTTTTTCTTTTTTTCAAAAAAAAAAAAAAGGTCTACCATGCTTGAAGGAATCAACAAAGCAATGTCTGAACTTCTAAGTAATTTTTAAATCGTTCATGGGTTTCTGACTTATCTTTTTTTTTACTGTGTATAGAGAGCACTGCATTATCACCCTGAACTTTTAGTGCTGACTAAAATAAGAGATAAACAGTTGGGCTACAGATTGGTTTAGCTGTGTCTGAAGATGCCGAAGGGATGACACCACAGAGCGATGCTGCCAGCATCACCATCAGGAGATCACTCATTCCTGTGCCATAGATCTACTAAAACCATACACCGAGCACATTAACCCACCACGTCTACTTTTTGATCAGCTGTTAACTGCGGTCGTTGGGATTGAAAGTTTGGTACAATAACTTCAATAATTTCTTTCTATATCGTCTAAATGTTGCTTCTAATAAAGAAATTATTGAACAAGTTACAAGAATTGTAGGACTACCTTTACAACATATGTCAAAACGATGACAAACCAAATGAACGTAATTATTCTAATCCTTATTGAAAACTGTATGAAAAATGAAGTAAATCACATATGACAACATCCTGCAGTACTACAGAGCTCAATTTAAGAAGCATTTGCTCTAGAATTTTAAAATAAGTCCCAGCCTGTAAAGTTTTTCTCCCAGAATCTAGCTAGCTGTATCTGTCCACTTTTTTCCTCTGACAGCTTGATATACTGTCCCCCCTTTGTTACACATTTTGAATTCAATTTAGCATGCTACTTCCAATTAACCAGCACACACTTACTGCATTATTTGGCATTAAACAGGCCCATGTGTTCCTTTAGCTCCTGCCAATGTGAGAAGACAATACCCTTAAGGTGAACAAGGCTATTTGTTCGGCAAGTATTAGGCTCTGGGAAGTGTCCAAGAAGTCTGATGGAAGCCTGCAGGTGTGCGGTTTCAAATACCTTCAAAGTGCTTAATGCCCAAGTCTTCCAGAAATGTTACACTTCATAACCAGCCTCTTCCAACAAGATTTATGCTCTGTTTTGAATATTTCTAATACTCTGGAGTCTGAGTGCCAAAAACCTCTATTTATCAGGCTCAGTCACTGGACAAGTTGCTCTGGTCAGGGATCTTTATACAAACCCATTTATATAAAGGCCATTATTTATTCCGTACAAACTACTAAGAGCAGGTGTGATTTCAGTGTGTTTGCTCTGAATGTAAATTAGTTTAACAGAGTAAATTGTCATCCACAATATAAGCCTACTGCATTAAGGCTATCAATAAGGAGAAAACAAGAACAACTTTTAATGACAACTTTATATAAAAAAAGCATCCTTTCACTGTGATACGTGTACAACAGAAAGTACAGTACAGCTTTGAGATACACCCCACATATTCTTTGAAAGGGGTCACAAATTCACAGACATAACATTGCTATGCAACTGCGTATTAAAAGCAACAACAACAACAACAAAAATAATAAACAATGCGTACACTACAAGTCTGAGTTTCCTTGCTTACTGCTGGAAATTGCTTTACAGCATTCGAATTTAAAGCTTTGGCCCCACAAAATAATTACTGAGCACAGTTGCAGCTCATGCATGGAGCTGGTGCAGTCAGCCGCAGGTCCATGTGCAGGAAAAGTCCTTCAGGAACTGGGGTCTGAGGAAGTTTCTGGCCTAACTACAAAAAATAAAAATAAAAATTAACAGAGGGATGGGAAGATGGCAGTATCTGGGTATACCAGCTCTTTTTAGGAGCTCTTCACAAATTTTTATTTGCTCTGATAAAACAATAAACTCTTACAGAAACGTTGTTATTTGTCATTGTTAGATCAGCAGTGTGAAGCCACGATGGCTCCAAACTCTGTCTTTGGCTACTCTGGAAAGGATAGAAAGGTATAATTTCCATGTTTGTCCCGTTGGCAACTTCTGACACTGTGATGGTTATTACTTACACAAACAGAAATCTGCAGCCAATCAAAATAATATGGTTGGCAAGAAATCTGGGCAAACTTTAATAGCTATGGTTCTTCAACATAAAAAGGATAAAAGTAGAATAATAATTTTTGGCAGGAGAAGCGGGGAATTTTTAAAATTCTGATTGTTTTCCTATGAGAATAAATACTGAAGTCTAACTTAAAACATGTTGTTCTGGTTTCATGAATTCACATTGAATAAAATTCTGCTGGATCCACTGAGTTACACTCAGCTCATTTCCACTCTTCTCAAAGTGAAGTTATCTGGAATACACAACAAGGAAAGAGAGTGGCATTTCGCACAGAAATTGCATGTTCAAAATAATTTAAATGTCTTTCTAAAAAGAGTTATCTGCGTATGCAAGCATGTTACGGTGGAATACACAGAGCACTCGTTTCAAGAAAGCATAATTAACTTCAGTCCTCTGGGAATCAGATAGCCAAGAAAGTCATTACCAAGTGGAAAATGGACATAAATTTAAATCACAAACCATTTTCACTGAAGTTTTCACTTTCATTTTCAACAAACAGCAGTGCTATGTTCAGGATGTTCATCCTGACAGTCTTTCACTGATGAACCAAATAAGCAGTTATATTATTTTAGTAGTAATTAAGCTCACTTCCCACTCACTTGCCATAATGCCAATCTATTATAATTTAGTAGCTTTTCCATTAAAAAAGTCCACGCAGTCTAATAAAGACTATTTTTCAGGCACAGAATTAGGTAAATTTGTTAATGTGAAGTAAGGAGTAGCATCAAAACACATTAGTGATATCACAAGCAAGTACTTTGACAATAGCTAATGATGAAAAGTTTTAGCTCTTTTAGAAAATGACATCCTATAAACATTTTCCCCGCTTTGTGAAAAAAGTGAAAACCTACACAAATAGCAAACCAAGAAAAGACATTGAAAAGTCTTCTTTTAATATTTTTTAAATACTGAATTTTTATCTTCATCTTTATATGATTGTGCTTTATTCTATGTTTTGGAACAAAAAGTCATATTGAGCCCCAGATCAGAATGATCTGTTTAACGGCACTGAAGTGAACTTCTGTCCCCAGGGCAATAACATAAAGAAGCTAAGAAGTATTTTGAAGGAGGAATTAATAAAAAAGACTATTGCATATGAATAGTTTTGTATGAATTGGCATTTTCCAATCTAAAAAAAAAAAAGTTTGCTGAAACTATTTCCCAGGCAGATCTACTTGGGCCCCCGATTCATTGGCACAGGCTCAGTATCAGTCACTTAAAATACGTGTTTCATCATGTACCTAACATTGTGACATTCTTTAAAAATACTTAATACAAAATCTTTTACTTCCCTTATAGTACATATTTACAATTCTAATATCAAGATACTGTGGAAAATGTAAACAAGAATACACAGGTGTAAAGAATATGGCTTGGGAAAAGTTCCCCCCTTTGATTAGCTGCTCTAATCACACACAAGTATACAAAGATAAGAAGAAAACAGTACATTTTATAAACTGCTGTCAAACAGCAATATGTAAGTTCTTGGGTTTTGTGCATTAGCTGCTGAGTAACCATACCAGACATCGGGCATCTTTCTGAGAACCAAAATGTCCAACAGACTGGGCTGGGGCTGGCGAAGGGTCACGGAGGTAACCAGGGGCTGGGGCACAGCACGCAGGAGGCTCCGAGGGAGCAGGGTGTCCTCAGTTGTCAGCAGAGAAGACCGTGGGAGGTGCCATTGCTGTCTTCAACTGCCCCATGGGGGCTGCAGACAAGGTGAAGCCAAACTCTTCTCAGACATGCGCATTGAAAGGACGAGAGGCAGTGGACAGAAGTCGAAACATGGGAAATTCTGGTCAGAAACTAGGAAAAAAAACCTGTGAGCATGCACTGGGCAGGGCCCCAAAGAGGTTGTGGGCTGTCCATCCTTGGAGATATTTAACATAACTGGATGATCTCTCAGCAACTTTGTCAACTTTGAAGTTGACCATGCTTTAAGGAGAAGCCTGTACCTCCAGAGGTCTCTTCCAAGCTATCTATTCTATGATAATATGAAAAATTTTGAATGCAATGCTTGCATTACTGTTATACTTTGTAGTAAATACATAGGATCAAAAGGCATCAGTCGCTTGACTTGGATGGTTCTTTTTCTCCAGCAGTTACTACGATGATAACTAATCATCTTGCACAAGATTTACCTTAACAGTTCTAATTCAGTTAAACTGCCCCAACTTCACACCATTTTGAGATCAGATCTAGGCCAGCACATCTCCAAAAGAACATTAAAAATGTCACAGCTGACAGAAGAGGCCTGCTGAGAACCACTCGCTTCTGACTAGTTTGGGGACAACAATTTTGTCATGTTTACATCAAGTCAAGCAAAGGTTCTAGTGATTTATTCAGCTATAACAAAGAAATGACAAGGGATCAGAATCAACCCCTGAGATTTTCTGGCTGAAAGCAGTTGGTTAATTAATTTGGTCACAGTCACAAATATCTTTACTGAGTTTACGATGGCTTCCAATACCTGTGAAGTGATGAATAGCAACAATAAGACTTCCATGAAGCTTGAAAAACACTTCCCAAACCTGTATTGCTTTCAGTAGATCACAGTTTGAATTACAGTCCCAGGTGAGCAAGTGGTACTTGCTCCGTAGCAGACAGCTAACGGCTGCAGATTGGGTTAAGACCTGGGGTGAACCACGGGGTAACTGTTACTTCACACACTCATTAACCAACTGCAACAACAAACATTTTTAAAAATCACAAGTTAGTGTCAATTATTGTCACTTTCTCTCTTTTAAGACAAAAATTTTTTCTTGCAGCATTGCAATTTGTTGTGGTGTGTGAACACAAGTCCTGGAACAGCTCGTACTACCTTGCCCCCAGAGCCCATGGTGCTGGTGTCTTTAAGTGCACTTTTGATCTAGTCAGACTCAAGAGGTTACTACACAGGTTTTGTAACTCCGAACCTGAACAGAGGTGAAAAGAGATACTCTGAAATCTTCTAGCCTGGTTAATTCAGAATATTATAACAAAGAACATTATTTCTTTATAATGACTTAGTCCTATATTAAAGAACAACCTGTATAAACATACAAAATAGCACCAAAATGTCCTTGTTCTAAGTGACCAACAGCAGCTGTTGAATGGCATCACGAAGGACTTTTTAAAACTGGCAATGAAGTTATTGTGCAGTAAGAGCACATTATAATCCTTTACACACAGAGCACGCAGATTATCATTACACATATATATCCTTGCTAACTATCCACTTTCTCCATCCAGGATAAAACTTTCTGCATTGGATGTTAGAGTTTTACAAGAACTGCTGCACAGTTTGACTCAGCAAACCACTGAGAAACTCAGCTGGCAAGATGGGAGAATGCAGAAAGCCAGAAGAGCCTGACAGATGTCATCCTGCTCTTTAGAAAAGAGACTCAGATGCAAGCAAGATACAGACGGATACTTCCAACCAATCCACACTTGAAATGGTGCATATTCTTAAATTAATTAACATCTTATCAAGGACTGTGGTGGATTCTTCATCAGTTGCAATTTTAAAATTAGACCGGATGTTTTTCTAGAGCATAAGATATTTTTCAAAGAGGAATGTGGTGAATTTCACTAGTTTCTGTGCAACGTGATTTTGCAGTGAATCCATATTGGCTTCTTAATATGTTAAACACTCATTTAACTTCATGCCGGTTGTCAAGTGGGTTTAGAAAGTCACTTATACATGGTATGGCTCACCGTCAGTTGATGTGTTACATGCTGCTTATCCTGATACTCTTTGGAGCTGATTTTACTAAAAACATGTCCAAGCTTTCAAACAATGAATTATCGTATATATCAGAACGAGTGTCCCGAGCAGATTAATGGAGGGGTAAGAGGCTAGGAATAAATACATGAAACAGATTCAACTTTTTAAAAGGATCCAGCTACTAAATGGCCTCTGTAGTCTTCCATAAGAAGTGTGAATACTTCAGCACAATTCAAGCTGAATTGAATAGCTGTTTTCATATCCAAATTCAAATACCGTCTGTGCATATAAAACAGTTCATTTATTAGTCCAAATGTTACTGTTGTAGAGCTCTTGGAAAAATACTCCCTCTTTCTTGAGTTTGTTCTTCATAAAAAGGAGGCTTTGGAGGGCCACCTAGAGAATTAAGTAGAAACGCAGTCTTAGGTCTATATAACATAATACTGAAATATTATATAGATTATACAATTTACACTTAAATAATTTAATAAATGGTACTCTTCAAAGAAAGGTAGAGGACTGAGTTAACTGGCCTCCTCATAGAGGCAGATGGAACCATCACAACAGTAAAAGCAACTCTTAAATGGAAGGTTCCCAAAATATTTCCTAAACTAATGGCAGACTTGCTTGGTAACACCAAAAGCCAGACATGTTTAGACTACATGTGAAAGGAAACAGCACACGGTACTGTACATCATGAAGAAGAGAAATTACCTAAATTAAAAACAAAACGACAACAACAACAACAAAAATAAAAAAAATAAAAACCACAGACAGACAAAAACCTTTTGTGGCAGTGTGCTGAGCTTCTTGGGCCCTCACAGATCAATCCAAGTGTGTTTTTCAATGTTTTATCTACTTATCCAGCCACTTAACAGATCTCATCATGCTCTTCAAAACCTGCCATCTCTATGAACAGTATGTGAGTCTGATGGCACGCACAGCAAATAAACCTCTTCATTCATCTTACAAGGCTGTGGGATATCAGCTCTTTCAGGGCACAATTTCATACCTCCAGGCACAGAAGAGCATACAGCTCTCCAGCACAGCTGTGCTGGAGGTGGACACAGGAACCCTTGAGCAAGCAGCACAACCTCTCCACGTCATAGCCTTCTCTGAGGGGAAACCAGTTTGACCAAGGCCTCACAACCACCCAGAATGAATCCCGGTGTTTGCAGTATCCTTTGGCATTTGAGACATCAGGCTCCTGGGCCTTTGGGAGGGCAGCACACACCGACACAACCCTTCCAAGCAAAGCTGCTTCTGTCATGGGCTCTGAGTTTGTCACCAGAGAGGGAAATGCAGAAGGGCTACTGCATCACACAGCCTGACACAGAAACAGTGGTGGCTGCTGCTGAGCAGCACGTTGGCATGATGGGGTGCTACTCCTGTCCACGAGGTCCACTGACTATGGTCAGTGCATGATTTCTTTGACTAAGAAAGCCCGTGCACCACCAGGTTGTGTTACCTTCTTTGCAGGTTGGCCCCATCCATGTGGCTGGGCACACGCACTTCCCGTTGTAGGGATTGCACTGGGATTTGCTGGCACACTGGCATTGCAGAGAGCAATTGGGGCCGTACTGGTCCGACCTGCATCCTGGAAGGACAGAAGTGTTTGGAAGAGGGTGAATGCTTCTCCCTGTTTGATGGCTGTGCTACAGAAGTTTGATGGCTGTGCTCCTTGAAAATGCATGGACAGAAATGGAAGGAACTGAGACCAATGTCAGCATTCAGGGCAAAATGCAAACACAGTAAGAAAATTAGGGATATTTATTAAAAAAAAATAATCATAAAAGTCCCTGGGACAGAGTATAAACTTCACACATGCTCTGGTGAGAATGTGGACCTCCATCAAGCTCTATAGACAAGGGGAAGCTTTGTTAGGCTCAACTGCTGAACTGAAAATAATATTGTTTTTTAATCTCTTCATACCATCTGGCATAAAAATCTGGGTTAGAAGAATTAACCTTGTTTTGCCCAAAGTTATATACTTACCAATATAAAAGTAAAAAAAAAAATAAAAAATCAGTTATTATTATGCTGTATAAGAAACTGTCTTAAATAATAACATGCTTTTGCTATATTTCTCTCAGGAGATACAGATCTGGGATCAGGAAGCTGCTTAGACACCTACATCTGCTAATATTAAAACATGACATTTTGGAAAGCCTTGCAGTCCTCAAGTTTCATCTACCGCGTGGTCCACCCAAACTGTAACCCAGCTGTCCTAAAGAAGTTCCCGGAATGGGAATCATCCCCAGTGTCCAACCAGGGGTTGGCAGCCCAACAGAAGAGATCTTGGGATTTGCTCAGGAAAGTTCCTGTCAGCGTCCTGGAGCCACACTATCTCCTGTGGCTCTCTACTGGCTTGGCTGCCAGCGAGCAGCAGCAAAGAGCTTCCACTCACAGAAAGTGGGACTGGAAATTAATCCATTTTATGCATATTCATATATCATGCTCTGATCACACAACTCTGCTGCCTCCTGGCAATTTCAGCTCACAAAAGGTCTCTATCTACCTCCGCTGCAAAGGATGGACAAGAACATTTCATGCCTAGGCTGACAAATGCTCATTGCAATTTTTTATGCATTCAGAGCACAGGCAGGAAGGGAAAGTTAGCAGCAGGTCACAGGGCAGGGTGCTAAATGCATTGTAAACAATGGCCCTCTCTCCCTCACCTCGCCGAAAACCACTGTAAATAATCCAGGCGCTTGCTTTCTCACGCAGGCACCATGAGGTAAATAAAAGTGCTCCCGAGCCCTGCATCAGCTGCAGCCCCAACACGTGGCAGAACTCTCCCCATGCGCTCAGAGCTTGGCCTTTTCAATTAGGAAATGTTATGAGAAAAGGTCTCCTCGAACACCTCTGGACCTGATTTTAATTTATGTAATACCACATTTTCATGTTAATAACAATGTGTATTTAAGACATCTGTTTGAAAGTCTGCAATGTTAATTTACTACAGAAAAGGAGCGCCCATAAAAGTCTGTTATATTCTCTCTCTTTTTTTTCTTTTTAATTAACATTTTGCCTGTTTAATGGGTGCTTTACCAGAGTTCAAATTAAAATCAGGCCTTTTATCTTTATGGCTGCTGCACAGACACAGCTGCTCACAGTTATATCACAGATGAACTGAGCCTAATTGAAAATAAAAATGCAAATAAAACCTACCCCATAACAGCTTTTCATGGACGGGGGCTACCCCAGTTGATTTAAGAAAAATAAAAATGACTCCTCGAGTTTGCAAGAAGCAAGAACTCGGCTCAGGTTTTTGGTGCTGAGCTTCCCCCTTGCGTTCCGTTTCTGCTAAAACTTCACTGGCAAGGCCTCTGGGTGCACAGAGCCCTGCTCGCTGCGGGGTAGGCAAGTCCCAGTCGCACCAGTGCCTGGAGACGGGGTTGCTTCAATTTCTGACCACACGGCAGTGCAGTCCGGCAAGCAAATGATTCTCCCTTTTAGTTTTTTGGATTGCACTAGCCCCTAAGCTCCTGGCGATTACTTGACCCCTCGCTTACATTAATAACAGGGTATTTAAAGCTGTTTCCTGCCCTCTCCTAGAACAAAAGGAGGAATAATATTCCCCCCCTTTTGATTCTGGGGCTTGGGAGGATTGTGGTTCCTTGCGTGATCCTCCAACATTAATTAGCACGTGGGTGTTCACTCCCTATATCTTGTTTGCCACAACATTAGGATCACACATCTATTCTTACACTTGTTTAAACCAGTGTGATTCTTTTTACCGATTACCCAAAATTTCCACCAGCATAACTGAGAACAGAATCTGGCTCAAGAACCTTGCCTGTCCTTTACTGCCTCTCAGCCCTGCAACGGTTTCATCAGTTTGCTTGGTTTTCTTTACAGGAGAATTTTCTCACCTATTTTTATACCCTTGTTGCAAAATAATCCTGCTTTTGTGGGCCAGCCATTTACCAAACACACAACCCAAGTGTCTGTGATGCATATGAGGCAATTCTATTTGGATTAAATGTTCCCGGACTACTGCTGAATCCTAGAGCCAGCAACGGCTGCTGAGCTCCACTACCCTCACCTGGAGCTGGACACTTTTGCACTGGTCTGAAAACCCCCACAAATGTCCCTGTGACAAAACACCCGCACGATCTGATCCCTTCGTGCCCAGTTGCAGCCCTCTTGAGTCCTCCCCCCTACATCTGCAGAACTTGTGGGCTTCTCGGTGTATTCAGCAGCGCCTGCTCTCTGAAACTCAAGGCAAGTGACATTTTACTGCTGACCCATACATGGTTTCCCTATCGGTGTATCAATTTAAACAGTGATTAAATCAAGAGTACAGCTTGGTGCTAAAAACGGTGATAACATGCACGAGAGTAATTTGCTGCAAACAATGTGTTCTTGAATACTTTGTACCGGCAAATGTCCTTTCACAGTTATGCTCAGACCAGCCAACGGGTCACATCGGTTTAACTGTGCATAGTCCAGCCCCTAGAAAATATTCCTCTTACCGATGTCACACTTGTCTCCAGTCTTCCCAGGTGGGCAGAGGCACTTCCCAGTGGCTGGGTCACAGGGAGCTCCTCCGCAGTCACACCGACGCTGGCAGCTCTCTCCAAACCATCCGCTGTCACAGCCTGGTGGGAATAGCATGATTTGAGGTGCACTGTACATGGGCATTGCAACAAATACATCAGGCCAGAAGAGCTTTTGAAGGATGTCTCGGAGAAAAGCTCATAAACTCTCAGCTGAACCTCGTGCAAATGCCAAGTTTAATGAAGGACTGAATACAGTGGAACAGGCATAATATTTATGTGAACTCTCTTTCTGCTGGTTTCATCTAATCCAACATATCAAAAGTATCTGTAAATCTGTCCCAAAATGTTACTGGCACTTATTTTCCTTTTTAATTAGAACTCTTTAGTAGACCATTCCATAACACTCAACTGGCTTGACATGTACCAATTTAATAATCTTACTTGGAATTTTAGAAGCAAATTTAAAATCAGTACAAGAAACTTAATAAGCAACATGTGGAACTCATTGCTGCAAGACAGCATGGAGACCAGGACTTTCACTCCGTTAATCAAAACCAGGTTAGTTAATTTATAAGGAAATGAGAACACCCAGCTACGTAACAGGTAAATGATCACACGATCAATGTTCCAGGATATTCACAAAGCTCAAAACATGGAAGATGTTGCTCTCAACAAACAAACTTTTAAATGATGATGTGATTTGTTTATTTTTTTACATCAGATGGGTATAAGTACCTTTGTCACAGTGGACACCCTGATAACCTGAAGGACAAATGCACTGCCCCGTCACGGCATCGCAGCTTGCTCCATTTTTACAGGCGCATGCATGAAGACAGCTTAGCCCGTAAAATCCAAGGGGGCACCCTGAGAAATGAAAGTGTCAAGTGAGGAAAGTTTATTAAGAAAAACATACATCCCTTTAAAATCCTCTGTATTTGCAGCTACCTTCCCTGGGAGCCAACAAAAGTGGTATTTACCATTACTGCTAATAATCCCATCTGCTCTTAAAGTCACCAGCAACACCCCGACGTCAGAGGTATGCAAGTTACTATGCCTGGAAGCAGACGGGTGATCTGGAACACCCCCCAGAACTTTAACTGAACCACTGCCGAACCGCTCTGACACCCCACCCTGTGTTACTGCTGGAAACCAGGCGACCCGGGCTGCTGAGGGGCTCTTACTGTGCTCGCAGGAGCGTCCGTAATACCCTTCGGGGCACCGGCAGCACCCCGTGAACCTGTCACAAGTGCCGTTGTGCTGACACATGCAGTCCAAGCCGCAGCCAGAGCCGTACTTCCCAGGGAGACATTCTGCTGACCACATGCGGACAAAAAAAACCAAGAAAGAATCACCGACCTCACCCAGAAAAGCTCCTACCTGACAGCTTTTCCAGCTGAGACGTAATGCCCACATAATAACTTGCAGAGCTCAGGTGAACAATTGTTATGAATTTCCTTCTCTTCATGCAGGTGTGCTCACTGAAGGCACAGCATTTCTGCACTATTATTACATGCTTACTTACTTTGATGAGAATTGCTTTATAGATGTTCGAAGAGCTCACTTTTCCTGTACTTCTTATAGTCTACCTCTTTAAATTTATCTCTCCAAACAGTCGATGTTGAACCTTCGCACTCCGTAAAGTGTTTTGAAGCCACAGAATAAATGGTATCTTTTCTTTTTTTCCCCTACATCTACAGCAATACTTTCTTTAGACACTTACAAAGTGTGAAAGAAAACACAGAGCTTTTCCTCCTCTGTGTTATCATTGGAGTTCACACTATTTGACTCCTAATAAAAACGGGAGGTGATTTTTTCACACATAGCGACAGACTTTCCATGTATAATTAGATATCTACTTTTACAGAACTAAACACATCTCAAATTGCTGAAAGTCAAGTCACGCAAAAGTGACTGTGTCAATATAATTAATCTGTGCATCATTTCTACAGAAGTTAACTTCCACGGCTGTGATAATTGGAATCTGTGCAGACCGACTTAACTGAGCGTGGCCATCCACATAACCAGATTCGTAACTCTGCAAATGTCAGACAAGATCTTTCAAGAACATCATATCTAATCAACAGAAAAAAGACGCCTGATTAGCTTTGATTTCTAGTCAAAACAGACTCAAAACCATGCTGCTGTGGAAATTAAGATTGAGTTCTCCGATAGCTTAGTATCTCTGTCAAAAAGATAAACACTGAAGATCTTTCTAACGATACCACACACCTCCTTTACGTGATGTGTACGTGTCTGCCCCATCTACAGATGTCAGGGGCAGGAAGGCCGTAAATGAGGGTCCTGGAGACTGCTGAGGACATTGCCCTGTGGCAGCTATAATGTAATGATGATATCATATTAAATGTGAAGCTGACCATTCAATTGACATCATAGCAGTAAACTCATGGTTTCCTGCCCACCTAAGTCTGTAACTCTACAGATATCTCTTATCTAGAAAGAGAAACGGGAACACAGAAATGCACTCTTTTGGGAGATGGAATGAAAGACACATGAAAAGACTCTACGCTGGGCTGGCAGGAGGTTTTCTAGAGTGAAAACTGAGCTTATTCTGTTAAGTGTGGTTTGCCTTGTGTAAGGGAGAGCTGACATGGAGAAGTAAGGACGTGATAGCATGACCATTTCAATTGCTTTGGACTGAAGTTGCCAGAACATCAGAGAAATCAATACATGGGAAGTTTAACTGCAGTCCAACGTCAAAGGGAAAAGAATATCAAGAGAGACTGTAATGAGAGGACAGAGATGCTGTCTGCTGCTGACCTTGGGAGAGTGTGTGGAAGAAGATACAAAACAATGTTCCCATGAAAAAAAGAAAACAAAAGTTGGACAGAAGAAATAAGAGTCCATGCAAAGGAATTTATGAGAATTCAATTATGAGGACTCACGAGGAAACCGCCTCTAAAAAAATATATTTAAAGCTCTAACTTGAGGCAATGCAGCAGGAGAGAAGCTACAGAGATGAATCCAGCTGGGAGAGAGTCCTGGCTTAAGCAAAACCAGTCCCCTTTTGAGGATCCATAGCCACTGCAAACCCCTGCTGGAAGGTACACGTTCACTACCATCAAAGCAGAAAATTACCTTTCTCACACGCTCTTCCTGTCCATCCGAGTCCACAAGTGCAGCTGCCATCCACGTGGTCACAGATACCGCCGTTCTGACAGGCACATGTCAGGCGGCAGTTGGGGCCATATTGTCCCTGGGGACACACTACAGAGAATTAACAAAGTTTGGAAAAAAATAAATTAGCATCCCCCAAAAAAGATGAATGTGACAGGGAATTAATACAGACATATGCTCCCCACTGAGTATCCCAATTGCCTGATGTACCCAAGGGCCGTGGGACACATGCATTTCTACACTCCATCCTTATTAGCAATTTCATCCAAACACTCCTCGTCTCTCATTATCTCCTCACTTCACTCCACTTCATATTTGCTTCTCCTGCTCTCCTCCCTTTGTCCCATCCTCCAATGCCTGCTCTTCAACAAATCCTCTCTTTTCACTTTTCCAGTTCAAGTAACGTGCTTCAAAATTTAGCCCCATCCATCTACAGTGCCCACACTGCTCACGTTGTGTGGCATACACTGCTCTTTTCCCCATCTTTATGTTTCAAACTGCTGTTTGAACTGCAGTCCCTGAAAGCAGTGACTAGTTTTGTAGAGAAACCAGAGCAATGGTGCTGCTGGTGGCGAAGCAAAGCAGCGAGATGTGGGCAGGAGACAGGGGCACGATAAAGGTAGGGTGATCGAGTACAGAGAGACAGGGGCTGAGATCCTGCAAAGTACAGCAAGCTGCAATGTTATCAAGCAAATGCTGGCTCCAAATACGTTGGGAAACACATCCATAAACAATGTTTGGCGCTGAGTTTTATTTGCTGGTTGTTACAACTACGCGCCCAACTGACGAGATGACCTCAGGTCCCGCTTTGTTACCTTGCTGACAGCCGGGTCCCGTTTGGCCAGGAGGACAGGTACACTTGCCAGTCCGTGGGTCGCACTGACCTTTACCACACGCACAGAACTGGGTGCAGTCCTTCCCGAATCGATTTTCAGGGCAAGCTGAAGGAAACACAGTCTTTTGTTAAACACCCTGGGTATCCAATGCCAGATTTCATTTCCAGTGGAGGCAGGATCCTTCAAGTAGAGTCGGCTTCCTTTTCATCCCAGCTAATGTACTTCAAAACTACAACTATGAAAACAAAACCCACCCAAAGACATAACTGCTTCTTCCTCTGAAACTTTTTTTTTTGAGGTTATAAATAAAATTCAGGCTTTCACATGAAATATTTAATAGGTTTTCCACCAGAAAGGTGAGTGCAAAACTGAAATATCAGCTGCTCGTGCTTCCAGCTAAAGACTTCTTTCCTTCCTTAATATTGATGCTCTCCTATGTTGAAGAGCAAAGCCAGAGATGACCGAGCATTGTCTTTCTGTGAATAAGCTGAGGAAAACTTCAGAAAGTGACTGAATATGATAAAACATCAGGTAAACTTTGATTAGCACTAACCCTGTATGGTCAGTACAGGTATCGCAAGTGGAAATCCCAATGGTGCTGTGTTTACCCATATAAGGAGATCACAGCTTTGGAAATACCACAGAAATTCAGTCACAAAATTTAGCACTTAAATAGAGAAGTAAGAGTAGGGTTGCCATGGAGCCTTTACCAGTTTTGCCATGACAAAACTTGATCTTTTTCCCATTTACTGAAAATAATGGCACCATAGCGTGAAGCAAAATATTGAGATAATTTCTCAACCTAGAAATTTTGGACAGGAAGAAGGAACTTGAGCAATTCATGCTGAGTTGGCTCTAGAAATAAATTTGGGCAAGCAGGTTGTAATCCTGGGATGAGTGTCCTTGTTTCTACTCACACAGAAGAGAGGGAAAATATTTTGCAAGAGAATTTTTACAAAGCTGGAATCCTGATTTACAGTTCAAGGAGGAGGTAACCGGGATCTGTCTGGTTTTATACTGACAAATTCTTCTGTGGATTATTCTCTCTGCTATTTTTTTGAACGAAGCAGAACATGAATGTTGGCTTACTTTTACTACAGTCGGCTCCAATGAAACCAGGCGCGCAATCACAAGTTCCCGACACGGGGTCGCAGTGGCCTCCATTCATGCATTTACAGGCTTTTTGGCAGTACGAACCATAAGTACCTTTTGGACACCCTGTTTAAAAAATAATAATAATAAAAAAAGTTCATTAGGCTATGTTGCTACTGGGACCGTTACATTTCATGTCATAAGCACTTTGTTACTTTCATCCAAAATTAGATTTTCATTTTCTAACTCTATTTGCTTCTGGAGGGCCAGGAGTAGGCATTGACAAGCAGATGGTTGCCTTGGGCAGTGCTCTCCTCTCCGGCTCCAAGTCAAAGCTCTGGGGAGCCTGCCCGACTGCTGCTACCGAGCCTGCTGCTCCTGGCTCTGCTCTTCTCATTTCTCATATGCGAAGGTAGCAAGAAAAGAAAGCCCGGCTCTTCAGAGATTTTTCTCCTGGGTTTCTATTCCAAATCAACGTGCTCCCCTTTCCTTTCCATGGCAGAGATGGAGAGATGGGGCCCTCCTCCTCCTCTGGGCAACAACAGCCTGTTGAGAAGCCACGAGCAGTCTCTGCCTCATTTAGCTGTCGTTTTAGCTGACCAGTTCTAGGCAGCGGGCAAGTCTCATCCTGCAAAAAATGTTTAAGTAGCAGAAATTTTGATTCCTCTATAATCTATTTTTGCGCTCCAAACTGGCGTTTGCATTGCTCTGGCAAATCTAGTGGAGGGCTACGAAAATGTGCACATGACAATAACACAAAATCTCAGGAGACACCTTCTCAGAAGATAGATGCAGCAGAGAGAGGCTTTAAATGCAAAGCCTGAAAATTCTCTGAGAAAAATAAAGCTATGTTTTGTAAAAACCCAAACAGACGTTAGACCTGGCTGGATTGCCAAGCCAGTGTAGCATGGCAATGAGGTGTCCGTGCAGAGGTTTTCTGGGTGATGGTGAATATTTCTGCTTTCCTTCTGGACAGCTCATGTTGAAAGAACATCAAATACAAGATCAGGAGGACATTAATGCATCTGCCACGCTTAGCTCATGTTTTCAGGATACTCTTTTAAAGACACAGAGGCTGGAATTGAGGAAAAGAGCTGGGCAGAGCTGCTAGGCATGTGCCTCCAGCTGCCAGGACTGACTCCAGCATGCCACCACCCAGCCCTGGAGAAGCAAGTTGCTCCCCCAGTTTCCCAGCGTACTGGAAGGGAGAAAAGCCAGTGCTGTCAGAGCAACGTGATCATCATTCTACATTTGCATGCATGCTGCTACCTCTGAATGACATTTCTTTGCTCCTTCCTTCCTTCTGTTAATCCCCACCAAAGGAAAGCCTATGGCTACTTTGGCAATCTGGCTGAATATATATTTGCACGTCTCCAGGCAACAGATCTCCTGCAATCTGTGTATAAGGAGCTTCATATATTTTCTCTTTTTTCTGAAGGCATGAAAGCATAGTGTGAGTGCCTGGAGAAATCCATGGATTTTTTGAACCACTCAGTAGAGAGGGAGAGCTTACGGTAAAGCTTTAAAGGGATGCCTTTTAAAATAAAATTGAAAATTGGCTTCTGCTCAAATCAGGATAGCAGATCATCAGGACTAAACAGATACACACTTTTCCAACATGCGAATACTCTCCTCAGCCCTTCTCAACCATGGCTTCTTCTCAATGAATACTGCGTCATCACTGCTTCCATCTGTCAGTACAGAAAATCTGTTTCATGTGCAAACCCTGGCATCAAGGTGTGAGCCCTGCAGCACCTATTAGATTTCCACTAAGAAATGAAGCTAAGGACACACCCTGATTTAATGATTAAATTGGACTCTGAGTGACTTTCTCTTTTCCTCCTCCCTTTCCTTTCAGTCATCTTTTGGCTTTCCTCTCTTTAATTCAGTTTCCCACACTCCCATACATGCGGCTCGTCCATGGCAAAGCTTTCAGAGCTGTTCCTCAGCTCAAGACTAGAAAAAGCTGTTCCAGTACTGCAAGGGGATGCAGCAATTCCCCTCGTACCAATTTATTTACCCTTGCAGCATTACCCTTAGCTTTTTTTCGATGGGAAGCAGCATAAGCAGGGCAAACACACTGGCTGCAGTGTCCCCATGATTTCTAACAAGGCCATCTCAGCTGCTACTGCTTTGCAGCAGAGCTTCTATGCAGAAAGCCCGGGCAATTCACACAGCGTCCTGCCATTTAAGTAGGCTCGGCATTTATAAAGAGGGTTAGCCTCTAACCACCAGTTATCTAATAAAGACATTTTCTAATTTAACAGTTTCCTGTGCATCTGACATGTTATTCTGAGAACGGCAGGAGAAGCGGCCAGATTTCAAACTCATTTCCTGATTTTTTCCTTCTGGTTTGGGTGGGTTTGCCATGACCAAGAGTTCCTAAATTTTTTCATACCAACCACATACACTAGGGCTTTCCTTACCAATATTATTAATTGCACTGTCAAAAACACTTTTTGGAAGCATCCTGTTACCTACAGCTTGAAGGTGAAATTGGTGGAGTCTTTCAGAGCTCGCCCAGCTCAATAAATGTCACAGGGACGTAGGATGGTTTTTCTGTCTGTGACAACACCTCTTACTGGATTTTATGCCTAACTTCACTCCAGTAGATCTGCCTATCCACTGAGTTATGGACAACTGATGGGAACCTTATTGCTAGTTTGTCTGCTTCCTCAGGATCCTGCCAAGAGACTGTTTCAGCTCTTCACTCCAAAATTTGAGAACATGAAAGCCTCGTTGCTCTTGGCTCCTGGAAATTTGACTTCCCAGCCAACTACACCTTTTATAGATATTTTCTTGAACCTTTTTTCACAGTACTATAAATACAGCAATAGCTGCCAGAAACCGTTTCCAGCAGCATCCAACCACATGTTGACTGGACTGAAGCCCACTTCACGTCTTTGGGAGCAGCTCCCTATGCTGTTTTTAATATTATATTGAAAGCTTCTTCATCTTGGAGCAGCCCCAGCTCTTTCTGTAGTGAGGATGGCAGTAACAAGCAGTATTTCCACCAAAGTCATGCTAGCTAATCCCTGGTTATCAGGCAGTGTCACTTCAGAATCAGGTCCATGATCTCTCAATCCACTGACCTGAATCTAAAAATAACTCACACCTGAACTGTTTTCCTTCCATTTTTGTATCTCTATTGCTTACCCAGAGCAACATGAGAGAATATGAAAAATAAACCATAGATGCAAGACAATTTTTTTCCCCTCTATGAATCTCTACCATTTCGTTCTCTCTCCTGTAAAAGTTTAACAAAGCTCTATTTATTATGTGAGAATTTGCTGTGCAAGATACTGTTTATTTATGGAACCTAGAAGAACACGGTGCTGCGAAGGATCACATCTCATATGATATAGATTAATCCTAGCTACATAGAAATCCATGACAAAATGCTCTTTGAATGTAACAAAACACAGATTTCATTTTGTAAGATTTTTTTTTTTAATATCAAAACTTGAGTATAATTATTATTCTTTTAAATTTTAAATTTTGAAGTGAAATCCTAAGGATCTAAGCAAGCACAAGGACATTTATTATAATCTGTAGAGATTTAGTACCACATGCACAGGTAATGACTACTGAAATATTACTACATAAAAGGTAATAGGCTAACCATAATTAAGTCTTTTAAAATGACACTGTTAAATAGTTGATCTCCACTACTGCTCTACTATAATATTTATTATAATCTAATGTATAATGGATCCAGATGGCTCTAGTCTATACTTTGAAGGCTGGATTTCAATCTCACTTACAGTGAGAACTGATGTACAAAGGATAGAATCAATCCTTACATTTACATTTTAAAGAATACCTTGTGATGACATGATGGTAATACAAATGTCTGTCTCTAAAACGAGCCTCCTACCTGCTTGTACTCAATGCATGAAGCACAGGTTTAACCCTTACCAGAGCCAGGCATACTGCAGTTGGCCTCTGTATCCAAACTGTCACCCAAAAAAGCAAGCAAACCAAACACAGCCACACTGAATTCCTAGGAAAGGAAAATCAGCATTTGCCAGAGAGAGAACGACTGAGCTTGAAAGAAGACATTTTTTTTTCCCTTTCTTTCTTTCTTTCTTTTTTTAATAAGACTATTACAAGCCACAGAATAAAAACAAAATTAAAGTTGTAAATAAAAAGGTAATTAACTGTCTCCTTTTTTGGATACTTTGGTATATGTTTCCTATCAGCTGCCACATTCCACCAGAAACAACTTTACAGATGTCCTAAAATGCCGGCATGAGGCACGTGGATCTGGGAATATTTTTTATGATGGAGCATTCAGCCAACTGGCATTTTGTCCTCCACGCTAGTCACCATTTTTCAATCCAGAGTAACAATTTGTTTAATTTGATTGTTCCTCAGAAGGCCCTACAACTTAACTGACTTTATGAATCACTTAGATTTATTGCCAATTGCAGCTTGTTGTTTTATAATAACCATTTGTCCTTACTTCAGCACTCAGAGATTTCGGCAAGTATTTTGGCCTGGGTATTTTGAAATCACAGAGCAACCCAATATCCATGCATAGCTGAAGATGAGAAGTGTAAACGCAGAGAATTACGTCGATATTCTTCAGCTCAGCATGGAATTGGAAAGAATTTAGGCAGCAAATGATGCTGGTCCCCAGGAAAAAAAAATCCCTTGCAATAAGGCAAACATTTTTATTAGTGTAAATTAGCACAAGCTATGCCTACTTTATCTCAGTCGGTGCTGAAGGTAGTGACAAAGATGAATTCAATGCCACTGCGTGTCTCGGTCCACCCCGAAAAGATGGGCATCCCAGGGCGATACTCACGGCGGTCGCAGCGGGCCCCGTGGTACCCGGGGCGGCACACACAGTCGCCGGTGACCGGGTGACAATCCTCCTCGGCAGAGCACTGACAGCCTTGGTTACAGTTCTTGCCATACGTGCTCGGTGGACAGGCTCGGGGAAGAGGAAATGTAAACCAACAAATTAAATTTGTCTTGGTAAATATAGCACTCAAACAAAGAGCAAGCTCAAATTTATTAAATAAAACCCCTGCCTACAGAACTATTCCATCCTCCGGGACTTCGGATTTATTGCATTTACTTGGGGGTTACTTCACTGCTTGATTTTGTTTCGTTCAGTCAATTTGTGCCCAACTGTCAAGGGCCAGATACAATTTTCTTGTCACTAGAGAAAATCATAGGGAAATGTCAGGTAAAATTGACTAAAATAACAGTATAACTCACCAGGGACCAGGCATATGGATAAAGACATTCTACCTTTTGCAGGGAGTTTAAACTTGCAAAGCTGCTTTGGCACAAACATTTTTACAGGTTTCATTTCGCTCGTTGACAGGCACATCGTCTGCGTTTTGTGAACTTTCCCTGTCTAATTCCTACACGGCCGCTCACTGCACGATTGCTGTAGCACGGACAGGCCTCAGAGGAAGCACGAAGTGTAGAGGCAGCAGCCGTGGCTGGCGGCTCTGAGCACGGGGCGAGCTGGGCCATCCCTGAGGAGGAGACCTTGGACTACGTGCAGGCCGCCTTGCACAGAGGACATGAGGGGATGGGAGAGGCAGCAGAAGGTGGCAGAAGCACTGCCGGTAGCTCTAGGTCATCCAGCAACTCTTACTGGGAGGACGAGCAATATTCAACTGCCCCAAATCCCGATTTTGCCCTGAGTGGCCCCTGCAGCAGCCGAGCACTGTTGCTGTCTTTCAGTCCCAGCTCAGGGCATCTCCAGGGCCAGGCCTGGTGGTTACTCACTGCCACATCTGTTAAGTTGCATTGGTTGTGGAGAAGAATTTAATCCTTTAGTGAAGGATGGGGGACCCCAATGTCAACTCTTTTTGGGTGTTACTTTTCTTTTGGCTGAAAGAGTGCTCAGGCAAAATGTCATGAGGAAGAACCAAGTCAAGGCTATGCAGCCAGGGTCACAGAAAAAGTCTACTTTCAGAGACAGCTCCAGACAGCCAAATTCAACATTGAGGAAAAACTAGATAATGACATTTCCATGAGCTCTGATGGGCAGGAACAGAAGGTCTCTCACGTGGACCAGGCCAACAGAAAGCAGAGCTGCTGCTTTACCCGCGGCACCTCCTGACCCTGTTTTTATCCAGTTCAGTCCACAGTTGCTCTCTGCCAGCCTGAGGGCTGCAAATGTCAAGAAGACAAACCTCACCTGCCCAAACTGCGCTGAGCACAGAGGTGAGAACCAGCCAAGTCATTTGGCTGAGCAACACGCAGTGCAGGGGCAGCTGTACGCAGCACCCCAACCCGCGTCCATCTTCCCTGCTGCGAGGTTGTTTTCTCTTTCTACCTCAGGCACTAATGGTATCATCAGCTTTTTACTTAAGAAATTAATTGATCTCCTGTATTTATTTATTTTTTTTTTGCTATTTGAGGCCTTATAACTTACTTCTCTCGCAGCTGAAGCCGGTGAATCCCGGAGGACAGCCACACTTGCCCGTCAGGTGGTGGCAGGGGGTGCCGGCAGGGCACCGGCACCGCTGGGCACAGCCCGTGCCATAGTGGCCGGGCAAGCAAGCTGCAAGGGTGACACCGTTAGCACCCAGGCATGACAGCACAGAGCTACCCCCTCGGACCAACACGCTGCACCCATCCCTGTGAACACTTCAGAACTGACCCAGAGTGAAAGGATCCAGCCACCCACTGGGATCGGGGAGGAACACAACACCACCCCTAGCTTTGCTCCCTGAACGCCCCGCAGACACTCACGTTTGTCACAGTGCCTCCCCCGCCACCCCTTTTTGCAGCGACACGCTCCCGTCTGGTGGTGGCAGGACACGCTGTGTACGCAGTCACATTGCTCCTCGCACCGCTCGCCAAAATATCCGGGGGGACAGACTGCGAGGAGAAGCAGACAGAGAGCAACAGCTTGTGCTGCTGCACGGAAAGCACTGCTCGCTGGCGAACGCGCCAGTATTGTTCTTCTTGCACATGGCGGTGTGTATTTAGGGGACTGCATGCCCAGAATATGTAATTGAAGTAAAATATGTTAAAAGTATTAAAAGCATTTATCATTGGCTATTAATGAGTCCACACATGAAAGCTTGCAAAGACTTGCTCCTAGTCTAGAGTACAAATCCAGATGGTGTCTTTAGAGGTGGCGACGCCATTTACTTTTACAGTTACGTGCACAGCCTGACGGACAGCCGTCTGGACAGTGAGAACAGTGTCCATGTGCTGCTTTCCACCTCACGAGTCTCTACAAAGTGATCAAAGAGAAAGTGAGGCCTGAAGAAATGGAAGGGCTTTACAGGTCTCCTTGGTGGCCGAGGCTTCAGGAGTCCTCAGCACCTCGCGATGAGTCACAAAAGTGCTTGTGGCTTGCAAAAGTCACAGCAAGCCAGTGGAGGCACTGAAGGCACATTTCATTCATCTGACACCTAGTGCTTAGGAGGTTGCTATTTAAGGGATTTACATAGATTTAAACATGCCAGACAGCTATGTCAAATTTGGGCAATTTGGACCATAGACTGGACATGTGAGGTAGGTGTAACTTGAACCATTACAGCCTGATTTGCTGAGCTGCCCTCAATGACACACAGATGCAGCAGCGTGCGGCTGATCTGGCAAACTCTGCTTGCAAGGCAATTCCTTCCATGTGTTCTTCCTTGGAGTCGTAAGGCCAAGAAATACCTCTGTTTTCTTAGCAGGCAGGGAACAGGACTAGAAGGACATAAAATGATTTGGAGCATGGCATGTGTTTGGGTTGAGCAGAGACTTGCCTCCCGAGCTCACGGACACATGGTGAGCTCTCATACCTGCACCATTTCTTACCGGCCTACAGACTAGTGGAAAATTAAGATACAAAATAGAAACAGACTCCATACTCTGGCAGAAACAGCTGACTGCAGAAGTGCGTGCCAAAAAAAACAGCCTCTAAAGAAGGAACTGCCCTCACCAGCATCGCAGCGCTCCCCTGTCCAGCCGGCGTGGCAGATGCATTTCCCCGAGAGCCGCTCACAAGCCCCGTGGTGGCAGCTGCAGTTCTGCCCACAGCCCTCTCCGTATCTCCCGTCCTTGCACTCTGGAACGAGACAGCAGAGTGACAAGGGCCGGGACAGCGGCACGAGGTGCAGGAGTGCTACAAACACGAGGAGACTCACCGAGCTCACAGGCTGCTCCCATCCAGCCCTCGGGACACCGGCACTCGCCCGTCACGCGGTCGCACGTAGCCTGGCCGCGGCAGAGGCAGCGCTGCAGGCAGTTGGCGCCGTACCGCCCAGGAGGACAGGCTGCAAAGAGGAGTTAAACAGCAAAAGCCTTGAATTAAGAAGTGCAGGCACACACAGGCTGAACGCAAACTTCCCCCAGCTTACACCCTCCGTAGCCCCGGTGGTTGTGTCGGTGCTGGAGGAGGTACAACATAGTACAAACAGGGGCCACGACTTGCAAGGAATTACATCAGTAAAACTGATCTCGGAACAAAATGCATGAAAGGGCAGCTGATGAAGTGAGTTAACTATGATCTGCCAAACAACCTTGAGATTTTCTGTTCACACCTATGAAAAACAAATCTTGGTTCCCAGCGGCTTCCTCAACACCAAGAAATGGAGATATTGATTTGTAGCTTTCAGCATCAATTTGTACTGTGCTCTTAAAATCACAATTACTTTTCTAATGAGCAATTGACCTCGCTATCCACAGCGGGCTGATAACGTTTTACAGTTTACCTAATTTTAAGTTAAGCAAGTTCGCTGATTCCCATCACAATTGGAATCTATGGGTAGAACCTATTTTTTTTTGGCACAAAAAATAGAGATCTCTGGCAGAGTGGCACCTTTTTAAGATGCTAACAGGAGCAAGTTCTCCCTCTGCCAAAGCACAGTCACAGGAGGGTGGCTCAGCCATCCTCACTCACTTATTCTACCTCCTTACTTCCAAAGGGAAAAGAAAAAGTACAGAAATCTCCAAATGCATCATTAAAGAAAAAGGGTATGTTTGGCAACATACTTACAGTTGCCAAACTCATGTTTGGCAACTTACTTAGGCATTGCTTACAGCACAAGGCACCCCGAGGGGGGGAGGCACACAGACAGGACCCTGCTGCAACAGGGAGGGACAACTTCTCCTATTAGTTTGGCTACAGCAGAAGAGGATGTGCAACACAAGCCTCAGTGCGGCCGTTCTTTGCCAGCCTCCTTCCTTAAGACGGCTTGGAGCTGGGCTTGTGTTTGAGTCACACGCACTGGGGTAGGTGCCAAGGCTGGAGCTCCCAATGCCTTTCGCATGTTCTGGATTTAGCCTGTGTCTGGAACAACGCACGGTAATGACGTGAATCAGTCAAACACATGGGGCAATAAAGCTGAGCATAGAAAAGAAACAGAATTGTGTTTCAATGGCATAAGGGGAGGTTTTATGGACCTTTTCTCCCTCAGCCAGCCAGCCTTCAGGATCAGCTCTCTGACAGATCAGCTGGAGATCAGCTCTCTTTCCAGGCTCTGCTTCAGCCCCCTCTGCCTCACATACACCGAGCTCCCATGCCCAGCCCAACACGTGTGCCCGTGATGTGGTTCACAGGTTGTTCTAATGGACCGAACTGCACTGCTGTGCGGGTGCAAAGCCAGTGACAGCATAGCGATTCAACTAGCAGTGAAGCCCCGAGAAGAAGTTTCATTTTTCCCTTCTATATTCCTTCAACAGGAGAGTGAAATCCCTGTACCTTCTTGGCAGGTGGCTCCTTTCCAGCCGGGGGTACAAGCACACGTCCCGGTGACGTGATCACAGAGCGCTCCGTTGTGACAGTCGCAGGTGTGAGTGCAGCCTTGCCCGTACCTGTCCCGCTGGCAGGCTGCAACGAGAGAAGCCCCAGAAGCAATCAGAGCACACCAACGGAGGCATCACGCGGAGCAACCCCGAGACAGACCCCAGTGCTGGGGAGATCAGCTGGAAACTGGCCGCTGATGGTACTCTTTTCACATCTTAAGGGTGCCTAAGTCCATACATTAACCATGCCTGACACTAAATAACGTGGCTTAAAAATATGTATCATAGCACGTTCTGAGAAGACTTTTATCAAAGGGTAGGATCTCTCCGGTGATGGATCAGCTGTCATCCCCCTGCCCTGCGGAATGTCTTTGTGCTGAACTAATGGTCCAGCAGAACCGCCAGCTTGACAGCCCCGATATTTATTTGCATCCTGGTAAGAGAACTGACAACTTCATTGTTTTCATTGTTCATTTTTCACAGGTGGATGCATCAGCTCACCCGGAGCCTCATTCTTTGGTCAGAGAGGAGTGATATTTTCAACACATTCAGCTAAGCAGCTGGCTCCCAGGTGAAAACTTAACACAACCATCTCACAAATATACACTTGCTGCAGCTCCATTTCAGTGCTGCTGGTGCTGCCGCCCATGAAGAATGGCCATGATAAAATTTTTCTGTTCTCCATTGCACTGGAGATTTGGATACATTAAATGGGGGAAAACTGACAACCCTGCTACTCTGTTTTCTTGGAATATCACCCGCAGAATACAAAATGAGTCGCTGAAGTTGGATAGCCTCGTTGCACGGTTCTGTGTCTGCGTTACAGAGGCTCTCATTCACTTGCACGAAGCTGTCAGAGCCTCTCATCCCTGCAGCACTGCTGGCATGCACTGGAGAGGCGAGAACGACTCTGATCCCCGATCCAGAAAAGCGTCCTTCACGCGCTGAATGTGACATCTTCCAGGATCTGACCCAAACTATCACTTTCCACAGAACCTCTATGCCTTTGAGGGTGTCAGCTTGCAGAACTCGATGTAGTGCTGCAGGAGGACACATCCCAGGGGGCAGAAAGGAGGAGTGAAATCATCTCGACCTCAGGGGTGAGGCTGGTTGACAGTATCTGACCCATTCGCAGCCCTTTTCTTCCCATCTGAAGACTTCCAGCTTCCTGACATGGTTCTCACAGACACCATTCCTCCCAGGACTTCTCAACAATGTCAATTTTTTTTTCATCGCCTGGACCCCATCCACATGAAAACCACAAGAAAGTGCAGGAGCACAGTCCCATCACAGTTTAAGTTTGTTCTGCAAATGAGGCCTGATTGCCAAGTTCAAGTTGACGGGTTCAGCCCATCTTACGGAGCTCTGGCTTGGTTTTGGGAGCAGAACTAAATATTTCCACAATACAGACCAGAACTGTATCATAACCATGCCAAAGGAAAAACCAGCTCATAACCAGGTCCTCTGACTGGTTACTAGTGGTTTGTGGGAGGTTTTTTGGAATATGTGTGCAAAGCTCTTGCTCTACTTACCAAGAAGACAAAAGAGTTTTCTAGTGAAAATCCTAGTAAGAAAGCAGAAATTTCTGGAGAGGAAAACTTTAATTATTCTACTGGGTGCACACAAACTTTTTTAGCTTCTCTGTAGGACAAACCTAATTATCAAACTACTTTTCTAAAGAATAAGATAAGTAGAATATTGCAGTTGTTGTACAAAGTTCCTCAACTGAGTGTACAAATATCCCTGGGGCTTTCTCTCCTCTCTTTATGATGAATGCAAAGGAAAGGAGCAAAAGCAAGGATTAAATTATTACACTTCTTCCTGCTTCAATTTTTTTCTCTCAGCGCCTTTCCTCTGTAAAAGGAGGAATTATTCACTTGATGTCTTTAAAATCTGCTTTTACATGCAGCGTGAGGAACACATGAAACTGGAGGCCAAAACATTCAGACTGGAAGTCAACATCTATCAAATGTGCAGGGGAGCACAGGGTAAAGATGTGCGCTACGACTCAATAGGGTGCCCAGAAGATTGGGTTTCATGCAGTTTCCACAGATTATGCTTCCCAAAAGGAAGCTGCTGCTTTTAAAGAACAGGAAATTTGCAAAGTCAAGTGCTCACACACTATGAAATGTCAAAACTCTGGTTATCAGTGCCCCTGAGCAGAGACTCTGGAAGAGCCAATCTTTCTGTACTCATTTATCTTAAAAAACAACGTGGTCTCTTTTTATCACAAGGAACAGCTTCTGTGGAGGTCCTGGGGAGCCCCAGCTGCTTCAGAAAGAGGCATTTTTAGTGCCTTATATCTTCATGCCAGATATCAAGTCATCAGTTTTATATCTTTGCAGCATCATGACACTCAACAAAACAGCTTAATTCTCAAGCACCAGCAGTACACCTAAACTTCCTTCTTGGAAACCTGAAATATCTTAGGTGGACGCTAAAAATTTTTAAAAATAATAAAATAAAATAAAATTGCCAAATACAACCATAAGCTGGGGAAGAGCTTGCTTGGCAGATTTCATCCCAAATGATTATAACTCATTTACAAGAAACTGTAAAACACAGTTTTGTAATGGAAAACGTTAGGCAGCTTTAACAAAAGGCATTACTGTCTGTATCTCCCATAATTAGATAGAAAATTATTATAACTCATTTACAAGCAACTGTAAAGCACGGTCTTGTAATGGAAAGTGTTAGGCAGCTTTAACAAAAGGCATTACTGTCTGTATCTCCCATAATTAGATAGCAGTGTATAAAATGCACTGCATGGCCAACTTAGGATCAATTCAAATCCCATGATGTCAAAATTATTCCTCAATATCCTCCAGCACGTTGTCTGCAATCTGATTACTGGAAAACAAATGCTGATCTTCCAGCTGCTGAAGCTGGCAAGCCCCAGGAAAGGGTAGGGTGAATATTAAATGCCGGGCAGGGACGAGGAGTTGGGGACAAGTGTCCCCAGCCTGTGGCCGCGATCCTTGGAGCAGCTCTGGAGCTGAGGTCGGCAGCTCCTGGAGGCACAGCACCAAGGTCCAGGCCTGTCTTTATTGCACCTGTGGCTGTAAAAATCAGGCTCCCTGCAAACTTCTCCCCTGCCCTCAAGTCCCCCAACAACACCCCAGTAGAAACAGAGCCGTGTGTGACCAGATGACCCGAAAAGGGGCCCCTGCCATCTGTTTCTTAACACCTGCTGTAGTACAAGGCATTACCAGCCAGTCAAAGTCAAAATGAAGATGCATCATCTAGCCAAGGGAAGAGCAGTTTGCCCTTCTTCGCTGCTGGCTGACCTTGCTCTTTTACTTACGGGCAGAGGCGGCCTCAGAGGCTTTGGCATCTTAACCAGCACGAGGAATAAATCAGCCTGGCACAAGGCTCTAATAGCTGCGGTGTGAGAGGATAAATAGTTTCTTCCTCATGTGAGAGAGGGGCACAAGGCCATTGAAAAAGAGCTGCATTTCTTAATTGAATTTAATGAAATATGTCAGAACAGAGTTTCCCATCCCTAAGACATCCCAAAGAGCCGGGAAGGGCCAAGGAGACAGATGGCTCTATCAGAAGAGCAGGGGACTTTACAGGAGAAGCCCTCTCAGAAGACAGGCTGGGTGGTGGAGGGCAAATGAGGGAAAGATGCCAAGAGCAAGTGCAGCCCTCTGGAAGGGCTGAGTATATCACAGTACCTGGCTGGAGAATTGGATTGTTTCGATACAAGCATCATTTCTAAGTTAAATTAATTTTCTCCTACAGAAATCTGCAACCTATGGATTAAAGAAATCTCATAAATAAGTGCTCACTAACAGCAAAAGTTGGCTCCGTGTACACTGCTGTACAGACCAGTCCTCTTACTAACCCCAAGACTGTGGGATAATCCATGCTTGTGAAAATCCAGGAAGCTGACTTCTTTTTTTTTTCAAAGCAAATAACTTTTCTAAGAATTAGTTATAAAACTATTTTCTCATGGTCATATAACAAAACAGTCTCTGCTCCGATTTTTCCACGTTTTGCATTTGTAATCTGTCACTTTATAATTGATAGTCAGATGAGATACACCAGAAACGCAGACACGACACTTCATGTCCTGATGCTTCACAAAAATGTAAAGCTGAGATTCATCATACGGTCAGATATAGCACTGCTATTTAAAAACCGATGCTTAAAATATTTGAAAAGTCCCAACATCAGCCAAAAAAAAAAAAAAACCTTGATTATTTACGCTGCTACCAAAGATTGTTTCCTTTTTTGGCCTTGTTGGAAAGGAACGTGACCCAGCTACCATCATACCCTGGTGGGTCACCCTCCGTTCCCAGAAGAGACCCGTGCCACGCCGACGGGGGCCGCGGCGGTGCGTACGTACGTACGCTGCTCGCAGGTCTCTCCCAGCCAGCCGGGGAGGCAGCGGCACGTTCCCAGGACGTGGTCACAGCCTGCAGCGTTCTTGCAGTTGCACACCTGGTGGCAGTCAAGCCCAAAAAATCCTTCTGGACAAGCTGAAAATGCAAAATAACCATTTTCAGCAAAGTTCTCATACATATATACATATACATATATTACATATATAATTATCATATCCTGAGTGAAAATAAAGCTGTAGACACACAAGTATATGTCATTCATTCCACAGAAATCCTGAATCATTCAATCTCAGGAGCGATGGTGCTCATTAAATGAGCAGTTATTCCACAAAACTTAGCTCTTTGTCTTCCCTGTTCAATAAAATCTCATATTTAAAACCCAATTCTCACACTTACACCACGAATACAGAATGACCGGTTTCCCAGCGGAGCCTTAAATGATGGTTATCAGAACATACACTCTCCAGGGACTCCCCACGATAACTTTGCAACTCTCTGGAAGGTCAGAAAAACCCATTATCCATATACATTTCCCTTTATTGGACTCTTCTGTTCCTTTTCTTGCCCTGTCTCTTTTTCACGTACAGGCTCTTTATTCTAGTCTATTCTTACTGCTAGGTCCACCAACATAAATTCAGCCCCCTAACAGAAAGCATTGCTGCCTGTTTTGGCTGCAAGGAGGGGAAGAATCTGTATCTGTAGACAGACAAACCTGGACCTTCAAACAGAGAGGATGGTAGTGAAATGCTCTGCAACATCTGCTTTGGCTTCTTTACTCTCCAGAGCTGCTGCTCAGCTCATGATTACATCTGATTGTCTCATTTACTCAAAATCAAAAGGCTGAACTTCCCTTCATCCTGTCCAGACAACAGCTTCTTCTTTGGCGTAGGAACAACTTCAGGCTTACGCCACTTTCCAAGCATGTGCAGTCTCAGAAAAATGGAGAAGTACCTGACACTGATGGAAAGCCTTAAAGCATCAGGCAGCCTCTGCGCAGTCCAAACCGGTGAGAGCTGTTATCAAGTTGTAAGGAAGAAACATCGGCATGTGGTTTCAATCTTTATGTCCTTATTTATTATGGTTTAGCAGTGCGGATCCACAGCATACAAGAAAGGACTTCTACTACTTAACCTCAGGTAGCTTCAAAGGCTGACAAAGTTTCCCTTTGTTTAACACAGGGACTACGGAGTACTGTCAGTTATTCTTAGACATGCACAGCCTTTTTTCCCCCTTTTATCTTACAAAACCAGAAATCTTACTGGGCTATCTTGTGACAACGATTAACTGCAGAAGTCCCAAGAGAGAATCGGAGTCTGTCCTGCAGCAGTGCTGATTCCAAATCCAAATGTTGAGTGCTGCGCTTCACGGGGGCTAGACATACCGTTATTAATGCATCAGTTCCTAAACACACTGTAGGACAAGTCCAAGAATCCCGCTGCCTCCAATTTTGTGGGATAATTGCGTGGCATTCTGGGATGCTCTGTCAGATGGAGCAGTGAACTGGATAATTCTTCTGTTGGCCTGATGCTGTAATTGGGCATGTGCCTTGGGTCATACAACACATACCAGAGAGGAGCAGGGAGTGATGCTAAACAAAACTACAGCACAGTGAAGACAATCATAACCTTCAAAGCAGGAGCTGCAGATGCTCAGCGCTTCACAGAATGACATCAGCTGTAACAGCTGCCTTCCCCAGCAGGATCTGGTGCAGGGCAGGGTGACCCAGCTCTCCCGGTGGGACACGATGCTTGCTCTCATACCGTTAGCTAACACAGTCACACTTCGATTCTTTTAGATTTTGTTGGGGTGAACTGTTGGACTGCCTGACGTCAAGAGCCCATGGAAGCCCAGGCTTCCTGCAGGTCCGATACTGATATTTATTTGAAGCCAGCATTGATATATTTAGCAATTTATTACAAGAAAGAATTGTTTTGGGTCTTGGTTGTGTTTTTTGTTGTGTTTTTCTTTTTTTTTCCCCCATTAGTTTGTTTTGACTTTTCTGTTTATCTTTAAGCGCATTAAAACAAAAGTCCTGCAGCAGTGGGTGCTCACAGTAAGCACCTTTTCTGGAGAAAATACTACTCACATTATCTACGCTTTAACAGGATAGAGGAAGGACTCAGCCATCTTCTGCTACCACAGCACAGTCCAGGTGCATAACATTACCAGCTCAGGAGGATATCTGGTGGTATCGCTAGTAGTACCACTCTCAAAGAACAACTGAAAATGATTAATTTCCCATTGTAATGCCAGACCTTGTGAAGAGCCATACACTATTTCTTCCATGTTCTGGTTGTATCACTTGCTGGTTTCAAGAAAATGCAAAAGAACTCTTCCCTATGTAGTTCATATGCCCTGCAAACACTTCTTAGTAGATTATTTTGTTTTCAGCGAAAAGGCATATTAGCTAACGTACAAATAGCTACTGACATACAAATTAGCTACTTTGCAACTAAAACGGTTCTGCTCCTTTTGCAGCTCTTTTTAAAGAGTCGCAGAATTCAAAAGATTCATTTTTCTAAAGGACTGAGCAGTGCTGAAAGATAGAGCAGGCACGTACCGCCCTCAGAAAGGCCTCATTTTCTTTCAGAAAGTGGCTTTAAAGCTTTATTCTTACCCAATATTATACGTGATCATGCCACTCCTGGAGAGGCAGCGGTGTGACTGAATGCTGCCGGACCAGATGAAGAACAGCTGACTGAGGCTGGCTCTGAGCAAAGCCGAAATGAGATGCTGACAGACAGACAGAAGCACTTTGAAGAGCGTGTGGCCTCTTCGCAGCATCCTGCTGCTGAGGGCACAGAATTTCAGTCAATTCCTGAAGAATTCGCAGCAAGGTCTCACACAGCAGCCCCCGGAGCAACACTATTTCCTAATACTGGTTGGCTTGGAAACTGTCCCATGCTGGTGGATGATGATGTAGCTTTGGTTGTACGGTCATCTGTATTACTGGCAGGCAATATATGTAGGGATGAAACATAAGGAAATGCCAATTTGCACGCATTATTGCAAATATCTTCTGAGTCACCATGCTGTCCCTGCTATTTATGCTCTTTTCAGAGAAGAGTGAATCACATACAAGGCCTTGTCTTGTGTCATACCTCCTAAATATTCAGTTCTAGTGAATGGGGAGGTTTGCCTTCATCCAGTTAAACTGAAATATGACTGAAATGTTGCCCCTGTCCCAAACGCCACAGCACTTTCAGGTGTGACGATGCTTTTCACTTGGGCTGGCTGCCTTGGCGGGGAATAAGATACCTCAGCATGCCAGCTGGTAACACGACTGCTCGAGGCTACAAACACAAGCTCGCTTGCCCACAGTGCCATAAATTCTCCATGAGCTTCTACAACTGCCAGTGGGCAGAGGCAGAGGAAGCTGGGTACGCCTGGTTAACTTCACCATAAAGCGACATATTATGAAAGCCCAATGCTGAGAGTTGTGAGGGCTAACATTACACCAACAATACTGAAAAATAATCATTAGAGCTTATGGATATTTGTGGTAAATAAAGAAATGGGGGCTCATTTCATTATTAACGCCTGTAAGGTATTACCTTCTCCTAGGACTTTAAACTTGGAAAGCTGCAAAATTTGCAGTTTCAGTGTTTCTGTGATGATGGAAAAGCCCTTCCTAGCCCCGGGATGAAGCACCAGTGGTATGTTGGCACTCGAAGGCAACTCAGCAGCTCCAGCTCTACGTTCTCACATGAGATGCCTGAAAGGCGCAGAGCTTGGCCGAAGTGGGTGGATTGTCAAGAGCACAGCAAAAAGCACAGCCCTGCCAGAAGGAAACCCTGCCAGTCTCCGAGTCACTAAAAACAGAAGTGTTACAGCTCCTCAGGGAAAAGGTGCCAGAAAGTTCTACCAAGGGCAAGCCACCCACACGTTTTCCTGCATCTTCTTTTTTTTTTTTTTTTTTTTTTTTTGGAAACAAACAAACCTTTCTGGATGAAACTTTCTATTTGAAAAGGTAAAACAGGTCAACTCAGAGCAAACACCCCATCTTTTTGAGAGAAAACATGCAGAAAACAGGGTCTTTTGACAACTCGAGGGTCATGAATGATAGGCACAAATTTCTGCTTTCCCCTCCACAATCTTCTTCCAGCAATTTAAAAAGAAAAAAACATCCAACTTGACTGATTTGAAAACTGAAACCTTTTTTGTTGTTGTTGTTTGTTTGTTTTTTTTTTTTTTGTTTTAGTTTTGTTTTGTTTCCCAATAGATATCACCCTGGTTTCCCCCTACTTCTCACACCTACCTTGGAGCAGGATATTTAGTCTCTTTGTCCTCATTTTGATTCCTGCTGAAACGCACAGATTTATACCACAACACAGATAACTGTATTGCTTTTCCAATATAGTCACACATTTGTTAGAGTCCAGCAGAGACCACCAATGCCTTTGGTATATCAAATGCTAGAAAACACCCCCCATACAGAATGACTTAATTTCCAATTGAATGAAGTCAAGTCAGTCAGTTTGACTTGTCAGCTCCCAATGTCAAAACTATTACAAAATCCCAAAGGAGTCACAGGACATGCATCTGGGCACGTGTAAGAACTGTGCTGAGGTGCCAGTGGCCTTGGGGCACACTCCCTTGTGCATAAAAAAAATAAAAAGAAAAAAACAACTTATTAAAACAGAGATTAAGTAATTGATTTTAAAAAGGCACACGGCATAGATACCAGAAAGTATGAAGCACACATGGCAGCAGAGCTTTGGACAGAATATTTGTTTCGTACAATAATTCATGGTAAGAAAGAGAGGAAAACACCAAGCTGTATTATACTGCAGCCGGTTGGGTCCTCCACTACATCACCGGGAAGGCTGTGCAGCACCTTCCTGCCCATCAGAGGGCAGTCAGTGCCTGCGAGTGGTGCCATTTCCCTCTCTTGGAGTCTAATGCTGCCTCAATAAATTGCCTGATAAGGCTGCTTTCTAAACAAAATAATTGTGGCTTTGGTTTAATGATCATCATTTATAAAATCTTCAGTCATTTAGACGAATAATTTTCAGAATGTCTGACTTCATGCTGGTTCTTTTGTATCCAAAGCCCGATTTTTTAAGATCTGCAAAATGATACAGCACGGCAGCAGGCTCCTTAGATGATGCCACAGGCTGACTCACAATAATTTATCTAAGAAATCCAGTCCATCATTTCCAACTCTAGAAAATTATCAAGTGATAGAAGAGGATCTGGTGGATTCATTAAAGTTAAAAGGATGTGTGTCCTTAAAGAGTTCGTTTGGGAAGGTGCACAGCTCCATGTTTTTCTCTCCCACATTTTAGAGATGCACCAGGAGTAAGCAAATCTAAGGCATGACAAACATCTTTACGCTCAGTGTTAAAATAGTATCGTGCTCCCATTAAGTTCAATGGTTTATTTAGATCAGTTGCTGCAAACTGTAAAACCAGCTCTGTGGTGAACTGAAACAAGCCATGTGCGTAACAAGGAAGGGGAGCAGAGCGGGCAGCAGTACCTTTTCCGCAGAAGGTCCCCATCCAGCCAGCACCACAAGTGCAGGCTCCGCTCACGTGGTCGCAGACGGCTCCGTTCTGGCACTGGCAGCTGTGCTCGCAGTTCGGGCCAAAGCTTCCCTCAGGGCATCCTGCAGTGGGGAATCAAAACCAGATGACGGGTTAATTCTGGAGCAGACCACAGATCAGCGGGGAATTTTTAGATACATGGGAATTCTGACTATTTGCAAAAGGAGAATCGAGGCGTAGAGGTAATGCCCTAAAACTGATATCATTAAGCGTTCTCCTTGGGGTCCAGGTAATCTGGGCCGCTTTTGTTAAAGCCTATTTTAGAAAAATGTCAGTGTGTTGAAAGACTAAATTCTGCACAGGAAAGTGATATCTTGTGATAGCCGCAAAGCCTGCAACTCCACAGTTGCTGCTTGATGACACTTTACACACTGGTCTAGCACTGCTGGCTGGCATGTGTCCTCTGGGACGTCCACAGCCAGGAAGGGGAAAGCTCCCAGCTTCAGTGCCTCCTTTTGAGGCCATGTCCTCTGTTTTCCTGCAAATCCTTATCCCCCAGAAAGCTGGAGAAAATACGCAATGTGTTGGCCTCCTTCAAAAAGCTCCAAACTGAACGCTGCATAATTCACTTTCAGGCTCTGCTTTGAAAAACTCAACCTAACGCATTACATCTGGGGGACAGATTAACAATTACAATTCCACTGCAGTTAATGTTAGGAGTTTTAAAAGATTTGCATGGTGCTCACTATCTGAAGAAATAAAACAGCATTTGAGAATGAAAATAAGTTCTTCCAGGATTATAGGAAAATCAATTAAGAAGAGGGCCAGTTGCCTAATTGACATTAGATATTTTGGACAAGCTGAAATGTAGAGATATGCTTAGGCTAAACACAATATTACATGGCCTCTATTCAAGTTTGAAGGTCCTGTGAACTTCCCTCCAGATAAGCTATGCAGATTATTGCCAGATCTCTTAAAAAAGTGTAGGATTTTAGCAATTATACCAACAAAGTGATTTTCAGGCAATCTGGAAAGAATTACAGAGAACAGACAACAGCGAGGATCCTCAAAGACACCTCTCTGGCTGGAATACAGTGGTGTGTTTGGTGCTGCCTCTTTGGTGCTGTAGGAGGACAGGGAGAGAAGCCAGTGCAAATTTGGTCATTCCTGCAGGTTAGTGACTCTCTACTAACTGGAGCCATCCCTCAGGTCTCTCACAGAGGCTAGATGTTGGGATGGGGAACAGAAGGATATCGAGGTGCCCTATTTCTTTGCTTTCTCTCATCTGTGTCTGAAAATGGGACGTTGTTTAATGGTGAACTTGCTTCAATATATGTGCACTTAACGGGTGAAATTAAGTCCCAGCGTTGAGTTGTATTCCAGTGCAGCAATAGGTGGGGGCTCTCGGTGAGCTTCCTTCAAGCCTGCGGCGTTTGGCCTGGAGCCGAGACTTTCAAGGTGATGGCAATGGGTCAGTACATCTCACAAATGATTTCACAGTCCACATCACAGAGAATCTGCCCTCTGCTCAGGCAGGCGTGCCCAGAAACATCCCCAGCTCCGGAGAACCTGAGCTGACTGCAAAGCTGCCAGGAGAAAGAGCCCGACCTGCGGCAAAGGCCCCGGTACGCCTCGGGAGCAGGGGAGCTCTCGGATGATAACACAGACCTTGCCTCCAAGGCAGCATAAAGTGCTTAGGGAAGAGTTATGGCTTTCATAATCTTGCACACACACACACATAGATCTATGTATTTTATAAGTATATATATGTATATAAATAAATAATTAAAGTGGGGTAAAACGCAGACTGAAGAAAACAGCAAACCTAGAGAGGGAACATAAAGGGTTGCCAAAATTTCCTCTGAAGTGGTGGCTTCACTAATTGCCTTGCCTGTGTCAGAGGAGACGAAGCCCAGCTGTTTGGCTACTTCCTATCTGCAGAGATGCCATTTTGAGAGAGGTCAAGAGAGAAAGATAAGTGGAGCTGGCAGCTCTTTCCCTAGGAGCTGGTCTTCCCATAACTGACCTTCCATTCCCTCTGTGCCAACAGCAACAAGAGCCGTAAGAGCAACTTTCCAGGGTTTTTGTCTTAGGTCACCGTTCCAGATTAATTGTTTTGACATTTCTGTGTGACACCAGCAGTTAATTCTGCCTGCACTACTGAGACTCTGGAAGCTGGATCTGTGTTACTGTAAAATTCTTAAACTAATAGATAAAATCTTTATTTCATTCAATAGCAACAACTATAATAAGAGAGTGTAACTATGCAACTTACTGCCACGAGATGAACTGGATACCAAATGTTTGCATGGAATAAAAAAGGAAATAGGCACATTAATTGGAAATAAATACCACATTGTATTAAATATAGAGATATTGCTTCTGTTTCAAGAAGTTCCCAAGTGACAAATTGCTGAAACCTGGGAAAATATCAGAAATTCTCTATATATCTGTTTTTATCCTCTTAAGGCTTCTGCTATTGACCTCTGCTAGAGACAGATTAGTAGAGAGCATGGGTCACTGGTAAGACCGTTGCGCATTTTTGCTGTTAATAAACAGAGGAACCCAAACCTTCCTGATTTTGCTTCTGTTATGTACATGTTAAGCATTTCTATATGTCTGGTCTTAAAGAGCATTTATTAAGACATGCATATGTAAAACCGCATAAATATAACTGATATGGAAAATTTTATGGTACAAGCCAACCATACATCAATCCTATCACTCACGCAATGTCTTAACATTAAAAATAGCAATTTAGGCCTGAAAATAACTTTTCTGGAATCCAAATTAGTGAAAGCATCTAACCCCAACGAAACCTGAGATCCCTTCAATGTGAGTGCTCAGTGGCGTGGAGGCCAAGTAGCCGCTGGCCCTCCTGAAGGCAGTTATAAGGAAAAACAATTTCCGCTCCTTGGTTTTGCAAATTCCTTGTGTTGACAAAGTTGCAACTCACTCTGTTCGCAGTGCTTCCCAGTGAATCCTGGCTCACAGAAACAAGATCCGGTGACGGGATCGCAGCTACCATCACTGTTATTGCAGACACAGGTGTTTTCACAGCGCGGTCCCCAACGGCCACTATTGCAGGCTGAAATGCAAAACAGCATTTACGTTGAGAATTAACTTTGAGGTTGGCTGATGAATTATTTTACATGTAAATAATAGAATAGAAAAGATGCAGAATAGCCCCTTAATATATAAGCACTCTGGACTGGACTCTCAGCTGCAGCAAGTGGCAAATATCGGTAGAAATAAATACAATTTTGAATTGAATAAAATTGAATAAAAAATCACTTCTTATTAGCAGTTAGCCATTTGCAGAAATTACAAATGGACAAGGCAGCTTCTTTGCCTCCTGAAGGCTGGATGCTTTTCTGCACAAGAAGCTTTTGTCAAGTACAGGGAAATGGACTCAGCAGAAGTGTATCTGGATGAGATTGGATGTCCTGTGTTAGACAGGGATTCAGACTTCAGATAATCTAATAGCTGACTTTCTGGCCTTGAAATGACAGAAGAAAATGGGAGCTTCAGATGTGTACTGTCTCTGAAAATCAATCCTCTTTCAGGTGTGCAAGAAAGGTTTAAGTGTCTGGTGTTAGGACACTTGCATTTGATTTTTGGCAAGTCAGGTAAGGCTTACTGTTGTGCAGTGGCATATTTTTATTTTAGTACAAACTGTTTGTTGGAGGGGAGAACGGCAGAGAGGCAAAGTCCTAAAAGGGAAAAATAAGCCTTTTTTCCCCTCTCCTGAAAATATGTATTTTGTCTCTCTATGCTTATATAAGTGCCTGAATGCTCCTGAAATTAAACAAACAAAAAAAACAAACAAACAAACAAAAAAAAAAAACAAAACAAAAACAAGAGAAACTATATACTTGAAAATTTACAGGGAAAGGGGAAAAAGAAAGTTCAGCTTCATGGGATTGCTTGTATTGTCTTGAGCATTTCTACATAAAATCATTGTAAATTTTCCAAAGGTTGCAAATCACCCTGAAATATTTGTTCCCTCCCAGCAATGTATTGACTGACAGTGGCTGCTGGAAAAGAAAACCACTCCTTGTTTTAAGAAAAGAGTTGCTAAAACAGGAAGCATGAGTAAGATTTCTTTCCAAAATACTGGGAGATGAAGTATGGACACAAAGAAATCTCACAGTCTTTGGGAAAGCAACCTAACTGCTTCATTCTATAATTCATGTAATATGGTTATGACAGCGTACCAAAAGCACAGCATCTCCTTCCTTTCTTGTAAGGATAAGGATGAATGTGTCAATTATGGGGGAAAAAAAAAAAAAGTTTTTGGAGCTATACTTCTGCTTCCTGCCCAGTCTGCAAGAGCTGAAGAGCTGCCCTTCTGAGAAGTATCTGCAAAACAACCTTTGTCATAGCTTTTCCCATACAAAAATAAAAGCCTTTCTTCACCATGGTCACAGAATTCTTTAGGGAGCCTAAGGATTTATGGAAATTTATCTAAACGGCTCCACACATTTCTGACTGGTTTGACTCTTTAAATACAAATATTGGTGGGAGCTTCAGATCCTCCCAGAATTTTCTTCAGTACCAAGCCTGAGAAGCCAGGTCCAAAGCCTACTTCTGTCAACACTCAAAATTAATTTCTATGATTTTATGTGTTCAAGGCCAAGTTTAGAAAGAACTATTGGCTTTCTGCAAGAGAGACTGTAACAAATCAAGCTGAATAGATGTAACAGGAGGAAAAGGAAAGAATTAAATAGGATGAGTTAACATTTATATGGTTCTAGGCAGAAAGGGCAAATCTGGGCTCTTACACTGCCATCAATATGGACAGCAATGCTAAAGACAACAGAGGGATGCTCTTCTTTTCCAGAGAACAGAATTTCTCCCAGCATTTACATTCACAATTTAGGGAGTGACCTTAAGACACAAGATTGTACATGTCACTCACTTGTATAAATATCCCCTAAACAAAATGAAAAATTGAGAATTAATCTTGAAACTAGTATGTTCTGAAAATGAAAAACAAAACTGCCAGTGAAAACGATGGTATTGGGCAAAGGGATCCACAGTGTTGAAATAAGAGCTTATATCAATACTTTGCGCTTCATCAGCCATCTATTTCAACACTTTGAACCTAGATAATTAAGGATTATAACCACCCAGGCTGTGCAAACCCAACACCACACAATTTCGGAAGCAATAAGATTAGCAAAAATACATTTAAAAAAAATGTAATAGGCTAAGAACAAACAGAGCTGGTTCTTACAGTTGCAGATAAGTTCCTGGGAGATAGCGTATGCCATGGAGAGCAAACACGTGTCTGACTTACGGTGTTTGCAGTCGTGGCCAGTCCAGCCAGGGGGACATGTGCACTCCCCGGTGACATGGTGACACAGAGCATTGCTGCTACAGCTGCAGGACAGCAGGCAATTTCGTCCATAGAAGCCATCGGGGCAGGCTGAAAGCAGACGAGTACACTGCAATCTCACCTAGATCATAACTCAGGCACAGACTGATCTTTTCAAAGGAGTCAGCAACAGCTTGTCCCTAAAACATGTGTTAGCTGCATTCAGAAATCAAAACGGTAAAATGAAAGCAACATCTGCAATTTGTATGCTAGGTGGCTAGGGCTCAACCCTGGGAAGTGGAACAGCCTGAGCGGCTTTTGGCTACTTCTGCCCATCAGTACCAGTCAGAGGAACCTTCCTGAAAAGCGTTGGGTGATTTTGTGATGAACCAGGAGAAAATATGCCAGCACTGAGGTCTGCACGAAGCACGCTGCCCTGAGAGCCTGGCTGTACTGCCAGCACGACGGCCATCCTCAAGCAGCCTTTAATACCCATGGGCTGGGGAAGGAGCCATGCCACAGCAGCACAGACCAGTGGCTTGAGCGACTCTCAGGGTCTCTGGTGGATCTGCACAGCCAGCACTGATATTACTCCTTTGTCCTCGTTATTTAATCCAGAGTTAGCTCAATCGAGCAGCAGTGCTGTCAATGTAACCCGTGAGTGAAGCCACAGGGGCCAGCTGGTCAGCACCTCTTGCCAATCAACCGGAATTACGGTGCAAGTATTATGGCTATGAAATATCGCTTTTCTACGTAAATGCTGCTTTAAATTGGGTCTAATGATAACATCATCTTGAGATGCAGTTTAGCTTGTCATTTGCATTTATCTGTCATCTCCTTCTGCCTGGCAAAAACGGTCAAACCCAACATGGGGAACTCCTCAAGCTGCAGGGTATTTTGCCTTGGATCAGCCTGCCTAACGTGACAAACACCACACGAAACAGCACGAAGGTAAAATTCAAGCCATAAGCTGACTCGTCACACTGACTCGTTTCACAGAGAGGCCGACACCAGCACTTACGTTCAGAGCAGCCGGCCCCACTGTACCCCAGGGGACACTCACAGGCTCCGGTCTCCCCGTTACACCGGCTCCCCTGGGCACAGGGCTCGCACGAGGACTGGCAGCCTGAGCCCCACCGGCCGTCAGGGCAATCTGGAAAAACAAGCACACGGGATACCCACACTGCCTGCTGATCATTGAATCCTGCTGATTTCAAATAAATTAAAAGTCATAGTAAAACAATGCTGGATAATGGAGCAGTATATTATCTCTGTAGACTGACAGCACTTTCACAGGAAATCTTCTGAAACAGACAACATGATCCTATGCTGCAGCACACAAGAATACATCTAAAGACAGACACAAACGTTCTATTCCAGCTTCCGTCGCTGTGTGTCTGTTTTTTGGTTTTGTTTCTGATACAGTAACATTGTGAGCGCTTGGATATCTGTATCTGAAAAACAAATTACTGCACTCAGCGAAAGAAAAACAGGACAGAGATTTGGGAGAAGAGGGCTGCTTTTGTATTTTTGCTGGGTGGAGTGGGGGACAGGACAGTCATAATTTGCAGAGCTGCGTCCCTAGCATCCCACCCAGCTGTGCTAGTAGTACCCTGTTTCCTGCCCGTGGTGGATGCAGAGGGGCTGGAGGTGAGGTGCAGCCCAGGCCCACAACCAGTTCCACCTCTCGTGCCAGGTTCCTGCTGCCCGGAGCAGTGCCATGGCCAATGCTATGCAAGTGGCAGAGGGGCATCCCCTGGCCCCCTGGTATTTCAGTGTTCCTGAGACCTTCTTCACCCCTTTTCTTAATTTCCTACAACAACGTACTCCTATTCATTCCCTTCATCTATTCCAGATCCTTCACTTGCTGGTTCCACACCTGGACCAGATGACGGCTTCCAAACTAAACCATTCTGTGATTCTGCGATCTGTCTGGCCAACACCCTTCAAGAGCTTCTACGGCACGCTATGTGCATGCAGCAGCATGGTCCCAAGCTCTGCTCTTGGACCCAGGGCTGCTGCAATGCCCTGACATCTCTACCCAACTTGCATAAGCCCTGCCCAGCATACAAATCACTGTTATTAGCTGGAGCAGACAGATAGGACAGGATAACTGCATCGTGCTCCCTCTTTACAAGCAATCCTACATGGTGGATATCATACATTCTGCACCAAGACTTATCCTTTAAAGACCTGTTCTTCAAATAAAGCATATTGCATTGCAGCAGTTTTGGTGGGAAAAACAATAATGACAATAATGCAGCTTCTTCCCCCGTCTGCCAAAGCAGAACACTCACTGTCCTAGCCCAACACCGAACACACCTTCCTCACAGGTAGCACCAGTTTTCCCAGCTGGACAAATACACTGCCCGGTCTGCGGGTCGCACGGCGCTCCTCCGCAGCTGCAGCTCTGCCCACAGTTCACCCCGAAGCTCCCGGGCGGACAAGCTGTGCAAAGGAAACCCCAAAAGCTGATCAATACAACAGAGCATTTAGAAGATATTAGGAGTCACCAACAACAGCACTTTGAAACTGAGCAATGCTGGCACAAAGTGATCTATGTTAGCATCAGTGTCTCATGCCAGCAGCAAATGTACCCTTTAATCTGCAACTTCTGCCTCTGAACATAAGGTTCACGGGTAAAATTTCCCATCCAGTGTGTACCTCCCGGGGAAACATGCAGTGAGTACCTACATAAATGGCATTTTTCTCCATGAAAACCAGGTGGGCAGGGATGCTTGCAGGCTCCCGTCTCACGATTGCACAAAGCGTCGGTGGAACAGTTGCACCTCAGTTTGCAACCAGCTCCATAAAAGCCAGGCGAGCACTCTGGAAAATGCAAGCAAATGCAGAACACGTATAAGAAAAAGCAAGAGCTGAGGAAACTGAACAGAAGTCAGAAAAAAATTTAGCAGAAATTTACAGAAAAATCTATTCTGTATTACAGAGGTGTTGATAATGAAATGTAAATAATAATTAAACACATGCATGGCCATTTCAGAGAGGTTACTGCCCAGAACCAGAGTGGCAGAGTACTTAAGGCCAGATTCAATTACTGAGCCATTACAGAATTACTCTTCTTATCTGTTTATACCTTCTGCTGCTCTCTGCCTTTGTGCAAAGCCAGCGCTGGGTGAGAGATGCTCTCCCCCAGAATTTAGCAGACCACCAAGAACACTAAAGATATTAAATATCATCACTATCATCACTACTATTCTCCACCAACCCCCCCAGAACCAGTGTCATAAATCTGACACGTTCCTGCGTGCCCGGAGAGGAATATGAAGGGAAAATCTTTATTGCGTTACTCCATTACTGTCTATAGAGACACGCAAACAAGAATGCAGAACACAATTCTCTTTGAACTCCCCCAAAAACTACAAAGAATAAGTTGAAATCAAAGATCTGAAAATCCGAAGGAAAAGCAGCGTTACTGAAACCCCTTCCAAATGAGCCTGCCAGAATAAAACAGTTTTTGCCACTTATTTACTGTCTGCATGAAAAAGAAAAAAAAAAAAGGAAAGAGAAGTGAAAACTCCCACAATCTTCATTATTTAGGGCTGTAACAGAATTTGTTTTCTAGATTTCTGTTGTCATTTGATCAGGTTAAAAATGCCGCATTCTTAAGCTGTATTCCCACTGATATCCCTGCAAGCTCTGTGATATCAGGCACTCGGAGAGTTTGCAATATGGAAAATCAGAGACAAAAAAATTAGTGGAATATGAATGTATTAGTGAACGTATTAGTAGCAGCAGCACAACAGCACACGGGAGGAGAAATACTGATAGGCCAAAGCAATAAGCAGACAAGGAGAATGTGGCTTGCTGTTTTACCTTTCTGACACTTTTTGCCGTGGTAGCCAGGCTTGCAGGCGCAAGTCCCGTTCCTGGCGCTGCATTCCAGCGTGTGCTCCTTCACGCACTGACACTCCTCCGAGCAGCCAGCTCCGAAGGCCCACCTGGGACAGGCTGCAGCCAGATTAAAAGGAATCATTAAGTCTGTAATTATGCATGAGTTATTTGAAATCGTACACTTCTGCAGAATGCAACTGCTGCAAAAACCGAAATGTTCATTTTACTTTGGGCAAATACATGTACATTCCTTTGACAGTGCCTATTGATGTGGGCGTGTAAAACAGAGTTTACATCGTTCCTGAAGTGATTCACTCCGTTCAAGCAAGATGTGGTGAATGCAAGAACCAGAAATGTTTTGAAACAAACTTGGTTAAGTTTCTGAAGGAAAAATATTTGGATACAGTCCAAGACAAAACGATTCATGAAAAAAAAATCAAGGAACAATTTTTCCATCTTGTATAGATTTTCCAGACAAAAACTGTAAGTGCAAAGAATCTCGATTACCTATTTTGTAACATTTTTAAGTTTGATCTGTTTTATTCCCATTAAACTTTTGGTAGTGTTCATGAGTGCGCTTGTGTACTGTGAGCATTAACATTCAGAAATATTCCCACTTCAGGGACAAAACCTAGATGTCTCAGTTAGGAAATTCATGCGGGGAGGAAGACTCTTTTAGACACAAGTTTAGGGAAAAACCTAATTTTTGTGCTTATCTTTTTTGATTTGCCATAGAATGGGCAGTGAAATTATCAGACTTAAACTTCACCAACAACCCAAACTTTAACTTGACCGATCCAACCCAGCTATAGTCCTCACCCTTATGCATTCACAAAACTCAACCCTTATGGCAAGGATTAATTGTTACAGGAGAAGATAAATTGAGTTTCTGGGGCTTCCCAGAGTGCATGGGAAGTCCTCTCTGCCATCCCACTGTTCCCAGCTCATCACAGAGCTTTCAACCCGTGCCAGATCCCAGCATGAACTCTTCAGCTAAAGCCAGGTGAGCAAGGCAGGTCCTGAAGCCTCGCTCATTTTGTACGTCCTATGGAATCTTTCTAAGCCTGTTACGATATGCACGTGCTAAATAAACAGGTCAGAAAAGTTACTGGGACTTACTGAGGTGGCAGAAGCGCCCGTACAGCCCGGGGTCGCACAGGCAGGCTCCGTACAGCCTGTGGCAATAGCCGCTGTTGGCACAGTTGCACTGCTTGTTGCAGTTCTTCCCGAAGAGTCCTTTGGGACATCCTTTGAAGAGCACAAACACAGCAATGCGTCAGTTGTTAAGTATTAAAATGGACACCAAATCAGCTCTCTTTTAACAGGCGCTACAGAAAATACCATGCTTTGTCACTAGCCTGAGGCTGAGCCTCTGCGCAGCCCATCTTCGCAAAGCCCTCGCTTTTGCTCATCCATCCTCTTAACTCTTATTTAAACAAAAATCACTCACGGCACTCTGCAGGGCTGTATTATATCTCGCACAATGGAGGCTATTCTCATTTGGGCCCCTAAGATTTACCACGCATAACTACAGCCCGATAGGAATGCGGGAAGGTGGTGAGGTTCCAGGCTGACGCTACCCCAAGCAAGACGACAGAAATCGTACCGTCTTCACAAAACGTCCCCTGGATTCCCGGCGGGCAGTGACACTGCCCTGTGACGGGGTCGCAGGAGCCTCCGTTCTGGCACTTACAAACACCGGCACAGCCGTCACCATACGTCCCACGGGAGCAAGCTGCAGGGAGAGCAGAGAAAATGAATGATCACCCACCCCTGTTCTCGACATGAAGCAAAACGAGGCTCCCGTCATCAAAGCTGGGCAGTGAAATACTCCCTGTAGCCAAGCAGGCTCCAAACAATGTCACAGTCTTTCTATATAAGGTAATAAACATTCACCTAATATTTCCTAGCTAATTTTAAAATGACACCTGAAGTAACCAAGCTTAGCTAAGTGGAGGAATTTTTGACGCACCCACATTCGTCCCTGAATATGCTTCACACAATGCATGGGGCTCAAAAATCATTGCCTAGGAAGTACAAAGTGTGAAAATCAGAGCACAGTTTTGAACATTTGGAAATAAATATTTTAAACGTCTGCTTTTCCCCTCCCAAATACTATTATAAAGATGTATTTTTTTAACATAGTCTCCAAAATCTCACAGCTGACCATGTACAGAAGAGGATCCACAACAGCACAGGACTCCTTCCTAAAGCTCTGATTACTCCAGCGCAAAAATAAATAAATAAATAAATAAATAAATAAATAAATAAATAATTGTGAAATACAGCTTTCCTCCACTGTTTGCAGCTTGAAAGCTTGAGCTAGCTGAGTAAATACAATTGCTGGAGTCATCAGACTTAACTGACATTTTATCAATGTACATTAAAAAACTTGACATTTCACATCAATTTCCATTTGGTTTCTATGGTGCATTATTGTAGAAATTTAGTTCCAGTTTTCTCAACTGCTTAGCTTACCCTAAACCCCCGAACTATGCTGTATTTTAAGAAAGCAAGAGAAAAGAATGCAAGCCAACACATTGGGCTACTTCCTACAGATTATATATCCTTCATTGTCAATGCCTACTTGATCGGACTGCAGCTTTAGCTTAATAACACACTTCCATTACTCTGCGTTTTAAATGCCAAAGACAAACTCCACAACATTACATGCATAGATATCTAGTGTGAATATAGAGTAAAATGTTATTATTATTTCTGAAGCGAATTTCAATCCGGTCTTGAAATTTTTTTAATCTATTCTGAACCACTAGAGTGCCATGAATATAAGTAAAAACATCCTAACATGACAGCCTGAATTGTCTTAGGTAGAGTAGAAATTATCCTTTTAATCCTCTCCCTTCCTATCCCCTCAGCTGTCCCTACTATTTAGAAACCAAACCCGGACTGGTCTCCAAAAATAACTATGGGCAGACTGCTGGTTTCAATCATTTGCTGTTTTTGCTTCATTTTTGCCTTTGTGATTATGCCTCCTAAACAAACTAGATGGTGATTAACCTGAGGATTGCTGTCTATTGATGCTAAGTAATAATTCTTTGTCATGCCTTTGCCTCATCCGTGACAGTGCAGACCTTCCAAGTACCAAGGGCCACTGCACCATCCTGCAGCAATCGGAGAGCCTCATCTCAGACACGTGGGGAGAACTGCTCTGGGGAATCTCAGACCAGCAATAGACAACTTTTGGCAAACCGCAGATAAAGAATTGTGCCTGGTATGTCAAGCAGTCCCCAGCCTATCTTTCCAGTTGGTTTTGACACAGACTTCTGAACCAGAAAGATCTTCTATCAGGAGGCAAGAATAAGGAGGGAAAAATATAATTTCCAATACTAAATATTATCAGTCTCCGGAAATCTATGTTAATAATAATAATAATTAATAAAAACAGGACCAAGCTTACCAATACAATAGGGAAAAAAAAAAAAGGGGGAAATGTCTTGGGATTCTGTGAAAAACACGTTTAGCATTACATCCGCCCAGATTGTCACACCACCTGCCAGGACAGACTTCTGAAACTCAGCCGGGCAAGCTGTGGAGCGAAGCATGGCAGGCACACTGCAGCACCTGGGCACTCTGCACCAGCAAAGTGAACAGAAATAGGCACCAACACAAGCGCTTAGAAAAAGGCACTGCGCTGGATGCAGAGACCTCACTGTTTGAAGGTCTATGTCATTTGTTGCAGCATCCTTTCAATTTATGCCATACTATAATACAATTTTGAGCTAGCAGTGAAACAGCTGTGCTCCTCAAAGAGCTTTTTGGATTAGAAGTACAGCAGTTACTTCTATTTCCTACCTATCTGCAGTGTCACAGCACTAGGACAAAGTCCCTACCTCCCAAATACACCGTACTCACTTTCGTTGCAGATGATGCCGGTCCACCCAGGTGAGCAAACACAGCCACTGCTCTCGCTGTTGCATCTGCCTCCATTCATACAGTCCTCACAGCTCAAGCTACAGTCGTTGCCAAAAGTGTTATCAAGGCAAACTGAAAGGAAAAAATACAGAAGACTCGGTGAGCACCCAGACAAAATACTTTCAGGGGATCTTACCTATCCTTCCAGATGCACAAGCGCAAAAAGGAACACGCACAACACTGACGATCTGAAACAAATCCTCTTCAGGTTGTTAGTGTTCATGTTGGTAGCATTGCAAATATCACTGAGTCATTCCAGAAGGTGGTCCCAAGTGGACATTCCCAAATTGTCCACTTTAAATTTTAAAGTCTGGACAAAAGGAAACCTGGGACTTCAGCTGGAATTTACTCCTTTAAATGCTGTGATTCCCCATCAAAGAGCACTTAAAACTACTTTTTAAAATCAGCTTGCCTTCAAAAAAGTGAAATTGTAATAAAGCTTAATAAAATTGTATATTGTTAAATATATTTATTGGAAGTGAACCTCCTTTTCTTCTTGTGAGGCTCATTTTTTCCTTCTTTTATTGCAGTAGGTGTATGCTGTGCTGTTTAAGCATAGTCGAGCGATATTTCTAACAGCATAGTTCGAGCTATTCAAGGAAAACAAAGAATAATACACATTTATCACTTCCTTTTTTCTTCATGGATATGAAAAGGGTTAGTTCATCGGGAGAAACTAATATGAAAATGTATTCCTCCCTTGCCATCCCTGCCCTCCTCGTCTCCCTTGCACACAAACGCAAGCACACACAGGTGAACCCTCAGCTTCTCCCTTTGTGGAGTCTCTCAACAAAAGGCAGAGAAAAATGAGTGTTCCGTCCTCGTTGCTAAAATACCTCAGTGAAATGAAGATCTTATCCACCCGGTCAGCCTATTGCCTAGTAAGCTTTACAGATGTGGCTGGAGGCTTTTTGGAAGGGGATTTTGAAAAACACCTGAGAGCAAGCTGGCAGATTACTTCAGCTAACAGAAAGTCAGCAGGCTGGTTGCTTTTCACCAGCAATTTTCAGTGTGAGGCCAGACTTCCTCCAGGTCTCAGCACCCAACTGTTCCTTCTTCTAAAGCTGAACAAATGCCCAGGCTTTCAGAGATGTTGAGAATCCCAGTGCTCCCACTTGGAACAGGTTGAAAATGCATACTTCAGGAGAAGAATACAAAATTACTGTTAAAAACTTCACGCTTCTACATTACAAAGTCATTCTGTCTATAGAAAATCACTAATTACTTGCATCGGTTTATTGTTTAAAGAACTTTAAAAAAAATAACGTAGATTCCAGTACAAAAATATGTCTGAAAGCATAAGGAATAAATTAATATTTGATAGGTAAAAGAACTTACTGAACCATGAGAAGTTTCATTCCTCCATCACCTTTTCCTACAAACCGTCACATGCTGCAAATCCTCAGCTTTAGAAAAAATGCAAGTGCTCGGCTATGACTAATAATCCCCACTTTTATGTGGCTAAACATAAATAAAACATGCATAAACTGGTCAATAAATATTTGATTGAGGTTTCGGTGCCTGATAATTTTGTCCTTGGTTATCTCATTTATCAGTTTCCCAATTGGTTATCAGTGTCGCTGGGTCCGGCTGGATGCTGTATGATCTGGGAGGTCTAAACAGTCGTGTTCATAAAAATAAGTTAAATGTTGATTAAAGCTGAGACCAGTTCCTCATCTTTTTTTGCCTGGAAGGCACAGTCCTCGGATGAGTAATTAGAGCTCACACAAAAATCATAGGACGTACATAACAAAAGAAAGAGATATCCTTCCTCCCACCGGAGCAGGGAGCCTCCCCGTCCCCCAAAACACCTCTTGTGGCTGCAGGGCCAAGCATCCTCCCTTCTGCCAAGGCAGATGGAGAGGGAGCAGAATTAACTCCTGCCCCCACACTTCTCCTCCTGGCCGGCCCCGCTCCACGCTCACCCAAATTCTTTCCATCTCCCCAGTTTGCTGGGATCGCCAGAAGCGCGGCTCGCTCACTCACCGACTCTGTGCACCAGCGTCAGCTCTCCTCGACGCTCCTCATCCTCCTGCGGGACCCCGAGCTCGTAGCGAAGGAGCTGGGGGGCACCTCTGAACTGCAGCCCCGGAGCCCCTGCGAACCCCGCCACGGCCTCGTCCCCACCTAGCACTGACACAGGCACCCCGTTAGGACCACGGCCCCAGTCCTCCCCCCCAAGCAGCCCCACATTTATCTTTGCATGCTTTCATGCTGGCAGACTTTCCAGCTAGTCTATTTTCTGATTTGTACTTACAAACAGTTTCTGTTATCCAAAATAACAGAAAATGAGAAAGAAAAATTGCCTTTCTCCTGGAAACAAACTCTGGACCTCAGGCAAGGCCATCTCTATTATTATGCCAAATTTTAAATGGAGAGTTTAATTTTCCCCACTTGAAGTTTGAGATTATTGATAGTTAATGAAAGTCATTACTCCAGCTCATTTGGGAGATGACAAATATAGAGCAAGGCTGGCTCTCCCTTTTCAAGAGCTAAAATTTGAGTCTTAAAATGATAGGAAATCAGTTGGCTGGCTTTTTAGAGTTGGTTAAAATATTAAACACTGCCCCAAGTTTAGCAGAGGCTAAAGTAGGTTATAAAATAAGTTGCTTGGCTAAACTCTGCTCTGGTCACACCGGCAGAAAGCCAGAATCACGCCACTGACTGCAGTGGAAAACTTGTTTTGGTTCATCAGAGCAGAATCTGGCTACCTTTTTTTTTTTCCACAGGATGTTAAACTTCATTAAATAGTGCAAGAAAAACATCAAAATAGTATTTATTTCTGAAAAACAAGGGTTTTGTTTTCAAACATGTCCAGGGGATTTAAGCATTCGTTTCTGAATCCCCAGCAGAGCCAATTGCTTGAGGGTGAACTTGGGACCCATGCGTTACACGGAGCTCTGCCTTGGCCACGTCCGACATGGCTCAAGTTGGACTCCCAAAATCCCAGGGTCTGTGAAAATCCCAGCTCTGAATTCACATCTGAGAAATACTTAGTGGCCTCCAAGATGTAAAAATAGCTCACCGATGCAGGACCGCCTGTCAAGGCCCAGCCTGTATCCCTCCTTGCACACACATTCGTATGACCCCAGAGAATTGACACAGAAATGGTCGCAGTTGCCGTTCTCCAGATGACATTCATCCACATCTAGAAAAAGAGAAGTGCTGGTTAGGCACAAGTGCCTCTCTTCAGAGAGTGCTCTCTGTGCCTGGCTGCATCTGAGGAATTACTCTGGACATAAGAAAACCCAATTTTCTTAGTACTTTGGGGTTCTCTGTTTCTCACTAGTATTGGAGATATTAAAACATGTCAGAACAACACGGAACAGATCATTTCACCTACGCTTTTGTCTCAAGTGAAAACAGCTGCTTTAAGCTGTTAAGTTCAGTTGATGCTTTGGATATTTTGAGGGCTCTCATTTTGTAGAAGTAGTCTCTAAAACACATCAGTATAGGTGTGCATGGAGGGGAGGAAGAGTTCCTGACTCATCTCCAGCAGCCCCACTGATCCATGCTGGATGCTGGCTTATTATTATTACAAAGCGTAAATGTCATTTGCAAACCTTATCGGACGAGCTGGCATATGGCTGCCCATCCTCTTATCAGAGAAATGGCTGCAAAGCCCTGGAATGAGCTGTGAGAGCACTTCTTCCCGCTGCTGTGCTTGGTCGCACCGGTATGAAAGCACTCACCGTCGCAGCCGCAGCCGTCGGCGCTGGGCTGGAAGCCGGCCTTGCAGGCGCACTCGTAGCCGCCTGCGTAGTTGATGCAGAACTGGGAGCAGCAGGACGCGCCGGTCTCGCACTCGTCCACCTCTGCGAGGACAGGGCAGCTCAGTCAGCCCCCAGGCACGGCCCGGGCTGCACACGCCAAGCGCACAAAGGCGCTCCCACACACGCAGCACACGGATAGACGCTACCGAACAGCGATCCACGTTTAACTACCTGCACCTTCATACCTCCAACCTTATTCCACGTCAGCAGTGAAAAAACCCTCTAATCTAACAGTGCATTTGCTGGAGGGGCGGACTGCAAGGTGCAATCGTAGCTTCTGATAGCTGGCAGCCTGTTGCTGTGCCGTGCCCAGTGTCCATCCCGAAATCGGTACCATCGGCACGGCTGTGCTGGTGGCGAGGTACCAGCAGCCAGCTGCAACCTTCTGACTGCAGGCTCCTGGCTGAGCTCAGCCCCTCCAGCCTGCCGCGCTATTCAGTGGCCATGCAAGGCCAGCTTGTCAATGCTGAGCTTGCAAAACATTTCTGAGCACTACCTAGGTGAGCAACCACAGATGGGAAAGGTCAGTGTCTCAATTAACCTTGGAGAGAGTACCAACATTATTAGGAAACACGGACAGGAGAAAGAGGAGAAGGAAAATGTAATTAATCAATCGAGGTGAGGAGGTCAGCATGAAAATGATTAATGCAGGTTATTTGGACACGGAGTGTTTTCCAAAAATGTCACAAGCTGAGCTTCTCTGCAGTTTGTCAGACGATACCTTGCTCTGGGGTTTATTAACAGCCCATTGTCTGTGCAGGAATGCGAAATGTGCATCCAACAAAAGGAAGATTTTTGCTGTGAAGAGCAGCTTTTTGCTTCCTCAGCCCTGCCAAGCCCTTCACCTCTGCTCTCCCTCCCCTGGCTGTAGCCAGCGAGGCGGTTCTCCCTCTGACATCTCCATTAGCAGGTCACCGTGCTGCTCTGCCTCCTCTCGGGTGCAGAAATGGGACTGAATGACCCACCCCGCCCCGCCAGGCTCTCGTCAGCTCAGGATCCACATCTGCCTCCCTTCCTTCATTTCTCTCATTTTTACAGCTGCAGCATCAGCCGCCCTTCCAGAGCTGTGCTTCCCTCCTGCCCTGCTCGTTCCTCCTCCCCACACTGGGCTTTTCTCGTTGCAAGACTTCTTGTCCGTAGTGCCCCCGCATCCACCAGAGCTCCTGCTCGCTGCCTCTTCTCCTGTCTTGTCTGTGCTGTTCTGTGATGCCTGCTCCTGGTTTGTTTTCTCCTCTATTCTTGGTTGTTCTTTACAGCTTTAATGGCATAGCGACAGTGAGCCTAAACCAGTATGAGATACAGTTTGCACAGCAGAAGCCGTAAACAAAAAAAAATCACCTTGTAAAATCGTGTGGAACATGAAGGAATTTTTAAGCTCTTCTTGAAATAAAAACTGTAACTCTATTGCTTCCACTTCCTCAGTGAGACTGCCCACAGCCACACGTGTAACCTCACCAGTGAGCACGTGATGGAAACAGAGCAACTTCCATAACACAAAGCGGGGTTTGCACAGGGAACACTCCCGAAAAGCGGTCCTGATGCTCCCAGCCAGAGCCAGCCAGCCAGAGGAAGGGACAGAAAACAACCCCTCAGCCTCAGCTGTACACGGTGAGACACGGCCATAACACCTGCAATTGCACCGGTGTCCTCTTCCACTTGGGAAGCAGAGCTCCCTCCCCTAAATGAATGACCTGAGCAAGCACAGAGCAAGGCAAGCTGGAGCAGTGGCTGAGGAAGTGCCAGAGGACAGCACTAATTAAATCCTGCAGGAGGAGGGAAGGGATGGGAGGGGAAGGGACATCCTCAAGCGACAGCTCTGCTGTGCACCCCCCTTGCAGGGGGGTAAATTACCTGTGCACGTTTTGCCGTCCAAGGCAAGGATGTAGCCGTCGTTGCAGGAGCAGCGCGGCCCCGCCGTCGTGTGCTCGCAGTGGTGAGAGCAGCCGCCGTTGTCGTTCTGGCAGCTATCCACGATTTCCATTTCGATGCCTTGCAGAGAAACAAATCAAAAGGATGGTAAAAAGCAAGCGCAAGAGGAGAGTCACTGGAGAATAAGGCTTGCATAAAAACGCATCCATAAACCAGCTGCTGTAGCAGGAAATATAAACTCGGCTCGCACCTACACCTGGGAACAGCGTGGTTTTGAGCCACTGAACTCTGAGTATTTGTCTCCCTGTGTCCCAACAGCGGATGCTCCTGACTTTGGCACTGTGAAGGTGGCTTGCCAGTTTAGCAGTCTGCCGGCTATGGGAGCGTTCACAGGTGTCCTGAGATTGATGCTGTGTCTGAACGCAGCGGTGAGCTCTGCCCTCGCCCCAAAGGAGAGATGGAAATTTTTGAGGAGCCCAGGCGGCTCGGCTCAACCGAGTCTGCCCGTGCTTTCCAAAAAGCAGCTTTTAGCTGCAGCAAAGCAGCACTTCTGTTAAGACTTTGTCCCCCAGACAAGTCAGACGGTGCCGGTACAATGCTGTCACCAGCCCCCTTTGCCCTGACAGATCTCCCCACCTGCCGGCACTTGGCTGGGCTGCACAGACCTCAGACGTTTTGGCAAGGTCCAGTGGAAACCCCCGGATAGGAAAGGGAACATCTGTCCATCTCCTTCCCATCCAGGTGCTCCATTCAATGATTTCTTTAGGAAGAAAATAAGCTATAAGCTCAGTTGTAAAGTTTCTCTTGAATTAGCTGTATTGTTTATTAGAGGTCTATTTAGATAGGAATTTTCCATGCTGTGCAGGAGAGCTGAGAAACTCCACTCCAAAAGGAGCCACTGTACTTCCAGAAACGTCCCAGAACGGAGCAGCAGATCTGGTACAGATGGATGGCATTTCCCCCCTTCTGCAGCTCACAGATACATCTCTGTTGGTAGCTCTGGTGCTCCCCTTTTTGTGCATTCCAGTCTACTTAGAAGAGGGTATAAATTCAGAGGACGTATATGGAAGGCTACATCTCATCCATGCTGGGGTAATTTGCATCAGGGAGAAGAAATCTAGCCTACCGTCCAGCGTGCTAAACTGGGATTTAAGAAGCCCAGAATCTGACTTAATGCATTATCTTCGTCATTTACTTTGTCTTAGTTCTTCGTTTGTAAAACAAGGATTTCCCCAGTGCCACTGGGGGAATGAGAGAATAAACAAAGATTGTGAATCGCTTAAACACTGTGATAATCCTGACCATAAATACACACAGAATGTTTTTATTTTGATTGCTTGCTCCATAACATTGCACATAAGGCACAGGGAATCGCCATCCATGGGGATGTGCCGAGCATCGAGAAAAAAAAAAAGATCAGAAAATCACAATGAAACTTAAGTGGTCTAAACCACTTTTTTTTTTATGCCCATAATAGATCATTTCATATCTGTGTACTAATGGCATTCCCTTTGCCATTGCACTACTCACAGATCCCCATTACCTATGAAATAATTCTCCGGGACCTCTCTGAAATAATTGTTTTTTGTTTTTAATGTATGTGGATGTTTTCAGACTGATTTTTATCCTTACTAAATACTTCTTACATGCAAATGCTTGAAGAGCGCCTTCCCTCTCTGGCATGCCGTATGTTTTCTGAAGGAAATTCTGCTGAAAGTTCTTGCAGGGTATTATTAGATTGAACGATCGCTGCCCACCTCTGCTAGAACAGGTCATACTTTTGTCTGCATTCCAGTGAGCTTATGTTAGGTCCGTAATAACACCAGCTCTTCCACAACACCTCCTTTATTAATCTAAATTTACCCTCAAGGACAGCCCAGGGATAACCTCTCAGCGAGCCGCGCAGGCAGCCAGTCTCCTTCTCAAGAAAAGCACTGCTGCTTGAGAAACCCCACTGCGTGGGGGGGAATGCAACAGGGCTCCCTGATGCTTTAGTCTGGGAAATTTTAGTTGTGCAAATATTATATTTTTTCATCCCAAATCTTGTTTTTTCTTTCCCCGTTTTTAAGCATCTACTTAATACTGTCAACAGTCTCTGGAGAAACATAAGTAAACCTAGACAGATGAAGACAGGAGCAGAATGTCATCTTGGTTTTCTTCTGCATCAGATCCAATATGTAAGAAAATTGGGAGAAGGAGGGCAGGAATGAATATATTTCACAGAACAGCAATATTTTGGTAGCGCTGGAACAGAATTCACCAGGCTCTGAAGATAAACCAACAGGGATATTTGCTCTTTGAAATGCAGTAATTAAGGTCTGTGAACAGAGGCTTAGGAACGTATCAACTTGCAAAAATGGCAATAGCAGAAGATGAAGAAAATAATATTAAGCTGGAGTTTTTGCATACATTTATTTTGCCGGGAGTGCTAATCCAACTGAATTAAAAATGAAGCACGGCAGTTTGCAGATAAGATAGCCCGAAATGCATAGCTGGAAACCTGTCACTTACGGTAGCACTGCTTTCCATCAGCCCCCAGCTCGAAGCCGGGATTACAGGCACAGGTGAAGGATCCCAGAGTGTTCACACAACGATGAGCACACCTGGCTCTCCCTTCTGCACACTCGTCAATGTCTAGGAAGCAGAGAGAAAGGCAGAGACAAACATTTGGGTATTAAAATTAAAAATATCTCCCTACACCCACATGGCTATATTTCCAAATGTCCAGTGAAAACAATGTCTTGATGTTAGTCTACAAATGATGAATCCAGGAGGACTGAACCCACAGCATTATTCTCCAAATTAATCTGTTTGTCTAAGCCTCTCCACATGAATATTTACAACATCAAACATCATATTTACAGCATCGGTCAAAGTAGCTTGTTGATTTTTCCTATAACAAGAGCAAAGGTAATAGGAGCCACATGAAGAACATGGAAAAATGTCCTAACTCCTACCACCCTTAAATTATCACTCATAGCCACTCCATTTAAATTAACGGAGCAGGAATTATCTGTTTACTTCCCGGATGTCAAATGATCTGGATTAAATGGTGGCTGGGTCTCAGTAGGTCTGATGGAGATGGATCCTCTCTGTCACATCCCTGAATCCTGAAGTTTCTTCTGCATAAGGCCAGCATGAAGGCAATTCCTGTCATCAGTTTCATACCATGTGTGAGAAAGCAGAAAAGGTGAGGAGCCATACATGGGCAGACTGTTCTTCACACAGTCCTCTGTCAAGCAGTCCCTTCCTCAGCTTTACACTCAGTCGTCTGCATTTTGGAGTTAAATGCTATTAAAGGCATCCATCTTCCTAAAATCTCAGTGGAAGAGCATGAAAATATTTTTAAGGAAAAAAGATACGCCTTATACTAACTACTCCTGCCGTGTAATGCAGCTGCAAACACCAACCTCCGTGCAAAGACGTGTGGCACCCACCTACCTGACCTCCTGCTCCCACCCTGTCCTGACGTTGCCTTGCAAAACGCGAATTATTCACTGCGACGCTCCCGGGTCAGGGCGTCTCGCGCCCGGGACGGAGCTGTCAGGTGTGCAGCTCCTCGCCCTTTCCCACAGCAAACCGCTTTCCAACAGTTTTTTCTCTCCATATGTGCTGTAATCAGTCCCATGCTCACGGCCCCCTGCACTTGAACACGAGTAGCTTTATGAATGCAATCAGCCTACTTGCAAAAAGAGGCCCCAGGCAGTGCAAACACCGCACACTGACTCATGAAAATTTCAGGCTGAATGGCAGCTGCTCTGAAGCTGCAATGTGTGTAGCTGCTGTTTAGAATAAAATGGGCTATTTCTCCTCATTCTGTAATTAATTGCCACTTTACACGTAGAAAATGTTGGCAAATGCCTCTAACGTTCTTTTCGCTTTTTCTGCTTTTCAAATAGAAAAAATAAAAAAGTTGGAAAACCATACCACAGCCACCATCCTGCACATATTTCTTCATAACTCGTAAATACAGCTAATAGCTAAAGTATCAGCTCCCCTGACACTTTCCTGCCCTCTGTCTCCTTCTAGCTTGGTTTTCAGATAGTCAAATACCAGCTTGAATTTGGCAAAAAAAAATGCTTTGAATAATTTCTAGGAGAAAAAACACTTTTGTTTCATAGTATATTCACAGTAAAAAATGATGCCTAACATTTCAAGACTGTTGCCATGAGGTCAGGAAGAAAATTTGTTCCAATATATAACGTTGCAAGTTATCTAGTGCTTGAGTTTATACATAAATAAACAGAACTGTCAACATGCATCCAAGACAAAACAAGGAACATGCTGACCCTAGGATTAAACACACTGCTGTTTCCACCTACCAATCATCGGTGTAGGGTCGACGCTACTTGGAAATACCTTACTTTTTTGGTAACCTTCCTCATATGAGTAATCCCAGTAAGACTGGTATTGCCAAAGTGCGCAGTGCTACTCACAGAAGGGTTTACAGAAAACTGAGTAAAACATCCAAGGCAGGAAGTATTTTGCAAAGCAGCCAGCATTCTGTACAGACAACACAGCAATTTAAGTATTGGTAAAATTTTGGCCAAGTTTTCAAAAAGAGGAGTTTGAAATTAGTGTCGCACCCTGATCCTGACAAGGCTGTTAAAAATCTGTACACAGTCAAGTCTAGAGATACTTTGCACTCCATTAAGCTGATAAACTACCCTTGCTTCGAAGCACCATGTTAAAAGAGAAAAGCAGGTATTTTGGTCTCTAATTCCCACACATTTCAGGTCAGAAATGCTTTAGATCCTTTTGAAAATCCCAGCCTAAGTACAGGACTTTGGAATTCAACTTTTTAAGCTCCTTTCTTTGGAAATCTTAGACTTCGTGATTTCTTTCTTCACAGTAGTTTCTCTATGAATATGGAAACAGCTCTGCTAAAAAGCCCTTTTGAATTCTAAATAGGTTTTCAGTGACCTGGTTCAGTGTTACTTGAACCAGTTTTCCAGGAACTGTATCTGGGGCATTATTTTAAAGGGACACTACAGCAATAACACTACAGCACCCACAAATCCAGTTCCTAGAAACTACGATTGAAGAGATCACAGAGTAATTGCCATTACTAAAATGGTCCCCCAAGACAATTGGCTGACGTAAATATCACAAGGAGAAACGTTGTTTCAAAACACGTACATATATTTGTCCAACATATTTCTTTCCATTCAAAGCTCAGTAAAGCCAGAGCACGGAATAATACCCTTCTTCCCAAGAAACAGTCTGCATTTTCTTACCTAAGCAGGACTTCTTGTCTGCAGAAAGATAATGCCCTGGATGACACTCGCATTTGGCAATTCCTCTCTCATTTTGACAGATTTGTGAGCATCCTCCATTCCCACTTGTGCAGGGGTCTATCACTGAAACCAATTAGAGCACACTGTCAACTTAAAGGTCATACTTGTGCCTGAAAATGGTCTTACCTGCCATCGTTACAGCTAACAACTAAGATTACGGTAGCCGTAAAAGATTAGACTGAAAAAAATATTTGACAGAAGTCGGTGTGGAGTTAAATCCATTGTTTTCCTGTGTGCTATTTTCTCTGTTGCTGGACAGCATTTTCCATAGAGCAGCAGCACTTTAAACAGTGGGCAATTGTGGCTGTATTATTCCTTGGAAGCAGGACAGGAAAAGTACATTTCATCCTTATTTTGCCATAACTGAGCAGATTTCAAGAGCTGCTCTAAACAATAGCAATTAGCACTCCAGTATGTGTGAACCAATAAACGCATACAGTGGTGGAGTTTGCCACAGAATAATGTGTATTTAGAAGTCTCTAGAGAAAATACATGCTGAAGAGCCCTCAGAAGATTTCTTTCAGTCTAAAAACATATGGCATTAATGTTGTACATCAAGATTTTTTACTTTTTTCAACAACAACATACCATTTCAAGGATAAGCAGTTCTAAGTGGCAAGAACTTAGAAACACATTTATAAAGTGCCTGCAGAAGTCTCCACCTCAACACCTTCAATGTGGTTTACGTGCTTATTCCTGGAATGCATACCTGCTGGAAGCATGTACCTGCCCAAAGGCTTTGCACACATACAAACTGACCCATAGACAGGATGATTTGGGTTAAGAGACAGAGTTTTCATACCAAAATCTGATATTCTGCACAAGGTTGAGGTTTCAACATGGAGTGCTGGTTACACGAAGATACTGGTGAATAACGTTAGAGAGGCAAATTTGGAGGATACCTTTGAAAATGTGTCCCCTAGAGTTCGGCTTAGTTTCAAATAAAGCTTTTTAAAAGTCAAAGTTATTTCCTTACAATTAAAAGTGTAATTCACTTTTAGCTTTTTACTAATTACTGTCTGCTTTGAAACATTTGACCAGTATTCCTCGCTTGCCTCCAGCCTGACATCTCCTTCGTTGGCTATCTCAAGGTCTGTGCAAGATAATTTCTACAGGAGCACTGGGAGGAAAGTCAACATCAGTTGAAGGTGTTTTCCTCTAGACCTTGCAGCTTGGCTCTTCCCTTGGCTAACCCCATAAACAAATATATAGAGTTATGTAGAAGAAGGGGCTAAGAGAAAAACGAAAACAAACTATTTTATATAGAGACATTTAAATATATTGGAATTTTATTTTTCATATCCTCCAATTTTTGCTTTCCCATTCTGTGTAGCCAGTGGAAATTTGTGCCACTGTTGGCGACAGAGGACATGGCCCCAGAACGCCTCAAATCCCCTCGTTTCACCTCCTGGCATCTCAAGAACATAACCATTTAAGTCTGCAGGCTGAGTGTCTGGCATGATAATATAAAATAATATCACTGTTAAGGATTTAGAACTGAAATTTTCTGTTGGACTTTCAACACGATAGGTTGTAAATAGGTTTCTGAGGGACAGCAGCACTTCATCCTATGTGACAGTTTCAAGGCTGACAACTCAGCTCTGCAGTTAAACAGTTTGCTGTCTACAAAGGATTTAGCTTCAAGCAAGAACTCGTTCCCTGGCTGATATCAAATATTGAGTTATTTGCTGATTCTTTTTTTATTTGGACAAATTAAATGAAATCACTATCAAACAGCATCTGTTAAACCTACATATTATAAAGGTTTTCAGAGCATCCAAAGCTTTAATTTGAGAATGATTGCAGCATAGAGTAAAACTTGTAATAATCTGTGACATGACAACAAGCAAACAACAAATTATAGGGTACTCAGTAGTAAAATGTAGTAATTTGAATAAAAATAGCAGCCTTGGAAACCCTTAGACAAGATAAAAGTTTGTAAAGGGAAGAGATTTTCAGGACATAAAGCAACCACAGATTGATTTGTTTTACTTGCTTTTGTTTTACTCTGACATATCTGTTCCTTGCTGTCACAGGCAGGTTTTAGCAAAAGCTAAAAACAACTCATTAGTGTTCTTTCTCGACACATTTGGCTCTTATTGTTTGACTTGCTAACATTATTGGGTAACAGACTCCACCCTATGAAACTCTATCCCAAGCTGTTAAACACTGTGGCCAAAAAATCAAGACCAAAAAAAAAGAAGAAAAAAAAAACACAAAGAAAACTTTAAAACCATTCAGTTTCCCAGCTGTCTCAGGACATCCAGGAATCTTGTCTGAAAAAGCCACGCTGATGCATTGATCTGGGATGGCAGTAATGCATTTGATAAACTGTACGTGCTGCGTGTGCTGCGGACCCTTCCAGAAAGTCACTGCAAGGTTGCAAAGGACACAGTCTAGTTCTCCAGTCCCACCTCTTATGCTCTCTAGAGCAGCAAACGAGAGAGAACTGGGTCTCATCAAACTCATTTGCTTGCTCACAGCAACCGTGACTTTACACCGGAGAAAATATAAAGTGGCCAGGATTAAAAATTCCTTCCCTGGCAGAGGGAGAGTTGTTGGTGGAAGCTGTTTATTTATACATGGGAAATTCAGAATGGGTTGTGAAAGACGTTTTTTCCTACCACTCCTAGGTAACCCAATGGCGAATTCTTTTTAGCAGACATCCTGTAAAGCCCATGTCCCTTATGCAAGCACGAAAGCCACTGCAGCTCCCATCTATACACCCCTCACCTAGAGCCCCTCTCTCTCCACCTTGCCGCCACGTGTCTCCGTGCCTTGCGGTGGCTGTGCAGGGCAGGCTGCGCCCTGCCAGGCCCGGGTCTTTCCGCACTGCCTCACGGGGCGCCTGGGTGTGGAGTCAGCCCCCGAGCAGCCCATGGGGTGGTTCCCCACTGCAGCACAGCCGTGGCTGCTGTAGTAAACGCCCTCGTGATCCTGCAGTTTCTCTGTCCAAACTAGCACTACAGCAGCCATCCCTTCTGGTTGGAAACTAAAACCAGCCAGGCTCACCTCCTCCCACCTCTTCTATTTAGAACATCTCTAATTGCCAACCCATATGTATTCATGGCCACTTTAGGCTCATTTGTTCCTGTAAAAATCTTGTCCATCAGCTTAACTAGCACTTTTCTCTCCTAGGTGTTTACTCGCTAAGGTATTTATGGGATGAAAGCATCCCACTCAGACTTCATTTTGCCAGGCAAACTCCTCTTACAAGACAGATTCCTTCCTCTGACCACAGCTCCTCTCCTGGGGAGGTTGTGCTATTATATTTCGATTTACACCATCCTAAAAGCAGGTGACCAGCATACAAACAGGCTCCAAATAGGGCTCTGTTGTTCAGTAATTACTGGTGACGAACTGCTGCCTTCGGTGGGTGCCTGACCCTCATCAACCCCAAGGCATGAGGGAGCCAACCGCCACAGCCGCCTGCCTCTGCGGCACCTCAGCGCCAGCAGAGGAGCAGCAAGAGGCTTGGAGTCGGCCTGGAGAACAGAGCAGGCCCCCAGAGCCCTGTCCCCAACGGTGCTGTCCCTTTCTGCCTCTTTCTGCTAATCCCCGGGGACACAACGCGGCCGGCAGGTGGGAGGCCATGAGGAAGGGAGCGGGCCGGGGCTGCCGGCGGCCGCGCGGGGAGGCCAGGCCTGGAGGCCAAGCGCTGGTTGCACGCAGCGGGAGCTGGAAGCAAGCTGAACAGCAGGATTTACTCACACTTCATACACAGCGCGTAAAAACCCCCGAGCAGAAGAGGAGCCATATGGAAACGGTTTTGTGACAGGAATTTTAGCGCAATAAATCCACAGATTTGGCCCTATCTTTCGCTGGCATATTCAAGGGTGCAATGTGTGTGCGCTTGTGTTGGCGAGGGGAGGTTTGATTCAAAAACTGATGAATTTCTTAAAATATATGGAAAAAAACCCAACAACCAAACCCAAAGGTAGCATTTCTGTTCTGCTTGTGAGTACTGCATAACCTGAAGGGGAGGATGAATGAATCAGATTGCAATTAGGAGCAACATAAGCCAAAATCAGTTAAAGAACAGACTTCATGTAGAATAAAATATGGAGGCCAACTCTGCACACAACTTGGTGAGTAATGAGGATTGCAACACCACCAAGTTCCTCACCTATCTCATCATGGTCAGTGTGCAATCAGCTGGCAGGGGTCTGCGAGGCCAAAAACACCTTTGTGACCGTCAGCTGAGGCGAACTTCACACCTCCGCTACGCGTCGGTTTAACCCCATTGGTAATAAGCAATTCCTAAAGCTGCAAGCGGGGGGAAATAGGAATGGGCGGAGGCCCAAGCACTGTCCTGGGGGCTTTGACATGGCCTGCAGCGCGTGCAGGCAGGTGGTGCAGGACTGCTGGCGCTGGTCGTGACCGTCACCCAGCCACTGCGTCCTGCCCGCAGCCCCCCGTCAACGCAGGGGCTGATGGTCAGAGGCGAGGAAGCATTGCGGGAACACACGTCAACAACCCCAAAACGTATTTCCCGTTTCAAATATACGAACAACTGCAAAAAAAACACACAGTCCTGTAATTTTTACAGCCTTACGGAACTGCTTTCATCGATGCACCTGTTCCCGTCCCCTGCGCCATTCTCCCTGGCAGTCACAGCGCTGGTTTGACAGCGTCCCGCGTTGGCGAAAGCCAACGACTGCAGCAAGAGGAAGGGAAGATCTGAGAGCTGCGATGCTGACTGAAGTACAGCCACCCTTTGATCTGACAGCAGCAAAGCACTCGAGGATCCGCCGAGGTAAGGAGGGAAAAACAGAGCAGCCCCACTGGCACTTGCCCGTTGTTTTTTGCCTGTCCCCGCTATTATTGATTAAAAAAGGGGAATTGTCTTTCAAGCTGATTCTCTCAGCCTCATGCATAGGAAGCAGTAAAAGACAGGAGTCACAGGCTCTGCAGGACTGCAGCATGGACATACAGAGTAAACAACAAGGCATAAGACAATTTTAACTCCTCTCTAAAGATGCTTCTTCTTTTACTCAGGCAAATTAATATTCTTTTGTGTTCAGCATATATCCCCAGCCTCTGGAGAAACGTTTCTCTTCCTGCCAAAATATGTTAACACCCACCCACACCTATTCGCTCGCTGAATATAAAAATAAGACCGATCATCTGAACCTGTTATTGTGCTGCATGTATGTACGTGAGTGTGTACATGACTGCGTCTATATATATTTTAACAGCAGGGATGTACAATGTTTGCCACGAGGAGCTGGAAAGGCTATTTGATCCTCCATGGAAGGCAGACTGTGGACTCACTGATGTCAGCAAAAAGCTTTGACGTTTATTTTAGCAATATTAATATTAACTCAGTTATCTGTCATAGACATTAATGAAGTGTTGGCCACAAAAGCTGCTGCAGGAGGCATTTCATCCTGTACTACCATCAGCAGACAACTAGTTGCTGCACTGACTATGTGCTAAAAAGAGAAGGAATTTTTTGCATTGCTATTGACTCTCAATGCCCAGGCAGCAGCAGCCAGGACACCTCCCTGCACACTGCACCTGGCCTTGCCGTCTGATCTGCACCAGGGATGAGGCTGCCCACCTCCGAAAGCAGCTTCAGTTTCCATGAGGGAGGCACCGACAGTTGGAGCTTCCCGCTTGCTCTACATTTGTTTCCAAAGACCCATTTTTCAGTAAGAATATTCAAATAAGATGGAAAAATTTCAGGACGTGAAAAATGCCTTAAGTCGGCTCTAAGCGACAGAAGAGACGCCTCGAATTTTAAAGGTGCCATTTTCTCCCTCCTCTTCTGGACATAAGCCAGTTTGGAAGTGGCAGCAGAGAAGCTCTGCCACCTGCGGTGCCTCATGGCACGGAGGCAAGGGGACAGTGTCACGGCATGTGGGGACGGCAGTGGGAGGCCACATGCAGGGAAGACAAGGACCTGCGGATGGGCTCCATCTCCACACCTGTGCAATACAGATGCTGACGTTGATAGAGAAAAGAGACTTTTCTGACTCCAGGAGAAAATGGAAAATTCTCAGCGAAGAGTTGTCTCCAGCCCCTGAAGCCACCAGGTTGTGTGGTTACTTCAGCTTCTATCTGGGAAGTTACCGAGCTGTACAGTGGCAAAGGAAGCCCCAGCACGAGCCCTGCTCTCTGTTCAGGTCATTGCTCAGCTCCGCAGCAGCCTTGCTGTCCTCTCACACCTGAGTGTCTCTTAGGCTTCTGTGTGGCAGAAAGAAGCTAAGCTTTGGCCTTCAACATACATATCTCAACCTATTATTACCTATAATAATGCTCAATGTTTTTACAAAAGAGTATGAAACCCTAGTTAGACAGTAACCATGGGGCTAGAGCAAGCACTCTCCTCAAGCCTTTATCTTCCATCACCTTAAATCCAACCTCATGAATGACAAGAACTGTAACCAGATATACTGTACTTTTACTTCTGTGACAAAGCAAAGAGTAGAGATTTGTAGAGATACCTTCTTTGTTGCTTCCTCTATTAAGATCCATAGTGTGTGGAAGTCTCCACAAAGAGCTGTTTCTCAACAGCTCTTCTACATAAGCCAGACATCAAAGATAACAGCTGGCACCAGAGATGAATTGGGCTCTAAAATCTCTGTTCTGCTTTCACTTCTTGGAGTTCAAACAAGAATAAATTCCAGTGAAGACAATGAATTTACATCAGTCCAAAAACACAGCCTGGTACTACAATAAATATGTTTTCTGTCTGATTTTCTGCTTTCCAGACATCAGTTGGTTAAACTTTAACGAAGTTAAATTCACTACATTAACATAATCAAGGCATTGAAAACAAAGTAGAAGGACTGGGCAGTGTTACCCTTGGTTATTTTAATTACCTGATTTGTAGTGAATGTTCAGACTGGCACACATATCTAAAAATGAATTCAGTATTGAGCAAAATCTGAGGGACAAAAAGCTAAAGAAGAAAAGGAACATTGAAAAAGATGGGATTGTGGCACAACACAAAGTAACAGAGATCATCAAAGGATTCAGGAATAAAACATTTTACTTTCACATGCCGTTCATCACCAAAGAAGATAACCCACGTTAGAAATCATTTGCCTCAGAGTACAAGCAAAAGAGTGCTATGAAGATCATGCTGGTGACGCAGGGATGGACTGCCAGGGACAGTCGGGATCCCAAACACGCTGTGATAATGCGGTAGCAGGACAGGACTTGCTGTAAAGGGTTTGTAACAAAACTTCAGTAATCTTCCATGCAATCACATGGTAAAGTAGCTTATCGAAGACCTTATCTTAAGCTTATGGAGACCTATTTGAGTCTTCAGATGTGGGCTGAATATCTTATAAGAAGATAGATCCACTTCCTTATGTATGGGAGACTTCCAAGCCATCTAGGTTGCAAAATCTGCTTCCCTCAAGTCATTTTGGCACTTTTGCTCCCAGAAACATAGGATTGCCAAAAAAGAAAAGAAGACGTGGAAAGAATGAACATAACAGAAATCTGGGCTGCATTCATCTCAAAAGCCTGTATAAAGGGATGCGTGTTTCTTATTTCTGTAGCTGAGATGATAAACTTTCATAACAGCTCATTTCCAGAATGTGGACCCTTTTTATTCTTAGTATGTCTGAGAGATTGTTACATCCTCTAAGGTATTCATGGAACAAATATTATTGCTAATGTAAGCTTTATTTGAAATGCTGGATGTTCTGCTCAGCTGCACTAGGCCAAAGGAGACGTGCAGTATTCCTTTTACTTCTTGATCGGATGAGTGCTCAAAAATGCACGTATAAACTGGTGCAGTAGACCAGGCAAACTCTCCATTCCCACCAGTATCTGGCCAGTGCAAGCAGCTAGTGCCCAAATTCCAACGCTGGGTGCTCCTGGAGAACAGTTTTATAAAAAATGCTTCTCCCTGTCCTCATCAATTAGCCTCTGTCTTGTGCTCCAATGCACGAGAGTTTATTATATCCATTTATTTTGGTGTCTTGTCTAAATAGCTAAATGGAACTCTATATTCCCTGCTCAGTATTATGTGTATCCATTATCATGATAGCAGCTCTCTCTGACTTCCTTCTGTCTCTCATCTTAGGATTTATTTCTGTTCCTTCTTGATAATTTTGGAGATACTCTGAATAAACCTGAACGTTATATTAAGTATTTTTAATAACTCCTTTTGAATGCTTAAATTCTTGAAATGAAAACTCACTTTCTGATAATGTTGACAGCTAGGAAAACTCAGAACTAAGCTTCTGATTATTTGTGCCACGAGAATACTATACACTGCCCACAGAATCCCCACAATACCTACTTTTTGTGTTTATCATTCACTTCTCTCAATCTTTTTTCCCTTAAGCCATGTTACTCATTTTTAGTATGAAATTCCCTCTCCACCACTGCTGAAAATGAGACTATTCAGAGTGAGTAATGTAATTCAAACATCACATCTTAGAATTCTGTGTCTTCCCTGGTCATACCTCATCAGAAAAAGATGGATTTCTCTTTTTTTTTTCTTTTCTTCTTGTAATTCATAGGAAAACACTAGTGTTTCTATGTAAATATAAACCATTTTGCTTTAAATTAATTTATTTATTTAACACTTGTGTTTCCTTACTCATTCCCTCTCCAACTGACATAGCCAAAAAAAGATTCAGACTTCGCCGTATTTTTAATTGCAGTTTCAGCATTTCCAAAATGCTGAAAGTCTTTGTATGTGGTAAACCCAACAAACCTAAAATGGTAAGTTCCTTAAATTAAAAAAAAAACAACAAAAAAAAAACCCAAACACATTATTCCCACAGCCTGAGTGCTAGTACATCTTGTGTCCTAGTTGCATCAGTAAATTTACTGCTGAGATAATATAAGAAATGACTGATGACATATTTGGCTGATTTTAAGTACAGCCAAGGGAATTCATGCAAGAACTGAGACAATGACAAAACTGGGAGTGAATTTATTCTGCAGATGTGGCCCGACCATACTTGACCATTCTTCTCATATTACCTAAAACCAGGCTTAAAAAATGCTCAGAACTGGAAAAATGTTCTCATTTGACGGGAAGACCTTACATTTTTTAAAGCCTGCTTCAGAGCAAAAAATATTTTCACACAATTGCATCACAGAAACACTGGATGCCGTCACTGCTTTGCTCTGAAAAAAGAGAACAATTTTGGAAATGTCTGTTTTCTTGAAAACCACTTGAACCAGACAGGATAGTGATATCCTTCATGAATTAAGCAAAATTGAGACCAGGAAAGTCTACAAACCTCTGCATTTATGCAAAAACATTTTTTTTCCCAGTGATGTGCTTGTAACATTTACTCACGTAAGCACGTGCGCCCGTCGGTGTGCAGTCTGTATCCCACCTGGCACTGGCAGTAGAAGGAGCCGTGGGTGTTAACGCAGCCCTGCTGGCAGCCTCCGTTCACCACTGCACACTCGTCCACATCTACAAAGAGCAGACAAATGACTGAAATTACAAGACAGCCTCAGCAAAGCCATACCCTGGTTCTCCTGGAGTGTATGTAGCTCATACACAATGCAACCACGACGCTCCAACTGTATTTTTTTGTTTATTTATTTTGCTGCTGCACTCTAAACAGAGCAAAGAAAATTGAAATTTTATGGTGTTTTTCAAAGTTCCCACGGGCACTGTCTCTGTAGTCTCTACTTCTGAAGCCTTTGCTAATTAGAGTGGTCTGTGACGCTTTCCCCTGGGGGTAAGAGAAAAATACAAGGAGAGAATGACAGTAAGCTAACACATCCAAGCTTGCAGGTACCACTGGTCAAACATTTGGCTTTCCCAAAAATTTGCTGTATGAGGATTTCCTTCTGCATCAGGCCTTTAATCTCATTAGCAGGGGTGCTTGGGGGTACAAGGACATACAACTGACATGGGAAAAAGACATGCAAGAGCAGAGCTGGTGCTCTCAATCAATGGGAGCTTTGGCGCTACATATGAAAAAAAGGATGATTTTGTGCCACATTTTCTGTGGCTCTGGTCCCGCAGGCTTCTCCGAGTTTCCCTGAACCTTCCGTATCTTCTTCTCGGGTGACCTCCCTGACAGGGAGGTGATTTCCTGACGGTACGTGCTCAGCATCAGCAGGCATCGCTCTGTATTTTACAGTTTAGGGGATTACATTCAGTCAAATGAGGAGAGAAACTACCATTAAACCAGCTTGAGACTGTGCTGTAACATTTCTCCTGAAAACAAAGACAAGGATGGACAAAAAAGACCTAGAAAAGTTTAAGAAAACACTCGAAGGTTTAGAACCAATCCACAAAACTGCATTTTCAAAAGTACTGCATAAGCAGTTTCTGCATCTTTTCTGCAACTCCAGAATACTGTAAATAGCATTTGATTGGCATGTTGATACCACTACCTTAAGAACTGATGCAGAAATCATTGAAAGTAAGGGCCAGTTAGTTCACTCCCTGGCAAAATTTCACCTGGTAGATACTCGTCTTGGATCTGTCTGTCCTTTCCTTTGCAGCCCTCAGGGATGGCAGGTCCACATCCCTCCATCTCACCCAGGGGCGATGCTGGCATGAAATTATGCTGACCACTGAACACATCCTCCTGTTACTAAACCCTTCTGCAATATGCATCTAGAAGGGGCCCTCCATTACTACCTATGTATATATATATTTAAAGACTGACAAGGACTGAACTGCCCTTTGGATCACATTCTGAAACCATCCTAAAGGATCTACCCATCCAAAAACGCCCAAGCAGGTGTGCATGAGGAGACTGGGATGGAAAGAAAGAAAAGAGTGGCTCCATGGAGAGGCCAGCCCATAATTGCTGCTGCAGGGAAGGGGCCGGATGCAGAGCCAGGAATGCGGAGAGGAGAGGAGCACGGAAACAAGAGCACAAAGGTTTTTTCCCCCCTGGTGTTGCACTTGAGGAGCAAGGGGTCTGGCTTTCATATTTTTGCTGTTGATATATCTGCTTTGCATTTAGCTTTTATGGTTTACATTTTTATGCTTTCATGTTTATTCCATTTTAGAAAATCTAATCAAAATTAAATGAAAAAGGAAGTTTTAAAGATGATTTGGAAACACACGACATCCTGGTCCTCAGGAAATGTATTTATAAAGTTAAATTTTAATATTTCACATGTGAATTTCACTCACCTAAAGTGAAGTCCTAGTGTTGACTAGTGTTTAAATTCAGACCATTTGCTAACGTGCGCCACTTTTTAATCCTTCTGCTATATCTGTTCTTTCATTAGACTGTATACTATGTACATTTCCTACTGCCTGGAGACATCTGGAATACTTTTTTAAAAACAGAAGTTTCATTTTTTTAATGTAAACAGTAAACAGAAAATGTTATTCATCCTGTTGAATACTATGCTGTTAAGAAACGCTCTGCTGAAAAATCCCAGGATGAAATCAAAACCAGGAAACTATTTGTCTTGAGTAGCAAAGAAATAAAATAAGCAAAAGGCTCAGAAAAGTATACCAAGGAAGCAGCTGAGCTATATAGTACAACACATTCTAGTATTTATACTTCCATAAACTTAATTATTTTGAGCTTCAATATATTAATTTTATAAGCTACAGTCAGGCACAGAATTTCTCTATGTACCAAATACAGCTTTAGTTTAGGATATTAGCACTTACAAAGGAAAAAAAATTGCCAAGATAATAAAAACTGAGCAATTAGAGTAAGTGCTATTTGTCAGAGCTAGGTCTGTTCGGGCATTTTAGTGCCTGGATTTCCAGGAGAGCCCTCGGGAGCTCAGCACTGGCTGCAGCCTCCCTCAGCCCGCGTGTCCCTTGTCCTGCCGCGTCCCAAACCACTCATGTCCCCACACCACCAGACCCATCATGTCCCCCTCGTTGGCTTTGCCCGTGGGACACCAGCCCGCCCTTCTGAGAGGTGCCCCCCGCCTGCCTGGGGCGCCCCAGAGGGCTCCGTACTTCAGCACCGGCCCTGGTGGGCCCAGCTTTAGGTACCCATCACCAGGAGGACAAAAGCAAAGATGAACAACAGTATCCTCTCCGATATCATCCAAATACCTGACGGACAACAAACATACTTTGCTCGCCTCATAAAACACCCTTCCAGGCCCAGCAGGGCACTTGGAAGGCAGTGCAATTAAACGAAGAACAAAAGGCCCTGTAACAGACTTGTACACGCAGCCTTACCCCACCCCACAACTCGCTGCGGCTGAGGGGGGAAATCACCAGGCGAGACGGAGGAGCACACCACGCAGCGCCACCGCCATCCTCCCGGGAGGCCCGAGCGGCGAGGCCGATGGCAGGCGAGGCCTTCAGCCCGAGGCTTCCTCGGCGAGATCGATATCGTCAGGACTAAACGTCGAAAGATGCTTTCGCGTACTGAAGATATAATCAAGAAAAATGCAACGTGCAGTCGCCTTCAGTGCCTCCTGCATCTCCGGGACAGGAAACAACGCTGCCCCCGGTTACAGAAGAAAAATGCCTTAATTATTTTGTCTGGGGAGAAGGCCGAGAAGCAGACACTGACCTAAATGCTTGAGCTGCACTTGAGAGTTTTACAAGTGTAACCTATTTGCACTCTTACAGTAAAATAGCTACACCTGTCAAGGACAAACACACCAGGAAAGCAACAGCTTACACTGTCAGAGGTATACAAGTGGCCGTTTCTTTTTCTATGTGGAAATAACTTTAGAAATGTAAAATTATAAAGTCAGTCCCCATGGGATTACAGGAGATTGCATCTGTTTAACTACATATTATAATTAAATTTGGATTAATTCCTGCCACAGATCAAATTAAAATAGCTATGTGCTCAGCTTTCTACAGTTACATTCAGGATGCTTATCTGAATAACTGGAATTTCGAGCCATTTGGGGCTTTCTTATTGCCAGTCACCCTGTGCTGAGAGCAGTTGTGTCCCCAAAACAGAGGCAGAGCCATCCATAGAGGCGAGAAGAAAAACGAGGAATCTGTGCTCCCCAAAGCTATCTTGAGAAGGGGATTACACTGCCGGGTGAACAAAGCAGAGTCAGGATGTGACTATCCTCCAGATCACCTGTGAATTTTAGCAGAGAGAGGTGCCTTTTGGTGAGATTCACCAGTGCCTGCTCTCCATGTTGTACACACGCAGCACGTGCCCTGCTGCCTGTTGCTGCCAGCCCACCACCGCCTGCCTGAGGATGATGTCCCGATTTACCCACTGGTCATCAGGAACAGTCTTATGGCCAAGGCAAAAGTCAATCCTATCTGTTGCCAGGATGCAAATTGCCTTAGCCGCCACGGCCTGCAGCTTCCTTTAGCTCTTCAGGCCCCTGAGTGATGGCGTGCTGCCCGTTCGTGCACCCCAAACGCGGAGAAGAGCCTGCGGCATGCAAACCCCAGGGCTGCTGCCAGCACCGTGCCCCTTCCAGGGCAGGCTGTGCCGATGGTGTTATGGATTTTAAGTCCTCTGTACCCCTGAGTGGGGGTTTTGCTGATCGTGAAGTTTGCCCCCAGCCGATTTGATGGGCTGCTTTGGCAACAGGTTGATTTCCCTGCCAAATATCTGTTTAAACACAGAGCTGTGAGATTGCTTGTTTGGAATTCAAGGTCATCACATCGGTGGCTCTTGTACGCAGCTTGCAGGATTTTTTTTCATACTGTTACTTAAAATGCTTAGGAACAGCTATGATCAATCAGTTCCTTAAAAATAAACAGAGAGCAGCGCTAGACACAGATAATTACTGGACCTGCAATTATGCTTTTATAAAGGAAAAAAAAAGCAGGCTGTTGCCAGATCAATTCCCCACTAACAGCAGCTTAGCTTCTTAAGCCACTAAGAAACATAAACAGGCAAAGCTAAAGAAAGCCCCAGAAGAAGGAGAAAACCCGTTCTGAGAGCAGCAGGGCTGAGCATTTGCAGGAGCCTGAGCAGCACGCGTAGGTCGGGAGCAGGGGCAGCCACAGCTCCCACGTCCCTGAACAGGGGGAGCTGGTGGGCCCAAGGCACTCACACTTGAACCAGGTACCTCCTTGAACCCACACGTAACAAATATCTGCACGGTCACAAGCCTCCAGAGGGAAATATATGCCCAATATAATAACCACTGGACAAGCACTTCATACGATCCCAAATCCTTTTTGCTTTTAAATCCAATTTTTTTTCCTTTTTTTTTTTTTTTTTTTTCTCTTTCTCTCAAGTGACTGCAGTCTTTGCAGTCTCTACTCCCACAATGAATGCATCATCCTCTCTCCCACAGGTCTGCAGTGATACATCCCTGACCCTCTTTCTCTTCTGTAGCTATATGCAAATACTTGAGCTCTGGTGCAGGACAGCTGCCACTTCAGATCTCAAAGAGCCTGCAGCAATACTGAAAGGAAGGCCTGCTTTTCTTCCTAATTCAGTTTACTTTTTGGGGCAAGACATTCCTCATAAGGTCATTTTTTGTAACTAGAGCTCGAACGTGAGCCCACGTCAGACATGCCGACAGCCCCAGAGCAGATGTGAAGGGCTTGTGCATGTCAGGAGGGAAGGTGACTCCTCAAGGGGACATCTTATGGGGGAGAATAAACTTTTTATTTTGCATTAGCACCATTAGCTCCCTTCTTAGGCTCACTGCCACAGGAGCGAGTGCTAAAGAAAGGCCTGAACGGCTGTAAGTTGCCAAAGGAAAGCTGCTCCCTAACAGGCTCAAGCCAGCTGTAAAGAGCAACACGAAGAGAGGCAGCGACCAGATGAAATTAAGCTGTGAGCATCACCCACCCCACAGGCACTAGAGACTTGCTGGGGTGCCGAGAGTCACATCAAGCTGGGAGGTGCAGAGCAGCATGGTCACTGAAGCCAGGAGCAACAGCCCCTTTCTTGAAAATGCGTAATTTGGCCTCACCAAGGCCAGGGATCCCACGTACACGAGTAGTCAGGGCTTACTTTCACCCAGTTAAAATCAGCTGGGCACACGCTCACACGTGGGGACTCAAACCTCCATGGTACCCCCTGGGGACCTGACCCGATAGGATTTCACAGAAGCACAACGACACCCTTGTTACCAGATGCCTAAGAAATACTGCATGAAATTGGAACGGATGACACATGCACATCGACATTTTCCATTCACCACAATCCGCCCAGCTTACTGCAGGAAGGATGCAACCAACGGAGAGAGGAAAACACAAAACCCTACTTCCATTTATTTAAAGGATGGTTTACATGAATGTTTTTAAATTTATAAATTTAGGTTATAATTAAAAATAATTATAGTAATTATTTATAAAAAATAGTGACCAGAGGGAGGAAGCACGGTCTACCCTTTGCAGCAGCATCTTACAATTTAGTAAAGTCAGGGTTTGGTCTCCTCTGTGCCCAGGGAGCTCTGTGGGTCCACACGTGCTAGGATTAAGCAGTCAGTAACAGGGAGGGTGGAGAAACAGGGAAGGGAAGACTGGATCTTATGTAAACAGCCACAAGGAGAAACATTAAGGGGCTACATGTAAAATTATCACAAGTGGATAAACTGTTCATCTCAGTATTTTTCTGGATTAGGTTAACAAAAATCCAGCTTTCCACTCATTTGTGCTGAATCACTCACCCAATCCCTTCAGTTTGCTGAACTGCAGCTCGTTTAGTTCATCCGACACGAAAACTCCCTTATTGTTTGGTATCTAAAATGATATTTAAAACCAGCAAAGATGGATGACAGCGCTTTCCCTTCTGTTATTTGTGATTAGTCTGGTGTATCGATTCCTAAGGATGTTTAAACCTCATGCAAGTCACAGAGTGAAAATATCATATGGTCGCTCCCCACCAATTTACATGGTGGATTTTACACATCAATTTCATGTGTTTCAAAGCTGACTAATTTGTATACTTAAGGAAGACGAGGGAAACAGGCTCGGTACCCAGTCATGCAGAAGCTGATCGCAAAAGTCAGAAATTTCTGTAAGAGTGAAACATAACGTAAGAACCACCATTGCTATAAGCAGATGCATTTATGACAGACTCAGCTCCCAGCTTCCTTTAAATCACACAGTCTCCCCAAGTCTTGAGTCTGAAAATGCCTGTAATTTGACAAGCAGTGTGAATCCATTCACAAATGTACTTACTATTAAGCGTGACATGATTTGCTCTTCAAGCAGAAGTTTTTAAAATGACCTCTCCTGTTTGACTAGCATTAAAGTTGTTTTCAAGGTTTGAAAGTTTGATTCCAGGAGTTTTGAACCTCCCGTTGCTAGAAAAATACTTGTCCAATTTTTCCACTATGAAAGTTGTTTGACATTAGCATTGACTCTAGAAAAAAAACACAACAAGTTTTAAGTCTGGTCAAAACCAAAGCTTAAAATTCAAGAATAAAAAGCAGAATTTCTGCTAATTTTAACTGAAAACGTGCTTCTGTTTCACCGAACCAGACTGAGCTGCAAAGAGGGAAGAGAGCAATTTTTTATAGCTGCAAGATTTTAAATCGCCATGTCTTCCATGAACTCTAGGGCTCTTTTTTATACTTCACAAAAAATACCATAAATATGTTACAAGCTCTTTTGAGTGGTCCACTAGAACCTGATGTTAAAACACCTTGGCAAAATAGCTTTCAGCATAGATAAATGTGCTCCTGCGGAGCTCGCTGGGTCATTTTAAACCGTTCCTGCTCCCGGGCTTTTATTTTTGCTCCTCACCTATTTGTTTCTGCCCTTTTCTGGCCCCTCCAATGGATTATATGAGCATCCATTGTCTGCTTCAGTTCAAAGTCAGTCAGGTTAGCTCAAATCACTGCTGCAGCTTACTTAAATTTCAGTAAGTCACAGGTGTCTGAGGCAAGCTCGCTACAACAAAATTAATTAATGGAATAGCTTGAGCAAATCGTAGTGAAAGAAGCATGTCAAGTCTGATAAGAGATTGGTTAAAAGGCATGGTTAAGAGATTCCTTACCCAATTTAGTCCCTGAGAACCAATTGCACGTTGAAAGAGGGCCCTTGTTAGTGCGGCGAGTTCTGCACAATGTTTCTTCTTTGCTTGGGATTAAGCACAAAGCAGCTTTAACCTGCACCATTTTGGCAGGGTTATCCAATTAGCCATGCACAGAAACAGGCTTTCCAAGTTATCTAATTATTTACCTTCCCCTGAAAATCAATGGCATTTTTTAAAAAAAATGCTCTTTGTAAAGGTTTGTTTGACTTTCAGTCCGTCACCTTCCTTCAGACCTCCCTGGTGATTTGGTCACACCGTAGGGGAGAATTTGCTGCCCTGCAGTTGGTACCTTGCCCTATATTTCAGATATTTTTCCAGGTAGCTTCAGTGACTTCAAGCTGTGACTAGGTCGGCTTTCCTCTCTCAGCCCTGGTTTATCTGTCTTTATACCGAGCACACCAAAGGACACCGGGAAACGCTTAACAGCAGTCATCTATGGGACTCTGCCTATGTTAGGTAATAAATATTTATGTCCAGGTTGGAAGGGAGATGCATTTCCTCATGACTGTTTTCAAGGAGGGAAGAGGAAAGAGGCATCTCGAAGGTTTGGCTTTCCTAGGGAGCAGCTGGGGAGGCAGGAAGATGCTTCTGGGGAGAAGAGATCAGAGCTGGAAGCACTGACCAGGGCAATCCACCCGGACAAGCCTTAAAGACCTGGATTCAATCTCCCGATCTGTCACTGGCCTTATTGGACAATAAATACAGGAATAAATTGCTGTGAGGTGTCATGCAACCCCATCAGTGGGAGACAGAGTTGATTTGAAAGAATGGCATTTGATTTGTGAAAGATCCTGGTAATCTGAATTCATTCTGGGGACAGGTGGGATGTTTTTTTTTCTTTGTTTGCTTGTTTTTTATTTGTTGATATTGTTTGTTTGTTTTGATATGGTTTTGTATCACTTACATAAAGACTGGCACAATGCAACCTCTGAAAGTGGTGACTTGTTCCTCACCAGTGCCTGGGTCCCGCCACCACAGACCATTTCTCAGGTGTCCCTTGAGGGCAGACCTCCTGGGAAAAGTGATGTGAAAAGACGAAAACGGCCAATACCTGTACGGCTGCTTTCTGCTTGGTTTCAACGCCTGACATGCCAATCTTTCCCGAGATATTTAACAGTGGTTTAGCTCAATAAACAGGCAAGAGCCCTTCATCCACAACTCTATATGCGAACCATATGTTGCAGCTGAAAACTTTGAAGATTATAATTAGAACTGTCCATTCAGTTTAAACAAGGTCAAGAATGAAAACTATTTCAAATTCAATAAACAGGCCATTTGAAAGTGTAGATGCTGTGGAGGACAAGCTTAACAATTTAATTGACAGGTAAAGCTTCATTTCTAATCCTCATTTTGATATCGTCTGTAGCCTCAGGAGTCAAAACACATCACTGCTCAGTCCTCAAAATATGCAGAGAAAATGAAAATGTCAGTTGAATGAAAAAAAAGGAGAAGCATCTGTTTGATAGCTGTGTAAGCCTGTGATATGTAAACTGCTTTGGAGTCAAGCAGCCCTAATTAGAGTTTCAAGGCATTCTTCATTAAATATACACACAGAGACATATATATGTGAATTTTAAGCAATTATTGGGGCCAGATAATTTGAAAGTAAGTCAGGGTATAGAATTAAAGAATGGGGTAATTTCAATAGACAGACCTCAGACAACACTGTGATGCTTGCACATAGCAGCGAAGAAATAATTTTCATCATCGTTTCACGGTACAGATCTGTACATTTTTCTTCACTCTCATTTCTTTTAAACGAAAAAGGAACGATCCAGTTCTGCATTTCAGAGCAGCACAAACATAACGAAGAAGTACAGCCAAGAAGGAAGACTGATAGGGTTACCAGCCTCCACACTGGGTTACGCTAATAGATATTTTGGCAACTGTACGCACTTGACGACTCCAATCCACATCAATATGAAACCCACATGGAAGGGCACGGGCTCGCAGTGAAAAACTGCTGCCAGGAAAAGTGAATGACCACAAGAAGAAACAAAGGAGTTCAATCTGAAAAACAACAATCCGGACAAACTCATAACATACGATCTTAAACAATATTTATATGCTGAAGAAAACAGCCTCGTTAATTTTACTCAGTGTTTCGTGTGGAAAAGCAGTGCATGCACCGGCTGTAAGCAGGGAATTTGGAAGAGGACATTTTGCCTGTGCAGCGCATCAGTGCGGGCTGAAAGACAATAATTAAACATTTATGTAATTTCTGCTTAGGAAAGAGGCTTTGAGATCACTAGCATCAGCAGGTACACCGCAACGTACTGCAGGATTTTCTGATGTGGGGCATAAGAGCAGAAGGAAAATTTGTTACGGGACTCTATCAATTTTTAAAGACAATTCCTCAGCACAATTCAGTTAGGCCATGCTGGGAGGCAGGAGGGTGGCAAAGGAGGAAAGGATATCTGCGAGGAGATGCACTTAATAAGCGACAGTGTGATACAGCCCAACTCCTTGTGCAGATTCAAATCTGAGATGTGGTATGGAGGTTTATATGTTGGGCCATCAGCATCTTCTCTCAGCAGGATATGACGGTTTGAAAAAACAGTTATGGAATAAAGAGAGAGAGAAATGACTGATACGATGAGAATATTTTTTGTTGTTGTTAGCAGCAATATTAATGCCCACTTGCCGAGCTCAGTGAGTGTCTTTAATACAGTAGGGCACAGAGGAATGTCTCTTCTACACACACAGGAGGTAAAATATGCAAAAAAAAAAAAAAAGAAAAAAGGAAAAAAAAAAGATAATCATGCAAATAGCATCATAATTTGATGTTTCCTGCTTGCAGTACATACACTCTGCTTGCCTGAAACATGAATGCTATTTGTGACAAACGTCCTACTTGGGCTGCTGAAAAGCTTTATGTCATCACATGGACAGCCTCTTGCTAACTGACTGGAACATCAGACAATCCTGGTAATAACTGGTTTGGGTGGAGCAATTGCTGGTAGCTCTGTTGTTTTTTTTTTAAACACGTGAAACACTTGTAATGCTGCCACTGCTCTCGGAAGACAGGGCTGGTCTTGCGTTATAAATCTGAGCTACTTTGGAGTGTGGGATGGGGAAAATGAGGAGGGAAATAGCAGACCACCGGGGTGACCATAACTCACTGCCTAGATGAGACCACAGTATCTTCCACTCCATTACTGAAAATTCAGCTCACTGAAATTGCTCCATAGTCATTAGTTCGTATGATGCCTCCTCAAGATGCTCCACAAGCGTCAATTCCCCACTGGAGCTATCGTAACTCCAGACCGATCTTCTGCAACATAAATTGTCAGCAAGCAAAAGACAGTATGGTACATAGATTTTTTTTTTTTTTTTTGCTCTGCTTCCACATAAAATATATTGATTGTGACTCTGCAGAGATTCACCAATGAGAAAAGGCATTAATACATCCCAAACTTGCCCATGCCAGGCTTCCGTAGCTGGATCCCAATGAATGATGTCATCCGGCACAAAAGATTTATTTTTTTTTTTTTTCCTGAGATTAAAATGACATTATATTAATCACTGGATTGCTCCATTTTTTATTAGCTGTTTTTGATCTCCTTCACTGGCATTGAATCCCTTTTGGGATGTTGTCTGTCAGCAAGGTATTCAGGTGGGTCTTCCAAAGATCCGGTGCGCGCTAACAGCAGGTATATTTCAAGTTGGTCTTCTAATAAATCAGTTAAACCCAGTTAAAACCCTCAGGTACCCGTGTAATTGAAGTTTGAGTAATCCAATATGATGGTGATCAAACTACTCATCTTTTAATAAGGAACTGTAGCCTCCCCAGCAGTTGCTACCTTGCTGGCAATCACGTCTAGATCGCTTCCTTCGGGCCAGTGCTTTGAACAGAGAGGCTGACGGATTTCTGTTTGTTTCCGGTTTTATCACAAATTGCTTTAAAGTTTTTTTTTTCAGAATATATCAGTCGGCTCATAAAATCCATGGGCATTTCAATAAAAAACGGGATTTCTATTAGTTGTCCCCATTAAAGACGGCATTAAATGCTTCTAAAGAGGAAGATAAACAGCACTCAGGAGCTGTACCTCTTCCTACCTCCGACCTGCCCTCCGTCATTGTTTACATAGCCTATAGGCAAAGCTATAGAAAACGCAATAGTTACCCTGCACAATGCTCTCCCCTGAAAGGCAAATCCGCACATTTTTCCTTTTATAATTTCCATTTAAAGAATGAATTGAAGGTTTCTAAGCCTTGCCTCTCTACACAAGAGTAATTCCGTAGCAATTTACATTTTCGATGTGCTCAGAATGAACACCAAGATGACTCATGTGCTGTTTATAAGATGCTTATATTTGCTGGTAAATACCTTGCTACAAACAAGCTATAATTTAAGTATTCAAAAGCCTTGGTTCAGCATACTAACTGTAATTTTGGAGACCATGACCAGAGCTTCAATTTCAGGCTTGCAAAGCTCTTCCTACACAATGATTCTTGAAATTATGAGTGTATTTTCTTCTCTGACAACGGCAATCATTGTATCTCTGTAATTGCAGAAAAGATTACCTAGCTTTTAATTCACATTAGTCAGCTGCAACAATACCGTGCTTCTTTCCTTTCCTTTAAAATAAACTAATTATTGTCAATCAGCCCAGTGGAATGTTAACGTTCTCCATAACCTGCCTTTCAGAGGTAGTCATAAATGTTAGAAACTAGCTAATATAAACTAATCAGAGCCCTAGAAATGTCTCAAAACATATTTGTACTGCAGTCTATCATTTTTGTCATATTATTTCAAAGTATTATATCTTGTCTGGACAGTAATAGTCCTTTCATATAGATATATACTGCTTCTCATCTAAATATTCAAAGCTCTTTACCTGTATTAATTAAACCACATTAAATTCCTGACTGGCGTGGTAAACACCACAGTATTTCCAAGCCTTAAATATTTCCGTCGCCGAAAGCTGGTCTATAAAGCTTTATGCATCAGTCAGTTCGCACAAAGAAGTTTTCACACCGGTGTGTTTGATCACCCCCAGCTCCCTGCACAAATTCACAACTGCAAAAATCGGCGCCGCAGGCAGGGGAAGCACGAAGGGGACGGCCGTCGTTCACCCCGCTCTTCACGCACCCGCTCCCTCCCAAAGATAAGAGCAAGTTGCGGTTCCCCTTGGTATTTCCTTCCAGCTGGTAGAGCCCATGTAAGGCTTCTTGGAGCCGGAGGAAGGCTGGGAGCTGGAAGCCCTGGGGCCACAGCCCCGAATCAGCTTCGAGCAACCGTGCCGGGGGGCTTTCAAGTGCCAGATGGACCTAGGCAGCAGAAGCTGTCGAGCTGGGACTCTGCCTTCATCGTTACCTGGGAGGCCTGGGACTTCTGGAAACAATTTTTCCCTTTCAGCCCGTGTCAGATCAGTGATCAATAATTCATCTGATAACTGCCATGCAGAACGGGGTGCCAGCTTGCCGCGGTTTATGAATAATCCCACGCTTTTTGAAAATTGTGCCGCCTTGGAACGCAGCAGCAGATGTGCTGCAGGAAACATACTGCGTATCGATATGCGACACGCGCATGTGTATGTGGTAGGTGTAGGTACGTGCAACTACAACGAGCTCGGTGAAATCCTTACATAATTTGAAAATTAAACTCTAGTTATGCAAAAGGCTTATTAAAATTCTACAATTAAATTAAACGTTCAATGAGGAAAATCAGGAAAACAAGAAAACCTCCAAGGAAAAAAGAGAGTGAGATCACGAAATAGTCACCGCTGTTTTCTTGAAATAGAAAGGGTTCCCATCTGCCCCAGACCTCAAAGCTGTACATGCAGGAACACTGTTCCTTCACTACTGCTGTTGTTTGGAGCCTCTGGTTAGCATCGTTGCTCTCGACTCGCTTTGTGCCCAACTGGTTCGCTTAAAAGTGACTGAAGCCCAACTTCTGCTTCAAAAGTGGCTGAAACGTGACTGTGCTCGTCCTCGGTGCCAATCGATAAGCTCCTGTATTCAGGAGAAATGAGCTCACTCTTCGGTGGCTGTATTCATTTTGGAGGAAGCTGTCATAACTGTTAGTTCCTCTACCCTGAGGGATGCCGTACGTGAGAAGTTATGTGATTTCCCTCACAGGCCTCTCTGTTCCGTGAATAAGAGAAGAGAAGGGAGACTTCTGCAATAGCCAAGCATGAATCGGGAAAAATCTGAACTGGCGCAATTAAAATGCAAAAATAAATCATTACAGTTATCAGAGCATCAGATGCTCTTCTGGGCTAACACGACCACTTTACTGCTCCAAAACCAGGTCGGAAATCTCTGCTGTTACCTGCCCCACCTGCCCGAGCAGTGTGTTTATCCCCCATTCTTTCCTGGTTGAAGAGAACCAGGGCAGAGCTGAAAGGACTGCGATTCTGCTGAGTTTAGTATATGATACATTTTAATAAGATGGAAAGTGCTCGCGTGTCCCTGGTGTGTAATTGAGTGGATTAGGTTTGGAAGGGCGCACAAAATGAGAGGGGAGCGACCAAACCAACATGCAGTGTTCATTGTGTGCCGGCAGCCGCTGTGAGCCTCAATTAGCAATCCAAAATTCAGCTCAGGTTCCTGCCTGCCGTGGGCTTGCCATTAATCAGGATTCAGGTAATTCATTTTAAAAGTCCAATAACCTACAATTAATGCTACTTTTGCTATGAATCTGTAGTAATTTTTACTACTTATTTGGAGTACATTTTTTGCTGTAGCACTGTCACAAAGAGACAAATGCAGAAAGATGATGCTATTTGCCTAGGAGAGTGCAACAGCTACCAGCATCTATTGATCCCAGCTGGCTCTTAATGCAGCACAGGGCTGCGTAAGAAAGGACAGACAAATGACCTCCAGCATTCATTCATCCTGAAGAACCAGAGAAGACAAATACTTAAAAAAAAAAGAAAGAGTAAAAATTAAATTAAACTCCCAATAAAGTTTGCAAATATGAATGTCTTATGGTAGTTTCTGTCCAGATCTTCTTTGCAGTCCTATACAAAGTTCTATCTAAATTAAAATATCCTGAAAAACACAAAAGTCTGACTGCATAATGCTACACAGTGTTTAAAAAGCACAGTTAATCCTTAATCTTAATTAATATCTTTCCCTTCGTAAGAGAAATAAGGGAAACCTCGATTTTTATCAGCTGGGGTCTGAAATCAAAAGCCATAATTATGCTTTATATTTGTGACTAAAGATACTGATTTGACATTTAGGAGCAAACATAAATAAACAATATTCAAATGTAAAAATAGCTATCGCTACTTCTTGAATTTACTTCAGATGATCAGACAGCTACCAGCATTCTGGGTGCACAAACCGATGGAGAAGGGAATATTTATTCCTTGGCTTCTGACAGAGTGCCTCAAAGCCGGTTCACACTTTGAAACTTATATGCTTTGAGTTTTCTGACTCGGCCCCAAGAACCCATGTCGGAGTCCCAAGGTACCACTAAGCACTTCAACACGGGGCTGGAAATAACAGAAATTTGGTTTTGTACTCTTTCTCAACTCCTTTTCTTTTGCCTATTCTTTTTTATCTTTCTTTTCAAATTACTGTAAAAATCTAATAAATTAAAATTTCTTCGTTATTGAGATTGTTAACCCAGGGTCTGTTAAGGTTACAAGACGGAGCTGTCTGTGTCCCTAATTCTTCTCTGAGGTGGACGTAACATGGGCATGGTATTTCAGTTACAGATAATTAGGTAACTGTGATACAATTACTACAATTTAGCCTTATTTCCATATCTCAGAACAAAGTTTTATAATAGAGAAAGATAAAGATTGTCGGGTGGCTTTACCTCAATGCGGAGTGCCTTCACTAGATTACTGTAAGAAGTTCAAGCTGAGTGGTACTTGCTGCACGTGTAGTCAGGACTGGTCTACATTTCTTCTTGTAAAATAACATTTATTTTCCGTATTCTCCTTTGACTGAATCATTCCTGAAAATATTTAAATCTGTGCCATGGCATGTCATAGTCTTATGAATCAATGAAATTTCTAAATTTTAATACTAAAAAAGTATTCTGAATCAGTCCAATTGACTAATTTAAGAAAGAAAGAAAGAAAGAAAGAAAGAAAGAAAGAAAGAAAGAAAGAAAGAAAGAAAGAAAGAAAGAAAGAAAGAAAGAAAGAAAGAAAGAAAGAAAGAAAGAAAGAAAGAAAGAAAGAAAGCTTGCTTCCTGGCATCTCCCTAGAGGTGCACAGTGTTAGGTTCTTCATTTTTTTCACAGGATGCAGCAGAAGCTTGGTGCATTGATTTGATGGGCAAGGAAACCAGTCCAAATGCAGAATTACTGTGTTTATTCTCTTTGGCAAAAACACAGCGTTTGACAAGAATAAGTTATGACCGAAACCTCAAGCCTTACAGACTAAATAAATGCTGAGGTCATCTTAATAAACACTTTCTTTGACAAATCCTTCAGTATTCCTTTTAGTCAAGCTATTAACTCTTCTGTGGAAGCAGTGCTTAGAGAGTTCCCATCAGACAAGAAATCAGGATAAATCACTGACACCAATGACTATTTTATTACTTGGGTAAACAGCAGTGGCCTTGCAAAGTCACACACCATCTCTGAAGGCAGCCGCTCCATGAGCCTCTCCAGCAAAGGTCAGGGATCTGCCCAGGCTCTAAGGCTGGACGGAGCCCCCAGGGACGCCCAGGGACTGGGCTGCACTGATTGCGATATTGCTCTAATCAGTAAAATAAAAGCTTCGTTCCATCAACAGCTAACCATATGACTTCATTTGTCTCCAGCTTCGTTCAGTCGCCTTGACAGATGAGAACACAATAATATAAATAAGAAATGACATTTTACCAAAGCAGGTTAACATAAGGTCGCAACCTTTTTCATTTGACTTCTGTAGCTTATTCATGTGTGAAAACATGCTTTTGTAGCTCTAGCCTCAGCATGCTTTACAGATCTGGACTTGTGCTGAAAGCTGAGTTTTAAAATGGTATTTACGTTTGGAAAATAGCATTTTGCTTTTTGTGATGTTTGAGTAGAATTGTTTCATATTAGTATAAGTTATAGAATGAGAAAACCTATACGTATCACAGAATATCGCATTAGAAGTCAGGGTAACCTCTGCCTAACAATTGAGGAGCTATTGCACACAGGTGAAGTTGATTTGCATACACACACACACACACACACACACACATTTCTCCTCCCTTACTCAGACCAAGTTAAAGCTTTCTGAGCAAACTCCCCCACTGACATCAACCAGGATGCCCCTAGAAATGCTGAACACCAGTATGGATGCACAGGGCACAGAATGAGGCTGACAGCCGTACACTAATAAATGTCAAATATTAATTTATTGTGCTATTTGTGCAGTGATTTAAATCCAAATCCTTTTTCATCATTAATTTTAACAGGACACGTGAAGAGTGAGAGGTAAGCATGAGCTTTATGTCAAAATCTGTAATGCCTGTGTGACTATCTGCCAAAATATATTTCTCTGTCAGATAAGAGAACTGAAGTTCTGTCTGTGAACACTGGAGATTTCAGCTGCGGTACAACACACAGATAATTAGACTTGAAAGGCTAATCAGTTCACCACTCTGGCTGGCGTCATCCATAGATGCACGTGCCTTCATCTTCCTACAGCTTGCCTCTCGATGCAAGTAACCGTCCCTGAAATAAGATGTTACATACCACATAACCCTGAATGATATATCCTGCCATAAAAGACCACAACCAGTTAGAAAAGATCCTTTCTAAGATGATCTGGCCTATTTTATGCAGTTGTCTTGTTCGTATTCATGTAGCCTTATGTCTTGCAGGTGCCTTTGATGACACAGAAGGTAGAGATGCTCAACTCCTACTCGCTCTCTATTGTCAGTTTATGCTCTTGGGTCTCCTAAAATGGCTCCCCATAAAAGCTATTATTGACTAATCAGCAGTACACTTCATTATGTTGTTGGAATCACGAATTTTCACTTTCACCTCCTCAACATTAAAGAGCTACAAATGACTAACAGTATTTTTTTAAAAAGTTATTTCCTGGCAACATATTTGCCTTTTGTCAAAAGGACGCTCTATTTTGTTTCTGAAAAACAAGATCAATCTTCACACTAATAATGACCTACTGAATAAAATCTGCACTACTTCCACGGTGCTTTTATAACAATATGCCGTATTTGTACCTTGGCTAACAAAAAAACACACTGTACAGCAATTGATCATTTCAGTCACCAGTGAAATAAAACCAACCGTGAGACAGATAATGGGAGCAGAACAATAGTGCATGGCTATTTAATGCTAGAGTTTAGACTACGAGCTAACATAAAGCACAATGAAGCTATAAAGAAAGAAAGAATGTAACTACCCAGAACGACTATAAGCCTTATTCCTCCAAAAATGCTGGCTAACCTGAGTGATGAGAAACTGTTTTGCCCTCATCTTCAAGACGAGCCCTGTGAGCAACGCAGAACCATCGCATCAATAAAGCACCAAGTCAGTGCAACGTCCTGAAAGATCAGCACCTTCGAGCAGCACACGCAGCTTTCTTTGGGAGCACACATTTCCCTCCTGTCAAAGTCAACCACTGAGTCACTTATATTGCAAAATCTGATGGCTGCAAGTTGGCTGACGGTGCTTCCTTGCAAGTCTGTAGCCACTTGCTTGTCACTATCAGCACCACAAAAGTTAAGGTGTTATTAGTGTTAACACTGCATTCACCTTGATCTATGACTTTAGCAATTTCAGTTTGTTGCACATTTCCATTTTTGTCTGAAGATTTCAAACAGTGGCTTCATAATGGCTAACAATATGTTCTTCTCTAATTCCTGCATAGTACAAGAATCAAATATCTTAAGCTCTATTTGATTTTTCAAAGAATGTCAAAATAACAGATTTTGAACCCTATTTTAAGAGTAGCGGAATTGTATAGAAGGATCACTAATTTGACTGACACAAAACAATTTTAACAGAAACAGTACCCCCGCATGCTAAACAATTTAGGATTATAATACGTACGACCCCTGCTTTCAAAAATGTATATTTTTTTAAACTTTTAAGCAGATGTGAAAACAGCAAGCTTTCACAAACAGACCTATGCACTGGCTCACTGGCATATCACCAATTAGCCACCAAAAGAGGTAAGAGAAGACTGAGGTGAAGTAGCAGGAATCTGTGAATTATGCCTAGTATTTCATGCTCCAGCTCTCAAAAGGCCAAAATGAAAGCACTGAGGACCATAATGAAAAACTTCAATCAAAATAAAATAAGTATCTACAAGCTTATTTACATTGTCAAGCTCAATATCAAATGATAGCTTACCTTGAAAAATAATTCTACAACCTTCTAGTGGAGAAAAAGGAGTGCAGCCAAATAAATTACAAAGTTAGGTAAAGAATACGATCACAGCTAAGAAATACATTGCTTTGTAATAAATCTTGAGAGAGACATTGAAGGACAATGATAAATGAAATCCTGGAACAAAGGAATTTGTGTGACACTGTGCAAAAGGAAAAGCCAGAGGAGATGGCTTCCTGTGAAAAGATGATAACACAGTTTGTGGAAACATACCCAACACCTTTCATCTTGAGAGAATCAGAAAATTTCTACTCTACACTTCCTGTAGCAATGAAATACAATTGAGGATGCAATCCCGGCACACAGCCAGTGCCCAGAAGATCATACAGCAGCAAACATTCATCACCTGCATTAGCGGAGAGTTCGTGAAGGAGAAGGATCTGCTCTGGCCTCTGACATCTTGGCTACTTTACTCCTAATCTCAGTTACATTTACATCTAAAAATGGAGCGACTGTAGATGAACAGATCCTATGGGTTTGCTTACATCCACTCTGGGTTTACCAATGCAACTTTAATGAACTACGGTTAGATTTCCCAAATGTTCTAACATAAATTTATGTGATGTTTTAATTTTACACAAAGTCAAGCTTTTGCATAACATCTTTTGCATAAGAACAAATTTTACCCCATAATGCACTAACTGGACTTATATTTCCCTTAGGAAGAAGGCAAATGGGTTTATGTAGCATGTGATTTCAAATCCTTTTTTATTCCGTTAATCTCTAGCTGTGGAATTGTGATTGAAATGCAAAAATGTATGTGTATTTTCTGATAAGAACCATTTTGTTTTAGAGACACGAAATGTTATCAAACATATACACTTTCTTCAGGTTTTTAAACTGATGATGGAAATGCTATAATCAGAACATGGCACAACCAATCCAGGTTAAATGATAACAATTTTTCAAAAAGGAAAAAAAACAACAACCCTTTGAAGTGTTCTTAGAGTTACATCCGCATAATCCAGACATGAGAAGATCGGCTTTCTTGACAACTCTGAATATACACTCTTCCGCTGGCTCCAGCTAAAAGCTAACACTTCCTTTTCCTTTACAATGTCTTCTCTGATTCCTTAATAGCAGTAAGACACAGAACAAAACATTACCTCCGCACGATTTTCCATCTTCCTGCAGTCTCTGGCCAGCTGGACATTTGCAGTGGTAGCTGCCGATGGTATTACAGCACTGGTCATGGCAGCCACCGTTCTCTGTGGTGCACTCGTTTACATCTGTGGGTGGAAAGTATTAGGCGGTCAGGAAAAAGTGGGCACTGACTAGATTACATGTTTATTTAAGAACATCTGTGTATGATCCTAATGTTACAGAATTAAAAAGTTACTGAGAAATACAGCTAAGGCCCCTTTAGGCCACCACTGCGGAAACGACTCCCAGCTACGTCGCTGTGTCCCACCACGCAGCCGATAGATGCAATGGGGGGAGTTTTCCTCCTCCACTTATGTGCAAGGTAAGCTGCAAAGTCCACCCAGCTTCAGGCTGAGGGAGCTGTGGGTGTTTGGCCTGGAGAACGGAAGGCCCTGGGGAGAACTCGCAGCGGCCTGCCCATGCCTGAAGGGGCTGCAGGAAAGTTGGGGAGGGATTCCGTCAGGGCATGTAGGGATAGGACAAGGGGTAATGGCTTTAAACTAAAAGACGGGAGATTTACATTGGATATAAAAACAAATTCTTCACTCAGAGGGCGGTGAGGCCCTGGCCCAGGCTGTCCCAAGAAGCTGAGGCTGCCCCATCCCTGTCAGTGCCCAAGGATGTTGGAACTGGGTGGGCTTTGAGGTCCCTTCCAACCCAACCCAGCCTATGGTTCCAATACTTCACAAGAAGAGCAACGACAATCTTCATACTGCCATTTCCACCGCTTCACTTGTGTGCTAGGTTGCTGCCAGCATTCATGGCAGAGATGAAAAACCTCTAGAAAATGGTAGCACTGGAAAATCGTTAAGGTCCTTCTTTCTTCAGGATATGTGTGCACTTAATATCTAAACTCCTTGCCTATTCACCTTCTCAAGCAGGTGCTTGCTTGCATGAGTTTGAATGGGAAAAAAAGATCTTTACACATTATAAATGAAGAACATTAAAGAACTACATAAATAATCAAGTAAATGACTAGTCAATGGCAGAGAAAAATCAATACTGAAGACATTTTCTTTTTAACCTGTGTACTCATATATCCTGCACAAGAATTTCTGAAGAAATGTGATAGAAATCTTCGGGCCAGTAATGCTCTGTTGAGCTACATCGCAGACAACAGATGGTATGAAAGTATTTCCAAAGCAGAAAATTTGTCAAGTGGGATAGTAAATATAGCAAAACCAGCAGGTATTTGCTGTATTGATTTCACGTATTCTGGAAAGCATACTTGTGCATTACTTTCTGGCTTACATCGCTCTCTCTGAAGTGTGATTGTCGTCTCGTAGACACGCAATTCGTCCACTGCAGAGGTAGGGAGGGACAGCAATGAATCTGCACAAGAGCAATGGGTTGTGGGCACTTTTTCTTGGTTTGGTGCCAAACGCCTTGAACTGGTTTGTTGGCAGAGCAGACCTCCTCAGTGCACTGGTAAGGGGCAAGCCAGGGCTAAGGGGACACGCCAGGGTCTCAAAACCTGGCATGAAGACACAGGTGAGAGATGCCATGTCCACGAGGACCTCAGTGTTGGTAGGGATCACATATTGCATTCAGGTTAGAGAGCAAGAGAGCTGCGAGGAGGAAGATTAAGCAACAGAAGATAAGCATCATCATGACTATACAAATTGAAGCAATTACTTTATATTAGGGGCACTCTGCATCATCACTGGGGAACTACGGCTTTTTAAAAAAATTCTAATTAGACTCTGTCCAAGAGAAATACAAAGTGCTGTAAAAAAAAAATCAAAAAAGAAAGAATTTCACATATATACAAGAGAGACGAGAGCCTTTCAACTTCAATCCTTAGCTGCTAAAGACTTAAGATTTACCAAGGTTCGTTAGTTCTTTTATGAGCTTGAGTTTAATTTTACTAGTTCATTTACAATCCTGTCTAAAAACCAGAGTTCAAAGAAATTTTGGGGGAGGTTTCAGATTATTAACAAGCTAAAGAAAAGCACATCATGAAATGTCAACATTTACTAACGCATATCTGAAGAGGCACAAACTCACTGAAAACATCTAATTTCTCTGCAGCTCTACATTCAATGCAGTGACTGACACAATAAAACTTTCTTTGTCCCCAGTGACACTGACAAGCACTGGCAAGTTAAATTAAAAAAAAAAGAAAAAAATCAGTTATATCAGAGCTACACAACAGAGCAAATCTTAACTCACACGAAGTCAGCAAGGCTTTTCTCTTGATTTCATGGAAACACAATTTAGATAGAAACTTTTCTGAGGAAAAACACTTACACACCCCGAAATGCAAAAGCAAACCGTACCGAAATAAAACATTCGTCTGTTCGCTTCTCAGCAAGAGACTGAGAGAACATATGACAAGCAACAGATTTTAGTCCTGTTCCCCAAAGCACAGGAAGAAGGCATGGTAGCACTGAGCATCGTACAGAAGATCGACAAAGCAGACATGTTCCAAATGATTTACTCCCTCTAACTAGCACACATCTTGATATGCCTTGTGGTAATAAACAGTAATGAGCCGCATAATAACCCTGCTCCACAGCTTCAACTTCTATTTATACTAGCAGAATTGAAAACTAATAAAATCTCTTGCTCTTTATTTTTTTTAAACAAAAATTATGTGAGGAACTACTTTATTTTTCTAGACCACATTTAGCATCTGCAATACTACATGACCTCCTAGTATAAAATATTGACTAAGTTCTGTGGTCTATAATATACTACCTAATTTATTAACACCAATGTCTGTATTTTCAACCAAAACACTGAAAGAAAACCTTTCAAGCTGAGAAGCTAATCATTATCCACTTGATTTCACAAGGGTATAATACACGCGGAAGTCTATGGTGCTATTGCATACTAATGTACAGAACATTTTTCCTTTTGATTGCAACATATTTATATTAGCAATCAGGAATCTTCTTGTTCAGCATAAAAAGCTGTGACCCACCCACGTGTTTTGCCCCAGTAAAAGAACTGGTGCTACTAAAACTCAGCATCTTCTTCCATCTCTCTCTCTCATGCTGGGTCCAGGATTTCCTCATCTCTGCCTTAATACTTGCTTTTATTCTATGCTTTTTTTTTTTTTTGGCCATTTCTTGCACCAGAAATGTACTGCTTTTTCTATTATATGCAGGAATTCTGACTTTTCATCCATACTTCTCTTTAAAACAAATATGTCATTTAAATCTCATCGTCAGAACTCAGAAACTAAATTATAGGTATTATAAGACACCAAAATAAGCTTTTGACATAGCCTTTTCCCTATGACACAGCACACATATTTGAAGGCATAACCCTCATTAGGTACCAACCATAGTAGTTCAAAACTTAGTGTTAAGAAAATTTGCTCTCTAAGCACCTGCATCTGCAATGTACAACCTCCTGTACAAGAGCTTCTTCACTGCTTGTATCGTGCCAACTTGTTTTTAACAATTGAATAATAAAAGTCAGAAGTTGCCTCAAACAAGCACAAAAATAAGTTATCTGAATGTGAAATAATAACAAATTTGTTTTATATTTACATTGTTAAAACATGGTTCATACAGCTCTTACAAGCCATTCTATATTCCTAAAACACAGAGTAGGCAGAATTTTAATGTCTGATTACAGATTTGCCACTGTAAAGAAACAAAACAAAACAACAACTACAACAAAAACAATTCTGTCAAATGATAAATTTCTCTCTGCTTTCCATATTCAATGTCATTCAAGGTTGCAAATATATTTGCCTTTTGGATAGCAAGAAAAATGACAGAAAATTTCTGACATGTAACAAGTCTGCCAGGTTAGGGCTGACAAAAGTTCAATGTTATCAAGACTATCAATCCATCTGTAATGACATGCTGTAGGCGCTTCAGAAAAATAAATGTGATGCTTTCTACTGCAATATTTCACATTTATTTATAGTGCCAATGTTGCAACACAAAAACATTATCCACGGGACATACTTTATGTGAGTTTTCAATGCTGCCATATGAAGTCTTCGAGAAAAAAATGAAAAAAAACAATCTGGATTAATTTAATATTAACTTTGTATATGACGTCTGTGATGCGTGTGGAAAAAAATCACAGCATTTTAATTCACTAGAATTAAAAAATGTAGATGGTAGGCATCTGCCTACATCCCTTGCTCACAGCACAAGGTATTGTAAAAATGTATTCATTTGTCCAAAAACCTCCTCAAATATTTGATATTTTCAGAGTAGGACAGCACGTCTGTTTTTCATGAAATGGATCACCTTTGCTCAATTAAATATGCCTAGGAGCTATATGCTGGATGGAGAAGGACTGATCCCAGTAGCCTTCTCCATTCTTGTTGAATGCTCCTGTCTGAAAGTATCAGATAGCAGAGCAAGACGGAAAAAACAATCTTTCACAAGGATATTAGGAAAGTCTAGATGATTTCAGATTTCCTAGAAATAAATGCAAAATTTATATAAATGCAGCACTGGACAAAATTGACCTGCAACAATGGACTGAATCACCTTCTATTTTTGGCAACAATTTAGATCTACGGGACACACCAGGTAACCCATTGCCTACAGGCAACAGTATTTTTAGGTAAAGGATTTTACCAGTATAACAAGTTTAAGGAATTTGTATTACTATAAAGATTAATTTTTAAGACAACAAAGAGAATCTCATAGCCGCAGCCCACTATTTAGTGTTTTTTCTCCCCCCATGGTTGCTATATTTATCAGTTGCAGATGAGCAACAACTTTATTTAATGCAACCACATGCAAACTTGCCATTTCAGTGACCACTCGCGGGGGCTAACCTGTGCTCTGAACCGTAAGCAGCTGACTTCAGCGCATGTCATAGCTCAATGGGCTTGTAATAAATCACTGGAGTGGAATAAAATCTGCAAAATCATTCACATTGTTATTGCAATACCACACGAACAAAGCCCACCACTACGGAAAGGGGAGGTTATTTTGATTAGTTTAAAAGTGTTTGGCTAGCACACTGTGCTTCAATTAGGGGTCAAAGTAACCAGAACATGTTTATTTAGGAGGAATACAGCAGTTCACTAATAGCGCTTCATCCCAGTTGTGACTTTCTCCTGAAGACTGGGGTGAAGATGGAAAGATTTCAGGAATCTAAATATCAAGCAACTTTATTTAAGAAAGAAGCTTGGTTACCTGCTGTAACAGGCACTGGCAGCATCTATTGATTTTAATGGCAATTCAGATGTGTAAATTCCTAACTCAGACAACATACCGTGAATGCTTGCAGCATCAAACTTAAACGTTTTTCGACACAAAACCCTCATAATGCTTATCATCAAATCCTAAATATATAGTATGCAACCTAATTGCACCTATATGTGTACCTTAACACAGCTGAGTGCCTGGTACATGAACAAAGAGATATACGTGCATGCGTATTACTATTTGCTTTCATGAGGAAAGATAATAGGTGAGCATCTGCAAATTATAACACGCACTTGAAAACTTCTCATTTATAGATCTAAACAGTTTGATTCAAGTTTTAAAAGTACCAACAAAAGATCCAACAAATAGGTAGCTCCTTAAGGTTTTAGACACTGTTTTTTTTTTTTTTTTTAAATTACGGCCCAGATGGTCTGCAACCAAAACCATATGTCTGAATAAATCCTGGAGCCTGAGAAAGTTGATTTGAACTTTAAAGGCCAACCACTTCTATGACACCACACAGCTCGCACGAGTACATACGCACATATATCACAGCAACGTTACATGTAAATAGCCAGACTGGACAGGCTGGCGAGCACAATGCTCACGGCCCAGCTACTGCATTTGCCTTTTTCTTCGTTTTGTGCAAGAGCTATGTAACAGTCTTCTTTGAACAGTAATTGTCTTGAAAACATAAATTACATCCATCATTTTCAGTGTGAACCATAAATTATCTGCCTGAATAGAAAACAAAGCTGCTCATTCTGATAGTCAAGCACAGTCCTACATGTGTATTGATTAAGCACTCTTAATGCTTTATTAGGTTTTCTTCCTCCACAAAGTCAATAACAGGATGAATATTTCTTCTTGTGCTGTTATGAAGTATCGTAAATCTGAGCTGTTATTAACAAGCGTCTGATTAGTGGAGCAAACTTCTGAGAGTTTGGCACAGACTTTTCTCGAGTGAGCTCCCGGAGAACACCCATCATTGCCATTGTCTCCACTGGCAGCTGCTGTACCCTGCTTCCAAAAGTTATCACCTCCTCTTTTTATTACTTTTTTTCTTTTGTGGAAAGAAGTTACCACTGCATGCATTCCTCTTGATCCTCCGTGACGTTCATTTACATAGAGAACATCAGCCGTCTAATTTAACGACCGGGTGCACAGCCCACCTACCCCAGTGGTGTAGATCTCTGCAATGGTTTGCTTGCTTTTGTCCCTGGAGCATTAAAAATTTTGATTTTATGAACCCTAGATGCAAAACCAAAATCAAACAACACCTCTTGTTAAACATACTTCACCAGTACTAATTTTTCCTTATTAAAATCATAGGCCGAAGATTAAAAACAAAAACCAGATACATCAGTCATTTGCACTTGCACACAATCAAGAATAACTCCTTTAAAGTCAGAGTAAAACTCAGCAGGGAGAAAAAACAGGCTCGGAGTTTAAATAACAAGTTAAAGAACAAGCTCTTAAAAAGCAAGAGGCTGGTAAGAACCGCTGTGTTACTCTAGAGCTGTTGTTGCTCCTGTGCAATATCAGGAAATGCTCAGTGCCGCGCTGTGGGTACAGAGGTGGCCTGGTCCACCACGTGCTCTCCTCCTACTCTTTGGTATATAAAGTCTGGACTAAATCCTGAAACTTGGCATTTAACTGTCCTTTCAAAATCTTACTGCTTACCCTCCATAACCACATACGCAGCTGGTCTCTCCTTTTTTTTTTTTTTTTTTGCGTTCCCTGAGCTTCAAGGACGTTTTGCAACAATAACTTACAAAACCAAAGTGCAGGGTGAAAAAATACTTGCTTTGATTTTTTTTATTCTTTTTTTTTTTATCCCACTTTACAATCATCTATAACAGGAACAACTACTTCCTAAAAGTTAACTGTAAGACCTAAATCATGTTCCAGTTTTCTTTTAATACCAACTGGAATAACTAAAATGAAAGGAAAAAAACCTTCCCACAGTACAACGAAATCCCGTAATAGTGCTCATTTTTAAAACACATTTCACAGACAAGGTATGAATAATGCAACTGAGCATCCCAGAACATCTGAATTAAGCAACAACAGACTAACGGATGCTAATTGGCCATGATTGGAGATGATTGTGGAGCACGGCTAGAACTATGATTACAAACAGAGCTAACGCACCCAGCCCAAACCTCAAGTACCGTTGCTGCAATTAAAGATATTTTATCAAATTAGACAAGTGTTTGCCTTTGCCTGCTACGATGGTTGTGAGCAAAACATAAAAGAAAGCATCATTTGCTGTAATGTAGCTTTCCTCACAACAGAGCTCTGCTGAGGCGGATTTCTTTCTGCTTAGACTTTTCATGCCACAAAACGACAAAATGGAGTCTTTTTAGAAAGAACTCGGGACTCTGCAGTGACATCCTCAAAAGCCTTTGTCTTCGTCTGAAAATGCAGCTACCCTAAAAATGCCTTCTCGTTGCTGTACATCTGACTTCCCTTGCCAACAAGTGGTGGGTGTGCACACACAAACAGGATAAAAGACAGAACTTTGGAGGTTTGATTTCACAATATAAAGCTCTTTCCTATCCTGCAGACAGGTAAACACCCTTTAAAAACCATATCCAGTGATTACCAGTGAGACTCCAGGAGTCTTATCAGCTTGGTTTCTGGCATGAATTGCAAGCACGAGTTAAGCACTTGGCTCCAGCCAAGCCAAGTGCTGGAGCCTAACGGGGAGTTCACAAAATGCACCTTGAACCTGAGACAGGCTTGCAGCTTGCTGCCTTCTGGTATCCTGGCGAAGAAAACCAGAAAGGGTCAGCCATTTGGTCACAAACCCAGGGTGGGACTATGCCAGTATTGTTCCCAACAAATGTTCAGCTTCCCTCTTCTGCTTCTGTATCTCCAGAAAATTTATGTGCAGAACTACTGCCTTTCCCCCCACTTCCCATGATCGCCTATAAATCGGGTCATCAGAGTGCAATTGTAAAAGCGTATAGAAAAAGCAGGTATGGTAGGTCATTGCTAAAAGCTTAGCATTTACATTTATTAATCTTAAGTGGTATAAATCTCCATAAAAATGAGTTACTTCTGTATTAAAAAAAAAAATCAAGGCTATGCAAAATTATTTGGGTTCTTGCGCTACGGTAGCTGGAGAGCGATAACCAGTATATATGTGCAAATAACCTGGAGGTACCCACGGGTTAGCTAATGCCAATGTCCTCAGGACCAACCATGAGCTCAGAGACGCAGAGCACCGGCATCAAAGGAGCACAACGGGAAAGCGAAGAAGGTGGCTGATGCATTCTGCCCAACCTGTACTTTCAAGGGATTTAAAATGTCACCTCCCATGAAGAGCCCTGCAACAGTCCAACACATAAATAACAAAAGCAGAGATAAAGATAGCACTGTACACTGTTGATGTTTTTCAGGCTCGCTGGGCTAAAAGGTGAAAGAACAATTTCAGAAAGAAATAAATACGCTTGTTCCCAGGTAAAACCTGTAATGATGGGTCAGAGCCTACCAAGTCAGTGGTGGCCCGCGTGGGATGGTTAAAAGGCCTGCCACCCCGTGGCTTTGACATCTATGCAGAGCAGCAGCCCCAGTTTGCAAGGCCGGAGGAGGAGCCGGGCATGCAGCAGGGTGCAGGGGCAGAGCTGGGCCCTAACGGAGCAGCTTATTGAGAAATCAAATTCCAAACATTTCTGTAAAGGAACCTCAAATCACGATTTTATCTGATCCAGGAAGGGACAGGAAAGACAACAAAGAAAAATACTATTATAAGCATAAAGTGTTTATTCCAGCTTTGTCTCTTTTTTTCTTTTCTGCACTCAGCAAGAGAACCGATCGATCTAAGCAAGCGTGTGGCTCCTCTCCTCCAACCCTGTAAAATAAATGCCTCAGACCCAGGAGCCTGCTCCTTTTGGCAGCGTTTTGTGGGGGGGAGCCCCTGCAGCACTCGTGGGCATCTCACGGCAGGCCCCAGGAGGTGCCAAGCCCAACATGGAGCCAGGCCCTGGCTGAGGCCCCTTGCAGGCCCGACAGCCTGAGGGCATTGGGTACCCTGCTGTGTGCGCGCGCAGGGAAGGGGACATGGGACAGGAAAAAGTGGCATCCAAACGCTTGTCCTTAAACAGTATTTGTCTCTTTTAACGAATGATAAAACTCTGCCAACCGGACCATCAGGCCCAAAGCAGCGGTGCTGCTGAATTTCAACAGGACTGAAGCCGCTACGACTCCCCAGCCAAACAGGCTGGCGACTGCCGCAGTGCAGCCTGAGCAAGATATCAATTTAATGACCCTAAATTCCAGGGCATCCCTATTGTAAGAAGCCAGTTCCTTCTAAACTACTCTTTCTCGTAATATCATTACCTGCAGGACTAAGCAAGTGCGCAAATTAGTTCATTTTCCACATAAATAGTGAAAAGTTTTCTTTTTTTCCCCCAAAACTATTACATACTGAAGTGAATGTAAAGGATTTTTTTCGCAGGGAAAGGATGCCACGTGCCTGGCTTCTGGTTTAGAGTTGGAATGAATTATGGAGTTTTAAATGGAAACTCCCATTTTCTTATTTTTTCCTAATAGTTGTCCTTGCCAGTCAATGTCAATCACTGGTGGGACAGACTCTACTCATCGTTCAATACAGCCTGGGATTAGATCAAGCAGCAATGAACGGCACGCCTCCGCTGCTGCCTTAAATGAGTTAAATATTTCTTTCTTCCTATTTCCTCCTGAATAATCTCTCTTGTCTTTTGTTTTTTCTTCACTAGAAGACCTTCCTAACAGCTATGTGGGCAGAATTACTCACTACCCTGTCAAAAATCCTGTGCTAGCTACAGTTGTCAAGTAATCTCACTTTTTCTTACTACAGAAAATAACTTTTCTGTAATCATTCTCCGTGTGGCTGAAACATGATTGCACAACCAGGTCAATCCTTTAACAATGAACTTAAATGAGAACTCTTTGTTTGGTCTACACAGACATATGCCATTGCCCCTTAGCTGCACTCACTCAGTGTCTTCTAGTAACTGATCTGACATGTCAAGGGCAACAGAATCCATGGAAAAAATGAAAAACAACAAATGATTAAATCTTCATCAGTTTAATTTGTAAAGAAACCCTAGGGAAGTCATTATTCCCAGAGACTTCATTGCCTAATTTATCTTCTGAATTCCTCTAACTCTTCTGACACCAGTGGGTGCTTGTTAACTGGTGCTTAGTGCTACTGCGGGGCAGGCTTTCCTCCGTCTGCCCCACACCAAGAGCAGTGCTGTGCAGCACCTCGATGGACGGCCAGCGCTGGGCATTCGCAAACGCAGCTGCTTCATTTCATGCTAAATATTTCAGAAAGATCCAAAAACAGCAGAGAGGTAAGCATCCTTTGTCTAGAAGGGAATCCCTGCTAACAGATTCAAGCAGGACACTTAGGTTGGATATGGAGTTACAGCAAGCTTGAAAAAAGAGATGGCCGAACCATTAACTTGTGTGCAGTTGTTACCAATGACAAACTCAAAGCAAAGGACTGGAAAAATAAGATTTCTTTTTCCGGATAAATTAACAGTGACGAGCACAGAACAGCTCTGATTTCTTGGGGCCTTTCCTCGTAGAACAGCAGAGACATCTCCTCTCAAACAAAGAAATCCTGCTCTGCGTGATGCCATAGTCAGACACTGCAGAAAGAACAATTTGGCTGGAAGTTACCTCAGACTGACACCAGCATTTGAACCTGGGGCCTCTCCTACTTTTGCAAGCACATATGTTCGCCATGTGTAGCAGTCACCGTTAGCAGAGGTAGCAGTCTTGGGTTTACAGCCTGGGAGTTCTGGTTATAAAAGTATGTGATCTCAAGGTTTTTAAACTGTCAGATGTCAAAGGTGATCACAAGCAGAAATTAGAGGGCTGAAACTGCTAATCTATTGCTAAAATGGATTCACACCAGAGTCAGAAAGGACCAGTTTCGTGTAATCCAAACTTCACACGCTGGTTTCCAACACTAACAAAATTTGCCTTTTAAATCTACATAGATGTCAAGCTTCTGGTTCTGATGGGAAGCCAAACCCAATTTTTTCAGGGGCTATAACAAAAGAAATTTACATATGCTTTCTGCAAAGCATCAGGGAGATGGTGCAAATCATTTAAAACTTCAAAATTACTACAGCATTTGGACTTTTCATGGGATCATTTTGCACTTTATAACATCCTTTCCTCCACACTTCTCTCTGCAAATAGCAGATATGTTTTTATGTTCCTGACCATTAAGAAGGGTATACTGTTGTAAAATCTTAAATAACAACACACAGTCATAAAGTTATTGGTTTCAAGATAACCAACCGTATTTTGTGAGCAGCACTAAGGTCACAGTATTAAAGGTAATACTCCCAAGCAGAATATTTATTAGAAATAAATTTAATATTCTTAAGATATATTATAGATGTTCAGTAAATTAAAAACAGACATCAAAGGGCAAAAACTATTAGGGGCAAAAAATCAAAGCACGGCCATACAGGCTGTGTGGAAATAAAGACATTCACACAGCATCTGTGTGCAGAGCATAGTAGATTCCACAGGCGCGTACTATTTGGAGTCCTAGTCCTGTTCTCAGAAGGGTGAGGAAATAAATCAATAAATATGTTTACCTTGATCTTTCGTTCACTCTTAGAGACCACTCAGAGCTTCTAATTTAACCAAGCCTCTTCAAACCAAACACCGACAGCTCTTCAGCATGTGGAATAACAGTTGTACAACGTACGTCAGAAGAAACCAAGGCAGATCAGCCTGCCCTGCGCTCGCCTCAGACTGGGTTGGCACTCTTCAAACCCAAGACCTTTCTTGCTGTATGCATGCCTCCCTCCTAAGCAGGAGCATCGGTGAATCTGGAATCTCACATTTGGAACTTCACCCTTCGGTTCCAATCAAAAAATAAATTCCTCACATTCAAAGCAGCCTAATTACTTTTTTGCATGGAAGAGACAGCCAAATTCATTCTGACTCACAAAAGGGAAGTGTGATATATGAGAAAAGTACATGCAGTATAATGTTATGGATGGTTCTGAAAATCTAGCTGGAAACATACGTCGCTCCTAACATTGTAGCTGTTGCCAACAGTTACCACCTAATGTTGTCTGAGAGGCTGCAGAGATTTCGTGTTCAAAGGAAAAGGCAAAGACTTGTATCTGCAGTTAACCACGCTGCTGTTACTGATGGCAACGGCAAATTTTTAACAACCGGAAACATTCCTGGGACAGCAGCGATCGCGTTTTCATCGTGCGTGATGGATTCACTCCATACGTGTCCCCCCATTGCTTAAAAAGCAACACACTGCCCCAAAATCCTGAAAGTTGGCCAGGAAGCTTTCTGAGGTGGGAACTGCTGCAGTGAGTCCATTGAGGCGATTTGCAATTACAGGGCATTTAAGTGGTGAATTTTACTTTTCTGTTATAGCTTTTTTGTTTCTTTGTTTTTGTCCATCCAGATTTTAAGGGGTCATTTTCTGAAATCCCTCTTGTGCTTTGTCAGAGCAGGGACAAAGAGACAGCACCTCCAGGAAGAAATCAATAGGGCTGGGGCAGTGCGGTGAGAGACTGACAACTCTTCCTTTTCCCCAGCTCTTCCTTTTCTTCCTTTCCTCAGTGCCCATACACTTCTGATTAAATTACAAACTGTCTGACTATATTTTTGTGGGTTTTTCCCCTCAAATGCTAAAGTATAATTATAGGGGGGGGGGAAGAGAGAATTATAAATTCAACCAAGGTCATTAATGTACCAAATGCAAATTGTCTCCCATTTGTCAAAGACCCTAGGGAAGTCTAGAGATAATTGAAATGATAGATGAACAGAGGAGACTAACTGCTAATGGCCTGTATATCAATGAATCAATGTCATATTTATGAAGAGCTTTGGGAAATTATTTTAAATACTTCATCTATAGCTGAAGTTTAGCCTACTTTTTCTTTTTAATGCTGAAAAATTAATGATTAAGTTCAGTTTATAGTTACACAACTGTAAACCTGTGGTAATTTAAGCTCAGGAGCAAGATATTGAAAAACTACTTAAACTTGTGCCAGAAATGACCAAACTCCTCAATTACTGTGGATTACGGTGTAACTAAGAGCAATATACATTTCAGAGAGAAATAAATAAAGGGTCAGCCCTCGCTCTCATAACATTTAAACTCATCTATTTTCCCGTGCATCTCTAGCCCTCCAGAATGTGAATAAATTGGAAAAACAAGGACCATTGCAAGGATTCTCCTCCTTGTCTTTTTTCCCCCTCAAATTTTTAACCACAAACAGAAGTGCTTGGGGCACCATTTTCAGATGCATTTACGGGACACTGACCAAACAGGATCAGGGAGCGGGGAGCAGCAAACCAGAAGTATTTTCTTTTCAACCAAAGGTGAAGCAAATCTTGGAGACACCTTTGGTGTTACGGCACAGAAAGCCAGATTTCCATTTCAAAGGAGGAAATAACACAAACAAGGACATCTCTCTGCTTAGTCATCTCCCAGTTATGAACAGTTGGTTTTTTTGTTGTTTGTTTTTCCCCTGGTACTTTTCTGCTTTTCTTCCCATATAACATAAAGAATTTGAATGAAGAAAAACCAATAGGTCACCCGCAGGCTTTTTACCAAAAAACAAACAAGCAAAGTCTCACACACACACAAAGCTTTCTTTAGGAAAAAAAAAAAAACAAAAAAACAAAAAAACCTATCGTATTAAATTTAAGTGGCAGACAGCAATATGCTGGGACAGGTAGGCTCACTGCAGGATGACCTGAATGAAATCCTCTGCATCCTCTGTCTGGCTGAATGAAATCACACGGAGGGATGGGGAGAAGAGGCAAGCCTTCATGAGCAGTCTATAGGACTGGGAGAGGTTTATTTCATCTGAAAGCAGTGCCACAATAACTTGGCTTGTTGAAACATGCAGCTAATGGGGAAATTACATCTGGAGTCCTTCAGAATTTGAATAACGTACGCACAAGTGATTCTCCTCTTATACGAGGCTTTGGCACACGAAGCACGCAAATGAATACGGCTCTCAACAGAACTCTGCTGTCTGGCAGTCTGAGAAAAGATAACACATGCGTTGCAGGTAAAAAGTTCACACTTAGTTTTCTGGTCATTTCAACTTAAAACCACAAGTATTTATAAAAAGAATGGAGAGGTCGCATGGAGCTGATGAGAGAACGGGGAAGGATTCCAAGGGACTGGAACCGGGCTCTGTGATTACAAAATAACACTGGGGACAGTGGAGATCTGGACCCTTGGGGTAACAACAAACCTTGAGGAATAACTGATCAAATATACAAGATTCATGCAGAAAGGACCCTATAAATCCATCTAGTAAGAGCCAGCAGCGGTCACACTTTTCTAATAAAGATTTCTGAACGCACGCTCCAGAAGTCTGTACAAAGGATTAGCATTACTGGGTAAAATAAAATGCACAGTACCTATTGGCTGGAAAAAAAAAAATGTAGCCAGCAGGACAAAACAAGGCATGTTACAAACTATAAGGAATTATTGTGGATAAAGTCTGATTTGGATTTTTTGGTTCATTTGGAAGGCCCAAAAGCACATAAAAGGAATGTCTTGCTTGACGTTGGTTTGCTTTTCTACCTGCCTTTCCCCCTGCCACCGCCCTTTTTACATCTTCATTTCTGTCATTTTTCTTTAGCTCAAATTAACTGCTCTAAAGCCAGTAATGTAACATCTTGCCTTAGTTAAATGAATGCATTTTTCTCTTTTTTACCTCTCATTGCGTTTTTACCAATGGGTGAATGAGAAACGGAGCAGGAGTGGGCAGGAGACATCCAACCCAACAGCCCCGGAGCTGCTCTGTCCTCCTGCAGCCTCCCCATACCCTGCTCACAGACAGAGGCACAGAGAAGGGACAGGAAAACATCTGCACAAAGGAGTAAAAGCTCCAAAGAAATAACGCTGAGCTTTAGACAGACCTCTAACTTCCCAGGGAGGTGGGCACCATGTCTTTCCTCGGAGCATCCCAGTTCTGCTGCTTTCCACCCGCAGCTTCAAGGAGCCACCAAAGAAGCGACGAGCCTGGTTTTTATGATTTTCAGGGGAACAGGAACACTAACCCTCCATCGCGGTGGGCTCACGTGCTACGCCATCACAAAAGCCACGCGTTTCACCTCGCAGGTGTACCACGAGGCTCAGGTACTTGCCCTTTGTGAAGTGTTGCCTCTGTCTGCAGCTGCTGTTGGAGCTCACAAGCAGCCAATTAATAAAACACTCAATTCCTCATTTGCCGAAGCACATTTATTCTGCTAGATTTTAATTTTTTGAATGAGTGAGATATGACTAAGATAATTTACACGAGTTAATGACACGGCACACGTTAACTGATCAGTTATTGTATATGAGGAGACATCTATTTGCAGGGAACACGATTTATTTGCAGCCTTTCAGGGACGTAATTACTCACAACGCCTGCGTTTCAGCACACTCTCCTGGTTTTATTTTCGCTGTTTTACAGCCGCGTCTCTCGCAAAGTCCTAAGTGAAAGCTGATTACCTGCCACTGACTACCCAGCATATTCACGGAGGGGAGGTGGGAACACATCTCTCCCATGAGAAGTTTTGATTTGTGGCTGAAATTCCCCTCTTAACTGAGTCATGCTTCTTCCGCTAAGGAAGTCTTGCTGAAGCCCTGGGATAAATCTGCCTCTATGTAAAGTTTTTCTCACGTCACATCCTCCACTTGCTTTCTTCTTATTTCATTAAGGTTTTGAGTTATATATACAAACTGCTCATTTCAAACGTTTGCTCTGGAAATACTGCAAACCCAGAAGATGTCACAGTCATTCCTTCTACAGCTTTTCTTTTTGTAGGCGACGTTCATATTGCAGAATAATTTAGACAGTAATTTAATCACAGGGTTTAGAGGTCCAGCAAATGTTACATTTACATAATGTCAGTCTTTCAGCAGATAATTTGGTCCTTTGCATGTGTTAGAAGACGACATGGCTTGTTAAGATCATGTTAGTACGTTTAACCCAACAGATGAATGGCTGGTTTGTTAATCTGCCATATATTTCTAATTTTCCTAACGATGATTAGAAAATTCTATTTAGAGTAAATTCATAAGCACTTCCATCCCATCAGAGTGACAAATCAAAAAGATTATTAAATCTCAAGGTCTAGAAATCTCCATAAAATGGTCACAAGTCCTTGCTATACAGTAAATACCAAAATGTCCCTTATATAAGTGTTACATTAGCTAATATTTTGCTTATCCTTGCTTAAAGTACATGTGACTGAAGATATTAAAGTGTGCCTTAAACCTTTTATGTATATATATATAAGTACAGTTATTTCATAGTTTGAAAATCTAATTTTTTTATTTTTTTTCCCCTGTCAAATGCTGCTAAAGAGAATGAAATAGGATATAAGAAACACAATTTAGTTTTATTGTGGTAATGCTACTGCCCTGGACACCCAGAAGATAAAAGAAAAGCTGGTAAATCATTATTACTCAAAGAGAAATAGCATGTCTGTACAAGTGATTTGCAAAAAGTACTACCGAGTATTTAAATGTAGAAGAACAATAATCTGTCAAACAGCATCTGAGAATCCTTAACGGTGACTATCTATAGATAATAATGTATTTCTTCTTTATTTTGAAGTTGCACATTGTGTCCTTGCTACTTACATTAAATGAAATCTCCCTTTGAATTTCAACTTGTACAAGACCAGACTGTACAGCGGAACTGTTGTGTCACCCGGCCAGCCCATGCCACTGCAGGATATTCCCCCGTTTTCCACTGCCTGCCTTGTCTCCTTTTAAGTGTACTGTAGCCAACCACAGACAAAAATCAATAAGCCAGAAATTACAGCTGAAGCTGATAGCACATTTTGATCATTTACTTGTATCTGGCAGCGATTTCAGCACCCTTTAAAATAGGGATGCGTTTACCTAAAGGACAAATTCATACGGTCGTCCGTGAATGAAGAATGTAAGAGTCATCCAGAGCAAGGGGCTGAAAGAAGCTGGAGAGCAGGAGGGAAGAACAACACAAGAAGGGAGACCCTTGTTATTCTCCTTAACCCACTCACCCGACAGTTGTTACCAGTCCCACTTCTACAGTGTGGAGAAACACTCACCTTCTCTCCTGGCATAAGATTTGGAAAGGCTCACATTTCATTTCTGAAATGATTTTATTTCTCCTCGTCAGACACTTAATAATAAATGGAAGTCCTGCCACTTCCCTCATATTTGTGTGCCATCCTCTCCTTACAGGATATTGGAGATACAGCTGTAATCCTTGCTGCAGGACTGAGAAGAAAGAGACCTAACTCCAGTTAGGAGCTGTGATGCAGTGGACAGTATAAGGGAGGGGAAGGTACAGCTGCTTGGCAATACAAATTTGGAGAATAGTGCTGAAAAAATTTCAGATCACTAGTTTGCAATCCGTATCCCTTATAAATTATTTTTACTGAATAAAGCGACTGTTTTATTTCTGTTTATAATTTGTTTTTAAAAAGAAATCCAAACAGCATTTCTGTTACGGCAAGTTTGGGCTCAAGGCTCCAGGCCAATAAGGAAACCAAGTCCCTTCAAGACATAAGCCAACTGTGTCTCAATTTAGCAAACCAAATTAGAATTGGTTTTATTTCCAGTAATAGTTTGAAGATAAAGTCTTATAACATAGCTAAATAACAGAGATTTAATTACCACCAAGTTTTTAAAAAAGGATTATTTGCTATTAACACTTAAACACAGCAAATTCCAAAGCTAGCGTACGGGTGTAGCATCTATAAGCAACTCAAAGTGCACTGATAAAGTGATATATTCTAGGCTCAAGACACTTCCTTTCCATATTGTATTGCTTTTATTATTTTATTGCTTGTATCGCAGCACTAGACTTGGATGACCCAACACCAAATACATTTCCTTAGTTGCTAAATCCTTAGAGTGTTTACGAAAACAGGCTAACAATGAAAGGGCAGATTTCTTCAGTCAGAAGGTGCCAGCAGCTGATGTCTTTGTCAAATAGGCTGGCACAGAACTGAGGACTGTGGGTCAGTACAAGGAACGCATTGGAGAAGAATATATGATGTCAAGCTCGTCCAAAAGTCAAGAGATATCTGTGATGTGTATCTAAACTGAGATTTTTAATGGCAAAATCCTTAAAGTTCTTCACATCAACCAAATAATTAGAGTTTAAGAGAACTCCTTCCTTGGTGAAATAACATGAAGTGCTGACTATGTCACATCCTGATGTATTGCCATCTCCAACGCATTTGTTGTCATTCTTCTCCTTGCAGCTCCTAACGTACACCTACAGAAACGCATCTTATCTAATTGGAGTTATATGAAAAAATGGTTTACAAGTCCAAATCCAAACCAAACCCTCCAACTCGTACAAAGAAAACAGTGAAAAGCCATAGACTTTACCCCCAAAATCTTCTCATTAGCACTTCTTTAGATATGAAGAAGAACCAAGAAACCCAGCTCAGTGAGAAATGCATGTCACATCTGTTTATTGTTAAAGCTGCTATAATCATATCAGTAGCTGCTTTAATTCTTGTATTCCATAGCCTTAACACTATAAAATCGATCACTGAAATCCTTATTCTTGTCCAGTCACTGGCAAATACGTTCTTTCCCTGAAGAAAGATAAAAGTTGTGATTTTACTGCAAATGAAATACGAGCCAACTCCAAAATCTGTAATGTTTCTGAATTAACATGGCTTGGGGAATCACTTGAGTTTCAAAAACCCTTTTTACATGGGCAGCAGCAAGTACATCCTTCACTGACAACTGTCAATGAGCCTAATTCAAAATAAATTCTAAATCAGGATAAAAGCATAAAGGGAATATGCTTACAAACTAAAGAAGAGAATAAAATCTCAAAAGGTCAGACTCACTTTATGGTGAATGCATAGTGAATTGGGACACATGAAATGCTCCAATTCATATCTTAACCCTTACAAAGCCATAAAATAGTAGGACGTGCATCTGAGGCACTACACACATATTCCCTATTGTACACTGACTCCTCACAACGTACCACGATAGAGAGTATTTTACCAATCAATCTCCTTTTGCAAAAGAAACTCATCGCATGGCAGGAGCGATGAACTCCTTGCTTTCTGCCACCCAACTGTTCCAGCACGTCATGGGAGCCAGCTCCAGCCTCAGCCAGTGCCAGGCCCGGGCTGGGTGGCAGCGATCCTCCAGTGCCGGGGCAGCGAGTGCCGCCTGCCTGCCTCCCCCAGGAGCCCCCCGAGCACGAATAGCTGGTAGCTGGCATCGAAACAAACCTTGCATAATCCTTGACAGCACAGCTAGTCTTCCTCTTGCCGTACAACTGACTCATGCAGTTTGAAGCAAAGCAGAGCCCTTACGATGCAAAGGTTTTTCACATGCCCAGGTTACACGTTTAATTACCTATTTTCAGGAGCCTCCAAACTTGGCAGTAGAGGGAGACTGCGAGATGGCCAAAATAACTGGCGAGCACAAAGGCTAGACGGTAGAGTAATGCCAGAAGCCTCGGGAGAGACCACACAGATGTTTCCTGACGTCGAGCATAAACTATCTGCAACCCCAGCTAGTAAACAATAAACTAATTGGTACAAGTCCCCACCCCGTGGAAAAGAGGAATGCTTTGGTGACCGCACGTGCAAAGCATCTCACCTGCTCCCACCGCCACGCACGAGGCATGCGAGCCTCTGGGCTGGCGTCATGGGGAAGTCTGGAAGATGTCAGCCTCAAATGGGCAAGAAGACAAACAAGGTCTGTGATTTAATTAGGCCACAACTTTATTAACCTATTTCTTCAGGGAACCACCAGTGATAACTCACACAATGTAAGCCATGATTCATTTTTTAATCATTTCTGTCTGGCGTAGAGCTGTGTCGATGCTTCTCTCCCTCCTCCTCTACATAGCCAAACTCCTCAGAGTAATACCAAAGGGCTCTAGGTGTGGGAGTGCCTTTACTGGTATCAGTCCCACGCTGTACCCCACTTTTTTTTTATTTTTATTCCTTTTCTTTAAGGACAACCTCGATTCCCCAGGACAGAAGTACTTGCACACTCAACATGTGGATATGACATTTTTGTTCACCGCCTTCTGGATCCCAAATGAGTATGGAGATAATTAACAGTTCCCTCTGCAGAATTTTCCACTGGGAAGGCAGACATTATTACCTTAAAATTCACGTGGAGTACAACGTTTTCACTGGGCAATTACCCATTCACATCACCCCCGCCGCCTTCTGGCCTCGTCACCACCTGGAGGGCTGGTCGGGTAAATCCCAATAAATCCACCACATGCGGTTCCCTTGTCAAATCCCCCAAGAATTTTGTTTATGTGGTGAATAAACACTTCACAGGGCTCTTCCTGGTGGGGATTAGCCTAGCCGGCCTTGTGTTGGCCAGCCAAAAGCCATTTTGCCTTTGAGGTATAGCTGTGCATTTCCTGGGGAATTGCCTGTCCACTCGAAGACTCGGCACACAGTAGATCCAAACATTTGCTCTCATCATCGTAATTTTTTATAGAGGGCTACAGCCCCAGACACATGCAGATAAAGACATGACAAACAACTTTTATGGCATGTGCAACTTTTGGGCCAAATGCTCTGCAGGCAGAACTCCAAAGACTTCAGAGTTACGCCACAAGAGGATATGTTAATTGTCTGGCCAAGAGCATTAAAAAGAAAAAATACATTATTGTTGTTGGAAAGCAAATGACAAGCAATTCATTACCACACTGTAATTCAGTGCAATTTATTGGTTGATTTGCTGTGAGGGATTTTAGCTACATACTAATACACATACTATAAAAAGAATGCAAATTCAGTAATGCAAGTCTAAATGAATGAGAAGTAACATTTTCTCACAGTTTGCAAGAAATTAACCTTTAACGTCTTTCCTATGCTTAGGGAACAGCACTTGGCCAAAAGCTCTTACAGTAATAAAGCAGTGACCCACAGCAAAGAATAAATGTCAGAGTGAAATGATAACAGCAAGCCTATTTGCCAGAAAGTGGTAATTTATAAGATTTTAATTCGAGATCATCATGGGGGGTCAGCCTTATCAAATAATTCAAAATGTAGGTCACAATTATAGCCTTTCAAGTGTGGTTTTGCTCTGAAATGTGACTGTAAAAATAGCATGTTTATTATTTCTAAATGATTTCTTTATCAGATATATTGAGTTTACAAGTTAAATGGTAATGGGCCAGGTTTGCTTTTTGCTTTCTCCAATTTTTACACTTGTGCAGCTCACTGATTTCAGCACTTATTTGCGATATACATTACACTAAAAGGAAAATCAGCCCCCCTGCTTCTCACCTTCCAATTTCAAGTTTCGCAGAGCCAAATGACATCCTTGTTCCCCACATCACCAAAAGCTTTCAACAAATTTGCAACTTTCCAAGCTCGCTGGAATTTCAACCAACAATTCCCTCTCTAACAGGGATAACAAAATGCCACCCACCTCTCACTTGAGGCAAATTCCTTGGCGGTGTCACCGTGGCTCCATCAACGTACCAGTGCTGATGCACACCTTTCTCTAAAGCTCTGCCTCTTGGCTTTTTGGGCTGTTCAAGGCTAAGGGCAGGAGAAGAGGTTTTTAAATTGCCCTGCCCAAGTCAGTATCTGTGAAAAGCCTATACCTGCCTGCAGCAGATCACTCAGAGTGGCTGCAGTCCAACATTTATTCAAAGTGTACTTCAAATAACGTGGTCAAGGAAGAAGGCAGAGCTACCAAACCTATCTCCCAGCTTATCTCACAGCAGGACACGCCGGTGAGCTCCCAGCTCCAGGTGGGAGGCTGACCCGCGGTGCAATTGCTCATTGCTCCCAGCTGCTCGGCTGTTTTCAGAGATGCGTTTGGGCCAGCTCTCACCTGATTTACAGAGAAACAAAATTAATTCTGATGGAGTAACAAAAGAGGGGTGAATGAGGCCCACCAGCTCCAGACAAGTGGGTTCCACCTGTGCCCATGCAGAGGCACAGGGACAGGGATGTTGTTTGTGCGCAGCAGGGACTGTGCCTGTTGGTAGGACACACGTGGCAGTACTGCTGCTGCCACAAAGCAAGTCCTGTCCCTCTTGCTGTGTCCTGAGATCTGCTATCTACCTTGGTTTCTTTTTCCTTTAAACTACAATGAAAGAGCCTGCAAAAGCCCTTATTCCTCTCTCTGGTGAAGCCAGCAGTAAGCACAGAGAGTAAAGCCATCCGGAACAACGGGCTGCTTCTCTCCAGTGCACAACTTGGAGTTTGAATAAATCAGGCCTGAACACAACGCAAGCGAGAAGATGACACAACACATCACCAGAGTTTCCTTTCAAAATAGGGTCGTATTCTGATGTTCTCACATCTTCAATTTTATTTAATAATTCCATTCAATAATTATAAATGTTTCATCAGCAATTCCATCTTCTGACATTCCTCTTCCGCCAGGACTTTCTGTAAACTAGTTTATGAACATATAAAACTTCATATTGACATGCAAATAGATGACCAAACCAGATTGTAGTCTGTATTTGTCTGGCCTAGAAATTGCCTTGGACTAAGAAAACCACCCAAGCACAGATTTCACAGGGTTCCTGAACTTTACTATTCCAAAACCACTTCAAAATACTTTGCAATTGATCTCATCTCGTCCAAGAAAATTCCCAAGAGAGGGAATAACAGGCCAGTTACACAGACTGGAGAGCTGGTGGCGTTGTCTGGTGGTGACAACTGAACAGAAGAGAGCATCACGTTAAATACAACACCTCTCGTTACAAAGGGGGGAGTGCAAGGAAATTATTTGTTACAGCCAATTTGTTGCTTAATGGCTTCAAGCAATACCACGGGCTGTTAGAGCTGATAAGACGGTCCTTAACTGTAGTACCAATCTATACACTGGGATTAATGCTATCATAAAGTTCAAGCAATGATTTATAACTCCAAATATTGGCAGAACCAGCCAATTTTCTGTCTCTCAGAAGGCAGAATATCCTACAGTAAGTAAACCATCATTCAAAAGCAAGGAAAAAAAAATAATCATGCCCTCCAAATGAATAGGTTTCACATATTATAGTGTGAGTACTTGAAAATATATAATTATATGTCAGGAAGCAGAACAAGAAGCAATGCACTGCAAACACCTTCCTGCTCTCTTCTCCCAGGTTGAGTCAGAGTTCAGGCGGCATTGTAAGGCGGCTGCAGAGATGGCTGAGCAGACACAGAGGAAAAAGCCTGCTTTTAGGAGGCAAACGCCTGGCACTACGTGCTCGGCCACAAACGCACATGAAATGATTGGAGATCTTCTAGAGGAAGCTGATATTTTGTCTAATAACCTACCAACAAAAATGGTGTGAAATATACAGCCTCTTTAACGGCGCCTATCTCTCCAAAGTGTCAGTGGACAGCAGTCCAAATACCTGGAGACACAAAATACAAAAGCCTGAAGACTGACGGAATACCAAAATGAGCCTAAATTCACGCCTAATAGATACTGCTTATTATTCAAAGCTTTTAAGAAACTCCAATGGGGTGCCAAATCCCACAATAGCAAGCTAGCTCATTAAATTTTTAACATTCAACTTCTGGTCCAGACTGGAAAAAATATTAGTTTCTCTCTCGGAGTCATCTACCGCATTTGAGTTTCCAGATGGCTCTAGAAGAGATGCAAGTTCAGGAGCAGCAAGGGCTTGATTCCTAATAGAATGGATTGCTTTTTCTTACAAAGCATCAAAAAGGGTTTAATTAATATTGGAGCTGTCTTTTAAGTTCTCCCATGCAATAAGAACACCGAAATTGCACTGGAGAAGAACAGAGGGAGCTGGCAGTTGTTGCACGGTGGGATGTTATCCCTACTCCCTCCTTGGCCAGGGGCTGCACTGATCTTCTGACCACGATCAGGGCATCTGCACATTGCTGAGATAAGGGGAAAAAAAGAAAAAAAAGAAAAAGTCTTTGTATTTTTTCCCTTTGCTTCAAGTTGAATAAAACCCAGACATTTAAAGCAGGAAACTTTCAGAAAATATAGCGGCCTTTTGGCATTTCAACAACTTGTGTATCATCCTGCTACTTTCTTCTTATTAAGAGACTTCATTACTCTTGCAAACCAGCAATGAGTGTGGAAGTATTTATTATCGTGTATATTTTCAGTAGGGATCATCAAAAGATGGTGAAAATTGTCTGTGTGCAGAGAGGGTGAAAGAAAAATGTAATTACTACTGCTTGATCTGTTTATTTCAGGAGCTGGACACAAGTCATTGCCATGACATTTTCATTTTCCTGGCTACACGACTGGATTGTAATCTCATTTACACTGGTGTAGCTGCGTGAGGATCAGCGAGCTTCCCCCACGTTACATTTCGGTAAATAACGGCAGGAATCAGGCCCAGACCTCTTAACTGTTAATTCTGGTTCACCTCTTGCATGTAACAGTATCTGTCAAAAAGATTTTGGAAAACTGTCCATCTCTGGTAAGAGATAAAATCTTGATTAATAAAAATAATTTAAAGCCGAGTTCGTTCTATTGGAAAGAGAGGTCATTGGCATGACGGTGTCAAGAAGCCAATATTTTTCAAACACATGGTATTCTTAGGGGAAATCAAAGCAAAGTCTGTACAGAGTCTCCTGCCAAGTGAGCTAACAACTCCATTTAACAAAACAAGATCATCCCGATGCTTAGAAGGATTCTTTCCTTAACAAATAAAAATCAAAGCAAAATGCAGACCAAAGTAAAATCACTCATATGATCAAAATCAGAGGCAAAGGGAGAAACTGTGCATGTAGAAGAAAGGCAGTGAGGGGCTAAGGAGGGGGAGTTGTGCTTTCAGTGAGCAAGACAGTGAATGGAAACGCTCAACGATGAAAATTCGGTTATCTGAGCTTCTGTTCCGTTGTTGCGTGACTTACCGGTGGGCTGCTTAACAGACATGGGGCTGCAGAGCTGCTCAAGCTGAGAAAGGTGAGAGAAAGGCTCCGTAGGAGTTGAAATGTTCTTACTCAGCCTGATTGCCCCTTCATTTGCAGCCCTCCTACATGTGGGCGCTTTCCCTGCTGCCAGCTGTCCGGGTAGCGCTGCTCCAGCCGCCTCATCCGAGAGCAGCCAGAGACTCGATGCGTGAGCCACAATAACCAGCTCGCTCCTCCTGTCCGTGCAGATCTGCAAACACCACGGGGCTTGGCAACTTTCTCGTTTAGGAATACCTTTCCCCCCCAATCCAAAACCCAACAACCTGTAGAGGGCATTCCCATACAGGACTAAGCTTGTACTTATGGATGCTAAATACTCTTCCACCTCTAATTCAGATGGAAGGTGGTGTAAGTGAGGGTTACCTCCAGCTAGGTTTGGAGACCACCTCTCTTAATTCTCCAACTGAAAGCTAAAAACCCTTTGCCTCCAATTTCCCTCATTCAAGTTACCAGAGGCTATGTCTAAGAAGCAAAAAAAGTCAAGATGTGCTTCTGCGGATATGAGGATGTGTATATGTAGCAGATTAACTAGCTACATGACAATGTGCATTGGAGATGAAACCAAAGCAAATGCCAGCATGATATATTGTGTCAGTAACATCAAAGGAGAAGGGGAGGGGAAGTGAGTGTGAAAATCAAACAGAGTGCTCGGGAAAGAAAGCTAATTTTGAGTTTGATGTGCACGAGTGACACTCATTAAAAACTGACGAGTGCATGTTAGAGGATGCCACCTGGGATTATGCAACTGCTAATTAACATTTAACACCATTTTCTAACCTTATAAAATATTCTTAGCCTGCTGAAGGCTTCTTCATAACAAGCACACTGGAAAAAGGGAAAAAAAAAAAAACAAAACACAACACCCAGCACCTAGCAACAGCAAATCGAATGGGAAAACTTTACAAACTTTATAAAGCAACATAAGCATGAGGGGCTTGCTTAAAGGGACACTTCTGAGCCAAGCACAGGTTATTGCCAGGTGAAAACCTGTCTGTGACTCTGCTCCTTCCCAGCTGGGGCACGCAGGTGACCCCAACAGGGACGGGTACCGCTGGGTGGGCTCGGGGCAGCCGTGCCTCCCCGCTGCAATCTGCCTTGAGATTTGGCATGAGCCTTGTGATAGCTGCTGATTTTTCCCCCCAAAACCTGTCTCCTGGATTTACTTCACTACCTGAGAGCTGAGTTGTGGTTTCTGGTCCTGCTGGTAACAGCGGCCAGAGGAAATGCAGAGTCCAAGGCACTAGTGTCTGTTCTTTCTTTAGGTTCACGGGGCTTAGAGGTCCCAAAATAGTAATTTTGAGAGATAGGATAGGAAACAGCGGAGAAGAAAATAACTGAAAAGAGCAGGAGCAAAAGTAGACAGAAAGCAGATAAGATGACAACCCAACCTGAGCCTGGTGGAACGGATCACAGCAGCGAGATGAAAGGGGAGCGGCTGCTGATTCAGCACCAGCGTAGGGAGGCTGGGAACTCGCACTTCAGAGCCTTTCGAAAAACGAAGCCTGAAGCAACAAAGTTTATAGAATACATTTGCTTTCAGCTCTTTATGCTGTGTGTTTACGTTGCGCATTTCATAGTTTCAACAAAGAAAGGAGACCAGACGGACAACCCAAACAGAGCTCGCGGCCGCACATCTCCCCGCGGGAGGACAATATGGATCTTCGCAGCCCCCCGACGTTTGTATAAACCCAGGAGCCTTCCAGGCTTTTACATGCCCCTGAAAGAAAGTGTTTCTGTACAAGATAAACATCTCGGGCCGTATGTATACTTTATGAGAAAAGATGGCCCAGCGATATGGAAGATGTGGCCCCAACTGCAGAGCACTGAGATATTTAAAGGGATTTTAATTAAGGCATTGGTATTCAACCAGCGTGCCCCCGAGGATTCTTGTGTCTTCCTTCACGTGCTTCCCGATGAACGTGCTAATTGCATGGTTAAATGATTCCCACTTAGGCAACACAGAGATTCTCCCCCTTTTCACTGGATACAGATTCACTGGGATTGGCTTTTACACGTAATTCTGCACTGAAGTAGAAACCTGTTAAAAGGCAGCAATACCTCCAGCACTTTCAGACGTGCTGCTGCCTCCCCATGTTCCTTAGGTTTCACAGGTAACAATAGCTATTAGTGAAATGTAATTTATTTATGCACAAAAAGTTATGATGTATTTTCTTGCAATCAGCAATAATCAACAGCTATACGGTATTTTTATCCTCGGTAACGAATAACAAGAAAACATGAATACGGGGAAGAATGGGGATATAGAAAAAGATAAAGGGTATTTCTCGAAAGGAGAAGTGTAGCAGAAGGAAGAAAAGGGGCTCAGTAAATAAGCAGCAGTGATGTTCCAACCACAGCTACTTCCCCAGACAACAAAAAGCCCAAGACGAGAGAAGACAGGCGAGTAGCATGAGATGCTTGGATCAGGAGCACTACTGTCCTAGAGCAAGTAATAGAACTAGAAGAAAATTATTTTTAAAGTAAGAGGAGAGTTGTTCTTTCTTGCAAAATCTGAAGCAGTGCACATCCAGATGTTCTGCTCAGGACTGCCCAGCCCTCCGTCATCCGTTCGGCTTTCGGTGGGCAGGAGACGGGGCAGCGCTGGAGTTAGCAGGGTTGTATAGAGTAGGACATGACAGCTCATCCAAACCCAGCGGGCACAGCCTGCGCAAACTGTAGAGACGATCTGTTCTCTAAATAGCAGATGAAGATGTCGACATACACAGAAGATTGACTAGGATATGTATTCTCCTGGTGAATAAGAACATTTTCCTTTTAACGGCCCAACTCAAGCAGTCACCTGCTGTATTACAGTAAGCAGTTTCATGACCAGCATCCACATTCATGGCTGAGCGTGGCTGCACTCAGTTTTGGATTTACAAACAGCATACATCGTGCTGGTGTCCTCCTTATCAACAGTATCACAGAATCACAGAATCGTCTAGGTTGGAAGAGACCTCCAAGATCACCTAGTCCAACCTCTGACCTAACACTAACAAGTCCTCCACTAAACCATAAAAACCTACATGGAGAAAATATAGAAGGTAAAAAATGAACTTCAGGTTTTTAACGTTTTTAAGGGATTATCTTTTACCATTACCATTGTTTTAAAAAGTTAAAAACCACTTCTGAAATGGCCCCTGTTTAAAATGTAAAAATACGCTTTCATATTAAGAGATACTTATTTAGCAGGAAACCCAGAGAGATAAAGCTCACTGATTGCCATGAACTGTCATCTTCATAGGAAAAAAAAGATCAAACACAGACTTTAAAATCTGCCCAAAGCTTCTAACCCTTAAGCTAATAAAAGGAAAACAGTAAATCAGCTTTAAAAATATACTACTGAAAACCTTATATTCCTAGAAGAACATGTATCTGAAAATTATTATAGCAGAAATATGAAGAAGAAAAAAAAAAAAAAAAAGACCCTATCTTATACGCCAGCAGGAAATAGAGCAATTAAAAAAAGAAACAGGCTTGAAAAGCCTATTCAAAGAATGGGGGAGTAGGTTATTTTGATTGCCAGTATGCAAATTAGGAAGGATAAAGATAAATGGCATACAGGGATGTGAATTTTATTCTTGAAAAGAAAAAGAAAACTAACACTCTTTTGCCAGAGCCCTTCAATACATGAATTTTCTATTTATATCAAAGCACCATTTTAGGGTTTTTCTTATTTCTCAGCATTTCAGTTTAAAAAGACACTGCTATTGACTTTGGGGGATACTCAGAGCAGGTGGTTTGTTTTAAGATCATTGTCAACAACTGGTCGTACAAAAGCTGCTGTACTTGCCCGTGCTGCCTTGTCCACGTGCTTCTGCCTGTACCTGAGGCAAACCAGAGCCAAAGGACAAGCCTCCAAATGCACCTTCTGCAGCGCAGTGCTGATTGCTCTGCCCACCACCTTTGCCAGGTGTTTCGAAGAGCACCAAATCTAAGATGTGTTAGAGTAATGGAGAGCTACACCTGCATAGGCAAACACGATCAGACTCACCGCCAGGAGAAACAGTCACAGATTTTTGCTGTTTTCCTGTGGAACCCAGGGAAATCTCTGCTCGCTCTCCAGCTGAAACGCCTCTGTAACACCGGGCAGGCAGCTCAGGCTCGATCACCTCCTCCCAGCTCTACCCCGGGTTTACTTGCAGTTAATGTGAACATCATTTGGAGGGGGGGGGATTTCCATTCTAATATGGTAAATAGGAATTTGTGTAAACCCCTGGCTGTGCCGAACGAAAACTCATAAGATTTGTCCAGTGAGCATAAACAACGAAGAGGTTTTGCTACCGGAAGATAGAAGAAGTTACAGTCATTATTGTGTTTCTTGTTGTATTCGAGTGGACTTGCATAAAGCCAGAGTTCCTAAAAGGAAACCTAATTTGAATTTTCTACTCTTCAAGAAAAAGTAGGGACAGCATAAAAATGTGATTCCCTTCCATCTCAAAACCTACAGTAATGTTAAAATCAAAACACAGCATTTCTATAAGTGATGGGTTATACCAAATCATGAAAGAAAAAAGATATCCCGGTTTACAAAGAAGCTCCAGTCAATAAAGCCGAGGTGCTTTGTATAATAGTATTTACTGTCTACAGCAGGGATAAATTTCATTTTGTTTTTAATTGCTAAGCCATAAAATCTCCCTCAGATTTATGACTTGTGCAATAACAAGGAGGGTGAGAGCTTAAACCCTCCCTGCTTTCCCCATCACCAGCAAGAAGTGAGCTTGATATTTCTGAATGCAGCAGGGTATCTTACTGTGATTCACTCCATTTTTCATTGTCATTGTCATAAACTCCATCTCAAGCAGGGTAAAAGCAAAATTGTTTTTTGGCCATGCACGAATCATTTTGGATAAGAAAACAAAGCACGTGCGGGCGCACACGCAGCGATAACCAACGTCGACGACGGACACACAGCCCCTGAAACCAAGTATGGGTCGCCTTCAGGTTTTCCTACGAGGTCTTACCCATCCTTGATTTCTGGAGCCATGGGGAGGTGTTGGTGGAGCTGCTGCACCTCTGCCGAATCCAGCGCGGGGGGCGGCGATGAGCGCGACGTCTGTCTGCACTAATTCCTTACGGATTGATTATAAAACAAAGGGGTTTGGGCCAAGAAACACATATGCCTGATCTAATGACTTATAGTTCCTGCACAACATTCCTCTTACATCATTTGTACTGTCTCCGCTGCACTTTACTGGGACTAATAAACATTCCACACTTACTCTGCAATGTATTTGCTCCCTGCAAGACAGCCGAGTTTCTATTAGCATGTAAACTGCACACTTGCCAGTCAGGCTAACATCATCAATCTTGTCCCAGGCAGAGGAGCTTGTAGCCTCTTACAATATTTCTGGGATTGCACTTTTAAGTTATTCATCCACTTATTAAAAGAAAAAAAAAAGTGGAAGATTTCATCTCTCGGCTTTAAAAATAGGACATATTAGTGGAAAGAAAAAGGATCACTTGAGTTATTTTTAAACCCACACTTGAATTTTTTAACCCAGAGGAATCCATTTTTATGTTTCCCAGAAGAATATATTACAATTTCAGCCCTGCTTTGAATTAAGAAAGCAGAATGAAGGAATTAAGATTTTTTTAAAATAACTATTGAAGCCGTGCCGTGGATTCCTGTGTTTATGTTCTCTCTTAACAAGGACTAGCAACTCAGCGCCTGAGGAGCAGAACAAATTAAGTGTGTACCGTATTAACACAGCTCCTTACTGGGGGCTGACAAAGATTCCTGCCAGCCCCTGCACTGCACAAGGACAAACTTCTCCACGCCCCAGTCCCATCATTTTGCATTGCTTAAAAAAAAGAAGAACTTTTTCATTTTCTCTAAAGAGGAAGCATTGCTACCTTTATTTTGCAGTAAGGAGAGAAAGGCAGGGAAAGATTATGAGCCTCATTGAAGACTGTACAGGAAGACTATCAAAATAATAAAAAGACATTACATTTCAATTCCACTTCAGACATCTTAGAACCAGCCCCTAAATTCCTCTGGAGGATTTGTGAATGAAGAATCTCAATACACGGCCTATGTGTGAATTAACGTGAGACTTCATTAAACGGAAGGAAAGCTGAAACCCAAAAGATTAGACCTCCGAAATATTTGCCATTTCAGAAGCTCTGTTCTTCAGCAGCGCTGCCTCCTAGCAAAGCTTTTCCAGATGATACTTCACAAAGTGAACATTGCTCATAATGTGAACAAAAGCCTGCGCTGTTAGGAGGGGGGAAAAAGCATGTACATTATTTCATTCTGAAGAGTGGCTGTTGTACAGCAATTACTTTGCATAAAATCTTTCATAATGAATTAAGAACACAGAGTCAGGGCAGCAGCCAGTCTGACAAAACAGGCAATCCATCACAGCAATGATTCATAAATTAAATCATCCCCAGCTAAGGCCTTCGCATATCACTGTGTAATAGCTCCTAAGGAGTCATTATGGATATTCTGTCAATAATGCATAAACTTCACGACCCTTTTAACTCCAGCCGCCCCTCGGATCCCACCCGTGACAGCCCATCCATCGCTCCTTCCCCCTGCCCGTGATTGCCACGTGCTGATTTCTCGCCCCCACGGAGCCGGTGGCAGTGATGTCAGTGCTGTCAGGGATCTTCAGCCACAGAAACCAGCCAAAATTTTGGCAAGTAAAGAAAATTCAGACCCAGCGAGTGTGCTGCCGGCGATAAAACTGGAGAAACAAATGGAATTAAGCATTAAATAAGGATTTTATTTGTGTTGACAAAGCTCTGCCCAAGCCATCATTTGGGGGAAACACGGCGTGCATGCAGAGGTGGTCTTCTGCAATCTGTTTAACCGCTACCGATTTACCAATCGTTCTCATTTTTCTGCTTTCACATCATGTCTTCACACACAATTTCTCTGGTAAGGATTGACAAAGCCAGAGGAGCAAGTCCCATTTCACACGGCCTGTGTGACTTGGTGGGTTTCTGCAGTGGTTCTCCGTGGTGCCCCAGTTACCAGACCAAAGGAGGAACTGCCCGCTTCGTGCCGAATGCTGCCACAGAGGAACCAGTGGAAGGCACCTCCTGTGGCACGACCTAGGAGGTGTTTCAGCACTTACCGCCAAGGAAGGGCACTCTTCAAGTGAAGATGCCTGACAAATAACACCAGGGTTTGGTTTAGAAGCAAGTGAGAAAAATAATTATATATATATATATATATGTGATATATATATATATATCCCTCTCTTCGCACAATGTACATACAAGAGAATTTCTACTTATGATAAAACCTCTGCGTCAAAATAGTTAACAGTTTGGAATTCTACTTGAAATAACCTAAAACTACAATTTTGAGTTTATGCTCAGACGCCCTTTACTATGTAGCCTACCATAAAGCAGCGCAATCTGTAGCAGCACACCTCTAGTAAAACAGACTAAAATACAGCCTGCCTCATTACTGGAGCTTTTGCAATTTCATTGCTATTCATCTTACACCTTGCAGAGTTCACTCGCAGATCAGTCACATCAATTATTGCTTTATGCTACGAGACTCTGATATTACCTTACGGAAAGCTCTGTGCATCGCCATTCAGAGGCTGGCAAGGTGCAGTCGTGACTTAAACATTATCATTTAGTTTTCACACACAACAGGAAACCTATCATTGTGAAAATGGGTAATCAGCCAAATAATCTTGCACACGCTTCAATTACAGGTTTGCAGCTTACGGTTCTAAAAACTGAGCGAACCTGTATTTTTTCAACAGTAAATATTAATTGTGGTTTACTGGAGTCTTCAAGAGAAAAAAAAAGAATGAGAATGAAATGAAGAACACGTACGCTGCGAGAAACCATCCGTACTGGGGTACTTTCCAGCATTACTCTTCAGGATGGTTCAGATATTTCTCTTTGAGGGATTTTATGCATGGTAAGCAGTAACAGTATCCAGAAATATTTTCATTGCACCAGCCTTCTGGATCCGCTGGGATAAATCACCTCTTATAATAGTAGCACCAAATACTTCATGTCATTTTAAACCTCTGGATGCCTAAACCCATCCTTTACTTCACTAGTAATTACTTTTTTAGAAAAAAGAAATATTACCTGCTTGACAATTTAAGCCAGCGGTGACACATTAATCTTTCCCTTCAGGTGGTGGCTCAGATTGATCTCCCCTCCTAACGACGGAGCCCTGGCGTGGGGACACCGCCGGCGAGGCACCCGGCACTGCCTTCAGCCTGACACCAGCAAGGTCAAAGAAATGCCCAGATTTGGTACAAATACCCATTTTTTTTTCTACCGCTGTGCAGGAGGACTCCAATAAACATTTGTTTTTATTTGTGAGGCGCTTCCAGGAGCCCTGACCTCTCCCACCGCCCGCTACCGCGGTGCGCTGCTGCTGCCACCGAGGCTCCCTCACCCTCGCACACACAGACACAGACACGTCTTTAACAGGACCCAGAATACCCTGAAAATCACCATTTCTACTAGCAGTGTTTCTGAGAACTGCGAACTCGTCAGCTCCTGTAATTCCCATTAAAAACAAGGCAGGTTTTCTATGGACGCGAGGGGTTTAGAGCAGAAGCTGCCTTTGAACTATGGGACACGCTCAGGCACAGCCGTACCGTCACGGTGTCAGCAGTGGGCTCAACAGGGACATGGCCTCTGGTGATGTGAACAACGAGTAAATCTACCCAGAGGCAGCCAGGAGGACGAGCCCAAGCTGAGCATCTTCCCAGCACCACACAGCAATGGGACACAGAAGGACACGGCATTACACGAGGCATTTACACCAGCATCACCGTTCAGGTTGATCTGTTTCCTCCCCAGGGCTCGAATTTTACATCTGATGCAGCTGCACAGGCACTGAAGTCTCCTAATTGCTGCTCTTAGACTACTGAGCTGGCATTAAAGTACACACAGAGAACTTTTTTAGGATTGTTAAGTGGGGGAGAGGCAGCCCTGCACTGCAGGGGGAAGAGCAGCAATGCTGCAACCCACCTAAAGCCCTCCTGTGCCATGCCACAAGGCACTGCCATGAGCAGAAGGTCGTGAGGGTGACGAAGATTTTGTTCAACTTTTTGGTCTGTCTACCTTTTCACATGTGTTTCTCCTCAAAACACATCCAGGCTTTGTTGGAAATGGAGCCGGTAGTCCTCAGGTGGGTATGTGGGGAAGGATTTTGTTGTTCTTCGTCTGTGGTTGTTTTTATTTAATATACAAGTACACAAAATTTTTAGGGTTAGGGCTTTAGGGTTTTTAGGGTTAGGGTTGTAAGGGTTTTTAGGGTTAGGAATCTGACTTGTATCTTATAGCCTCACAGCTCTATAATCCCAGCTGCTCTCAGGCTAACCCTGGGTGCAGTTCCTTTGGTGTCACCTGCGGCTCAGCACCAGGCAGCTGGCGCTGAAGGGCGAGCACTGACGTGGCCGTCACGCTCTGCGATGCAAAGACCGAACAAGAAGCTACAGACCATGTATTTTGTTGGGGCAAAGCTATTCTTTGTATTACTTTCAGTACCTCATTCTGTGCGCCCATTTGTATGAGGAAGAATAGCTTCATACAGTCGATATAATTTCAAGCATTATTTGGTGAAAAATTACGTCTGCGGCTCAACTACGTGTTGAATTGAGTTTCCTGCAAACTTGGATCAAAGAGATGTTTATGCACCTGAAATGTAAGATAACCAATTGCATTGAAACGTAACCACTTGACACACACAAACTGCTTGGGTTACTTTGAAGAATGCAATAAGAACACGCTCAGAATACGAATTTTCTTTTCACTGACTGTACTGCGCACCCGATGCGCGGCAAACCTTACTCCATCTCTTTGTTGTGTGCGCGTGGTTTCTTATTCAGATTAGAACAGGAACGCAATCTACTGGCTTCATGTCTTTACTTCTTAGGTATTGACTTTTTTATACCCTTACCTAGCCTAGTTCCATTTATTAGGAGCGTATAAAAAAAGATTGCTTCCTATAACTCTTCTTCTAACAGTGCCTCCAGCCTGAAGGCTTCATAAAGTTATAAGCAAAGATTTATATGTGATAAATTATTGAAAATGAAAAAGGTCTTAAATAAGTTCTATCTTCAAAAAAAAGTAGTATATTTCAAATAACAATGACTTTTCTAGTGAAGAGGAAGATAAAAGAGTATTTAACAGGTATTCTGATACCATAAACTAGAAGGCAATATTTGCATGTTCAGATATATTACAGAAGAAGATGCTAACTCAAATCCTACATTAAGAAATGACTTACTATTGTAAATTAGAATTCCAAATAAAATAATAAAGTGACGTACAGCTACACAATCTAGTTGGTAAAGCAATTCACTTTCAGGTATAAAAAATAAAACCAACGAGGCAAAACAAAACATATGCATATTAGTGTTAGAAGCATGAGAGGGAATACTAGAGCTGAAATCTCCTGCCTGTGTAGCAGATACCTTCTCTCTTAAATATCCACTTCTTGCTTTCCCCCAGGAGTCCTAAATCCACACCCCATCACTCAGTTCATAAAACAGGCACAGCTTTCTTACTGAGAAGCTACTGACGAGATGAAATCCCACTTATAACGTGTGGCGTCCTGCTTTATTTTCTACCACAAGTTGAACAAAAATTAAAAAATATATATTATAAAAATATTTGATATACTAATCACTACTATATCTGAGTACCGAATGAGTGTCAAATGTACTATTTTTAAAGACGTAAAACACATCTTCTCTAAATTACAGAGGGAAATCGAAGCACGGTGACATGAACAAATCTTCCTGACCTTTTGCTGTACATTCCCTTCCTTTTTCCAGCTGCTTCAGAAAAGCAGAGGAGAGAGGGCAAGTCTTCCTGCTCTTAGTGCAGATCCACAGTTCCAGAGCCAGCCTGAGCTGTAGCACAGCATTATTATGGCAGCAGAGAGATCTTTGTTCATCTCGGTGCCAGCCCAGGCTATCCCACACTTACCCGTCGGCACGTGTACCTGCTACATTCATGCATAGTTTTACCGTGTTACAAACACATGAATAGATCACAAAGCTACACTGCTCAGATTCGTTATACTGGAAAATAACTCAAGAGAATCAAATTCCAAATATGATTCTAAAAACTACTATCATGTGTGCTTCTACTGCTTTAAATGTTTTTATTTCAAATGATAATAAATCCATTTTCACTGTACTGGTAGTTGGCTTTGTCTGAGTAAGCGAGTTAGAATCAGATTTTTTTGATACTTTAAATTACTTCTGTATCTTTAAGCTGTAGGACCTACAAAGGCCATAAAACCGTCCAAATGGAATTTATACCCATATTACACAAATAACACCTCAAGCATAGAAGCCAAAATGAGAACAGCACTTTCCCCAAAACAGGGATGAAATAATATTGAAATAATATAACACAAAAACCACATGGGCAGTGTTTTCTGAATTACAAAGTCTTAAAAACTTGCACTATTGTTTTATTAAAAAAGCTTAAATTTGGTGTATTGACAGGAAAACATACTGAAAATTTGCTTTCATTTCCAATGCATGGAAGAAAGATAACGGTATAAGACAAAGGCTATAACATGGCTCCATCAGTAGGATAATTGCAAATTCAAGTTTCGGTATGCACTTATCTTAAAAACAATAAATTAACACAATTTTATTACTGCTAAAGAGCAAGTTACCACTTCAGTCCCCGTGACAAGTTACTTTCCCTGCTATAAGGCAAGAACGAGCCATAAGGCTCGCATCTCAACCAGCGCGGGGACGTGAGACTTGCTGAGAAAGCTGATACTTTGCACATCTCTCGGCAAAGTTCTCAGAGAATCACAGTGCACAGAAACATTTTAAAAATGCAATGTAAATAACCAGGCACCAGTGTATAAACACCAAAAGGTGCCTACCAGCAACTTGTGTTAAACACAAAGCAGAGGCACAGAAGGCACGTTGCACGGCGGGTTAGCAAGGGCAGGGAGTGGTGCCCGTACACCTGGAGCAGATTTCAGCTGCCTGGGTTCTGTTACCTTACGAATTCCAACAGGAAGACAGAAGTTTGGTATTGAGTAGGACGTTGGTTTCATGTGCCTGCTTCAATCGGTTGTGTTGGAAATGAGAAGTACTCTCGTACTCAGGAGGCTTCTTCCAAAAACTATAGCAAGGAACTGTGCCAGGCAAAAGGGCTGACGGCGCATCCTGTACCTCTGGTCGCTCGTTTACAAAACAGGAAGGAATGAAACTGAAAATACAACAATACTCTGAAAATGAAAAATGTGCAAGGACTTACATGAGGTGGTTGGCCTGTGGCAGCAGAAAATTGGATGTGCTTCACCAGACTGCCCCAGCAAGCAGCACTCCCACCTAACAGCAACTTCTGGCCGGCTGCTACGGCCCCAGAAGGACCCTTTCTGTCCTGCCTCAGGATGCTCGCACGAGCACAAACTCATGTGGCTCCTGGGAACACAACAGAACCCCTTTGTACTTCAGGGCTTAGTTTTCCTTTCTGGCTTTGCGTGCCGCTGACTGCGCTCCACACAGAACTCCCTGCAAGTCAGATTTGCTTTTTGCATTTGAAAAAAAAAAGAATATTAAAAACACAAATATTTTTTCCCTACAATTGTACATTTTTGTACCAAAAGAGCTGTCATAAACTTTGTGAATGTTGAAATATTGTTTCTCTTCATAAAAATGGTGCTCTAGGAGATGCACAGGAGATCCCCAGGTTCCCAGGAGATCTCTAGATTTACCCTGCACAGTCTCTTGGCTTCCTCCAATTGATTTCTGTCAGCCTGGCAATTTCATTCTGATTCTAAAAACCTTGATTATTTTTTAGTTCCTTGAATATATTACTGGCCATGAAGACCCTGCTATCAAAGCTTCCCTAAAGAGTATGGTGGATTTGCTTAGCCCTGAGAAAAGCTTAACTCCCATTTCCAGGAGCGTGCTGACTGCAGAGCTACCAGGAGCAAACAGAATCTATTTTAGTTTCCCCCATCAGCAGGTTGGACTGTGAAAACATGCAGAAAGTAGATCTGCAAGTGAGAAGGTATCATCACCGCATACTTATTTTCAGGATAGTGCCAGGCTTTAATATCTTCATAATCAAGATTTACCATTTAAAAGCTGCCCTGAGCTATTGCCAGTTTATAGTGGACACCCACACTGAGCAATAATGGCTTGTAAGGTGATAAAAGATTTATTCTCAATATAAATATGCTTACTGAAACAGCTTTTCTTAAACCTTTATTTATGAGCCACATCAGCCCAATAAATAAAAGGAATTTTTTCTATGTATCAGACTTTACACTTTGCTTCATTTCCTACAAAGATTACAGAACATCATTGACACAAAGATCACATTTAAGGCCTGCATATATTACAAAACAATTTCAGAGAAAAAAAGTGCTATTAAGAAAGGTACTTCTGCAGCAATGTCACTCTGTGTGCCCACATCCAGCTCTAAAATGCACAGATGGAGCTCAGACTTCAAAAGGAAGAGGCCAGTTGATGGACCTTCTAGAGATATTTACCCAACAAAAGCATTTCATAATAACCCCCTCGGCCTTAAGATATCATCTTTATAATGGACTGAAAAAACCCTGGGCTTCAATATTCACATAGCCATAGACCGGGTTGTTTGGAAATTAATAAATAATACGGCCACTAGCAACACACTATTGATTTTCTGCTGAATTTGTCTATCTCCTCAGAATTTTAAGAGCTGTTTAAACAGATATATCCATTATGTGCTGGAAGGAATTTTAAAACACCCCAGTAAGGCTGCAGTTGATGACATATTGACAGTATCTCAGACTGAAATAATTTGGGGCACTCCGCTTATGTCGTCCGCAGATACGGAGCCAAAAAGATCCAGCTGAAGGGCAAAGCGAAGGGCGAACGCCTCCAGCGCTCTCCAAGAGCAGCTCCACTGCACCAGCCCCGCTTCAACCCTTGGCCATCAGCGAGTGAAGACAGAAGCAATTCCTGTTATCAACCGTATAAATAAAATTATTAAAGCACCAGACTTTTTCCATCCAGAAGAGTGCCCTAAGGACCGAGATTTTAACTTTGCTGCTAAAGAACTGAGCAGTTCTTATCTCCGTTTGCTAATACAAACAGATACCTTCGCTAATTCCCCAAAGCAGCTCCCAGCTCCTTGGCGAAGCTTTCCTCAAGTTCTCTCCCCAGCTCTGCTCCTGCTGTGGCACAGTTTAAGAGAACATTTAATGCAGTAAGTCTTGAAGGTTTCGGGTTTTCCATTTGAAGTGTAGGACAGCAGAACATTGTCACCTTGCTAAAATAGAATGACATGGGTCACATCCATATACCAATCCCCTGGAAACTAAGGTAATTTTTTATTATTATTAGTAGTAGTATTTAACTTTTAATGCACTAGTTTAATAGAAGAGCGTATTAAGAGTTTTGGTTAAACTTTGACAGGAGTCTAAAACAAGCACATGTTAATCAGTGGCATAAAACGTTCAGTCTTGCACTGTTCCTATTTTCTGCTCCTTTGCTTGAGCAGAAATGTTTTCCTCATTATGGTCTTGATTAAGAAGTTTGATGTGCTGACCTTGAATATCAAATTAAGCTCCGTGCTGCAAGCAAAGCATCCTATCTTCTCTAGTGGCTTATAAACTCATTAGACACTTCAGACATTGTTTTAAAATTTGCTGACACTAAATCCATTTACCAGGGAACAGAACCGCCACGATTTACGAAAGGCAAATTTGCAGCTAAGTGAAACACGCGATCTGCGGGTGATTTCCACCAGGAATCCCTTCCATCTCGGTTTGCCTTGTTTTTAAAACAAATCCCTATTAAATACCAGGCCGTTAATTATCTTTTCATTTTCCAGTCAAATGATCAATACAAAAGAGCAGACAGCCGTCTGACAGCTGCCGCGGCAGATCCGAGGCTGCAGCCCTGAAAGGCGGCGTTTTCCTGGTGCCGTATGGCTCGAGACACTTGTGTTGTTCACCACGCACAAGTTCAAAAGGAATAATTTCAGTGTAAAAGTTCACTCGCTGCTATAGAGTGAAAATAATTCATTTCAGATGCCACTTCTTTCTGAAGCTGCTCTATCTGAATTTTAAATCTTTTCGCCATATATATTCCCCGAGGGCACGCGGAGGGAATCAAGGCTCTTTTTTGCTTTCATGAATTCTAGACTTTGACAAGAGTTCACAGAGAAAAAAAAAAAATAACTTCTGAACATCCGTCAAGCCCTGTGTGCCTGGTCTTTGCTTAACACGCTTTGTTTTCCTTTTGGCAGGGTGTGTTTTGTTTGCATTTAAAATGGGGCGTTTGATATCAAATGCGAGTCATTAGCTAAAAACCACCTCCACCACCAACCTGCATCTCGTCTGGCACACAGGGTAAGAGTCATAAAAGATAATTAATTCAGTCGTTGGTAAAGACACTTAAAGGGAATGTCAGGATGTAAAGCCCGCTCAGAACAGGAAGGAGGGATGGGGAGAGGGAGACATAGGGAAAAATTTATTACTGGAGTGAAATTCTCACCAGACTAATTTATCCGATATAAGGAAAAGTATATGTCGCATGCCCTCCCGCTGACAAGATTTAACTAAGCAGATACACTGCAGAGGAGGGGTCACTATGAGGACACAGAGGCACCTAAAAGACCCAGCAGCCTCCCCTAAATACTCGGCTGAAATTATTCTCTCATCCTGCACCTGGTGTGCGACACAACAGTCTCAAGCCGTATGGCACCAGGGATGCCGATGCGCGCTTCTGCCGCCATCCTGGCCAAGAACCCAGAACAGCAGCAGCTGCCACGGGGACGTCTCTTCCTTCACATTGAGCGTTGTGCTAAATACTGGGGGTCGGCGCAGCTGTACGCAGCCCAGCTGCTGCGTGGAGGCTGCCTGCCTCATCCCAAGGCTGTTGGGGAAGGAAGGCTGCTGTCAGGCTTGGGTTACTTGTGAGAAGGGGATCCAAATCCAGATTGGTAGACACGGTGCTTAACCTCAAATGCAACCTTGAGTACAAAACCACTTTTTTTTTTATGGAGCGCAGCTTAAAGTCAATTCTGGCTCAAACACAAATTTCAATATGAAATACAAATATAAGTAAAAAATTGACATTGGGATAGAAACTATGTACAATGCACAGGACCAAAATATTTATTTAGGGAGTGATTCAAATTGGCCTGAAGAAAGAAACTAGGATCAACAGAACCCGATATTACTGTTCAGTTGGCTCCTCTGTTCCTACAACTGTTCAAGGAGAAGCTGGCTTCTCGATTCCTACAACTGTTCAAGGAGAAGCAGATATATCTAATGTCGACATTAACTGCTGGAGCTGCAATTCAAACCAGGATGGCAAGGTGGAAATAGGGGTCACGAGTTGACCTTGTAAGTAAAGAAAATAGAGAGTGTAATTTCAGTCCAGAAAAGACCAACATGCAAATATAAAAGGACAACAAAAGGACTTTAGCCTGCATTCAAGCTGACATTTCTAAAATTGATCACAGAACTGTAGGTATTTAAAAACTGCCATGCAGCTACCACCACCAACGAGGAATGTGAACTTCACTAACCCGAGTAAAGGGAACCTAAATAAAATCACCAATTATAAGATGAGATGAGAAAAGGGAAGAGACCCCCAGCCACTGCTGCTGTGTCTTGGACCAGAAAGTAAAAAGGAGGAGAAAGAACCACACTCAGCACCGAACTGGGGGGATGTTAATGTTAGTAAACCTCTTCTGCTGCCACTAACCTTTCCTTGAGCTGATATGATTGGCTTTAACAGGCAACGACAAAGAGGTCTGTGTTTTGCATTTGGCCGCTGCCCATTTGATAAAGAACAAGCAGTGTTCAACTAATGCAACAAGTGTGCTTTCTGAAAACCGGGAAAAACATAACGGTTTAGCTACAGGATTAAAAAAAAGAGCAAAATAGAAAAACATAACATGAGAAGTCGTGTCTTGTGTCCATGCACATAATAGGAAGCAAACTGCTTACTTTTATCTTTTTCTTTTTCTTTTGTACTTCACATACAGCAGCATGTCTCAAATTTTTAAATAAAACAGTAACCAAAAGTACTGTCTTTAAATACACTTATTTTTTTCCTCTATGTATTTTTCTTCTCTCCTCTTTAATGTTATAGTGTTTACATTTGTTGTTCCTGTTAATTTTTTTCTGCTTTTCTTCTAAAAGAGCTTCCCAGGACTCACCTCTCCCATCTTCCCACATTTGCTGCCACCTCACTGCCTGGTGAGACGTACCTGCAGGTGTCTGGCCATGGCTTGCCACTGGCATGAAGTTGCATTGAATTCTTTTTGAAGTGGAGATACAACATTTCTTCGTTTCTCCTCTTTGGGCAACCTGAAGGGTGGTGTGTGTTTATGAGACACCCATTTTTTTGCCCTGTTCTACAAGGAGGCAGGGATTGCACAGCAATTTCTGCTCCGATAACAGCGGGCTGCTTTGCCCGCTCTATGCTGAGAAAAATGTTCTCATTGGCTTGAAAGCTGACAAATTGTGTAGGGAGAGCAATAAGATTCCTTCCCCTCTTCCTTTTTATACTTTTTCTGCTGACTTCCTAAAAAAGTCCACCCAAGAAGTCCAAGATCTATGATATTTTGTGTTCCAAAATGTTTGTTTTAACTAAACACAATGAAAAAACGAAATTTCCATCACAACAGTCAAGGTTCAGTGCATGTTGTAAATCAGAGCTGCCTGGGCATGGGTCATAAAATAAGAGAAGTAATAGTGTTTTAGCCCTTCAACTCTTCATTTCTTTGGATTTATATCTGCTGCTAAACCAGGAAACCAAAATCCAACAGGAAGAGACGAGGAAAACCTTGGAAAAAATGGAGTTCTGCATCCACAGCCAGATGGTTCAACAACAGCGCTGAAAAATATTTAATGACAATAAGATCTGCCACAAAGATAGAAATATGAGAACATAAGGTTTTTAAAGCAATTGCTTAACAAGTTTATAGAGAGATTAATAAGATACATCTGTTCATGCTAGCTGGAAATCCTGTCAGTGGCCCAAGAGCTGTCTTCCAGTCCTAGGTCTGTGTTATTTGATGGGAATCTCTTGGTCTTCCATGCATTAACCATCACCATGCTCCTGCAAGGCAGGGAAACACTTCTTTCCATTTGGCCAAGGAAGGGGGAGACGGAGGGCCCTGAGCAGGAAGGGGAGACCTGCTTCCCCCGTGAGCACACATGCCACACCACAACCTCACGTGGCCTTGTTTCACTCTTTCACATACTGCTGACTGTTTCCTTGTTGAAATGCAGGAAAAGAAGACTTGCTTGTTCCTTCACCGACAGTAAAGCCCCAAATTCCACACTTTTTCTCATTGCCGCGAGCTGTCTGTGTGCTACATGTGTTCAGAATTATCCATCATCTTCCTAAGCATTAGAAACTCTAATAAAACAGTTGTGCTTTCAAAATCTCCCAGGCCTTGCAACCCCATTTCTGTTACCGTTTCACATTCAATTGCGTTAGCAAATACCAGCTGCTTGTTTCCTATCCCTGAGTTAGCACATTTTCAATCCCACCTCCCAGCTCTAGGAGGGATGCTGCGTTCCTCTATAACACAACAACCCCATGGACAAGGACTGCATCCCCCACCCATTTCCCCTTCTCTGCAATGAAATAATGAGCTATTCTCCTACCTTTTCCAAGATCAATGAATCTCAGTCAGCCCTCGTTAGCGTAAGTCTCCTATCAGCACACAGTATGATTCTCTATAAAAATTATTTCCTGAATCCTTCATACTCTTATTAGCAGGTCAGGAGAAGCTCCTGGAGAGTGGGGTTTTAGATACCATTATATAATGTGCAGTTTAGTTCTGCCAAATCAAATTATTTGTCTATTCATCCAAGAGCATAAATTTATATAAAACTTATAATATAAATTAATTTGTTTTCCTGAAATGGTGGGCTGCTCTGTTTCTGGTGGGGGGGAGTGCTGATCAGCAAGCAGGTTTTACTGACAAAACTACAGAAATGAAAGCAACACAGCAAGGACGATCTTGAAATATTCAATTTTGCAAAGAGTTCATCTTCTTAGAGGAATATCTGGATCTTGGGTTAATCCACAGGCAAGCCGTAATTACTTGCAATATAAAGAGCAGCTGGGTTCAGGATGTACCACAGCGTTATTGAACAGCATCCTTTATCTTAAAATACTGAGTGTCAGCATACTGAAGGGGTTTGATTTTCAACTCATGTTGTTCCAGTGCTCCTGTCCTCTCTCACATTTCTCTCTGTTCTCATCCCTTTGCCTTCTCCAAAGGGATGCTCGCAGGGGGACTAACAGGCAGGACAGGAGCAATGCTAAACATGGCAGGAATTCAATTTCCAAGCACGAACCCCAGAAATCTTTGGTGATTTATTTGCACATTGCTTTGCAAGTTGTCAAAAGGGGAAGCCAAGCTATAAGAACTTACGTATCCTCCTATCTCACCCCAAGGAAGGCAGTTTCCTGACGGAAGTAGCAGGCAGCTTACAACAAACTTTAGTTCTAAGCTCATTATAAGGTAATCAGTCAGGTATTTAAAACAGCAGAAAAATCAGCTGCAAAATTATCTAATCCTCCAGCTGCTAAAGATTCATAACTGCCTTCCTCCGTTTTGTAGCCTGATTAAAGCAGCAAGCTTTAAGTCAGAGAAATTCATCTTCTGCCGGTGAGGATTGCTCAGGCCAGGCTGCCGCGGCTCTTTAAAGCTGGCCCGTTTTCACTGCCAGGTAGGCCGGAGTTTGCTAAAAAGGTTAAATCCTCCATTTAGGTCAGCTGAAGTGCAGAGAGATTTTTTTTTTTTTTAAAGTCCTCCAAGGAAATGCCGTATTTCCATCACCTCATCCCTGCCCACATCTGATATCCCTTTCACAGCAACGAGAACCATGACTTTGACTTTCCTGTGTGGCACAGCCGCAGCTTTCTGAAACAGGCTTGGTCATGACAGTCAGGCCAGACCCCCAAAAAGCCACAGAAATTTCAGCTTTTGAGTTCTGGTTTGATCAGGACTAAAACTGCGTTAATCCCTAACACATTTCAACCTGCAGGCTAGATTTCCAGAAGCCTGTGCATACTTCGAATACAACAAACATGATGTGGGTTTTGTTTCTCCTGAAGGATAAAATTCCAATAAGGAAAGAAATAATGAATTTTTACCATGAGGCAACTTTAAGTTAATTTAACAAAATTTCAGGATCAGTGCACGTGGAGTCTCAGACCGTCAACCGTAAAAGCTACGTTCCCTTTACAGCCTTACGCTGCACCTTGGGATCTGCTCATTGTTTTAGTCAACTAAAATTAGTTTGGAAGCCTTTCTTGCATATGATTTTCTCCATTTGTCCTAACTTTACTTGAAAATGTATCCTGTAAGCACTCCTGAATGTGATCAGTGCTTCTGATGCTTTGTTGTATGAAGGCAATCGTTTCAACTTCCTGTTAAGGCCTAGGCCTCCCCGTAATTCACCCTAATTCAGCTCCAGGAGTCTCCACTTTTTTCTGAAGGAAGGAGGATCCCTGGTAGCTCTCTGACCTGCAGAAGGCAGAGATGCCTATGTGCATGCCTTCTGCTGCTTCGCGGCATCTAAAGCTACCGTTACCTACAGTATGAAACGTGTTTTATTTAGAGCTATGAGTAATGCAGACCTCAGTCACCTGCCTTTCTGACGTTCTATTTTTAAGAATCATACATGGTGCCTTTAGGAGCTGGCGTACAACAAAGCAAACAAACTTGAAAGAAGATGGTCCCATCTATGCAATAAAGAGTTTATGTTCAAGGATTTTCATTTCCTCTTACATTAGTGACAGAGGGATAGAAAACGAAATCTGTCAGTAATGAGCGACAGAGAACTGGGGGGATGAGTCTAATTTGAATTCTCATGGGAAATTTAGTTAGAGAAATTAAACATCCACATTTGGATTTTAGCTGTTTAATGGCCAACACTTGCATAAAAGGCCAGAAGAATAAAGTTTTGGGTTCAAAGGCACCCAAAGCCCACAACCCCTGTGCCTCTTACTGACACAATTAGGCTTTTTGTCAAGATGTAACCGCAGTCACCACCCACTGCACTACCTTTGGATGGGATTTCTGAGGCAGCCTGGGCAGAAATCCCACCTACCTGCTGACCAGATCTAACATAATTAAGCTTTAAGAACCAAGGGGGTTGTTTGTACCAACTCCTCCAAGCTTGTGGGGTAAGCTTTTCCTTTGTTTTGTTTATTTTTCCACTCTTGCAATGTTTTGCAATGTGATACGTTTTGAGAAATATAAATATGAGCTGAGGGACAGGAGAAAGAAAAAATCAAGTTAAGTATTGTCCATCACCTCTACAGAAATAAAAAATGATTATGTTTTTTCTGTTAGAACACCAGATTCGGTGCCTTTGAAATACACTTCCAGGGGTGATGGACATCTCAGAGAACGCGGTGACCAGTGAAGGAATAACAAGCAGCAGCAGCCCACAGGCAAGATGCTGCTAAAGGCAGGGTGAGTATGTGCTTGACTAGAGATCAATATGTGCTGAAAACGTGGTGACAGTGCAATGGATTTCAGCAGAAGAAAAAGAATTGTTTAGATAGTGAAATGATGTGCAGGACAACCTGTAAGACCTGGCAATGACCAGGACAAGAGGAAAAACACTAACACGCACTGGAAGTACCAAAAGACGTTCTGGTTAGCAGGGATTTTTTTCCAGACATCTTTAACTCCCTACTCCACAGTCCCAAGATTTTCTAAGCACTTGCAGAGTCTCCCAGAGCAGAGATTTTGAAAGGACAAGTGGAATGGCGCTCTATCAGGATAATACTTTCAGACTTGTCACCACCCGCCTTGCATACTTCTTAAGGGCTGAGTTTTCCTTGGGCTTTGCTCACAGATTGGTGGAAGAAGTGGCATTTGCTTGGGAGGCTTGCAGCCCTCAATGTTACTGAAATTACTTCAGAAAGTGCAAAAGGATATGAAAGCAAAGAGAAAGCACTCACAAAAATGTCAGTACTTGATCTGGGGTTAGGAAAAACTTTAGCTGCATTTTCAAGTTCTACTCCTGGGTGAGAATTTGAGATTTCAAAATATTTTCTGCCTGGAAAGGTTTGCATCTAAATAGCTGTGCTGAGTTTTTCTACATGTTGGCGCAGTTAAGTCTATTTAACCTACAGTCCTCAAGTTTCAGGGAGTAGTTCTAAGTACCAGTGTCCCCACATTTCTGACTTTTATGCTGCGTAGCTCTGGCTCAGTCTGCTGGTATAGCACCAGTGAAAATTGTCGGGAGTTTCTGCAGAGCCATACCTAGAAACCAAGTGCTGGGCATAACGGTTAGCCACAGACAATTGAGCTAATTGAGCATGTTTCGCTTATCCTGTTACTTAAGAGCCAGAGACACAGAGTGTGCTGGTGAATGAAAAGAACATCTGCCTGATAACATCCATTTCGTGTGCGAGTTACAAGTTTTAGAGAGCAATTACACAGCATTTTTGTTTCAAATCCAAATCAGATGTTTAAACCATTCTGTGATTGCACAATTAGCTTGTTTTACGAGGCAACCCAAACATCATTTAACAAGATTTGAGCACCACTGTGTATTTTAAATTTATTAACAAAAATACAGAAGCCAAGCTCCCAAACGTGACAGACAGAAGCAGTGGAAAAGGCTTTTAGCAAGGCAGGGTGGAAAATGCCACCTCCGACAGGCAGTGGTGAGGGAGGACAGCCTTGTTGGGCCAGCACTGCTCCCCACCTTAATGGCAGTAAAGATGCTCACAGCTCTTCTGCTTCACTCCTGAGTGATTATTAAACATACAGTAACTGCTGATGAAATTCTTCATCACTACAAGGCATAAAACTGTTACACCACACATATAGATACGGTAGCACAGTTTAAATAGCTTTATTGCAATCCGTTCCCCTAAATGAAGCTTGCTTTTGTGCTCAATTCTAACTCTCTGGATATACAGGAAAATGATCCACGTTACAAAGTAACCTGGGGAAAAGGCGACAGCTAGAAAGGGACTTTAGCTGGACAGGGTTATTTGCTGAGCTGCAGTACAGCCATGAGTTTTCTTATCCGGACTTTATCCAAATGTAAAAATTAGGAAGGAGAATAAGCCAGATGCTGCCTTGGAGAGGATAGAGGCTGAGTAGACGTAAACATCATTCTGTTACTCAGGAATTAATTCTCACCAAAACATACTTCTGCCACACTGAAATTGTAATATACAGTTTCCAAAGCCACAAAATTTATTCCAAGAGTATTCAGTACAAATTACACCCTGAAAAGAAAAGCTTTGATTTATCACATCTCATTTATATAACCTCCTTCTACAGTCTAAAGCCAATTTAACATTTTCTAACAGAATATTTCCAGTGTTACTGCACTGAATTAAGCAATAAACCTGAGAAGTCAAGACCAACTCAACTCCTGAAGCAGTGGTTTCCAGCAGGGCACCACAAACCAGTCTCAGCGATCATTTGCACCTCCCAGTGATCACTCTGGGAGCTCAAACATCTGAAGCAGTTCTCTCCAAGTCACTGTGCAAAGCAAGAGGGATCCCAGCCCAAGACTTTGGCACAACGGAAGTCATAAACTGACAATGACGGTATTACGAGAAGACAGGTGGCTATCAGGAATTAAGCACGATGTTTATGGCCCAGTCCGGGCATTAGGACTGAGTCAGGCTGATTTGTGAAGGCTCCTTCCTCGAACATCAGGATGATTCTCATCAGCATGGGAGGTGCTGAGTTATTCAGATGCACCACTTAAACTGTATCCACAGGAATTACATTACTGTACGATTTTGCCTGAAGCTTGTCTCACAAAACCATTAGCAGCAAAAAATCACAATCCTTTTCTCTTTGATAGTTTCTTTTAAACTCTTCAACATCACAGAAGCCAGCAGTTACCGCACGTACTTGTGGCAGGCATGAAAAAGAACACGGTAAAGCGTCTTATCACGTATCACCGCACTCATGCCCCGGTGCTCTGCTGAGAAACCACTGCAAAGCACAAGGCACGTGGAAGGGAGCTCAGTGGTGCTGTGGCTTGATGGCACCCAGTGGGAGACGAGCAGGGCTGCTGCCTGAAAAACGTGGCAGAAACTGAGGAGTGCAGGCACAGGGCTTTTGGAGACCAGTGACAACCCCAAACCTCAAAGATAATTAAATCTGAAAACAGTTGCTTACTAATTTGTCTGCCATTAATACTCGTAGTGAAGAGTCATTACGCTGTTCACTTTTACGGTGCAAAAGAGTCTTTCATGGAAGCAGAATAACTTTATCATTCCTCTGTATTTAGGAGATTTGGGGTCCGAGGAACACAAGACTGAAAAACAATGCAGTATGTTCTACTTTTCCTTTTGTTTTGCCACCAAGTACACTTTCGTGGGGAGAGAACTCAGACCTCATCTCCTTTCTACAAGAACTTCAAACATGTATACCATTGGAAATAATCCTGCATTAATACGAACACAGACCAGATGACTGAAAGGTCATCCAGAGCTCTAACTTGTAACACCCTGATTTTCTGGACTTTTGATAGAGGCTACATAAGTATACATAATTTGCAAACTCATTTCCTCCTGAGTCATCTTTTATTTACCTTTTTTCTCCTCGCTGACTTACAGAACTAGCTTTGTGACTAAACAATTTTGGTAAGCTCTGCAATCAACAGGATTAAACAGTGTGTGTTGGGTGAACTACAGACGGAATTCATTTGTCAGATCCCCAGTGCCCCGACTCTAATCAGGGGGTAATAATAAAGCCAGCAGTATTGCTAATCCAATCAGCGACTCCAATGAAAAAATAAATTTGTAAATGCAGTTCAAAAACTAACCTTTCCCTGTGCGAAGCAAAAGGGCAATGAAAATCTGTCCTTTTTTCCTCTCTCACTCCAAAGGTCCCTAATGAACAAAAAAGGGAGAGGCAGAGCAGAGGAGTTGCATATCAAAGCCCAGTTGTCCCTTGAAATCCAGCTTTAATTATTAATATATGAAATGTTCTGAGCGAAGAAAACATGTTTTAGGTCTTGCAAGCTTACACTGCAAAAGAGTTTATTACAAAGCTGTATCACTAAGAATCAACTAGACTGCCTTCTCAAGAAATTTCTCCTATTAAATTGTTTCTCCTATTAATTTTTTCCCTTGAATATAGAATTTGTGTACTCTATTCTGAAAAAATGATTTCAAAACTTAGGATATTTCTTCTCCCAGATGCTTCTGTTTCCCACCTGTGGGGGCAAGGCACAGCTCAGAGCACTGGAAGCCCCAGAGGAGTTGTGAGGACCGAAGAGGTCCCAGTGACTAATGGACACGTGCTGAGTGCTGGCGTGGGTGCTGCCAAGAGCTTCTCCAATTCACCACACCTTCGGTGGATACACACGGCAGCACTTTGAAACAAGGCAGCGAAAACTAAGGAGTGTGTACAGTACCGCTCCAGCTCCCCTGTGCTCTTCCAGGAAGAGTCACTGTTTTAGGAAGGGCTATGATAAATGGTTCAGGTACTAACATTATGTTTGGCCCAGTCATTTATTATATGCCTATCAGCTGCTTGAGGACTAAAGCAATTACCTCCTGGTGGGGACAGGCTCCCAAATTTTATTAGATTCTGGGCATTTCCCAGCACACTGAGAAATTACTTGTCTTCTTAGTGCCGTTTGCTTCAGAGACATATCATAATGAGGGCAAAAACTAAAATAAGAAACATTTTATGTCGGAACTTTATTGCCATGCTCCTGCTGAAAGAAACACCGCAGTGAATGGGCACTGGGGACCTCACCTACCTTCGCCCACGTGCTCCTCAGCCTGAGCCCTTGAGCTGCTTGCCCTGCCTAAGATCTTGGGAAATTTCAGATGTAAAACAACATCACTGTGGCTTTTGCACGGTCAAAAAGAAAACCTGGTTAATGGCAGTCTCTCATAAAGGGTACTTCTCTTGAAGCTGCTCCTGTTTTTATGGCCACACCATTCCCAACTTTCTTCCTGTGGCTGCTATTATTTCAAGGTAAACCAACCCCTCTTAGGTAAGATCAAAAGAAGTCTGGCCAAATTTGAGAGATGAATACGATGACATTTGTCACTATTATCAGGCTTGGTTTTCTTCCCCATCAGGCACCGTATCATTCCAACAGTCCCAAAAAACTGAAACAGCTGCCTTCCTTTTCAGCTTTACCTTCCAGTTGTTGTTCTATGAGGGTTTAACTCAGCATGGTTCCAGAGATATGTGATTTCCCTCTGTCTCTCCATCAATTTTTAAAATGACAGACTCCAAGAGTGTGGCCAAGAATGGACAACTCTTTAAAAATTCATTATTTAAGCCTTAATAAAACCTCCCCAAAACCAACACAGCAGCAGGAATTTTAAAAATACATGTCAGAAGTAACATGGGCTAGGAGCAAACCCACATATCACTACAACATCAGATGCTCTGAGACCATCACAGCTACCATCTTTTATGGAAGGTTTTAAAGAAGTGCAGTAGTGATTTTTAATGATTACTAAGTCCAATGAAATGTTAATATGAGTTTACATTAATTTCAAGATGGTAGCTGCAGTGCCCTCCGCAGTTGTTGTTTTTTGTTTTTTTTTTTGTTTTTTTTTAAATTATTCTTAGAAGCTACCTTCTCACCTGCCTCAATCTGTTCGTTTAGCTGGACAGGTTGTTCTGGAGAGCTCCTAAGCAGCTGCCATAAAGTAACCACTGCTGATATTTTAATTATAGCGATATCATCATTAACTTGTGCTCTCTCAATCTGTTTCCTCCACCTGTTATTGTTAATTTTATGTTAACTTCTTTTCCATGTATTATCAGAAGATAATCTTTTATGGTATGCAGTTGTACATTGCTCAGCAAAACTGGGGCCCAAGTATTGACTGGGGCCTTTACGTGCTTCTATAGAAGGAAAATAAAGCTTTATTTTTAATAAATAAATAGTTATTTGTTTTCTCTATTGCTACTTGCATGTGATGTAACAGCTGAGGTGCCCCGGCCTGAAGGTTAATGCATTTTCATAATGAGAGAAGCGAAGAAACTGCTACAGGTAAGAAGTCCATAAACACTTCCTAAAGCCCACAGTAACTGATGAAAAGCCAGATAAACATCAAATACAAAACATTATTCAGGATGTCAACTGCCTGGCAGGTAGGCACAGTGTTTGAAAGGAGCTGTTTTGTACTGTTGGCTTAATGAAGCAACTTTCAGTAGCTGATAAAAGAAAAAATCTCTTCGTTCCCTCTTATCACTGCCGCCTGTTGATTACTGTGAAGTGGGCGCCCTTTTGGTCTTCCCAGTCACAGCAGGAAGCAAGCAGCATCTGAGTAACACACACAAACCAGCAAGCCATGGGTTGATCAGCAGTCTTTGGGCTTTGGATCGGCTCCTGAACAAAGGTGTGTTGCTCTAGGAATGGTGACAGACTGCCTAAAGCTAAAAAAAATGTTGTTTGTTACTCCCGGCAAGCCCAGCACAAGTCCAGGACACCTTTCCTGTGAGCCTACTCATACGAACAGGGAACATCAAGGAAAGTTTCTGAAATTCTCTCTAGACAACAAAATTACTTCCAATTTTCCCCAGACAACAAAATGACTTCAATTAATCTTTACGCTGATAGACTGTTTCAGGGCATGTTTGTAAATGGCCTTGGGAACAACAATTAAGTGCTCAACTTGATGAACAGCAGCACGTGTTTGAAACCAGTCATTAAAAGTAAGGGCAGAGTTACCTGCCTCATTGTTTAACAAGATCTATTAGAATAAAAACATGAAATAGTAACCCTGGAGGAGAAATCACTCTTCATGAAATATTAGATGGCTACATTTGGTTTCCCCCCAGAGTTTCTTTCCTGGCTCTGAATTTCTTCAGGAAGGAGAAGGCATCTCATTACTGCTCCTGCTCTATTAAAAAGAACAATGCTTGTGCTTATTTAGCTAAAGAGAAGGCATTTCAAGGAAGTTGGCGACCTCTATATCCTTCTTGGATATAAAGATTCAGGAAAGAAATACGTTGGTCTTAGTTTCTTGGAAATACCCAATTAAAATGGGGGGGGAGATCATACCAACGTACTTAAATAGCTGATGGGAGGGTGCATGGACAGAGCCAGGCACTTCTCAGTGGTGCTCAGCAACAGGAGATGAGGCAACGGGCGCAACCACAGGCGATTCCATCTGAACATCAGGAGACTGCTCCTTACTTCATGGGCAACTGAACAGAATCCCCAGAGAGGTCGTTTATAAATATTCCTTTAGAGAAACTATAAGTTCATTAGTGCACACAAGTTCTCTAAGACCTTTCAAGCCTCAAGACCTTTCAAGCATCTAGAAAAGAACTAGGATGCTTCTGTTTTGCAAGAACTTGGCTAAAATAGACAAAAACATTTTAACCTCCTAACAGCCATTTGTTTTATCAACAGGCTACAGAACACACTAAATAAATGTATCTGAAGATATAGCTCATCCTTATTAAACTCCACAAAAAATTTTATTTATTTTCTCTATGCATCCTGCATAAACTGGAACATAGGAACTAAAAAAATAGTCTGAGATTGGGTAAATTGGTTTAATTATAGCCACTTCACTAAGTCTATGTCTACAGTCTCAGAACACCAATGTGCGTCGGTTTCTCCAATTTATTACAAAGTTTATATAATCCAAATTTGCCGTGTGCTTAGAGATCAGGTGCTAGGGAGGTGCCATTTAAGAAAGGTTACTGTGCTGATGCCTACAAGTCACCACCAAGAGAGGAGAGACAAAAGCAATTTGGCAGTTGGCCCTGCAATCTCAGTGCCTCTGCAGAGTTTGTATTAACTGAGGAGCTGCAACACATTAAACTACAAACTGTGCTTTCCTCATACCGGAGCTTCAGTGGGAAAAGGAAAACATCCCTGAAGCTCTAACCCTGTGTAAGTATGAAAGGTTAACAGGCAAAAATCAGGTCATATAACAAGAGAATGAATGAAGGTAAAAGAACCCTTCCCGGCCAAAAGTGGTTATCTGCTGCAGAAACAGAAAACGGTCAAACACCATTTATCCACAGACGGCAGAGTTTCTGGTGGCTGTTCAATGTGAAGCCTTGTGCTTGTTCAGCATAATGCTTTTTCTTGTACTTGGTTCCCTTAGACCTCGGTGATCTTTCCTGTATTCAGTTGCTCAGCTCTATTTCTCATCATGCTGTGCGCTACAATAGCAGCTATTCAGGATTTAGAGGTGATGAAGCTCCTTATCCTGAATTTTAAGGACAGCGTAGGCTAACCTCACTCAGAGGGAACACTATTTTATACAAAGTGTATGTGCCAAAGCCACTGAGAACACCAGCGGTGCAGTGTACGGCACAACAGGAACATCACAATGTCATCGACATGCTATCCGCCTGTGTCAAGTGCCAAGAAAAGTATTCCAAAGCAATACAAAATTTTAGTGATGCTGGAGGTCTCTGCCTCTTATTAACATTTACCTGGGAAAATCTGTACAGGTATCAGAATAATAGGGCAAGCTGCATTTGTAGAAATCTGATGAAATCGACTATTCCTCCTTTTCTCTCCGCCTCAACTGAAAGCTCCAGTAATATCCCGACCAAGCCCAAGGAGGAGGGCAGATCGTTCTTGCTTTGGAGTAGATTCAGATGCCAAACCCCAGGGGCTACCCTGACTCCAGAGCTCCTTGTCTTCCAAACTTCCCTTTATTGGCAAGTATTACAAAAATTAAATCAACCCCTACAGAATGCAAAGAAAATGCAAACGAGGTCATTTCCCGGAGAGCAAACTCTCAGGACCCCATCTGTCGTGTATCAGAAAGCTGAGAAGGAGCAGAGTGAGCGTCCCCAAGTGCACGCAGACCCAAAGCTTTAACCTCAGGCACGGGGCTGCCCTGGGGGCTGCCAGCCCAGCACGGCCAGCCGGCAGCGCTCCGGGCCAGCTGGCTGCACCCCGGACGAGCTGCCAAACAGCTCACACTGACTACTCTGTGCCCATCGGATGTCTGCAGGTGAAGGAGTCACCCAAATTTTGCAGCGAGGTTCACTCGTTCATATTTTGCTCAAGTCTGTCTACAAATTGTGTCTTCATCGCTCTTCATTGAGTCAAAGGCTACTGTTGCTTATCATGCTGAAGACGAATTTCTAAAGACTCTGCAGCTGCAGGGCACCCTACCAGCCTTTTAAATCCTTCCTGCTCGCTCCCAGATGCTCCCCTGAATGCTGACAGCACCCAAGGCACATAACTAACTCCATGCAGCAAACAAAGCAAAGGCGTCAGTGAGCCAGGGCGAGCTGGGACTGGCCCAGGACTCCCAGCAAACCAAAACGGTGACAAAAGCTCTGCAGGCTACCTTTTAAACAAATAAAATAGGGTAGAAACTTGGGTCCCCTTCCGCTGCTTTTTTGGTTTGGGACTTCAGAAATCACCTTAAATAAAATTAGTACATAAATGGCCTTTTTTTTCACGACTGATCTCATGGACACAGCACAGCTTGTGTGCATCAGCTCCAGACAAAAACTGTTCTTCTGGAGAGGCTGGGAGGAAGGAGGGGAAGGCTTTCTGCCTGCTGTTGAGGCTTATCCTTGAAAAGACTGTTCACGTAGCCTAGTGCAAAGTCTAAATCTAACTGATGTTTTAAGAACCACGTTGTTTAGGTCACATTAAGTGAGTAACTCCAGCTGATCAGCTGAAAGCTGCTTGCCTTGATAGCACATGGAGATAGGAAATACTACTGTGGAAATACAGGGAAAAAAAAAACATTTTAGAAGAAAAAAAATGTAGACTTAGTTACAGGAGAAGTCTATTCTCTTCCAATCCACATTCAGTTCCAACCCAATTTCATTTAAATTCCAGTCTGAATGACTATGTGGGGAATAGAAACGCTGCCTACAATAGGGTTAGCTCTATCCCTTACAGTTCTCTGTATACTCTTAGAAGGAGTGCAGGCGACCTCATATTCACTTATTTTCTATTTCCCCAGAAGTATCATTTACTTAATAACACATCTCATGGCTTCTCAGAAGAGAACACATGCCGGTAATTTGAACCACCACGTTGTATTTCTTTATCTGAAATCAGCAATGCTGAGAAGTAACATTAGACACCAAAGAAAAGTACAAAAAGACACAACCTGCTTTTATCTTAATCAGCCTACCTAAAACCAGTACAAATATTATGGTATCATCTAGAGATCTCAGCTGTAACAGCCCGTACAAAAGCAATCAAGGTGTGCCTACATGGCACGGCAAACTGCCATTTCCAGCACCTCCCACGAGCTCCCCGTTAGCTCAGGCACCAGACGCAGCGTGGCAAAATTAGCAGCAAAACCAGCAACAGGTAGTCTGGGGGAAAACCCAAGTGAACAGCTGAAATCACATAGCGGGGCGAAACCGTCCCCGTTCTGCGTTAGTTCAAATGGACGAGAAAGAAATGGTAGGAGGTGAAAAGCAGCGATCCACCAAAGCAAAAATGAACCCACCAACGCAGGCTGTGCAAAACAATCCTACCGCAAAGCCAACGCACAGCCAGGTCTCCCGAGTCTCCTTGCTTGCCCTATATATTCCTATATCACTCCCTGAACATATGGTGAACTTCTGCAGGAATACTAATGAGTTATAAAAATGATCATTCCTGAAGCTAACATATTTCTGCACTTTTTTGCAAAAGGGGCTTTGTGCAATTACCTTCTGTTGGACAGCAAAAAGATCATAACCTTCTTCACAGCCGCAGCTTACCATTAAAGGCATTCCAGAGATGTTGCTTTCAGATGAAAAAGTGCTTTCTAAAATGCCCACTTTCTTTTCTCTTCCAAAACATGAGAGCTTTTGGCTTGCAGGATTTCAGTCCTTGGCTGATCCATCAGGCAGCAAACCCCTCTTGGACCTGCCCCTATCTGTCTCCTTCTCTGTAATACTTGGAAGCTTTCCTGTGGACACAGCCCTTTTCGGTAGGATCTGCCCACGAGACAGAAGGCTATGCTGTTTTCACAGCAAATACTATCCATTACATGTCACCGATATTTGGCGCTGCCTAAACAGAACGATGCTTTCCTGCACAGAGGGTGCAGACTCACTGGCTCTTTATGGATAGAAAAGACAAATAGGCTCACCAAATACAGATGCTACCCTACAGTAACCGGGCATTAGTATAGCAAAATAAGGACAAAAAAATACCAAGCAATGGCCTACACAGCTTTTACCTGCCATAAATAAGGTATGAAGGCCTTTGATGTGTAAAATATACAAGGAACACTCTTGAAGACTTGAATTCATTTAAAATGGATTTTGTTTAGAGTCACTTTCAACTCCTACTGCTTTCTTACAAGCCTCAGGTCTTCGTTTTTAAACAATGAACCCTTTGTATTCTGTCATACACTCACAGTAGTAAAAGCCAGATGTGAACTGCGGAGTCTCATTAAAAGCATCGTTGCAAAGAGGTGAGGGAAGCTTAGAGGTCTTATGGCCAAGCTGGGAGGTCTGAGATTTCAGTCATTTTTCGGTGCAGGAATACATTTTCGGGGAATAAAGCTGTCTAATGTGAAACAGCCTCTGAGCCTTTAAATGCATATAGTGCTGAGAGCACCACTGTTTGTAACACAGCAAGGACAAATACTTAAAGATAACCAGCATTTGTTGGGTTTACTTTATTCTACACACGCTGAAAATAACTATGATTCCTAGGCAAATCAGTCCTCTGCTCCCAATACCAGTTCCACACGTAAGTGGCTTCAGCTCAGATTTCAGCTCATAGCTCAGCTCACTGAAAACAACTGCAATTTACACAAATTGCCTTCCTTGTTAGAAGGCTGAAGTGGGAACAAACAGCTCTCTGCTTGGAAGGATTTCCACCAGCGACAGCAGGATTGAGGCACGCTGGTGGTCCGGTGACTTGGGAGCCTGCTTCCCTACCCCTGTTCTGGGACAAACGGAAGGATCCAGAGCTGATGCTTCACGTGGTTTCAGTTCTCCTTTTACAAGAATCCTGCTTACAAGGACTATAAAATAAGACATGGACCGAGCAGAGTCAGGGCTTTAAATGCATTTAGGATTTGTACCGTGTCCACTGTGCCCAAACCTCGCGGGGCACATCTGTTGGTAACTGAAAGCCTGCACTCCCTGCACGCGGAAGATGGCAGCAAGGGCTTTGTGAGCATCTTCATGGCTCAAATGCTCAATTGTCAAGACAAGATTTACTGAGAATAAAAATGTATGCAAACAAAACTAACAGTGTACGTTCAGAATCAGGTTAGATAAGTATCCAATCCAACTTTGCACCTTGTAGCAATCAAATTATTTCAGTAAATTAGTACGATCCTCTCCTAGAGGACATACGAAATCTAGCCTTACCTCTGCTTAGCTAATATTTGTTTTATTTGAAATAAAACTACATCTGCCAATTTCCCTTAGTCTGAAGCAAAAAGAAGACATTGCACTATGAAGAAATTAGGCAGATTTAGTCATCCACATTTATCTCCACTTTTAGGAATGATATAAATGATTTTAATCCAGAAAAACTGTATTATTAATGTGTGCTTGCAGGCATTGCGTTGAGCTTTCAAGTTCGGAGAACGGTACGGGTAATCATACTGCAAGTGCCAGACAGGGAAAATGGGAGTTGCACGGTCTATGATTAAACATTAAGATAAGGTGAGAAAAAAAAGTTTAATTTTCACATCTGTAAGTTCATTTTTCTTCAATAATAAGTATTAAATTCACCAGCCTTCTCAACAACACTCTTTGACTCTCCACGTATTAGTCCTGCTAACAATGAATGAAAGAGGTGACGTCCAAAATTCTTTGTGACAAACTGAAAAAGATAGCGATGAATGAAATATTTCCATCTGGTAAGCGAACTGCCAAAAAAATATCAGAACCACTGTCACTGCTAGCAGTAGCAGGCAGTCAGAGGTTTCTATTCAACCTTTAGTTTTGTTCTAGCTATCTGTAGTACTTAACAGTTTCTTTCACTTTGTAGTCAGCTGCTTGAAAAGGAAAATAATTCGGTGTTCTCTGTGCAGACAAAGAACAAAACTATCTTGTTATAGCAAATGCATTTTTTTTTCCTTAAAAATGAATCCTTCCTAAATTTCACATAGAAAAACTGTCCTGAAACTACCACTATCAGAAGTGACAGAGGGAAAAAATGATAGGGATTTAAGCAGTGATTCAAATGAAATAAATAAATAAATAAATCAGACATATATAAATTTTAAAGTGAAGAACCTTGCTTTTTTCTTTTTTAGTGAGACATCACCTAGATTTTTTTTTGGAAAAAAGAATCCCTGACAGATGTGGAATGATATTGCATCATTGTTGGTTGTTATTACAACTTCAACAGGCAAAATCTATTGATAAACATAGAAACACCCCCCGGTTTACAGCATGATACATCTTCCAGTTTGCCAATGTTCGCATAATATTGCAATAGCTGGATAGAAAATACAGCTGAGGGAAGACATCCCTGACCCAAATGAGTGGCCAAATTCCTCCTCTGAGACTTCCTACTCAGCACAGAGTATTTCTGAAGCATCCGATAAAAGAGACATCCTCGGGTACTGAGAACACAGCAACATCACTAACAAAGGCAAATTTTCTCCGGATAGCACATGAAAAGGGAAAGCTAATTTTGCAGGGATGATGATCAGAGGGCAGAATGACAAAACACTGAGCTATTATTTTCACCCAGGCCAGAGTCATACTTAACTGTGAAAAGGTACATTTGTTTCTGAATAAACACAAGTGGTAGACATGCAATCAAAGCTTACAATTAACAACCAATTATACCTACCAACTACTCAAGGCACAGTTATTGGACCACACAATTATTATCAATTCAAACAAAAGTTGCTGTAGAAAAAAAAACAACTACATTTCAGAGGGAGGGAACAAGCAAATGAGTTTGGCACTTTCTATTGCCAAGCAATAGCAATTAAAAGCAATTATAAACAGAATTTGCTTTCCAATATAATCATATTCATTCCAATCTGTATGCATGCCATATAAGAGGAGGATCAGGCAAGAGTAACAGTCAGAGAGCTGCACAGGTCAATTTAATTTATTTGGAAGTCTCAGTGGACATCCAAAATAGAGAAACAATATGGAGGGGGAATGCGTCAGCCGCACAGGTCTGAAGCTAAATATACTTTAGCTTTAGGAAGAAAGATACAAAAATTAAATGATTAAGCACAGAAGACAAATAGGTTTGATCACTGTCAGGCATTTTGATTAATTTTTCTCAAACTGAAAAGGTGGGTTAAATGAAGATCAAAAAATGGTTAGCAACTAAAAACATAAAATATTAAAAGGAGAAATAAAACATGAGGACCGACCCTTCTGCAGATAACAAAAGGGTACAAACACTTGGCAGTGAAAAAGACTCTAGATTAAGACCTAAGCCCCTGGGGTAGCTTTTCCAGTTAAATGAATAGCTTGAGATTTGGCTTACCGCTAGTTTCATCTGTATTTTTCTTATTCTCAAATGGCTTTACTCGAAATGGGAGCTACTTCGCTGCATACTCTTATTTAGATTTACAATTCCAAATCTGCTTCTCCATGGGAACTGGTATTCCATCTCCACCAGCCCAATTATTCCATAGGCTCTGAGGTATGTCCTTTTGAACAGATAAGCTAATTAACAAATTGTTTTGAACTTTTTAATGAGATAGTCTCCAGCTCCTTTAAGGATTAATTTCAGTGGGGAAAACAGGGTTACCATATTTTCTGTTTGTGTGTCATTCACAGTTAGAAAGTTCCTGCTACGTTTCGACCAGGTACCACATCGGCATCCAGCAAGGCCAAGTGCTCATCCACACATCGTCTTCTTCAGCACGGGTCTTGCTGCAGCTCCCAGCTGCAGATCTGGTCCGCCTTCCAGCCTCACCGAACAGAAGCATTCATCTGGATAGCTTAACCTCTTTTCGAGGCACACATCGTTTTTACATGCTGACTATTTTAAGGAGATTTTATCACACGCTTTTTATTTTTTTGAGCCTGAGTGTTGCAATTTCCCCTGTTATATCCGTACAAGCTTGTGAAAGTAGCAGTCCAGATAAGTGGTATTTGCAGCCAAATCTCAGTGCTGTTTCTTCTGCAGACTCATCCCTCTCTGTGATATCAAGCACATATTTTCTTGCCTTACCTTACTTCCAAGGTCCCCAACAGCTCTGTCCCATCAATCAAGATGTCAGACTTCATTACCCACACGATAAAAATAAATGCAAGTGTCTCTTTCTGCATATTGTCTCGTGTTGTTCCTCACCTTGTGGGACCAGGCAGGGACACAGCTCTCCCTGAACAAAACTAAATCACTGTCTGCTTTCAAATATCTAACAACTTTGTTACTGAAATGCCTGACAATTAGGCCATGGATATAACAAAACCACAACGTAAAAGAAATAAGTAGTGTAAAATCTTACTGTTTTTCTACCTCCCTGTTAGTGTCCATTGTCTTTTGCATTTAAGGTGTAATTCCTGGGTGGGGATGAGAAAAAGTCATTTTTTACTTTTACCATTTCAAGGACCTCTTCCATAACTAAACTCCACAGTAACAGTGTTAAAAAGAAATACCTACAAAAAGAGTAATATACTTCTTACTCCTATAAGTTAAACAGTCAAGAAGAAACAAATCCACTGTATCGCATCTGTAATTTCAATAGAATTAAGCGATCCCAGCATTTTTGTCACTCTTTTTCCTCATACCACCAAGAACACTTGCCTCTCCCTTCTCCTTCTGGCCTCCTATTGCACGTTGATGTATTAAGTACTGTGTTTTCCATTCAGACGTCTCAATCCTCTTCAATATCACAGTCTGACGAAGGACAGTATATTTGCTTATACGAATAAAACGTGGGTTTATAACTTACCAATATTTGCTACTCTTCTAATGTTACTATCTAAGGAATACACAGAGTGTGTTGGGCAGGTAGCATGCATCGATCTTACTGCCAGAAAGAGTAAGAAGTTTTTGTTGGGAGCATCTGGTCAAAGCATACCAGAGGTCTTGAAATTATGACTTGTGCTCTTACTATTTGCAAAAGTATGAGCAAAAATAAATACTCATTTGATTTCCCAGAACCTGTTTGTCTGGTAGGAAACATCTGCTTCTGTTCATTGCCTCCTATATACCCCAAAGTTCATGAATCCAGGAGCAATCACACATTCTTTGCCTACAGTGGTCTTTGCACTAATCCAAAGCAGAAGATGAAATGAAGAATGCTAAAATGAGCTTTAACAATTCGTTAAACTCTTTCATTATGCAGTTGATGGCAAACTATCAGTACACTTTTGATTCCCATGAGTTACTTTCTCAACAGCCTCCTGAGGGCACCACAAAAGAAAGTCAGTGGTTGAAAATTACACTGCAAGAGACAGCTGAGACAGCATTTTTATACTCAATAGTAATGGAGATGCAAGTGGATTGACTTGGGCTCTGCATCCCATAATGTAAGAAACCTGAGCGAATATAAGAGAAGAATTAGCTGAGCTCCTCTCAACTTCTTCTCTGAGCAAAGCCTGTATATTTTTGTCCTCTGAAAGTGTACGTTGAGTCATTTAAAGAGCAGCAGATGTAGCTGGCACCGAGCAACAGATTTTCGCAAAGAAGAGTTATAAAAATCCGGTGTTCTGGACAGCACACAGTTCCTCATCACAGCCAGGGGTGGCAGAAGCAAGGTCTGCGTGAACCATCGAAGCTGCTCTCCAGGAGCACACTGGACCATTTTACGTAGGCCACAATAATAACGTGCTATCGTACAATGTCTTTTTGATTAACTGCCTTATCTGGCTTGGTGATGTTGTGCTCAGTGTAGTTCAACATAGCAGTCCTACAGAAGGTAAAGTGATTTCATTAGCTCCCAGTTTGTCCTCCAACAAGACATGGTAAATCTTTACGTAAGTACATGTTGATCAAACCTCTAATATAATCTTCCGAATGTTACATTTTCACCAAGAAATGAGAAAGACTATATATCTGCAATAAACTATATTATCTCTAAAGGTTAAATTGGAAGAGTAAATTCACCTGAAAGTCAGCATAGTATGAGTACTGGGCCAATTTTTATTATAGCTCTAAATCATGTTCTTTTGTAAACAGTAACCAGTGAACAGAGGTAGCATTATCAAATAAAAGCACAAACTGGAAGATGCTGCAACGTACAAAAGTCTTTCAGCACTTTGCTTAATGATATTTATTTTTCTTGAAATTTCTGGGTGCTTACAGATGCAATGCTAGCATGCAGAAAATTGTTTTCTGGATTTATTTTATAAGGATGCCAACCACTAAGGTACCGCCTTTGAAGACCCATAAAAACATAAGTAAGCAAAATTAACAGAGTTTCTAAAAATTTTCTCATGACTACCCTTTCTCATTCAGGGTACCTGCATAACATTTGTCAAATGTTTCATTACAAGATAAACTCGGTTTTGCTTCAGAAACTGAGGAGTGGGTAAATTACGTGACAACCTGAAGAAGAAGCTGATAGTAACAAAAGCAATCAAGAGCTCTTTTTATAATTCCACGAAATACGTACCTCAGAAAAGCATCGTTAATGATTTTTTTCAGAAGCAACCTTTGAAACTTTGTTCTAAGTGGTGAGCAATACACAAACTAAAAATAAAAAATAAGTGGGTATAAAACCTGAAATATCTTCAACTATTTTCTAGTCTCCAAATAAGAGAGAGCAAGAGAAAACTTTACGAGAACAGTTCAAGATACAAACGTTTTAAAGTTTTGAAGGACAGAACAGTTTACAACATGGTAGAAATAATCACTAGTTTGAGCAAGTTATGCACTGGACAAATTTTAGAGCCATCAGTGTTTTTTTTTCATACAACATTCCTGCTCAAATCTGCCTGAAAAGTCACTTATTTTACCCAGGAGATTCATTGTAAAAATGATCCTCTCTTTGAAATCTAGGAACCCCCACTCCTGGAAGAAAGGCTATGAGGGAGAACTTAGATTTCACATCTACTAAAGATTCCTCGAGTTGTTATAGAAATGTAAATGCAGGGAAGCAATATCTGGAGACGCGAGTCTTTTTCGTGCATGTACATAGGCACTGGCTGCTGAGATTACCTAATGATGCCATGAGTTGTACATCCAATTCCCTCTTTCCTAGAGCATTACAAAACCAGGGCTTCACAGCAGAATATCTTTAGTCAAAAAAAAGAAAGAGAACAGAAATACCTCTTATGTGCTTTTTCTTGCACTGGCACATGCAAACTAGTATTTACTGTGTTCTGATTTTGAAGCAGTAAAGAGTTCTTTAAAACAGATATGGATCATACTCAGAGAAAAAAAAAATGCTGCATTAATTACATCAAGCACAACTTCTTTCCTGTTGATTTCTGTACTATTTTATATATCTATACTCTGGATTTGCCTCCCACCTCAGGAAAGACTTAGTGCTGGAAGCACCTTTCACCAGCTAGCCACTTACAAATGCTGGTATTTGCTCAGGGTGAACATTCACTGATGAAGGTGCCTGAAGTCTATTGGAAGCAAAATATTAAGGAGTTGAGATAACAATCTCAAAGCCACGGACAAGTACCTGTCTTTTCCAGCTGTGGAAAAATGCTCGTGGTCAGAAATCTTCAAAAGGCACAAGAACTAGTAAGAAAGTTTGATCACTCTAAATAAATGGAGTTTGTTGTTAGAACACGCAAGGTAGGGCATTTCGACAAGATATGAGTGAGAAGGGATGGAAAGCCAAGCAAGGAGAGAGAAGACAGCAAAGGAAAAAACAAACATAAAAAGATAAAAAGTTTTTTTTTCTTTGTTTGTTTGTTTTTTAATTAAAAGCAGATTTGAGAAGGAAAATTCAGTTTTGCTACAGTCAATGAGAGCTTTTCCATCAACTTGAGGGGAGCCCAGAATTCACCTCCAGACAGCTCTGAAGTACAACCAGCTACTACATCACTTTTTTTTTTTTTCTTTTTTATTTTTCTGTAAAGCAGAGGAATAGTGAAATGAAAAATCTTTGAATCTGGCAAATCCCAGAGCAGCAGTTGAATATAAATGAGGAGATAAATGATGAAAAGTGTGTTAAAGCAATTTTTCAATACGTTGGAACAAAACAAAAGGTTGTAATCTCACTCCCCAGCCCTAATGTTATTTTGGGAAACGGGAACGAGAAAAATCATGATTTGTTATGGGGAGGTGCCTCACTGAATGACTAAACAGTCCCCATGGGTTTGATAAGCAACTCTTACAGCATGGCTGGAGAAGCATGTACGTGTGTTGTGTAGCACACAAACACAACTATATTCCCCCACACACTTTGGCCTCTTAATTTGAGCTATGATTGCATGTGTTGTGTCTGTGGTAGTTTAACAGATGGGATTTCTGCCAGCCTTTGACTAGGCCACTACGAAATGTTTCTGCACCTTCTTGGCCTTTACTCTAGACCAATACAGACAGTACGGCTGCATTGCCATAGTCATCTGCTGGCCAAAGCACTTTCAGACATTCAACAACATATTTTTTTTTTGCTGATATGGAGTATGCTGGGTCCGTTTATGTACGACAATACTGGTCCTTGTATAAAAATACAAGAACGTTGCACACCTACCCAATTAAAGAAATTGGTTTTATTTGCAATTTATCAAAAGCGCTCAATTATATAAGGAAAGAATGAGGTGACTGAATTTCACAATGAATAAAATACATTTGATTTCAAAAGGAAAAAGGTACCTTTTCTTTTTAAGCCTTCTCCATATATTCTACTTGTCTCTTTTCCACTATTCAGATGTGTGGACAACCTTTTTGCTCAGCGTTTGTTCAGCCCTTAACACAAGCCTCCTGGTACACGTCACAGTGCCTAAAAGCTCCAGTTCAACACTAAGAAACTTAATTCTCTGCTCCTAGCTCTAAAAGATTATAAAAAGGCTATTTTTTTTTTCACAAAACTGCTATTAAGAGAGACTTACTTATGCAGCAGCTCCAGATACATGAGCTACGTATGATTTCTGTGCATGTATCATTTATATGATTAAATCAGTAATAGCACATATGTCTAGAACTGGCAGGCTTCACTTTGGGAAGACATATTAAAAAAATTAAATGCCTTATTTCATTATGCTATTCAGAGGGTGTTCTTGCCTCTTCTCTTTGCCAAACAGTCTGAAATCTAGATTAATCTCATAAATCATTTCCTGTAGTAAACACCTGAACCATGGACCAGAAAGGAAATTCATCACCAGCTTTTCCCACCTATTGTAGCATTCTCCAATTCTCTAATGAAAAGCTCTCGGGCCGAGAACAGCCTTTTCTTTTCTTTAATGGCTATAGTTTAATAAAGCAGATATAATCCAGTAAGGCTTTAAAAGTTGATTTCTACTGGATAAGATCCATGTATATTTCAGGTTTGTTCAGTAAGAAAAAAAAATTGCTTTCACTCTTACATGACAAAATTTACGACGAACCAGTCTTGCAGACGATTCCTCACCAGAGCCTCACAGAGACTTGACAGCGCGCCCATAATAAATATCGCACTCATCCCCACAGATGACTGATAGCATAAAAGGCCGCTATCCCTGGGTGTCTTACTGAACTTTATTTAAACTCCTTGCAGCTCTGTAATTGCTCTGGAAATCTCGGGGAATTTCTCTCGTTTTCCTTCCAGACCCTTATCAATACGCTTACGACAGCGATGGGGCTCTCACTGCTGCTTTAGCCGAGCGGGGACTTTGGGAACACGGGTCTGCCAAAGCCCTGGACCAAACGGCACTGGACCTGTTTAACCAGCAGCTGAATTAGGGGGAGGTTTATCCTGTGTACTGGAGATACTAAGGCATAAAACCAGGCAGGTTCTTTCACTTGTTCCATGCAATACAGGCCAGGTACTTGCCAGCTGCTCCCCAGCAGGAAAAAGCTCCTCCTTTTAAACACAATTCCTGCCCCCAAAGCTTTTGCAAATTGGGTTTCATACGCTCCGGTTCTCCCTTCGATTACGTGAACTGATTTCAGACTGGCGTCAGTAAAGTTGCTCCTGATTTACAAGGATGGAAATAGAGGAGAAATGTAGCAGCAAAGTTCACCTAAAGTTAACTGGCTGAACTTGCGGGCAGGGACTACTCCTCCGTTAGGCTGCTGCAGAAAAGATGGAATTAAGAACAAAATGATCCTCGGGACTGTGGAGCACAACTCCGAGCCTGAAGGACAGCGGAAGGGGGACAACAGCAAGTGTTCAGCTCCAGCACTCACGGAGTCAATTCCCACAGCGATCATCCCCAAAACTAAATACAAAACTGACTGCCAGAGGACCGAGATTAATGTACACGTTATAGATGCTATCCTGCCCCTGTGGCATTCTCTTTCCCTCCTTCTAATTCTTTCCCTTCTTTTGCAGTCCTCATTGCCAGGTCCTTAAGGTTTCCAGAAGTGTTAGTGAGCCTGGGGAAGAGAAGGCGGCCTGCAGGGTAAAGGGGTTGGTAACCCAAATATTTGACTACATTGTACAGGGAAGGAAGCCTTTAACCCCTGGGCCTGACAGACTCGAGCTCCAGATGTCACAACAGAAACTGCTTTTCTTTGTCTGACAGTACAGCATGCACAATAAATTCAGCAGCTGTGGCAGAAGGACAATAGAGACAAGACAGTCTTTCTTCTGCATTACCTTTTCTTGTACCTCCTCTTGTAATCCACAACGGCCTCAAAACCTCTGCTGCCTCCCCCAGAGCCTCCCCCGTCTGCTGCCACTCCAGCGCTAGTCCCTGGAAAACTGGTTAAAATTATACTCCAAACTTCACACGCCACATCGAGGCTAAGTGTTTGAAATTCTGACTAAAATGAAACAGATGTTGGAATGGAGCATGGAACTGAGAGTTGCATCACAGCACAGAAATTATGCTGGAGAATCATTAAACAGTGTTTGGGAGACAATATTTCTAGAATTATGCAAATTTGATATAGAAGATGAACATTTCGCTGTTAATGCGGAACAGAGCTGAAAGCTCACTTTCATTCCTAGTGACTGCAACACACATTTCCTCAGGAACGGGGCGATGAGAGAAGGCTTCTTTCAGTGCCAGACATGTGCACGGGTCTGACGCTGAAGAGCGCGTTACACAATAGTCCTGACGGCCAAAGGCACGGTCCAGAAACCCATCCTTCAAGTGCGGCTAGTCATAACACTAGTACTTTGCAAGTAAATCAAATGCAAATCAAGATGGCCACAGCATTACATAAGTCTTTGGGTAATGATTTTGCTTAGGACACAATTTACTAGCGCTTGGAAGAGCCTGTTCTTCCCTCACTACGCTTTGACTTGTAATACAAATGGAGTTTGGAGTTTAAAGGGAGCACTGGCTTTTAAATATATACAAAAAAAAAAAAAAAAAGTGATGCTATAGTTCAGATCCTGGTAACCTTGGAAACAGCCTCCTCAGATATGTCTGTGTCAATTAAAGTAATTGGGACACTCCAGCTAATGGTGCCGAGATTTCAATGTCCAGGCTAGTGCTGAAACATTAGTCCTGGTGTGGACTCTCAGCCGAGAAACAGTTCCTCCAAAAAAAAAAAAAAAAAGAAAAAGAAAAAAAGAAAGATTCTCTTTGAAATGTTACAAGGTGGTTCTTTTTTTTTGTAAGCATTTGTCAGAACGATAGCTGGAAAGAGAGGCTAGCTTTAAGGACTTTCCTCATACATATTCAGGATGCACAGGGACCATTTAGTTTAAATTCAGAGTTTATTTGTACATAATATAAATAAAGTTCCCTAAGCAGAGCAGAGGAACACCATTTCCTTAGCTTTAAGATCTTTAAAGAAAAACAAAATTCTACAGCTCTAGGAAACCAATTTTATTTCCTCCTTGTTGTATATATACATGATATATGCATACAAACACATCCCCACTCAAAATTACACATTCACTAACAGACGATTTCTATACACGTTAGAGCCACAAACAAGCAATATTGACTTTAGTAAATATCTTAGCTGATCCTAAATTGGAACAAAAATGACAGAATTACCACCTTATAACACAGGTAGGTAGAAAAAAACAGAAAAACTCATTAAAAAAAAGAAAAATATTAACTTTTTTTGAAAGCAACATAGCTGCCAATTAATCACTCAGTTCAATAACATGCATCATCACCTTTCTGCAGATATATTTATATGTGTGTATATGTATAAATACAGATGCATTTTCAGAAAATGCTTTTGCTAAACTATGTCTTTAAGACCCCATTTCTCTCCTTCAAAAGAAGGCATCAAAAAAAATACCATTTTTCTGTAGATATTCTCTGGAAGAATATTGGCACATGGTTTTGCAAATTAAAAGGTAAAGATATTTTGAAAGTATTTGCTCTTTTTTTTTTTTTAACATACTAAATTACTGTATGGCAGAAACGGTGACTTATAGTAAAAGTGGTTGGATATTATGCAAATGGTACTAAATAATGCTCTGAAGCTATCATCATTGGGTATTTCTGTTGTCACATACAATACTGACAAAGGGAATAAGGAAGTCCAAGCGATTCTTTCTTACATTAAGTTAAGCATCTCCTTTAAGTCTTTTCCAAAGCCTAGATGATCCAAGCCTTCAAGGCTGAAAGATCAAAAATGACCAGCAAATAAGGTCTTCAGACCTCGCTGAGGTGACTACGTTACTCTCTGATATTGTTAATAATGTAAAACGAAAAAAAAAGCAGCTAAAGGCGTGCAGTAGCTGAGTCAGAACTGATGCACACATTCACTGCCAGCAAAGAAAGAGATCAGAAAAAAATCGCAATCCAGAATTGGCCGCCACAACTGTTGTTTCAGTCCCTTGGAGATTTAAAGTTATTTATGTAAGAAATCTGTAATGGAACATGGAATAACTCGATCAACAGGATTTAAAATGAGAAGCGTACAAGTCTACAGCGGAGCAGCTGCCAAAATGGACGTGGGACAGCTCAATTCTACAAGGCTATTTCTCAGTTTAAATACTACAGTAAGCAAAATCCTGAAATATTATGCCTATAAAACAGTTTGGAAATATGCTGTAATACTCAGTAAAACCAGCAAAGCTATTGCAAGTTTCAACTTGTTACTCATTACGGTTTGAATATGGAAAACATGTTCTAGTCACTGCAAAAACAGGAGGTTTTCTGTAACAATTTACACTCCTATAGCAATAAGTGGGGTATGTATCCTCACTCCTACGATGTAAGGCAAGGGCCTAAGCCTCCTTCCACCAAAGGAAGCTAAGTTTGACATTCACACCAACAGCAGCAGAATGAGGCTATGAATCTACAGCTGCACATAAACAGTTAGCACATGGCAGAATAAACAGGAACAGAATTACTTCAGGGTAATTTATACAAGCTTAAATGAGATCCGCATTGTGGTGTGTGCTTGGTTTTGGTGAAGACAACTTTCTTTTATTACCTGCCTTTTAGTAAATAGATGCCAAATACGGCATCTTGCATTTTAGCCTAAAAATGTAGACAATTCTCCCCGAGACAGTGTATTATTTATTTATTTATTTATATTTGATGCTTAGTTTTTACATAAAAAGCAGTTACACTTTCAGCAGGACAGATTTTAGTGCTGTACCCAGTCCATTCTATTGCCCTTCTGTACGAGGAGGCCCCCTGCAGGGGATCGTGCCACTCAGACCTTCCCGAAGCTGCAGCAGAATTAAGTATACAAAAAAGGCCACTGAGAGTTTTCCGAGAAAACAAGCTTGCTTCACCAAAATAAGTGTCTCGCAGAAAATATATGAGTTGCAATTAAATTCTGATGAAACACGAGGAGTCAGGCACGCATTGGAGAAGAACATAGAGAACCTAGCTCTTCAAGTTCATGCAGGTGGCTGCTGGAGATCCCTGGTGAGCTGCAACCCTTAAGAGCCCATCTGGAGGGGGTTAGGAACCAAAAGCAATGGGATTTTCGGTAAGTCAGCCTTGGGACATCTTGGCAGGGTCTAGAAGCCACGCTGTCAAGAGCCCTAAGACAGCCTAACTGCAAGGCTCACGCGGAGCCATGGACACGTCACACTGTGAGACTGAACGGTTCTTCAGCTTAATCACGAGTATAACTGAAGTGCCAAAGATCATTTGGGTGTATTCAGCACTGCCAGAGCAGGTGTCTTCTGAAGTTAGAGGGGTACTCTACTCAAAGCAGAACAATGAAAGTCTTCAGGTCCGTATTCATTTGTATTTTGGTGATCTGTTCTGAATTAGAGCAAGATCAAGACACCTCTTTCATCCTGAAAATAATCAGAGAACAGGAGTACTGCTGCCTGCCCAGCCCTACGCTGTGGCACGTTTTCCCTCATGCTATTTGTGCGGGCATCTGCAGTCCCAGCCCTGGCTGTCTTCAGTTCACTTCAGACTATGTACACGATGATGAAAACTCATGAAACACGATAGTGCCAAAAGAAAATCTGCACCACCATTAATTGCTACACGAGTACATCAGAACTGTCATGCACGGTGACATGCCAGGCATAACAAGCATCTCTGAAGTCAAACTCCCAGTTTCGCTCTGCCACAGAATAAAGGATGCTGATGACAGATGGGCAGAGTTGAGCGAGTCACTCGGCCAAAATCCTAGATAGATGACTGTAGCTGCATTTCACTGCCAAGACCAAAACCTCAGATTGCATCAGAAGCCACCAACTTTCTGGCTTCAATCAGGAAAAAGAATCTATAAAAAGTTAATAAGTTATAAATAATAAGAACAGAAATGAAAGAATCATCCACTCTCCTGGCTGCCATTCCCAGTTTTCCCCTCTGGCTTCAGGGCTATTCCCACTGCCTACACATGCCTCGATTCACGTAATTGTGGAACTGCCATTACACACCACTTAACATCACTATTCACCTAAGCCAAAAGTCCCTATTCCCTTCTACCCAGACTATTTTTCACCCTCTCTGCCTGAGCTGGCATGCACTTTTCTTCTGCTGCAATGACTGGGCACCAGCTCGGAGTCACTGGACAGAAAAGTAAAGCCATGCGCCTCTACCCAGGAGAGGAACAAAGGAGAATAGAAATTACCTGTAGAAAAACAAAAACTGGTCTTCAGTACCACTTCTACTAGAAGGTGATCATTTCTCATTTACTCCATGATGACAGCACATCACTTGCCAAAATTACATTGAAGCTTCAAAACTTGCTCGGGGTACCTGCAGTCAGGAGGGACCCTGCCAGACAGATCCATCGTACGGCACAGCATTTTTACCACTGCCCTCCTGCTCTTCCAAAGTCTGTTAGGGCAGTTTGTTTCGGGTTCACACAACTCAACGTGACATTGCATTGTTTCTCATGAAGAATTTCCAGTGAGCCTAGTAAGAGCTGCAAGTATTTAAGAATCAAGATTTCTTCGAGGTTAACAGTGCATCAAGTCCTCTGCTGCCTCAGAGCCCCCCCAAGTCAGCAGTGCAAAGCCAGGGTAAATTCCGCCAAGAAGTCTCTTCAAGGATTTGTAGCAATATTCCCTTTTTTTCTACCTAAGAACTGTAACAGCATGTTGAAGTACCACCATTTATATGATCTTGTATTTTAAACTCAAATCTATTCTCAATGAGAACGATATTTTTACTTAAAGGTGTGAAAGAATGAGATCATTAAAAGTATGCTGCAGTCAAGCAAAATGGCAAGATATAAAAGTTTTCGAATGGTTTTTGTTATTGGCAATTTGTCTAGACTTACTTTGCTAGTCAGTACCATCTGGTCAAAATGAAAACAATAATATATTTCTACTAAAAGAGAACACTTAGCACAATACAATATTATTGTGTGCATTAAATCAATAGTCTCCTTTAGTTTTAATGGAGTTGTTGCAATATTTTAAAAAAATTGAAGTGTTTTTTAACAACAGAATCTTACTTCATTCATTTTGAACACTATAGGGTTTTGATCTAAAATTCTTTAGAAAGGGAAAATATAAAAGATTTAGAAAGGGCTTAGCAATTATTTAAAAAGTTTAAAACATTTAGTTCATAAATGGGCAAGACTAAGAAAAATGTTGGGGCTGCTGACCCTTAGACATCATAAGACAGATTCACCCCTATTACCTAGCCCAAGACAGACAGTCTGTTATAGGTTCAATTATTCACACGCAACCATGAGTTTTGTTTTGGTTTGTTTGGTTTTTTGTTTTAAATCTTTAAATGCAGAGATGGGAGAAACGGGAGCAACTTTTCAAGAACTCCTTTGTCCTATTCAACACTACTGGCTCTGCATCTCTCTGGACACGTGAACATGCTTTTTTTCTACATACTTAGGGCTTCGTTAAGCTGCTTGAAGCGTCTCCGGATAAATAGCAAGGCATTCAGTCTACATATGTAAGTATCTAATTTTCAGGGGAGCTAGAAGAGTAAATCCTGACACAAGTAAGATGATAACGCGCAACCATCCTGTAGAAAATATAGGAGGAGCTAAAATAAAAATGCATCACCATTCTAGTGATTCTCCTGACCATTTAGCTGTGGGTTTTTAACAGTGCTTTCTCTTGCAGGGGTGTTTTCTCTTATGCTGTCACCACAGCACTGGGACCGCTTCTTCACTGCCTCCCTTTGACATGGGCACTTTTGCCCAATACGCGACTGCGGCAGACTTCCCTTCACGTCGATCTGTGCACATGGTCCTTTTGATCACTGAGACCTATTTTTGCAATCTGAAAGCTGGCTGCAGATTGCAGCAATCAGACATACCCATGTTGATCTTATTTTCTTACACAAAATTTTGTTGAATATTTAAGTGCACCTTGTCTCTAGAAGACAACGTAAAGCTGATGTAGAGTTTAACCATGCGTGCCACACAAAACCTTCACACAGAAGCCAGGACAGGCCAAACAACACAAGTAACTTCTGCTGGGCTGTTCAAGAGAAGAGATAAGGCAAGTGCTCATGAAGAGAAAACACTTCTGCAGTTCTCTTGGTGGGTACACTCAAAAGCTGCTTCCGTGTCAAGAGCTATTGTTTCTCTAAGGCCTAGAGCCATACAGCAAGACCACATGGGCCTCAGCTCCTCTGAGTAAGCACTTATGTATTCCTCCTGAAGAGCTGAGTGACAGAGGGAAGAACACAGAACTAATACTGAGCTAGGACAGTCTTCTCTAGCGGAAGGAAAAGATGACATTATGCCATTTAGTGGTTCCCCTTGCAGATTTGAATTGCTGGCATGGCAACAAGTCCTTCCAGGCTTGGGAAGGAGACTAGGTGCTTCACACATGCTCTCTAAAATTTCTGTACTGACTTTAAATCATGCTCCAGTGCAATAAAACGCACAGCAGAAGTCACATATGTTCCACAGGAGATTGCAACACACTTTGGCCCCTGTCCTAGCAAGCATCAAATAAAGCCACCTACCACTAAGCTCATAGCTTACGCTAGCAACTTGCAAGATTAAACACAGGCAAAACGTGAGAAAAGACACTGGTGGATGAAAGATATCATCATCAGCAGCAGGAGTTCAGAAAGGTGCTGGATTCCCTGTAGACAGTGCTGGAGAAAGGAGAGTCACTGTCCCTCAACTGGGATCCCAATGCAAGAGCAGTAGAGCAACCTTCCCTCACCCTGCCCTCATTCACACCCTGTACTTCTCCTTGGGTAAATAAAGTAAGTGTAACCTCCTTGTAAGACACATGAGGCACATTGACGTGGCTTCTGGACAAGTGTAATAACGCATCCTTCTCCTCATGCATCAAAAGCTGTGTAAAGTTGTCAGCTAATGAGGCCTGTAGTTATTACTGTTATTATGGAAAGACTGACACATTTGAAAAATAGTGACATATAGGCAAAAGTTCTTCACCATTACTAGTTAAAAATCTAACAGGTTTCCTGTTAGCGCTGAATAAGGTTAATAATGACCACACATAAAACCTTTGAAATGGTGGCAGAAATATGGGCCTGCCAGAATTAAAAAAAGGACTTGTTTAAGTCAGGAAATTTTATGTTGGAAGCGAGTGAGCCCAGTAAAATAAATCAGGTGATAGTTACTAAGTACCTGTGTCAGGATAAAGGCCAAACAAAACTCAAGACTTTATATCCAATGCATTTTATGGGCAGAATGAACAGCACTGCAGGTCAGCCAGAACTGTTTGCGTAAGGTAACCGGACTCTGGCTTTCCCCGTGATGAAGCACATTTCAAGTATATTCACACCACCACACAATGCTACCCTGATGGTATATTTATGGTATATAAACTGGAAGTGTTATTTCAGCAGACGTTTTCCTCTCTGTACTTTGATATGTACATTACAAATGAAAGATGCTGGTATTGAATCTGCATTTTATAAAGCTTTTGTAAGTGAACACGCATAAGGAGGGCACGAGAGTAATACCCCAGTTTATAAGGAAGTCTTGCCCTAGGAGAATAGCCCCATTTCAGAAACTTCTGATTAACTGAGGCTACTTCAGAGCACACTGAGCCTCACACAGCTCCTCTCCAGCAAGTTCTCCCACACTATGACCTGGGCACTTTGCTCTAAATTTTTCAGGTACTTTTGAAACTTTACCAATATGGGGTGACTGGAGATTTTGGGGGTAGTTCAAGCTTTTTTCTTCAGACAGTCCTTATTCTTGCAAACAGGTATGGATGGCTAGGTAAGACCAAAGCATGTGGAGAGAAGCATTCCTGGGAGGCAGTAACTGAACTCCAGGAGGTGCTGGCATTTATTGATTGTTCAGCTAGGCTTTTCCAAGAGGTATGCAATTACACAATAAATCAGATGTAACTTAAGTTTTACTACACAGACAGCTTGTTTACATCACAAATGTGTATTTAAGAATATATAGAAATAGTTAGAAGATGAGAAAAGAGTCAAATACTGACCAAATCTTAGTTTGAGCAATGTTTCTGGACAGGTATCTAGGATTTTCTCTGAATTTTCAGAGGAGTTATGCTTTGCACGCTTCCTAAATGGCTGGTTACCTTTATCCTTCACCTCCAACAAGCTGTCCATATTCCATGAGAGGATTGATAGCATTTCATTTGTTGGTGAATTCAGGTTTTACTTGCCATCTCATTTTCTTGCAGAATTATGATGAAACCAAAAGAAAACATTTTCAGTGAAATTTAATTACTTGCACAACCCCCAAAAGTCTTGAAGTATTTATTCACATATACAGTAGTTCATCAGAAAACTCTGATTTATTAGGGGCTTGTCAGAATAAATGATAATGCCAAGTGGCTGGCAGGATAACGAACAACTGCCATGATAAATGGATCATTGCACAAAGCTATCTGAAATACAGCAATGATGATGAGAGCAACAACGAGTTACATCCACAGTTTCTTTTCCCATTTCCTCCATGTTGTGTAGTTTTCCTCTGCCTCAAGTTCACTTGGCTGGAACAGAGGTGGAACATGAAATAAACTGTAGCTAAATTCTCTAGAGATGTAGAGTACAACTCCACTGTAATCCCTGAATAATCATACAGTCACACCACAGGTGAATTTGCCCTCCGTGCAGAGTTTAGCAAGCATTATTAATATATTCCTTTATTCCACAGTTAAATTTGCCCTCCAATGAGCATCTATCCATGATCTACTGTTAGCACATCCTCCTTTCTGTTGCTTCAGACAATATAAAACTAAATTCATATTACTACAAGTGAAGGTTGTTGCTTTACTATGCTAAGGTCAGAAATAATTCCAAATTAAACTCCCAAATACATTCACATAGTACCTCCTACAAGCCAAGGAAAACAGTTTTAAACCAGAGCTTCAAAAGCACATCTCCAGCACATCCTTAATCAGAAAGCAGAAAAGCCAGGAAAGAGAGGATTTAATTAAGCTCTCAGCTTCTTTGACTGTGCAAAGATGCAGAAGTGATATACTTCAGACCCAAGCTTGGAAGCCATCACTTGCATAAACAGTCCTTATACCAGTGACACAACGAGCAAACAAGGCTACCCAGTTAAGTAAGCATTACACAAGTTTTTAAGAACACATCCTGTAGGGCACAAAGATCCAAAATGAGAAAAGTATTCAGGAGGCTTAGCGTATCGAGTTCGACTCTTTTCACCACCCTGAATAAGTTATATTTACAGTGTCTACATTATTTAGAGCATAAATTCAAAGCTGGAATCTAGAGGTTAGAGGAAAAGCGAGGGGAAAAATAAAAGACACAAAACACTTTTGCATGCAGGTACACGCCAGGCTAGGAGACAGAGGTGTAGGGAGAAGAGAGGGGTGGACAGTGGGAGATTATTCCAGTGGAGACTTTAGCCCTACAGCGCTCCCACCCCACTCCCCCCCATCAGCTACCCTTTGTGCTAGTATATAACAGGATTTCTAGTATTTGCATATGAGGTAGGTGATGTAAGACACATCTGCAGTCTAGCAGATCAGTACTGCCTCCTCCAAGTCCTGTCAGGCTCCCCGAGCTCCCAAACAGTATGAGATTACTGTGAAAGGAAACGGATTCGGGTCAGCAACCCCAAACACAAAAGCGATACTCGCAGTACAGGTAATAGTGAGAGAAGCAATTGCCCATGAATTCTTGGTGAACCAAAAGCAATTAGATTTTACAAAAAAAGGAAACAGTCAGAAATAAGTTTTCTTTAAAAGGATAGCAGAGACGCCATTGCCTTTACTTCAGTGTCTCCCAGGTGAGGAGCGCTATCAGAATACCTCAAACATCGCAAAAACACGAGCAGCCACTTTTCTTCCAGGGGGTTGGGAAATGTAGCTGGCCCTTTCCTCTTGGTTGTGCATAGAGGAGGTTATTAGAAAGCAGCTGAAGAAGCAGAAAACAATTTTGAAATAGCTTGGATCTCAAGTTCTAGTCACAATTTCTGGCTTCAGAAGCGGTGAGGACACAAGGAAAATGAACCAGAGAGGAAAGAAATGAGCAAGACGTGCAACAGCAGCGACAGAATTTCAGAGAACCACGGGAACAGAGGGCTGGCACCTCTGAGAACATTTCATCTGCAGCCTTCTCATCCTCCGCAGGAGCTGTGACAGAGCCAGGTGACAGATACCTGCCTAGACAAATAAAGGCTTCCGCTGCACCTGCGGTAAGCAGTCTATTTCAATGCTTCGTTATTACTGAAAAGGAGAGGGGGCAGCTAAGAACATGCCTAAGAAATGTCATGTGGGGCAGCTTTGAAACACCCCTGTCTAGAATTTGACTGACGGTCTTCGGTTTATGGGCCCAGGAAAACACACCTCTGAAAACAAGCTAAGTTTAAGAACAGCAAGTCTCATGCTATGCAGAAAACAGAAAAAAAAAGGCTTTCCTGGTATTCCAAATCACTATGCTTCCCAGAAATTGGGAGACCATGGGAAGTCGTCTTAGGAAGCAACTGTGGCCAGTGATGCTGGAAAGTGGCAGCAGGGAATGCCTGAAGTGAGTAGAGCTGAAAACCTGGTCCGTGGTTCACAAGCCTGTAAGCTGCTGGGTTTGGTACTGTACAATTATAATCATTTTGGAGACGCCAGAAAGACTTTCTGAGCAGGGAAAAGAAAATTTAAGCACAAGTAGTCACATGTATTGCACCCAGTTAACGCATTGCTGTTTGTCTAAAATAAAAGCCCTGATACACTCAGTTTCCTTCCAGCCTGATTGTTACCCACAAGTAACACTAACCTTAAGCTCATACCACACCTTCCAGAGATGTAATTACAGGCTACGTGCCTGGATCACCACTGAAATACTACCTGTGAGTAAGATAGCAACCCCCAGTGATCAACAGCATGAGACACGGTGTTTTTCAATGAGATTCGAGGGCAAATCCTAGTATTAAGACGACAAATGTCTGCATCTGTGCACAAAACAGTACAGCTTCGCTTTTTAGTGTCGTGAATGCACGTTGACAGTTCATTAGATTACTTGAGAGGCAGACTTGCCTTCGTGGAGGAAGAAATCCTAGGAGCAAGTAGTTTTTCAGATGTAAAAGGTACACCATACTGAGTGGTACCAATACAACCAAATTCAGACCGAAGCATGTAACCTACACCAAGCCTAGCACTTCCATGTCACTTAGACCTAGCTCTCATTCCCATCCGGGCTGGAAAATACTTGAAACTGCCTATGGAGATTGTAACTTCCACTTTTCAGTTTTCCAAGAACCAAACTGAATTAAAATTCAAGTTCTAATCTATGAGAACTGGAAAATATCAACCAAAAATGAAAATATCATTAGTAATAATCACATTTATCCCACAGCATGTTCAGTTGTGGTGGTCTATTACTGACTACCATTGAATACAACAAGAATGAAACTTTAAGGTGCCTTTAGCAAAAGTTCAGCATTCTCCTCTCCCCCTCCCTCCCCATGTTTCAGGCAGGAGTAGTGTTTACTTCATAAAATTGCTGCAGAAATCCAACAAAACCCAGCATTACCTCCCTTCTAACTCATTTAGCCATATGTTTATAACACAACCCATGCTTGGCTTAGACTGCTCAGCTTTGTGGAAGTCACTCATAATACCAAACACACTCATTGCTGTTCAATATATTCAACAATTAGACATTTTAGGACTTATTTGTGAATAGCCTCATATTTGGGGTGGGAACCGAATAGAATGGTGCATGCCTGACATATCTGAGCAAGAGCCAAATAGACAAAAAGCCCTCATACTGCAACCTCCCCAGGGAAATCTTTGTTCATTTTAATACTTGTTCAGTCAGCTGTCTCCGTGAATGACAAGGTTTTATCTCTAATGTGAATGGCTTCGAAGGCTACTTGCATTATCCATTCTTCAGCAGCTGTTGCCGAAACCACAGGGTTGCAAACTTATAATTAAATCCAGCTGCCACTACTGCGAGTTCAGTTATATCAAAGTGAGCAGCAATGCCTCGTGGTTGCTGGCAAGATTCTGTCTCCATTTCTAGACAATGTAATTAACTCTTTTGCCCCTTTTAGACGAAATAAACATCGGCACTGAAGAATGCTGTTAAATGACTGTAAAACAGTATTTATATAGAAGAATTTTATGGCAGTCATTAAACCTGAGAAAATAAATTCCTAGGTAGATGATGGCTGCGAACAGATAGATCTTTCCTTAATGGCACTGATAGGACACCCAAGGAGAGACAACACAGGAAGGAAGGAGTTTCCTGTAGAAAGGAGCTGTGACAGGATACATATTAACAGATCTACCCTTAAGCCTTAAAGCACAGCCTCCAGAATACAGCAAATATCCATATCCAGTTTGAGACAATTGCAGCGAAGGGATGGCGGAGTGAACCACAGGGCTTCCTTCAATGCCAAGATCACTTTCAGAGCCCAGTGCCCGTGTCTCAAGTCACTTACAATACAATCCCTGACTGAATAGCTTCATGTGCACATGTACTTTTAGAAGTAAACTTTTTTCTCCAAATAGTCAAAAACTGTTCATATCCATATGCCATCGACATGTGTAAATCTGCAAAAACACAGTCAAATTTAGGTAGCTAATTTTCTCATTCCCAATCCTGTAAGTGCTGCCTAAGGAGGCCCAATTTCATCACTTGTGCAAGAAGCTGCAGTGAAAGCATCTCAAAAACATTTCACAGGAGTAGAAGCAATCAGCAGAGAAACATTAGAATAATGCCACTGAAGTAGAAAGCAAAGCATTCAACTGAGCTCTGTTTGTGAAGAGTTGTGTTACTTGTACCTTTGGAAGCACACGGCAGCCCGTTTGCTCCGGAGGGCTGGAGGGAAAGCACAGCAGAGAGCAGGAATACCCAACCTCCTGCTCCAAGCGTGGCATGTTAAGGAACAGGGAGAGAGATCTGCTGAGAGCGGGACGCAGAGCAACCATCTCAAAATTCGCTTCACGTTAACGCAGAGCAAACCTTCCAAAACGCACCAATAAAGATTTTAAAAATTGCTGCTGGATTTTCTGCCAAGTCACAGTGAAAGCTCCAAGTTATCCAAGTGCTTTTTAACAGCGGGGTTGCACACAGAGCCACACAACTGCTTGAAGTGGCTGTGGGCATTGGCAAGAGACTGGCTGCAGTCCCATGGAGTATTTAAACTTACCTGCAGCACCTGACCTGATTTACTGTGATCTGCTCAGAGGCCACACTGCGCGCTGGATACCCAAGTAACGTTGCCCCCAGACACACAGTGACCAGCAGGAGGCACAAAACTGAATCCAGGCGTTTCTGCAGACCCGAGGTCTGCTCGCTCACTTTTTGCTAGGGAGGAAAACAAAAAGGAACTGCAAGCATCTCTGCACAGCGTTCATCTTTCTCATGGCTTTCTACCGCATTTTTTGAAGCGACATCAAATAAATGCTAGCAGCTAGAAAGCAGGTTTTCTTCCATTATTCCTTACTTTTACTTTTCACAGCAAGTACAAAGTAAACAGCCTTTTATATCAAAGAATAAGGGTGAATTTGCTCTCAGGTGGTTATTCTTAGGTTCATTTACTTTTGACATTTGTTTGCTGTTTCACTACTGCTGTCTGTCTACCTGTCGCTTTGTACTAATGGCTGTGAAGCCCAGGCACTCAAGAGCATTTCAGCGAGATGGGCTGATTATTATATCCTGTCATAGCTAGGTGGGAGCCAGTCACGATTTTTCAATCAGCGTTTTACCATGCCCGTTTTAAAATGACAAAGCTTTTATTCCTCTGAGCTTTTTAGCGGCTACTTTAAAGCGCTTTTTTACCTGCAGAGGTTTGTACCTTCCCAATGCAGAGAGGTGTTCCTACAGGCCACACCGGTAAGGGCCAGCTGCAAGTGAAGAGAAAGTGAATGCAGGGGAAGGGCAAAGAATGAGGGATATAAAGGCTGGAGGAAGCCCACGCTTTTGTTTTCTTTTAAATCATTTATGAGATCCTGCTTGCAACTGAAATTATTCTCTGAATCAACTGTTATCCTTCACTAGAGCAGATAATGTCATTTTATCTTAACCATAACTTTTTTTTCTTGAGAGGTTATAGATAGCTTGGACCTTCTGTGGTATTTTACACAATATTTTTTTTCTTTTACAAGTATCTGCACAGAAGAACATTCAACTCCTCTTTCTCCTGAGTTTCTAATCAGCTCCAGCTCTGACATTTTATACTTAGGTCCAACTTTACATCTGTATTAATTTGTGACTGTATATGTATATAGTTTATTATTCAAATCACAATCTGTTTAAAGTATCAGGACACCTATCATTTGCCAGAGTGCATAACACAGAGGACAGATCAGAGAACGGGATGTTCCCCAGAGACCAAGAGCAGAAGGTATTTATTCACTGACAGCAGATGACTTTTGATAGACCTACATGTAGGGGTTGATGTTATACATTAGAAATGGATCTAAAAAAACACAAACAAAACTTAAAATAGTATTTTCTCCTGCTTTGAAAACATTTAGAATGAAATTTTTATATGCTATATTAAGGCTTGGGGGAAAAGAGAATCAACCAGTGCATATTTGATTCTCAGATTTGAGGCATTTAGGTCACCGAAGTGCTGGAGATTGCTGGAGGTCTCCAACTATCCACTGAGACCAGAATGTGCGAAAAGGTTAAGTCAGAAGACTATCAAGGTTAAAGTGTCATTAAAGTTGATAAATTAATTAGGGACTGAAAGAGCAAGACAGTGTTTTTCCCTTTTTCCTACAAGGGAGGCAGGATGAAATCAATTACTTCTAAGTAGTGTAGGTCATGGCAGGAAAAACAATCAATCCAGTTCACTAACTATAAATAGCTGTTCTGATTAATATACTAATTTTAAACACCAAAGGTATGTCAGCATACTTTCTCTTGCAAATACTTTATTACCTACATAAAACTGCCTACAGCATTTGGTCTTTATAAAATTCATTTTTAACTCCATTCTTGTACAAATTTGCCCCGACAAAGCATGAATTAAAATCACGCAGGAAAAAAGCCAGAAGAAAAATTACCTACCGTTTTCAAACTTAAGCAGAAAAATCACACTACAGCACTTGCCTAAATAAATGTACATACCTAATGCTGCTTCCTGCTTACTAAGAGTGACCAAGGTAAGTGTCGGGCTCATATGACAGTAAGGCAAGAGCTGGCTTTGTGCCTAGACTTCTGTGTAGGTCCTGTGAACCGTGAAGCTGCCTTGACGGAGTTGAATATCCCTGTCCCGTTGCTCCAGTTGATTTCTTCTCTAGGACAATTCTAAACCATGCAAGCATTGCCTGTCTTTTGAAGTATTTCACAAGTCATCTTTCTGAATGGATATAAGATCTGGAATGGTTTTGCAGTGTAAGGGCAGCAGACTTTCATTGTTCATACCTTGCTCTCTACTTTTTGCCCTGAACAGCATTATCTCTGTGGTCCCTGTGCTTATAGAAAGGCTTCTCTTGATGTCTGTGTGCCATCAAGCAAGCTTCAACACTGTCAAACTTTCATATTGCTTCTAGAAGGGCCAAAACTGCACGAGTAGATCCTGTGAGGCTTCACGGCCCCCGGCCAAGGGGGAAAGCAGGCAAAGCTGTGACAGCAGTTTCCAAGGTCACCATAAAGCAGACTGTGCAAGAAGCATGAGAACGAAGGCAGGGGTGGCAGCAGGACACTGAGTTAGCCCTGACAACTCCAAGCTGACAGAGGCTGGCGATACACCGAGGGCTACCCTGGGAAGCACAAAGGCTGCGTTGCTAAGAACTCACCTAATACTAGTGCACTACAGACTGTATGAAGGAAGGAAGACATTTAGTCCTTGCAGTCTGCAACAGCACTGTCTTCGTCTGAAATACAACACTGCTTTTTAATTAGAGGGGAAGTTTGAAAAAGGTTATCTTTATTTTAGGTTAACTAGATTTCCAGGTCTCCTTTTTGGAGGTCTTGCATGCCTACCAGGCAACTCTAGAGAAGCGAGGCACACGACTTGCTCTGCCCTACAAAGTCCCATCTCGCAGTCTGAACAACGGCGGAGCTGTCTGGCCACCTGGAGTAGGAACGCCAAATCCAAGAACATCTCAAATAAGTCAAACAAGAGGGACTTTTCAAACACACCTTGGGCGGTAGAACACTTAACACTGAATAAAAATCACCTGAAACAGCCTTGAAAACAGTGTTAAGAGAACTGTAAAGCCTTCGGTGTTGGAATGAATTACAGCAAAGAAATACTAATGGGATTCTCAGACGTCTTCATTTGAGTCAAGGGCTTCAGCATTTGTAACACGTCCAATTTATATCAAGCCATTTAAAACATAGGCTCCCCGCAATTTTGTCGAATTAAGACAATTTGCTTTCTGTAGAACTGGCGGGGATGTCAGCAGTGACAGCTTCCTTAACACCCACCAGGCATTAACTGCTGGCCACCAACAACCCCCACGTGAAGGCACCACCAGGTGGACCTGCCTCATGCTGCCCATTTCCCATCTCTCTTTCAAGCAGAAAGGGAGCCCCAAGGTCTACTCTGAACTCCCGAGGAGAAGAAACGTGTCAATACACCTTGCTGGCTGTGTTTGTGGTTTAAAATATACTTATTTTTAAACTTTTCCGTACTTTGGGGGGTTTGGGATACTCAGCAGCAGCACTGTTATTACTTTGACAAGTGCTAAAAAGATGCCGTCGCCCCAGGCCCTAATGCAGGCACAAGTGATTGCACAGCTCTGAAGCACTTCAGCACACACCAAGCCAACAGGATGCTCTCAAGCTGCCTGTCAAGAGCTCACACAACGCTGGTGCTCTTTTACTGCTATATAAAGAGCCAAAAGCATCCACACCTTCATATTTGCTGTCAGCCAGCACTACTTAATCGTGACAACAGAAGAGAACGGTAGCCAAAGGAAGAACAGAGGGTTGACATATAATTTTTCTTGAGAGCTGGAAAGGAGCAGAGGAAGGACAGAAGAGCCTGTCCCACTAGGAAGGAGACAATTGCAAGTTTTCTTTCTGCAAGAGGCTGTCTTTCTGTCCTGAGCAGCCTCAGCCATCTCTGCTTCCCTTGCTGGCATTGCACCAGTGGGACTGAGTAATGTGGAGCAGGAGAACAACTATGGTAGGACAGAAAGTTACAACCTTAAAGAGATTATGTGCAAACTGGAGCAATCCTTGTGTCATCCTCCTCCACTCTTTGGGAGAATTGGGAATCATATTTTCTTCTAGTTTACACATTTTCATGTTAAAAAAATCATTTTTGGTGAAGCTGCAAAAAACTCAGCTAAAATATGAACACAAAATACCAAAACCCTTGGCAACAAGGGCTGCCTTGTGATAAAGAGCACTGCATAAGCATGTTAAGGATTAACCTAGCCTCAAATACACAACCATTGTCTAGTTCTACTAGGAAACAAAGTGCATGAAATCTGAAGACATCCCTATGGGTAACAGGCCCATGGGACTTTTAGGCTTGCCTTTTGCCATTTTAAGGGACCTACACAGAAGGAAAATTTGTTGCATTATTTTATGGATATACACTTTCCTGAAAGGCTTATCCAGGTCTTCAGTCTCAAAGAAGAAAACATGCATTTCAAGAGACCAGAATTATACAGACAGGACATTCATTGCAAGTTGAGAAATAACTCTTTGCATGAAGAAATATTTACTAGAGGAAAACGGAAGGAAACCTTCTTGGTGAAGGACAGTTGCACAAAGAACCAGACCGTACCATTTCAGTCATTGCTTTTAAAAAACGCCTTTGCTCTCAGTAGTTCTGTAGCATGAACTCTCACCCAGCCAGACTAGGGGAAAAAAAGGCAGCACCTCCTAGAATCTTTATACAGGTCAATACCTTAATAGTGTGTGACCAGAGTTAAGGCAGAGATTGACAGCTAGTCAATGAACAGATGAATATCTATCTCATAAGCATTTCATTTTAGCTACCCATGCAGTAGACATTTTGCCTGTACATACACATTCCAGTGCTATTATCTCATGCCTAATTACTTAGGTCTCAAAGCACTTAAAAGGAATGAACTATCATTATCGGCATTTTATATAGAAACAAATTGAGGCATAGTGGTATAATTTCCTAAAAGTTATTGAACTCATATCCAAGGTCAGTGGCAGGTGAAAAACAAAGCTCTTATCTCAAATATCAGGCAAGCACTGAATTCAGTAGACCACACTGCCTCTCAAGATGTAGAGAATGCTTCCCAAGCATGTAATCTTTGGTAGTCTACATGAGCCAGTGTAAGAGAATTTAAAGTTTGACCTGCATTACAGCAAACATTTCAGTGTAAACCAAAGCAGCTGTACACTTAGAATCTATAGGACATTGGAATATTCCATCTTTGTGTTTACCTTTCCTCCAGTGACTAAGATAAAAAATGCCATCTTCTGACAAGTCTGCCTTGGTCATTCCATGCCTACTTTTAAAATACCCATTTTCTCATAGATGCTCAGTTTTAGTCATGCATGTCTGATTGTAATAGCTTTTTTGCAAAGCCTTTGTAATGCTGGGCTTTTGTTTTGGTCAAACTGATAAAGGCTGCCCAGTTCTCTTCGAGTATTAACGTCAGAGTAGGAGGCACTTTGTAAGACCAGCAGTAAATCGAGGTATGACAACAAAACGGTTAAGTCAAAACTTTTTTTGCATTGGGCAGTTTTATTTACACAAGGAGCAGTTACCTCTGTTTGTACTATTTGGAATGCTTTCACTAGCTGCATGGCCAAGTACAACTTCCAGGGCTGAATTAAACAAGCTAAATCAAGTCAATTCACTTCCACGTCCAGCTCAGGTGGCTAGCAGGCCTTGAACAAGTTTACCAGGACAACCAGTGAATAACTGAAACCAGAACTGCAGCCAATTTAACTCTTGGCACTGGGTTTACCATTTTTGTTTATTACAAGTCTTTCCTCCCTTTTGCTGGATTCAAGACAAAGAAGAACCTCAACTTCTGAGCAAGTTAAAATAAATAAAATAGAGCTTGCAAGTTTATACTGTAATTGATATAAGTCTATTATTGCAAGACAAATTGCAACAGACAATGAAAGAGACAGCTCAATCTGTTACTGAGTCCTTGTAATGGCTATATGAGGAGCTCAGCCATTTCACTCATAAATCTTTCTTCTAAGTTTTTATCACTGCCAGTGTGGGTAAAATAATAGAACTATGGAGTGAAGTATACAAGAGATGCATTACTGTGTCTCTAGTCACAATTACCTAAAGTTTGTTACAGGAATCATAACCCTTTCAACATCTAATCAGAAATAGCGTTGTGCTACAGGCTACTAAAACACCACGATACCTTTAAGAATTCATTAGATTTGATCATGCCGATTGTGAATAATCACCCCTGCTGCAAATCGCTGGTGCACAAGGATGTCATAAGTCATTCTCAACAGCGGGTCCCAAACTTTCTGTGGGACAGAGCAGTGCAAAGCATGTACCGACCTGATTTCCAGGACGTTGACCTACTTACTAAAAAGCTTAGTGGGAAATAAAGGCAACTGGGGAAAACAGATTAGAAGACTCTGGGGATATTTCCATTTTTGGGGGTGTTGTTTTCCCTGTGTGTTTCGTTTAAGAGAAATTAATTTTAATCTACTCCCTTTTTTGCAATGTTTTCTGTGGATCACAGTACCTAGCAGAGAAATTGTGAGAGCCACTGCACATACATAACTGCAGGATTAGCTGTCAACACTGAATAGCAGGAGCAGAAAAGATGAGCAGAGAGGTTGGGAGGGGGCACATACGATAGGGTACGTGCACCCACTTGAGCAAGATTGCTGCAAGTGGTTACGAAACGCCAGTGGTTCCTCCTCTTCTGTCAGGGAACTAAGGGAGGCCACACCAGAGGTGGCAGATACCAAGGTCATGACCGGGGATGTCAAATGACCAGCTTTTTGCAAGATTCTTTGTGGCTGCATATCCAGGTAGAGTCCCCTTCCCCTTTAAAGCCTGAGGGCTACCTGAACTCTCCTGCCAGAGACAGTCAGGGAACACAGTTTAGGGTTACAGGAAATTGCATCTCTGTACCAAAGTGTCCCCTTCGACAGCTTCACATACCATAGTATAACCCTTTCTATTTGCACTTTCTAGCACATATTCCAAAAACAAACCGTGGCCTGCCTGGCACTCATCTGCTCCACTGAATCCTCAAAGTGGAAGGTGCCGGTAGGAGAGGTCTCCTTGTCCTTTGTGTTAAGTGCAGGAAGGAAAACAATTTTTTAGTAAAGTTCACATGCAAGTATGGAAGGAGGAATAGGCTAGATTTAATGATTATTTAAAAACACAGCATATTACAGTTAAGTAATGCAGTCACATTAAACTCAAACTACTTAAAAATGGCAGTGTTCCAATATCAGCCAGATTAAAAAAAAAAATCAGATGCTTAGGCTGCTAGCTCCACGGTGCATTTTCCTTAGTTTTGTTTGCAACAAATATGGTGATACAAGCCTCACAAGCACCTGACTGGAGATGCCTGCAATGGTTAAGAGGCCTTACTCTCTAAATTACCATGCTTTTATTAGGCGGGTGAAATGGCCATAACATTCTTTCAGAAAGGAGTTTTTCCCTTCAGAATTTAATTTATAAACTCACTCCTGCCAGGCTGCGATAGCAGCTACTGTATAAACCTGAAAATGATGACTACAGAAATTCCATTCAAGCCTTAGGAATCAATAGAAAGCAGACAAACCACCAAGATAAAGTTCCACCCAATTGCAAAGAGCAAGAACGGCAGGATACCTCACTTTGTGCAGTCTTTATTTCACAGGTTGGTGGCTGCGGACACTGCAAAAACAATCTCATTTCAGTCTGAAAATCTGACCTCTGCTATCCACATGCTGCACCCACGTAATCTGCCTGTTGGAAATGCTTTAGTGTTGTAGGTATTTCCAGGCAACAGAAGAAAGACTAAAAACTAGAGAAGACAGTTTAGAACTTGCTGAGACATATTGCATTTGGTAAAAGCTTCTTATATGGGCTCCTTAGAGATCCTAATCCTGCTTACCTTGAAGCAGCAGCTCTTCTGTAAGTCAATAACAAAGCAATCTTCATTGGTGTCGCGCTGGTTCATACCAAGTTACATACAAACCCGTGTATTTCTGCACTGCCCATAGAAACAACAATTGCAGCATTACCCTTAGGATTCTCTTAACTGAACTAATACTGTTTGAAGGCAGATGTTGGCATGCCGTAGCCTGATGTCAGCAGAAATTTCATTGTGAAATTTTCATTGTGAAGTGCTCTGCATTTTATTTAAATGCTTGCTTACAAATGAAAAGTGTTGTCTATGACCAGGCTCCAATGAAATAAACCTGTTGCAATGTTTGCTGACTTTTTGCATTTCCAGCTGCTTTATTACCTTCACCTGGGGAGGCTGCTACCCATACAGAGTTGTTTTGGCATGGTCATGCAAGACCCAGTCCCACACATAAGCCTTGGTAAAGCCCAGAGATCAGAATGACAGAGGTTTTGAAGCAAGTATAATACACGCCATGTGTCGAGCACAGAGCTTAGCTTTTCAGCTCTCGAAGGGATTGCTGTTGTAAATAAAGCTATCACATCCCTTCTCACACTTCAGAAGACACAGGCCAAGCATGGATATGAACATATTAGAATTATAAAAACTAAATATTCAAAAGCTTGCCTTTCTGAACCAAACCATGTGCTTCTGTTGAGGGAAAAAATACCATTTGTTTAATACGAAAGAAATCCTTTGTCTCCATCAGAGTCTACTTTGAAGGGATGACTTTTTGACTTTTTCCACCCCTTTTCAGAAGCCATAAGGATGCAGTTCCATAATTTTAGAGAGCTTTATGCAATGAGATATTCTTAATTCACATGAGTTGCAAGAAAACACATTGCAAGTTTGTCAGATCAAGAACCAACAAATGAGGAAAGGATTCCCATTAAGAGTGAGCGATAGCCTAAGTTGCATTGACTTGAGTACATAGTGTGCTAAAATGCATGTAGAGTGAAAGAGTAGTGTATAGGTTAGTGTTTTGAGACTACTACACAATATTCAGTAGTGATCTGTAAAACCAGCCTTCTTGTTTTCAGAGGCACCAAAGAAAGCCCATTAATACATTTGGCTCGTTTGCTATGTACTTTACCTACTGCTAAACCTGTTTTGATTCAATCCACCCTTGCCACGCTTAAAGAAGCACTGAGAAGTTTAGCAGGAGTGCCACAAGAATGTGCACATTCAGAAGAAAGCAGTATAATGATATTCCATAGGATACCACCACCAACATTCACTGGCATTATCCTTTAGAGAAATTCATCTGTTATTATCCAAACTCATTTTTCATCTTGCTTTGTTAAATTTCAATACCAAAAGAGGCTAACCCTGAAAAATAATGGCCAAATAGCTAGTTTGACTTCATTACCTCTGCAGTATTCTATGGTAACAACATTTATTAAAGACGCAAATATCTTGCTATATATGTTTTTACTCAAACATTATGAAATCACAGTTCACGCAGATACCTTTGAGACAATTTACATTTGACTCACCATACTGGCAGCGAGGACCCTGAAATCCTGCAGGACACTGGCACATCGGAGATCCTGCTTCAGAACACTTCCCTCCATTGAAGCAAGTGCCAGCAGCGCACGGCACTAGTACACACAAACAGAATGAAACAGGGTTTTGTTTATTTTGTGCTAAGGATTCTCCAGAACTGCCTCTTTCTATCATAGCCTGCTGTAACAGGCACTTTCAAGTAAATGGAATTCATCCTTTTATTTAAAATGAAAAGTTAAACTGCAACAGAATTTTATCATGGCTACAACTACCATGTTGATATGACAAAATTTAATTTCAAATAAAAATAAGACCAGGATGATGCAGTTTAACCTGAAGATGCTTCAAAATTAGAAAACAGTTTCCTAGGACTGAAAGTACTACCTGAATGTGGAATGACAGAAGAGATGAACTGCTGGAGAATAATGCAGCAATGATTAGGAAACATTGCTGTATTAAAAGATGTTATGTATGTCCAAGGGAATTACAATAATTCTCTTCCCTTCTTCCAACACAGATTTACTTACAATAGGTTAAATTCCACATAGTGGAGCCAAATTAGCATAGAGTATCAAATATAAGAGAATAATCCAGCTAGCTTGGTGCCTTAAAGAATTCAACACAAGTCTTCACTGCTCTTTCAGGAAGAAGATAATTCTACATTACCACTGGTGTTCAAATGTTACATTCCTTTGTGCCATAGACTAAAATACAGATTGTAAACATCTTTGACTTCTTACAATAGAACAGGTGCACGCTAAATATGTAGATTCACACTGAAACTAACAGAAATACCTTTCAGGCTTTTCTTTTCTTTTTTCTTTTTCTTTTCTTTTTTTTAAGTGTAAAGAGAATCATAAAAGCAAGTTCTCTGAAGGTGGTCTTTGGGTTGGTACAACGATTAAAAAAAACCATAGGAACAGATGCTTGCTTTCATACAGAAAATATAATTACCAACAAAACAGTAGCAAAACTGAACAGTGAGTAGATTGTTATCTTCTATTCATGTCTTGTTAACAGTGGTTAAAGTGCTCCCCCATCATTTAAATTTAATTCCGTGTTTTAGGAAAACATCCAATCATGATTAAAAATTACTAATAGGAACAGGTTCTCATCAGATGGAGAACTGCAGGGTAGAAAGTCAATTACTTCGATGGCAACAGCAGCAGTGAAAAAGCCAAACCAGTCAGACTCCACAAGGAGTGCTATGTCCAAGAAACAAGTGCCTTACAGCAGATTTGTTTGCATAATTTGGGTAACAGCAACAACTTCGGTTGGCCTGTCAAAGCCACACTGGCACAAAAAAGCTGCAACAACTATAAACTGTAGAAACTGAATTTCTGATTAGCTCAAAATTAAGGTTACTTGGGACTTTTGCATACAACAGCTTTTGTATTTTTAGAAGAAGTTTCCTTTTCCAGAAATAGACTGCCTCTTTATAGAGGAAATTTCTAGTTATAAATAGCAAGAAAAAAATTCTAGAAGGAAGATTCAGTAAGAAAATAAGGCCCAAGGATATGATCAGGCATTGTTCTTTCAGTTTTGCTATCCACTTACAGTGCAAACAGCCTGGTTCGTTGTTGTGTTGGACCCATCCAGGACAGCACTTATAGACAGTCTGATGCTCCATTCTGTACACCTGCTTGTAAACTGTGTAGTAACCAGACCTTTGAAGAGAATTAGTTCAGAACAGTCACAACTCTAATTTAGCTTATTTGCATCTCATCAGTAGCAAACTGTACTCAAATTTAAAGTATTAAATATGTAGTAAGTATGGTTACGTCTCAGCAAGACATGACATACCCATAATTAAGTTGCATATATATTTCAGGAGATGAAACAGTTTACAACTTTTCCTCACAAAAAAAATAAAAACTTTGCACTCCATTTCAGTAACAGAATTCATTTGTAACAATAAATAATTACCTTCTCTCATAGCCCATACACCACCTCCTCCCTGTGCAGCCTTGTTTCCACATCTTGACCATCCGACTGAAGGCTTGAACACATGGCTGCTGGTGTCCTACTAGTGCCAACTCAAACACTGGGCAGACATTTGGCCTTAAGGGAAAGAAAAGAAAAATACATAACTTTTAACACGATATTCGAAAGTCTAAGCGTAACTAAGTATATTTTTCCATATGCAATGGTTATTAAGAGTTTGAAACAGATTTTACATTGCTATTTAAGAACACCGTACTTCTGTGCCTGATCTCTCCTTGAGCTGATGTCAAGCAGCTCTCTCGCAAGAGCACACTATGCAGCAACACCTGACAAGCCACAACCCACTGAACTCAGACCAGCAAGAAAGCGTTCCCCTGGCTTTGGTGGAGCCAGGACTTTGTTGGTGTATTGGTTGCATGAGCCATGAGCGTGAACACGGTCCTGGTAGCAATTTTTACGTGAGCTGGCCTCTCTGAACAGCTAGGCCAGCAAAACGCGACCGTACCGTGTTCCCAGAAAATGGGAGGTGAAGCACCTGAGCAGGATCTGACTGAGGACTCAGCAGACCCTCGTTGCTGTCTCTAGCTGACAACAGCCTTTCAGATGAGGCGCTGCTGACAAAGGATGGTGCCTCACAAGCAGAAAAGCTGATGGCTAAGGTGAGGGAGCCTGAAAGGCTCTGTGCCCGTGCTGAATTTGCTGGGAACCCCGCTGCCCGGCCACCGCTGGGCTGACGGACCGGGGTGAGAATCTCAGGCCTGACAGCTGCAGGCACTGACCTCCATAGCTCGTGCCACCAAACAGCCAGGCTCTAAATATAAGTAACAAAAGCAGATTCCACCTTAGAAAACAGCATGTAAACCAAACAAAGTATACAGTGAAATTCAGGCTGTACACAAGTCAGGGGAGGCTTTGCCATTGATTCAAGAGCAGATGAGATTTAGCTAAATTGCTGTGGAAGAGGGGCAGTCTGGAGGAGCCCCCCTTTGCGAGCAGCCCCCTCAGGGAAGCACATGAAATTTTCAGAGGAAGCGTAGCTGTCCTCGGCTGATTATTCAAGAATAACAAGAGCAAAACAAAAGCTCTGCTTTGGAGGATGAGATGTAATCTTCATCCTGCTAGCTAGCCTTGGTTAAAACACAGCAACATCCCACAAGGTATGGAGGGTCAAAAATAACGAGTTAAGTGTTACAAGTTGATGGTTTTGTAGAGATACTGGCTTACTCTGATTGCATTGCTGATGTAAATTAGGAAGTGCTGTATGTACCAGGTCCAGCTGAAGCAAGAAAGCTTGCTTTTTTGTTGTCTTTTGAGAAACTAGTGTATCAACATCGAAATTCAGTGATTTTTGGAGTAGTTTAGAGATTACTAATGTAATAATTTATTGAATTCCTTCCAAGCAGCCTGCTTTAGCTGCTGAGGCTTTGCAAATTTAAACCTTTAGGATTAAAATAAAGGGGTATACATGTACTTTGTATACCTAATTTGGTTACCATTTGGTAAATTCACCATTTTAGCAGCCATGTCATACAGCTGGCAGAGTTCTTCCAGAAATGTTAGCTGGAGAGCTCGCTGTTCAGGCCAGGGAATATCCAAGAGGAATACACACTCACCTCCTCTGCCAACTGAGGAAGCATCAGTGTGAAGTTGCGAGAGAAAGCAACTTTTCTTTCCACATTAATACAATAGATAATGGTTCTAGCCCAACAGCTGCCTGGCAGGTAAAGCTATTATTAGCTACACGGGATATTGTTGCTATCTCATTCAAGATTCATGGCGGTTTTTATCTGCAAGGCCCCAAGTACTTTACTTCTCCCTGTTATGGCTGAGTACCACGCAAGGCAGCCTTTCTAATGAAAAAGTACATCTTTCATCTGCAGGTCTTCAGGTAGCTGACAAACATCATTAAATTAAGCCTCTGCAGAACAGGAAAATACTATAAGCATGGTCATTTTTACTGATTAAATACTTAGAAAAAACCCTAGGTTACGATAGAGCAAAAGGCTGAAACAAACCCCAGAAGGCGAGTGTGACTTCCCTGCATTTCGGTCACCAGAGGAACCACAGGAGGAAACAGGTGCTGGCTCATTTAATCATTAGCCAGCACAGGTTTTAGTTGTTCCACCTTCAAAAAATGCAGAAAAAAATACTGTTGCCAAGTCATAATCTCATCTCCATCATTCTAACGGCTCCCATGCCTGTTTCTTTACAAGGAAGTCTACCAAAATTATGACACCCAGGTAGCATCTGTAATACGAGAACTAAAAAATGTGGACACCACAATTCAATGATGCCTGCCCTCTGTCAGTTTTAGCCCTGCTTTGTGAGAAACCTGCCAGTCGATATGGAAACCCAGCAACCCACACGCTACTATGGAGAAGACTCCCGACACTTGGGGACCACCAGTCATGTACAGCACCCAGCAGGGGACATCCAGGCAGGTCTCCTAGAGGGCCTCCCCAGCTGAGGGGTGTCCACCTCCATGCAAAGAGGACCTTCATCTGACAGCAGCACTCCAGGAGAGAAACTGAGCAGGTTTAAAACAAACAAAAACCACCACAAAATAACAACAGTTCCCAATAGGGCAACCAGAGCATATAGCTGTGTGCTTCCTTTCATAGCTTCCTTTAAGTAGGCGACCTATCTCATGGCAAGCCATACACAGCACATTCATACTAGATACCCTTATCTCGATAGAAGTTAGTCCCCGAACTAAAATGCCCGTTTCCCCCAGGCTTTGAAGTGACTGCCGATCTCTGTTATCCTAAGGCACATTTTCAGTGGACCACCACGCATCTGTAATGAGACCATTCAACAAACACACAGTACAAGTCTTCTCTACGATCACATTGAGTTTTTTTTCAAAATGACAAGCTGTCAATCTCTTATACATCTGTATTGCAACAGGTATTACATGCTCCAACCACTAAGGGTCTTCCTGGAAAGCACCGATGCAGCAGTCACCCAGGACACCAGGGAATTCACACAGATAACCAACAAAATACAGGAAGGTTCAGCTATCACCGAGAGCCTTCCCTCACTTTTCTACAAGTGCCTCCTAATCCTGTTCCTCACAGGAGACCTACAGAACTTGAGCCAGCTCTGAGAATTGAAACGCTGATGGCTGAAAATAACGGGTTCAGTGGCACTGGGTTAGGGTGCATCTGTTCCCCCACTGCCCGTCTCTCCTGAGTTTCCAGGGGATGGTTTCCATGGATGGTCTGGGCTGGCCCAGAATTATCTCATCGTATCCCTTCCCCATTGTTCCAGGCTCTTCTTCCTCCACTGCACAGCCCGCTTGCTGCCCTGCTCCAGACTTCGGGTTTGCCCTAGCTACAGCTGCCAACTCCACAAAGTGAGACAGACGACAGTGGCAGAGCAGCTTCAGACTGCCTCAAATTCCTCCAGCAGCCCCCCTTCCTCTGTTTCCACGTCATCTCCATCACTTCACAGCCCTCCCCACGTGTGCCAGCTACCCCTTCCCCTCAAGTTACCCCATCGTTCAACATATTGAGCTTCAGTTCAAAGCGATTGCTCCCGACCCATTCTTAGCGCAGTCTGCTGTTTGTTTCAGAGCCAAAGGAGCTCTTTGTATGCCCAAAATCTTGCCTGCTTTTTTTCCCCTCTCCATTACGTCAGTTGGTCTAATAAAACCCTCGCCTTACTTAGCAACCATGCCTCACTTAGCAGGCTTTTCGAACGACTCTCCCTCCAGTGAATAGAACATCATGTACTGATAATTCATGCATATCTCCTTTTATTAGAATTGCCTAAAACTTTCCAGATAAAGGTACATTCATCTGCATCGCTCCCCCATAAATAAAAGAAGCTGACAATTGTTGTAACGACACGCTGAGCCCATCCTACAAACTCTTCCTCGTGTGCCATTGCCATGTTCCCAGGAATAGCTGTATCAACTTCTGCAATGTACTTAATAGGATTGAATGGCACTCGCAGAATAAAGCGAGGCAGCAGCATGAAGTCGTATGTTTATTAAGATTTATTCAAAGTAAGCCATTCCCCCAAGATGCCCTTGGGATAATTTAAAGGCAGATATCAAAACCTCTGCTACATTATAATTAAACTGCAGCAATCGCATAGCATGTAATCCTTTGCTGGCAAAACCAACGGATAACACGTGCCCTCTCCGACAGTTAACAATCTTCCCAACTCCCCACACTCAGTGTACTATTTTCTAGCCATCTAACTCACGGCTCTTGGATACATTACCTATAGCTTAACCAGTTTCTTGAACAAAAGTACCACTGGAAAACAGTTATGTATTACGACACTCGCTAAATAGAGGCCATCTAAGACTAAAGTGAAGCCTCCAGTGGATATAATGGTACAATTGGAGGAAGAGAGCTCCACTTTTACTCCCATGCCCTCTGCATTCAAAAAATAATTCTTAATGGGAGTTTAAGTGTTAAAATATGCCTAACACATAAATGTCTATTATGTTGTATGCTTTGATTGATACACCAGTCCCTTAAAACCTTTTTATACTGATGTTCTCTGTTAGCCAAAACTGACACTGAGGCTGTTATTAGCTTGTCAGTCTGACTTGGGCAAGTCAGAAAGCTCACATTTAATATTTGCATTAGGAGAGTGCCCTTTAAACAAAGCTACCCTACACACTTCCAGTTCAGGACTTGAGATTTTAATGAACAGGTAATTGGACCAGTGCGAAGCACGAGCAGCCTTGGCTAATCATATGGCTGCGATGCCTGGGAACCACTGCACAACAGGAGAAGGTCAAAGGGAAAAATTAAAAGCACTTTCAGGAGGGATATAATTCATTCCCATGTTTAGATTTTGAAAGGGTATGTGCATCTTCATATGAAAATGCAGTCAAAAAAACACCCACGGAGGTCTATAAAATAGGAAGACCGCAAACCTGGCTCAGGAAGTCCCTGAGTCTCATGTTCTTGAGGCTGAAGCAGTTATTTCAGGCAAAGTTTTACTGCATGCTCACGCTTCTCTTACAGCCTTCACTGGCCATTTGGGGTCCACTCCTGGAAGCAGCCCACAAGCTCGGCGGTCTGTGGTCTTACTCACCCTGCTTCACATTTTTACTTCACAACACCTGGATCTCCTCTACAGCTCCATATCCCCAAACCCCAAAGCACACACCTTCACCAGACTCAACTTCCCTTCAGAATAGCCTTGTGGTTTTCAACAGAAGCTGGCAAAAAATTCTCTTATAGGTTCAAAAGCCAAAGGGTTAAATACAATCAATCTCACACCTGAGAAGCAAGGGGATGTGACACATGGACAAGGCAGGAGTATACAAGTGCTTTCTTGATTTCTGAATGCATGGATTTGGTGACACTGGATAGTGTTGGAGAAATAGTTTCATTTGAGAAGGCTGGTGAGCAGCATCTCACCACCACCAGCAGCATCTCACCCAAGCTCCCCAGAGAAGCGGCTGCAGCCTTCCCATAACCCATGGCAGAGAACGGGTGATAGAAGCAGCAGGTCTACAATTTCCCAAGAGATGTGAACTATTTTATTTTGCCCACTGATTTTCAAAGTAAGAGAAGGATATTAGCACAGCTTTTGCACACAACCAGCCAACCGTAAGTAATTTTGTGTAGCAATAATGGAAGTACAACGCTGTTTTCACATAACAAAGGAAAAGACAGCTATGAGTACAGGCCATCTGCTCAGGGGAGCAGAGAGGCAGCTTTCTGCACACACCCCTGGCATGTGTGGTCTGAAAGGGGAGATGGAGGTGAAGAGACAGGAGGACAACTGAACACACAAGAGCTAGCAAGGGAGCAGCTCCCCCATTTCAAAAGGTACCTTGTCTCTATGTGACAGAGATTTTTCTTAGCACAACCCTAACGCCTGGATCTTTGAATGACAAAGGAAGTAACTCTCATTCTATCAACCCACCTTCCCTCTCCCCAACTTAAAATTAAAGAGCTAAAAATAGGTAGAATTAATGGTAGTGAGAGAACAAATACACATCAAGATATCCTTAAAGGTTTCTTTCAACAGTGCAAACTTAAAGTCAAAACATTAATGAATATGAAACAAAGAATGATTTTAGGTCTTTCCACAGGGACTAAGAGAGTGACACCACTGCGCTGAACCAGAGGGCTGTTAACATCTGCCTAAGAAGGATGTTGTAGCCTGTGTTGTCTCAGCTGAGGAATTTGCAGTCTGAACACTATTGATCTTCCACAAAGCAGTCAATAGATGAAGCCTTCCATAAGAAGCAGCTTGCCAGAATTCCAGGTTTTCAAAACACTAATTCGTTAGTGTTCCTTCCTTTCATGCCAATAATAGGAGTGCAGAAAAGTCTGCATGCTTTTCCAGATTTAGTTTGAAAAGATAAGCGAGAACTTTTCCTAAGGAAATAGATTGTACTCAAAGCCAAATTCTCCGCTGCAGTGATGGCAACTGGTGGTCCTGCTCCAGAGGTGCGCCAGTCTTGATTAGACCAGAGTTGTACATTCCTTTCTCCTCCAAATACCCCAAACACCTTGAGCTCCTTTCAGAAGAGAACTCCAGAAGAGCAGGTTGAACCCACGAAGAAACACAATGGGCTCTAGGGGAGAAAGCCAGCAACGTGGATTTGTATGCAAGAAGGCTGTTGATTAAAGGCTTGCTATAGATAGCAGCATGTAGAAAGAAAAAGCAAATTTTGTCTGAACACAAAACAAATTGGAAAACAGGGCGCAGAAACAAAAGGTCTTAAGAGCAAGTTAAAAATATTTATAGAGAGACAGAGATATAAAGTTTGTATATAGATATATACCGGTTAATAGCAGCAATATTTCACAACATCTGGAGTGGCAGAAAGGCTTTTCTTCCTTTTTAAACTGCCTCACTCCCCTTTCTACCCTTAAACTATTTTAAGATCCACTTCCCCACATTTCTCAGATAAAAATTAATCAGCACTACCCGTGACAATTAGAACATCCTGCTCCCCTGACCTCTAATCAATCCCTGTTCTCTGCTGATCCTGTATCAATATTTGTGATGTTTATATGCCCTCTGGGATATAGATTGGGAGCACCAAGCTCATTTAGATTAGGTCTCATTATCACTGCTGTTCTCTGGATCCATGGATGGAGGTGCACCACTGAAGACTCTCCTAACCCCACAGGTTACTAATGCAACGCTGCGTCTTATTCACATCCTCTCTCTGATTAGATGGAGCAGCTAAATAACATGAGGGTTCTTTCAGCCTTTGTGCACTGCATCTAGATTCAAAGCAAATCAATATGAGATGATTAATTACACACTCAGCTATTATAACAACAATAAGATTTTTAGTTCCTACTGCTATCAGACTGCAGTGCCTGTCATTTAGCTTCTGTTTAACTAGCCTCCTCCCCAAGATAAAATAATGTATTTTTGTTAGCAAGAGATGTAGAAGATAAACATGCGCATCCAGATCATTTAACTATGATTGCTAGGTCACTTTTTTACATCTTAAATCAAGGAGTTATTTTATTTATTTTAAATAGTCACATACCCCCAGCAACATCCAATTGCATGGTTTCTGCTACTGGCTGGCTTCTGCAGGACCAGGTAAGGCATCCAGTAAAGCACAGACCCACAGGAGATGGCAAGTGTAGTTTCCTTACTTTAACATACAACTCTGATAACCTCCAGATATTCGTCTCCATTCACGTTCAGGGAAGTCATGCACATTGCCTGTGAATACTGTATCCAGAATACCAGATTATGTCAACATGACTACTCTGGCAGAGGGTTTATTGTAAAAAGATCACTGCTAAAGTAGCAAAATACTTGCCAAGAGTACTTGTTATTAGCCGCTTCTTAAATCCAGGATGTTCTTTATTGTTGGCTTTAGTATTGTTAGATGCCTTCTGCATACCTCCACCTATTTCTACACCGCTGTTATTTTTAGTAAGTGACTTGGAAGAACAGCACCCAGGAGAGCCAGCACCACTGCCGGTGACCAGACCCACCGAGCCTCGCACAGCGCTGACAAAACCCTTCTAGCATGCAGATTGCCTTACAGCCAGCCTAAGGACCACTGCCCCAAGGAGCCAGCTCTAGCACAATTAGATAAACACGTGGGATCTCAGGTATAAGGAGGCTACAAAGCAGTTTGCATGGACTCATCATTAGACAAAAGCAACTAATTGTCCAATAGTCAGACAAAACTGAAGGTTAAAGAAATGGGAAGCTATAAGAGGAAGGCAAAAAGTAGCAGTAATCACTTCTAGATGAAATTTCACTTTAAATGTACCCAGGCTCAATTATCATTCCACTGCAGAAGAGCGAATAATAACAGTAACCCCAGTAAGTCTGCCAGGTACACGCACTTGAATTTCCCTTGGCAAGAGAGCACAGGAGGATCTGACGCTAAAACATTAAAATGAAAACCTCTGAAAAATATCGTACCACTTGAGTCAGAAGGAGAAAAAGATCATTTTTGTTTACAGTGAGCACTGCATTGCTTGACAGTGAAACTAATGAGAAGTTCGTGAAATCCTCTGTTTCACTTTGGCAACCATTATCTAGGACTTGCTCATCTCTCTTCTAGTAGATGTCAGATTTTAAACAGCTTATAGCCAAAACCTCTTTTCTTCAAAGCTGACTTTTGAAGTAACATGTAATATATGCAAGAACAAAATATTGGCATGTAAGAACTTAAGTGTTAAAGTATTCCAAGTATTTACACCCCTATAAATCCTCAGGTTGATACCACTGCTGTAAGATGCCTATTTATATATATAATTTTTAAGCATCAAGCAATTTTGGTAGATCTAAGTATTTTATGAATTCTAGCCACAAAAGCTATGGTGACATATCTTCAATATTGAATTAATTAATGCAGGTAAAAACACGGTATGGACATAGCACTGTCTGCTGAACAAAAGCGTGCATGGTGTTTGCTGTGACTTACTAATGGAAGATGGTATTGTGTTTCTGCTAAAGAATCCAAGAAGTGAGCTTTGGCACTCTGACTTAAATAACTTTCCTCTTTTCACATACGTGGGATCAAATATTCATCCACGGGTCAAAGGCACTGAAAGAAATACAGCCGAATGTACAGCTCAGCTTGTATAACCGCTGTATCTGGAAGCACGCACCTTTTCAAGCAAAAGGCAGAAACCTCCAGTTCACCTCCAGAACAATTAATGACTAGTTTTAAACCAAGCCCAGCATGGAATCCGATGCACAATACAGACTACATATGTTCCGTACACAATTTTTAAATGCTTTGGTTCAGCAATAATGAAAGGAAATTTCTTTCTCCTCAGAAGTAAATTAAAAGCAATAGATTTTAGAGAGAACGCAAGCAATAACAGGTTTGAATTTCAGAAGGAGGAAATCTATTAACTGCGTTCAAAGAGAGAAGGTGTTTAATTGGTGAATAACATGAGTTTGCAATATGGTCTGTTAACTCTGAGAGCCAAAGCATCGTTTCCAACGAAGGAGGTTCTGCTGAGGAGTTGTCCAAAGACCAGGTTTTACACTACCATAACGAATACGTGCATCAATAACTGAACTAGCTCAACATTTCAGAATGCAGCACGATTAAATCTGAAGAGAAGCTGACAAGGTCTCTCCTCTCAGGGTGCATTTTCGAACAGCAACTTAAACCTAAATCCCATTGAAAGTGAGTGGGAGCAGTGGTTTATCTGCCTTAACCTTGCTGTTTTAAGGCTTGTACAGTATATCAGCTGTTGTGATTATGGGTGGCTAACTTCTAAGTCTCCTGTAGGTACATTATGTGATGTATCTGTTACGAGAACAGACATTAATAAAGCCCAAAATAATTTACAGTCAATCAGATCAGTTTCATCTTTGAAAAATACAGCAACTTCAGGCTATCAGGTTTTATGACCACGTCTTTTCATTGCTTTATGGCTATTTCAGAGTTTAGGAGGAAGTCTTGATCACATTTTTCTCCTGAAGGATAAAAAAACTTGTTATAAATCAGGAAAAGATCTACAGCAGGATGATACTCGTTCACTATCTTTAAGTCTCTTGCCAACAGATATACTGGGGGACCAAAAAAAGAGCCCTTTACCATCTGTTAAAAGACTAAACTCTAAGTTAGTTTTCCTCTAGGAACTCTTTTGAAACAGAAGCTTTAAATGCAAACTCCTGAGAGACACGGTTCTGTTATTAGGTTGACCAGCATGAGCTCTATCTGGTGGCAACATACTGTAGTGCAGAAGCTAGTGGCAGTATGTTTATTTTTTGTTCAGCACGATGTTCATATTCACAGAGATGAGAAATACCTCAGCCTTTAATATTAATTTGCTTTCCTAACAACAGCTACTGGATACTGACGAGGGATAGCACTGAGAAAATAAAACAAAAAAAGCCTTTCATGACTTTGACCCCAAAGCATTTAAACTTACAGCTTACTAGGATCATGTTATCCAAGTCTCCAGGGACGGAGCTATCTAGTGTTAATGAGAACTGAGTGTTTACTGCAGCCTTATGGATTCTGGGCAGGCAGGACTGGCAAGAAGTATGTGCAATTTCTACTGAAAAAAAATTTAAGTAGAAGTCAGTAGTGCAATTTAGAATTTGGCAATGCCTGCGAGTTGCCTCCATCACTTCAGCCAAGGTCTAAAGAGAGTTGATAAGAAAGACTTAACATGTGAGCTACAGATTCAAATACCCTGCAGTGACAAGTCATCTCCTCGTTTTCACTGGAAAACCCACAATCTTTTTCGTGCATCGAGGTCTGTGAGCACACAGTGCTCCATTCACACAGTCAGGAGATCCTACATTACTCATTTCAGTTCCCACACCCAAACATACATCAAGCCCTTATTTGTGTTCCTAGACTTAAAAACTTTACTCACACCTGCAAGCTGGTATCGCTGGAGGTGAAAATACAGTGTATTGGTTAAACTGCCAGTACACGGGGACAACTTCTCACCAAGGAGTGATTATACAACCTACTTTTCACATCATTTGAGAAGTATCATGACAAAAATCCAGGCTCCAGGATTAAGATATATCACCATATACTTCACAGAAAGTTTTTTATGACTTCGTTACAGCTGAGCAAGCTGCGTGCCACTTTAAATGCTAGAACTCAATGCAGAAAGAATCAAAATTCAGAAGCACCTCATCATGTGGAATTTCTTTGTTTGCCAGTAGTTTATTGTGAAATAAATTCCAGTCCTCAAAAAAGTGGACTTCCCCTTTTTAATCATACCTACTTGCTTGAAAGAATCAAATATTGTTATTTGCTTTAAAACAGCGTCCATAACCACATGCTAGCAGTGAAGCAGGGTGCAGCAGCAGTGCTGTACCTTTATAACCCGATCACTGCTGCAGTCAGAGGACCAAGTTTACCTGACTGTTGCAGCTGTAGACGCAAACCTGAATTGTAGAGTTTTCTTTGGGGAATATGATTTATCTGGAGGAATGTTTGTAAGCCTGTAAGCCTACAGTGCCCCATGGGGTTGAGGAAGCTGGACAGCTGTTACTAAGCCAGAAATCCGGCTCTAAATCCAGGTGTTCTGTGGGATGCAACCAAATTTACTTGCTTATGGATGGAGTGAAAATATGCAGCTGCAATAAGCGAGCAGTCAAAAAACAAACAAAATGGCTTTAATGAAAATTTGTGAGTGGAGCCTCTAAGACCAAATCAGCCCCCTCAGATGTCATCCTGGGCCTGCAAAGCCACAGAGAGAGTCCCTGGGCTTGATGTGGAAGGGGACAACGTCGGCCTCATGACTTTTGCTAGCAGCCCCCACTCATGTTATTTGGGAACAGACGAAGCCATTCATTGAGTCGTGCCCCAGCCCCTGTTAAGAAAGATCACTTTTAGTGCACAGTCCTGCCTCTTGGTCTGTCCTGTACAGGTAACGATGAGCAGGCACCCGTACTTCTAGAATTATGGAATACTTCTCTAGAGCAGGATTTTCCTCTTCTGACAGCAACTCATGCCTTCTGCTCCTAGTTCCCATTTCTGCCCTGTCCCACAACAACCCCCAGCTTTCTGTGCAGCAAACTCAGTGTTGAACAGATGCACATCATACTTAAGATGTCATTATATCCCTAATTTTAAACCATTGAGCTCACTGCAGCAGAATGAGCTGCTCAAGATAAACTTTACGATGAGAAATGGTTAATTCCTCATTTCAAGGCCTAAATAGCTTACTTTTCAGTGAAAACTGTATTTGTGCCCTGGTTGCTCCACTGTTCTCCAAAGTTCTAATACAAGATCATCAAGGGCTAATTGTCTGGAAACATGGTTGATGGAAATAGCTAGTCATCCTATAATCTGTTCTACATTAAATCTCCTCAGGGGGCTTTGAAGCAGAATACCAACATCCACACAGATCCTTTGCATTTTTAGCTGGGAGCAAACACTCGAGTTAGCAGCAGAACAAAAACAATTATGAGGAATATCTTGTATATCCTCAGCCGCACAAGACCCCAATCAAAACAACAGCAAATGCTAAAGAAGAAAGCACCCAGCGTGACGCGTGCCATGGGATATATTTGTTGTTCTTATCCCATTGGCTGCAGATGACCAACATCAAAAGACCAAAACTGAATTAATAGAAGAGGTGATTAGTGACAAGTCTCCTTTTGGACATTTCTGCTTCCAATCAAAGCTGGAGGCTTACTCTACGGGGTAACGGCTTCTTGGGCTTCTGCTTGCACCAAAGACACTGAACAGGGTAAAGGGAGAGGGGAGGAATAGTTGTACTTGCCCTAGCTCAACAAAAGCAATGCAAATTATAGTAATTTCACAAATATCCCATGTGGGAAAAGCACCCAAGGCTTGCCATGGGTATCGGGGGTGGGTTTTGTCCCAGTCATCGTCCCCCCCCAAGCCTGCAGCTGGCTGACGGAGCCCTGCTGCCCCCAGTGACTCGGGTACAATGGCAACATTCATATGTGGTGCCATTTCCAGAAGGGAATGTTTCTGGTCTTCTTTCCACGACACTAACCTTAAAAAGGTAAAAGCAAGAAAAAAATTGTGTGGAGGCAACTCACAACTAACACCACCTCCAGCTCGAGAAGTGCTGGATCACAGGTATTACTGACACGTTAAATGCAAACAGATTAATGTAGGTCAGTGGTATGCTTCCTCATAGTAGAGTAATTGCTTATAAAAAGAAAAAGAAGCAAGCCTGAAAGAAAAACAAAACACTTCATGGAGAAAAATGCTTTTGCAGAAAGTGAACTTGACTCCTCCAAGCAGTGTGATGCTAGAGCAGTACCCATCCAGCAAAATGGAGTAATATTTACTAGAAATGCATTTAAGGTGGTTTTTGAGGACTTCCATGGTATTTCATAGGAAACCAACGTGAGACAGAATTCACTTTTGGGAAGAAATAACTAACTGTGAACCAAATGGTAAGCGCGTGAATTCTGGAAGAGTAGGATGAAGTTGAATTAAGCCCCCAAAAAGGATGAACAAAGAGGTTAGGAATTGAGGTGCGCATATATCTCCGAAGTCTGTTGTTAGATTGCTTTCTTTGGATGGCGGTGAGGGTAGCATTTGTTATTTCTTAACACTAGCCAGGAGCTCTGCAGAGAAAGAAGCGCCCAATGCACAGCGTGCAACAGTTTCCAGAAATTACATTTTCAGTTACAATGAGCAAAAACTTCGACTAAGGTTTTGTGCACGTTTTCAGCTACTCCTGGTTAGAATTGGACCAGAAAAAGCTCTCTTGATAAAAAACGTTACCTTACACTTGCAACAAAAGACGTTTATTGTGCCGGTCAGAGAACACCCCCGGAAAGTTCCCGGCTCGCCGCCCGCCGGGCTCCGGTGCGGGTCCGGCTCCTTTGTGCCGGCAGCCGCCGGCGGGTGCTTTCTGCTGCGCCCACCTCTGCCTGCTCGCGGTCCCTGCCCTACATCGCTCCTGGCTGATCCCACGTCTCACTTCCCCGCTGTCTCTGCTGCTTTCCCCCGCAGGTAGAGCCCAGCGAAACGCCTCGGGGGCGCGGAGCGGCAGCTCCGCCAGCAGCCTTGCTAACACGGGGAGGCAGAACCAGCCCCAGGGATGCTGATGCCCACACACCGGGAGCCCATTTCAGACCCTAGATCAAAGTCCAGCCAGCACCCCCGCTTCCCCTCCGGGGCTGAAGACCCCACGAGACCCCCCCCCCCCCCGCCCCAAAACAACTCCCCGACCCCAAAACCTGCACGTAGGGGCGACGCGGGGCACCCCCGGGCAAACTTTGCGAGCCGCGGCCAGCACCGGGATGCTTGCAGCGGGGTGGGGGGACCGTCAGTACGGCACCACCAGAGACAAAGGAGCCCCAGCGAGGACCCCACACCCCGACCCCGCAGCCCCGACCCCACTCACATGCCCCGCTGCAGCCGCGGCTCCTCCGCTCCCCGCGCCCGGGGGGCCAGCGCCCAGCAGAGGCTGAGGGAGAGGCAGAGGGAGGCCGGCCCCGCTCCCATGGCCGAGGGAGGGAAGGGGAGGATGGAAGGAGGCAGAGCACGGCTCGGCAGCACCCTCAGCAGCCGCCCCCAGCCCTCCAAATCATTTAAAGCGGCTGCCGCGCACGCCACTGGCTGGGCGGCCCCGGCCCGGCCCCCGGCCCGCCCCTGGCGGGGCCCCCTCGGCGGCCGTGGGGGGCCGGGGGGCCTCGGAGCCCCCCTCGGCGGCTGTGGGAGGCCTCGGGGCCCCTCTCGGGTCCCCCTGGGCTGGGGGCTCCCGGCCCCGCTCCCCCAGCCCCGCCTCACCTTTGGGGTCGCTCTGCTTCGCCCCCCGCCAAGGGGCTTTATCCCCCCCCCGACCCCACTCGTGCCGGGGGAGATGCCGAGGGGTTTATGCTCAGGGATGAGGCGTGGAGTTAGGTGCGGTGGTGGTTTTGGGGAGGTTACCGGCTCTTGGAGGATGGCTGACCACCCCGCTCCGGGGTGGCGAGGGGTTCGGGCCCTGCTGCGAGAGCCACGTCCTGGCTTCTCCTTTTTTCCTCGGGTCCTTCTTTGTTCTGCGTGCGTGACGCCCACTGCAATTGCATCTGGGCGCTTCAAAGAGGAAACAGCAAAAATAAACGCATTTAACATCGTGCAGGAGGGATAGCAGCGCTGCTGCCCTGGGTTAGTGATGGCAGGACTGCGGGGCTGGGAGCTGAGGAGTGGTTCCTTAAACCCCAGAGCTCTGGGCTACCCTACAGACCACCGGTCCTCACGATCCCTCCAGACCTTCCCTGCTGTCAGGAGGCAACTCCTTCCCTTCGCCAGGGTGAGGAGGGACACCAACTGACCTGGAAAGGGAACTGTGCACAGCAGCAAATAAAAGACGGGAGAAAACACACCTTCAGCATTTTATGACCTTAGACAGAAGTCATGGTCCATTGCACCACGGTTTGCATCTCCCTGCAGGGCCGTGACTAACCGAGCGCTGGGCTGTGAGCGCGCGGGTGGGCCCCGAGCCAGCTGATGCTGAAGGGACCGAGATTTCCTTGCACCCCAGCGGAAGGGGCTTGGTCTCGAGTTGCTCCAAATTAGCTCCTAGAAGGATTTGTGACAGAGAGAAAGAACCGCATGGGTACTCTGAAGTCCTCACGGGGTAGGGGTCAACCTCGGTTTCACAGTGCATTAATTTGTCTTCCTTTCAGTCCTGTAACAAGATCCAGCAGTTTCTACTTTATGCATACTTTATAAGCACAGTTCCCTGTATGGTTTTTATTTTCCAAGGCCTTTCCTAAAGTAGGTAAACATTTACCAGTCATAACAAGAAAACTGTTCTTATATCGTTCATTGCTTTGAAGCTTGCAGTGGCACGATCTCCCTGAGATTGTATTACTGATTTCTTTTTCATGGTAAAGAAAACATATAGCCCTTATCTGACCCTAGAGCAGATTAATTGTACCCTGAAATTTCCATTGAATGGCTAAGCTCTTCTTGCATCTGGAGTAGTTTTAACTCTGCAGGACCCTGTGTTGAGCTAATCTCATTACCTCCTGCAGAGCACATAGTTTTCTAATCATTTTATTTCTTAAACCCCAGAAAATCTTTCTTCATAAAATAATAGACTTTCATTATGTCAAGGCTGAGTGTTAATTACGCCCTGAGTTGTCATCCCAACCTGGACTACTTTCAGGATCACATCATCGCAAAATAGCAAAGGATCTTATTGCCCAGATATTTTTTTCCAGGAGAGCTAAATTAGTCTTTCAAAAATACTTTTTTTTTGTTCTCCATCTTACAGAACTCAACAATAAACCACTGAAAATGATTTAATATTTCAGATCTGCACGAGATCATTACAAATTATGCACAATATTTACTACACCCAGTCATTAAGAATAATGGAACAGCAGCATGCAAATTGGGAGATGCTGAAGTGCAGAGTTCTCAGCATCTTACATGGTGAAGGCCACTTAATGGATGAAACCTTCGCCTGGGGGGCACGTAGCGAAATACAGCCGCAGTTGGATCCTGAGGACGGAGCAGTTTAACATCTCCTTGTAATCTGCACAGAAAGCCTTGCAGGCCACGCGTTAGGAGCTATGGCACTGACATCCTCCTGAACTGAAATGTAAACCCAGTTTGTTCAATGTGCCCTTCTTCAAATATTATATAATGTTTTATCCTCAGCTGTGTTTTAATTGAGAACATCCTGCAAGGCTGTTGACTTTAATGGGACGATTCACATGAGTAAGAGTTGCAGGGAACCAGCATTTGTGAAAGCGGTTTCAAAGGCCTACTGGAATAATTGATCTGACTGTGCCCAAGTCAGTTAAATCTTCAGACCTGACACAGACAATACGGAGGTAAAAGCAGACTCATTTATTCTAGTTCTTACAGTGGTAGCAGCAGGAAATGTCAGGAACAAAATGGCAGTGGATACAGCATTAGTGACTCCTTTATATTACACGTCCCTGCCGTGACCAACCAGACACGGTTACTGTCATGAAACTTATTTGCCATACAATTGCGTATCTTTGATCTTGATACCTACAAACTGTATCATGCCCACCACCAAACTGAGCACTGAACATGTTGACAAAAGAGTTCTCTTCCTGCCTGGTGAAAGGAATAAATTAAATCCCATCTTGCTCTGCTAAACCAGCTTTTGAACTGAGCAGCTAAAGTGTCGATTCCCCTTGGTGACTTTGTGCAGGTGAGCTATAATCTGAGCCAATTGCACAGAATACAGACTGTCAGAAAAAGAACACCTCGTGCCCTCCGTGTAGTACTGACGGACTTTCTGCAGGATGGAAAATACGTAGTTTGCATTGTTCTCCTCTTTGATTGACCAGAAAATTCTTACCGTTTCCAGAGCGATCCTTTGCTATGCACTACCAAACTCAGCATATTGTTTACAACACCACTGAGATCACAAATTCTGTAGAGAAGTTGGCATCTCTCGTGAAGTCTCATACTATCCTCTTCATTTTAAAGCATATTTCCCTCCCCATGAACAGTCATTGATGATTTTGTCTTCCCACAACATGTTGTGAAAGTTGCTGTGTGTCTCCACATACGAATGAGCATGTCTACAACTGAGTCAGTGACACACCACCCGTCCCCATTTTCATTTTTCTGTCTAATTCTCAGTATCTCCAAGTCTTTTTAAATCGTAGCTAGTTAGAGGATTTAACATTCCCTTCTGATAGAAAGAAATTCTCGTGCAGAGATTGTAATTAGAAAGGCTGCGCTGTGTTCTGTTATTAGCAGGAATTGTGATTTTTGGAGTGGTGGGTTAATTGCTAATAACCATATGCAATGCTTCTCTCAAGATGTTTCCCATTACAGTAATTAACTTAGCAGCTGGGGTAACAGACATTTACCATTTGTCTTCACAGTATCCCTGATTTAGGAATGTTCCAAAAACCTCTTTGGATTTGGTTTGTTCAATTCCAGGCACAAGATGAAAAAGAGGGATGCTGAGAAAGGAAGATTTGGGAAGGAACAAGTTGCAGGGATTCTATCCATTTTCAGATGTAAACTCCCCATCAGTGTATCCTCAGGACTTCTGAAGTTTTGTACGATAGTCTTAGCCTGGGACTGTCATCTTCATTGTGCCAACTGGATAGAAAGCATGGCAGAGCAGCACAAAAAAGAACGCTTTTAAAAATATTTTTTTTTACTGTGTTACTCAAAATAATCTGATTAATCTTTAGCTTTCTTGAGGATTTATTAATCAAAAAGTGCCAAATGTATTACTGCTTACTCATACCCTTAACCTCAGAATCCCTATGATTTATGATTTTTTTTTTCTTTATATTTCATAGTCAACTGGACAGATATAAACATTTTTAGGTAATTACTTCCTTTCTATGTTGTCTCATTGGAGTTCCTTCCCCCACAAAAAGCAGTAAGAGCCAGGCTAGAATTACAGTAATAGTTTTAAGTATATGGCTACCCTGAAATTTAAGAAGAAAATAAAGGTGGCCTACAAAGCCAGACCACATGACAGAGCAATTGCAGTTTTGTTGATTTAATTAAACAACAGAATATATTGAAAGGATTAATTTTGCTTACAAGATAATTTTAAAGACTTTTAGAAACATGATGCTAGATTTAGTCCTCTTTAAAGTTTGTTCTGGCCACACAGAGTAAGTTCTGTACAATACTGTATTAAAGAAGGTTCGCCGATACCCTTAAAGATGAAAAGCGGCGTACTAAGGTAACTGGAAGCTTTCTCTGTTGCAATGAATTGGCGTTGCTCCATCGCAATGAAGGGGAGGAACGCTAATTTACAGTAACTGAGGATCTAGCCCGCATTGTTAATCATAATTATGGACTGACTTCAGGAGGTACATTTTCCAAAGCAGTTGGGTAAGACAAGAAAATTAAGTTCAAATTATTTTCTTCGACAGGAAGTAAAAGTAATACATAAATAAATACTTGGTGTTGCACTAGGTTTTAAAAACATATAATAGCTTTCTGGCACCGCATCATTCCCTGATATTTTTCCCTACAGCACATAATAGTAAGTTTCTGATAATAGTGCTCACAGACAGTTTTGATTATAACCACTTGTCAGGGAATGGATAACTCAGAAAATAACACTGTATTCAACTGTTAAAAATGCTGCTTGAAATACATTAATACCGTGATAATTTCTGCTAATAGAAGCCTCCAAACCCCATCCATTAGCTCTGAATCGAAATTCCTGCTTCATTTCTATCTTTCTGAGCATTTCTGCCCCCTGACCCCTCTTCCATTACTTGGTAGCAACACAGCCATTCACAGCCATTAGCTGCGACAAAGGCCGAGCCTGCACAAAGCCTGATGACAAACTCGACGTGTGCTTGAGCAAACCTGGCCAGGGCTGGGGACCGGAACCCTGGCGGTGGCTCTGCTTGCCGTGGGCATCGCTTCGCAAGCGCCAGAACAGGGGATGATGAGAAGCAAGGCCTATGAGGTTCTATAAATTTGGTTTCAATAACAAGGTTTGCCTGGTCTGTGAATTTGTGGTCATCATCCTACCTGTTCCCGTCTCTTCCAGTCCATCCATCAATGGCCAGCAGCTCTCCTCTCCCGCTTGCCCCGTGTAACAGAACTGCATTCTCTCGCTGATGTTTGGGATTCATGCATAGGAGAGGGCAGGAAGGGCTAGAAGGGAGGAAAAAGCAGAACAGCCTGAACAATTTGACCTCAAAGCAATCTTTCTAAAAGTGAGGGGAAAAATTGTTTCTTTTTGACAGAACAAGTAGAAATCTATTGATATTCAAGTCAGGAATATATTTCTGTAGGGAGCTATTACATCTGATTGAGAAAATAAAATGTAACCCACATTCACAATTACTTACATAAAGGCTGCTGATCTCATTCCTTAGCTTTTCACTTTAGCATTAGTTAACCAAAACCCTAGCAAGAACACGCTATTGACAATATAATCCTAAAGTATGTTTTATGTTGGTAGGCAGTAACAACTGGGAGTGCTTTTATCTATTTCTGGATTTGGGATAATGACACTCCAATGAGTGGCTAATCCAGTGTACTTATGCACATTCAAATTAAAATCACACATTTGGGGGACTTGTATCTTTTCCAGCCTACCCAGGTGAGAGCCAGATGTAACTGAAACTCAGTAGAGCTATTCCAGCCTCATCCCAACACAAAGAAAAGAATGAGGCTTTAGAAACCCCAGAGCAATGCAGTGTTTTGCAGAGCAGTGAAAATATAGCAAAATATTTTCTAGGAGGGAGGATTTTTAAAAAAATTTTAACAGTTCTTTTCTTAATGAATTGCTTCTGGCCACCCTATTACCCACCTGAAAATTTTCAAACAGCTGAGCAAGCAACTCATTCCAACATTGAGCAGTGTGCCTGCATGCTCGTGTGTTCCCAGAAATCAAATTTGGGGTCTTCGTGCTAGGCGTGTTTAAAAGCCTGCCGAGCTGGGAAGTACGGGGGGTGCTTGGAGACTTACCTAACCAACCACAGGTAGACAACACAATCTGATTTTCAAATATTCTTGATCTACCCAGCGGGTAGCAGATTTCAAAGAGTTATTCTCTAAGAAAATTGAAACAAATAAATGCAAAAACAAAAATATTAAAATGTGTGATAAAAGAGGTCTATTTGACCTAATGAATTATTCAGTTAGTTCATAGCAGAGTTCTGTGAGTGTCAGGACTGTACTGGGACCGTAAGGGATGAACACAACCACACAAACCAGGCAATAATAACACTCCAGCAACTGCTGTGTGCAAAACTGCAGCCTTAACTAGCACTAATACTTCAAGCGCTCTAATTTATCCTCTGGGGGAGGCAGCCCCCTCAAAATTTGGTTTTTAGATGTTGAAACTAGTAACTTTAATCTACATCACCAAAACTGCAGTTGCGAAATATATCAAAGAAAAAAGTGCTCAGAAGTAGAATTCTCCTCAGGGTTTCCCCTTCCCCTTGGAATTGCTCATGTACTTCAGATGTAGCTCCTTGGAAAGCTTGTCTTTTCCTCTTTGTCTAGTACAGTGCTAAGCCTATCGCTGGTACTTAAAATACTAAAAATTCAAAGAAATAAATGTTCTGTTTGTTTGCTTCCAATTAGGAGCTAAGGAAATCCCAGGAACACACCTGCACATAATTTGTCACAGAAGAACCGAAACTCAATAGTGTGTTTCTGCGTACACCTTTCCTCTCTGTTTGCTGACGCAACCAGCTCACACCTCATTCTCAGAAAGACATTAGAGCATTACTTTACTGTTTTTCCCTCTAAATTACCTGCCTGGCTACTGTCACCATCGATCTCTTAAATCCTTGACGGAGTAATCAACCATACAGCTAATTAACGCAGGGGCTTGGAGGGAAAGAAGGAGGGAAGGATGAAATGAAAGAGGAGAGCTTTTTCCTTATTCTTCCTGGTTTTACTGCCTTTGAAAGGTGCTTTATCCATAGCATAAAGGAGAATTGTCTGTGCCCTTTTTCTTCCGAGGGATGGTTCGCCTACTACAAAAGTATTTATCAACCAGTAATAGAATGTGGGAGAATTTCAGGAGAACGATGAAACCTGAATGCAAAATCTAAGGAAAACATCAAATATTCCATTTTTAACGCTTACAAACTACAGTATGTGTTTTGAATGAGCACCAGCTGCAGGAGCTGACCCATATTTTCAGAAGTATTTAGAACTTACTGTATTTTAAAATTCAGATAATTTCTTCATATTTTGATAGAGCGATTTTATTCTCCCCTTCCCTCCTCCTACTCCCCCTTGCCTTCTCAGACAAAAATGACCCGTGTGACCTACAAACCCAGAATGTATCGAGATTTGTTTTTAACCAAATGGCTGAACTTAAATATTAAATTAATATTCTTATTCTTAAACAGCACTACTCAGTTGACTTTAGTCTGAGACTAAGATGTGAGGAAAAGGAATCCCTCATGCTAGAATGCATATTCCAAAAATACAGATCAGCATTCACGATTTGAAACAAAATTTAAAGAAAAACATGTTTTTTCCCTAATGGTGCTAAAGTACTTTGCTTCAGATCCTTCCCTCCCTGACTCCTAAATCCTAGAAGATGATGCCTGCACACTGCAGTTAGTGTTGGGATATTTTCCGTACTTCCCTGTCCAACGTTAGGCACCAATTTCTTTTAAAAATGAATGAACTGTTAAGAAAGTTAGCAATAGATTGATTCTGTTTTCTTAATCATGGATACACGAAAAGCATAGAGGAGTCTCTTCTTTGTGATAACTCTTCTACATAAAAAGGCTTTCATTTCCTTTATTCTCAAGGAATCCTAAGTATCCTGGAACAGCTCTTTTAATACATTGAGCTAACCTGGTATTGCCGTGCACATCTATATAGGAATTTACATATTGCAGGGCAGGATTTTAACATTCTCGTCTACAGGGAGTTGATGAACTGAAAATGTTTAATAAGTTTTCTTTTGAAAGTCTTATGGGAGACAGATATTAGCATCAGCACTATTTGTTGCTAAATGCAAATAAAATCATTCTGAGCACGGGAATTGCGCTGACCGTGCTTCATGAAACAGCAAGCACAGGACTGCAGCAAGAAAGTGGCAATTAAATATTTCACACATGCCTGCGTGTCTGTTTATCTACAGCTTAACGGGTTGTGCCGTGATCATATCCAACAACAACAAAATGGTGTTGGAATGGAATTCCCAGCTAATAATTCTGGGCCTATTATTAACTTGTGGAGAAATCCGCGTTGCTACAAAGACTTACAGAAAAAGTGCTTGAGAAGAATATGTAAGGGTCACGGACACAGTCTTCTCTCCAACAAAATCAGCATTAACCGGACTAAGTACTGCAAATCAAGTATCAAGAAAATAATAAATCGAGCATCTAGATATACACAGGACAAAGGCAATGTCATCGATAACAGGCTTTTTAGACTGACCTCAAAACTTGTCTAAAAATCCATAATTTCTGAAGGCTACTTCTGAAGGAATCTTATAATTAAAAATTAATGGAAATGGTATAAAATTCCAAGAAGTTAATGAAGGAAAATCATGCCAAACTAACTCAACATTCTTCTTTTATAATGAGTTTTTAGATGCAAACTCTAATCTATACAGGCTTCAGTGAAGCATTTATTGCTTGTGGAAAATTATTTGTTTAACCTCCAGCAGTTTATAGCACAAGAAGAAAAGCTCAGAAGGACATAATGGGGAGCTGTGTTCAAAAAGGAACTGTTTAGTGATGGAAGGCCACTGAGGAATCTCTCAAGAATGAGTCTCAGGGAAAAAGAGGAGCAGTATGGCACAAATGATGGGCATGACCTCCTGAAGGTTGCTGGTGAAAAAGCTGAGAGGTGTTGTAGAGAATAAGGAGATCACGCCGGAAGAGCAAGAAGACTTTGAGGCCGGTTGGATGAAATCTAATAATGCAAGACACTCGAGGACTAATAGTGACAACCTTTGCTGAATCTGCCATGGCAAACGAAGAGGAGAAACAGTCAGTCACTCACACGATTCTGTAAGCCACGGATGTGGTAAGGCATTAAAAATAGGTTTAGTATGCTTCTGGAATACAGTGCCACGTTAGAACCGAACACATCCTGATCTCAGTAGGAGACCTTCTGAGATACCACACACAGTTTTGATTATTCGGGAGTATGAAGAGAAGAATTCAACACGGTACAGGTATGGAGGGGGTTATTAGGATGAACAGGAGGAAAGGCAGCCAGGAAGCTGGAAAGAATTTGATCTGTTTAGACGGGCAAAAGTAGGGCTTGTTCAGACTAGCAGATTGAAGGTTGGGGCAGAAGGATGGATTGCTTTGTGACTGCTCTCCTACAGCACACCACGGGAAGGGGGCGGAACAGGCTGAGTATCAGGGACAGGCAAGAATGTTGGCAAAGCTAAAAGACAACGCTGGCGTAAGCACGAGCCGGTCTAAACTAGCCGTACACATATGTTTAAGCAGGAAATTATGGAGGAGTGTTTAAGTGTTTAACAAGTGAGTGTCTGCAGTAGCTTTTTAATATAAGCAATATGAACAACAACAACAAAAAAGCTAGTTACATGGCGGAACTTTATAAGTTCATTAAACGAAGTCTAAAATATGTTTCTATGTGATAACGGGGAACTGGATTTGGGCACCAGGCGATGCCTTTCAATCCTATGTTCCTAGCTGGTTTTCAGTCTTTTAATTATGAATCCTATCACTATAGCCATAGCGTGTTGCAGCCCCAGGTGCAAGAACAACACATTGATCTTTTTCTAGTAATTCCTGTGCTGAAAATGGGGTTCTGCGGTAAGCAACTATATGGAATAACTTTGGAGGTTGCCAATTTAATTTTTACTGATTTCCAGCAACTGAACCTTTTGTTTCTTGAAGTGGGAATAGCCTTTTTGTTTTATGCATGGGTGCAATACAATCCTGAACCTCGCTTGGGGATTCTTAGCATTATGCTAATATAAATAATAACAAAAAATGGCAAACAGACCCTGAAATCACAGCACGCTATAATGTTTCCTCATAAGAGGATAGAAATATATTTGTCTTTTAGATCACACACAAACATCTAGAGGCTGAATAAAAGCAAAGACCAGCTACATTTTCCAAATGCAAATGTGTATGTACCCATCTGCTTGTGTTAGTCACGGGTACGTACAGCAATGGTGTCGAAGTAGTTCAGTCCTGCTAGCTGAGCCTATTTGCAATGTTATTGGCAATGGGAAATGATCAGTTGTATAGTTCAGCTAGAATTAGAGAAATAGTTTGAGTCAATTTTCCCCTTAATATAGTAGCACCTTCTCCTGAAACCATATATTTACAGATAAGGCAGATCTACCAAGGTTAGCACTGCAGGGCTAACAGGAGAACAAGACAGGCTCTGTTATATCTTTGTACACCATCAGCTAAGTTACCTCCTAAATTTTCTTTACAAGACCTTTATCTCCAGCAATGAGGCATGCAGGAAAAAGACTGGTTGATCAGCAATTGCAAACTTGATTTTGTGGATCTAAAGGGCTGCAGAATGCACTTTTGACCTGGATACCATTTCCTGCAAAGGGAACTCCTGTAAACCTGCTCCTGCTGCGTCATGCCTTGCAGCAGCGTTTTTTTCCACTTTGGTACTGGACTCACGGCAGGAAAATACGACAGAAGCATTTAATTTCATAAAGCCGATATGGTAGACAACGTTCACTTAACATCAATTAGCTTTTATTAGAGCTGATAATTTGGACCAAGGCAATGTGCAATTGACATTCAGAGCTGGGTCCAGACATGATACGGACAGAGGGGGATGCCTCCACAGCTGTGCTGCTCCTCCTCCGTCACTTAATGATGCCTGTGTTGAACTAGGTTGCAGGCCCTCAGGACATCTACTCCCGATACCAGGAATTACAGCAATGTGCTAAAACCTGGTTTGAAAAGCAGTTTCTCTTCATATAAATTTTCTTGTAATTCTCAGTGCAAATGAATTTTGTTTCTTTAACTGCCTGGCTGTTACAGCACTACTGAACTGGAATCTTCAGGTTTAAAGAGTATGTTTATTTGTTCTCTTTCAAGTGTTGAGCACAGCAGTGATATTATTCAGACATATATAATTAATGATAAACTATTCTGTCCATTTTAAGGCTTGTTTTCTCTTAGCTGGAAGTCAGTAAATGCAGCACAGGAACCAGAATTTGAAGGTTTAGGTATCAAAATGATGTGGGACATTGGGTTTATTTTCTAGCTCTTAAAGCTCGTAGGTGACCTGAAAGAAGTCATGAAAAGAGTTGTAAAGGCAGTCAATTAATTTTGGGCTGTTTAACTCTTAGAAAAGAGTTGCGGCACCTCATCTTGCTGCACTGAAAAGAAATGGATACTCAGCGTATGTCAGCCATTACCTAGAAGGAAGCTATTCAAATTAGCCAATAGAAAAATACAAAAGACAAGAATGCATCCTAAATCTCACCTTCCCCTGGGCTTAAATACTGGCCTAGGACAAAATATCTACATCCATGTAGAATTTGCAGTCTGGAGCTATCCTGGTACCATCAAACAATCACTTGATAAATCATCAGTTTTTAGAAGAGGAGTCAAGACCGAGTCATCTCTTTTTCAGCTCAGTGCCTTAACCCCCGGTCAGGACACCACTCTCTTTTTTGTGCATGGACAAAGAATCCAAAGAGGCATACTGGCACGTCATGCAACATTTAACTGAGTGACGAGGGGACTAACCTGGAAGTGAAGGAGACGTGGGTTTTGAATTCCCTCCCGTAGAAGAGTGCAGAGAAATCGGGTCTCCACATTGTTAGCCAGTGCTCAGAAAACAGTGGCTGGCAGAGTGGGAGACATGAAAGCTATCAGAAACACAACCCCACAGAGCTCGTGAGCTCAAACAGGGGTTTCCACTGAGAGGCAGAGAAATGGGGTCAGCAGCTTCCATCAAAGTCTCCTTCTGCTCTGGCTGTGGAGCAGCCAGATTAGGCACAGTGCACTGAGCAGGAGCTCAAAGCAGCTCCATCATTCATCTACATTCCTTCTTTTCTTGAATTCCTCTTTCTGCCAGCATGTCTCCAGAAATCCCCGATTTCTTATTCCTCTTTCTCCTTTCTCAGGTACTTCCATAGCGGAAGACAGGCAGATGTACATGAAACATTGAGAAAAAACTTCTGCTGGACTACCGGGCAAGAACCTGTATCCTGAGACCTGTGTCCTCCAGCATCATTTCTAATGAAACCAGACAGTGGCTCCACATCTTCTGGAGAGGTTTTCCCACGCAGGAATCTGTTCAGAGGAGTGTCAGCATGGGATAAGCAAGGCTGCCGAGCCCTGCTAAGACAGACAGTTCTGGACACCAGCAAAAACAGAATGGGAAACATCACTGCCAAAACCGTGGCAATTACGAGCTTTAGGCCTGCAGTTCTCGCAGCGCTGCCAGGATCTAAGCACTTGTATTTTACCTCGATGTTCTAAAGCGCTGGGGGAGTTGTGTTTGAATTTCAAATTTCCCTTTAATTTTCCTTGCCGTGCCAAGGTGGCCTAAGGACGAATCCATTAGCGCATGTGATATGCAGGTATACTGACATTACCGGAGTTATGTAAGCAGGTAGATATCATCAATAATTAAAGGCCCCGTGGGTAAACAACACCCGGCCATTTCCTCGTTCTGGCTTCCCAGGGTTTCAGTGCAAGTCACACACCCTGCGTGCTTTTCTTGGGAACAATTTCAAGGGATGACGTTTTAAGAGATGGTGCTCCCAAACTTCCCTTCTGTCCGCAGAAGGTTGTGTGAGCCTCTCCTGAATATTTCTAGTAAAGCAAGCTAGAGGAATTATGAAATTAAAACAGGAATTAGTGTGTATGTGGGGGGGGGTCAATCTCTCTGTCATATTAATGACAGTCTGGACAAGATGTAATAAAATTGTTTCTCTTGCTCAAAGGTTTCTTTCTGTCTACAGCAAGAGGATAGTGGGCAAAGAGCTCTTCAGTTCTTTGGGAATTAAATAATCACACCTTAATGCAATAATCAGTATGATAAAAACTCCACAGTGGATTATTATTTTTTTCACACAGATATAATTTCAGAGAAGAGGGATACTGTTAAAGAGAGAGGAAATAAAATGCCTACTTAAAAAAAAAATCAAGAAAATGCTACGCGTTTATTACTAAAGACAGTTTTACAAAAATTCTCAGGTCCTTAAGGGGTAAATACTAACATACAAACTTCGTTCACCTGAACGTGAACAGTGGATAATGATCAAGATTTGTCTGAAGTGAAGTTTAAATAGTCACTCGAGGAAGTTCCGAATTCACGTCGCTGTGCTGCCAGAGGAAGCCACCATGGCTTTCTGTGATACTTCTGCTGTCAGACAGGGACCTTCCCTCTTCCCCCGTGCAGCAAGCCACTGATCTTCAGTGTCTGGTGAGAGACGTGATGTGATCCAGCACAGAGCCATCGTCTGACACCAGCTGAGAACCAGCTGCTTTATGCCTCTGCATTCCATCCAGCAACAAGATGCATCATGAAGATGTAATTGGCAATTACAAGGTCACATTAAATGGTACCTAGTGAGCTATTTAAATACATCGGGAGTAGGTAAAACAGATGCAACAAATAAAAAAAAAAACTATATCAGGTAAAAGGCCATATTCATGCATAAGTAATGAGGGAAAAATATCACAAATCAGCTTGTTCTATTGTATCACATTGAAATTTCAGTAGAGTTTCAGTAATGTGGAAGAACAAATGAAAGGCAGAGCAAAGAAAGGAGCCGTGCTTGGAGAATTATTCCTTGCTGACACAGGGTGAGCTTACCGTGGCTCAATGGCAAACATAAAAGCACGATCAAGACCAAAAGAAACTCTGATTAATATGCTCCTACTTCTGTCGGAGATGCAGGTTTTTTGAGGTGATATAGTTAAGGAACGTTGTCACTTACTTTGAGAAAAAGTAGACAATAGATGTATGTTGGAGTTGCAGACAGAATGACTTTGTAAATGTGGACAGCAGACTGTACTCTGTCTTTTCATGCTGTCATGTTTCTTTGTTGACGTCTCTGTTTTAAGATCAGCTTGCTCCATGCATCACCAATTGTCTTTTGTTTTCTCACAGCAGGGAAGGCTCAGTTAATCCATATGTCACCACGAAAAATTCAGGCTTCTCTTTGATAGGAACCAAGCATGACAGCAATCTATTGAAAAGGTGTTTTGGACTATCATTTCTTCCAAGCTAATTTATTGACTGGATGGCTTTCAAAAATAATAGGTCTGTTTCCCAAGATAATGAGCTGAGATGTGACTCAGGAAGGCCATGTGAGCACACAGATAGACTAATTATGAGAAATAAACTAATAATAAACTATCAGTCTCTAGAAAATGGTGTCTGCTGTGATATATCACCCCGAACTTCAGAGAACATGAATGTTTCCACCCGTTCCCTAGTGCAATGATTTTGTTTTACAAGCCTTAGACATGTAAAACAAATTTGTAACTATTATGCTTCTGACAGATTAGGATGCTAAGAAAGTACCTGATCTTTGGAGGTGACACTTTTGCTGAGCAACCACAGTTATAGAGCACTGTGGTCCTATGGGGCAGATGCTATCCCATTAGTATTTAGTTAGGGTGCCAGAATCCAGAGATTTATAAATCAGAGCTGACAAAGTTAAGCATCCATGTAAATAAAAGACCTTTAACACAGCCCACTGAACAACTCCTTCTCCCAGTATATTTCACTTGAAGTATATATACCACGGTGCAACTACATAAACTATGCATCTTTCCTGTAGTATTTGTGGAATAATTTTAACAATTCTAAAGAAATAGTTTCTGTTCCCATTTCTAGGACAAGACACAGCCACATTTCAACCGTAGAAAAAGCATGCTGAAGAAATGTGATATTCTTAAGAAACATGAATTACCTGAACACAATTAAACCTCTTCAAACAGTCTAAATGCCTATAATCTTATCTTCCAGAAAAGGCGACTGTGTCCAACTTCCGCTGAAGCTGTAAGAAAGACTGTCACCTCCTAGGCCATCCCTTTTTTAACTCCTGGTCTCCAGAAGAAATTGTCATAATGCGCAGAGCTTTTCTGGCATGTTTACAACATCCCAGAAAATGAGTACTCCAAAAAAAACCTTCATAATGTTTGCCTCCCATTAGGAATAAACCCAACAGGACTTTTTATGACTACTGGCTACCTATGCTCGCTCTGGAGTAATCAGCAATAAAACCAGCTGAACACCAGAAAACCCTGGGCCATTGTGTGTTTACGATTCTTTTAAAGCTGGCACTTTAAAGGCTGACCCTGAATCATCCTGACCTTAACTTAGGCGCTGAAACATCTATGCTTTATGTTATCAAGGAAAGAAACTGCTGCTTTCAAATGTTCTTGACCTTGTTCAGCACATTCCTCGTGCCTTAACTGATTTGCTTTTAGTTGCTAATAAAGCACAGTCAATGAGTTTAGAGATGACAAATGGAAGTTGCAGAAGTTGCATTCCAGGAGCATTTGTAATTTCTTCTAACAATTAAGAGTTCCCTTCTAGCACTGTGAACTCCAGCTTGCTGTGGATACTCTGTCTTTTGCTTATATTTCTATGAATTATTATGTGATTTCTACAAACACACTCCAGCATATTGTACTTACATCAACACTTCCTAATGCTTAGCAAAACTTTTGACAAATACGGTCTGTTCTGGGTATGTACAAACATTGAAAATAATATTAAGCTACGGAGTCATCATTATTTTCTAAGCCCTATTTTCTCTTTAGCACAACAGATGTCCATTGAAAATAAAAATATGTTTCCAATGCTTTTAAAATTATGAGGATTTTTCTTCCACAAACATTTCCCTTAAAAGCTGCTCCTGAGAAAAGCGAGTGACCAAAAGCCCAGTTTGGAGCCGCCCTGGTGAGTCCCTGTGTACACAGACTTCCATTTTCCTCTCCAGTTTGAGCAGTTCTAGTAAACGTGGGATTGCGCAGTAGTAAAATGTCTCTGTTCAGCAGAAATGAACAGATGCACTTTTATTTGTGAACTAAAACCTGGATTTTAAGTGGTGAAATTCTGAGACATAAATAATCCTGTTGTGCCACAGCAACCCTCTTACAATAGGTTTAAAACCAATTTGCCATAAATATTCGTGTGCAAGCCAAAAAAGCAGTCCAAGTATACTAAATTGATACCTAGCAGGTCAGTTCTAACTAGTGCAGGTCAGACAATTACCTGTTGGTTTCAATTAAGCTTTGCAAAACACCCCCCATGTCAGAAAGAAAAATAATGAGGTAACATAAACCATAGCGAGTACTTCACTTACAATGCCGACTTTGGGCTGAGTGAATCAAGTTTGCACTGAAAACAAGCAACTCACCAGCACGCTAAGAATAGCAGGTCAATGAAAAGCAGGATGAAGACCTGAGGTAGGGAATTAAAAAGTCTTATGAGACTTGCCAGAGACAGCCCAGTTTCCACCAGCTGGGTACAAAAGCTTCATGATTTGCTTTCACTGAAGTTCCAAGGTAACACACATAGGCTGTTATCACCACACTTGGCACTTCTTTAGCATGTTCATCCTGGCAATCTCAAAAACATTCTACAATCCTTTGGCAAAGGATGCCTTAAACTTCTGGGAAAGTTTCCTGAATCTTATTAGCAAATTATGGATAGGAAAAAAAAAATCAATAAAAAATCATAGCATTCAAGTATTGTATTAACATCTAGGGATACCCACAGAGATGAGCTCAATTGTGAAAAAACACACTGTGCTAGATAAAATCTTTAAAGTATAAATAAACATATGGGAAGAAGAGAATGACCACTCCTAATTTACAGAGAAGAAAAAAGTATTTATGTAGCATGTCCAAAGTAAAGCAGAAGCAGAGACAAGATGCTTGGAGCAGAGAGAAGATGCTCAGAGCAGGTATCTTGAGGCTTGTGCCAGGGTCCTATAATTTTTTTTTTTTCCAGGTAGTAAAGGGCATGTAACTAATACATGAAAGTGTATCAGCTGATGGAAATTGTAGATGAATGTTACCATACAGCTATAGTTTCTTATTTAGTGACACAGAGAATGTCTTCGAACTCTGTGACAAAATCTCCACCAACTGGGGAAGGATTTTATTTTTTCTATTTACTATTCTTCATCTTTTTATTGGCTCTGAAATACTACTGAGGACATGAGCACAGGTGGCCCCAGCTAGCTTTTATTTCTCTTGGACAGAATCCACTCTCAAGCCAAGTGGAAGAGGAGTGTCAATACAGTATTTACAGTATTTGTAGAGGGTGAAATGCTGTTGCTTCAGGTAGCTAACCTCTTCAGTCACACTGCCTGCGCAAAGTGCCAGAATCTGCCCAATGCAGATAATAAGATCAAAATAAACCAAAATCCTGTTTTACTTAGGTGTGTACCAAGTGGTCTCACCCTGAAGACAGCACGCCTTGGCGACAGTGCACCTATTAATCCACCTCCAAACACACAAGCCAGCTCAAGCCAATAGAAACCAGATGTACTTTTAAAACTAGACTTTTTACTGAGGCTGTGAGAAACGGACCAGGCCAGCTCAGAATAAAAGCCCTAACGTACTACAGGACCTTGCAGCTCCTTTCCCGAGAGCTGCTGAGTGTTTCTTATACCCCTGGAACCGCACGGTGCAGGGGGTGTGCAGAAGGGAACGAAACCAACCATGGCGGCAGCGGCTCCCCAGGGCACAGGCAACCCACGCAACCCACGCAGGACCCGTTCGGCTCGGGCTCCGTAGGAAACCTCACCAAGCCAGGGGCGGGTTGGTGGGTGCTGGCTTTCCACTGGCCTTCCGCTCTTCCGTTTTCAGGAACTTTGAATGTTTGGGGTTTATTTCAATCTCTGTAGTCACCGTGTGGTGGAAGGGAATGGAAATTAAGTTTGAAATCTAAACCAGAGTGCTTTAGCTCTCAAAGGACTTAGTATTTTCAGAAAAAGGGAGACAAAGATAAAGCCGAAGCACACCTTGCTCAGTTCAACCACTCCCTGAGGCACACACAACCAGTGCTAGTGCCTGTCACAACCAAGGCACGGGGAAGGCAGGGGATTTTATAAGCATCAGTGACTTGGTGCCATCTGGTGGACAGACCCTGGAGGCCTAGGGCATCATCTGCAGCAAGGTTACTGAACACCCTCCGTGAAGTACATTTTGTGACAAAAGGACATCTGTGTTGTTTGTCCCTGCTTCTTCTGTAGCCCACAGGAACAACACCCGAGGCCCCCAGCTTGTGTGAAGGTCTGCGACATCGCTGAGTGAACGGTCACACAAAACAGTGTTGTGCTTGACCCTCACAGACCATTCCTCACAGCGGTAAGTGAAAGCAGAACACACGCTGTTGCTGTTGAGAAATCGCACAGAGTAAATAGAAAAGGAATTTTAAAATGTCAGAGTTAAAGATCTAACAACATTGAAGGAGAAGAAAGGAGAGGAAGGAGGAATCTTGTGCTGGCTCCAGCTCAGAGGCCTGAAGGGCAGGAAAGAGAACTAAGGGCAAACACCTCCTGTCAGAGAGCAGCACCACAGATCAGAGCAGTTCCTTCTGTAGTGCCCAGGGATGCTCTGCTTTTGCTGATAAATCCAGTGTCATCCACATGCTGTACTGAATAAACGTGACGTAAAAATTGACATTTGAACCACGCCTGAGGAGTCTTAAGAGCAACCAACCCATCGTGACAGCATACACACCTAGCAGAAAGTAGGGTTGTGCTATGCTAACTGGGAGCCAGAACATTTCAGCACTTTACCACCAGGCTGTACTTGTAAGAAATATTTCTGTCACAATATATTCTCATTACAAGGTGTTAAAATTGGCTAACAAATATACTGCTCCGTTTTAATGTATTACGTGGCTGTACTTTAGCGAGTGTTTCTTGTCTCATTAAAACATTTTCTCACAGGCCCAACACAGTTGGTGCAGTGGATTTGCATACAGAGGCCTCCATTCACTGCCACATCTTGAAACATGAAGTCGCATTTTATTGGAAACCCCCAAGAAGGATTACTTGCTCACCTCAAAGCACTTACTATTCAGTATCTGAGAGGTTACTAAGAACCCAACATTTTTTTTTTTTTAATTTGCTTCTGCAAACACTGCCATAAATATATTTATATATGTCATTTACTTTTGTGGTGCTTATTGTCATGAAGAGATGACGTTACAGGTTATACACCTCTCACTCCAAATGGATAAAAAGGCACGGATAAGCTCCTTGCTGATGAATATGCACCTGAAACACAAGATACGGCCCTATATAGGTGGTCTTTATCCAGAAGTCAGCTGTGTTCTAGAAGGAACGTAGAAAATATGACACTGGGGAAGTTGGAGAAGGATTCTTTGGGGCGTTTTCCCCCTGTTAAAAAGCTTACTAACAAACTTGGCATCAGCAGTTAGCCTGTTTGCCTCTCCTTTTGTCTCCTCCATCATCCATGTCTTTTCAGCAGTATCAACATTATAGTCCTTCGCTAGACGGACTCTAGTGATGGAGACATACAAGTTAAATCTCTTTATGCACATTTACAATGTCCACAATGAAGAGATCACACCCTTTATTTTGTAATCCCTTTTCCAAGTTTGGTTCAACGACAGGACCTTGGTCTCAGGGGTCAATACGGCCTCTAAGTCAGCTTAAACTTCAAGGCAGAAGGGATTTATAAGATATTGTGCAGAGAAGCAGTATATCCGAAGTATAACATCAGAAAATATTTTTTTCCGAACTCAGATCTTTAGGTACAACGGAAAAGAACTTAAATTGGCAGGAGTACCTTCCTAATGGGTAGTTTCTGTAAAAACAGCTTATTATTTGAAGTGAGAAACTCTCCTCCTGCCTGAAAAACTGGAGATTTACAGTACGATTCCCATGTGGCTTGGGATGACATCAAGACTTTTCAAGCTGGTATCCAAAACAGTCAGAAGCCCAGGGGTTAGGACACTAACGCGGCGTGCAGATGCCAGCAGTGAATTCTCACTTCCCCTGATCCAAAGCGGGCTCTGTAACCTGCACCTCCCACCTCTCAGGTAAGTTTTATCTGTACATCATGCTGCTGACTGACAAGGCTTATCCCTCCGTCTCAGAAACAGAGCTTTGACAAATGTGCTCTTTTGAGTGCTCTTTTTAATGTTTTTTTTCTGCATATGAGGAGATCTTTATGTTAAAAGCAGCTCAGATAACAAAGCCTTAACAGTCTGTGATTGAGCGTAGAGGCTAATTTACTCTTTTGTTTTTAAAGGCAGGATCCCAGACAATGTTTCTTGTAGTCAAGGAGAATTTGAATTCAAATGAATTTAACTTGTGTCCCAACAAAGCGCTATGGCACAGGAACAGGACAGAAAGCTTGGATGTGTGTTCTGGATCTCTTTTATAAACAGAGGGTCTGGGGCTCTGGCAGTACTGAAAAGATTTTCAGTGATTTCAAGGCGTATGATCAGATCTCTTGGGTGAAGTTTCCTTCTCTACAGGACTGCTATACTTTTAATTGCATGATTTCCTTCGTAAGCAAAAAATAAAAAACTATCGTCTATCTGTGGCTTTGCAGTCTTGACATAAAATCTGGGCAAGCACCAACCAATTGGAAATCACTCTGCAGGTTTTTAAATGCTTGCATAGAAAAGTTTTGATGAGTGATTACAGCTTTGGCACCTTCAAAAGTGTTTATTAGTGCCAGAAGAAGTTCTGCTTTAAATAAAAATATGGGGCATTTACAGGTTTATCATTCGAAGGTGCTCTATATGTGCCTTTTAGAAGGCAAACGATGTCTATGTGCTGTTTCCTTTACTGCTTCTCATTCAACTAAGTGCCATTTCTTGCATGTCTTCCATTTTTTTTTTCCATACAGAACTAGAGGCACCAACCTTTGATCTGCCTGCACCAAGGAACAGGTTTATTTAACTGCGTTAATCAGTTACCGTGAGCAAGAAGGTGCTGGCACTCTGGGAAAAGAAGGGATGCCACCATTGGAAAAGATGAGCTCCTATGAAACCATGGCAGCAGATGGAGACAGAGATCTCAGGGCAGTGATAACTTAATAGATAATGCAGAGAGAGAAAAACCCTAACAGCCACAAAATCGACCTGTCTACTAGAATCAGGAAATGCTCTGTTCCAAATCAGCTTTTGAAGCAACTTCTAGGTTTTCTCTGAGGAACTGACCTGAGAAGCCAGAGATGAAGGGGTGTTTAGGGCAGCCAACGCTCTCTCTGCAGCAAGGTGTCCATGCATTCCGCTGTGCTTTGGTCCTCCGACAGCGCCGAGCTTAACAACCTGCGGATGCTGTAGCTTCTGAATGTGGTCACACACAGCACTCTACGACCCTCTGAAGTTTACACGTCAATATTCATAAAGCTGGAACTTTGTGGGAGTACTAGCTTGCCTGAGAAGGTAGTTAATAACCCAAACACCAACTTTAAACAAATCCCACTCTTTTGGGACAACTTTTTTCCCCAAAAGTGACGTTACGGGGTGTTGTCCAGCTTCTGTGAACTCTGGAGTTGTCAGTTGTGTGTGGCATCTCACACAAATCAGATACCATGATATATTCTGTGATTTGCCTGGGTTTCCACTAAAAGTAGAAATTAATTCTCCATGAAAACAAAATTCTACTTTGTTTCAGGCTAGTCCTTGAACATTAAATATTTATAAACAAATGTTTGCATATTTGGATGTAAGTGATGGATAAGGAGGATGGGCAATCCTCTCTAATCCTGAGGCTTCATGTCTTCAGAAAATAATATAAAACCTACTTTTTGAACTAGTTTCAGTATTTGTGCTGAAACACATGAACAGAGAGCCCTAAAAGACAGAGTACACTGACCCAAGGAAAAAAAGACAGAAAGCACAGTAAGCCCACTCTGAAACATGTCTCCAAATACCCCTATGATAAATGTGAAAATTCCCTGTTTTCACGATGAACAAATTAAGGAAGGGTAAGAAACTTACAACGTGACCTAGCCTATGGTTACCATAATCCACTAACCAAAATTTTTTTATATGTCCCAAAGCAAAGACAACCCTCTTCCCTCAAAATACCCTGCAAAAGTGAAAAAGTAAGAGCCTGACTTCAAAAGCTCTTCAACTCTGTAACAGCAGATCAAGTGTATTTTAATTAGAAAAAGATTCAGACTGCATAATAGAGGTCTAGCTCTGGACCTAAACTGTTCCAAAATGCAGCTTGGCTGTCGTGTTTCAGCTGGGGCCTCTTACTTTTACTGTGGAAATAAAGATGAAAAAATTCTCCCCTGTAATATTGGTGTGAGTCCAAACTGACAATAAAATTACTGGAGTTTCTTGGGATTTACTCTAACAGGAAGTTTTATCTCTGCCTATCAGCATTAGTCATGCATTGGGTTATAAGTCAAGTCAAAACAAAGGAATCACATATTGAATTGTGAAGTCAAAAGAAAGTAAAAGCAAAATCGTAAGTTTGCAATATTCAACAATCTGATGTTGAATGTAACAGAACCATTATGTCACCCCAGAAAGCTGTCCGAAGGAATTTTAGTCTTTGTTTTATGTACATAATACGCATCACAGAGTATGCTCCTCTTCAGAGAGGTGAAGATCTTTGTTAGATAGACGTGCATATTTGATTCGATTAGGAATTGCCCTTTACATCAACCATTCTTAAGGGTACGAGGTCAGGAATTATTTTACCTAACTGTAACTTTCAGATTTGGACAGTTCTGCTGTCTGGAACTGGAGAAATACATCAGCTTCCTAACAGCATGTTAATACTATATGTACTGTGTGAGTGCTAAAGCCATGTCGTGTCATTGCAACAGCCTTCTCCATTCTTCGACGCACTTTTCAGATAAAACCAGTTAATTCTAAGCAAGCAGGAAGTTAAGCTGAGTCACTGCAGAAAGCTGACCATAATAAAATATTATTTTACCAAAATCTGGCAATTCTCACTCCTCATTGCTGGTGTTTGATTGTGAAAATATCAAATGACATTTTTTGATTTCCAATTGCTTTGGATATTTAACCCCTTGGAGCAAAACAGCTCTACTCCAGATGTACTTTAATCTTCTTCACTGTTTCTGCCAAATTTCTGTTTTCTGTTTTCCATTTGCTTTCTGCTCTCATCATGAGCAATGTGTCTGTGTCACTTCCTCCCTGAATGCCTAAGCTTTTTCTTCAGTCATGCGATGTGTAAGAAGAAAAGCCGAAACAAGAATCCAAGCTCTTTATGGTTGCTATTTTTAAACACAGGAACTTCTGTGGGGCTCACTTTGAAAGGGAGATTCCTTTTGAAGAGTAGATAATAAACAACAGCATGCTAGAAATAGCACGCGTGTACAGCTAGTCTTATAAAACCTCACGTGCCCAGGGCAGCACAGTAGGAAGCTCATTCCATCCCACTTTGCTCTTCCTAGGACCTGTAAGAATTGCCACCCCCTCTAATTTACAGGGCACCTTCTGGAGGGACCATCAGTTCCTCAGTCTGCTGGCAGCAAGATAGTGTAGTTCTGAACCTTCACCCGGAGACAAGGTTAGGATCTCATGTTTAAAATAGGAGGAGTTGAAAATAGCCGGAATATTTTCCCGGAGTACTAGGATATTCTGCTATAAAACAGCATGAGAAACCTAGAGAAGACAAGCACTGTCCCTGGGTTTCTGCCAAGGATATAAATGTATTCCAGCCAAGAACTTTTGTAGCATTAAACTGTGCCCAGGCAGCATGCTGGGGTGCAATGATGGCTGTACTCCTGCAAGGGGATTCCACTTCAGAGAGTGGACGTCGGTAGAGAAACCACTGATGCTGCTTAACACCCTGTTCCTGCTCCCGTTCCTGCTTTACTACCAGTTTTCTGTTACTTTTGCATAAACAGATAGTTCCAGTAGAAGCTTATCTTTAAAAGTCTCGTGTTTTACCATTGACTGTGACAACCAAAGGCAGCTTTTCCTGCTTTCCCCCTATTTACAAAGTATTTCCATGCTATTAGATGCTAGTCGGTACCTCATTCCAGCCTTACCCTCACTGCTCTCTCTCCTCTACCCAGCCACCTATCTGTAACTTCCAGGAATGCAACATCTGAGATTATCATCCTCTGATAAGCTTGCTTCAATCAGCCAACGAATTGCAAGGTTTTAGGGAAAAAAACCACACTAACACAATCCCCTTGGCTGAGTACAGAGTCCTCATTTCCTGAGGAAACCAAATAAAAAATAAAAAAGTCTCGCACTGAGCTGGATTGGATGCTTCTTACAAGCTGTCCATCATCACGGCCAGGACATCAGAAAGTCTGATAACATAAATGAGTAGATTTTACACTAAAGGCTCGTTATTGATTAGGCAGTAATTTCATACAATGATTCTTAATAGCAGCCACGGCACTTCTTCATTCACCGTGTAAATGTGCTGCGTAAATGCTTGTAAAACTTTATGAGCTCCATTGCCCCAAAGCACTTACAGGCAGATTATGATTAATAAATCACACACATGCACACCGTCTCGTGTCTCCTGCTAACGACACAGAGCTGCACGTCCGCTGGGCTGTGTCACCTCACAAGCAAGGAGCTCCTCTGCAGTGACAGTGAGGAGCTCTTTTGTCAGCTAACTCGAACAGACACGAGGCCCCTCGTAGCTGAGCTCTATCAGACGTTTAATTAACTTTACTTCTTTCTCCCACACATGGCCCACCAGCTGTTGCCTTCATCTCACACACTCCCTGCCTCGCTTATTGATGCTGCTGAGCACCCAAACCCTCATCAATGGTGCCTTTATTTCGTGGCCTGACGTCTCTGTGGCTTTTTTAGGGTGCAAAGCAGCAGCCTGGTTTCCTACTGAACCTTCTGAGAGCCCCCACTAGGTGGCACCGAGTCTCTGGGATTCATCCCTCACCCCGCATATGCATTTCCCTCGCTTTGCTCAAGGTTTTTCCTTTTTTTTTTGCAGCATTTCCAACCACTGAGCTCACCGGTTTTAATAACTGCAAAAACAAACAGCTCCTGGGATCTTTTTTTTTTCCTGAGCTTGCAGTGCTGCACGGATCTAAGCCAAAAGACGAGCTATTCCTTTTCACAGACAAAAAGATTAATTTCCAATGTCGTTTCTACACCAATTCAAGAAACTTACTGGCATAAATGTTAATTCTGTCAGGACCACCTTCATATAAAAGGTTCTTAGAAGTTCCTTGCTTTGCCCACTTCACTTACAGGTGCATGCAGAATAAACCTGACCTCTGCACGAATTCCCATTATCCCAGACAGCTTGACGAGCTGGGCAGACTGGGAAAGCTGCAAGGAAATGTGCCGTGGCAGTGGCTGAGAGCTGCACGCAGGTATTTGTCTCCTGGTAAATGACAGCAGGGGGAGAAAGTTCTGCACAAAACCCTTTGAAGGGAACTCCCTGAAGCTTGGGAATAGAAAGCCCTTGAACGGAGCACACCCAGGAAAGGAAATATTATATATTGATTGGTTTGATATATTGACAATATGTGCAATGAGCTGTCCGGACACTGGGACTGATGCTAAACCTCCAGCAGCTCACGTGGCGAGGCAGAATTTCACCCAAATTCCACCAGACTTTCGTAAGGAATTCTTCAAAGCCACCTGATCTACCAGCAAGGGGAACACTTGCACAAAAAATAAACACCAACCACACAGCCAAAAAGAGCCCATACGATGAAGTCCTAAAGACTAGAAAAAAAAAATCAGATGAATTGCAGAATTTCCTGAAACACAACAAATGAATCAGGTTTTGACGTAAAGTAAGAGAAAAGACCGCGTGCATTTTTCTGGTGCATTTGAGCAGTAAGAAAAGCTAGAAGCAAGCTTACTGAAACTAAAACAAAGCTACAATCCATGGATAACCCTGAAACTGACTGGAAAAACAGCTTCTATTTCTGAGTGTGGAAGGCCAAGATACTGTCACTAATGGAAAAGGCAGCCCTGTGAACGTGAAAAAGAATGTGAACATGGCTGTTAAATTCTGACTGCAGTTTAGTCTTATTTAAAGTTCTTTATCTACATTTCTTCAGATTTTGTAAATAGATTCCGGAGTGCTTGTTTTCTCTCCCTGCATTAACGCTAGAAAGTAAACAGTTCTTTCCAAACTCTGCTTGCAAGTCCCATTTCAGGTCCTTAAAAAAATCCCAAAGATATCACAGATATAAACATCAGTGAAATGTACATTAGTTCATCAGTCACTGTCTTTATCTTGCGGTGACATGTTAATGGAAACAATTATGAAAATGAGATTTCTCTTTTCCGGCAGGCCAGTTTTACAGGCGTTGGATATCAGAAGCTGGCTTTTATTCAGGTGATGGAAAACCAAAAGATTGTGAAAAAAACAGACTCATCTGACAAGACTGAAAAAAACGGTGGATGGAACGATTCAAAATTCACTGGACTATTTCCTCTTCCATCAGCCATGGCCTCCAACCTGGTTAGCCCGACGGGAAATGCACCAGGAAAGTGTAATCACTGGGGATTACTCTGTGTGGCAGAAAAAACGTCTGTAGTCGGTGCTCCCAAGTCCAACATTTTCCTCTAACTCGCTAAAGAGTCCAAATGCTGTCTTTCGATAAAATGGGGAAGCTCACTTCCCTCTTGGACTTTTCCAAGTAGGAATCAGGATTCCCCAGCCTAAACCCCTACGACTCAGAAGCCCCACCAGGCTGCCGTGCCCCAGCTGTTCTCCTTCCATTTGCAAGGTGCTCCTCCTGGTTGGGCTCTCCCTGGCTGTTCACACCTCGCCGAAGGCTCAAACCCTAATCGTTTATCTGCGGTCGCTCTTCCTGCAGAACACATCCACCTGCGTGAGTCAGGCTGAACATGATCATTGTTTGCATTTCACTTAGTGGTTCAGGCTGATCTGTAGAACAAACAAAACACGGAACCAGAACACACAGACATCCCTGCCTCAGAGCGTTTCTGTTCCTTGCTGTCAGGAGGGGCCTAATAACACAAATGTCATCCCCTTAATCACACGAACATTCATATTATCAGCAGCACTCAAACATGATTTTCTTTGCTTTGTAAAATGCCAGCTGTCAGGAATCGCAGCACTCTCCAACTGCAAGTTTCTTATAAGGAGGATCATCAGGCAATTGTTTAAAGTTGATTACTGATTTAACAAAGGTATCTAACTGATTTGGGATCCTAATATTTGCTTTAAACTGTTACTATTGAATATATTTTATGCTGTCATCTTGAGAACAATGGGGGCATATAATGGTACAAGGAGTTTTTTCTGGGGATTGCAGCAAAGGGCTGACTCAAATCTCAGTGCTTCCACGTAAAGCAGGGCAAGGCAGTTCCCAGCGTGTCCTAGATGTGTCACGCTTCCAGTGCACCCATAGCTCCAAACAGTTCTGTTAATTCCTCGTCCTCTTGCAACAACTGCACATTTTAATGCATCTGCTCCCCTGCGTTAATTATTTACAAGGGTGATGTTTTGGAGCCACTAAAACGACAAGGCTAAGTCATGAAGCACCAGAAACAAGATACTCAAGGTCTGAGCCTCCGTATTCATCTGCACTCGTAACCACATTTTCTCACCTCAGCACGGCACACTGTTTTAACTTTACTCTGTACCTACGCAGAATTTATGATTGGTGTTTTATCCCCATTCTTATCATGACTGCCAAATGATTTAGAAAAAATGCATCTTTGTTTGTATCCAAGAGGTAGAAGTCAGTCACTTCTTATTCTACAGCCAGAACCGAGGTCCAGAAAGCAAATGCCAAAGCTGTGCTAAGTGTCCAATTTGGGATACCTTATGCTTGATTTTATTTTTATTTTTTTTCAGATTAAGGAGCACAGCACTTTCTATATTGAAACACAGCCCTCCTTGTCCTCACCTCAAATTAGGACATCAGCCAACAGAGTTCAATTGATTACATAAGCTGGAAACTCAGACAAAAGCAGATGATAGGTCAGCTATAAAAAGCCAGGTTTAGGTGACTTCCCCTAACGCCACAACGTCTGACCTCAGGCAAAGATAAGTTCAATTTTACCAGGAGCATTCACCTCATGAAGCCCAACCTTTTTATTTCTTCAGTTCCTGGCCACTAATAAATGACACTGACTGTTAAAACAAACTTTGTATGCATTAGTGAGCTTCAGTCACAGGACAAAAAGGTCATTCTTGCCTAAACATCTGCAGTTGGAATGTACTTTGTAGCTGGAGAGGTAATAACATATGCCTTGCCAGGACATTCCTTAACTTTTGGCAACCAAATGACTGGGCTGTGAGTTGTACAGGACAACCTTCACTGTACATTTCCACAACTTTGGATCCCCGATCCATTAATTGGTAGGTTTATATATATATATAATCTGCTGTCCAATCTATTTAACTGCTGTGTTCATTGGATCATTCACTAAAAAACTGTATAAATGTCAGCTCATGAATTCCCTGTTGCAACTTCTGAGTGTGCTTCCCATGGTAAAACATGGCTCAGAAAGCTACTCTTCTTTCCTGATTGCATCAATAACTTACTCAGTAATTAATCAAAGTAACATTCCTCTCCTAGCAACTACTTAATTTTTTGTATTTTTTTAATATATTATAGTCTTTTTTAGGTCCAAACCTTTCTATATTGGGACTTTCAATTCAAATTTGCCTAATAGCTTCACATAATGGTCCCTTGCTCCCCATAAATTACTCATTTTAACTAATTGGTTTGCTCATGAACAATCACAATTTACATGAGCTGAAGATGAGATGTAACTAGCTATTACTGAATGTAGGTAATATTTGATTAAGCAAAAGAGACAGAGACTCATTTCCTTTCCTTCTCAGCATTTGTTAATGATACTGCCAATTTCTACAAGCAGATAAATTAGATTTACCATAACAATTACATGTGTTTGGAATAGGTTTTAAATAATGATGTTAATTCAGTGTCCTCTTAAATTTATGATGTCTATTCAATGAGTATAAACCCATAATGATGACCGAAAGTGACAACTGAATTCCGATGTCATTACTGGTTAGCCAATTAATTGTTCTTCAGCACAAAGTCATCAAAAGTAAAGGCATAAACTGGTTTTATAAAAGGTAATGTAGGCAACAGGTGGACACCCAAGAAGTTCAGCAATTTGAATAACTGCAATTCTGAAGTATAAATCACCTTCAGTGATTTCAAAGCCTCAGTCCCGAGATAAAGAAGTGTCTCATTCTACGTAACTGAGCTCATCCTGATGAGCCTGGTAAAGCAACAATGCACAGGACATCTCTGAAGGACTCTCGGGGAGGAAAGGGAGCTGGATTTGGATTCTGTGTGATGATATTAAGAAGCCTACCGTGACTACTTTGTGAAAGTAATGGATACTGAATGAAAATAAGCCAATTTGAAACACTCATGGTTTTGAATAAAAGTTTGAAAATCTAACTTTGTGGGCTTCAGGAAGCCTCCTAAAGGCAAGGGAAAAGAAAATGAATTTTTTAAAAGCATCGCTATTTCAAAGCAATTACAAATACTTCCTGGGTGCTTACCTCTCAGTTTTGAACAAGTCCTCTATCTTATAATTAGGAAAGCAAGGCATTCAGTTAAATTAAAAGACAATGAATAAAAATTTGAAATATATTTAGACAGAAGCCACGCCAGCTTGTAGTACCGGCTGCTATTCATTACTGGTAGATGTAGAATATTTTAATAACAAAATTTTAAACCTCTTTTATGTTGTTTTTCTTTTAAGGCCAGAACAATGCCTGTGAAAAACACAGATCAGTGAGCTGGATATGTTTATAAAAAGAACTTTGGAATATGTCTTTCATTTTTTGTTAATACTACTAGTTTAGCTTGAGACGAGCAGGTTTTTCTTTTTCTTGCTGATAAAATACAGTAGCATGAAGAACTCTGACATCATGCTGGTGAAGGATAAATCCCATAAAACCCTCCTCACCTCTTTACGCATGACAGTGGCATTTGGGAGCAGGGTACACACACAGCCATGCCGTGTACCTGACCTAATAATCCAGCAGTGGCCCGAGCAAGACTCTGAGCGAAGGAAAAGGCCAAGCATGGTGAGGGCAGCACCTCCCGGGTGCGATCAGCAGCCTGCAGACAAAAATAAAGGCACGGGATGACCGAGAGAAATAAATATGAGGAGCAGCTAAGGGAACTGGGGTTGTTTGGTCTGGAGAAGAGGAGGCTCAGGGGAGACCTTATTGCTGTCTACATCTACCTGAAAGGAAGGTGTGGGGAGCTGGGGGTCGGCCTCTTCTCACAGGTAACGAGTGATAGGACCAGAGGGAATGGCCTCAAGTTGTGCCAGGGGAGGTTCAGGTTGGAAATGAGGAGACATTTCTTCTCAGAAAGAGCAGCCAGGCGTTGGGACGGGTTGCCCAGGGAGGTGGTGGAGTCCCCGTCCCTGGGGATGTTGAAGGCGAGGTTGGACGTGGTGCTTAGGGACATGGTTTAGTGGGTGACATTGGTGGTAGGCGGGCGGTTGGACCAGGTGATCTTGGAGGGTTTTTCCAGCCATAAGGAGTCCGGGATTCTCAGATTCTAAGCCGGGCGCTCTGGGAGCCCCCACTCCCGGCGCCCCGCTCCCCTCACAGGGCTCGCTGCGGGCTGCGGGCGCTGCTGCCCCGGGCGGGCCGGACGGACGCGGCGGGCACCCAATGCGCTCAGCCGCTGCCTCCCCGAAGGGAGGGGAGAGAGCCGCGGCCGGGCCCAATGAGGCGGCGCCCGGAGCGGGACTTCCTCCGGGGAGCCGGCGGCGGCGGGGCAGCGGCGGCGACACGTAAGTGAGGGGCAGGGGGAGCTGCCTTTGTTCCCCTCGGGTGGCGGCGGCGGGGCCGGCCTCAAGGATAGGGGGCGCCTGAGGAGGTGGGCGCCGGGGATCCCGCGGCCCCGCTTCAGCCCGGACCCAGCGCCGGGGGCTGGGACGAGCCGGCCGGGGGCAGCCCCCTCCGGAGAGCCCCTCGCAGCCCCTCAGAGCCCCGCGGCCGCAGCATGCGGCTGGGGCGCCGGCCCCGCTCCGCCTCGCCGCGCCGGGCCCGCCGGCAGGAGGAGAACGGCCCGGGCGTCGCGGCGGTGCCCCGGGGCTGAGGCGCCCTCCCGGCCCCTCCGGCCCTCCCTCCGGCCCTCCCTCCCATGTCTCCGCCTCGTCGTCCGCCGCCTCCAGCCGCCCGCCGCTGAGCCGTGAGGGGCGGGGGGCCCTCGGGACCCCGCCGGGGGACATGGGCAACGGGATGTGCTCCCGAAAACAGAAGCGGATTTTCCAGACCCTTCTGCTCTTGACCGTGGTGTTCGGCTTCATCTACGGGGCCATGCTGTACTACGAGCTGCAGAGCCAGCTGAGGAAGGCTGAGGCCACGGCGCTCAAGTACCAGCAGCATCAGGAGTCCCTCTCGGCCCAGCTACAAGGTACCGCTGCCCTGCTGGCCCCCTGCCCGCGGTCCCCGTACACCCTCCTCTGCTGGGGAAACCCAGCTCCAGCCGTCCCAACGCTTGGGAAGTTTTGCTCCTTGCCTTCTTCTCCCCCTCCTCTCTCCCCGTGAGGTTTTGCTGTCAGGCCGTGGGTGAGACCCCAGCCCCACTGACGTCAGTGGCACGTTTCGCTGCCGGTTCCTAGAAAGCTCCGCTATTCCCTCGCCCCCGCACGCTTTCTGGAGTGCCTCTCGGTCCCAAAGGGTTGCACATCGCTCGGCAGTTCCTGGTATGAAAGGCAGGGATACTCCCGTTCATGTCATACAGAACGTGTCCAGTTCTGGGACTTCTGCGTGCCTCCGCGTTGTCTTAGCAGTACTAGTGGTGCTGAGCAGCTATTCGGCTGTAAAAAAGCAAGGCTACAGTTCCAGGAGGACAGCGTGAAAGTTAAATAGCTCCAGCAGGGTGAGGGATATTCTAATAAACGTTTTTTTTCAAAGGGTAAGTTATTTGGATAAAGGTATTCTATAACTGTTGAAACAGCCTTGATTTTCTTGGCTTAAAGCTGCCACTTAAATACAGATCCATACCTATCTTGGTTTGAGGTTGCACCAACGTGGGCTTTCGGTACTTGAAGACAAAAAGATGCCGATCTCTGACATGTGCGCGTCCGGAAATCAGATGCAAAGCGGCAAACATCTACGTGAAGCATCAGTACTGTAGGTAGGGCAAGACCTCAGCACCTCGCTAATTGTCAGGTGCGAGGTTATCAGCCCAACATGTACAGAGGCCAACGACAACTTTCAAAACGCTTAAGGATTTTTTTTTCTCAAGATTGTGTAAGTCAAGAATACAGGAGATCAGCTGTAGTAACTGTAACACCCCTTCAGTTCAGGGCGATTTTCTGCCATGCTTTTTTACTGTGGAAGCGTACGTAAGAGCACTTCCAGAAGCATACTGCTTTTCTGCAGATAGCAGAATTAGGCTTACGCAGTTAGATTCTCATAGTGGTTCGTAACTTGGAGTATGCTTATCTGTGGTCTGAGACCGTTGTTAGTTCCTATTTCAATTTCAGGCAATAATGCTGCAATGCCTTGGGGAAAAAATAAAAAGATAAAATCCTTCATTTTTGTCACTGAAAAGGCCTGAGTGTTTGGCTGGGAGATGGGTATGTGGCAGTGGGCTAAAAGGCTACTTTTGCTAGTCTGTATATTTGCCAACGGTATTTGAAGAGGAAACAGGAACATCTTGTTCTCAAGTTAAAATTCAACAAGTTGGCTTTTTCTGTTGCTCTGGCTATACCAGAGGATCATGCAACAAACTTTATCCTAACAGCGATAGTCTCTTGATCAGATGCATTGGGTCTGGATTGTGAGTTTTAACTTTCCCCTTCTGAAACGTTATTTTAAGTGGGCATCTACCCAAACGATTTCATGGAAGCAGCAGGCAACCAGTAGTTGATGAATGCAGGAACAATGATGCACTGAAAAAAAAAAAAGTAAGAGAATAATTATATAAAAATGCAGCAATGAGAAATGTAAAATATGGACCAGGATCTGAAAATGCAAATACATTTGATTATCAATGAAATAACTTTAAATTGTTCTGGGATGCGTGCCAATGTATCAAGCCTATTAAATAGGAATGTTTAGCTATGCCTAATGTGGTAGCTGTAAACTTTGGGGAAAAATACTTACAATTAAATCAGAGCATACAATGAAAAATAAGATTTAAAAATAATTTTTTTTTTCTTAACAATTGTCCTGTATTGTGGCAACAGTTAATAGAACTAACCGAGGGTGAGGCTGGGAGCTCCGGGCGCGTTAAATGCAGCAGCAAGCGTTAGATTCCTGATCTCCTGCTACAGTAAGTGGAAGCTACAAAGTGAACTTCTCTTCCCTGCGTTTCCCTGTAGATTTCACATGACGCTTGCTAGGATGAACTGCCTCGTGTCATCACCCGCATTTCTGCAGAAGGAGTTCATTAGGGGTGAAAACACGGAGAAGTCAGGATCTATGCCCAGTTCACCCTGAGATACACAAACACCATGTTAACTGGTGAAATACAAAACCAAAGCTATTTCTGAACCTTTCCCATTTGTTAAACTCTTATGGAACAACAGAAGGGAATTTGTTTTAAACAGAGACTTTAAAACAATGCCAAATGCCAACAGAAAACCCTGTGTTTGCAGGTGCAGCATCTGACTGCACTTTGAACTTTTAAGTAGCCTGGATTTTAAATCAACAATGTGTCTGTTGCCAAACAAAAAAGCTCTGCAACTATCTAGGCTACATATCTTTGCTGTCCTTCGCATCGCAAGATGTATTTCCTTGGATTTATCCTTTTAGGAGAACAATAAAATGTGTCATTGCTACCTGTGCAGCACAACTTCTCTTCCATGTGACGTAATCGGTTTCTCAAAGATGCAGATATTGGTGCAGAGAGAACTTTGGGACTTGCAGTGTGCTGGGAGCACTGAAATCTTTAAGAGGGAAGCAGTTAAAAGGGCTGCTTCACTTGCATAGTATTGCCAGGAGGAAAAGAGTGGGTGTATTCACAATGCTTGATTTCTTAGTGCTTACTGCTCTTTTCTGGGTGATTGAATAAGACTTTAAAGCTCATTACAAGCTGAGGAGAGAATTGAACCTTGGACTTCTGCTTCCTGAGCAAACATTTCATCAGTAAGCTTTTATTTAATTAAAAAAAAAGAAAAAGGCAACTTCTTAAAGTTGGCCTTTTGAGGATCCTGAGGCATTATTGTGCTGGGCTGGCTGTGCTCCTGGAAAGCCTGCAGGATTGAAACGCGCGGATGCCAGCGAAATACCAGCCGGTCTCTGAATTTCGGTTGGGTTTCGTTGTGGCTGTTCGGGCCTATAAGGGTAGCTGCTTTCCTGATTGTGCACAGAGCAACACTGTTAGGGCTTGCGGGTGAAATCTGAGTCAGTTTGGGAAATGCTTAAGGGAGTGTAGGTGACTCTTAGGTTTGTATATCCAGTCAGAGCTCGGTGCCAGTTTTAGACTTGAAAGCCTTTGGTCTGCCCAAAATCTTGAGAAGGCTCCTCGGATGTAGCTTGGAGTGTAGCCTCCCTGAACTTCCTGCTATCTGCTGTTTTCTCTCTGTGTAGTTTTTCAGGTTTTTCATCTGCGCTATGTAATAGGAACCTCCCTTTCAGTACTTGCCAGTTGTTTATGCCTGAATGAGCAGTGTTTTCTGTTTTTTGCTTGAAAAGCCAATCTTTTTAGATTTTAATCTTTTTCACAGTCTTGCTTTGTTCAAATGCAGCAAGTGAAGCAGGCTGAATCTTCTGCACGCTTGGGCAAAAGCAGCACCACAACCTACCATGGCAGAAGGTCCAGATCACTGAAAAATGGTGATGGAAAAGGTGTCAAAATCATTTACCTCGTGTGCTGATCTGAAGAATGGGGCATACAATGGTTGTCGTAGGGAGCTCTGCTTTCTGTGAAGCTCACAACTTAAGCTACTGGGCTGAGAAGTATTTGTGCCTCTTGAAATAAGATCAGGTTGCCATTTGAGCAATGATTGGCTTGGGAAGCAGAAGAATAACTGGTTGGAGAGGCTGGATCTTTAGCCCAGCTCATGTTGTAGCAGTTCTCGTATTTGAAAGCTAGGCTTCCAGGGCGCTTCATGAAAGAGAACGTCAAACTTCAGCATTATCATCTCTTAACAAAGTCCTGATGGGCAAGGAGAAAGCAATGCTGCCTCTGTAAGTAACAAGGGGAATGCCAGAGGCAAGATTTTGAGATGACACAAAATCTCGTGACTGCTAAGAAAACTTAGTCATTGTTATCTTAAAGTCATTGTTTTCTGGCAGGTGTTTCACAGAGAAGCGGATCTCCCCAGTAAGCTGATTATTTTAGTCTCATTCTCTGAGCATTATGTGTTTGAAACATGAAGATAATCTTACTTAATATTCCTTAAAATGATTAAAAACAAAACTTGATACTGTTCATCTCCCGCGAAGATGCGTCAGAGTAAGTCTGAAGCTACTGGCTTACTGGAACAGACCTCAGTTGCTAGAAGAGATCTGCACTGCCAGCTGTAGACAAACCCAATCAAACCCAATCTTTGCTTCAAGATTTAATGTATCTACAGTATTTATTTATTTATTTACCAGCCTTTGCAACTTCTGTCTTCTCATCCGCTGGGTATTAGGTAATTCCTTGTGTACTGTTTTAATCTGTTTAATCTGTTCTAATCCCTAATCCTAATAACTGCATACATTTCGTGTCTTTTGCTCCCTTATTTTCCTGCTCTCTTAGAGTCTAAATGTGTCTGATGGCTTCAGGCAATCTCTGCAGGCTGAGGCTGTGTGAGGCAACCCAGCAGAGGCTCTGGACTTGCGAGTTGAGAGCATACACTGTTGTAGACAACGTCTGGATTTCCTCAAAACTATTCCATCCAGTGCTAGAAAGCTTCACCTGAACAGCAAATGGAGAATTCCTCTGGGCCTCTTGTGCTGTTTGTCCTAAATTGAGGCCCCTCCTTGGAGTTGACCCGATAAAACTTCACCAGATGCATGGCAGCTAGGTGTACAGAGACTTGCATAATGTGTCACCGTACTGGATGATAGATTTCCAAACTGTTTGTAGTGAACTACTTAAACACGTAGATGTACTTCACTATTTCACCCCTTTTTATAGTACTGTATTTAAACTTGTTCCTTAAGTTGGCTGAGCTAGAACTAATTACTTCTGACAGTTTGTTCTTCACGTGCGTCATCCAAGCAGAACAACGCCTGTGCAGCTCCTGCGTGGTGTGATTGTTCCCTGTAAGAGCAGCCTGAAGTCCCGTGAATCCCGTTAAGTGTCAGATTGTACCTAATGCTATAAAACAGTCCCCTACAGTTTTAGGAAATGGTTCAAACTGATAAAAAGTGCAAAGCAACCTTTAACGTGTGTCCAAACTTAAGGAAATTTGTCTTGTGTGCTAAGTAAGACTCCAGTGCCTGTATTTCGAACTTGCTGATGTTGAGGGCAACGTGCACCTGCTAAAGCGAGTCTTCTGCATCGGTACCACACTAAATAGCAAAGAAGGCATCCCTTGTTCTGCTACCACTGCAGTATCCTGCCCCTTATTCTGAAGTGCTATGCTTGTGCATGTTTAAAACCAATCTAAATATGTACGTGTCTGTTTTGAAGACAAAAGACCTGTAGATTTAATGTTACCTGGAGTTACCAGTATTTCTTCATACTCTGAGTACAGAAGAGGTGCTGGAGCTTTGAGTTCTGTAACCCAGGGAGCTGCCTTGTTCCTTCTCGACATGGAGCGGATAGGTCTGGGCAGCTGAATTCCAAGACTGGGAAAAGCAAATTGAGAAAATGCCCATAGTTATAGTTCTGTGTGGCGGTGGTGTTTTTTTACTCCTGTAATACATTCCTGAATGCCCTGAAATCACTTCCCTTATGGGCATAATACTTCCTGGATGAATTTATACTAGTGCTGCAACTTTACACCTGCTTGGGATCTGGTGTGCGGATCACAGAGCACGTAGCCTGGATGAATGCTGGACAGTAGGAGATAGAGCCAGCATCCTGAAACTCTATGTTGCTGATTACAGTTGAAGCCTTTTCAAGCTTGTGAGTGATGGATCTGTCTGGATCTGTGAACATTTCAGAGCTGAGAGAGGAGGGAGACAAGATGTGTCAATGCTTTGGAGGGTTTACATACTGACGTTTTCAACAGTCACCTTCTGGCCTTTGGTCCTAGCAGGTGAAGTTTGACAGGGGCTTCTGCATCACCTAAAACATCTCCAGCTTTGGTGAGGGAGACCCGTAGAGAAGCAGTGGATGCCACAGCCTCAACCTGATGCTTGCAGCTGCAAACTGAGCCCGAGTCCTGTAGTCCACAGCACAGGTCAAGCGGTGGCTGGCTGTGCTAAGCAAGCGACGCGGGAAGAGTTTGGGGGTGGCTGTGACTCTGCAGTTGCACTGACAGTATTTTTACAGTTAATGTCAGAGAGTTAGGTACTGCTGGAGGGGATCAGTTAAGATTGTAAGATTCTTATGCCTTAAATAAAACGTTCCAGACACATTGTGTCACCGGACTGTGTGTTTTGGCTGGCAGGACGCTGGGTGTCTCTAGGTGGGGCTTCTGTAGGAATAAAGTTTCCACCCGCCCTCTGATTTGGGTATGCATTGTAGCATCTCTTACACAGTCGTGAGGATCTCGTCAGCAATTTGTGGTTAGTATAGTTCGCTTTGCTCATTTTGGAATAGGATCTTTGCATAGCAAAAAGTAATTAAATCTGCCCTGCTGAAAAGTCAGGTGCTATTTTGAGGTTTTATTGTAATGAAAGCTAAATAATTCAGATTAATAGTTCCGTGTACTCTGTTTTTTCAGTAATTAAGGCAGAATCTTTTATTGGGTGACTTTTTTTTTTAATGAGTTGGGTATGAATTTCTTGTTGTACTGGAGCCTGAGGTAAGCACGTAGGGAATACAGCCTGTTTGGATGCTGTTCTTTGTTTAAAAATGTCTTCTGTGATGAATGTAGTTCTGTTCTTTTTCTGGTGATCTAGCATAACCCAAACTTCCTGAGATTTTTCCACTATGTCTCTAATTAAGAAATTAAAGAAACTTCAACTATTCAGCCTCTTCCTTTGCAGTTTATTTTCTTTCCTCCAAGGTATCCAAAATTAGCCTAGTATCTTATTTCCTAGAGGTGACTCAGATCCCGAGCTTGGCAGTCATTTCCAGGGATAATTACGGAGATGCTGAGAGAAGCGTGGCCTGCTTGCCCTCCTGGAGGGCACGGTAGGCAGCCTATTCCTATTCGTGCCACCACGCTGAATAATGACGTTTTCAGTGTTTCAGTCAATCTGTCATGCTCAGATGTATATCGTAAGGTTTGATAGTGATCTGTTTAAAAAAAATATAAAAAAAATATGAACCACGAACTTAAACTATTGATTTCCGTATGCAGCTTTTTGAAACGTACGACTGAAGCTGACTCCAAGACCCCTATGTTACAGCTCCCTTGAACAACTTCAAGGAAGCGGTTTAGCAGTTTTGTAAGTTGATAACTGTAGCTATTGCATCAATTTTTGCCATACTTCGTTAAGATAAAGGTGCAAATGTAGGTTTCAGTTGGGACAGACCGTTAGAATGTATATATGAAGTAATCTACACACTTTGTTCTTCAATGCCAATTTTATAGTAGTATCTGAATGTATATACCTGAAAAAAGTTTATATATATGGAAAAATACAATCTTAGCAGCATGTAGATAGAGTCACTGGACTTCTTCAGAAAGTTGGAAGAGCTCTAAAACAATTTTTGAGAGAAGGAACAGGCCTTCGTTTCCTGGAGCCAAGAGGTGAGCAGCCCCAGACGTTCAGAAACGAGAAGGAAACTTGTCGCTGCAGCCCTTCTGCATGTTTTTGTGTTTCTACAAAACGAGCCTGTGTGTTGTGACACAAAGGGCAGGAGAACAGAGAGAGGAAAATAAATAAAAAGGGGAGTGGAATCCTGTTAGAAGGAAATTTGCTAATCACCCTGTGTAGTTTAAAGGATAACATAAGCAGCATTCAGGCCACTCGCCAGCCAAGGAGTTGAACAGCCATGTACCTGTGTCTGACAGAAGGATGTGTTTTAAATACAATCATAAAAATAAAATTAAGCATCTAAGTCGAAAATCACTGAACAGGTTTTGTCTGAACTATTTGCATTTGTCACTGTAAAAAAAGCAAACAAAACCAAACAAATTAAAAACCACTTCAGCATAGGCAGGTGGATAGGAAATGCCACATGCAGGGTGAGATGGTAATCTGACCATGGGCGGCACCAGAGGCTGGAAGAAATCGTTGGTGGAGTGTGCAGGAAATCTCTTCTGGGATGGAAAATGTGATCTATTTCCAAATAAGTCATGCTTGAAGCCCAGCAAGCATTAAACATTAAATCACATTTAATGTTCCTTCTTAAACTTTTGTTTTGGGCAGCACCTACTCCAGTTCACTGCTTCAGCATGATAAATACCTCCCCAAATCCCACCTCATCGTTTTGTTTTACTTGCAATTTGTTTATAAACCTGTTGTTTCCTAGAGGTGGTCTTAACTTCTAAGAAAGAAGACAGTACATAAGGGAGGGTGAAATAGGATTCTGTTAAATTTAGATATTTACTCCAGTTTAGAAATTAATTTTTGCATCATCCTGATAAGCAAATAGAAGCCAAAACTATTTCTAAGAAACATAAGCATGTGTTTCTGGGATGAACTGCATTAGCATGCTGAATTCCCCCGTTTCACAACTGCAAGCAAGCAAACTTCTAAGATCTGCAACACTTCTGTGTGCTGTGCTTCAGGTTTTCCTTTTCTATTTGAAGATGCAAGGCTGAAGGTTCGATAAAGCAAATAAAACTTCTTGTATGCTTATCTGACCTCTGCACACATTCCAGAGGCGGTTTTGAAGTTCTATCATGATGCTATCATGATGAGTTCTGATATCTTTTTTTAATCTGTTTCCACACTCAACATTGCAGAGCTTCGTACAAACCCTTTGATGCAGGGCATGTTCCACAGAGAGCATCAGTGATCACTGTCCCTGTCAACACCCCAGGGACTGAGTGGGATTTCGTAGTGCTGGAAGGAGTCTCACAGCTGATTGTGGTAGGGACCAGCAGGATGCAGGTACTTCCCAAACTACCCTCTGGTTTTTCAGATACAATCTAACTTACCTGGAAAAGATGCCAGTGTTGCAAGATTAGAAAAAAAGTTGCATAAAAATGCAAGTCTTCAGTTCTGCATTATCTTTGGGTAGGTTTTATCTGGTAGATTCTTTTTTTTTTTTAACTTTGACATAAATGCCTCCTAACGCAGCACAAAGCTGCATAATTTGCTCAAGTCCCATTCTCCAGTTCTAGTTTAATGTAGGAGAGCTGACTGAGCTAGAGGAACAGCCTTACTTTAATCGGTAGGCTATTTTTGGTGGGGGGGATCTTTAAAAGCAGTGGATTTTCTTGCCTGTTCCTGTGTTGTAACTGGTTGTAATGTGACAAAGCTGTTATCTGGTTCTTTACATGTGAAAACTGAGAAGTGTAGGACTTTGTTTTAAAGTGAACGTAAATGTGATACTGCCTGCAGTGCTAGTTGGGGTTTTCAGTGAACAAAGTGAGAGCAGCCCATGCCTGCCTGTATACAAAGCTGTTCCTTAATTAAGCCAGAAGAAAGCTTGTTTTTCACACACGATCAGCTTTGTGTTATCTTGGCTTCTATTTCTGTTCTTTTTATATGCATTCAAAACAGACATTTTAAAGGGCATAAAATATGAAATAGCTTCAATATTTTGTTCAATATATTGTAACTATATGGTTTCTGTAATGCTGTTTTCTTGCACTTTACTTAAAATACAGCTTTCCTACTCTTTAATATGGGAATGTTTCTATGGCTTTATTTTTCTTAGATGTTTGCAGTGTCACTGGAATACTGATTTATTGTGAAGAACCTCTCAAATAAGGCTTTCAAGTAGGCGGAGTGCATCCTGTGACCAGTAGGGGTTTTACTGGTTGGATTGGCAGTGGTGAAACAGGAGATCTTCCCGTTTGAAGGCAGATTCGCTGACTTAATGGCATGCAGAGCTTGGAGCTGGGAGAGCAGGTCGTGCTATGCTCATGTGTTCTCCCAGCATGAAACATTAGCATCAGATGAGTCAAGAAATCTCTTCTGAGATCAAAATTTTAATCACCATCATTGAACTAGAAAATCTATTCTAGAAGGGATTACTTGCCTAATAGAAATGTTTTTCTCCAAACAGGAAAGCTATTTGCATGGGATCACAACTTAAATGGCTTTCTTTGCGGTGACAAGAACTGGAGATGTAACTGTATTTCTGTAACAAGTCTGTGTTCTACAGCCCTTCATAGTGTTACCAGAGAAGTGCTGGTGTGGTAGGCCCTGCTCTGCTGCTTCAGTTCAACTCTGCCCCAGTCTGAGACAAAATAACATTGAATGTTGCCAAGACTACTGAAATCTGCTGGTTTTAAACCAAAGATGGTAGTACTGTGAGCTCAGAGAAGGATTGCAGAATTACTCAAGAAACAGTAACACTGCACTTAGTGAAACTCCTGGCATTGTGTATATTTAAGTTCCAGTATGTTCTTAATTTTTCAGTATGTAAGATGGGTGTTGGGGTGCTCAGGACTCTTTTGGGTCATGCTTCAGACAGACCAAAATGCCAAAGTAACACAGCTGCAGAGTCGCTGATAATGTAAAACCAGAAATACTTTTATATGTATTATAATAGCTTATTTTTTCTAATAGCTTAACTGCTTAGAGATGCAAAGCCAAGTGAGCTAACTACGACTGTTAAATAAACTTGCTTTCATCAGATAACTTGACTCCGGTGTTGCAATTAACGTTCAGCTATGGACAAGGTGATGCAATCTGCTGAGAAGCTTCCCCTCCTCCCCTGCTACCTGCTCCTCCACTTTCCTTTCTGCTTGGTAAAAATCTCACACCTTAATTCAAGAACTGTTAGGTGTCTGCTTATTGAAGACAGAGGGTGTCTGAACTAGCTGTTATTTTACTGGTTCTGTTTCTGGGCCCTGCCCTTTGAGGCTGGATCACCTTCCTGTGCATTCCTGTTGTGTTTTGTTCGCTCACATAGGTGACACTATATAGGTCCCCTAGGCACGATACCTGCCATTATTTTGGTTTGGGAATAGTGCATATTAACATTAAATTATCATGTTTCTCCCTTTGTTTTGTACCGTTCTATTGAATATAACATGTCAACAAAGTACAGTTATTTGTGCAAAGCTTAGTACGAGATTAGCGGTGGGGGAACTTACCCTGTGACAAAGATGTTTAAGTGCTGTGTCTGCATCGCACTGCCAGGAATTTATCCCTTTCCTTATATAGTTTCCATATCCTGGATGGGAAATCTGTAATAGAAAACATGTTTTTCAATACATATATATATATTTGAAATTCTTGCTCAAGTGTATCCATGCTGGTAGTGGAGAAAGAGAAATCCCCTGCTACAGCAACAAGCCTTTGGACTCTTGCCTAGGAAGTTCCTTACTGGTAGGAACCATGTACATTAATGGCAGATAAACTCCAATCTGTACAAAATCTGACCTCTGACCTACTCCCAAAAAGAGCCAGTGAGAAAATATGGCAGCTATGCTTTCTTAACAATTATTCTTAATGTTGCATGTCATGGGTTTTTATTAGAGGAAAAAATGTTGCAGAACATGTTTCGACCAGCACATTAACTAGGTGGGAAGAGAGGTGGGAGGCCATTTTTCTTACCCTCCTCCTTGGTTGCTTTTTGGTCGGCTGAGAGACTTGCGTCAGGACGCTGCAGGCTGTATCCCAGGCTTTCAGGGGCTGCCACACACAAGGTGGCAGTGAGGATGTGCTGCCCGGGAGGGGCACCAACGACCCCAAGTGCTGGGTGAGGGCAGCAGAGCCAGAGCTCAGCAGAGCCAAAATTGGATGCGGAAGTTACAGAGCACTGTGGTCCCTGAAAGCTAAAGCATTGCATCCCTCTTCTCCTTTCTTCCGGCCCTTACCGTGATGGCTTTGTTGTGAGTTCCCCACTTGTTAAAACCCCAGGAGGAGCTGCGGAAGGTCGCCTGCGGGCAAAGAAGTGCAACAAGAAACGTTACCTCAGAATCCGTTTGTGGCTCAGTCTGCTTGCCAAAAAGCCTCTTTCCACTCCTAATGGCATGGGAGGGGAAAACCATTATGGATTTTCATTTCTCTCCTGAGTTGCTATGCTACAACCGCTGCTCCTTTTGCAATGTGATTCAGCATTCACCATCTTCGGTGCCTAGATAAAACCATTACTGTAGTGCTGCCATCTTTTCTTCTTCTCTGGAAACTTACTTGCTGGCGACTTTGTGAGTGTTCATTAAATGCTTGTTTTGTTGCAGAGGATGTTGATACATTAGTTCATCTTGACTGATGCCCTTGACTTTAGATGATAAATAGCAAAGCAGGGATAGAGGCAGGATTGCTAATCAATCCTTGTCACCTAAGCCAAACTGTAAACATTTTGAGATAAGCCAGTAGCTAAAGAGCCTGCAGAATGCCGCATGGGGGAATTAAGAATGCTTTTTAAGGTATAAGAGGAGTTTTCTGTGGCTGCCAAGATACAAATCTTTGTTTGAGACTTCCTGTTGAAGGCTTATGCACACCAATGGTTTAGTTCTCAGAGAATTAGTTTCCTAGTTTTGAAGGAAAAAATCACGTTCCTTTAATTTGTGGAACAGCTCTTTGGTGCAAGAGTGCAAATTAAAATTCAAACAGTGAAAGGTGCTGGTGTCAAACTGAGGTTTAGCAAATCCAATTATGTATTTGTAAGAGTTCTAATTAATATTGTTGCTGCAAAGTTGGCTATTTTAGATAATGATCCTTCTGTCTAGTGAGTGGTGAGGAAAGGATAAATAGGGTCTGATGTTCACTGTCTGCTGAGACACATCCAAAACTCACCCTGCAAAGCACGTACTGCTTGAAGAGCTGCTCAACATGTACCTAAGTGGTGGAACCCTCTGCCAGGGGATACGGCACGTCCGAAGTACGTGTGGGTACAACAAAAATTCTTACAAGCAAAACCCTGTTGGCAGGTAAAACCAGATGTCAATTCATTTTTGTCTGGATTACACGCAGGTGTTCACACAATCTTGGCTTTAAGAGAGCTTATCAAAGACATCAGGACACCCTTCCTAGAGAAGGCATGCGATTTTTCCTAGCAGATGCCCCCCCATGGAGGACATGCTGGCACCCTGCGTGCCTGCCTTTGCCTGGCCTGTCGAGGCTTTTGTGGGATGTGCTCTGAAAGCTGTGCCTCAAAGCTCAGCTTGTTGCTCTTTGCCTGAAGCACTGCACACAGACCGCTTCTTCATCTCCAGAATATCATGTGGGTAGTTTGACTCAAAGGAAACGCATAAATGGAGTTAAAAATCAGTGAAGATTAAATTTTGTTCTCAAACTGAAATGATCCATGACTAGCAGTCTCTGATACCCAAGCCTTACGGAGAAGCGTCATGGGATCCGGGTATTTTTTTATTTTAGCTATGCTAGCCCTTCAGATGGCTTATTTTGTTCTTCCTGCTTTATCTCCTGTCTCTTTACAAACAAGGCAGAAGAGAAGGAAAGCATGGGAAAATGTGTACATACATACCCTAGAAGGAGCGATGATTTGGTAGGTTTCGTGTAGAACAACCATAGCAGACTCTCCACCAAGGATAGAATGCAGTAACTGTAACCTGTAATGCAATAGAAATAAAAAATTCAGGACCAATATCACATCAAAAAAAAAAATGTAAGCAGCCCTTAACCTTATGACCTCATTCCACTTGTATTTTCTGGGTACAAGTTTTTTCTTTGGGTGTTCTGGGAGGTGGGGATTTTTATATATTTTTAAATATCCTGCTTTTAAAATTAACTGTGTACAAAATCTGTCTTTTCAGTTGTATATGAACACAGATCAAGATTAGAAAAATCATTGCAAAAAGAAAGGCTTGAACATAAGAAAGCAAAAGAAGGTAAAATATTATTTTCACCTTGATATCTATGATAAATTGACTATTAAAAATAGTAACTTTAGATGTGTATTGTTCAATTTTAAATGAGTTGTCAATATATTAAAAATAAAATAAACACATTAGGAGGACCACCTTGGCAGATCTGTGGAATACATTTTTAGTGCTCTTTACAGATCACTACAACATGGCACAGTATGCACAGGAAGCATGTATATGGACATACCTACAACAAAAATGTATATGGAGTATGGGCGCATGTAAATCCTGTTACAGCATAATGAAGTGTTAAACCTTGTAACAAAAACATGGGATCTTTTCCTGCATTCCAATGTGAAATTAGTCTGATGCAGTTAAATTGATTCACTCTGATTTACTTAAAGGTAAACATATGCTTGCATACCTTTTTCTGATTTAAAATTAAGTTCCTGATGTGTATGACAGAGAAATATTCACACATTTTATTTCTTACTACACTTTTATTTCTTACCTTTTTTTCTTAACATCTGCCCTCAATGAACCTTTAGCAGAATGCAAAAGTTTGAGTTTTCTCTAAGTCTTCCGTAGTTGTAAATTCACTGTAATTCTCAGAGTAAAGTCTGCATTATTGCTAAATCCGATGACTCAGCCACTGAGTTCAAATAACTACTTTAGCAAAAGTTAAGAACATTAAAAAAAACCTTAGTGTGCAGCTCCGGATAGCTGTCTGGTGCCATCTGGTGGATAGCTGCCTCATAGGTATGCAAAGGTGAGTCATCATTTTTAAATCCTGAAAAGGAGCGAAAAGAAGAAATTTCTGTTATGCTTCAATTTAGTGTTGACTTTCAAACTTTTCGAAGTACATATCTTTATCATAATACAAATATGCACGATTTATAAATGTCCTGTTCCTTTTGAATGATGCTACTGCGCCTCTGCGGAGAAAGCTCATGTGATGTATGTAATTGTTTCCACAGTCTTGAGCCTCTACATGTGAGCCTCATAGTCTATATCCCCTATATCTCACACATTTTTAAAATACATTGTTATTTATGATTTTTTTCTGAATGAAAATATTTGGTCAAAATATGAACATTTTGTTAAGTAATTCTGTTCTTGAAGATCTCTTGGAAAATTGTAACTGCATGAATATTCAGCTCGTAAGAGAATTTATATACAGATGGTTATGCTATTTAAGTGCAAATGTTTGTTTTTTTTTCATCTGTATTTTTCCTTTTATGTTTTAGATTTTCTTGTTTATAAACTAGAAGCACAGGAAACACTAAATAAAGGAAGGGTAAGTCTCATCATTCCTAGTACCAGCTTTTAATAGTTTGCTAATATTTGATGCCATTTGAGCTGCAAGAAAAAGGAAGTGCTTTGCAATTATAGCTGTTCAAAGGAAGAGGTCTCACAAGTGCTAATTGAAGGAGCTCTTATTCCATTTCTGCTCTGCCATTCTTAATTATTTTTACCTTTTATTTTATGAGACATAGATAATCTTTCTAGCAAATGAATTTAAGAAATATCCTCCTGTTTATAGTATTGCAGTTCTAACATTATGATGTTATTTTAAAGTGCAAAGGCAAATGAGAAGGCATTGGAAATCTTTTCATTGCTTAGTCTGCAGGAAAAAGGACAGTAACAGCTTTCTAACAAATGGTCTTTGAACTGAAAAGTATAAAAATAAATAAATAAATAATGAACCTGTTTTAGATACCAAGTGCCAGAAGGAAAGATGTGCCTGGTAAACCAGGACCCGGAGACCTGTAGAGAACTCTATAAGAAGAGAATAAGCTAGTATTTTATGGACACTTCAGGTTGAAAGTGGGAAGACTTTGTGAGCTGAGTTACGTATGTTAAAAATACACAGTTGCTGCAGTAAGTGCAAAAAATGCATACTTGTTATAGCCAAAACAAGTGGAGAGCTTAATTTGCTTCCTGTGAAGTTATGTCCATTGGCTTGCAACTGCTAAATAACCGTACGTACAGAGGTTAGAAGAATGACAGTATTGTTCTGATGAACACTTTTGTTTTCTTTTTACAGCAAGACTCAAATAGCCGATACAGCGCACTGAGTGTACAACACCAGATGTTGAAGGTAGGTGACTGAGATAACCAGTGTCACAGGACACTGGTATCCTGCAGTTTGAAGGGTTTACGGCCTCAGTGGCTTCTGGAAATTCATTCCAGAACATCAGTACACTGATGGTGCCTTCCTCTTATAACAGTACTGTTGGAAGATGATTTACTGCAGTTTTTACTAGTCAGGCTTTCCAGTGGATAATCTAATCTTCTCAAATGCAATTACTTGCATGGAGCAGTGACTAATCAAACTTTACTTATTTTGGCATCTAAGGAATTTCTTAGACACATTCAGCAGCTCCCCATGGGACAGTGCAACTGCTGAGTGAGGTGACGTAGCCCTAGAACAGGAGACTACTCATCACAGAGATCATTTTGTGTTTGAAAGGATCTGCAGTGTGCATGCTTTGAATAATAAGCTTCCTTTTATGAAAGCTTCGTATTCATCTGGACTTATGAAATAAATTGCCAAAGACAATATTAGGCGGATATGCTAATACAGAACTGTTCCGGTGTCCAACCTGGTATTTGCAGAGTCAACATGAAGAACTAAAGAAACAGCATGCCGACCTTGAGGAAGATCACCGAAAACAAGGAGAAGAGTTTAGCAGAACATTCAGTGATCACAAGGAGAGATATTTACAACTGCAGCAGGAAAAAGAGCAGGAGATCTCTAAGCTGAAGGGTATATGCTGGCTCTCCATATTAAAGTGTGTGTCTGTCATTGTGTTTGTGTGATGTGAGACAAAAGCAGTTTCTCTGTTCTCGCTAACAGGTCATTCATGTACAGCCTATGCCTATGATAAGTTACATTTTCTTGATGATTTTCTGTGGCCTTTCTGAAAGCTTTTCATATTTGTGCCTCATGTTCCTGTCTAGATTAGGGAAGTAGTAAGAAATGTATCACTTAAAAGCCCATCAGTGTCAGAGGCTATCATTATCAGTATCATACCATTCATTTTTAGTTCTAAGATTCATATAAAACCTGGAGAAATAGGTTTCCCTCTTTGCCTTTTGTTTACAAAAAAAAGTTAAAGAATTTTTATCACTTCTATCAGAGATCTAAATGCGCCTTTTCATGAAGAGAGTTTACATACTTTGTTTCTCATAGACCTAATTTTCTGTCTTTCTCAGCTCCTCTGAAACATGTTGCACCTGTATACTTAGGGGATGAAGTATTAATTTTTTTACTCTTAGCATCCTGCTTCCTATTACGGAGATTTCTTGCAGTTTGCAGAACTCTTCAATCCTAATTATACAATAGCATAGAACAAAAGGGTGAGGCGTTCCCCATCAAGGGCCTTTGGCCACTTTCTGCCATGTGTCACTAACACGAGTTAGTTTTGGAGCTGTCTGCAGTTTTGTCTGCACAGTATTTTGCAGGCAGAGGCTGTGTTTATTAGTTCTGCCTTGGCACCACACCAGTGAAGTCATACAGCGAGCTCTTGGGCTGAGCTGGATTGCAGCCTAGCAGCTTGGCGTGTCGGTAGAGCTTGCTTGTCTCTGCTTACAATGTTCCACATCACCATAATGTAACAAGTGGGAAGAAAAGCCCCTCTCCCTGGTCCCAGAACATAGTGCTGCTTAAGTATGCTGGCCATCTGGGCACCTTTTCCAAAATAATAGCGTAGTCCTACAGAACGAAACTCTCACTCACCTGATGCGATGTGGGGGAAGAGGGAAGAGCTGAGGGTGTCTTCCTTTCTGCATTTTAAAGATTCAGATTACCATAATGAATTTTGCCATCTGCAGTCCCTAGAATGAACAGTAATGCATAGTTCCAGTTGCACAGTGGGTGCACCAAAATAAAATGTAACCAAATATTAAGTTTTCTCCTTAAAAATGTCAAGTTCTTGGGGGGGGGGGGATGTAAGGTAAGCAAATCCTACAATTACTCTAATCCAGTTTTACTATAGGAGTTGTTTAGAATTAACTGTAGTTCATGTTGCAGTGCTTTAGTATTATAAATCTGGGTTTAACCTCTCTATTTTGTTTCTTTTAAACAGAATCCTTGTATAATTTACGGGAGGAGAACAGACAGTTGAGAAAAGCTCACCAAGACATTCATACCCAGTTACAAGATGTAAAGGTAGGCTTTGTTTTGAAGGAGAACCGTCAAAACAATTGGCAACAAGAACAAATTTCCCAAGTTTTAACAAGCCAGAAATGGATGCTATCAAAGAGTTGCAGTTTATCTACTGTGGCAAAAGAAGAATATAGCTGAACTGGATTTCTCGTCTTCTGCCACCAGCATTTAAAGAACATGCTCATTTAAAATAACTAATTAAAAAAGACTAAATCGGAAGAGAAGTATTTAGTATAGAAATCGGAAATTTGACTAAGTAATGAACTGTGTGTTTGCCAAAAAGAACGTTTCCCAGCTCTATTTTATCAAGAATTTATTGAAATCGACTCCAATTTTTAGTTACATAAATTCTGGCCTTCGAATTTTCTTTCCTGGCACGCTCACTTTCTCTGTGCTTAATATGCATTCCAGGTTAAATAAATAAATGCTGTTATGCCAACTCGGTATTTTCATTTTGGAATACACTGAATTATCTTCTTAGCTCAGAACCCCCCAGGCTACCTAATTTACCTTTAGAACGACCTTTGTGAAACATGTAATGTTCTTTTTTTTTTGTGTAGCAACAGCATAAGAATTTACTCTCCCAGCACAACCAGCTTGTAGTGACATTGGAAGACCACAAGAGTGCACTAGCTGCTGCACAGGTCAGAAAGGAAAGCAGCCTGTAGTAGCTCTAACCTTCCTTAAAACTGGTTTCTCTTAGTTCAGCTGACTGTAACGTTCTGCATGTAGCCTTTCGCATGGGGAATTTGCAGGTAGCACCATGCTGCACACTGCAGAGAAATGCATGAGTTAAAAGGTTGCTTTCAAGAAGAAGCTGCAACAGCTTATCTGGCTGTCAGAAAACACAAAGCTCTGTTTGTAGGCCCAAGAGCGCATGTATTACTGGTAAGAAAAGTACCCCTGCATTCACGAGAGCTGTAGAATACCTTTCTCTGTCTTCTCTGATAGAACTTCTGATAGTTTAACGTCTCACTTTCTGACATTCACTTATATCACTTTTAAAGACCTCAATGCAGACGTATTGATATATCATGAAGTTCCATTTTGTGTACAACTAGAAGGTCTAGAAGGCTATATACATCAGTGCTACAGGGATCGGGTATATATGGAAGTATGCAAGTGCCATATGAAACCTAAATTAGGTTTTTGTTTAAAAAAGGCAGCATTGTCTTAAATGCCAATTTCAAATGATCTGTCCACATAGCTCAAACTTTGCTAGACTATGGCAAATTCAGTCAGCTGTACAGCCTGTGTAGGTCACAGGGGATCAGAAATTAGGAGTAAGGAAGGAAATTTTGAGCAAGGAAGACTTTGGTGAAAGATCAGAGGGAAGGTAATGAGGCAGCATGAAGATACTCTTATTCTTGGCTAATTTTCTTCATTTGAGGGTTTTTCAAGGTCCAAAAAAATCATGAGTAGGACTAAAAGGACTGAGTTTATTTGAGTTCTGCTTGTTTTATGTGTCACATATAGATATTCAAAAGATAGGGAAAGACCAGAAAAGCCCCTCAGAGAATAAATATGTGAAGATTCTTAATTTCCAGCACTGAAAACATACTGGAAGCTAATTGTAACCTCTCCTCCCACTGGCCCTATTAGTTACATGGTACATATTTGCTTATATCAGAAACTCACCCAGAGCAGATTGAGGGTCTGATGTAAGGTCCACTAAAGCCAAAGGGAGGCTCCTCTTACTTCTGGCTTTTATTCAGTTCTTTATTTCGAACACCTGTGTCACACACAGCCTTTCTATCTGCAATCAGACTGTGGCATTTCTCATGGAGAACCTTTGTTCAAGTGGAGGATCTTGTAGAGCCTTTCAGAACAGAAGGCGTTCAGCACAGTCATGCAGTTTTTCCTGCAAACTAGCTACAGAAAGTTCACAAGGAATTATTGCTTAGAAACACAGCTCTGTAAATTACCCTGCTGTTTCTAGGTGTATTCTAGACATAAAATATCAGTAGTTAACACAGCACTAAGGTACTTGTGACCTGAATCTTTAAGGCGCTGTGATCTTTGTCCTTTCCCATAGCTCAAACAGCCAGACAGATCCTTCATATATTTTTACAAACCCCGTCTGTCTGCCAGCATTAATACCTTTCAGGCTGTGGCCTTGGATCACAGTGTTCAGCTTAGAATGATTTGTATGGTGGGGTGGAGTACTTTGATTCTAGACGTGCACAGTTTAAATATCCACATGTCTTAGGCTCTCTGCATGGTCAGTGAGTGGGGAGAAAAATCAAAGATCTGTGTATTAGTCTTTTGATAAGTAAATACTGTTTTTTACTCTAAAGTTTCTTACTGGACTCTCCAGCAGCTAATCAGGGAACAGCAGTGCCCTTCTGGAATGATGAGTGTAATTACTTTGAACTCTGCTTTGCTTTGCTTTTAGGCCCATCCGTTTTAATGGATGCCATAGTCTTTTGAAGATGCCTCGAGGTGCGTCTAAATTCAGAGCTGTTATGCATTGCATCATGTCAATCCGTAGCACTGTGGATATTGTTTTGTATGAGTATCATGCATTGTACATCAATGCATCGTGCCTGTCTGCTGTACTATTGATTGCTATGATACCACATAACACACACGAAGTGACACACACAGTGCTGAGTGTAAAGCGTAACGGTTCTAACCCGAACTCTTAAATGACTTATGAAATATGCACCTCTGACTTCAAAACAGTAAACACTCCCACCACCTCCACTGGAGCAAAAGAGAAACCCTGTCATGGGGCACCACCTCTTGCCTGTGCAGTTGGTCAGCTTTTATAAGTCTTACGTCTCAAAAATTTTACTCTGTTCTTCTCTGCTGCATAGACAGTGACTGGTGTGCCAGTCTTGCTTCTCACGCTGGACTTCAAAGCTTGTTGAAAATACTCTGATCTTGTACAGAGTTAAACTGCAAACCAAAATACAACATCCTACTGTTGCATTTTTTTTCTTCCTTTTTTTCTTGCTCTTCACCAAAGGTGTTCTGTGACTTTCTTTGCCTCAGTTGTGTACCTTGACTGTTGTCTTTTTTAACACCTGCCTAAATATTGTGGAGTTGGCGTTTTCACGGTGTGTATATAAACTCCTGGCTCCAAAAAAAATGAACTGCTTTCTACTGGTAAAGAAGTTGTGGTGCTCTTAATTTCCCTCGCTTTAGTCTACCAAGAAAACTGAATCATCCTCTTCTGACAATTCTGCTTGGCATGAAAAAAACAAATCTTTGTCTTTGTCCCATGGGGATTTTTCCAGCATCTTTGTATGCATGTGCACTTTGGCTGAAAAGATTGTGATGAATCAATGCTGTTTAGCGCATGGAAACAACCAATCTTAAAACCTCTCATCCCTGCTCCTCCCCAGTCTTTGCTCTGATGTGAATATCGAGTCTTTTTCTAGCATATGTCTTGCCAGCAAGTTCACTCGGGGTGACTGTTTTATTGAAAGAGTTTTATTGTTTTTTGTTGATCGGGACACGGTGTAACTAATGTGTTGACTTTAGTCCCAGGTGGAGGAATACAAACAACTGAAGGACACACTAAACAAAATGCCAAGTTTCCGACAGCCCGAGAAGTTGGAACAACCAAATGAGCAACCAGAGGTGCGGGCACCGTCTCCCCACAGCAGCCTCCCAGTACACCGCGAAGCTGTGGCTGAACAGCCTAAGGAGGTACAGGGCACTGACTGGAGCTATGGGAAATAGTTCTCATTCAGCAAAACACTAGCTGTGTGCTCAGCTTCCATTAGAAGCATGTGGATAATTATACGTGTTTGTCACTTCTTGAATAAGGTAGTTAGGAACAGTTTAATTTGATTGAATAGTAGAAAACTACGGTCAAGATGACGTTCAAAGGCCTTTAAAACGGTTTTATGTAAGCTGTTTTCAGAAGTTGCTAAAAATATGAAATTTAATAATACGCTGTCCCTAACATTTTAGATATTTCATGTGTTATAAAAAGCTCTAGCTTAGTTCTGAAGAAATTCTCTCTTCATGCATTTCATAAGGTTTCAGTGGCACACTTGAAGTCAGTATACTTAAAATTGACATACTACCTGATGCTGAAAGATAAAAAAGGCAAAGATGTGGGTAAAGTCTACAGGTTAAAATGCCAGTTGTGTTTTTGTTTTACTAGAGTTATTGACTGGCAGAACCTACAGGAAATAAAAACAGAGCATTCTTTTTAGATACAAAATTGTAATAGTTTCATTCCACCTCAGAATAAAGTGAGGCTTAAACTGCATTTATGATGCTATTGTGCAACGAGTTGTTTAGCTATGTAGAGCCAGGAGCTGGGTACTCATCCCTTTTGGCAGGAAGGGTAGTTTGTTCTGAGGCAGGCACTTGGCTCTCCTGACTACAGATCCGCTACTGCAGGCTGGAATAAAGGTATCTATATCTGCTCTATAGCTCTCTTGAAAATATGAAATCCTTAATGTCTTGTGCTTGTTTTTCAGAATGAGAAACCAAAAGAGAGAGAAGAAATAAATACCCAGGAAAGAGAAGACAGAGTTGAGCCTTTTCATCTACAAAGAAGGCCTAATGAGGGCCAGCATGCCAAAGAACTGAACATTCAGGAGCAACAAGAAGCTGGAGAGGATGATGAGCAACATGTTGATCAAGTTGAAGAGGAACACAAAAAAGAACTTGAGGAGGAAGAAATGGAGCAGGCAGGTCAGCCTGAGCACTTAGAAGAGGAACAGGATCAAGTACCAGAAGAACACGAGTGGAAGAAACAGGAACAGAAGGAAGAAGAAACCAACATGTTGGGTGAACGTTCTCAGTCAGAGGTATGGAGCACTTCTCTTTCCTACTAATTGATTAGATTTGCTGTTGAAATGGAGGCATCTCTTCTCACTGCTGGCCCTATATCGCATTCACCTGTTCCTAGATAAAATCATATTTATAGAAAGCTTGGGATTCAGAGCACTCACCTGGTTTTAGGTAAAACTAATGTCATATTTATAGAATATTTGGGATTCAAAGCACTTAGATGCATAGGATCCAGCCTCAACTTCAGCACATGCTCACTGCTCTGCTTGCCAAGTGCAGCTTAATGAACATTAATTCTGCTGATAAAAAGCAACAGATGGAAGAAAAGAGCTGTCAGGTTGAATCCTATCTCCTGCTTTAAATTTGAGGCCTGTGGTAGGTGATGGAAAGAAGATAGGTGAGGAGCACAAATCATAGAATATCCTGAGCTGCCAAGGACTTCTGTTCAGCACTTTGATGAAGAGATGTCCCACTTTACTAATTTGATGCATCTCAGCAAATTGCAGAGTTTCCTTTTCAGGTATAGCTGCCTTCTGTAAATGCTTCCATCCAAGGGTTCACTGTCATTTAAAAGGGAACTTTAACAACAAGATGAATGTGACTAAAATAGTCAGGGAAAACCAGTGCAGAGCAGTGGCAAGTCTTGCTCTGTGCAGCTCTAAATAAAACCAGTGAAACCTGGATTTACGTTCCAGATCGGATCTCCAATGGAAAATACGTTTTACTGATCTCACGTTAGGCCTTGTAAACACTTACTCTCCTAGCAGATTAACTGTGCAACTCCAATGGGATGAGAAGTCATTGCTGAACAGGTGCAGCGGATTAGAACAACAGCGATAGGTTAAGCTGTGAAAGAAGAGTTACAATTTGGCTGTAAAGAATGTGCAGCGTCTCACTTAAGGCTCACAAGCAGCCCCTACTGAAACTACCCATAGTCAACAGAAGCCTATTTACTGTCTTTATTGCCAGCCCTCAAAGCTTTTTCTATCTGGTAACATGTTGGCTTTTTTTATTAACGTGTAAGAAATGCATGGCTTCCCCAAGTCCATTATCCTCTTAGCCATGTTCTCCACAAACATGTCAAAACTTCCAAAGTTTGCGCAGTGAAAAATTAATACAAATTTAAACAGACAAAAATAAACAAAAAATCTTGTCTGTAATTTTCTTGATTGCATGTAGCATCGGTGTAACTTTCCCTCTTCTTTTTGGTGCTATAGGTTTTTTGCATGCTTGCTTCTGATCATTGAATCTAGGATTAAACTATGACTAAAACATTTCTCTGACAGATAACACCAACAAAAGCTGTAACAAAAAGATATAAGGCAGCCTATGAGCAACAGCTGGAGCAGCAGCACCTTGCAGCCCAAAGAGCGGAGGAGGCTGATCAGCTGAGAGAACATCAGGAATCGCTGCACCAGCAAAGACTGCGAACACAGCTATTGCGGCAGCAGCAGCTTCAAGAAAAAGAGCTTCAGCTACAGAAAGAGGCAGAACACGGGGAAAAACTCTATAAAAACCGGCTAAGGTTAAATTCTTTTACATAAGCTTGTTATGATCTGGGCTCCGGGCTTCATGGCTTCCACCACACAACCACTGACAAGAGGCTGGTTGAATGCTATGAACCGGGACTGCCCAGAAACTAAATAAATACAGTGGGCCTCATTTCCTTCTTTCCAAGGATAAATCTGATTGCTATTTTTAAGGGTGGTTTTTGGTGGATTTTGGTGTTGTTTTGTTTTTTTCCCTTTTACTATAGAAGCTTCTGATGTCTGGAGTAATGAGTGCGTGTTCCAGTTCATAGCATTTTGCTTTGATTATGGACTACACTAGCTTAGGAGTTCTAAAAATACAAGTGAGATCCTGTTGGTATATATCAAAATATAAGTACAGAAGTTAGTACAGGGGAACAAATGACTATTGGTTCTATACAAAGCACCTTCTTTCAGGAAAGGTGATCCAAAAATACGACAGCTAATAGAGAGCTAGACTGGAACCCGTTCTGGCAGGAGCTGGGAGAGGCAGAGATGAGGTAGGGTAGTTTGTCTCTTGAACCAGAAACATTCTTTTTGAAGCTGAAATGATGAATTTGCATTTACTTTTCTCAGTCAACAGGCTCGTTATGATAACATGGACCATGACATCGTACAAGGCGAAGAAGAGCAAGGTATTCAGGAAGAAGAAGCAGGTAAGATAACATTTATGCCCCTACCATGTTCATAGGTTCCCTCTGAACTGCCTTTCATGTGAGATTTTAATATCCAGTTTGGATTTAAATGAAATACAAACTCAGTTTAAAACCCCAAGCTCAAATAACACTGGCTGAACTGACTGACTAAAATACAGGTGTTAATAAAGATCCTATCCATATTCCTGAAAAGAAGAGCGCCCTTTTGATTAAGCCACTAGGCTTGTGTCTCTGTTACGTTCCTGGCTCTGCCTATGATTTTGTCGGATGTCTTCAAATTGCATAATCTTCCAGTGTTGGTTTCCTACTAGCAGTAAAATAATTCTGTTGGCATTATCTGTTTAGTAAATGCTTCAGGGAGAAGCTAACTACTGCTAAAAGCACGTATGGAAGCTAGTATATAGGAAACTGTTTCTTAAAAGGGCTAAGTAGAAACTTCTGTAATACAATAATAATATCAAAAATTTGTCAGCTTATGAACGTGACAACCAGCACCAGGATGAAGGTGAAGATGATCAAAATAATGCAAATGAACAGCAAGAACCAGAACATCAAGTAGAAAATCAGCAGGTTGACGAATCAGTGAGTATGAATTAAGATGCTATGGATTGCAATTGCTACTGAAATGAAAACCCAGAAGTCTCATCTAACATAATTATACATTGCAGAAGTAAGGTGAAACAGAGGTCTGCTAGGAAGACAAGTTTCACAGTTTAAAGCTACATCCGAGATCTATTTAAAGTTGCTGTTACTGATTTGGGAAGAAATAAAAAAGAGCTTTCTTGTTGGAAGCAAGTTGCTTTTCTACATTCCTTTGATCTGTGCTTTATGTGGAATAAAGGATTTGGACTTAGCAGGGACTGAACAGGGAAAATTGGATTCAAAAAAATAACAGAAGTAATTCATTGGTGGTCAGTCAAAGAGTGGTGACTATTTTTTTTTTCTTATCATTAGATAAGAGGGTGAGAGCCAACTTAATAACCACTGAAACCAGCTGGAGTCTTCCCACAGGAATCTGTGATCACTAAATCAAAACCTTTTCAGTATTGAAGAAGTGTGAGCTCTTGAAAGAGAACATAACTGCAGCGCTGAATGCAGCCATAATATGGATTTCACAGAGTTTCAGGAGATCCAGTACTGTGCTTTCCCCAAGTTCCATCTTACTTGGTGTAGTAGAACATAAAGTGCATCATTTTTCCTCCCCTCGTCTTCAGCAAATTTATGTGTATAGCAGATATATCAAAGGAACTTTATATTGTCATTTATAAAGATATTGGAAACGCTTTTCTTGAAAAAAAAAGGCAGTAATAAAATGCTAATTTTTTGAATGGTAAAGTGTGATGAAGACTGCCTGTGTTGGTGTGTGTTTGGGATTTTTCCTCCATGCTCCTGTTAACATAGATGAGGTCAATATTATAGGACAGACTGATCATGAAAGATGTCATCAGCTCCTGAGCTGTGCACATTAATTAAACTCTTAGGTATTTTTTTTAAGCTGGTCTTATTAGGTATTGTCAGTTGACAGATAGTCAGTAAACAGAGTTCAGCAGCTGATGTGAAATAAGTCATCAGCTTCATTCCAGGTTTTAGCATGCAGTTCTGTCCTCTTAGCATGTGTTCAGTACTCTTTCTTTCAGAACTGACAATTCTCTGTTGACTAGGTTTTGATGTAGTGACCCCTGATGTGTGTAGAGATTCCAGCTGGTTTCAGTGGGTATGGAGTTGGCTCTACTATAGCTCATGCTCTAGGGTAGCTTTCAAGTGAAGTGGAATTTGGCTGTGAGATTAAAAATATGTATTTAATATTCATTTCTGAAAATTACAGAAGGCAGCCATGGAAGATTTGAACCCTGCTGATGACCCCAACAACCAGGGAGAAGATGAATTTGAGGAGGCTGAGCAAGAGAGAGAAGAAAATCTACCAGATGAAAATGAAAAGCACAAGCAGAACAGCGAGAAACAAGGACATCCGGGAGTGGAAGAGCACCTAGTGGTCAGTAAAGGGAAAGAAAGATCTGCAGGTGCCCTTTAAGAACAGTGTGTAGCACTGCCTGATGATAGAACACTGAACTCCAGTCTTAAAGATCTTTTTTAAACCACGTATGATGTGCAGGTAGAAGTATGAAACTATTCCTGGTGATACACCAGTACAGCTTTCATCATGAGATTCACTCGGCAAGGTTCTGTAATCTCACACTTAAGGGTGCCCCTATTTCCCTTCCCGTAAGTGCCTGCAGGAACTCCTGTTCGTACGATCTTACTGTTTTTGCACAAATTCCTGCTGTGCTGTTTCCATGCCATCAGCACTCAATCGACTGTAAGCAGTGGTGTCCATTTCCTTCTATGGTCATTCCAGTGAATGCTGCACAACTTGAGTTGTGTTCACTCTGTAAACTTTTCTAGGCAGAGATAATTTGTATTTTTATGACATCAGTCTTTATTGGTAAGAGTACGTCATTGTCTTCCTGATTAGTATGGAAAGTCTTGCTTTATTCTGTGAAATGAATTTTATTTTAATCATTCTGCTGTCTATTTTTTAATTTAGGGCAATTCTAAATCATGTAGCCAGGCTATCATTAATGCTAATGAAAGCACTATAACTTCGTATGCTGTTATTGTTCCTTTGCCTTGACATGAAGTCTTTAGTCCCAGAACAAGAAGCTTTAACCCTTGGTCTTCTAAAATTAATAGGTATGTACGCAGAACTAAATTTTAACGTGATCTTTCTGCAGATGGCAGGAAATCCTGACCAGCAGGAAGATAATGTGGATGAACAGTATCAGGAAGAAGGAGAAGAAGAGGTAAGAAAACAGAAGTAAGGCGTATGTGGACTCACGTAGCATAGCAAATGCTCTTTAACTTTCAATGTTGGTATCGTTTCTAACTGCAAAATGAACCCAAATCACTTTGCCAATGGTAGTTTCTGACTTTGTGAAACCTAGGGAGTCTTTGCCATTACCCTGCTCTCCACTAATGAACACATTTAGTGTTATTCATGCTTACCTGTTGTAATCTATTAGTGTTGTAATCTATTAGCCTTCCGTACAACACGGCATTAATTGTGCAATAATTGAAAAGATTAAGCCATTCACAATGCAAGGAAAAATTCCTGCAAACCTCAAGCCCTTTGGAGGTCATTGAAAACCTCGTGAACTTTGCACCCTTAATCACACGCTGCTGTTCTGAGCCAAGTGCTTTCTTGGTCAGCTATTTACTCTTCAGGACTGACTTGGATTTATCTGTGCTCCTCCTAAGCAGTCCAAGTTGTGTAAGCCCCTACTGTTCATGGAGTCAAGCAGGAAGCTGTTAGCACATTGCTTTGAACTGGAGGAAGAAGGGACTTTTCCTTCGTACGTTGAATGGCATGCTCATTATGCATGCAGCAGCATATATTCTGCTCTGCATTTCTTCAATACGTACCTAATCAATTGCTGTTTTCTACTTCATACTTAATGATTCCCAAAAAGCAATAGAAAAGGCTATTCATTATTCAGTTGTGGGGAGTACTTTGTCTAGATTAGCTGGAATGCAATTAGAATTCACCAGTCCAAAATATGGTTACTTAAATCAAATTAGGTCATCAGGAACTGGGAATAGTTGGCCTTTGGCAATTACCTTGGCTTACAGGAAATAATTTGATGCATGTTTCATGAAGGACTAGAACCAGCGTGCTTACTGGAAGTATTAAGAGTGAGCAGCGATTGAATGGGTAATCAAGAGTGAGGTAAGATGCTATAATTAGGAACAGTTTCTTTAGTGTGGTGACTAAAATACTGCACACTGGAAAGATTATTCAGATCTTTCCAATAAATCCTTCAGTGATCCAGGTTTGATGGTTGCTTATCTCATAGCAGTAATGCCTAACCTCAAACAGCATGTTCACAAGCAGCTTTCTCCTCCTGATGGAAGAAACTGATAAATAAACTGTCCTGCTACTGGTGAAGGTTGATACAAGGAGGGAGAGAAAAAGTATTTGGCTGTTGCTACTATCTGCTACAGGAAGGGAGCCCAGTGAGAAGCAGCACTTGTATTCCTGCTGTTACGGCAGGGGTAGGTGGCAGCAGTGAGTGGTGAATATTTCCCAGCCAGGTGAAATGGCTGTTTTCCACGGGGGAAGCTGAAAGGCTTTCAGGAAGCATCTTCCCCAACTTGTAGGACATCATTTGGAGCAGATGTGCACAAAAGCTCACCATTTTCCAACAGAAAATCAAGTTTACTTCTTTCTAATTTGCACCTAAACATAAATAAACATAAAGGGACATGGAAATGAGGGAAAGTGCTGACATAAAAGAAAGGACGGAAGAGATTATCCTTCCCTACCAGTCCCCACTTGCTCTTCTGTGGTTTTCCAAGAGCAGTTAGCAGAGGGATCACTCAACCACTAGGAAAACATGGACAACGTTAGCATTAAATACGTACATCACCTATCAGAGCTGACATATTTATAGGAGTCCACAGCGGGATGGAATGTTGGTAGTGACTCTGCGTTGTCATGATACTCTCACTGTAAAAGACAAGGAGAAAATACTGTATGCGTCAAGTTAAATGTGGAAAAGCAATTTAAAATAAATTAGCTGATGATAAGAGGGTCTGTAAAAACTGCAGTTAAATACACTTTCAGAGGAATTGAGTTTCCTGATTTGTTCCTTTTTTCCTTTAACCTCTCCATGCCCTTTCCTCTTTTTAAGTCTTCATTCTGCAAAAGTTTAGCTGTGAAAATGTGCACCCTTATGCCTCAGGTTGCTTTTTTAAAGGAAGTTATAATGTACAGAACATCTCCGTGCTTTGCAGATTCAGGAAGATTTGACTGAAGAGAAGAAACGAGAACTGGAACGCAATGCTGAAGAGCCATATGGTGAAAATGATGAAAATGTGAGTACTGTGTAAACCCATAAACTCGGTGACATGACAGGATTAAACACCTTACACAGCTGGGATCATGTCACAGCGACACTGCACAATAATTGTAGTAGCTTTCTTTAGATTATAAACCTTAACATTTCACACTGTCTGAACTTCCTTTTGCTCATCCTTCCACCCCCACATACATTTTTGCTGCTTGAAGACCTCTGAAAAGTTTTTCCTGTGTTTGGTCATTGGCTCTAACAACTCTGAGTCATTTTTTGTGTTCGTTAACTTCCATCTCATGGCCCAAGAATAAACTATAATAAAACTGTCACTTCCATGGAATCTCTTACTTTTTTTTTTCTTAATCAGGCAGATGAAAAGAATAATGGGGGAGCAGATCAAGAGCAAGAAATGCCAGAAGAGAACAACCAGAAAGAAGTCCATGAAGAAAATTATGAAGAGGAGGAGGAGGAGGAACGTGGAGCTGCTGCAGCAAAAACACGTAGACGAGGGGAGATGTAGTCCTCAATCTTTTGCAGCACATACATTCCTGATTTTAAGAAAAACTTTTTTAGGATATTTAATTCCCCAAAGAAGTTTGTGTTTTACACTTTTTACTTTTCTATTTAGATGCTCTCATATGTTTATATGAATACAGTATTTTGATACTCTAGATTAGGATTTCTTTTCTATTAAAGATGTACATAAACAGACATCATATAGGTTTCATTTTCTATAGTTCTGGGCATGTTTTAAGAGGCCATTTTGTAACACATTTTCACCTTACCCAAGTCTGACAGGTGTTTGGTCTAATTTCAGATATGTTCAACGTCTGAGGGAATCTATGTAGTGCCTAAACCCAGTCTGTATTAGTCAAGTTTCATCTTCCTTGACACTACTTAGGGGACTAATGGCTGGCCACACTACTTGTCCAAGGCACAACCTGCAGTGCTCCTAGAGGCCTGCAGGCAGTTTCATTCATTGTAATCTCACGAGATTCTTCAAATCCTTAAAGATAAGCACATGCCCAGCTATTTGCAGGACCAAGCCTCTTACAGATGCAGGGCGGTTATAAAATATGCAAGTTTTACAAGCCTTCAGAATACAGCCAGGTTAACAGCTGCTCATTTTGGCAGCTGTTTATATACAGTTAAATTATGCATTTATTTTAATGAGCATACCTAGGTACTTCAATTACATGCACTACATAGCAGATAACGTAAATGGTGCTCGGCTGAGATGTGAGCTAGAAATCTATTTAGACTTGACGATCCGTTATGCCAAATGAAAACACTACAGCTGTCACACGAATGAAAATCTCCAGAAGGAACAATTTTGTCATCCTAGTTAATATATTATAAATTTGACTGGACAAATGTAATTCCATCACCTTAGTGACGTGCTTTCTGGAGACCGCAGAGGTGGTTAAGGCATTTTAAATGAGTTGGCACGATCGGTGCAAGATGTTGAACGAAGGCCTTTACCTTCTTTTACTTATTTATTTTTAAGTCTAATCTGGAAAGATTTCTGTGTCCTCTAGTGTGAAAATCAGACTAGAGACATCCTACAGGAGCTTTTTGAACAGCAAGCATCTCTAGCACTGCATGCCTAAATGTAAGGGAGAGGGGGGCGGGGAATGACACAAAATTGTGCCTTGGTAGGCTACTAGGAACATAATCACAGTGCATGAATATATACAATATTTGTATTGGTACAGACCCCAGTTATTTAATATATGTTATACGGAGAATGGGAATCTGGATTTCCTAGGCTATGCCCCATTGCTGGAAATGGGGCCACAGTAGCTTCCCATGAAAGTGTGTGTTAATATATAAAAGGAGAAGGTTTGGGATTTTTCCCTTTTTAAATAATGATGCATAGCAATGTTTTTAGTTTAACTTTTTATATGAATGTAATTTAATTCATTTTCTACTAACTCAATTATGTTTTATAGCTGGTTTCCATTTTTTGCAATTTTCCTGAGTATCCTAGACACAATGCTTATGTTTCATAGGAATATTTTCGTCAGCAAGTATTTTGGGTTTTAGCTACCATAAATCAGAGTTACCGTATGTATAAAAAAAAAAGTTTACATGATACTGTAAAATGTATAATATGTACATAATCTGCAGAATACAATTATTTTGGTAAATTGGCCTGTATTTTTAATGTCACTGTTGCAGTATTTAATTATTTGAGGCATAATAAAACTTGACTGCAGTCAATAAACTAGAATATAGTCACTGAACTTTCACAAGCGTGACAGTTTGTTTTATTTTGCCAAATGCTGTGTTCATACCATATTTTAAGATAGAGTACAGTAGAGACTGGCAGAGAGGGGAAGGGAAGGAGCAGCCATGGTGACATTTGCAGTGAAGTGGAGCTGTGCTAAGGCCAACGCTAACAATAGTGGCAGCTTTAGCTGAGTCTTTCCTCCTCTTGCAGCTCTTCTGTTGCCCCGTGGCAGAGGGCCAGGACTGGAACTCTGAAGGTACAGGTACAAATACTGAACTAAGCTGCACCTCAGAATACAAAGGGCTCTGTTTTCACAGTACCTCTCACACCTAGAGGTGTACTTCATTTACTTTAATGACACAGCATTGCCTGTTACGGAATGTATATGGCAGCTTCAGTGCTGGTGGAGATGCTGAGAATGGAGACTGTCTTCTGTCTCCTCCTCTTCTGCAGAAGTGGAAAAAGCCAAAATCATCTGCAGATGCAAATGATCTACGCTGTCTCTACCACTGTAGCATCGCCATGCCAAAATAAGCTGCTGCTTGTTCCTCCCAAGTCAAGAAAGCAATTGCTTGAGCAATTCTCGGATGAGGTTACACAGGGGCTTGCACGTTTTGCTGGATTATGGGCCATACTGCTGCCAAGGCCCCTGGGCACAGAGCACGGTTATTGTGCAGCTATGATGATACCCCTTGGTTTGCTGTCAGGCAGTGGGGCTTCACTTGGATAACCTGCGACTCCAGCAAAAGTCCAGAACGACAACAAAACTGCCCAGAATCAGAAGCTACAGAATAAGGGATCCTATTATGTCTTGTGTGAGCCAGTGTTCGCAGCAGATGCAATGTTTACTTCAGCAAGCCTAACGAGTTCAGCCAAGAAAGTCTTAATGAAAGCCTCTTCTGTTCTTTATCGAGGGCCTGCTCACTTCAGAGAAGAGTTACTTGACTGAAGATCAACTCTGAGTGAGACTTAAGTCTTGGCTGACAATAGCAGCGTGCAGGCTCCGTAACACGCCCCAGCTACCGCTCCAGCGATGACTGCTGGGGCTTCCCCAGGGCTCCCCGGCCAACCTCCGCTGCCGGCTGCCTCGGAGGCTGGCATGACTCAAAACATCATTCAATAATACAGTTCAAAAACGAACGCTGGCACAGGGGTAGGATTAGGGGAGCTCCTGCATCACAGGACAAACAACGCAGAGGGTCTGTGTTTGTATCGGTGTCCCTCCAAAGGCTGCTGGTTTTTAGCATGAATTTGTGAAATGTCTGATGGAAGCGTCCCTCTTCCTATCAGGGATTTTGGCTTACAAATATGAATAAGTTAGCACAGTTACACTCCTGAAAGAGCTCACATTCATGTCAGTGCTGACCGTTTCACGTTTGTCTGCAAGATGCAATTAAGAACGCAGCCATGTACTGAAGTAGATAAAGAAGGTTAGCTTTAATGAAAGGTTAAACTTCACGGGGAGTTTTATACACTGCCTTCCGCCAAGGGAACAAAATGTCATAGATGGCGTTTTGGAAAAGGCAGCATCCTGAATGAACAAATGATACTGTTAGCCGTTATCAAAATCAAATAGCCGCAGTCGTGTAAAAATGGGATTATGAAATTAATGCACAATCTGTCTGAGGTGCCTTATTCCACTGGTGTCAAAGCCGGTGGCAAGACCTGCAGGACAGACGAGCTCGCTCGTTCCTGGCAGGAGCTGCAAGGCACTGTCCTACCCCAAAAACTGCTGTGAACAGCCCAGGCCCTGCTCATCTGCAGGAGAGATGGAGCAGCCCTGCTCGCGGGTTGCAGTCCTTTCTTGTGACAGGCCAGAAACGCAAAGGCCCCAGAGACTGTTTATGCTGCTAAAGGCTCCTCACCCCCAAACAAATCCTACACAGATTTAGCTTTACTAACAGTTTTATGCTGCAGTGTCAAAGAGTAAACTCGGTTTCTGGGGAGACACACAAGCGCTCAGAGTGTTTGCTGAAAAAAAAGTTGGTGCAGAGCACAAATCGAGGTGGACGATTGCCAGAGACACCTCAGTGCACCTCCAGCATCAGCTCCTAAAAGCAGCAGCGGTGCCAACGAAAACTGCTCTATTCAAGTCACAGCTAACAGGGCCGGTGCCAGAAAACTGACATTAAAGAAAGATTAAAGGAGTTTTCTATTTCTCTGCGGGACCGACCAAGATGTGTGAGAAATGAACATATGCAAATGCCTACTGCAGCAGCCACACCGTGGAAAGCTGACGAGCAACCTCATGGCAAGTCCTGGACACCAGGGCTGCTTTATCAGCTTTTACAAGCTCAGCCCTGCACCAGAGCGATGCCGGGGTGCCGCTGGGATGTGGGGCACTTGGGAAGGATCTCCTGGGACCTGCACTACACCTCTCTGAATGTCCAAATCTTTCACTGAGGAGCAATAACGTTACATGGCACAGCAGAAACAACGGACTCCTTTACACTCTTTGGGCTTCCAAATGCTCCAGAAGACGTGGAAATAGTTCCAGTTGTCTGGCCGGTATGTCAGATGGCCACGTTACCCGATCGATTCGCTTGTGAAATTAGGGGACCTGGTGCGATGACTAAATAGGCTGAGATGTTTCCCATCTCAGGATCAATATTTTGATGTTTTCAAATGAAACATTGAAAATAATGCTGAAATTGAACAAGTCTTTGTCGAAGAGCTACAGTTCACAGTGATAAATGGGAGAGGCCACAAACCGTGTTATTCCTGAAAAGACATTGAGATTTGTTCTGGAGAAAGTTTCTTTGCACCGGAATACTGGACTACGTGAGATCCGTCTGCAGTTTCAGAATAATAGAAGAGTCACTTACAGAGGAATTTATTGGTGTTTTTATGTAGAGCTTCGTAACCTCTTCCAGGAGGCACATCTAGCTCCGCTATCCTGAAAACTGAAAACTCCAAGAGGTTGTGCAGATTACCTGGTGGCTGTTACAAACCAAGGTGATTCAGTGCAAGCCCGAGGAAGGAATATGTCAGAGCTGCTAGCCTGCTTCGACCTGCTCTATCGATTCTTACTGTGATGTAATTAGTTGTTCCCCAGGTCGTTCCTCAGGTGATGCCACTCTGTCCAGTGCTCTCCTTGGGGCTTGTCCTCACAGCAAAGGCCATTAAATTCACGCCTGACCTCGGTGCCCGCGACGCTCCCCATCGAGACAAACCTTCCTGTCATTTTGTTCCAGCTAACACAACGAACTTTTGGTCTGCCACTCTTAAATGCGACACTGAAAGCAGTTTTCTTGTCCTTTTCGGTGTCTTAGAGGTGTGGGATTTTTGATACAACATAAAGCATCACAGATGTATGGTCTAAGATCTAGCATGGGATGGATGTATTTTAAGTAGCAGCACAGAGTCGGGCCCTAGTTTTCAAACCTTTCCGTTCACTTGCCTGCACAGGATGATGATTTTCCTTCTGAAGCTGTTTTCTTGGGCTAGCTCTGTCCAGAAGCCAGCCAGCTGCCAGCTTGGCTTTCCAGGGGGCTCTGTTGGGCTCGCTCTCTGTTTCTGTTTACCGATCACTCAGCCACCGATTAACACCCCATCTGTACAGGCACTCAGCACAACGGTGCGCTGCCATTACAAGCCAGGCATCAGCTGCTGAATTTGTAGCGTGACAGATTTCAGTCCCTCCGAACGTCTCCCTGCCTCTGAAACCCACAAACTTCCTTACAGCACAGAGCAACAAAAAGCGGGGCTTCAGCCCTCCCAGGGGGGCCTTGGTTTGCTCGGTTCCTCTGATTTCACGGGGAGGTGAAGCCCTTGCACACCGTGCATTACCGGGCCCACGTTCAACAGCTCAGGGAGCGGAACCGCAGGGTATGCGCATCCTCTGCAAGAGAGGCCATCCATCTCACTTTTGGTAAATATTCCCCATCCCTCAAAAGATTTGTGCCCATATGGGCATCGTCTCTTGTACCGTATCAATGCCAACTTTGCATTGCCATACAAACCACTTACAGCGTCCTCAGAACGGACAGGTCGCTTCATTACTTGCTTTTACCAACAGGTAGCAAGCACGCTAACAGCCGACGTAATGCAATACCTAATAAGAGGATTAAGTAGAGAGGATTTCTCTTTAATATTGCATTAGCAATCGCAGATACCTTCCCTGCCTGTTCTAACTCCCTCACAGGATACGGTGTCCACACTTGTAAGGGAAGCTTGCTGACATCTGAGCAGTCAATAAATCTGCGTGTGTTTTTTAATGACCCCAAGAGTTGTTTCCACAGGCTCACATTATCTTCCCAACAATTTACCCTCATAAATTAGTAACTAACTTCAGGGCTTTTTAACCCGGGGACCTCATTTAGCTCTTTTGCATCTCTTCTGACTGTAAATCAAGACTCAGCGTGGGCCAGGCCCAAGCCCCCCTGACCGAGGCAACACCACAGGGGCAGAGGCAAGGAAGCCCCTGGTGCGTGCCATCAACCTGACACCCACAAACCTCAGCAAATAAACCTTCTCCAAGGAAATGGGTGATCCAGGAGCTAGGACGCTAGGTTTGGAATAAGCGGTTTTGAGTGTTTGCTGCTAAATCCTGCATGACATTTGAAGTTATTTTCACATTTGTGTTTCAATTTTCTGTCTATAAATGGGGAGGAAAGCACTTTGCTATCACACGAGGATTAGATCAATAAGAATATATTAAAGATTCATATATAAGTGCATTAAAATATCCACGCTAAGCTAATGCCTCCCATCTAAATACCATAAAATGCTCAGTGGGCTTTTGACTGAACCATTAAATGAAAGACTGTCAAATCCGAAACGTCCAGGAAAAAAAAACAGAATTACATTCTGCCATGACACACCGGGCAATTCCCATAAAATCGATGGGACTGCATGGCAGTAAATTGCCGGGGAGATGAGCTTTATTTCATGGCTCATAAATGAAGATGCGTCTCTAACAACCTGCGAGCCCTGACAGCTTTGCCTCTGGAGACAACCGGCCTCTCGGCCGCTGCGGCCGCAGCCTCCGTGCCCTTCCTGCTCCGTCCCTTCCCTGCAAGGGGCCGATGTCTGGTCCCTAAAAACACCGCGGGACGGCAGAGAAGCCACCTCAGCACTCGGAGGGCCGACCCCACCAAAACACTTGGCACGTGAGGAGGATGCAGGAGGGAACGTGGCATCGTTCAGTCCAACTGCGAAGGCCTCCATGGTGGGGTTTACCTCATGTCCGCCTGACAACCTTACGCTTCAACCAACCAAATGTTTCATTAATAATCTTGTCACTGCACATTAAAGAAGGAGACACGGAGAGGGAAGGCAGCGTGCCTGAAAGCAAACAGAAAATTTACGGCAAGGCCACAAATTGAAACGAGACCAGCGCTCCCACATGCCTTGAAATTTGTGTCCCAGTCCAGAGCCTAACGAAAACAGAAAGATAGGGCATTAGCTAGCTGGTTTTATGTTAGGAAAATTGTTAACACATGGCAGTCATCGAATGAGACTGGCAGCAACTGCGGCGCTACAAAATACATTACAAGAGGAAGGGAGGCATATATGAGAGACTTGGACTTTGGTGACTGTGCTGTGCTCACCGAACCGGTAGGATGGCTGAGTTTGAGGGAAAATGCACGTTAATATGCAAGATGTCCTGCGAACACGAGTAGCTTTGCTGCTCCCTTAGCTTGCTGGCAGAACATTTATCTATCCTTGTATGCCAGACGCCTAGCATGTGCCAATAAATTATCTCTTTTTGGATTACCATACAAATAACTTGTTTTGACACTGGCTGTTCAGTTAGGGACCACGGTGCCATCCTCCTGATTCAACAACAATAAAAGCCAGCAGGGGATCTACACAAATTAGGACTTTGTGGCCATAGCTAGAAATAAAGGTCTACAGGAACAACAGATAAATTTAAATAAATTATAGAAATCCCTGAGGTTCGGGGAAAAAAAAAAAAAAACACTAAAAAAAATCAGAATTTTTATCGTTTTTTAACATTACCTACTTCTTCTCACACAGAAATTAGAAGAGGCCTTTTTATCTGACAAAGCACAAGCTCCTGATGCCTCAAGACAACAAACCAGCCTAAAACCAGCATGCATTTGCCTTCCAGCCAAGTTCCTAGCCTTATCCTTTCCCCAGATACCGCGTTTGCCTTCGGCTCCCTCCTTCAAGCTGCCAAATCCTCGCAGAGCCCATGTCAGGCAGGCACTTCCATCTATCTCTGCCTGATCTTTCAACTGTTTTCCTCTTCCATAATGATTTTTCCTGATAATGATTTCTTATTGCCCTCCAAAAGACATTTGAATCTGTTTTCCCAGCTCATACAGCACAATAAATTATCAGGAATCAAATTAGCTATCAAAGGGCTAATAGACTTGCTCCTTCAAGGGCTAAATTAGTTTTATCATACGTTATCTGGAAGGGGGGAGGTTTAAAAACAGGTTTTGTTCCTCATTATGTATACTGAAGCCTATCTTCAGCAGCCACTCAAGGGACCAAGAAAAGTCAGTAGCTCAGCACAGATGGCCTTGAACTAAAGGTCAAATAAAAGAGCACGAAAAACGTGGAAATACTTTAAAAGTGTTCTTGCAGACAGCAGCTGCTGGCTGGAGTTACTTTTCTGTATGGGCTTCACCATCTTTGAAATGTCTTCTCCGTATTACCGCATGCAATTTAATTTTACAAGAATTTTTTGTTTGTTTGTTTAGCTTTGCTTTGTGTTTTAAGAGGGATTTCTGTTATCTCTCAATAAAGGAAAAATATTTGCTTTATTGTGAAAGGATTAGGAAATACAAATGGCTGAATTAGCTCAGACATTGTACAATATCAAAGCAACCTGAACTTTCCATTATACAGCACAAGGTCAACGAAAAAAGCCCTCGAAAACAAACTATGACGACTACTTTTCCCTGTATATAACATCTTGATTCCTACTGAATCAAGCTGAGTGGATGAAAACCCTATACTGGGTATTATTACATCTAGAAAGAACATTGGATAAATACCTATTGACTAAAATTCCTTTCAGCTTGACAGCTGATATCCAAGCAAACTAGCGTACACCATTTCTTTGACATTACTGCTTAAATACTGCTCTCAAATCACAGCTTAGTGCTGCACTCTGTGCAGTTTATGTTTCACGTACTCATTAATACAGAGATTATATGAAAACAGAGATGTTGGGTATAACCAACAGGGAACCTGGAACAGTTTAAGTCACGTCAGTTTGCTGCCCAGCTGGGAAAATAAGTCTTTCCAACACACTAAGTCTTCCTTTCTCTGGGGAAGGTTGGACCAGAGGCCCTCCAGAGATGTCCGTTCAACCCAAACTCTCTTATAACACAGCCTTTCCATCACGAGCACTGCACGAGTGCACCAGCCAGCACCAAGTGTTCCAGCAAAACAAACATGTGAGACCTGCATCACAAGCGGTGGTGTTTGGTGAGAGGGGATGGCTGACCACACGAGAGTGCAAAACCTGCATGCAGCAACAGGGGCTGCTCCTCCCCACACCCAAACTGAGGAATGCCAATATTTATAAGGCTTTATTTAACATGTAAGTGACCGGGGGAAGATGAAACTTCATACTTTTGTAAGAAAAAATGGTTAAACAGAGCACAACAGAAACAGGTCACGATAGCTACTTGGGGTGCTTTGAGGAGCTGAATGTACTCCGTTGTACAGTACTTGTTAGAGCTGAGTATCTCGGGACAGAAAAGGCACCTTGTGAGTCTAGACACCCTTAAAATGAACATCTAGTTAATTCTAAGAAGTGCTGTAATAAAGGGATTTTATTCCTTTGAGAACTCCATGACATGGAATTCTTTGAAGCCACCAGGAGGCCCTCAAGAATAATTTGCAGAACCCCCAAAATTACCACAAAGAGAGGAAAAAGCACTTTAAGCCCAAGGCCTGCTGCCAGCTGCCTCAGGTAGGCTCTTTCAGGCATGCTGGACACAACAGGCTACACTTTCAGCACAAAGTCAAAAACCGAGGGATCCAGAATGGCTTAAGGAAGAAAGAAAGAGCGGCAAATTGCAGCTGATTGTTATTGTCAAAAAAATCAGTGTTTCTCTGTGAAATCAGAGTTTCTTTTGGCTGTAGTTCAGTCCACAGTGAAAAAAAAAAAAAACTTTTTATTTTTCTCATTCATTTTAACTTTTGAGAGTTGCACTGCAGCTCATTGGCCCCGGTTTCGTGGCTGCTCTGCTCTCTGCTGTCGTCCTGATTAGATAGTTCAGGTGATACTACTTCGCCCAAGAAAATATTAATTGCTGTGGCAGCTTTCAGTGCTCATACAGGTATCTGTCTAACAGCTAAACCACCAATTCTTTGTAGATCTATCTTTTCTTCCAATCAACGTGCTTTGTTAAAACAGAGCTAGACACTGAAATGAATAAAAGGAGGTTCTATAGTGAGTAACTACAATTAGTACTGAGAGAGTTACAAAGCCCCCTGCTTTGGGAAGGATCCGCGTATGGGCTGGTGATATGCAGATTTGTCCTTCACCAATCTCTAGAAGAGAACAAGAGCTAAGCATAGCTGAGAAACCCTATTTGTTTTCTTTGAAAGATTGCACCTTGGCTCTACTGCAAATAGCACACCGTCCGTATAGCCCTATCTCAAACTAAAGGATGCGTCTCCAAGTAAATTAGAAAAACAATTTATTCTAAAGAAAGAGATGAATTATAACTTAATTAAAACTACACAAGAAGGCTGGGGAAAGAAGGATTAATTCAGGCCAGTCCCAAGGGAACTCCAGCCCTAGCAGCACTTTGAAAAAAGACATTTGGTTACCATCCATCACCAGCACAGGAATTGCCATCAGTTATTCCCAGGGGGCACGACTTTTCCCAGGTAGATGGCTTCACAAATGTACCTCTTTACCACAGCGTGCTTCCCGAGCACAGAAATCACTCACTCCAAAGTCAGTTTGTATTTAGAAACAAAAAGAAGCAGAGATTGAATGGGAACACAGCAGCAGGCTACTTTGGAAAGATTTAGAGTCACGGCAGACAGCATAGAAGATGCGATACTTGCATAGCATAAAATGCACCCTTAATTTACAGCAAAATCGCCAAAGAGGGTGTTTCAGCATGCTGCCCCATGTTGGAGAGCAGACAGTACTATTGCAAGGTTGATATATGCACGGAGAGTGTTAACCTTCAGCAATATATATCCTGTAAAGAAACTTGTTTACCAGATGCTTTCCCCCAACAATGTCACATTCAGTAATTAATAACCCAAGCTTTATGGTCTATGAAAAGATGTGTTATAATTAGCTTACCTTGTTTAGCACCATGTTGCCTCTTTATTTGCTTCCATTTGCGTGTTGGTAGCTGTCCTCAGACTATTGGGAAGGGGCTTCAGCAAGTTGGCCGAGGCTGGGGGAGCAAATCACAGTAAGTCCTGAGGGGCAAGCACTTGCACAAAACAAATTCAACCTCTGTGATCCCCCTTCCCTGCCACTCCACACCCCAACCCTTCATCTACTCTTTCTTTGGAGGCTCTGAATTTCGGGTCACCAAGTTTCACCTTGTTAGGCAGAGCCTACAGGTGCTTTGGTCAGCTGGCTGTGCTTCTGCTCTGGGCCTTACAAGCATGTCCTTTACCAGCTCTGCTTGGTGGGAGCCTCATGGCTCCTGTCTTCAGCTTCCTGAGAGCCTCACAAAAGCCCTGCCCGTACCGGAAGGGCTGCCTTATATCTGGAGATGGCTGCGCAGGCCCCAGGCCTGAAGGAAAGGATATTTTTAATTTAGAGGCAGGGGAAGGAGGAGAGGGAGTAACAGGAAGACCAGTAGCAACTGGAATATGAGCACATCAGGAGCCCAGCTCACTTAGTGACAGGCCTTGCAGCAGCCACACTGGACTCCGGCCCTTCAGAGGAATCAGGCCCATGGAGGAAATACGCTTATAGAGGCAGAAATGGCTTTCATTTACACACAGATGTTTATAATTAGAAACAGAAACTGAGATATTTTTTCTCTCAATATTGTCACGAGATATGTTCCACTGCAGTTATTTAAAAAAGGCCTAGAGTATTTCAGAAATGACCGTTTACATAATTTACCAACCAAGCCACGGCATGCTCCCAGAGCCCTGACGCTTCTCTCACATTACAAGCAGCCCTTTCTAGCTGCCCTTACTTCGAAGTTGCTTGATGTTAAACACACACACGGCGTTACTACGTCCCATTATATTTTGCTCTAAGCGGAGATATTTGGGATATCGGGGGCTTTAATTACTTACCAGGACTTTCACTACTGCTAAGTACCACAGAAGACATTACCTTTTCAGCCATGTTTGCGGTTGCACACCTGAAGGTAACTGAGCACTGCGTCACAGTCACAAGGAAGGCACGGCAATCCATCTTCTGGGCCACCGAGGCATTACGCAGTGATGTAGAGCTGAAATGTCTCTCCAACAGCACCCTTCTAGCCCTTGGCCAGGCTCTGTCCCAGCCCTAGGTGGTCCCTGGCCGTCCGACCCTCCGGTGAATCCCCGCGGCCTGGTCTGGCTCCTCGTCATGGCACAAACCTCTGCCGCGTGGCCCTGCCCAGGCTCGCGCACGTTATGCTAGCGTTGTACTAACATTATCCTGCTTCCAGCACCGCAGCTCCTTCACCCATCCAGGCACTGGGATGTGACAATCCAGAATTTAAAGGCAGGTTTAGGGTGGACTTAATTATAGCCTTTTCAGTAACTGGCAGACATCTGGGCAGTAAATAGACCTGACTAGAATAAATGGAATTATAACTGGAGACAAATTTGTCCTGGAATTATTCTGGTACATTCAAGCTGACAAATATAATAACTAGGCACTCTGCTATTGTGAGTCTCTTTTTGGTTCAGAGTGCCCAAGTGTGATACTGTCACAGGAAAAACCTTAGGACACTTTTATCTAATCTTTGCGGCACAGGACATAAGAAGTACTTTGAACACTTCCCTTTGTAGTTAAATTAATACTATATTCCAATTTCTCTCTGGGCATAGAGCTATACTTCTGAACTTCAGCTGTGGTTTTAGGCTTGTATGCATTGCAATGTTTAGACAAAGACAATAAACAAAGCAAAGGAGCAGAGGAAAACAGAATGCCAATACGTCCAAGTTAGAATCGGTGGTAAAACATTAAGCTGAGTGAAGAACTGCAGCAGGTCTAAGCTCCTTATCCTTTGTCTTGTAGACACTGTTGATTTTAAATGTCCTCCGAGTTGAACTCATTCTTCTATAATCTTGTGCCCTGAATTAGACATCTGTCCTCACGAAGAACTCTGCCTTTGAAAGATTAAATAGGGACAGCTCATTCAGAATGGATGTCTGTTTAATTTAAATTATTTTACTGATTTATTTAAATCCACAGAACTTTTTGCTCCACCAACAGTTTTGCTTTGCCTTCATGATACCAAGCATACCACATGCAGTGGTGGGCCTGAAGGTGGAAGTGGGAGAAACTGGGAGAACAGCTGGGCCTGGCAGGCAACGAAAGGCTTGCAGCAGCCTGAATGACCGGACCCGGAGTTTCATGCTCAAAAGAAGCATGGGCCCAACACAAGGAAGGTCTCTGGAGCTACAAGAGTGGCGCTGAACTAACACAGAAGAAGATGCAGGATAAGACCCCAAAACGTAAAACTCAAAGACGCAATGCTGAGGAAAAGGTGAGAGCAAAGTACTGACTCTGAAAGGGCTTGGAGCCGCCAGTATAGATGCAGTCTCCTGTTTGACTTCCCTTGTGTTCAGAAAAATGGAACTTTGTACATTTTATGCAGGAAATTGAAGTTGCGTCAGAGAAACATCTGACTTCACCATCAGTTCCTTTTAATAGGAACATCCTTAAACCGGCTCAGTGCTCAGGTTGAAAGGAGTAATTCCAGCAATCTAATAGAAAGAAAACAGACAGTACATAGAGTAGAAGTGGGAAATTTATTATGTTAACACACAATAAAAATAAAACGATCAGTGTGAAAAAGAAAAAAAAAAAGGCTGACTGCACAGTTTCCTGTAGTTTGACTATTCAAGAACTTTCTGGTCATTCCCAATTTGTTACTATCCATGCTTGTCTCATCCCTGGTATGGTCATTACATTTATTTTTATAGCTGCTTTTATCCAAAGCATATGTTTTCAATGGCCTTCATTCCTTATCTTCAGTGCTTTCAATTACATAATGCGGCACGGTACCTGGCAATTCCAAAGCAAATGTATCTTGGATGATAGATTACAAATGAAAAATGAACGCTCTGAGACATCTTAATAGCTTATTTCCACCCATGCTTCCTGCCAATGTGCCTCTGTGTCTCATACATGTATCCAGATAGATCAAAACATCAGTATATTCAGTATATTCACCAGTCGGTATATTCACTGCATTCATTTTTAGTTTCAGTGCTGATAGCCAGGAAATAATCAAAAATGCTGAAGGTTCTTTATTGAACAGCAAAACTTAAATGGCAGTGATTGAAAACCGCCTTTATAGACTAGAAAGTATCTGATTTTAATTAGTTAGGAAGGAAATGGTAAAACAAAAGAACATAGTCTGATCTTCAGAAATGTCCTCATGGGAAAGGGGAGAGTGCTCTGCTTCTCAAAGGTTAACAGCCTCGCGGTGCCCTTTCTGGGTACCCGGTGCCTGATTTGCGAGCTGGTTGCTTCCTGCCTTCCTCTCGTCCATGCAGAAGAAAGCTGTGCTTCTGCAGCTTCGAAGACAGTGGAAGTTTTGCTGTTAAATTAAACATGGGAAGGACTTGGGTAGTCACTTGTGTTAAGTGAGGAAATAAGCAAGTACCGAAGGCACCACTGTCTGATGCTGAATCTGCAGGCTCCATTGTTCATTTCTAGTTTGCCTCTGTTGCGCTCTCAGCCTCTGAAGCTCAGTGTAAGGGAGCTAAAAGAAAATGTTTGTAAAGAAAACCAGTGAGCCACTGCTCTCCTGTTCACTGTGCTCGTGTCTGGTACTGGTGGCTGCAACGCACAGTCCCGGAGAAGGATAATGGCCCACGGTCTTCATTTCCTGGGTGATTTAAATCATTTGGGCTGATAAGAACACAGTGTGCTTGTGCTTCGTGTTGTACAGGGTTAATGTGTACATGAGCCAAGGGTCTTCTTTGAAATGCTCATTAGTAGCTGATGATTTCTTTTCTGTTAGGGCTTTGACTGCTTCCAAGACCCATGTACTTAATACTTTCAGATGTTTTAAATCCTGCTCTGGAATTCCCGGGATGACAGTAAATAGACTAAATGACAAGTGTTGTTTTTTCTCATTTTCTTTCAGGAATCTGTCTTTGATTTGGTATTGCTCACTCCTTATTTCATACTGAAAGACTGAGACATAATGACAGATAGACAGTTATAACGAGACTTGGGAACTCACTTCTGATCTCTGTCAAACCCAGACCTGTCATGATGTTAGGCAAGATTTTGGGAATGTTCTGGTAAAGTTTCATGAAATATCAGGTCTGAAGGTATCTTTGTAAGTAATCAGAAATACACAGTTCATTTTGGGATGCTTTGATACCAAGCTCACAGGTGGTTGTTATTATTCTAGATTTCAGAACGCAATCACTGTAAATAAAATCTCAAAACCTCCAGCCAAATAAAGGCTCTACTTTCATTCCACTCCTTCCAGGTTTTCTTGAAACCTTAGATTGGGTTTCGATTAGACCATTCCATAACATAACTGCAGAAAACAAAGGAATAAAGCTCAAGAGTAATTTGCTTCGGGCCCATCTTTTCTTGGGCTTGGACAGGTGTTTCTCATGACTGCAACACAGTCTTGGGCCGAAAGCCCATCTTTTGAGATGAGAACAAAACAGTCTCTTAACCTCATAGCAGCTGCAGTGATTCCTTCATCTTTTCTGAGCCCTGACCAAGTGCAAGGGATCTGCTCTCAGTGGTGCCAGGCCTGGAACACTGAAATGGGGCAAGCTTGGAATTCCCCCCTAACAAATGTCACAGTCAAGCTGAGTGTAAGTTTAGCAGGAAAGGAAAGACAGCAATATAATCAAATTTAGAGCCTAAAATGTGTGTTAATTTATCCCTGGTTTGGCTTGTTTCTAAAGGTTCCTGCTGCTGGGGTTTCCAGCTGCCTGGTGATGTTGAAATGTGTCCAGGGTTCTTCCTCTGTCTCGTGGCTGTTGTCCAGCCAAACAGCTGGAACCTGATTGCTCTTTCTTCCCGGTTTCCCTTGTGACAGTGCTGACAGTGAACGTCTCATTTAAATCTCATTGCAGCAAAGTGACTCAAACATTACCGGTACATTTTTGCTCCTGGATGCACTTTAAATAAGATCAGCGTGGCTCCCCAGATGGTACCTACATTCATCTGGGATTCCAAGCCAGAGCATTAAAATACTGAAAGGAAAACCGAGGGTGGAACCAGCTCCCCATCAGGAAAGAATAAACCAGCGTCCGTTCCTCTGTCTTGCGACTGACCCAGGTTTCGGGTCAAGAGAGGAAAGCCTCCGAGGGTTCCCAGGAGACAATCAACCAGTTTCTTTGGAAAAGCTTGTTCCCCTTTTCCATCTCTCGATGCAGCAGCCTCACAGCAGGCAGTGTTGAGCTGCTTGCTCCTGTCTGTCTCCACCCGGGCCAGCAGGGGTTTTCCTTCCCACCCCATCCCCTCTCAGCCTTCGCTCCTGGCCTTACTTCGGAGGAGACGGTGTTTTCTCACATACATCCTCAGTCAAGAAGTATATTCCATCCTTTGTTTTCATGCTTTCCATTCCCAAATGCAACAGTTGGGGTTTTATGTTGATTACTGTATTATACTAGTTCTGGATAAATCTCTAGACTCGAGGTAGAGTACGGGCCTCATTCCTCAGAAGGTTTTCAGGTTTTCTGCTCTTTTCCTCCCTGCGTGAAAGACACCTGCTCTCTGGACCAGTTTGCCATGCTGCCCAGCACACGCTGTTTTGCTTTGCCTATCTCGAAGTTCTTGTCCCTCTGTAAACCACATCTCTTCCCTGAAGCTGTAAGAGCTTGTTGGACTGTATCATCTTGATATACCCTGTGTACGAGCCCCCAGCCTGACGCTTTTCCTTTCACAGCTTTACAAAAGATTTTGAGCTAGGTGCTGTTACGCATTCAAAATCATGGGATCTAGCTCATGCAATATTTTGATCAGTATCTTGACCAACTGTTTTGACTGCTAAGCTGTGGGAGAGGTAAGGATACTCGTAAGGGAGGGCCTTAACTTCTCGAGCTGGTCATTTCCCTTGCTCTGATCCAACACAGCCCGAGCTGCTGCAGCCTTTCTGTGGCTGAGCCATCGCACTGCAGAGCTCACAGGGCTGGGCACTCATTATTCCTCTCTCCGTAACTGAACCAAACCGCGCCTGTAGCCAATACACAGCAGAGAATTTATTGTCTGTCTCTGGAATTAGGCAATTCTGTTAATTGTCTTCATTTTCCAGGACTCTATCATTGTCTTCCCGAACCATTAGTGGCATAGCAATTTGTGTACCAGCATGAGCTGCCTGGAAGAAAAGCTAAAATTGAACAGAAAGTGAATCAAAGACAAGGACGGACACCTCTCAAAGACAATTGCACTCAGATATCCCAGGGAGCCCTGATAAATCCCTTTCTTGCTTCCACAGCTCTTCTCCCTCATTGTAGCTTTGGTTTGAGGAACCTTTACTAAGCAGCAAGACATTCCTAAACAACACCAGCCACCAGCTGAAAGACTTCTTTCCTCTTTTGTGATTTACTTTGTCACTGTTTTCTAGACATACCAAACGCAATGGTGCTCCTAAACAAATACTTTTTGCATTATTTTTGATTTTCTAAGTGCCAAAATGATTGGGGTGGCTCTGGCTTTCCCAAATACAAAGCCCACTCAAAAGCACTAAGGACATCAGTGGGACATAAAGAAGGAAAGTGCACAGCCTGGTCTTCTATTCATTTTTTTTCCCTTTGCAGCCTGGATGTTAATCCCTGTAACATTTCCTGCATTGGTCTGGAGTTGGACATGCTTTTGGTGAACACAATGGGAGTCAATAATTTTTTTTTTTTTACACAGAGTTCTTAGACCAGCAAGTCACCCAATATTTTTAATACACTAAATTCATGACACTCAGCATACACGTTATGTCTTATTTATGTCATTTATCCATACTTACTTGGTGTCTGTGGTATCATGAGCACATTCAGAAGAATTTTATTTCTGATTCAATGCCTCTTTGATCAGAAAAAAATATTAACTTCCACGTGCAGGATTTATTGATTCTTTAAATAAGGTGATTCGAGCACAGTTGTGATGATACAAGAACACAGTGCTAGAGCACAGTACACATTTTGGGGAAAAAACTGGTATCTGGGGGTGAAAAGTCCTCTGGTAGTTTTGGGATACCATCCAGTATTTTCAGATTTGGCAAACTGAAGAATACACTTAAAAAGAGACAAAAGAAAAATAGAAATTGAGAGAAGTATTCTTTGGAGATGTTGAGAACCAAACAGACACTGACCAAAAAAAAAAAAAGGGGGGGGGGGGGGGGGGATACAAAGATAACCAAAATATGTTTGTGTTGTTGGAAATCTTGATTTGGTATTTGTTGCAGAATTGATTCGGTAAAGAATTAATTAAATTTTCTCAGTTTTCATTCTGTTGCCAAATTTTTATATCCTCAAACTCATGAAAGCACTCCAGGTGTCTACATTTTGAACAGAGTACAACCAAACCAGTTGTCTGATGCAAAAGAGGGGGCACAGGGTTAGCCTAGACTGAAATTCCTAGGCTGCTGAAAATCAAAGACTCAGACTGCAAGGAGCTCAGCTCAACTTTTATCCTTCTGTGAGAGAGAAGCAGGGCTCTCTGCAAAGCACCTCCATTTCTCACAAAGAAAATAAGTCCTCCCTCTTTGGTAGGCATGCTGCCAAACTGAAATGAATGGCTCTACCTCCTGTCATACTGCTCCTTTCAAACAGCGTATCAGTATCTCTAACCTTGGTCATTACGACTGCTGTTTGCTTCAGAGGAGGCGTCTGATGGAATTGTTGCTCCCTACAAGCATTACACAGGGTCCTAACCCACATGCTGTGGCATTTGCTCCTGCGCCTTCTGAGGTGAGCACGGACTTCAGGGCTCAGCCTCGGCATGTCAGGGCTTTATCTAGGCTTGAAAATGATTCACTCTGTCTTCCAACACTGGCAGCGAAAGCAATACCAGGGAGATATATTTAATTGCTTTAAAAGTTGGTAGGATTAAGGGCATAAAGATAATTAATAGTTGTTAAAAAGCGCTTTTCAGCTTTTCTTCTCCTGGACCTTTTGATATGTAAATAAGATGTGAAACCCATTATATTAAATTTACTGTGTAACTTTCACTTTGATATCTGCCTATCCATCTTTAAAACGCACAAGCATTACCATCACACCGGTAAAAGGCTGCCTACTAGACTGAAGTAAAAGCCAACTGGAAGCTCAGAAAGATTTTCATTTAACAAGTTCCTTCTCTTTTTTTCTCTCCCGGGAAGAAGAGACTTCTCAGACACATGCAGTAAGGTTTATCTCAGAAATAACCTGCTGTAGATGACTGACTAGATTCTGTGTTTGTTGTTGGGAAAAACACCCAACCGTGTCGATTTCAGGAGTTCAGAAGGAACACGCTTCATTCCCCATCTTGACCTGTGTCCAATTTTTTTCCTGGCAATAGGGTTTTGGAGTCAACATTAATTGGGTAAAATGGAATAGGGATGTGAGTGTCAAAATGTGCATGAGACTTAGAATAAATTATCTTGCCCTGAATTCTCTACTCTGTCATGGATTTGAGTTTTCATTTCTAGTATCTGAGGCAGCTCAGTTAAGTTTATGCTATGTGGCATTGCCTGCAACCTGCACATACACCAGGTGGAGGATTCAAGGCAGTGCAGCTCCCACAGTGCTGTCACAGAGAGAAAGCACCGAATACAGAAAAAATCAAATGAAGGTAACTGAAATGTCTCTTGCTTTAGCTCCCATCTTTCAACACATCCTTCTCATTCCACCTCTGACATCTAATGCAATTTAGACTCCTTTCGGAATACATGAGTGATGCAATGAGACAGAAGAGAGTTTGAGTAATAGGTAGTTTCTATTAATAAAAGAGAATCTAATTTATCTGCCCTACTCGCTGTCTCTAAACGTGATCCATGGACTTAGTTCAGTTCATGAACTGCCATTCACATGATTAGAAAGCCTCCCAGGAAGTTTCTGAATACTTTGTGGCTATTCTCAGATAATGGCTTGCCAGCCCACCTTCCTGAAGCACCTGTGATGGTTGGGAATATGGGCAAATAAAGAGATTACTTGGGAGAGCTTGTATTTCACAGAGTCACAGAATGGCTCGGGATGGAAGGGACCTCTGGAGGTCATCTGGTCCAAACTCTTCTCCTGTCATTGGACACCAAATTTGGGATCCTGGTTGAGATCCTACTCTTTTTGTGCTCTCTCACAAATATTTCTTGTGTTAACCCACTTTTTTGCCCACGGGATGGTAAGACTTACTGTTGCCTGTAGCTTTCTTGAAACTCACAGGGATTCCTCTTGAGTACAAGGGATTCGAGTGGAGTGTGTCTCAAGTCTGATATTCCACTTAGTGTCATAATGTTATTTTCAGCCAGTGATAAGTGCTGAATCTGAGGTATTTTTGGCAGCTGTTTGAAGGATGTAAAGTAGTTTTTATTGACATTTAGTTCTCTGCATCTGTAAAGTACAAAGCATATGACATCACTGACCACATTCATAATAGTACACACCTGTAATCCAAGCATGGCATCTTGGAGTTTCCAATGAGAGGTACAACAATTTGATTCCTAGGGACCTGTTTTCACACTTTTTTACATATGTGTTATTTTTGCTAACCAAGGTCTGCAAGATAATATCTTTATACTTTATACTCTCAGCTTTCTCTATATTGTACAATAGATACATCATTACTCCTGTTCCCTGTATGAGAACTTTTGATATACCTGGCCACAAGACATCAGAATAGCAATAGATCCATTGTAAAAATATAGTTGTAATGGTTGCACCCGGCCTCCCTGCTCAGGTCATGTTCCACCATCTCTTCGTACACATTCTTTTAGCGTTTAACAAGTTCCCTTTTAGGAAAAATATCACTGAACTTGAGAAGACTCATGAATTATCTACCAGGAATAAAGGGGACATCATCTTACCTCCTTACTGAATATTTTCAACTCGGGTATTACATGAACTCAGAATAGAAATATACTGATGGGATTCTCAATATAACAACTCCCAAAATATCATATTTTGGCAGTTTGCAAGAGTCTGCTCCAGCCATTACTTACGTAAATAACAGTTTTTATTTCTATGATATCAAATATATATATATATATACGCAGAACATTTTGTCTACCTTGGCAACCGTATGGCACTTAGGTCTGTCAAAGAATTGTCCACCAACCACAGTTTTTCCACACGAATTAATCTTTGAAGAATTCTTCTGAAGTTTTCCACCTGGTAAAGATCACCCAGGTCCTGAAATGAGAGGTTCAGCTCCTGGGGAGAGAAAAATAATAGAAATTACTTAAATTTTTTTCTTGCTTTCTATTAACTACATTACTAAATCTTTTCAACGTCAGAATTAGTTAAAAGGTGAATCGATTTTATTATGCTACTCTTCCACCAATTAAAAACAAAAGGTGGTGCCAAATTTGCCTTTGAATCATAGCGGTGCACTGCATAATGCAATGAAAGTAAGGGTCACCTGAAGCGGTAATGATAGAAAAAGCTGGAGTTTTGCCAATCAGATAGCAGTCATCTGCGTGGGGCTGCAGATGGGAGTGTTTCTCGAACTTCAGCTCTCTCTATCGTCATCTGATCCACCGGTCTCCTTCCTCCACCCACTCTCCAACAGTCTTTTCCATAATCTCCCATTTTCTTTGCTTCATTATTTTTTTTATTTTCTCCCTTGTGCTCTTTTACTCCAGAAAACATCTCTTAAGCACGTGAACCTTTCTTCCAGTCTCCTCCTTCCTCTTTGATTAGGGATGCCCGTGTGTATGCTGGGTGGACAAAGCAGGACTAAGTGATCATGGCTTAAAGTAAGTTCCTACAGGGCTTCCTCCTTGATCTCAGGGAGGTCATCACTTATTCCTGATGAGAACCTGCAATAATGTGGTACCTCCAGCCAAAAGAATTGCCTAAGCTGGTATGAGGACAGAGAGGGAGAACTGAAATGAAACTACTCCATTCTCTAACATTTGATTATCATTTTTTTGAGGAAGGTGCTAAGAAGGCAAAGAATTTCACTATTTTTATACGCCCAAGCACAAATGAAGCTTTATTACAAGATAGGAGCTAACTCTTCTCGCTGGGTCAGAACTCAAATTACAACGTATTCCAGTGTTCCTTCCAGCTTGTTGTTTAAACCTTCTGGTTTAAAGTGTCGTGGTGCCAACCTGAGCTTTAAAACTACTAACTGCAAGGAGCAGCCAGTGCATTATTTATTTGGCTTATTTACAATCACAGAACAAAGAACTAATGAGAAAGTTTTACAGCACAGTTTTCCCAGTTCTCTTGAAGTTTCTTTTGCCACTTCTCTGTGTCAGTTACTAGTTTTCTTTTTTTCAAAGTATGTTCTTCTCCTCTGAAAAACAGCTCTTCTTCTGAAGGCCCTGCTCAGAAAAAAAAAAAAAAAAGATTTACAGTAATGGATGTGATATAGAACTGGCATTTAGCTACTTGCTGAAAGATTATATATATGGCTGGGATGATATCTGAAATGAGGGAATATATATAGTATTAAAGGTGCGTAGGTTTCCAGGCTTCAATGAAGTAAATTATTGTGAAGATGTTCTACCATTTCTGGGCCCATTATTCAGCAAGCAATTTAAGGTCATGATGATTTGGTACATGGTTAGTAAGTGACATTTCTTCTACAGCTCAGAAAAAAAGGTTTTTTTCTAAACGGTTGCGCACAAGCATCTGAGTTCTAAAATACTGTTTCTATATATTCTTTCATAGGGTTTAACTAAGATTATGTAACAGAGATGTACTTATCCTTCAACTGTCCTGAGCAAGAGATATGTTTCTAACTCACCAGTCACTGATAACAGCTGCAACTTGGCCTAATATCCTCATTTAAAACTTCTTTGTATTAAGAACAAAACATGCTGAAGACTTAAAGTCAGTGGGTCTACTGAAATGCTAACAGCTATGAACATCTTTAAATTTCTACTGAAAGAAAGGACAGTGTGGCAGTCACTAACATGCAAACACCAGATTTTAAAATCCATCTTTCATTCCTCTTTCTTGAGTACACCTTTAGACTTTAGCCTTAGAGTAATGTATGTGTCACTGTTTGCAGGACTGGACTTCACTCTTGGTTTCTTGTTTGGTATATGCCTGTAGCATTTTGAACAGTATTTAAATGTTAATGAACTTTTGAGAGAGGTAGTAAACAACAGAATACTAAATTTTTTTAAATTAAGACTTCTGCCTTTTGTTTCCTGTTTTCAGAGTTACAAAGAGTATTTTCATAGCAATTTTAAAAAAGTAAGGTTGTACAATATGGAGCGAAATCCCATCCCTTTTCAAAACAGTGCTGAACTCCATGGTTTCATCTCTAACATTTAACAGCACGCTTTTAGAATAAATAGAGATGAGGCATAAACATAAATATGTCTTTTTGTTCTTTACCTTTTCTCACTCGGGGACAGTGAAGCTGATTTCCTTGAACATCATGTTCCTCTATGTCATGCCAGCTGAGATACTTGAAGGAATCAGAAGGAAGCTTAAAAAAAAGCACACACGCACACACACAATAAAAACAAAGAACTAAAAGAGTCAGTTAACGGTTTTTTAGGTTTTGGCATTATATTTTCTTATATTTCTTGCCTTATTACAGTATCAACAATATTCATGCATGTTTACACTGTCTTCTACCTTAATAACATTTGGTGAAGTGCAAAATGATGTATGGGAGTGAGAATACAACAGCATGCATTTGTACATGCATATGCATGTAAACACATTTATGGATCATCTTACATACAAAATAACCTGCATGCAAATGAGACATTAAATCTAAACATAAAAAAACGTGCCACTGCAGTCAAGAACATGAGGTTTCTGCCCATTTTGCCTTTCCACTGAAACATGTTCTGTAATTTCCAGGGCATTTTCCCCTCAAGTTACGGCTGAGCAATGCACACATCCAGAAGCTGGTAGATGCTGTAGGGATTCAGCCACAGCTGACACCATAGCATATAATCTTATTTGTAATCTGATCTAGCTTTGGAAGATAAAAGGCCTCCTTGCATTAACATAATAAGCTTCAAAGCTGAGGAAGAGATTTCAGCCTTAGTTACCCTTTGTCAATGTCTCTCATCTATAAACTTGTCATCGGACCGGTACACCAAACACTTACTGGGGAAGGCAGTCCTGAGTCCCAGTTCTGTCTGATGAATCCTCTGCTTGGTGATAAAACTGGTGGAATAATATCTGTATCACTCAGGACGGAGCAGCAGGTTGAATAGGACTTACAGAATTTCTGATTGCTTGTAGTCAGACCTGAGGAACTAGAGAGATGTAAAACCAGTAATCGATTCTGTTCAAAGAAACACAAAATATTTTATAATACTAGAAAATACAGAGTAGCAAGGGGTAGGGCATACCACCAGATGAGAGCCTCATGATCCTGTCAAACCATAGTTACAGCAGTCCCCTCCGGTCCCTTAACGGGACCTCTCACCTAAGTAGCATTTACGTACATACAGGAGGCTTTCAGGGGTACGTCCAAACATTAGGCAGAGGCACTTACTGGCAGTTTGTCAGAAAAACTCAGCCTTGGAGATAATGAAGAACTGAACCTGTTCAATAACATGGTATGTCCCCTTCTCTCCTTTAATTTATAATAAGATATAATAATAATATTATAATAATAAGACATTTAATAAATAGCCCTGCTGTCATATATCCAGCTTGTATGAAAAGATAACTCAGCTGCATAGTTATTTTAATCGAAGTTCCAAAGAGGAGCTGAACTTTGTTTAATAGAGTCTTGAAGTCATGTGCTTGTGAGCTTTGCCAGCTCATTGCCCAAGAACACTTTCAAAAGTACATTTTATATACCCCAAATGGTGTAATTTCTCCAATTGTGCTTCACAGATATCGAATAATTTGCAGACTGGCAGATGCAATTTAGAAATTTACCATGGAATACTTCAGAAAAATAATTTTAACTTAGTAAGTGTGTGCATACAGCACTATAATTTGACTTTTACTGTACCAGCTCAGCTTGCCAAAAAGTATCAGCTGTCAGAAAGCATCATTAAAACAATTATAGTCAGGAGCAGAAATGGAGAATAAAAATGCTGCTTTAAAATGGTCTGGTGAGGATGGTAATGAAAGTTTCGTATTTAGTGTTAAAGACAAGCTAGATAGCACATCGGCTAAAACTTAAGATTACAGACTTATTGGAAAATAATCATGAAGAGACTTACTCTGTTGACCTTCTAAGATTGTTATGCCTCTTCAAACATTATCAAAACCAAATATTACTTCTAGCCTGGAAGCGCATACTGGCTGTAGAGAAAAGTACTGACATATGGAATTACACCTCCCTTCTTGTTTTACGATTTTTATTTTTTTTTAATGCAATCAAAGCTGCCACAATAAACCATAGGTGACTTAAAAGCTGAGAATGCTCAGCATTTCTGAAAATAACAGTTATTTACTTAGGCATTTTTAGAGGTTGTCTTGAGGCAAAGAGACCATTTTCAGATGTGTGTGCTGCTACAAGTCAGCAGGCATTCACGCACGCAGCAACTGTGAAAAGAAGATTTACCTTTGGTCAATGTGAAAAAAGAAAAGAAAAGAGAAAAAAAGTGCTGGGAACTCTTGCTTAGAATTGTCCTGGTATTTACTTTGCTTCCTTACGCATTAAATGAGGTCATATTAGAGAAAGATATAAAAATGCTTTTATATTCAAGGAAAAGATCTGTTATTCTTCTAAGTTATGGAAAAAATTGTTAAGACATATTCAAATAACTGTTTTTAATTGTGAGACTTTTCAAAACCTTCATCTCACCTAGAAACTGCCTCCTCTGCTGAGACATGAACATACACTGCCAGTCCCTTGAAATGTGGGCTAAAACATTTTAGCTGGATGATTTCTATTCTGATATTTTGGCAGAAACCCACTCGCTAAATTCTGTACCAGTGATAGAAAATAAAACATAAAATTCCAGAATCAATATGTGATAGATAACACTTCTCAAGTCAGGTGGGTAGTGAGATTTCTATTGGAAAGAGTGACAGAAGGAAGCATTTTTCATCTCAAAACTGCCTGAGTTTAATAAGCACCAGCTGGACCCTAACAATGTGTCACAGGATTTTGCAGAAGGAGTGAGTGCAACACCGCTTTTCTCTCTCTTGCTTTGTTTTCCCGATCATTTTGCTGTAAAATTGACATAAAAGAAATTGCAATGAATGAGGCAGGATGCAATTCCAAACAATTACAGATCACACAATACATGAAAGTAACAAAATTTTCTGCCTTGATTGTGAGGCCCTTCGGCTGGATATGAATCTCCAATGACACCTCTGGGAGCACCACACTAGATTATGTCAAGCATTAGGGAAAAAAATTAGATTCATGATGTCTGTCCAGGCTGACTCATTTCCTCTCACTTTGCCTGCAGTGAGAAATTGGTGGCTATCATAAATCACAGATCTAAATTCTTATGAGAGAGGAATTAATTTCAGTAATGGAAACCCTCTGTGGCAATAACCTTCCTCCATTCCTCTCTCTTCTTGGGGTTTGGGGTGGGGGGGGTCAGCATCTGTGATGTCTTTTAAGTAGAGATACTTAGCTATATTTTAAGAATCCTATAAAACGGGATTGGAAATGAAACATAAAATAGTAAGGGGGAAAAACCTTGTATGTGACCAACTCCTAATTTCTGAGGCTGCTGGTATCATCAGTATGGCTTGGCCACTGTTATCCAATCTGCGCACAAAATTAGAGAATAATCAAGTAAACATTAAACATCTAAAACCTTGATCTGGATGAAATATGATTATTCTCACCTAGCTGGAGTTGCCAGCCTGCAAATTGTCTTGACTCCGTCTACAGTTAGTGGAGACAAGTGGGTACGTCCACATATTTCCAGCTGGAGTCTGCTCTGCCTACACGAGGACTACGATAAAGGAGGACTATCATGACGATAAGTCATGACTATCGCTGTGTTCTTTATACTTGTTCATTGGTGGAAGTCAGAGTGGAGAATGAAGTGGCTCAAATACTTTGTGAACTGGGCAGAATGAGTAGAGAACAGCTATTGTTTTTTTCAAAACATGACTTATGAGACTTCACGCTGTATCTTGAAACATCGTGCACTCCTATAGACTTAACTAATAAAAGTCACAGAAATATCGAGACGTCGGTGTCAGTCCTGCCAGTGAAATGGGTCTGCCTCTCCTCACACTGAAATCTTAGCAAAATTTTCATAGGCAATAAAACATTGTGAATTTTCTCACAGCAATGGGAGTACATTTGAGTCCAGCTGACTTTAAGGGTAGAATACATTAAAAGCCCATGAAACGCTTTGATGAGCTATGGGTGTGCTACTTCTGAAGCTATACCAGTGAAATAGATATTCTGTGTGAAAAATATCCCTCCTGTGTATTATTTTAGGCATTTGGCCTTTAAGAAAAGGCTGTCGGTCAAAAGACTTTTCTCCTGACACAACTGGCAGCCTTGATACGGAAACATTTTAGACGCTGGAGCGCATGTTCAGCTTTGCCTCGTGAAAAACAGTAAATGGCAAGCTCGGCAGATGAGCAGTCGAGACAAGGTGGGCTATAAGCAAACACTTGCAATTGGGATTTGGAAGGCTTTTGTCCTGGTGTGTTGAGCAGTTGCGGGGTCTGGCCTAGCCTCCAGGAGCGCTATCCCCAGCTGCTTCCCAGGACTCAGCGGCTCCAAGCAGGCCTAGCTTTCACTGAACCATGCCTACTTTCCATTTAAATCTGAAATGCCCTTGATACAAAAGAAGTAGGGCTGCTTATTCTGTCTCTTGGGGACATGCAGAGTGGGAATTGCTCTGGTGACTGCTACGGCTTCACCTCCACTCAAAGCAGAGAGCACGTGTGATGGAGGGCGTCAGGCTTCAGTGCAAGCCTGCTCAGATTGCTACTTAACAGCAGAGTGCTTCGAGACCTTTTAGTCCTACAACTATACAAGTGGAAAACATGGATCACTCTAAGGGATTAAAATCTGCTGAATTTTAAGATCATCTTTAAGAAAACAAAAAAAAAAGAAAAAAAAAAGGTGATAAACCCTCCCAGAGTGAAGAGTTCTTATATCCAGATAAGAGCCACTGGGTTCGCATAGGCTCTGACAGAGCTGGTTGTGGATCTGTCCAAACTACTCGCACAAATAGCTAGCTGTTTGCCTGCATGATGCAAACACCCAGTTATTTATGTTGTCTCAGCCAAAGCTGATCAACAGAAATGAACTGCAGGGTTAACTTACAAAAATGCAATTTGTAAAGGTATTTAAAAGGCAGGAAACTCGGAATTCAGGCTGTGCTTTGTTCAAAATGCACACAATTTACTGCTATGTAGCAGGTGTTGCTTGTATGCGAAGGTTTATTATGAGAACCCTCTGAACTTAGAAGAGTAGAGGACTTGGACGTAGTGTTTTCATGCTCTATTGCCCTTCAATTATTTTTATAGGGGTTTTATGAGACGTTATCTCGCATTCTGAAGCAGTTCATCTGAGCATAATTTAGTAACAAACACACCTGTAAGTTACGAATCCAATGCATCCTCGCTGCTAACTCAATCATCAATTATCTTGCTTTACGCATCATGAAGTTACCCCCCCAAAAGACATAATTAACATAATTAGTTCTTATTGACATAATTATACATTCCTAGTATATTAACTAGTATTCCGTGCAGCTCTTCATGGATCTAACTTGCCAAAATACAAATTCCACACCTCAACGTGCCTGTTGCACATCTTTATAATAAATCATACACCTTTGTTGAGACACCTTCTGTCTTCCAGTAATGACACCAAGCCAATGACACCAAGAAAAAACAAAACAAAACCATTTTTTCCTGTTTTCACTGTGCAACAATCTCCATCAGCAATACAGGTTGGCACATTTTAAAAAGACACTCGATCCTGTAACACTATCTTTGTTGTCAAAGCATGTCAAGCCAGCTGTGCAATGACTGCAGGTACTTCTCTTCTTTCACCCTCCTACCTTTCAGACATGTCTTGCTGCTGCATGAAATCCTCTCATCGTGCAGAAGGCCATTTGTCTACAGCTCACGCTTATCTTCCCATCTTTTCCCCTGCACAGAGAGGAGGTTCGACATCCTCGGAAGAGAAGTGACCCGCCAGGATCCTGGCCAGGGCTGTATGGATTCAGAGTCTCCAGGACAACCCTGTCACCTCGCAACGCAGCGGCGTTAGGAGCAATTGTCACCGATCCCTTAATTGCATCAAGCAAATCCCTCTGCTGGTGTAGCTGGTACCGGTGAGCTGTCCGTCCTTCCCTGAGGTGGCTGCAGGTAGGTGGGTGATACCTGCTGCCAGACACGTGGTCACCCCGATCAGTCTCCCTGACTGCACGTTTCTGACTTCTTTCACCGTTTTGCTCATTTGAAGTTCAGCTTGCCTTTGCTTAAAACATCCCCTCCTTCACTAACGTCTGTTAAACAGCTTGTTAAGTAATCCAAGAACTTGGGATGAAAACAAAATAGATGCTTGTAGAGTCTGATATTTTAAGTAATGTTCATTGAGGACCTTTATGAGCATCTCTCTGCTCTGCTGAATGTCTTTGCACCACTTAAGCATACTCAGCCATTTTATACCCAACCTTCCAGGCTACCTTCTTCGAGTTTGCATCTGAGAATGAAAACAAGGAACTTGGTGGAAACTGACAGGTCAGTTTTGTGTCTATTTTTATATTATATTTTTCTTTCAAGTTTAAAGCTATAGGTCTTGTGAATGTGTAGTGAAGCTATCCACTTTAAAATGGGTTCGGTGGTATGCTCATTTGGTTCACTCAGACAGAGTGGAGCTGCTGGCAGCATGCCACTGATGGAATTGCAGCAGCTCAGTATTGTTATGGACATTGACTAGTCTCTGCTGAAGTTTACAGGTGGCTTTTAAACTCCAACAGTAGTTACGGGAACCAAGTTTTGATGTTGTGCTGTATAAGGTTATAATAGAGCAGTCAATCATGCCCTATTGATCTGCAAGTGCAGCTCCCACATTGCAGGCATAGCTCCTTCCTCACTTGAGCCTTGCCTTCATACTGAAAGAAGAGGGGATAAATGGATTAGGATCAATGTGAAAAAAATTACATAGTAAACTCCTCTGCCCAGGGATACTCAACTGGAAATAACATAGTCATGAACTTCTACGGTTCTGCCTTCCGACCTTTCATTTTCTTCACAGAAAAACTATTCCCTGTCCTCCCTTTCCTTCAGAATTCCCTTTTCTCTTCTTCTTGGTCATTATAAAGGCTGGTCATTAAAATAGATTTTTACATATAAAGGCTCATACTTTCACGAAGAGTGCTTGAAGTCTCCAAAACATTCTGTTAGAAATTTTACTGGCAAATTTTATTTTGCCAGTAAAATACAAGATATACAATATACAAAGGTATTTGTGGCCCCAAATGTTGACTCATCAGTTCATTATCTGAAATTTAATAAAATAGCTATTCCACTCAGGTTTCACTAAAACTTCAGGTTGTACAGTGTTAACTACAGGGTGGGCAGAGAATGGGGTATGAAGAGTCTCATCAGGTCACATAAGCACATCTTTTCTCTACCTGCTCAGAATAAAAATTAATATTTCATTTTTAAATTAAACAAGATGGTAATCTGGGGGCTTCTTACTTAATATTTTTCTTCTCTGTATTAAATGAAAGTCCACATCATATTAGTCCACATCACAGCCTAATGGGCTTCAGATCTTCTATGGCAAATACTTTCCTCATAAAGCATATGAAAAATTTCCTATGTGCTACTTCAGTGAAATGACATATTTAAGGTGGTGGCAGCATTTCCATTGTAAACACTCTTTTTCACATCCGTACAACCTGCCCATAAAAATGTGCTTCTGCCTAGAAATTCAGCAGCATAACCACAACCCTGCAAGAAAGCAATAGCTTCTCCCTCTTTGTCCAATTCTGATAATAATTTTGTTTTCGAAGTGGCTGAGTGGGGCAAATACACAGTGAGCAGCCTTCTCAGCCACGTGTCCCTCCCACCCACATGCGACTGATCAGATGCTTCCCTGCATGTCCTACAGATCCAGCTGGTGCTCTCCTGAAATATGTATGAACTGTGCGGAATCCGCCTCATCCTGAGACCTGACTAATGACAGCAACAACTCAAATTATCACGGCTGCTGTAGGCCACAAGATGCCCTGTTGTTCTGGGCACCACAGAAAGGCACTAAAGAGAGTTTGCTCCAGAGAGTTTAATTGAACAGAGCAGACAGACAAAGAGTAGGAGAAAGGCAATAATATTATCCTTCCCCCTTTCATAATAACTGAAATACTCAGACCATGAAATCCTGGCGCTGTGGCAGTCAACAGCAAAAAATCTGTTAATGTGAATAGGGTCAGCATTCATACATGATTCACAGAGACTGGCTTCATTAAAATCAGACCAGACGAGCAATCTGCCTTTAAAGCCTATGCACTTAAACTGCTGAGATTTTCAGATCTGACATTGTGTTAATAATCTTTAAAGAATAGTTAACTGACAGTTCTTCATTATGTTTTTGTGATGTGGGAATACAGCAGTTTGTAAAAATCAGTTTGTTGATTTTATTTCATGTTCTTTATGGAAGTTTCTTACTTAGTGTTAGCTTGATACCTGTTGGTGTTTTCAGACCGTTAGGTTGATGACACCAGTACAATCAGATCTAAAAATCTGATGACATTTATCTATAGTAGAAAGTTAATTTTTGATAAAACCAGGAATCTATAGTAATCATGCTGGATGACTTAGTTAGGGAGAATTTCTTCGAATATTTAATTGGCATAATCTGAATGGATACTCAGAGGAAGCACTAGGAAAGGAACTGAATATTAAACGCATATATGCTCATCTGTGCTCCAGCACATAAGCAGGCATTCTTGCATAAACTATCCAGTTATTTTGTCGGGTTTCCTAGGCAACAAATTTCTTTTTGTCCTGCCCATTCAGGATTCCAGTAAAATGTTTCACTCCCAGTGGTAGGACTTGGAGAGAGTTTACAGGGAAAAGCCAAGTACAGCAGAATAAAGCCTTGGACAGGAGAAGAGCAGAGGTAGCGCAGCAGTTCATCAGGGTTACCAGACAAAAAGGAATCAACAACTAACTGCATAAATAACTGAAGAGAAAACTACGTATGTCTGGTTTTCCAAGGTGTTATAAAGCCAAGAGTTTCAGGGGGGTTGCTGGGGCTGTAACCAAGCAACACTACTGAAACTTGGTCCTCCCTTCTGGAAAAACAAAGGGCTTGCAAGGCCTAACGACAATATCTGGCACTGAGGATTGAGTCTTTCCATTGATTTTATGGTCTTTGGCTCAAGTCACAGAAAGAGATATTTATGGAATGAAGAATGGCATTTTTATTTGGTTTAGGAGACACTATCAAATTTGCCTTTACTAATAAAACGTCAGTCAAAAATTCTGGATGAAGTAGACTTTTTCTGACACTACAGAAAGAACACGTATAAGTAATGATTTGAGATTTTTTTTTCTCAAAAGTTTCTTTTCTTTACAGAAAATATACATTTCCTAAAAAATAGAATGGGCATAACTTGCCTTCTCTTGTAGCTGGCAACTTATCTGTGGGTATGTGAAAGGGAAAACAAAATTATATCCAAAGTCAGTGGCATGCAGCACTCCTGTTCATTGAAGTGCAATAATGATTTCTCCCATTAGAAGTCTCACTTAGATAAGGTATATTTCCCCTTTCACCTTAAAACACAGCTTTTCATATTGCACAGTTATTGCATCCCTCATCCACAGATGCACTTAAACTTACGCTTAACCTTTTAGTCCTTAAGAGTAAGGCCACTGCCTTCAATTGGAGCAGAGTCAAACTTCCATGTGCCTACAGAAGAAAATAAATAAATAAATAAGTAGATGGTATCTGCCAGATATCTGACAGATTTTTCACGAGAATGAACCAAGCATTCTTCTAGGGAGGTCATGGTTTAGAGCTCATTGAAATTGATAGGCAAACTGCCATCCATTTTAATGAGCTTTCTGTCAGTCCTGACTTGTCCAAATGCTATTTCTGTCTATTCTCAAAAATTGAAACATCTTATCCAAAGCTGCCAAAATGAATAAAGTCAGACAGTTGATGAAGCCACCAAGAGATGAAAACTCTGATAAGAGCAGGACAGTCTCACTGTCTCCATCCACGTCTCTGTTATGAATCTCATGTTTCACCTTTTCATATTTTAATTGTTAATAATCCCCAGTGGAATACAATGCTCATTAAGCGCTTCCTAATTTATTGAACATAAGTTTCATGAGGTAATTTTAATCATACGAAAATCATTCTAAATTAATTTTGATAAATAATTTCCTGTTGCAGTCTTCTAAGCTTCCTTTTGTACTCTGCCATTTGAAGCAGCATCTCTGGTTATTCTCCTGTCTAACTTCCATCATTGCAGATGCTACTGAATTTCCATAAACTGTTGTATTTATTTATGTAACTGCTGACAATTGCTAAAGAGTTATGTTTCTTTTTTGGGGGGGAAGGGGGAGAACTGATTACCTGAATTATAGGGAAAAAATTGTTTCACGTCATATATCAAAATCCTGCCTTCCTGAAACTCACATCTTGCAAATATGGGAATACTTAGGAGTCACCACAGCACGCCTTTAATAAGCTGGCTTTACAAAGTTGTCATATGTTAGGTATTTAGGATAAATAGGCATAATCTTTTTAAATATGGAACAGGAAAACTACTCATAATACATTTGACTCATTCGGTCTGGCATTATCAATGCCAGCAGTTCTCAAATTCTTTATATTGCGCAGCCTTTCCTTTTGTCTGAAATACTTTGCACCTTTCCCTTCCTTTCTCCCCAGTACATTTTTGCCTTACATGTACATCTGTTTCATTCATATACTGGATACGTGTAGGTGGGTGCATGTACACACAATACACAGGATGCCACCTGCACAGCCAACCCATTTTATATGTGTACTTATAGGTAAGTGTAACCGTAGAAGTGCATATACATTTAAGTGTGCACATTTACGCACATCTGCATACACATATTTAATAAATGTGCAGGGACAGGCAGGGGAACAGAGTATAAGTACTCTTATACAGATAACAATTTCATAGAAGATCACTGAATTTTAGCACAAAAAGTGCTTTAACGAATACCTACTCTCTTTCAAAGAGCAATCCCTTCTTGCTCTAGTTTCGGTGATACAGGATGTTCTCCTGAGCTACAGTTCTGATTAATGTTACCCTGTTGCTGGGACAAGACCATAAAAACCACCGAGCTCTACATATGCGAAGAAAGGACTGAAAAAACAGGAAAGCACGCGAAGCAATGCAGCTGAATGACGAACATAATTTGGTTGTTTAAAATTCACAGACAGCTGCCTCCACTGCAACCAATGATGGAACTGAGACCTATGAATGTGTATTTACAGGCAGAACTTGTTTCCTGACATCTCTGATTTTTTTTATCCCTGTTCTTTCCACAAGTCTTATTGCCAAGAAAAAAAAAAAGTAGTTCAAATGAAAGTCTTGTTATTATTCACTGTCTGCAAGCATAATAAAGATGTTTTCTAGCTGAAAACAGAAAGCAGGGCCTCCTACAATCATGGCGAAGAGTGAAGTGCCATCTATTTTTATTGAAGATGTATTGTTCATGCAACTTTTCTCAGGAAATCCGAGTAATTTGCTCCCAATTGCTTTCAGTTTGAAAAAAATGGCAGCCTGGTGTTACAAGCAAGCAGAAAGAGCATTATTTCCCTTCAGTGCTTATTTTATAGGAAGGACAAAGACACATTGTAGCTAGAAACTGGCACGCCCTGCCAAAAGAGATGAAACGTAATGAAAATGTGTTTCTGGTTGAAGTCAGAGAATGCATTTGCCGTATCACATGGTCATAAAGACTTCACAAAGGCACAAGAAACTTGGGAAGAAAGGAGAATATGCACGTCCTGAGGGCTACATCACCGTTCTCTGGCACTGGGGAGACACCGCTGCACTCCACTGCTTCGGCAGTACAGGGGGAAGTTAAGAGTTCCTTGGACTGATTTTCCATCGCTTTGTCCCTCAGCTGGGTATTTGTACCTGCTGCTATGCAGGTGGGAGTGCTGGCCTCACCAAATGGGGGACTCTGAGTAACAAGCATTTCGCATTCACAAAACACAGACATAATTATCAAATCCAAAACAGCTCTACTGACTTTGTAGAGAAGGCATTCTTGACTCGTGTGTTCGTTCAAATGACAAGAAGACCTTAAAGCACCTCCAGTTGAATAGGGTACTTTCCGCTTACTCCACCTAACGCTGCCTTTCTGCCCAAGTGCTGGTGTTACAGGACACCGAATCTCCACTTCGCCTTGCTCTGCCAGTTCCGTGCTGTATTCCAGCACTCGGAAAACACGAAATTTCTTTTCTCCTTGACTTGCACCGGGGGAAGGGGCCCTGCCTTCAGCAGGAAACGTTATGTGGAGTTGTTACATTTTCAGGCAAAAAAAATCTTATTAAAAAATGTGACTAGGTGTAATTCTGTTGATTACGGTAGCTTATCGTTTCTACTGCTACTTGTAATTTTTTATCCATTCAGACCCCTGAGTTTTTGCAGTGAAATTGTGAAAGATCAGCAGCTGAGCTTCAATAGCATTCCTCCTCATTTTGCATGCTGCCTTTCCTGTTTTGTAGAGCTTCTGAATACAAAATGAAGCAGCAAGAGTGTGTTTGCTCTATAGCTAGCAAGGCATGAAGCACTTCTTTCTACAGCTGTGGAGTACATCCAGAATATTCGTAACAGTGCTGCAGGAGATGTGATTCAATGTGTGACAGTCAGCGTGCCATTGTGTGACACCAGATGATTAATGCTCACAGCAAAACACTGCTTGGTTTAAGCAAACAAAATTAAATATTTCTTTATGATTACAGAAATCACGTTAGATCTCTGGGGGAACATCAGCTGCTGCTCTCAAATGCTTCATATTTGTTGACTTGTTTTCAAATGCTTTGATCCTGCACTGAATTTCCCTACCACATAAATCCACTGACACTTTGGGCCAGCACGGTGATTCAGTGATTGCGGACGGTAGCTCAGGACACAGTGGGTACCTGCGCATCAGTCTCCCTCTTGTTTTAGGACCTGCAATTTACAGCATCGCTTTGTTCCCATTTTCAGCCTTAGAAAGACATCACGGGAGTTTAAAAGGGCAGGGATCTTAACCCAAGTGCCAAACCAGGAAGGTTCTTCCTTTCTAGCCCCCAGGGCATTACACCAACCTAACCTGTTGGTCACTCAGCATGGGGGTTGTATTCTCTGTGCTGGCAGTGCTTTCTGTGGGACGAATCACCTGGGCTACAAAGCAGGTGGGTCAGGGAACGGGGCTGGGTCCCGCGTGTTCCCTGGAGCATCCAGCCGCATTTGCCCCGTATTGGAGCAAAGCTGTACGGTGCACACCACCACCCCCTGCTCCTCGCCCTCCATCGGAAGGAAAGGCAGGCATGCAAACCACTAGACCGTGTCACATTCAGTCGGGTCCTCTCTCTGGCGATCACAGGCACTGGACCCAAGGGAGAGCCAAAAGGAGGGCCAGCCCCACGTTGCACGTGTTGTACATGAACACACACGCAAAATAAACTCCATCTTTCATTTAAAAAAAATATGTTTCGTACAGAAAATCTAAAGAATAAGCTGGCCTTACAGCACTGAAGGAAAAGTAAAGGTAAAACATGTTTCCCACTTGAAAACCTTTGTTTATAGAGTTGCCAGGATGCGTCTTCCGTGGAAACAGCAGACTTTGATCTGTCTTGTTCTTGAATGCTGTTCATATTATTATGCTTACAATGAAGGAGGGTGGAAAATGGGCTGCCAGATGGTTAATGGCCCTTCTGAAAAATAGCCTTCTATGTTGTTTTTTGAAGTCACTTGTCAGGGAACTATCATAATATAATCTCTGTATTCTTGTCATTCATAGAAGGAATCATATTTTAAGCAGGTGTTGTCAAGGCCAAGAGAGCCCAAATTAACTTGTCCTAAAGCTACTTCTCAGTGCACTGCCAATAAATCTACCAACAAGTTGCTGTATCCAGAAAATACATGCAAAATAATACACAGACAGCATATGAAGGAGTGATTTCTGCCAGCTCCTCAAATGAGGGTCACGACTCCTCTTTAGGGCTCTCTGCACTGAGAGTGGCTGGGTGGCTGGCGAGCTTTGCCACTGCCCAACATAAGCACTGATAGCCCTTTATTTCGCCAGCATCCTTTGCCTTCATTTTTCTACTTATAGTTCGCTTGTGAATTCTCTGTGCAATGGCTGTAGCAACAAGAACGCACTGCCAAGAGTCCCAAGAGGCCTGAATTTATCTCATTTAATTTCAGGGACCCAAGGAAAGGCATCTAGCTAAGTTAGGCTCCCTGAACAGTTAACGAGAAAGGAGGAGAGGCAAACAACCTATTTTTATTCTGTTACATGCACCCTGCACCAAAAAGAAGTCCTCCAACCTCTAACCCAAGAAGCACAGGATAGTTTCACTATTTTGTGCTGTATTATCTTATGGTTTCATGTAAATATACTTAGGTTAGGTTTTGATTACTTATTATAATAGCATAATAATAACAACAGTATTTGCACCAAATTATACTTTTATAGATTCTAAAACTTTCATGCTTATAGTCTTGATTGTTTTTTTTTTGTAGAAACACTGATTAGAGTCCATTTTGCATTTTCAGGTATGTGGCCTGAAGTCATATTTGTAATAATTGGGCAAAAGTCATGTTCTTACTAATCATCCAAAAGCAGAGCTATGTCACTTCCCACCTGGTTCTCTGTACTCATACATCAGGGCATAGCCTGACAGAAAACTGCACACGGTCCCAAACTGAAACTTGGCAATTTTTTTTTTTTATGGACTACAGAGGGATTTGGATCTCCAGATGGCTTTGTTTAAATTAGCTTTTTATGACGTTTTTTTCTTTGTTTTGGACACTACATGATTGCTTACTTGATTTAAATAATTAACATCACGGAACTAGACGTTCCTTAATTTCTGCTCAGAGGTAACTGTACATTGCCCCTTGGGATTGTTTTACCTACCTTGTTGTAATGATCACAGTGAAGGGGAAAGCTGGTAACGTCCTCAGCTTTTGAAAGTGCTCGATACAAGGCTATTTTACTCATGGTTCCAAGCTCTCTGTCCAACATGTATCACAATTCAGAAGGTCACTAATCAACGCATCACTTCTGCAGAACACTTTGTTCCATAGATATATATACATTACAGATGGAGGGAAACTGGAAAATAAATTAATTAAATAATCAAGATTGGCCTGTTCTGCTTGCATAACTGTAGCACTATAGCACTAAAATATTGCAACGACTGACAAGTAATTCCTGTTCAAAAACTCTGAACTGAGCTTATAAACTCTAACACTGTTTACAATTCTTGTTTTCATTAGACCAAGGTGAAAATTCTGTAGAGGAAAAATGGAGGGACATATGCAAAGCTGGTGGGAACAACATTAGAAATGGCCTCTTTAACCTGTAAATTTCACTGAGGTTTTTAACAGCAGCTCAGCTGATTAGGATGTATCCTTGGTTCAGAGCTGGCAGAAGAGTTTTAGGCAGTCCTGCTCCTGCAGGATGAACCATCCCCGCACTCTGCTAATTCCAAGCTGCAGCTTGACCCAAAGAGAACATTTCCCAGAAGACCTAATGAATTTTTCAGACCAATATTTCTCTTGTAATGAACCTGAGAAATTCTATTAATTTTTGTCATACTAGAGCAGCTTTCTCAATGTTACTTTTAGAAATATGCTATTTACAAAGCATACAAAAAAAGCCTCAAAGAGACTTCTTGTATAGGATTGTTGGTGACTGGTAACACCTGGCATTGTCTAGCCCATGATCCTTACATGTCTCAGGGAAAGATGGACTATGATATCTTGTATTTCTTAGCATGTTTTGGCATACTTCTTTCATTCTGTTCAGGCAATGATATCATACAGTTACCACTCGTAAGCATTCTGTTGTTGCAAGTAACTTGGTTTTAAAACATTAATCTGAACAAATACATGCAAATAAAATAAAAATGTTGAACTACGATTGGATTTAAGTGCATTTGGTAGCATTAGAGTAGTTGAATGAATGGTTGAAGCCCATCTAAACAAATACTTTTGAAAGAAAAAACAGGATTTTTCCATGGCCAATTCCAATCCCCTAACGAAAGCATGTAAAATGTGATTTAGATACAAACCAGATTTTATTTGTATATTTTTTCTTCTTTACTTAAAAGCACTTCTACACAAATACAAAACCATTTTTCCTTCAGTTTGTCCAAAAGATGCTTCTTCCATAAGGAGCAGAAGATGCGTGTTTATGAGAGCTAGATGGTAAAACAACTTCTCACCAGCAAAGCACTGGTCAGATCTGAAAAGTCGTTTATGCTAAGATTCAGTGTGGCTGCAAAGATAAAAACTCAGGCAACTCAGGCTAAATTCCCCAGCTGCAGGAATTATTTCAAGCTTTTTCCTCAGCCAGGTCCTCGTAGACCTAGAACTTTACTACTATCTGCCAGATTAGCTTCCAGAACACAACACTGCAAACACATCCTTAAGAAAAAATCTTTCAGACTATTTTATCACAGTGGAGAGTGGACAGTATTGTGAAAACTTTTGCATACCATACTTTTTAGCAACAGCTGCCAACATCTTGAGCTTTGTTATGCTTCTATGTTTGAATGATTAGCTGCCCGACTTCCAGACACAGTCATTAACAGAATTTTGAGGCTGCATTTGTAAAGTGCTTTGAAAAAGTCTAAACAATTTCTAAAATAGTGAGTGTGTCACCTATTGCTTGGATAACACATTTATCTTTACTGCCTTTCTCCATTTACCTACCTGCCAGAGTGGCTGTGAGTAAGTTTGCTATCCCTCACTAGCCTTACAGCCTTGACTATTGTAATGACCTGTTGTCTATGAACTGCAATTTAAAATGCATTTTGTTATAGGACTCATGTCTCTATTTTGTTTTGTTTGACTAATGCCTCAAACAATTGGTCCACAACTTCTAATTACTGCTGTGAAATGAAAAAAATGTTGACATCAGTGTGGTTTTAAGAGCAGTCCTATATAGAGAATGTCACTTGAGAAGCCCCAGTAGCTGGGGGTAACATACACAGTGTTGTTCACAAGTTACATAGTACTGCTGTGTTTGGGTATTGCAAATGGTTTTCCATGTGTAACTTTGTTTTATATCCCTTAACCAATGCCAGCTGGAAGCCGAAGACTAACTATTGAACCAACTACTAAAGGTCCCCAGTAAGCAAACAGTTTTCATTTTGTCTGGACCCTTGTAACTACTGCAGCTTGATCCAAAATGCTCGGGGAATGCAGACAGTTTCACAAGCTAAAATACTCTACAATTCCTCATCAACCACATCAGTAGATGCAGAGTTCATGGGGGAAGTGAATTCACTTCTTGCTGGTACTAGCTGAATTACTAAGGTATGGTTTTCCTTCTCCTTGGCACTGTGCTTTTAATAAAATCTATTTCCATTTCCCACAGTGGGGACAAATGCAAAGATCGTTCATTAAAATGGACGGAAACAACTTGAGAATTAGCTTGTAAACATAGCTTTTGGAGTATGCTTAGCATTCTTTTTTAGAAAATCCTTGTAGGGAAAATATTGCTTCCTCCCCAGGAAGAGAGGATACCTCCTTACACTGGTGCAATTTCATTGTACAAGGGGAGAATACACTGGGAATCTGCTCACATGGAAATTCTAGTGACTGTTCACAAGGCAGCAAAGGAAAGGGGAAATAACAGAGGTAAGCAAATGAAAACAACAGAATAGTAGGATCAGTGCATCAATGACTTCAACCCTGCCATTCCTCTAGTTAAGAAAATTCCATAGTTAAGGAAATGTCTCCTATTGTAGCACTTAAGGCTCGGAAGTAAGCACAGTACAGCTCTCTTGTGGTTCATCAAAATGGGTTGAAAAACGTTTATCATCCAGACTATGAACAGGACAAAAACACCCCTATGAAGAATGGATTTTATCTAGCAATCCTTTATCAAGAATCAGACAAAAGCTTCTAAGTTGTTTTTTCTTCCAATCATTAATCTCAGGCAGTGGCTAATTACACTCTCAAACACAACCCATTGATTTTACCAAGACCTACGTATACTTGAACCTCATTCAGGATGTATTCAGCTTTCCAACATTCCCCTAGGATTACTGCCCTATGAGAAAGTACTTCTTGGCTTCTTAGGATAGAGTGACATCTTGTGGTTTCTCCTGTCCATCATTGAAAAATTAGCCACAAAAGCTTTGACCAAATCTTTTGCTGTTGCCTGTACAGCACAAAGATCTCATTCGAGTAATATCACGTACTTCTCTCAGTACCTTGTAAGTCCAGTTTTATACTTCTGCATTTGCTGTAAGACTGCAGTGGGGTGAATCAAGTGCAAAATGCAAGCCATGATCCTTACTGTAATTTAACTACAGACTTTGAGACTACAGCAAATGAAAAGCGCTTAGCATCTAATAGAAAACCACAGCCAGAAACCGAGTGGCTTTCAAAAAAAGTCAGTCTAGCCCCCAGTTAAGTACAGATGTGACTGTATTAAGCAACAACTTGCTTTGCCATTTTCAATAACCATTCAGTCTCTTCTGTGCACCTGGGGAGCGGTGGTTGTGTTTGGTGGTTGTTTTTTTTTTAAACATTCAACAATTACTTCAATCAAGAGTGTAGTGAGACAGTGAAAATTAGTGCTTGGAACAGCAATATATTAACATTTTAATATATAGAACATGACAAGTTTTGTTTGAATGAAGAACTAATCCAGAAATACTGTTTGCTGCTCAAGGTCATTTAAATGTGGGATCTTATCAGTTAAGTCAGTCAGTCTCAGGTCACAGCCCCACTACTAAAAGGACTAGCAGGAAAAATAGTCTCTTGAACTGAAGCTCTGAAAAACATTTCCAGCTGGACTCCAGTAAATGTATGCAAGGAGGACAGATGACAATGACATTAGGGAACCACACCTTGTGCTTAAACTCCACGTTTTGCAGAAGGATCTCAGTAGACACTCACATCATGGGTCACTTACACAGCACAACTATAGAAGTTTCAGTAATTTATTTTCTGATATAGCCCCCAACACAAAATACAAATTTATTTTTTTAAGAAGACCACACACCTAAACTCAACATATGAAATACTATTGTGGAATTCCCCTTACCATAAAAACAGAAAGACAAAGTATTTTGCTAGTTTCATCTCAGAAGCAATAGCATCTTTGAAAAGAATATACAAAATCTAGATTAAAACCACAATGTAATAGTATTCATATACCTCAGTAAACTGGTAACAATACTTAAGATATTACTACTGAAAAACTGTATTGTTTGTGACCTGCTCTCGTTGTGGTGTACAACTAACAATTGTGCATAATTTAGTGATAAACCCACTCTTATTACTGAAAACCAGATAATTCTCAATTTTCAAGAAACATAAAATGGCTATTTTGCATCTGTAAGGACTAGGTGAGTATCAAGTGAAACAGCTAGTGCTTGCACCTCTGTTTTCTGCTTGCTTTCCAAAATACCCACTGAGACAATTCTCAGAATCAGACTTAGCACATGAGGTGCATCATTCCTCTCAGTACCTATGGTTGGTCTAACTGCTAGGGAAGTCTGTGCACTTGCCTGATATCCTCTATAAATACTTCTGTCTGGCAGTTGTCCTTCTATAACTCCATAGCTTTCATTCATGTCTATCTTCAAAGTCCTTCCCTTGGTAAGGAGCATCTACACTGCAAGGAACTAATGCAAAAAAACCACAGAATTGGTCAGAAAGATCTTTCACTGCACTGGGAATAAACTTCATTGAGTTATCTTTCTCATGTCTTTCCACTTCAGTGAGCACCTCAAATTTTAGCCTGAAAAAATGTAACAGCATAAAACTCAGGCTCCCGCTGAGGTTAAAAACACAGGAGATCTTTAGCATGTGGGGTTACTTTTACAGACATTAGGTGGTTTCCATGAAATCATGTAAACATGAAGATCCAGCCCTTCTGTAACAGCGTCAAAGGAACTGGATTTAAGCGCATTGAGGCTAGTTCTACACCTTGGTAAAATTAGCCTTCTCTTTCTTAGGAGGGAGAAGGAATGCTTCTAGGTATAACATTTTTAACTATATAGAACTAAGATTATAATTTGTCTAAATTTCAATACAAAAAATTTCTTATCAAGTCTAGACTATAAGACACTAAGGGCTACACCAAACAGCAGAACACTGCAGAAGAAGCAGGAGCTTCATTTTTTGCTTCATTTTTCCTCTTTGCAATAGAATGAAACAGTCCAAGGAGGCAGGACGTGGTATGTGCTCAAACACCCTCCAAGGCAGCCCACCCAGCCTCCATGGAGCGCACGCATCACTTTGCAGCCTAACCTGCAGGATTTGCACCAGCAGGATAAAAATGTGACCCATGTGCCAACCTTGGGAAGTTCTCCTTGCATGAGTAACTTTGTGAGCAGTACCTATGCTGTTCTGAACTGAATGCATGCCTGAGAGGCCCGTAAGTTAAATTCAGCCACTGTGCATTTGTTCCCATAGAATTCAAAATAAAACTTCTATTGTCTGAAAACCCCACTTATCTACAAGTCTGTATTTATGATCTGTTTCGAGAGCTCCTCCTTTTTCTCTTATTCTTTCACCTTTTTAATAACTTCTGTTCATCTCGTATTTTGTGCAATAAGGGAAGAAATAATTACATGCCTGCCTAGTGATCGCTGGTACTTCTTGCAAATGGAAACAGCAGCTAATTCCAGGCTAACATTTACTTGTGGTACGTGTCATTCTCCTCTGACAGTTTGTCCTCAATAAAAAGTTAGGGAACAAAAAGGATTACGCTGTTCCTTTAGACATTCATGAACTGAACATCTTTAGACATCTTTATACACTTAAAATTAAGAAAATAAGTATTTAACTTTAAGAAAGATCATTCTAGATCACTGAAGTGAGATACTGTAAAGCTCAGGTTAAAGTAGAACAACTACTTTTGTGGAAAAAAATGTGTTCACACAAATGACATGACTATTCACCTATTTTTACTTCAGTCACATACATAGCTATTCTCTACTGACTAGGTTCAAATATTCATGCGATCAAATTTTATTGGCATCAACATTTATGGAAGGTGAATCGCAGAATCGCATGCAGGAGCATTCATAAAAGCAACATTGTAGAATCACATGTGGGAGTTCACACACAAAGTCAACCACAGTTATCTTAGATAGAATCCATTAGGCTTAATTTTTTCCCATTAACTTTGATGAGACAGCATACCGCAGTCTGTTTACTATTACAAGAAGAGATTACATTTTTCCAGATGTAGTTCTTCAACTGTAAGTTATCATCAAGGTTTGCCATTTGATTATTCAGAGCTGCACACATTCTGCTCCTATCTCATTGATCCAGTCAGTCTTTGGACTGTGAAAAATTTAGGATTTATGGATTTGCAAGTTTGTTGCTTTACAATTCACTAGAACAAGAAAGAGTTGTTGACATGTACACAGTTTTATTTTAAGGACACAGCAATCACAATGACAAACGGAACCATTATTTTAATACTGTGAACTTTCCTCTGGAAACTGACTTGCACACAGATCTGAAAGCATTTAAAACAGTATCTTGGGGGAAAACACGGCAAACCTTAAATACATTAACTTCAAACTTCATGTGCTTTTTTCCTCGTTTTGGTAGCTGGCAGTAGTTAAAGCTCTTCAAAGTCATGGCCACTCGTATTCATTGCTTCAGGGTGCATTACCCTCCCCATGAATAACACAGTACCTGGAAAAGGGAAAAAGAGAGGGGAAGGAAAGATGTTAGAACTAAAAGGAAATGCTGACGTTATACAACGGTGAATTACTGATACTGAGTTCTAGACTGTCTGGTCCACAATTTTTAAAAACAGGAGTCAATCACAAACACTTCGGATATTCTTGTGAATAAGAGTAACCATTACAGAGTTCCCTGGCTTGCTTGCAGAGCAGGTAAGGCACTGGCACACAGATCCATCTGACAGTCCGTGGCTGCACAGTAACATTTTGACACCAAGCCACAACCACATCATTAAGACAACTTACAAATATGAAACTAAGGAATTAACTTAATCATTGCCCATTTTGCTAGTGAACGCTGTTCTCATCTCTTGCCTGCCACAGACCATTTCAAGAGCACAACAGAATTATTCATAGCTGTAATATATGTCCATTATGTAAAACACTCAGTACTAGGAACACAGCTCTTCCCACAGCGAAGCTCTTATGGAATACAGTGATTATGGTTATTCAGGGCAGTAACATTGCATTCTGATAAAAATGGTGAATTTTTATTCCCTGGGGCTTTTAATCACTGAATCGAGTATTTTTCATGATTATATCAAATTTCAGTTTTGTATTTGGAGAAACATGAAGTGGACATAGAAGGACTCTCGGTCTTTCAATGTTAGGAATTCCAATACAAATTGAGGAAAATTTGTAATACAAGGACAATTTGTTGATCAAAATACGTCATTTTCTTTTGTACCTCTGGTGATACACTGGTGAAGGATGTAGAAGAGTGAAAAATCTCACCTGTTCTTCTGTTCCTGACCAAAAAGAAGAAAGGATGATCAACTATGACTTGGGGATACAGCACTGCCATTCTGCTAATTGCAATCATTCCTAAAGGAGAAAGGACATAGTCAACTGAAGTATCACTGCACATTTTCTCCTGCTCTTCATGAAAGACACTCATAAGGCTGATGAGCAGACACTGAAGTACCACACCGCCGGCACTGAATGTCACCAAGAAATTGCACAATCTAACCAAAACGAAAATGACCTCCAGAATAACTGCATGCCTATTTGTGCTTTAAGAAATGTTAAGAATGGAGTGGTACAATTTCCCAGGCTGAGGGAACAGCTTATAATTTAGAGATGCAGAACCTTAAGAGAAATTATGAAACCTGCTTACTTGTAGAAAGAAAATGCATTATGTTAGACAGCACTACTGACCTCTTTTAAACAGCTTCTAGCCTGCCTTTGATAGGAAAAGGTAACCCTTAACAGCTATAGAGAATAAAACTAAACGGGCTGATCTTGCAGCTTTTAGCTTCACTTGAATCTTTAAACAATGCAAAGGTTGAGGGTAAAATTAAGTGGGAGTCAGGCAGAATTTTGCTCTTCATTATTTTTATTTGGTGATGCATGGATTTCTCCAGGGCATTATCTCCCAGTGTTTCATTTATTTTTACAGTTTCACTGCACTGACAATGAAGACTCATGCATAACAGTAATCCCTGTCCATATTAATGTTACAATCCAGAACAGTTTCTAATATTCATCAGCAAGTCAGTCATTTTTTCCTTCCTCAAAGAAAGGTACAAGTTGCGGCAATTAGAAACCAGATAATGATACAAAATGGAACTTATTTTCAGGTAAACTAACAACCTGGCCTTCTAACAGTAATACTGGAGAGCTTTTTTTCCCCCATCTCACTTCTCTGTAAATGAGCTTCAAATGCAACTGCAACAACTCTCAGCTCCTAACTACTCTAGATCAAATGCTTTCAACCATTCTCAATTAGCAGATCAAAATTTATGAATGTTTATCAATGCTCAAGTTCCATGAAGATACAAACTGCAGTCTGACCCCCCCCCCCCCCCCCCCCCCAACACTCATAAGCAAAATATTGAAGGTTTTCCACAGGATGCTCCAAACTTTGTGAAACACACCATGTTCAGAAAACGCTAACGCTTATTTCCAAATTTCTGTTTTGATGAGGAATATAGTTGCTGTGCTCTGTATCCATGCTACAAGCTATTTAGCTTTCCTGGCTTTCCAGCAAGTCAGTTTTAAAATATTAATTAACACAGAATAACTCAGCATTTGAATTTGTTCTGTTTTTCACTCAGGTACCTGAGGCAGCAGCAGCTTCTGATCCTTCCTCATTAACTTCTAGGAAAGCCTTGTGAAACGCCTTTGCCAGGTAAAGTTCTTTGTTATCTGGAGAGGAAAAAGAAATATATTTCAAGCAGCTCAATAAAAACGAAGCATTTAGGAAAAAACACAGCCCCAAACCCTAGCACTATTATCCACCCTTTATACCAAGCAGGGAAGGATAAGAACGTTGTACATGGGACGTGCATTACAATATCTTCTGCCGATGCCTTTAACAGCACCCTTTACCTTGCTCAAGACTGTAGTGCTCTTCTACCCTTTACGTATTAGAATAGCATGGCACTACCTAGAGCACCAACATACCAGAGTAAAAGACAATCCTTGCACTCAAGATTTTGAATGTAATTACTGGGGAAAGGGCTTATGACACTATAATGCAAATAAGTATAGAGAAAGACTTTGTCTGGGGGAAAAAAACAGGTATTTTCTTTCTTGCCATTATAAATCTTCAGTTTCTTTTAAATTTATTTACTGCAATAAAAATCACCACAAAACTGATTTTTTTTTTAAGTCTTGTTTTCCATCCTTCTTTCCCAGTATTTTAATTCAGGTCCAAGCCTACTCCTGCTTAAGTCAGTGGGTGTTTCATTACTTTTCTTTCGTGTCTAAGTGATCAGACCTATTGAAATAGTCAGCACCTTGCAGGAAGCAATACATTACACCATTTAATCAGTTTGACTAAGTTTCATCAGTACGACATAATGAGGATTAGATATACATTTATTGTACCTGCATAAAACGCACAGTAATGACAGAGCACAACTGGCAGTTAGGAAAGGAATAAAAGCTTTCTCAACAGGGAGTTACACAGCCATGAAAATCTAATCTAACCACCCCAGTGAGACAGCGATGCCATTTTGCATTTCTGATCCTTCAATGCCAGAACTCGAGCTGAAGGCTGAGTAAGAGGGGAAAGACTGGGACTACCTTCTTCTAATTGTTATTCATTTTTTTTGGCTTGCACAGCTGCAGCCAGCAGCCGTAATACTAACACAAACCAAAACCGCAAGAGACAATAGTTTAAAATCTCTCCTGGACAGGTCTCACTACTGCTACATACATAAGAGTGAACCAGACCTCATAGTTCAGCTGCTTAACTCAAAACTCACCATCAAAAGCCCCAGATGATTCCCTTTGAGACTGTATCTAGTAAAACACACTAGATTGCTAAATATTAGAAATTCTAGGCATCAGATCCAAGCCTCCAGTAATGTTGAGAGCTAGGATAAGATTTCCATTGCTGCTCTAAAACATGGGACATGCAGCATCCAATTATCTTGAAAACTAAGCACAATCCCCTCCCCAGCATTTGTCTCTAACTCTACCTAACCCATTTCTGTTAACAGAAACACCACCTGAAAGCTGTGCTTATATTCCAACACCAACACTTCCAAGCCCTGAGTGCTACCTGTAAAAATAGCTGAACGCTCGGATCAGGTGCTTAACAGCCATCCTCTAAAGCTTCCATTCTTACAAATGCATTAAGACCAAAGTTTCCCAAAACCGTTTTAGCACAAGCCCTGGATGTGCAAGAACATTACGGAAGTGATAATGGACAGATACGCCAGGCAAAAGAGGGTGACAGACACCTGTAAATCTAATTCCTATTGCACGCCTTGCATTGTGTGCACTGACTTTGTACACGTCAGTTAACAGGAATCCTGGTAAGTGCGTTGGTCAGTTCTGCCCATTTCTTCATTCCAGACGGCTGCATTCTGCTACCCTTGCTCGAGACCATTTCGATGCTCTATTGAGCACTTAAGCTATATACAACAAATACCAGTACAAAACAAACTCTGCAACCTCTGGAGAAAAATGCTGTTTCAGAGCTTATCCTAAACCCAAATAAATATTTATGCTTATTAGACAAAGACTTTGACACTTATCCTAATCACCCATTTCAATCATGGTTTTGTTTTTAATTCTATCAATTTCATGACCTCAAACTATATCCAAAGATCTCCGTGGTTAAGTTTTCCATAAGAGAGGCACTTTATTTGGTTTCAATTTCTTGTCTTTCACTCCAATGGATATCTTTGTCCTTGGATGGTGAAAATAGCAATTCCACATCCAGTTTACCTTCTCTAGACTATTTGCTTTATATTGCCACCACCTCATCCCTCTCATTTATCTCTCCCTGAAGCGAGTCTGTTTCCATATGGGAGGATAATGTTGTCACCTGGTATTCAGACATCCCTCCTTGCTGTACTCTGTGATTGTCAAGTCACTGACTGCAGTACTTCATCATATACAACATTATATCTTTCCCTTACGATTTCAACTGTGGAAGAGGTGGGGCTTACCTGAGTATCTACTATCATGTCATTTTTCTCTAGTACCTTCTTTGAATTCAGATCTCCATAGATGTGATTTGACCTCTATCATCTCAGAAAAGCCCCGTGGGGATTTGGTACCAGGGTGAGCTTTCTGCAGGGCCCTAGCCTAGATACCCATTAATGTGTAGGAGGCTTACTTCTAATGTACATGACTCTGTTAGCATCTCATTTCATTTGTCACTACACTCCATATGCTTGCAAACTCCTACTCAGAGTTGCCAACTGGTTGCTCTGCAAGTCTCATTTTTAAGCATGCATATTTATTGGCTTTTTTGGCTTAGGTTGCCCCAGAAAAATGACACCTTCCTCAGCGAAGACTTTGAAGAATCATTTACTGGGATGTTGCCCTTCCAGCTACATTATATTGGGAGAGTAAGTCATTAAGATCACTTCACTGGTCCCCAAAGTGCACGTCACCTTGAGGTTAAAAGCATTTGCCATTTAAGGCATTATACAACAGTACAGTATTTTAATCATTTGAAAGAGAAGGGGAACTTTGCTACAGAAGACCAAAACAAGCTCAAGGGTAAGCCCTAAGAGGTGCCAAGATACTCAAGCTGCAAGATCACACGCTGTGTAAGTTATAAAGCCCCAAATACAAGAAGCTGTTTCCAGATTTGTTTATTCCAAAATTCCAGGTTTGATTATTTTGAACACCTGATAAAATCAGAGATTGAAATCAAATCTGTTGAAGATTTTTTTTACTGAAAGTGAGTCAGAATACATGAAACTAGATATTTGAATAGGAACGTCCTCCTACTCACCTGTGTATATTGACAAATAATTTCTGCAAGAGCTACATCTACAGCATGCATCTAGATTAATACTTTATTTGGTTGCTTACGATCCAGACATCCTAGAAGGTAAAACTGACTCAGCTATTTCCATTTTTCAGATTGAGTGTAAAAAGTAAAATAAATATTGAAAAATCAGTCTAATCCTGCAATTTGATTTATATCCGCTAAACCCACATAGAGTTTCACTGAAGTCAACAATCTGTGCCTGGATCTGATTACAGGATTAGGGCTGTTGAAACTGCAGAAGGCTTTCCTTGACAACAATCCAAAGGCAACAGCAACAAGAGAGGGGGAGGAGAGTATTTTTAAATGCAACTATTTCTCAAAAAGTCTCATTTTCTTCCCAAATTAAAAAAGTGTTGAGACAAACATTTTGTTCATATATTTTCATTTAAGGTTTCATGAAGTGGCAAGTTTTCCAGAGGGCTGACACCAAACTGCTTGTAAATTTCTGGCTTCAACCTCCTTATTAACTGACACATTACTCAGGTATTTGCAAAAGTAAGCTTTTAACATTTCCCTTTATGACTTACTTTCCTTTTTCCCCCTCCCCATTTTACACTGGGGAAATTAGAAATGGAGAACATCGTCTATATTTTAATTACTTGAAATTTCATCTCTATAGCATGAACAGTAGGGTTTTCATTAAGGATTATTTTGAAAACATTCTTATTCTTAATTTATCAAAGACCTTTTTGTTACCTGGTGGCACATGCTCTCTTAAGTGACAGGTAAGAATGTTATAGTAAAACTCATGAATTCTCTCTATACGCTGCTCTACATTTAATAAACAAGTTACTCTTTAAATGGTAGAGGAGTTAATTCACTTATGCAAAACATGGTATTTTGATTTTATACGGCACAACCGTAAAAAATATAAAACTTTAAACAAGCCATTAGTCACATGGATTAAAGCATGAGCAAGTTCCAATCTTTCTGCTTACCTCAGCTACAGAATTATTCCCTGATATTTAGGCATATTTTAAATGAAATAAGAGCCAAGAATTGCCTTTGCAGTTAAACCTGCCCTGTGCATTTTCTATTCTCCTTGGTACTTTTCTTCTAATAAATTTTTTTTCCATACACAGACCAGAAGTTATTGTAAGGCTTACTTTTCTTTGGGGCAACAGAGAAATCAGAAGTATTTCTCTTCAGAAAACTGATTTTAAGGAAGCATTATTCATTTATGCAAATTGCTGTCGCATGAGCTATCTCTAGCTTTTCCCACCATTTCGCAGGAAAAGTGAAATCAGCAAAACAGCAGGATAGGCTACATGACAGCCTATAAATGGCACTTCAAACTTAAAAGTGAAAAGGAGATGAAAGTGTTAAGCATTTTTCTGTCAGTTTTATAGGAAGGTTCCCCTTCATTACCACCACCTCGAACAAGCCACACCAGTGTGTTTGCTTCCAGGATCAGCCCATTAGGAGCAGTTATTTCCCATCAGCTAAGCAAATATCTGGCTGATTAGAAAGTAACCCATAGAGCAGAAACACATACGGGAAGGTGTCTGAAAGCATCAATTACAGGAACCATTATGATCATCCTACACTGGTAACATGTTTCTAGCTAGAGAAGGAGCTGGTCTGCCACGCTTCAGGTCTGGACAGACCACGCTAAATGTACTGCTTGTGTGGCTACTTTTCTTACAAACAAAGGAAGAAACTTTAGATGAAGATCACTCAATTACCTTTTTTTTTTTTAAAACACTTCCATTCCTTTTAGAAGGTATTAAATGCATAAATATCTCCTGTCCACCTGTTTTTTTTGTTTTTTCTTTTTACATGCATTGGATATTTCAACTTCTGAAAATAGTCTTGACAACATACTGAAATAGACAAGCAGCATACATTTGTTTATCTCAGAACTTTCTTTCCTGTGCTGCTCCTATACAGAAGGTATCTGGGGAGATGACTAATTGTACAAGAACTAAAAGCTCTTACTGCCATGAACAAATAGCCTCTGGAGATGAAAGATGACAACCCCTGGGGTGCATGAACCCCATCTGCCATCAAGGCACTGAAGACAAATATTGCTTTAACGTGGATCTGCTTCTTGCATAGTATTGAACTCTCTAAATTTCCGGTAAGACCCAATTGTAAAACACCCCGAATGAACTTTCCCAGGTCAAAATACCCCTTCCCACCCTGATGGATTGCTCCCCTGCCCCAGCTGCTCCTACAGTGGAAGTACTCATACATCATCCCCAAATCCCAAGGGATCAAGAACTTGCTAACAGTTTTTTTGTTGTTTTTATTTAAGAATCAAAACAACATTCTGTAGAGTTTATCGGTTATCTTCAGGCGGATGATTTTAGTACTTCCTCTTATATCTTGGAAGACAAAACAAGAACCTCTTACCCGACATCGCAGTGAGGTCAGCACTACGGCTGAACAGTTCTGTAATTCCAAGACCTCTCAAGACATCTTTCAGATCAATTTCCTGTTCAACTGTGAACCTGGAGAACGTAACAGAAAATTGCAAAAATCAGAATGGAAGCAGTACCTAAATTAAAGATTAAAATTTCTAGCTAATGACAATTAAAGTACTATGGTAAATAATGTAAAGCAGGAGATTCAGCACTAGTTGCATAGCAGTGACACTTTGTATAAAAATGCTTACAAATAAGTTAGTTTACATTCACAGCTGAAATATTTTCTAATGCAGAAGCAGTTAAAAACATGCTGATGGTACATACAGTCCCTGACCATAAAACCTCAGAACAAAATTATGCAGCAGCTAAATGCAAAATGCTCGTGTCTTACACAACAGGTTTACTGTAAGAGCTGAATTTAATTGTAGACATACTAGAATGGAATAAATAAGACAAGGGACTGTAAAAACTTCATAGGCAGCTGTTGGCAAAGAAAGAATATGAAAGGATGCTCCGTTTTTATTTAGACAGATTAAGCAAAGACCAACAACTATGAACACTAATAGAACACTATGAACACAAAAGCTTTGCTGACTTTGCTTCTAACTACTGCTGTAGCAAAGTTCTAATTGGCTTTTGAATATGAATACAAAACAAAAATAATTGCTAGTGCAAATGCACTTGTGACGATCACCTGCCAAGACTTTGGGGACTTCGGGGTTAGCTTGCAAACCCGTGCTCTAGGTTACATTACTATTCTGGCAGGCAGCACAAATTGAGATTTATCCTGAGGGCACGATTTTGACCAAGAGCTTGTTCCATTTGCAAAGACTTTTCAAACATTCTGAAAACTTATGCCTGGTATTCATAAAATGAACAAACTCAAGTTTTGTATATGGCAGAAACAGACTGGGCAGCTACGGAAACAATGAAAGATGCCAAAATACAATGGCAGCCCTGCCCAGAAGGTGCCAGAAGAGACACAAGAGACAAATTGAGCAGAGTTGTGAGTTCTTTGTAGACTAACAGCATTACAGATTTAAATTATGTTGACAATGACTGGTTATAGCAAGTGTACAGCAAAATATATAGTACATACAGTATTGTTAGTTTCTCCAGCAAACCTTTTAGTCACAAACAACTTTGCAATTACACTGCAGTCTTTAGTGAAGGGTCTTGTCTGTGCTAGATCCAAAGAAAATAAAATATCCTTCTGTGCAATTTCTTATAATATTTTTTTTTCCAGGACTAAGCTTCCTCAATTACATGTAGGAACATGTTCTTTCCAGGAGAAAGTATAACCCAGAAATCTGAGCAGCGAACAGCAGATGAAAAGCTGGGATGAGTGATACCTCTGCATGTACAAGCCTCGGCAGCTTGAAAAAGAATAACCTGGACATCAAAAGATGACTCGGTAAGAGTCAAGTGGATCTTCCTCCCTTACACCAAGTGCATTCATAATGATCCGCGATAGAATAAATGTTAATCATTACCCAGAGAAGAACTTTATGCAAGTTAAAATAAGATCTGGATGGAGCTCAGGACTAACAAATCACTGATGGCATCGCATGTGGTCATGTAACCTGTCCAGATGAATTCCAGTCTGTGCCTGGAATAAAACAGGAGAACTGATACTTGTGGTTTTATTGTTTTGGCAGTTCTCAAAAGAATCAGAGACCAAAAGACTTACGTCCTAGAGGAAGCTTCTCAGGTGTTCTGGCATGGAATGCATCAGCACAGCAGCATTTTTAAAGGTAAATAAAAATAGAAGGCTTTTCTTAACAAATGATTGCCCAGGATTGTGACAATTAGGAAGTCTCACGTGGTCAGAAAAGCAATCTAAATGAGCCACCACTCAAAAATAGTATCTCCCCTATTTCCTCACACATACTAAAGCACGTTACAGATAAGCTCTAATAATATTTAGATTTCCATGTATTTCTTATAGCCAGTGATGTCAGTTTTTGTTTAGAATATCTACAACCTAACCCACAGAAGAGACAGCCGGTCTCGTTTCCAAAGCCAGGTATTTGCTGTATGGCCAGACTTTGGTAATGCTGAACTACACGGTACTAGCCCCAGCCCACAGTTATCTGCAGTATCTGTTCCCTGTAACTAAACAGATGGCCTTTTCCCTACAATCTTTTAGGTGTTTCTGATGCTGAAAATAGCATGAAAAGTGGATTTCAGTACTTTAGTATCAGAAGTCAAGTTGCAACTGGGAACATTAAAGACTGAACAGAAGTAAGAAAGCACAGACACCGAAGGGAAAACGAGAAACGTTTTCACCATAGGGCTAGAAACGAAATAGAAAGACTGGTCTATTGAGTCAAAAGGAGAGCTTTCATAGCTAAGCAGTTCCGGAAGGTTCACCAACACACACGTACATGGCTACAAGCTCCCACAGGCAGCCTTAGGAAGCACTCAGCAGAAATAGCAGCAAGGGATAGTGACTGCCCATTAGCTATTAGTCGAGACAACGAGAAGTGAAGATGGGAATTCAGCTCCCCACCCCAATGTTCCTTTGTGAAGTCTTTCCTATACGTAAAATGCAGTCCAAAAAGCTGATCAAAAATGTTTTCCTTCATTTCCACTGTCTTTGGGTCGCTCCCACACGAAATGAAGGACAGAAGGATGCTTTGGAAGTAGTATTAGATTGAGAAACTAAAGGAGCTCTCTGGAGAGTTGAGCAAAGAAAGATAATATTTTCATGTTTTTCAAATTTAAAACTTACATCAGCATTAGATTCAAATTACATATTTATGTCATTGACAGTCTCCTTTGTTGTGTACCTGAAGCTCTAGGTTTTATATAAAGCACTAACCGTTTCAGGCTTTCTTCTAGTTTATAGACTTTCAAGACAGAAAAAGGACAGCTTCATCTTGTACGAGGCTGTGCAACCCTTCTGAAATGCTGATTTTACTGAAGTCCTTAGGTGTTCAGGATCATGTGGGACTGAGCACACTTTCTAGTTACACAGCAGAAGTGAACTACAGCCTAACGCAATTCATCCCACAGGCTAGAATTTCAAAAATTACTATAAATTCTGAGTGAGAAAAAGCAAGAAATTCCAGGTTCTCAGTTTTGTTCTAATACATTGCAGTCTGCAGAACAAGAAGCAGAGGAATAGCTCCATTTCAAGAAATCAACCATTTCTTGCTTGGAAAAGTGGCCCTCAGGATCTGAATCACTATTTCAGCCTAGTAAGCGGCTTTTAATACCAAGCTGCTAGCTGACATCAATTCCAACTTTTCAGCTGGAATTTCAGCAAGGCTGTCCTGAGGTGCTAGAACGAGCTTGCATAATTTAATAGACTGAAATCAAACAACAATAATCCTGCCACGCTGCTGTTCTAACCAAGCAGAGCAAGGCAGGTTATGGCTCTTTCTCAGGCAAAGTCCTGCTGTCCAGGGCTAAACATGGGCTGCAGACGTTGGCTAAGTGTGTATTTATTTCAGCAGTGCAGTTCTACACCTCCTGTGATTGCATCCCAAGAACAATAAGAATGGCCTCATAAGAAGGGGACTCAAGACAGCATGTTAAAAGGGGATAATGCCTGGGTTTTTTGATAGAAAGAGAAAAAAAATCACACAAAGAAACTTATTTCAACACCATCTCAGGCATTTTTAAGATGCTTTCAATGAACACAAAAGCAGGAAGGTCATTGTAGAAAGCCAAGCGTGCTGGGACAGTCTTTAAGAGGCGATCTGCAGACTGGGGTACTGTCACCAGGTAGCAGTTCCTCCTGTGTTCTTCAGATAAATTGTTAGTTTTGTAAATTAGATTCATGGTCTGTTTCACTTCTATGCAAAAAACGGATTAAATTGTTGATCACTTTAGTCTGGGTCAGGCTGGAAACAATGATTTGAAAATGAAAATGAGAAAGTATAATTTAACAATTCTGTACAAATCTCTCGTTTGCTATTAAGAGGCGTAATATGCAATTTCATTTGCACACAGATAATGCAGACAGAAACTGGGAAGTTGTGATTAACTTCTGCTTTGGCTAGTTGTTCAGGCCCTATTACAAGTGTATAAGTTTAAAAAATGTTCACTTTATAATTGGATAGCATCTTCCAGGATATAAAAATTTAATTTTATTCCACTGCTGCTTTCAGTTTCTCAGTGGACAGAGCCTGCAGGCCACATTTCATAACACGCCTTCCTGAGTCAGAGCATAAAATATTTATGAAGTTTTTATTTAGAGCATTGATAAAAATCCTGCAGATACCCTCCAAACCCCTAATGGAAATCCAACACCTTGGGAACACGCAATCAATCTTTAATTTTTATAAGGAAATTGCAGTATTACCGCATGGCGTTTCAAGCTCACGAGAGCTATCTCGTAATCAGAAAATACTGAAGGTAATCAGCACCTGGTTGTACCTGTTTTACCTCTGTATAGCCTCAGTTTGAAAACATTTACCAAGTTCTTTGAGGTTCTTAAATGAGTGGCAGGCATGAAAACTAGCCTGAGGAAAGAATTGTTGGGCACAGAATAAATAAGGAAGTTATATGACCACACAAAACCTCAACCTCCAACTCATGTCTGAGATCCTGGCTGCAGAGAATCCTGGAGTCTCTGCTCACAGCTCCTGGGAAATGAAACTCCAGGTGAAAAACAACCACAAAATGCCAAGACTGTGCATTAGGCTCAGCCTGTACAAAATCTGTGGTGCAACTCTGCTGCTGTGCCTTCTTCAAATGAAACATTACTAAAAAAGGAGCACTTACTGCAGGACAAAGATACAGAGCCCCAAAATGCTGCTGTTCCCTCACTGTGATTCCAATCATAATGGCTTTAAAGGGAAGCAGAATTCTATCTTGAGCTGGATTCAGGGCATGCCAACAGCACCAGTCCATCTCAACCTAATTTATCCTGGCTGCCCTTGGTTTATGGTGCTCAGCTGCAGAGAGCTCCTTGAGAATGGTTTTTACTATGGAAAGGAAGTTGATAAAAAGCACGGATTCTTGCCCTGCTCTTTACTCGTCAAATATGACCAACCCAAATCTCCAAATCACAGGAAAACAATAACTATTTTAGTGATTAAAAGAATTCACTGTATTTTTCTTCTGCCGTGTACTGTTTTGCGTAGCACCACAGAAAGCTGAGTATGTAGGGGTGATCCACACCAAGCTTGTGCCACACTGTTATATCAACACTTCAATTAAATCATTATGAATCACTTGAAGAGTATTATGAACCAACTACACAGTTAGTAGTAAACAAGTATAAGGTAAGCATGGAAAAACAATTAGAGGCAGATGAAGCAATTCTAGGAAAGAGAACTAAGTGGTATATGTGAGTAAATACACCACTGAACACATAACTTATGTCTACAAATAAACATATTTTACTGCTCTAAAGAAAAAGAAATCAACCCTTATAAATAAAAAAGAGGCAAAAAAAGACTGACTGGAATTACCTCTCAACATTCAGCCGTTTGTGTCTACATAGACACACCAGTAGAACTTTGAAAATTAGCAGCAAACAGTAATCTAATTAGTACCCAAATGAAACATTTTAGCTTTTGTTAATAGAGGCTAGCAATATTTCTATGGCTCCCGCCTAAATGGAATGGTTAACATAATGAGCTCTGCAATAAAAAGGGAGCCATCATTCAGAGCGAATATATTTCTGATGAAGTAATCCTTTCAGGAGCTTACACCTGGAAGGGACACAAATGCAGCGTTCACTTGTTGCTCAAACTACCACCACTCTACCCTGAATGCCCTCAAGGCTTTCTTGTCACAGCAACCTTCATTCGGGTGCTACATAACTACAGACTTGATCAAGATGTTCAGGTTTTACCTCCTCTGCTGCTCCAACCGAAATGAATGCAGTCTTTCCCCTTTATTGACATGGGAGCATATTCTCACCTTGGTAAATATACTTCCACTTTTTGCTTTTTCACTGAGTTAGCCCATTCGTTAATCAACGAGGCTTTGATGAGGGGTTCCAGTGTGACCAGCGGAACTTCTTGTCTGGAAAGAACGATCATCATACTAATTTCATCTCCTTCGTATGGTATTTCCAGAACTTGATAGATACCACCTGCTTCATTGGAGCCATCACTGAATTCTCCTACAAGAGAATACACCAAAAAATGCTATCAGTAGTATTTCCTTCTGTCTTCACCAGAGAGAATGGAAAAATAAAAGGTTAATACTAGGCAATGTTTACCAAGTACTGGAGCTAAAGATGACCCACAAATTCTATATAAAATTTATAATGGTTTCTCCATCATAGGATTTGAGCCTGATTTCCGCTTTCATAAAGAAGGTAAGCTTAGGCAATCACAGTTTGTAGGTAATCATACCTCTGAACTTATTTATCTTCCATCGTTTGAACAGAGAACTCTAACGGTTGTTAAAGCTGCCAAGAGTTCCATGGAAACAGGTAGAGTTTTGTTTTTTTTTTTTTATTCAGAAGAGAATTTATTAATGAGTGAAATACTGCCCATGCTAGACACTGTAGAACCCATCTGGAGCTCAAGCTTAAGCTAAAAACAATCATTAGCTCTGCTATTCAGAGAACTCATATTTCACCTAAGGATGTTAGAGCATTAATGAACAAGCATTCTTCTTAAACTTTATGTTTATTAGACTTTATATTTATTTAGAATAGTTCAGCTGGAAGATACCTACAAAGATCTTCAAGTCTAACTACCTGACCATCACTTTAGGGCTAACCCGAAGTTGAAGCATTTTAATAAGGACATTATACAAATGACTCATCAACACACTGACAGGCTTTGGGCAGCAACCTCTGCTCTAGGAAGCCTGTTCCAGTGTTTGACCACCCTCACAGTCAAGAATTTTTTCCTAATGTCCAGTCTATTCATTTTAGTATTTAACACAGCACAAGAATATTTTAGCAAGAAGCAGGAATAGCTCCACAGTTGTAAAGAGTTTAGAGATAATGGATAAACATTCTGAAATTCCCCACGTGGCACCAAACATATCTAAAAAGTAATAAAAGATGTCATTATATATGTTGCTATCCAGTATAATACAAAAGCACACACATTAAGAAAGCATCAAATAAGCATCCCTTCACTGGGCAAACACCACATTTAAAATTCTAGGTGGATGAACAGTCAACAATACAAATAGGTATTACTGCAACAAAGCTATTAGGGGAAGACTTATTGGATTTAAATTGCTAAATCTCCAACTCACCATAGTAAAATTCTCCCTGCTGGTACATCATTGGAATCTGCACTTCGCTTTCATCATCTTTAGTAAAAGAAAAAGTTCTTGTATTTTCAGGTCTGAATTGTGATTTCCAATTGCCTTTAAAGTAGATTGCATTGATGAGAGCCAAATGAGTTAGAGCACCAAAATCTCTTGATGACACAAAATCTTTGATCATATCTAAGAAGAAAAACAACTGTCACTCTGCATGTCAAATTGAGCATTAAATCAAAACTTAAGACAGCTTGAAAAAAAGCAAGAAAATAAAGAGCTTTGCTAACATGTAATTTCCAATTCAGATGTTCCATTAAATCTCAAATTAAATTGTCAGTGTTTTGTAAACCTAAAATCACAGTGTAGGTGCATAAATCTTTCATTTGGTACATGTTATTCAACTGTTTCTTTATCACTACTTAAATATAACCCCACAATGAAATCAAGCAGAAAAGGGATCAAAAATATTTACACAGGTGCTATAATACAGTTCAGCATTATGCTCTTAAGGTCTGCTCATCTACAAACTTGGGTTCCAATCCAAAGAAGCACTTAAAATGGGTGCTTCAAGTGCATAAGCATACCTATTGGAACTTCACCCGGGCCAATTCTGAAGTGCTCAGTTTCTAATCAAGTAACGTCCCACTGATTAGTAAGGACTAATCATACAAAAAAGTGCTCAGCATTTGTCCCACTGACCCTAGCTCTTGAAAAAGCACAAGACATCCAGCATCTGCTCTGTGCAAGGGAGTGTATCAGCTCAGAACAGCAGCTGCTTTGCTCCTACTCCTAAATAAGCAATTTACACGAGAATAGTCTCACCTGCCTTAACTCACCTTAAATAGCTTGCTTTTCAGCAAAACAATTTCGAGTTTGTTAAATTTGGTGCACTGACCAACCACCTTTGTCACTCTTCTTGAAGAACTACAGCCTACTTCAGATGGCTTTCTTACTCGTTCCTATTTTTAACTGACATTGCAGTGTAAGGTGTTAAAATAAACACATTCCTCAGACTGATTATTACTTCTTAATCCATGGTTTAAAACAAATTAATTCTGCTTTCTGGAGCATATGACACCTATCAACTGGAGTAAAATTTGTGTACCACAGGGCAGTATTTGTTTTGGTTCACTGTTCATACTGCATTTTACCTAGAACATTCTTAAAAATGAGATATGACCCATACTTTCATACTTTATGGTTGGAAAAAAGAAAAAAATAAGGAATATACTTCACGTTTTGCCTGTTTTATTTGGTACATCATTTCCTCTTGTGTTTTTCAGCCCCATCTTGTTAGTACACAAACATATGTTAATTTTTCAGGCCAGAGAAACCTTCGTTTATGTTTTCTGCTCTGAGCCTCCCATCATGCTAAACATGCTGGAGCTGGAAACCTGACTGTCTTATACTCCTTACCTAATGAGAAAATGAGCCTTCTGTCAGAGCTGGCAGACAGGAGAGAATAAAATGTAGTGCTCAGAGATTAGGCTGAGGGACTGTTACTATCGCAACCTAATGCTGCGAAACCTATAGCTGCCTTTGTTAGCTCGACAGTTCCTTGCAGGATGATGGTTATGAGCTTGGTCAGCAGATGTGGCAGCTATTAAGCATGAGACCTGGGTGCTCTTATAAGAGTCTTACTTTTCCCTCAGACACCATGCTTCTCTGAAAACACTGGGCAAGCTGCTGCATTACTTATATTCCCTCTATTTCTGCAGCTTAAGATAAAGGGCAGAATTTATTATAAATATAATAGGCTCCATTTTCCCTTGGAAAAACTAGATCATTTTAAAAATGGTCTAGAAGCATTATACGAGGTGTTTTCCCACTTTGGTACTGTAAATTTCCATACAGCATTATGGATTCTTAAATGCTTGTACAATATGATGGTGTTATGTTCCTTAAAGGAGGCTCCAATACCTTCAGTTTCACAATGGTACAACTGATGTTAGAACTGAATTTCTGTTGAATCGCTCAAAATATCATCCATCCCTCAGAGGGCACCAGATGAACTGCAAAGAGATTATGCTTTGATCCCTAGAAGAAGGCACTATATTCACCCCCATACCTTGGCTGCACATGCATTCAGAAAGTGTCACATCACTGGGATGCCACATGTGAACAACCATCACACCAAGCAGATCTAACAGGTACATTTACATCAGTCATTTTATACTTACTTCTTTCCCCTGCTACACGTTTTTGTTGTAAAACTCTGATGACAATATTCCTACAATCAAATACCCTTTCAACATGCTATCTAGTTCCCTCACATGGGAAAGATTAAATTACAGGGTCTGATTTTGTGCTTATTAAAATTATCTTTAGCAGTCATTAGTATTCAATTTCTCTGTACCTTGTACCTATGAGTTTCTCAGCATTTGTGATCCTCCCACACATCCAAAGCATAGGTCAATAACCCCTCTGTAGAGGTGTTTTCTGCATTTAGCAATAGTACCTATCTACTTTTTATACCTTAATACCAAAATCAGTATTAAAATGACTACCATTAAAACATTCTCCTTCAGTAAATATTACAGATGATCCCTGCACAGGGAAAAATATAAACGCACAAAGAGCTGATACTAGTATTTTTTTTTAATGGGAGGAGATATCTTGACTTTTATCTGTTTTGTTTAAGACTAAAGTAACAATTCAACAATGTTGTGTAACTCTGGAAACACAACAAATGCTCACTGCAGGAAGTATATAAAAATCACGTGGACTTACTATTTGTGTGATTCTCCACCCACTTATTGATGTGGGTAGCTACAGCTGCACTCTGGCTGAAATCTATATTCTCTACTTCAGCTTTAAAGTATTTTTTCACCAACTGCAAAAATTTGTCACTGACGTGAAATCCATTCTGCACATAAAGAGAGTTAGCAATATTCAGAACATAATGACTTTCTTCACTAGTTGCCATATCAGAAAGGTCCTTCAAAAAGGTAAACTCATCACCTGAGGAAAGAAAAACAAGTTCAGTGAGAATATTTTAGAAAAAGTTATTCCATGTTTTTCTGCTGGAAATTCAAAGTCATTTTATGAAAAGATTCTTTTTTTAAAGAATTGTTTCTAAATCCAGTAGCGATCAGCACATGTAGCCTCATTGACTGAAACCTGAACACACCTTCAGTTCTGAAAAAACAATCTGCAAGGCAGAACACGTTTAGAGCTTATTCTTTCTACTTCCTATAATTAGCAATATTAACAATCTATTTGAACTCCATTACAGACAAAGCTACCGAAAGCAATCCTTTCAACACCAGGAGTAACTTAAAATTATTCTTATGAGTCATACTGCTGTGCTTTACCACCACAAAGCCAACAGAATTTTCATTATTTCCTAAAAACTGTTCAGGAGCTTGGTAGGGAAAATTAAGTTCTGATGCTAAGGGACCCCCACAAGGTTCCTTCAACAAAGATCAGGTTTAGAATTTCCCAGGGTACTACATGGATTAAAAAAAAACATAAGCCATTTAACTGCTCCTGCGGCCAAAAGCCAACAGGACTCAAAAACGTGGTCTGCTTCAAAACATAAGGCTTTTAGTGTTGCGTTGCCTACTTGAAGCTGAAAATTCTAGCTTAAAATTTGAATTCAATTATATGTTCCAATCTCAAATTGTTGGAGTACTTTCCCTGAATAGCACTGATGCAAGAATGGTGAATGGTCTGGCTCAGATCTGTTGCATAACTCCCTCAGTTACAGCTAGGGGACAGTTTAATCAACATTTAGAGAAACTGCAGAACTAAATATTCACCATAACTTCCACAGAAAGACATAATCTGCAGAGAGGTATGGTGCAAGAAAATTTGCCAAATAATTCCTTTCTGAACTGTATTCAGAATTCCTTCCCCAATATCCGTTTGCTGAGAATTTAAAATTCCAACAAGTTTGAGGAATGAGACATTTCATTCAGGTTTTAAACCAGTCATTCCAACATCAAAATTCATAGAAACCACTTCTTCAGAACAACTTTTTCCTCCTTTGCTCATCTTCTCCATTTGCAGTCATAACAGAGTGGTTTGCATTGAATATGCTTGCACTTCACAGCACTACATCCAGATGCATGACTGCTTATCCCATACTACAAACAGGATGGCACGGTAGCATTGTTCTCTGCAAAAAGTGCATCTTGTGTATCAGGAAGGCTGCAGGGAACATGTGGAGTATCATGCTGAAACAACCAAAATGCTTCTATTTCCTAAATTAGCCTGCAAGCCTATATGATGTATTATGCAGTGCAAACAGAACATTAAAGACCTAGAATATATGGTAAAATCTACGTGTTCTACCTATAAGAACCAAGCCAGTTTTGTCAAAGTAAGACGTAATGCCTTCAGTCAAACTACCAACATTTTCATACTTTCTTCTAAACTATATTGCCTAAAACGACTGCCTTCCTTTTCAGGTTTCATTGTAAGCCCTAAAAAAGATACTTCCAAAAGTCTTTTCACAACTGTAGAGGCAAAAGCATCCTTATTTTGCAGAAAGGAACAAAGATAATAGCTAACTGCAGTCACCTAAAATTCAGGTGCCCAAGTCAAGATTGTAAATTGGCATCTCTTGACTTGGAATCCACTCAAGCATGCCTCAGCAGACTCAGGCCAAACAAGATGTCAATAAGTCTACTTATTAAGAATCTATGAACATCATTGGGTCATTTTCATGGTTGTTCAAGCATTTTCAAGCATTGCTATCTGTTTCTTTAAGACAAAAAGCCCCTTGTAAAACATGATTGAAAGGTCTTACCATTTTTTAAGCTGTCAAAACCCAATGAATGACGAATTTCTTTCAAAGTGGTTCCATGGGCTCCAAGCTCTACCATTCCCATGGCTATTGCAATGCTCAGAGGAGAGAAAAGAATATTCTCATCTTCTCTTGCAGCTCGCAGCTGATTGTAAACATTCACAGAAAGCTCAGCAATAGTTTCATCAGGAAAATTTGTCTTGAAGGCTTTACTTTGCAAAACAAGCAAAGACAACAGTCCAAGGAAATACATGTTGTAAGATGTTAAGATCTGCAAGATAAAATATAGAGGAAATAAGTTAATCTTATAAATAATAGTACATAACAGTCAGAAAATACAACAGTATTCTCAGTTTTAAAGCTGTGTGGAAAAAATCTAGTTATGGAGTTAAATGTAGACGTCAGTTATTTGGAGGAGATGCTGATAGATATACCCTTTGAACGGAAGTAATCATTTATTCTCCAAATAGCCTATTTCATTATGTGGCCTCATGCAACTTCTACAGAAAAAGACATCAAAGCACAGCAACGCCTCTCCTACTTTTCCCTTTAAAGCAGGATATTGTTAAGCAATCCTGATTTGGCATCGGTGTATATTTCTGCACTTTGTCCAGCAATGAGACTTACAAACACATTTCTTTCATTTGACCTTCCAGTAAGATGCAACTTATTCATCTAAGCTGCTCTAAGCCTGGAACTGGTAGAACTGCTTCAGGCACTGCAGGAGAGCTCGCTGACACTGGTGACAAAGGGAGCGTACCCTGACGCTGCTTGGTTGCAAAACCCATGGCAAGCAGCCAAAAAGCCTGTTAGTAAATAAAGGAGAGTTGGCTAGTCAAGCCAGCTAAGAGAGAAGCCCTGCTCAGAGACCTGCAGAGGAGAGCTGAAGTTACTGTGTGTAACAGGAAAGTGAGCTGGAGAAAAGGTTGCTACTAAAGCCTTTGACTGATCTACCTCCACCCAGGCCTTCTGAAAAAGCTTCAGGAAACAACAGCACTCACCCCAGCCCGGTTTGGCTCGTCACACAGCCGGTGACACCGCCAGAACTCTACCTCACGGGGCACTGCACATCTACCTCCGGCCTTCCATTTTCCTTTCAGCTTCCCACTGCCGTGGCACTGAACCCACCGCTGCCCGGGGCAGCCACAGCAGCCGACACCACCTGCGTTTCAGTTACAAAGCTTGGACACTTAGGGCATCTCTACCACAATGGAGCAGACAGCTCTGGTCCAGAAGAAGCATTTACATGTTACCCTGTAAATATGGGACAAATTCAGGTGAATGTTGCTGTTCTGCTGAGTGAAGTCCACACGCGGCCAGCCCAAAGGCCTCTGCCTCGTTCTTCCCAGCTCTCCCGGCTCCGCAGTTACCAGAGTTTCTGTGCACCTCACACGGAGACGCTTGGTAAGCTTTCTACAACATTTATATAGCTCATCTCGTCTTCAGAGGACTGTGTAGCATTAGATAATTAACTTGCATAACACTGAACGATACATAATTTAAGCGTTATTCTTCACATTTTATAGCTGAGAAAATACAAGAAGCAACAGGGTACACGTACGCACCTTGGCAGCAACCCATGCGGCCACTGTTTAAGATTCTTCCTGTCCCTCACCATGGCTCAGCCTTTTGTTTATTTTTTTTTCAGTGAGAAAATGAAACAGATGAACTAGTGCAGCAGACGTGCTGCAGGGGAAAAGGGCAGGATCCCAGCGAGACACGAGCCAGAGGCCTGTTCCTCCCTCTCCCCGCCTCCCTTCTGATGACTGCGTACGTATTTCTATGAAACACGCTCCATTTCTCAATTCCTAATGAGCCTGCCCCTGTGCTGGCTTCACTTCATCTCTGGGCTACCGGATGAATCTTTCTGATTCTTCGCAAGACATCAAGAACCTCCACCAAAGGCTCCTAATCTCCTCAAGAATGGCACCGAACAAGTCACAGGCCCACAGCTGCAGCACCATATTGTGCTTATTTCTTGACAACTTTATTTCAGCACACGTATAAAACTCACATTTCACTGCCTCCCAAGGGAAAGGGCTTCAGACTGAGGCACAACCACCATTTACCTCAAACACTTTGAAAAACTGTGGTCCAAAACAGTATGAATAAACTTCCCTAACAGTTTTTTAATAACACTTTAATAGCAGTGGTTTTTAACTATCTATTTATTAGTTACTGACAAGGATATTAAGATTTGTTACAGTAGACAACTTGATTTGTGTTTTTTTTGGGGGGGGGGGGGGGGGGGGGGGGGTGTATTTTCTCATCCTAAAAGCCCTACCAGGTAACATGCACATGAACTTGTGTGCCAAAAACACTCCAAAAACAGTGAGGCAGCAGCTTATCTTTTATGCTGATGATGAACACAGAGCATCACTGTGACTTTCAAATTGGTCTGTAAAATTGGGGAATCTCACATCATAATTTAAGCAAACTTGTGTTGTGCTGCTCAGTGGCGTTGTAATTACACAGACAGCTACGGGTTCCCCCTCCCACCCTATATATGAAGACCATAGCATTGAACTGTCCAAGCTCAGACACCTGACAAGGTTACGAGAGACCTAAGATAATTTTCAGTTTTAAAAAAGGTTTCCCCAGCCTTTCAGTTGCAGAGGCAGCTACTCAGCACTCCACCACTGATCCCTGCCACATATGCTATTGCTAGGCAGGCTTAGATGACTGCAGCAGGCAGGCACAGGATACGCTCAGGTCCTTTGGTGGCAGCGCTCTCAGGCTATTTACGAGGCAAAGGGCTTTCTCAGTGCACACGTACAAAATAAGGGAAGGTGTTTTAAAGCAAACTAAAGATCTGTGGGAGATGTCAGTGGGGAAAGGCTGTAGAACAACCCTTGTGCCAGCCAAAGCAAAAAATGATTATCTGTAAGTTTTGTTCTCAGTCTAATCCAAGACATTTGGGGTAAATCTTCAGCTCAACGCTGTCCTGCTGGTACACATGTACACTGTTTTACTGACAACTGGGAACCTCTCTTAATTATTATTCTAGTCATAAGTTACTGCTTCTCTGCTTCCACCTTACTTTAGGCTATATTACACTTGGTTTTATGCTTTCGCATGCCTCTTTATGCAGGTCTTGATCCAACAAACAGCTGGGCACTTACAGTGCAGCATGTTCTTAGCATCTTTCTTCAGTAAGAGGAGGGCACTCTTGTTCCCACAGCAGTATGGAATTACAGAGCATTTTAAGATTGCCTGTACCCTGCTCACAAGCATACTTTAAGCAAAGGAAACGAAGCTGAACATTGTGCAACGTATGGCTGGGATGTTAAACAGTTCTTGAGTATCAGAATTCTCAGGCAGCCTTTTCAGGCTGTTTATCAGCAGTGCAGTCTGTCGTAGTCTGTCCGTAACAATGAAATCAGTTAAATACTGCATCAGCTAAAGAGGAGATGAAGTCTACATTGCACAGTTTAAAAAATTCAAAGCCATCTGGTTAAAAAGTTACTGCATACATTTTGCATTTATTAGCTACCTATATGATTAAAGTTGTTAAAGTTGCTTTCATCCCTTAAGCACACAAACATTAAGACCAAAGATGCAGATTTCTCATCTAGGGTCCACTGACAGATGCTAAAATAAAGCAGAACTTAAATCAACTGATACATGAATACCACTCTCTCCTACTGCCAGGTGATCAAAGAACCAGCCCAAACTCTTCTTGCAGTAGCCTCTTCTTGAAACAACTGTGTATCAAATCATCTGCTCCTATAGAGGTTTGTCAGAACATTAGTTTTGTTCTTGGTTGTAACAGTTCTCAGTAAAAAGGCAGTAACAAATCTAACGAAACATTAAACAATGCAGTATTGCCTCAGAAAACTGAGAGATGCCCGCAGCTCCATATAAAACATTATTGCACAGTTGTAGAGATGTTATTTGATGACTTGTACCTCCTGGTGTTTGCTCTGAGTACAGAGACATGCCTGTTTCACCCAGGGGCTTCTTTAGGTTTCGGACACTGCTCTGTGGAGGTTTTAAGAGTTCCTTGGACCCATCTTAATGAAAGACACTCCTCTTTCTGATTTTTCTTGTTTATTAATTCTCACACTACCTAAAATAATCAGAAAGAGCTTCCAGCTATATGCCATTCAGTAGGTGTTTGCATTGAAACCTAGTTTCGTTCCCCAAAAGCTTGTGTAAAGGTTTCATCGCTCCTGGAATTCAGTTTGCCACATTCCCACAACAGATCACAGCCAGCTCAGTGGAAGGGCAGCGCTTCTGTTCTTTGTCCTTTAGCCAGCACAGATGTACTCCTGTACATGGGCAGAAGGGAAACCAATTTTATAACATTTGAAGAAAAATATGCATAGGCTAGAATACAGGGCTGATTAACTATAGCTCTTGCCTTCCTCCAAGCATAAGGCTGGAATGACTAAGAGGAAGTAGAACAACATCGCCCCCTCACACCCACAAGCTGTGAACTATTCAGATCATTACATATGCTTTCAGAAAAATGCAAAAGGGGCAAGCATCCTCTGGAAGCCAGGATATTTTGAGACATCATACCGACAAACTCAAACTGAGTTCACAGAAATGAAGCACCGTGAATTTTGAGACAGCGAGAAGAATTGAACTCACAGTAGGAAGGTGCCAAAAATTCAATTAAGGGTCGAATTCTAGTACCTTGTGCATGCCAGACAGGTTGGAAAAAAAAGAAGGTTATCATTTGCTTGTCTTTTACACCTTCAGACTGTGGGTTTTATAAAGAAACTCCTTTACAGCTTTAGAAGCCTAGAGACTTTACAAAATAGAACTGTGATATATTGCCTTAGTTCCTCAGCACAGACCAAACTAAGATTAGTTGCCTTAAAGATTACTCTTGGCTACATGTAAGCTAAACACCAAAAGTGTGGGAAGCAGAAATGGGAAAAACTGCTGATTCCTTCTGAGCAGTGTGTAAAAGAAAAGCAAGTATGGTGACAGGACTGGCTGCATTCTTTCCTGTAAAGAAGGGCATCTGTAGGAACAGACAAGTCTGGCAGAACAGTTTTGTAAAGCAAGGATGCGTTTACTTAGGGAGCAAGCCCTGCTGGTTGGAGGACAGAAAACACCAGAGTTGCATCCAGGTTGGAGCTGGGTGCCACCTTCTGCCCCCCAAGGCCAACAGAACTGTATCATGGCTGTGACAAATTATGGGAAGGAGACACGTTGAGTGAAATTCAGCCTACTGCTTTGCCAGTTAGTGAACAGGACAATCAGAGAAACCTTCTTTATTCCTGCTGATCTCTTGTTAGCAATCATAACAAACAGTACCATGGAGAGAGGGCAGTGTAACTACAATTATCATTTAAGAACTCGCCACAACTCTCCCTCCAAAGAGACCGGAGGACACCAGTGGACCAGAGGAGATGCCCAGAGCTGCTCACATTTGGGAGGGCCATGCAGTGGCTGCCGCAGCTACCCTGAAGGATAAGCAGGAGGCACACAGCAGCACAGAGGCGCTCGGGAGGTTGGGCATGTCACTGTAATCAAGCATCTAAATACAAAGTCTACATCCTACCAACTGCTTTCCAATCTGTGTACACAATCCACTTGGGCATACTTGTACATGGAACTGAGAGGGAGCCTTCTTGAAGACCAGAGGAAAAATAGTATTGATTTTCAGAACACGAGACATGAAATTCATGAGGTATTATTGCTTAGAGCCAGGCAGGACGATATACCCAAGGAAACAGGGAATAACTAGGTGTCCAGAAGACATTAAGATACAGCTATCATGTACAGTGCAAGCAGTACATGATAATACTTACAGAGTACTTGCCATGACAGGGATTACCTTTAGCCAGCAAGCCAACCTCATATCAGGGCGCACATTTTTAAATTCCTGTCTCGCAAAACATGTTTACCTCAAAAAAACATTTATCCTTAGCTCATGTGAGCATATGACCTTGTCAAATGGAGATTCTACAGACAGATGTAGAATCATTAAGCTCGTTTGATTCCGTTTGTTTCAGAGATGTGCAATTACACTCATATTTCAATCTGCACAGACATTAGTAATAAAGTTATGGGATTTTATCACCATCTGTCAATTATGGAATCGCTGCCTTCTGGAACAGGAAACCTGGAGGTCAATTTCATTAGAAAGCAGCACAATAACAATATATCAAATACTGTGGTATTTAAACCACTAGCATACAGGAGCTAAAACTAGGAAATGTTTGGGCCATACTGGAATCTTGCTCTCCAACCCGCAGCTAGGCAAGCCCCCCAGGACTTGGTTTTAAGGCCCCATAATATCAGCAGCTTCTAGGAAACCTGAAAAGAAAACATACTGAAAACTTTCATATTGACAATTTCTACCATTAAATCCCAAATGTTTTTAAACTTTCATGGAGCTTGGCACTGACTCACTAACCTGCTGAGGCAATTATGCGAGCCAAAGTTGTCTTAATTGAGCTTCCTCAGGCATAATCCCTCAGCTCCAATTAAAAAATAGCAGAAGATGCTGAGAAGCTATGTCCAAAATACTTAAATTTGAATAGCCTAAAGCAAACATCTAAATCCAAGTCTAGACAATTAGGGTGGTCTTTTTTTTTTTTCTTCAAGGAACTACTGCTACAAGGCCTGCAATTTTAAGGACCTATATACAACCTCTATATTTGTTTTTCTTGTCTAGGAGGAAAACATTCAAGTTCTTTGGCAGAGCGTTTTTCTGTGACAGCTCCAATGTGTCCCACCAGGAATAAACTATAAATAAGAAAAAATACAAAAAAAGTCTCAAGAAGAAGAGCTGATGTATTAGTACAGAAGTGGGGGATCCCAAAGGTTCAGAATGGGGGGGTGCCTGCAAGCAGCCCTGCTGAGAAAGTCAAAACCAGAGTGGGGAAAGCTTCCAAAGCTGGAGACAAATACTACATCGATCTGCTTTCAACAGCCCAGAAGGGTCTACCTGTCAAGTCCCACAGAAACAGCTTAATCAGGCATAGATTTTTAATAGATATTCTATTTATTCTTCAGGGAGGGCTGTCAGTCCTGTACACCACTGAATGAGGCCACTCCCACGCATGCTGGTCTTGATGCAGTACGTTTTAAGATTTTGGGCATTTTCCAGCATTCGGAAGTGATATGGATGGATTTCTCACATGAACAGAGTAAGACAAACAGAAAGGTCTGTGTAAGTGCCAAGCTGCTTTACCTTGGATCCTGAGAAGCAAGCAGCTGGAGCCTCCTCTTAGGACTCATTTTGCTATGGAACAAGGATCAGTGCCTGACCTGGGAGGGGAAGCTGGGTCTTAAACTCAAGAACTGATTTTGACAAGCTCTACTTCTGGACTTTTTTTTTTTTTTTTTTAAAAGATCAATGTAATACTCCACTCATAACACAACCATCTAGGAAAGATCCCAAATGAAACAGTAACGTTATTTTTTCCTCCCTCAGATTTCCACTGGGTGGTTTAGGAAAGGAAGGAAGAGGAAGGGTATGGTCTGATTCTGCAGTAGTCATTTTCTATCGGCAGTAGAGATGGCACACTGAGTTATTTTAGATACCAAAACAGCTTCTTGCCTGCTCTTGCATGTACTGCAAATTCCCTTACTTACAATAAGTCACATTTCTGTTATTTTACTGTGAAATTCAGTTGATCAGCAAGCTCCCAGAAGCAAGCTCCCAACTATAATTTAATTAAAAGGGCAGTAGCTAAGTTTTACCATATGCAACTGCCAGATGCAATCACTGCAGTTCAAGTCTAAAGGCAATGTTACTGCATGTACTGGAGCGTAGTTTTATAAGTGATGAAAGCTGTCACTTATGTCACAGACACTGCTGTAATGCATTATGATATTACAGTTTCAGCAGAACCAAAAAATATTAATAATACATTTTGTGAATGCATTTACAGGCTGCAAGTTTGAAAATACAACGTTCCAAGTGCCATGCACCTTCTTGCAACTCTGTATGTATGCATAATGGGAGTTGAGATACCGCATTACACTGCGCACTGCATCTGGCATTACCAAGCTCTCAAAGCCAATATCAGATCTTCAAGAGTTGGAGGACAGAAGGGCACAGCTAATTAGGGATAAGCAGAACAGGGGCCCTTCGATATCCATAAAGTCATTGGAACGGTAAGTATCACACCAAAAGTACCTTAAAATTGTTTCTCTTTGGAGGAGACTTTCTGAATCCATTTCAGAAGCTTACCAACCGAGGAAAAGTTCATGAAATTCTTAAATGCATTTTAATAAAGAGCTATTGCCTTTAAATCACCTCAAAATAGCTAAATAGACAAGGCATATACTCATTGTGAGACCATTTCATAAGTTCAATGTATTGAAGCATTAACTTCTGCTTGGTTCGGCTTCCTTCAACTGGAATTCAGACGAAAAAAGATCAGGTTATGGATACAACAAAATCAAGAAAATGAAGAAAGTTAATTAAAACATATCAGGATTTCAGAAAAGTAGTCTATCACTTCATGAACTGAATGCAAGTGAGACATACAAAACAGCTTTCTAATCTACAAAACAATATTGGCTTCAGACTTGCAATCAGCATTGAGCTCCATTTAAATTTAGGTAATGTCACTATTGCAAAGATAGTTATTATTCACTTGTTACACCACTCAGATCAGAATTAATTTCTCATGGCACACAAATAAGACATACAGATTGCTTTAGAAAAATATAACAGCTAACCCTAGCCTTAAAGTAGATGTTACACCCAAATTAATTAAGTGGCAAATCATCATTGTAAAGATGATTTACAATGCACAGGTATCGCTTCTTCAACACTTCACCTCACGGTCCATTCCTAGGCACAAGACGACAGCAGCCACAGCCATGGCTGAGCTTCCAGCCAGCTGCAGTTCCTCCTGGAAGCAGCTGCACACACCAGACAGGCCCTCGGGACAGCCCTGGCCCTGACGGCCAGCAGCAGCAGGACATTAAATGCCAGCCCACCACAGCTCAGGAGCGCGCCACCGAGGCCAGGCCAGCAGCAGCCTGCTGGTAGAGCCCTGCTGGCAGAGGCTGCACGTGACCTCCGAAGGACTGCTTGGAAACCAGCTGGAAGAGCTGTTTTGGCAAGCGTGCTAGGCCTGACCACAGAGCCACCATTAATACAAAACCAAAATGAGAACAGTTGTAAAACTGGTCTCACAAAAAAACTAAGACAAAGACAAGAAAAAGAGTATGAAAGTGTTTGCTTCTGAACCAGCAGAACTGAATCAATGAGCAACATTTAACATAAACATTTAACACTAATACCGTGCAAGATTCCCCACTTCAAGTATTTCTTTAACATCAGAACATCTGTTACAAACTAAAGACTTCTAAAACCAGAATCATCTAGATGCAAAATTCAGGCAGCAGGAGGATGTTCCACCCCAGACTTCACACAACAGGAAACTCCCAACAAGGCTTTCTGATGTGAAGGATGCTGATCACTGAACTTCCCAAAGAGAAGAGAAATATGGAAGACCTGCAGAAAAATCAAACTTTCCTCCTACCCTAAGGCCAATTCCATTTCTTATCTCTTAAGCTTCAGCATCATTGCCATGTGCTAGTAGTTTTCATCTCTTTTCAAATATTTTCACTCTCCTGTCTTACCTCCATGATTTCTTCAACTTCAAACCTCCAAGTTTGTCCCCTTCTATTTGAGGGATAAATACAACACGGTATTTATCTGCAAACATGTAAAGAAGGAAAGTATCTGGAGCTTTGGAGTTCTCTGGACCATGGTTACAGAAACCAATACAGACAACTGTTCAACTTACAGTACCCGGACAAGAGGGAAGAACAACTTTCATGAGATAGCGGACAGAACCATGACTAAAATCCTCATGTTTTCTTCCACATCATTCAGTTCCTTCCTCCCTCTCACTTCTCTGCATCCATGAAGTTACCACCTTAGAAAAATGGAATAGTAACCTCATACTATTCAAACTGGGTGAACAGGCAAGGTATGAAGTCAAGAATCAAATTCATCAACGTGTTACTGGAATTGTTCAGAGGGTATTTGGAACAACAGCACTTTCAAGGGATAAACGGCAAAATGGGAAGCAGAATGAAAGCCATAGAGGAAAAAATCCCTACTTTCTGTGGAAGATTTCCATAGAGGAAAAATACCTGTGTAGGTATCTTGTCCCCAACAGATGATGTGCACCAAAGAAATACAAATTCTTCAGTTATAGGAAAAAAGTCTCATTTTACTTAGAAAGATACAAAGAAAATACTCACGTTTTTGTTCTAACAGTTTTGTTTATCCTGGCCTTTGAGACCTATAGCTGTCAATAAATCCCTTTTGGCTCACCATGGACAAAACAGCTCAGTTTAGAGTTCAGTATTCAAGCTGTGTCTGGAAGGTGGAATTTGGCCTTGAAGATCACTGTGCAAGCCTCATTGGTTTGTGTTTATGAGAACTGATGCTGCTCCAAGTATCCTCTCCATGATAAGCCACTTAAAGACCACACGCAGGGAGCTGAATTTGTTTTAATCTCCCTTACTCTCCCACACAGAAACTTGTATCATGTTAGATCTGAAAGTAAATGCTGAAGCAACTCATATGACCAAAAGCAAACATGAAACACTTGTGTTGTTCACTGGCTTGCACCTATACAGTCTCCCTGGGGCAGTATGAACATACGTGGGGCAGGTTTCACCCAAATTTATGTATTTAAGATTGTAAAAGTTTATAACTGGAGAGCTCCAATCCTTTACAAAAAGCAACCGACACATTGCCAACACCTATATTCAGTGAAGAGTCAGGGTTGAACCTCAGTCCCCCTCACCAAAAATATGACTACTTGTTTTCCAGTAAGTCTTAGGTGTTTCCTTTAAGATTTCCTATGGCAAGTTAATATTAATTCTGCCCTTTGATAGAATATAATACTAGCCCCTTATTTTGTATTATAGACTATGATTCATGCGCGTCTGGTATTTTACATTGGTGGGTAAGACACACACCCTTATGAAAAATTAGGTTAATCATCTTAATTAGCTTGGCTTTGAAAAATAAACAGGCTAACCTGAATTCTTGTGACTGTATATATGATTTCAATTTTCAAGCCCTCCGCAGGTTATTTGGTCAAGTCTAAATGAAGACATTAAACAGGTGAGGTGGACAGCTGTACCTCAGAGCAAGGGATTTTGACCCCACTGCATGCCACCTAATTCCATTAACACAAGAGATTTTAATTTTCAATCAATACATCTCAGCAGCAAACTCATTAGCCAACAATCAGCTAGAACACATTGCCTCATACAGACCTCCTGCAGTTAGTGCAGCTGTTGCAAAGCACTGCCCAAAGCGCACAGACTTTTTAGTTACTCACTGCAGAACAGTTATTCTGGTGGTTCCAAATACACCCCAAAGTGTAAATGGGCAAAAGCTCGCCTCTAATCATACAAAGAAGCTGTTAACCCTTGAAGAAACAGATCAACTGTACACCTTGTAGGTTCTACACTGCACCCACCTCCATCTCATCATCATATGAAGTCCATCACCTTGATGCACTACATGTTTTAAACGATGGCTACCCTTCCTATTAGAAGGAGAAAATCAGGCATGGCAGTGGAATTAAAAGCAGAAGCATTACTTACAATATGAAGTTATCCACCCGATGTTAATTTCAAGCTTATTTCTCCTTTGTTCAGTAAGGAAACATGGACTATAAACGCTCCAAGTGAAGAACCATGCTCAAAGACTTGCTTTAAGCAGTAAACTGCCTGTGTACAGGTGGAAGCAATTTAACAGCATCAGGAGTCCAATCCTGTTTGACATTCAATGGCAGGCACTTCTGCATGGCTTAAAAAGCAAATGGTAATCAGCTGAGACATCAGCTTGGTGCTTGTTTTCATAAAAATATAGAGAAGCCAAGTGCAAACAGCAAACCTTGAACAGGACACCTTTTCCAGCTCCCGGTCTGTAGTGACCTACCGCATTAATAATGGAATAAAAACTTACCCCACGTTTTCCTCCAACACTAAATTAAAAAAGCTAGACTTTAAACAAGCCAATCTTCATTGCACACAGAGTTGCAGTATTTGCATGTTTACTGTAGCTACCAAATACAACGTTAATGATGTCAGACAAACACGCACTTGGCTAGGTAAGACTTATGTCTCTATCCAGAAATTAATAGCCTAACATTTGTCTCCCGTGATTCACTGGGTTTCAGGAATTGTTGCCATGTACTAGGAGGGGCAAAGAAAGGCCTAGTAAAATAATGGATTAAGAAAACTAAGTATAGCAAGACTTGAAAACAGGTTTATCAGAGCTGTAATTGCAAGTCTGAATGGTCACAGTTGATCCCTAACCTCAAACAACTGTCTGAACTCCCAATCTGAGGCTGCATTAGAAAAAAAATCTTTAGTGTGGCCTTATTAAACATCTTTAAGGTTCTTTTCATTTAACCTGCTTATATAAAGCTTTTACTTCTTCTTGTGTGTTTTTTCCAGCCTAAATTGTAACGTTTTGTAACGTTGTGGCCTGAATCATAGAACCAAGTTAGACCATTAACTACCTCAAAGTCCTCAGGTTGTACAGTTTTGCTGAAGTCTCATCATTGTCTTTTTGCTGAACTGTTTCAGGAAGGGAACAGGACAGGACCCACATTAACCTGCTATTTGTCAGCTCACCAACCGCTCTATAACAATTGCTCAGCTTGCTTCGCCCAGGAGTGCATACTGTTAACTTCTTTTCCTGCACTGTCCTGATCACACTGTGGATGTCTCGGTGTATTTGTCTTCTGGTGTTGCTAATGAATCAGAGGTCTGGATGGTTACTGTGAAATATTACCTTGTATTCTGAAGTAGTACTTTTCAAAAACCAGGAGAATTTTTTATGCCTAAGTAATTTACTCCCGAGCTTGGCTGTGACTCCAGCCCAGCTCTGAATTCTTTAAGGCAGGTACTTATTTTTGTAATTGGACTAACAATGATGCCAGTTGAGGTAGCCAAGTATCAAAGTAATGTGGATTTAAAAGCTCAAAGTTTGCCAGTTCGGGGTTGTTTTATTCCAGCTTTTTTTTTTTTTAAATCAAAAAAGAAAGAAGGTGGAAAAAAGGACTCTCACTGCTCCGATTCCATGCACACAGTAAATGGGATAAGAACAACCTGAAACTGCAGTAACCAAATGCCAGGTTAGACTAAATAGTTCACAACAAAGACAACGAAGCTCTGGAACAGACTGGCTGGGGAAGGCTCTAGGTCTACCCAACATCCCATAGAGTCATTTAAGAAGGTGAGGCAAGCATATCAGGAGTCAAGGAATGGTTGACTGGAAAGACAGATGAACTGGATGAGTGAGTTTTGAAGTTCTTCATATACAGCATACATTTTCACCATCCCCATGTTGACATACACCTCCTCATATGCATTGACTTCAGGGCCTTGTATAGCCTAAATGATTCTACGGAAAGTGAACACCAAGAAGGGTCTACTGCGAACTCTTGGTTCAATGCTTATGCAATTCTTTGGCAAGGCAGGCATGAAAGGTTCCAACCTCTGGTTGGAGTCTCACATGAAAACAGGGACTATGTCCACACTGCAAGTTTTATGGCTGCCTTATAAAACCCATTAGGAACCAAGTTTTGTTCACTATTCATCTTCACTGCTATTTAAAAGGCATGAAAAAAATATTTCTTTGAACTATTACAAAATATTGAGCTACTCAATTTGCGTTGGGTTTCTCAATCCATAGGGGAAGAAGTTAATGACAGAGCCCAACTGTGCATTTATCGTCCCAGCACCAAGTCACTCACTGTATGTCCAGAAGAAACATTGACAGAGTTCATCTCGCTTTACAGAAGCTGCAGTTACCATTTTTAAATAACTGAACAATTAACAATATGCTACTTCTCACGTTATGAAATTGAACCAAAGTGGCAAAATGCTTGAATTTAGCTCAAATGCCAGCTTATTGTGAACGTGGCCTCTTTTTGTTCCTATATACAACGTCAACACTCGGGGCTGGAGATCAGAGAGCAGCACACCAGAGTGCAGCTGAGAACAGGAGCAGCCAAGCACAGGAGAAAGCAAGCCTCTTACTGCCTAAATGAGAGAAACATTCCAGGAAAAAGGACTATTTCTAATCATAAGATAAGCAATTCTGAGGAAGTCAGCCTTTGATACACCTGTTTCCAGCAACATCAAGAAGGACAGATTCTGACTAGCTACCAGAGTTTCACTGGACTTTAAGTGAGCAACAGCAATTAATTTCAGCTAAAATATCTGCTACGTTCTTTAACAGATTTAATAAATATGGATTCAATTCAACAGTCAATATCCAAGAGATGTTATCAGTGATGAACTGAGCCCACAGGCATAACTGTGCCAACTAGAAGGTAGGTTTCCCCAGACAGAAAAAGTACTTTGCATATTTCAAGATCGTATCAACTTATCTATGCAGAACTAGTGTCCAGACAAATCTGCCACGCATGAGTGGGAACAGTCTGCAGTTACAGCTGAACTCTGGAATACCTGAATTAACCAATAAGATACTCACATTTTTATTTATTCCATAAAATAATATAACTAACATAGTAAACTTACTGGTTAGCTACATTTAAAATACAATTACTAACAATTAACTATTTGCACATATTAGACAAGCAGCTAAAACAGTAATTCTTTCCCCTATAATATCCAGGGCAATTTTTAGAAGATCTAAATACATTGGACTTCTATTAGCTGGAGGGTGACTTGCAAAGCATTATAGCAAGAATCTATTAATAAAATTTCCCACTTCAAACCCTTAAGCCATTCATCTGGACCCCAAAACCCAGACAGCAAGGATACAAGGATGTATATGAAAAAAATTTTCTACTTACCATGTTTTTATTGTCAAACATTTTCTTACAACAGAAGTAAGGAAACTGTTCTGAAGGAAATGAAAGCAGAACTACCAGTCACTTAATTACAAGAACTGCCTTTTTTTTTTTTAATGGAAAGTCAGACTATTGGGAGAACGGTAACAACCTCTCAAAAGGGTGCCGTAAAAATCATTTCACCCAAGCCTGTCCCACACATTGGGTCCTTTTTTCCCCCTCCTACTTCCCCAACCATCCTTTGTATTTGTAAGGAGCTAACTGAAGAACAACCAGGATTGTTATTGTTCAGACTTGCATAACTGAGCTTAGAAAAAGATTCAACATGGAATTTTCTAGCAAGCCTAAGAACCACTGAAAAGAAGAAAGCTTTAGCTACCAAGTCATTTCTGGATTTTGAAACTCTCAACCTTAGTAGAGAAGTTACAATAAAAATATGGCATTCTGGAAAATGAGCATTAAGTTAAAAAAACAGTGAAGGAAAGAATATATGATTTTGGAGTTGAATGATACGCAGGAGGGAATAAGAAAAGGAATTGAAGTTAGAATCCTAGAATTAAGATTAAAAGGAAAACAGGTGGAAAAGCCAACAATAGTATGGGCAAGTATGTAATTATAGATTCAGTCAAACCTAACCTAACATCACATTTAAGGATTAGATAGATGTTATTAAGCAGTACTGAAACATGCTCTAAAAAAGAAACAAATGTTATTGTGCCTACCTCCCTGAAAAATACAGGGTCTATTCGAGAAGTACACGTGCATACAAACCTCTCATGAGCTCACAGAATTCTGTTTATGTAATGAAAAATAAAATTTGCCAATACAGGAGTCACGTAGATCTAAAATGGACATTTTATGTAAGAGACCAGCCAATAAAAGAAAAACACTGAAACATCATTGATCTGTAATACAAGAACTTCTGTGGCTTGGTGTATTCACCAAGATAGCCCAATACCTTTGTTATGGGTTATTGATATTGTGCTTCTGAACCACTACTTAAATACTATCAAGCTGCTAGCTCCCACTGAGATACTGACCTAGCCACATCTTCCTTGTTTTGAATGCAGAAAATGATCATGAATTGGTACATACAGCTGTAGACTAGTAAAACCCTAACATTTCCCTTAGGGAAGTGAAGGGATCCCTACAAAGCTAACAATTTGTAGCTTTTCTTGACACACAAAACATGGTTATAGCATAATTTAACTTTTACAAGAACTTTGAATTGTGTGCTAATTATCCTCAGGTTCAAGTCTTCCAACCAAATCTACATGTCAGCCTCTGACATGCTTACATCCATACAGAAGCATGTTGTCACCTCATCGGGTCATCACTTCCAACACGCCAGGATATAGGAAAGGTCTAAATACCAGCTTGCACAGTACGTGTTAGTTCTTGTGACTCCCGTTTGCATGACCAGATCTAACATGCTTTCTGAGAAGTATTTTTTTTTTCACATAAGGACTCGTTGGGCCCTTTTATTAGAAACCTCCAACAAAAACAGTGGTTCATCCAATGTACATACACAAGATTAGCCCAAGGTTAGATTCTGCTTTAGAGGCTACAGCCCAGTACTACTCAGGCCAGGAAATACTCTAAACCAAATAAAAAAATATACCAACAAGAAAAATAAGCGATTTCCCTAAGCATTTCCATAGCTTGCATAAAGACGTCAATTACCATAGCTTGTCTTCTAAATTAATGATTCACAGTGATGGATTATTCATGCAAGTCGGCCAGCTGAACATTATACTTTGACTCTGGGGAGAAAGTATAACATGTCTTAATTAACTATGTTTTGTATAAGCTAGAAGACAGTCAGAAACATTTTTCATTAATGTAGTCAACCAGGTAAAATGTAAGGAAATAGAACTAGTGGCGGCTGAACAAAAAAACTTCAGTACCCCCCATAACTCACAACTGAAGTGAACTGGATAGAGCACATTGCTTCAACTAAGCTCTGTAAAGTAGTTCCAAAGTGCTGTTTAGTTGAACAAACAGACTTCAGATTTACTCCATTTAAGCATGAAAGATGGGAAGTTCACGTTAATGTTGTCTGCTGTACACACAGCCTTGCAAGACTTCAAGGATGGAACAATTTGTTTCAGAAGGGTATCAAGTATTTTCGCACCATTGAACAAAATTCCACTCAACGCTGAGTTTTTCTACAAGTGAATGATGCATCATCACCTTTAACATTTTTCTAAATGAATGCTGTATTCTAATGACCTCCGTGAACACACATAACATTAACAAATATCATGAGTAGGCTTACGTAACAGATCAGGACAGTGCAAAACACCTCTAATTCAAACAATACCTAGGTCTTACAACTGTTCGCTTTCAGACAGTGTTATTCAACCACTGTACTGAAAGACTTGCAAATTAAAAACGGAAAGTCTATGACAAATGGTACCGTTTCTTCTTAAAGTAAGATGAATGATCTAATATCTCAAAATCTATTGCAAGATGATCTAGGATGGCAAAGACAACCATGCCTGATGAGTATCATGGCCACCTAGTTGCTTACATAGCTTATATAAAACACATTAAGGTTGTTAAAAGTATTAATCTCATCCATATTGACCTATACCTTTCTAAAGCTAATACCCAGGTGCCTGACAATCATTATTGGATTTTACTTTAAGAAAAGCCTACTTTCATTTTATGCTGGAGAAATACAGGTTAAGTATAGATTAAATTACTTGTTTTCAGACCTTAGTAGCAGACAAGGGAGTTTTTTCTTCTTTAGAACTAGGCTATCTATTGTAATAAGTAATTAAATAACTCGTGGATAGGATAGTTACAGGGTTATTTCAATTAATACGAAACTCATTTAAGAAGGGATGGAAAATATCAACTCAATTCATTTCTACAAACGTTGACATGACAAACAGCGGGAACGCATACAAGGCATACATCTTCCTCTTCAGGGCTTTCACTGCAGGTAAAGATGATACCATATTAGATAGACTTAGCTTCTTCTAACATTCTTATCTGCAGATTTGAACTTATGTTGATTGCTTTTCCTTCTAAATAGGAAGATATAATAAGAGTTCTTGTTGGGGAATATGCTCTTATCACATCAAGAATTTATTTTCGTTGTGAGTTTGTCCTCTCAAAGCTAATTGGTATTTTGCTGTCACTTCATATATGAAGATGTGGTATTAGTCCACATCAAACCTGTAAGTGATATCATGATACTGTATGTGTATTTTCCTCCCTCACACATGAAGTTACCAATGGCATTTTCATTCATGCATATTATCCCCTCAAAACAAATCTACTTACAGTCAATTCATTTGACTCAATCTCCTGAATAACCTCTGCGTCTGCCCTGCTGCTCTGCATCCTCCATAATACATTTCTGCTTGCTTGTTTTTCTGATACTTGTTTTTCTCAGTATCTCCTCATGAAACTAGTATTCTGCTTTCTTTAGTATTTCAACACATGCACTACAGGGTGAGCAGATGGAAATTGCCAGCTACAGATGATGCTGAGTAGCTTCTGTGCAAGTGGAGACTCCAAACGTTTCCGAATCCACATGTTATTTGTGCTACCACGACATTTTCTGTGCCTCGGAGACGTTGCAGAGGACTTATCAAAGGCTCTCCTACAGGAGACTGAGCACAGCACGGTTACAGCATGCAGTGGCCACACCGGTGACAGAAATGAGCAGCTGCATTCAGACATGAATGGCACATGAGCCCGTCCCCAGGAGGAAGAATGAGCACAGCCACAGCTGCAAAGCACCGCAAGTGTTGTTTCGGGCTGCTTATTCCTTCAGACATCATTCTTCTGTTAGGAGCGTTACCTCATGCCTCACTGAATTTCCAATAGGTATTTAGGGATGCTCTTTACACACCTGTCAGTTGAGGGGCAGGGGAAGTATGTAGAGAAGTTATTCATCAGCCACTCTTGTTTCTCTTGTTTCTGACTAAAATACATTTTAAAACACTTCTTCCAGGCAAAGTTCATTGGGGTTATATTTCAAAGACTATTATTTCCTGTTTGGACTGGTAGCAAACAAATTCCTCCTATTTACTCTAAAAGGAAACCAGCCAACATTACTGCAGGATGCAAGCAAGATCACAGCAATGAAAGACCAAAGCAGTGCTGAACAAAGCTCTGCATCTCCTGTTTATATCGTAATTGCAAGATGGTTCGGTTGTTCTCTTGGAAGTGCCTTCAGAGATTCTCATGCACAACTGTCCTCTTATTCTCCACTCAACTGGGATACCTCCAGTAATAACTTCTAGGGAATAGGGAGAAATGGGGGAACAGAATGAATTCTGCAATGGCTAATCACTGCCAGGGAGCCACAGGACAACTTGCTGAAACAAGATCTCATTTTTCACATCAAACCCTGGAATGAGAGGCATATTAAGCATTAAACTAAAAGGCTATTCTGTGATCTTCGACTCAAATGTCAGCTTTGACAAATATTATCTGAATCTTTATTTTAGAATAACAAAGTCAGCTTTTTTTTTTTTTAAACTTTACAGGAAGCAACTGTTTTTATTATAGCAAAGTTATTATGAATACTCTACTTCGACAGAGGCTTATAGTCACCATATGTAAGTGCACATGCTTTTAGAGACGAAACAGAATTACTACAGTGTTTTAAAAGTCCATATCCAGTCTAATAAGATACTAGTTTATTCCTTTTTAATACTTGTAAGAATCATTAGACATCTTTTGACTCCCACTAATGACTTTGGTTTTGGCAGACATTACTATTTCCTCCTCCTGCTTTCTGAATAAATCTGAAATTAACAAGTCAATAAACTGATATATTTACAGTAAAAATAACTTGGCTTTCTTCTCATCTTCCTCCCACTCCTCATATTTCTCTTTGCAGATGATAAGGATACCATTCACCTGCAGGCTTACATGTACTCACAGCTACATGGGTAGAGACCCAGGCATCTTTCCTTTATATCAAGAGGATCTCAAGTTGAAGACCTGGCATTACAGTAGCTGTTTGTGTTGTCATAGGTTTTAATATCTTTAAGTAGTTTAGAGCAAATACTTCTTTTTTGAAATAGATATCTGAGAAAGAAAACATGAGTTGCTTCAGTGAACTTAAATTGCTATGTGAAGTACCCAATCATTAAATGCTCCAAGAACTGCTTTAATTTAAATGTACAAAGAAAAGCATTCCAAAAGGGCAATTTTAGTGTGCCAATTAAAGAGATGTCTTAAATCTTTAAACCTATTTTCTTTCTAGCTATAACTTATATAACTGATATGTACACAGGAAAAACTGGGGCAGTAAATGCTACCTCAGACAGAAATTGCAGTTACTGAAAAATGGCATTTTGCTCTATTGTCAAGGCAGGACGCAGTCTCCAGTGGCTCAGTGATCATGAGGAATTGAGACAGGCTGTCTTCAGTAGAGTACCCAGGCTCCTAACACCACCCTGGCGTGCCAAGGTCAGTTAAAAATAGCATTTAAAAGTCTATAAACAAGTTCTTTAGCTTTCTCCAAACTTCTGCAGGAGAGCCAAGGGCTGGACTGGCATCTGTGCTTTAGAAGTACTGGATGCAAAATGCAACTAGTGAGCAAGAGCCTGGGCATATTTTACTGCAAAAGCAATTAAAGTGCTTGCTGCAGTGTCTGAGCACAATTCACAGAATTCAGTGAGAATTCCTGAAGTAAGAGAGTGTCTTAAGTACATTGTTAGAAGTTAAAAAGCAATTGATAGTTCTCCCTTCTCACACATGAAAAAAAACAAGCCTACTACAGAGAAGACAATGCATGAAAACAGACAAGCACAGGAACTGAAGTCCTTCCAAGGCTTAGAGGGATCGTTCTGAGCTAACCAGCACTTCTGCTTGCCTAGTTCAGAAATCCCACTACACACACAGCGCGGTTTCAGTTTTGACAGGAGGGATCTTCCCAGAAGCCAGCTGTCCATTAGACCCATCAAGTCATCATGAGTTTAAATTTCTCAGACATACACAGCGTATTAGGTACGCTTTACATTATTAAGCAATTATTAGTGTAGATGTAATGGTAATCCTGAAGAGCTGCAGGGTTGAAGCACAACCAGATAAGCAGAAAGATGCCCTCTGATTAATAGCCTAGTGATTTGGTTACATCTGAGCACAACCACATTGCTCAACTTCCTCCTCCGAGCAGGAATGTTACTTACTATTAATTCTTCCAGGAAGAATAGTCTCAAGATTTGAGAAAATATTCCTAAAGAATTATCATAATATTTAAACACTAAGCTAAACCAAAAATCCTCTACAACACAGAAGGTCAAATCTTATTAACTTAAAAGCGAGGCACATGTTTAACTCATTAGCTTGTATCAACACAAAATTTTCTCTTTTTCCATCTCATAGCTACAAGCTGCTTTGCAATGATTCTAAAAGACCAAAAGGGATGGGGATAACTCGTGCAGCTTTTATCACATTAGCCACACTCTGCAGTTTTCATAATCATTAGCTTTGAAGTATATTAAACAAAGCAGAATGTGACCTTAGAGTTGATATTTTAATCACACCCCATAAAAACAACTCCTTATCAAACATTTCAGGCCACCAAACGAGATGCCGTTCAGAATTACTCAAGACACGAAGAGGCAGTAAAGAACACCACTGCTGCCCTGCCAGGGAAACCAGGCAGTGACCACCCTACCAGGGAGGGCTGTTTTTTAGGGACAAGTCACTAGACAGCTCATGACCTGAGCTTGCTTGAAGAAATAACAAGCAACTGAACATGTACGAGACTAATAGGAGAAATGGAAGCTTACTAAGGCAATGTAGCATAGCTTTGCTTATTAGCAGACTGCATAGATTATGTTATCTAAGTTTATATTTAGTGCAGTGTGATTACTAAAATTCCACTAACCTTCTGACATCCAGTTTATAAGACTAACAGTATTCAAGATGCAAATTAAACCCAAGAATTTTAAAGATGTTTCCAAATTTAAATTAACTACATTGTTCTTAAGTGTATATGAGCAAAAATAGTTATCGCTAATCGCAGTTGACTATGTAGATGTCTTTCCCTACCATCTGTCCATTACAGTGACATGTAACCATTAATACCCACAGTATCAACGATACACAATTATATGTAAAATAGAGAGAACTAGGCATTAATTTTTAAACTTATGCTTACATTTTGATTTGCAAAATCATTTGACTAGCAGAATGATGGAGAAAAGGGCAACCTAAATACAGAGCATAGAACAAATGCATCTTGTATCAATTCATATTCAGCCTGTTTTACAAAGGCAGAATAAGTCTTGCCTGCTCAGAACATGGTTTGCCAGAAATTATTTTAAGAGGTATTCAACCACGTCAAACGTGTCTTCATAGATGAAGAGCAACAAAATAAATTTGAGTTTGAGAAAAAAAAAGTTAGGTACGTTAGTTGAAAAATATTCTAAAGACCTAGAAGTAGCTAGAACTTGATGTGAAGAATCCTAACCTTATTAAGCTTCAGATAAGCATATGACATTTATTCTGTAGCTGCAAGTGTCATCTGAGCAATTACAGCGGTGTAGTGGTCAGACACACTCCCAGAACCCCGTCAGACTGCGTGCATACCTTCTATGAGAAGAAAAGAGGTTACAAGAAACGTATCTTAAAATCAAGCACCAGAAGCTCACCACAGCCCCACGCTGCAGTAGGAACCAAGTCACGTAACAGGTACGTTAATCCTGGGGCAGTTTTGGAAGCAGCTTGATTGAGGCACGCTGCTGTAGCTAGAGGGTTCAGACACACAGGGTACTGCGCGGTTTCAAAAAGAGGTACGAAGATGAGTGACAACGTCAGGAATACCTTCCCATACACATGACCAAACCATTCACTGGAAGCGGTTGACAGCGTAACAGAGTCAAAGCAAATTTCAAAACCCAAATCAGCCTGAGAACATTAACACCTAGGACAGACAGTCTTGCAGAATCAGTACAAACTCTGCAGCTCATGCAAGCTATGAACAGCAAACTTAGCCTCGCCACAAACCTTCACCCTGTACTACCTCAGGGTTGCCCTGTGCAGTCCTGTAGAGCATCCACAGCTTGAAGTAAAAAGCCAACAGTCATCCCTCCCTTTTCCCTCACCTCACTGAGCGTCACTCCTCAGCACACTTAGAGCTACAACTGTTCTGAAAAATACAAAAGATGTAAAAATAGCAAAGAATGAAACTGCTCTAAAACATCAGTGCTTAAAAAGAAAAAACATCATAAAGCATCCTTAGATAGGATAATCTATTTTGAATGTTAACAGCAGCAGCAGGACTGCAGCTTTATAGCTTTAAAGCATCCTAGTTTCACTGAGAAGTAAGAACGCCACGGACAGGCACATGCCTCAGTCTGTGCTATGACATTTTGGCAAACATCTCTCACCTCAGCAGGGCAGCATCATCTCCTACTGGGCTGAAGTACTGACCGCATCAGGCACAGGGAGACAAGAAATCAGGAACCAGGGACAGCAGGCGATTAACGACGAACAGCGCGTACAAACCCTACAAGTTATGAGTAGCCCCTTACCACCACGACACGCAGAGCATCTGACACAGGAGGTGACACGCACACCTGACCAAAACAAGGCGAGTTGGCGCGGCCAGGAGCCAACTCCGCACACACACCGAAGCACCGCAAACCTGGTGCTGGCTCCCCAGCGCTGCTCCTCACCCGCAGGGAGGACGACAGGGACCAGGAACAGGCACGGGGTGAGCACGGTGCCCCTCGGGCAGACGCCGAAGCCTCCCCACTTCGCATCCCAGGGGGACGAGAAGTCAGAGCCCCGCTCGGCGGGCACAGCGGCTCACCCACCCGCGGGTTAGCGGCGGGACCCGCGAGCCCCGCTCGCGGCAGCGAACGCCACGCAGAATTTTTAAAAAGTTAGGCACCAACGCATCAAAACCGCGGATACAAACCCAAAACGGCGCCGCACGCCCAGACCGGAGCTGGTTGTTAACGCTGACACCTCCCGAGCCCCTCAGCGCCCCCCGGCCCGTGCAGAGCCCCCTCAGGGGGCACCCGTGAAGGCAGCGGCGGGGGCTCCCCTCAGCGCCCCCACCCCACGCTAACCCCGCAGCGGCCGCTCCCCGGCGGCTCCCCCCGCCGCCCCCAGCCCCGCTGCGCTCCACGGGAGCCCCCCCCCAGAGCCCAGCCCCGCTACGTGGGGCACTCACCGGCCCGCCGCCCCTGCCTGCCCGCCCGCTGGGTGCCGGTGCGAGCCCGCCCGGCAGCGCCACCCCTCGCCCGCCGCCCGCGCCCCGCCGCGGGCACTGCCGCTGCCGCCGCCTCCCGCGCCGGGTTATGCCCAGCGCCCCGCCCCGCCCCTCGCGCCGATTCGCCTCCTCCTCCTCCCTCCTCCTCGCTCCCTCCCTCCGCCCCGCGCTGCATTGTGGGGCGGGCGGTTGCGGCCGGCGGACTACAAGTCCCAAGGGGCCCCGCGGCCGCCCGGCAGTTCCGGACAACGCCTGCTGGGCGCTCACCGCGGCGGGCGCTTCCTCCTTGCGGGCGCTTCCGGCGGCGGCGGCGAAGCCCCCCCGGGGAGCTCCGTGGGCCCGGCGGGGCGGGGGGCGCCCGAGGTACGGTGGCGGGGCCGGGGCTGCCTCCTGCGGCCTGCTCCCGCTGAGGGCCGAGCGCGGGGAGGGAGGGAGAGAAGGAGGGCGGGCGAGGGTCACCGGTGCGTTTGCGTAGGGCCTGGCTCTGCCCGTGGGGCTGCGCCGCGCTAGGAGCGTAACGCTGCTTCCAGAATCGGGGGCCGGCGGAGGGCTGAGGGAAGGCGGCGGGCGCGGCTCGGGCCTGGCCGGGCGGGGAGAGGCCGGGGGGGGCCCGCACCGGTTTGGGGGGGCCCTGAGGGGCCCTGCGCGGCCCCTCGGGCAGCCCAGGCCCGGCCGCCGGCTCCCAGCCCGTCCTCCTGCCTCCAGCAGCGCTGCCGGGCGGCGGAGGGCGCTGGCAGGGCCGTCCCGGGCCCTCCCCGGGGGTGAAAGCAGCGGGCGGCCCCTCGGGGACGGGCGGCGGCGCTCTGTGGGGACCGCCCGTTAGTGGGGGTTTGGGGGGGTCCCGTCCTGCGGCTCGGCTAGGCAGGGACACGGGGATCTCTGGTTATAGCTGGGGTCCTGTGGTCCCTGTGTGGGGGTTTAGCTGCTCCCTGGTCTTTGTGTGCTCGTTGGGGAGTGTTTGTGTGTGTGGAGGTTTGTGCCTTATCTCCTAGCGCCTGGTGGAGTAACGCAGCCGGCGTGTTAGCTTTGCTTTCGGATTCCTAAGGAAGAGGAAAACAACTTGAAAAAGAAACAAGAAAACGCTGTTGTGGGTATACGCACGCAGAGCTCTGTCCCCTTTCGCTTGCTCAGTGTTACAGCTCTCAGTGGGCAACTACTGAAATTGGGGCCTGCTCCAGGTGAGGTAGTTTCTCTTGTAGGCACACAAAACCGTGTTTTAGGGCAGACTAAACAACTTCCATCCTGAAGTTCACAATGCGAATTAATTGTCAGCCTGATCTCGGAGTAGGCTTGAATTATTTTGGAGTTGATGCGAGCCTAAAAATAGGCATCTTGTGTTTATTGCGGTTCGTGTGACTTGAATTAGTCACACAAATTGCCCTCACAATAATAAAATGCATAAGCAGTCATGCTTTGTCTGAGTGAACCCAACCGTTAGTGTGTTACACGTGCGTGGAGATGTTGGAAGAGTGCATGTCTCTTCCAGCAAGAGACGTTTAAAGATGCTTTTAAAACTCCAATCTTATCTTCTGATAACATTCCTTTGGTCACCTCTTCAAACTGCCAAGTATTAGAAGAATAGGGAACCGGTACAGCAGAGTGCCTTTTTCTAATTTTCTTGCCATCTTCACTGGTTAATAAGGGAAACTTAAAGGCACCCAGCTATGCAAGGGGTAGGTGTATAGTTAAAATAGCACACTGTAATTTTTTCTCTTCTGTAAAATTTGCATCTGCAATTAGTCAAATATCTAAGCTCCCTTCCGCTGCGCCCATTGGTTTTACACGTAAGGGCCAAGAAGACCTTTGCCCTTAAAATCAAGATAGACATCATGTTAAGCGCTCTTGTCCTTCCCCACCCTTTCTTCCTGACCTTAAATAAGTTGTTCTGGTAACTCAGGGGGGTCTTGGAGGCTTTTCCTTTAACCCGATCTTCTTGAATCCTCCCCACAAGAAGTGGAGCAGAACTTTTTGGCAGTAAGGATAACCTTTCTGTAGCGGGAGCAGAGCTGTAACTTGGCTCTACCCATAAGGCAGCCATTGAATTAATGGTTCTGGTAGATTGCTGCCTCGGGCCTTCTTCCTCTTTAGTGCTTTTCTTAAAGAAAAAACATCTAAAGGTGCTTAAAATTTTCTACATTCTCCAGGCTCTATCTACATCAGATGGAGCAGAGACAACACTGGTGGTGCAGGTGGATCTCCCGATGACATAAGTGACCAGTGACGTCCTGCCAGAGTTTCCATTGTTTTGAAAGTCTTTAAAGGTCGCGGTCGTGAGACTGCTGCCTTCTCTTTAAATGCTCTTTCAGAAGCTAATACTACACAAATGCCTTTCTTTCATAGATCCCTTGCCTTGTCTTCACGCTGGCCAGTGAGCAGAGGTGGGTTTGGGAAAGATTGCTGTGCTCACTGGTTGTTTTCTTATTAGGTAGCTCGGTTCTTCTGCTACATGATCTTTAGTGCTTGACTGAAAGTCTGTCAGTAAGTGACAGGTTAGAGAAGCGAGCTTGCACCTGGGGCACTTAGCACAGTACCTGTACGTTTGGGGAAATTCGGTGTTTCTTTTTACCCTTTTTGGTTTACAGGAAGCTTATCTTAATGTAGCTTTTTTCCCCTGACATAGTTCAGTTGGATGATTTTAAACATCGTTGGATGGGAATGGAGAAATAGGTCTATAACAGAATTCTTCAAAAACTTGTTCCTTGTCAAAATGTGCCAGTCCCCTCTGTGACTGCTGAATAGCTGGGGCAGTATTTTAGTGCCGAAATGGTGAAGGTTATAACGTCGGATTTGTACTGACAGTGAAAGTACACTCCATGCTAGTACTTCTCTGGGAACAGAGCTTGATGGTTTTAACACTAAGCAGACAGGACTGTACTAGGTGGCATCTTAGCATTGTTTTCAAGTTGAAATCACCTTTAAATTCACTGTATCTGTCCTGTGTATTCTCTCTGATGGTTGATTTCATCTGATGCGGTGGGAAGCATGACCTCTGATCCCATATGCTGGGGAACAGGCTACATTTGAATCTGTGGGATCGCTGTTTAAAAAGAAAAATCAGGCTAACATGCAAATTATATTTGGCAGTCTGTCTATTCCCATGCAGTGTGTCCTTCGATCTTCTCCTTGTCTCCCCCATCAGAGCTGTTACGAAACTTGCCAGCTGAATAGCACCTTTTTTTGCACCTAATAGCAATTTGCCAGGATTTTCTGAGCCACGTGACTATATCGTGCTGTTCTAATGGACCATCTTTTTATGAGATCGTATTCCAGCTTTTTTGAGTGTCTAAGGGAAAAAAAAAAAAAACAGTTGGGAGGTGGAAGCAGTGTAAATTCCTCTCAAGGAAAACCACCTGAGATTCTGGTGAGCTGAAGTTACACTTTTAGGAGACGGTGTTGCCATAAAGCCTGGCAGCCAAGCAGATGGCTACTTTTGATCAGACACCAAAAGAAATGCTGAAAGCTCCCAGTTGCTGCATGATAATGTGCATTAAGCTGTGGCTTTAGCCAGGCCATCTTGAAGGCTATTGGAATATCTAATAATTCACCTAAATGATAGAGTTGACTTCTGTTTTCATGAGGATTTGGTCATAATCAGGACCTCTTAGAAGGTGTTGGTTTGTCATGGGTGTGCTAGAACCCATACAGTCTCTGTACCGCAAATGTGTTTTGGGGGAAGCCTTCACCACTGCCATTTAAGGCTGACCAAGACTGCAGCGCATCCAAGTTACCCCAAAAAGGTGTGAAGGCAGTCCTGGCCGCAAAGAGATAGCGGGGCAGTAACAGCAAACGGATGTGCTGGGCGGAGTGTGGGGTTCGTACGTGAGTCAGAGGAAAGATCCCGGGGTAAGGAGCAGCCGCTGTGATTGAGATACCACGTATATTTTCATACGTTGGCGACAGAAGGATTTCGAGTCTTTTGGTGTGTACATATATTTAAAGCCACCCCTTGCCTTCAGTCACAGCGCTCATACCCTTTGTGTTAGTACACATCCAAGATTTATTTACTTGGTTTGAAGAGTGTCGGTGCCTGGTAAGGAGGTAGGAGCTGGTGCCTGATTGTTTTTATATGGGGTGTTTAACCGTACCATGGATGAGTAACAGTAGCTTATGGCTCTTCAGGAGAAAATGAGTTCTTCACAATAGTCCGCGGTGAGGTTTTCATCATCATAAAAATCTATCATTTCAGTTGGTATTTTATTTTCTTTGTGGATACTGATAACCCATAAAACCGAGGTAATTATATCTAATGGTTATTTTGTCCTTCTTTGCCCTTCTCCAGATGATCAAAAATCTTTTGGGTAGACTAAAGCAACCTTCACTTACCTGTTTTTAACAACTTTTATGTTGACAGTGCAGTGCTTTAGTTAAAAAAACTTGCAGCCAGTTAGTCTATGAACGCTGTCTTCGGTGGTACTCTTTTGTGTAGGATCTTCCTGGACTGTTCATTTTTACTGAACTTCCAGAAACACGGGAGGAAACTGCAAAACAAGCAGCTTGCCCTCCAACCTGCCCCTCATGTGCCACAGTCCTTGGTGCAGGCAGGCAGTGAGTGTAATAAATAGACGGGACAGCTTGGGCTCGTGCTCGGGAGGCAAGCTTGTTCAGACGAGTCCCCCCCGTGAGTAGACTTTGCATGAATTTGGGTGACTCTGGATCGAGTTCTTTAAACGTAATCAACTTTTTAAGAAATAGCAAATATTCGCTTGTATTCTTCCAAGGTCTTGAATAAAACAGCTACGGGTAGGTGATGAAAATATGAGCCCTGACCTTCTGCGGCTCTATTCATGCTAACGTTTCTACACAGACCCCTTTTTATTTGAAGTCAGGGTAAGCCCTTTTTGTGGCTAAGGGGCTCCGCTCATGTACGTCTCGTTTCAAACGCTAAGAGAAATACAGATGAGATTTTTGCAATCTGTAATCCATGTCAGAAGGTCTGTATAAATAGCTGTCGCTTGTCACTATATTTATGTTTAACTTCTAATAATATTTTCTTAACTGTCGGCTATTTCTGTAACGTGACCGGTTCCTCCCTTGGTTTATCACTTTGGGGTATGTTCATACTGCCCAGTCCCACGCTCGGGTGAGGCGGGCGTGATATTTGCAGCCAGCCAAGTTCCTCCCTGTGCTTACTGTAGTCAATAACAAATTTCACTTAGCTATAATTACAGCTGTACTACTATATACTTGCCCTGGGCAAAAAGTTCATCTGTTTTTCTATTTAAATGGTTCAATGCAGCAGATTTTTAGCCAGTGCGGAACAAAAGTGGGAACATAGCTCCAAGAAGCGTCTTAGTATGTTTTGACCTGTTCGCGCTATTGGGAAGTGATATCGATTACTGTTGTAGCTCCTGCTCTTTCTGAAAGATTTTGCTTTATTCATTTTTCACTAAAGTATCAATAAAATCCAGTACTTGAACATACAGATGCCAGATGTCTAAAGGTTCTTGGGGATGGAAAATCTCCTCTAGCATGTTAAATACCGAGCAAATCTTAAAAAAAAAAAAAAAAAAAAAAAAAAAAAATATTTTTTGTGCATCTTTATTTCTATTTTGGATGTTAGGTCTTTAAGCTCCATTATGTTATATAAAATATTCTCAAAATCTTGACTTGTTGAACAGAAAACGTAGACTGTTGGAGAGATTGCTTATGAAGTGCAGGGCTACCTTCCTTTTTTCCACTTAATTCCTGGGTCTGAGCAATGATCACTCTGTGTTGGGTGTATGATGAGCTAGACTGGGTGGAGAACTTCCAAAACCTGGGTTCAGTTACTGGAACAATAATTTTCCATTGAGTTAACATAGTCCTGGACACACCCTGAGTGGAAAGATGACTGAAGACTCTTGCTTATATAAAAACAAAGGCGTAGTATTCACCATTTTCTTTATGGTGTATCAAATCAAATTACTTTCAGGAAAATTAATTATGTAAGAACTCGCAGTAAAGATTTTCTGGTAGTATGTTACTATAAAATATTTGATCACTTAATAAATTAGAATTAGGGCTTTAAAATTGCATGAAGTAGTAATTCTATATTTACTTAAGCTGATGTCATAAAATAATTCCTGCTTTCTGGGCAGGAAATAACGTTCTGTGCTTTTCATTTTTTAGAAATTGTTAGTCATTCTAACTCATAATTGTTCTTTTTCTTTTTTCCTCACGACATAAGGACGATATATTTCAAGTTCTTCAAATATTCTTGCACAACGAGGAAAAAGAAGAAACGTTTCAGTGAATGAGGAGTTCTTTGCTTCTATAGCATTTTTCTTGAGAAGTGGTTCTTTGAATGAGGATGACAATGGAAGAGATGAAGAATGAAGCAGAGACCACTTCTATGGTTTCCATGCCACTCTATGCTGTTATGTACCCCGTCTTTAATGAGGTAAGCTCTCTGCTTTTGCTGTAGAACATAGTAATCCTTTTATATCAGGAAACCTGATGGCAGTAACAGCCAGCTTAGCTTGATGGGGAGAACTTCAGGTGTTTAACACAGCCTTCTTTCTATGCCTTTCTTACTCTTTCACCCTGCTTTCCATGAACACAATTCCAAGCTCGTCAGTGGTTGCTAGTTGTCTTGGCCCTGGTCTCTTTTCTTAGCTTTTACAGAGGGTTTTAGCAAAAATGCTAGGTAACATTCGATTTTTTTCCTTGACACTGCAGTTCGTTTTCAGGTGGTCATTTCAGTGTTCTTATTTTCCTTTCATCACTGTAAATGTGCACGTAACTTTTTGCGAGGCTTTTTGCGAAGCTGTTTCAGCTCTAATGGTCACAGATCTAGCACGGCATTAGGAACTAGTGCAATCTGTGACAGGAAATAAGGTACAGTTTAACATGTACCTGTGAGCAGCTTGATGCATTTGTATTTTAACTGCTAATGGCTATAATTTAATAGGATACTTGTCTTTCTGTAAGTATCAGAGGCTGTCAAGATGTTCTCAAAATCTTCTGTCAGACTTCTGATGAAGGCTGAATAAAAGCAAAGTATGTCCAGTGACATGTCTGGTTATTTAGGGAGGAAGTCCTTTGTTTGGATCAAACTTCACACTTTCTATCTCAAATGAGACCAGTCTCAGTTCTTCTGCCAAGCACCTTTTTCATCATGCTGTGTAAGGCAAGGCATGAGTACTTTACTTGTTTTGTTCTGATAATGTTCGAACTGCTAATTGGTCTAAACTTTTATTGCAGCTAGAAAGAGTAAATCTGTCAGCAGCTCAGACGCTGAGAGCGGCCTTTATTAAGGTGAGAAGTTACTTGTATTGAAAAATGGTCATTTAAAAGGTAAATGATACGGTGAAGTTCAAAATAACTTTGCTTCCTTGTGTCGTCATGTTTGAAGATTAGATCTTTCTTAATCAGTAGTCTTAAATAAAAATGTGTGAACAATCACATGGACTAAGTTTGAAATGAGTGCACACATGAGTAGGAATCTGAATAATTTAAGCATATTGAGCAATTTTAAACAGAATCTTACTTTGTGTATGTACAAAAGGTAACAACTAAGCAATGCTTTGCTGTTTCTCCACTTTAAGTGTAAGTGTACCTAGATAGCTACAGCTCTCAGAACTCTTCCAAGTTAAATGTTACTTACAGCTGGTGGTAAGGGGCTGTGCTGAATGCAAATACCAGAAACTGAGATATTGGAGGAAATGGTAGTGCTCACTAAAAACACCCACGCTCATTCAACGCAGAATAATTTTTTCGATAGCAGCACAGGTAGTGTGAATATGTCCAGTGTTAGAATCTAGCTTAGCTTAATTTAGGTGTGTCATCAGTTAAAAGGAGTTTTCTGTGAAAAGGCAATTCAAAGATGTTTGAACATATGTGATTTGTAAGAGGCACACTTAAAAAATACCATGTGGAAGATGGGGGAGTTGCACCTGTGAATAAGTGAATTAAATTCTGGTATGTGCAATATCTTTGTTTCAAAGCAAAGTGTTTACAGGAATACAACAATACAAAGAATTTCGTTACAAAATATCTCTTACTCAAATTGAAGGGAGTGGAAGGGTTTATTGGAAAAGTTGCTTATACAAAACTACTTATGAAAAGAAAAATGGAAGAGTAGTTTTCAATGTAATATGCTAGTTTAAAACCATTAGACTTTTTAAAAATTTCTGGCAAATTGCTGCGGTATCTGAAGCAAATTACTTGGAAGTCTGCTTTTGTCCTTGCAATATTATGATTGATGGCATTTTTAAGAATAAATCCTCTCGCGATGCAGGCTGAAAAAGAAAATCCAGGTCTCACACAGGACATTATTATGAAAATTCTGGAGAAAAAAAGTGTGGATGTGAACTTTACAGAGTCTCTCCTGCGTATGGCTGCTGATGATGTAGAAGGTAATATCAGGTCTCTTACCTTGAATAAGCGTTTTCTTAATTACAGTGCCAAACAGGAGTATACATTTCTCTGTGCCCATTTTCAGAGGAAGTTTTCTGTTAATAGATTTCTTCTACCATGCTGAAGAATAGGAATAGTTGTTTTTCTGAATACATCTTTTGGAGGTACATATGTGACTAATAAGAGAAAATTAATTTTTAGAAGGTAGCTCACCTTCTGCAGATTTCTTCAAATTAAAAGCAAGTGTTGCACTGTCAGAGAAGGGCAGTGTATAGTAGGCTTAAAGTCCTTTTAATATTGCATTTAATTAGTGTAATGTCGTCAGGATTTCTTTTAAATAACATCTCCAACTTCCAATAAGAAAGGCTATTGTTGCGCGGTGTTTTTATTAATGCAGAATGTTCACTGTGGGTTTGTGGTCATGGCTGTCTTTTGTGCAGTCAGCCTTCAAATCCTTCCTGGCAATACTGCTGCATTTTGTGAAGCAGTGTTTTTTAGCTGCCACTAGGAACTTACTGAAAAATGCCGTTATTTTTTCCTCAATATGTCCTTTTTGTTAGAATATATGATTGAAAGACCAGAACCAGAATTCCAAGATCTGAATGAAAAGGCGCGAGCACTTAAACAGATTCTTAGTAAGATTCCCGATGAGATCAATGACAGAGTGAGGTTTCTTCAGACAATCAAGTAAGTACTGTATTATATATTTTTCTGCAGTTCGAGGGGATCAAACTTTGCATTTGTATCTGGATGCTTAAATGCTGTGGGAGATGCTAGCAACACTGTTGCTGTTGGAAAAGAGCTTGACCTGTGGTTATAAATGAGTGAATAGAGTTGAATTTTGTTAATGAAAGCCCCGTATTAAGAGACAGAACTTAACTTGTTGATTTTTAATTTGAATTGGCATGTTACTTGTCCACGTCTTTGGTCTTTGTACAGAAGGAATATCAGATAGGATGTAGGGCTGTTAGAAGGGGTTTAAATTCCAACATTTAAATAGTATAGCTTATTGATATTGCAACTCTTTTCATTGTCAAATAGGGACATCGCGAGTGCAATAAAGGAACTTCTTGACACAGTAAATAATGTCTTCAAGAAATACCAATACCAGAACCGGAGGGTATGTGAAAACTTTTTTATATGCTGTTTTTAATAGTACAAGAGGAAGCCATTTGATCAAAGGATTAATAGCGTAACTGGTCAGTGACATAATGCTTTAGAAGAGGGTGACTTCTCTGCATGTCTTTCTTAAAAATAAGTAAATACCAGAAAAAAAAACCAAAACTACCACCACTCTAAACCTAAAATTCCTGTATCTACATACTGTTTGCTTGTTTTCTTCTGTCTTTAATGTCAAGACCCTCATTGTATCCAACACTCTGTGATCTTATAACCTTTTTGGTGTTTTTGTTTTCTTAGGCACTTGAGCACCAAAAGAAAGAGTTTGTAAAATACTCCAAAAGTTTCAGTGATACTCTGAAAACCTATTTTAAAGATGGAAAGTAAGTATACTTTTGTACTAAATTTATACATAATGAAAAGGTCTTGTTTGCCAAACTAGTATGATTAGGGAAAATAAGACAAGATTTTTGTTATAAGGGCTGATATGTGTTGTTCACTTACCCCAAACATACTGAAAGAGACCAGTTCTGTTCAGCCCTGTGTGAAGTGAATGCTGTGGTGTGTGTTGTGGGCATAGGCTTTACAGTGCCTTGGGTATTATCAATATTGCAAGAAATACCAGGTAAGACTTGTGTTCCTTGTAATTTACATCTGTCTGAACTACATGTTCTTTTACCCCGCTCCCACCAGAAAGGAACAGCACTAAACAAAATCGCCTTGCTTACAGGTGTCACTTCTGAGATCAAAAACCTCAGTGGCCCCACACTTCTTTCATAACAAAGATTATTGAAATAATAGGTATTTGAGGAAAGAGTTGCAAATTCTGAAATTATCAGGGGATGGAGTGAAAAGAACAGGCATTTGATGATCATTTGCTCTACTCTTTTTTGTAGTTAAAACCACAAAGCTAAATAGAGAGCCAAAGTCTTTTAAGTTCCTGCCAATAAACATAGTCTTTCTAGAATTAGCTATGCAAGTAAGTCTGTTTGCCAGCTGTAAACTTCAGGTACATCACAATATGGTAAGACATCAATACGTTTCCAATTTGCCTAGATGCCAATATATTTAGTTACCCTGATTTAATGCTGTATTTATTGAACAAAGTTTTGAAAAGTGTTTAAACTAATATCTTTGTTTTTCTACCAGGGCAATAAATGTGTTCATAAGTGCCAACCGACTAATTCATCAAACCAACTTGATACTCCAGACCTTCAAAACTGTGGCCTGAAAACTGTATATGTTGAGAGTTGTACTTTTCAATGGTGAATAGGGTACCTTTATATGTAAATTTTAAAGTTGACTGTATAAATTATCAGCCCCTCTTTAGGGGCCTAATGCAGGATTTTGAATGGGATTATTGCCATCTTACACCATATTTTTGTAAAACATTGTAGCTTAATCATAATCTCACAACGAAGATTTTTTGCATCACTTTTTGCTATTATCATTCTTTTCAGAATTATAAGCCAAAAGAATTTACGCCTTAATGTGTCATTATGTAACATTCCTTATAAGAATTGTAAATATTTGGTGTTCTGTTTCTGACATTTTAACTTGAAAGCGGAAAACTGCAAGATTATGTATTTAACAATATTGGTGGCAAATATTCAATAAATAGTTTACATCTGTTAGACTGTCTTTTTGTATGTGAACAAAAAAGCATAACTCATCCTTTTAGAACTGCAGAGCATACATTAAATGGAAAAATTAAAACTGGGTGCTTAAAGTCACTGGCAGTTCAAATCAGTATAAAATGAGGGTTTTTCCTTAAAACTGAGATTTTGGTTGTGATCCAATACTAGACCAGAATACCAGAATAATCATATTAAAATGTCTTTGACAAAGTAATAAAGAACCCAAGAAGTGAGGTGTGTGTTTTGGTTTTTCGTAGAAACTAAATCCAACTTAATCTTTTGGTGGTAGGCTAACAGGTTTTTACTCCTCTGCTATTCCAGGGTTTTGTGCAGTAAAGGGTGAACTTAAAATATGAACAACTTTTTTTTTATACTGGTACCCTTTTGGGAGGGAGGAGGAGAGAAAATAGAAGTCTTCCAAGAAGCACTAGTGATATCTCTACTATGCATGCCATAAAGCAACTTCTTCCAGGGATTTAAATCATGAGACCTAGCTTGACAAATGTTCTATAGATGGTTGAGAACTGCTGATGGACAAATTGAACCTTTGTCACTGTGAGTTCATGGTAGCTTTTTGCAAGTTCTACTGAATATCGTGCATGCCCCTTTGAGGCGCACCTCAATATTACTTTGAAATACTAGGAATCTGGAAGATTTTTAGGAAAACTAGGAATCTGGAAGATTTTTAGGATTTCCTTCTATAAATACTTACATGGGCATAACTAGTAAATTTAGGAAAGAATGGAGCAGCTTATAAAGCTGCAGAAACTGTTGCAGGAAGATCACTTCAAACTGAAGGAGCACAATGCTATAGGACTACTCTTTGGGTGTAAATGATGAATAAATATGGCCAGACTTCTCTTACACACTGGCCTGGTGCTGTACTGCGCATCTGGGGCGAGTGCCTTATCTGGAGTACACCAGCTGGGTCTTCGAATTCATTTATCTGCTTAAATGCTCTAGAAAAGAAAAGCCATACGTACCTGCTGCCCTCTGAAGTAGCACTAGATGGATAGCTAGGTGAAAGAATGGAAAGTCATGCAGAGTTTTTGGAACTTCATTTCACTTGAAAAGTGTTTGGTACTGGGGAAGCTATGTCCGCCAATTTGATTCCTTGATGGTAAAATCAAAGAGGCTGTTAGGAAATGAACCGTTTCTGTCCATCAGTTCTTCCTATACCTTCATCCTTTATTGCATAAAGCTACCTAGTATAGGGCTAAGCTCCAGGTAGTCTGGCCAACGTGTCTTGTTCGTAAACTTACCGTGACTTTTTTTTTTTTTTACCTTTTCAGTGGTGGAAAATTATTGTAATCCATGCCTGGTGATAGGAAAACTTGAAAATTGATACCAGGTCGCACTCTTCTACTGTATGCAATGAATACATATCTAGTAGTCTTATAACTTTGCTTTATCTTCCACTGAGTACAAGCTGGGGCATATATTTATCTGAATTTTATTATGGTTTTGCACTTTATCTTCAAGTTACCCAAATAGCTAAAGATAAGTTTCTCTTAATGCATTTATAATACAGTAGCTGGTGTTGCAAATTGGTATCAGAAAACTTCTGCTGTGAATGCGGGTTATACTTGATATGATAATGTTAACGTACAGAATAAAACTTTGTGTATTTGTTAATAATGCAAAGAAACATTGTCTTAATCACTTCTTTTGATAGTCGTTTATCTAAAAAGAAATGAAGGAAAACATTGACTTGTTTCTGGTTAGCAGCTTCCTGCTTTAATGCTGAATTTTTTTTCTTTAAAAGTGTGAGATATGTCAGGTGCCCAGCTTCAATCAAAACTTTGTCTTGAACTGACATGAGGTAGTGGGTGTGAAATCTCATGGAAGAAGTGGTTGAGGCCTGATGTCAGAACACCAGTTCATGCAGGCAGTAAGTTGCTCAGGTAGTATCAGCGTTGATTAACCATCATCTTTTCATGCAGTCTTAACTAGGTTACCACTGAAGTGTTTCCTCCTAGTGTTCTTTTCAGATCTTTGACTGTATGTCAAGGGAAAACATACCTTGTTTATTCTGCAAGTGTTATCTCTGGTCTGTTTATTTTTCGCCAAGGCTATGTGCTGCTTTGGGAAATGGGTGGGGAAGGGAAAGGCTGTCTAGACAAGCTTGCCACAAATCTCAGGCTTAGCTAACTTCATTCTGAAAGGAATAAGAGGGAGCTAAAATAAATGTCAGTTAAGGTGTGAGATAGTAACCATCACATTTGGCATGGCATTGATGATCACTTACCCGTGGAGAAGGCGCTGGCTGTTCCCCCTGAGAATATCGCTGTGCCAGGCACTGCCTGGCTCCATCTTCCTGCAGCGCCGCTAACCAGCGCCTTCTGAAACGGGTACTGCAGGCAGTTTCTGCTTGTGAGCTGTGGGAGCTCTTCCAATTCATGTAGTGGTTCAGTGGCTTTGCTAACTTTGTCATTTTTCACTCCACGGTTTTGGTTTTCCCTTGGTCTGTTCTGGGCAGTTTCCGTTCAAAGGAGACTAGTAGGAAGTGCACTTCAGGAACAGAACCACTCCTGAGTTGCAACCTTAGTGCTAAAAAATAGCACTCAAAAGATGGTCCTGGGTCATCAAGCTTGGCTTCTTACCGAAGTTAAGAATTACCTACCGTATAATGTTGGTCATAAATCTATCGAGTTCTATTTTAAACCACCTTCCTTGTCCTCATTTCTCTTGTTAGGTATCATTTAAAAATGGTATTGGGGGGGGGGGGGAAGAAGCCTTCAAATATGGAAGCTTAATATCTATCATAAATTTAATTTATGATGAAGAATTCACTAACCTTGTTCACAACCAATTGTTCTTTTCCCCCTTCTTCACTTAGCCGTTTAATGTGTTATGAGGGTCTGATTGAATCCCGTCTTGGGCCTCACTTTAAAAATACACCATCCCAAGTTTTTGGCCTTCTCTAAAAAGAGTGGAGGCATAGGCACTGCTAAGTTTGCCCCTTCCAGGCTGATATTAAACAACTTGTCCTCATGAGGTGGAGAAGGAGGGCTTGGCTTATTTTGAGATGTCCCTTCTTAGCGTCTGTCTCTCCTGCCCTGCCACTTGTTTGTGATCCTGTAGGCATGGTGCCTGATTTCTGAGACAATGCAAAAGAGTTCTCACTAGGTACAACACAGTTGGGTGGCATAAGCCTCTTCTGCATAACTTCTCATTTTGTGCCTTTTTCTCCTTCGCCTTCACCCAGATACGGCTGCTACAAACAGCTCAGGAGGCAGAGCACGTGTGCTGCTGGGGCTGCAGGCGGCGCACAGACACATCAAGGACTCAGGCAGTGCTGGGAGAAAAGCTCTTCATTTACGCTGGGGCCGACTCCTAGATGCTCACGTGTGATTTTCTTCTCTAATTTTGCACACATTGTTTGTCTCTACTATTTTTTTCAAAACCTGCCAGCACATGATTCTTCTTTACACCCACTGCAAGGATGAGGAATGCAGCTTGCTGACATTTGAGGTGCAAGGATTGTTTGTGCCTACATTGCCCTCATCGTAAAAAGCTCAGACCGTGATAATGATACCTGGACACTATCAGAGTATATGATTATAGGACAAAGGGTTTAATCTCTTCCCCTCTGCCACCTTGCAGTGCTTTTATCACAGATCAAGTTGTGTTAAGATCAGTAAGACTTGACCTGCAAGCACGAGCAGTGAGAATCTGCAATGTTAGGAGTCTGCCGTTCGTGCAAATGTGCATTGTGTAAAGATCACTTTGGTCGGAAAGTACCAGTTTAAAATCTGTCTTTGTTTAGACTTTGCTACTGGTGTTCTTCTAGAATTTTTCTCACGATTAAAGATTCATGGGTGCTTCCTTTTTCAACCAGTAACTGAAGGTTTCCGTGGAGGAAACCGCTTATTTAGGGATTGTCGGGGATTGTGACGCCTGTGAGCACCAAGAGCAAGGGATGCACAACGACTGCTGCTGCAAACATTAAACTTTTCTACCCTAGAGACACGAGTGTTCCTGCTTACTGAGTGTCTTCAAGAATGAACTGGAATTAGAGCACTAAGCAACGCGTTATTGGTAACAAGGTGAGCAAAATAGGTTTTCAGTTGCTGATTTCTAATGTGTGCTCAGATGCGCTGTACCAAATGTTTGTGAATTTGCTTTCTGTACCAGTCAAAGACATCATTGTACCAGATGGATGTAATGACTGGAGAGAATATTTTGTAGTATTTCACTAAACTAAGAAGTTTAAAACACTATATCTAAATTAGACATTTGTCTTTGACATTTTATTATTTCATAATTGTAACTACCAGGCTTTTCAGAGTGGATAATTGCTTTTTTCCTGAAGCTGTATTAGTCTTCAAGGACAAGTGATGGGTGAAATAGAAGCCTGAGTGCCTGAAGTTTTAAAATAAAGAGAATCAAGTATGAGCTACAAGTATAATTCACTTAAACTCCCTTTCAGCTGCTGGGTATCTAATCTCAGACAGAGCCACAGTGAAAAATGCTGTGGATGAATTTGAAAGCAGACTGAGTATAACCTTTAAGAAAATGCAGGACCGTTTCATGGTAAGTGAATTTTCTAATTAAAATGTTAATTGGAAGGATTTTGCATTGCTTATCGAGAAAGTGTGGTAACCATTTTTCATTGCTGTTTGCATAGCCATGTGGTATTAATAATTTTGTGTGCTTTTCTGCATCTGCTTAATGAGAGTGACAAACAGAATTTTCTGAAGTGGTTCGTAATGGAACATCAGAAATTCCTGTCAAGGATGTCATGCAATAAAGATATTTATTATTATTCTGCAAACGTAATGATGGGCCACAAATGGAAAGGCAGATGCTTGAGGAAATTTCCAAACTTGTTCTGTGGTTCTAGCGTAACGGTTCTGTTTTCTCTGGAGATGCAGAGTCACTCAAGTCACCCAAGTGCTATCAGGAGGCAAAGAAAAAAAGGTGTAAAAGTGCAGTAGAGAGTACAAGCTGAAGTTTCCACTCTGAGCTACTGAGCAGGCGTTTGTTTACAGAAAGCTTTGTCAAAATCAAGTTTAAGAAAAGTCCCAAAGGAAAAGTTCTTCTGGAGTTTCACAAAGAGCTTTGGTTGCTGCAAGTAGGGGAAGAAAATCCTATTTGACATGAACTATCAATATCTAAGGGGCAAAGGAAAATTAAATTGGGTCTGAGTTTTACTTGCATTTTTCACATTGCAAAACTTTAAATATGAAAAATTTAAACACTAAACAGTGAAGCCTTGTGCAAGAAGATATTTTCTATCACAGAAACATCTCAAACGAGAACTGAGCTGCTCTTTCCAAAGAGAAAACGTCGGCATTATTGAGGCATAAAAGCTAAGTGTTTTTTTTTTCCTTCTAGCAGAAGGAAAGCAAAATATTGCTTGTATATTGTGAAATAAAAGCAATAACAACTGCTGATGATGCCAAAGTAAGTGAAGTTCAGCCTGTTGACCTCTTACTAGCTGGAGCTGTTTCTCATGAACGTGCAATAATGCTGCTGTAATTCTCTGCCAATATATGGAAACAAGTTGCGTTAGCGGAGTAATGCATATGGCAATTACAGCTGAGGTGCAAAAAACCCTGTTGTAATCATGTCTTTGCTAGACACAAATTAAACTGCGAGGCTGGCGTGCTGGAATAATTAGAGATCAAAACTGCTATTTGGCCAATTCTCATTTACTGAGGTGTCAAGTGTGATGGGTAACCTTGTGCCAGCGCTGCATCTGCAAGGACGCCGGGGCTGCGGGACACGCTCCCTCTTCTGCTGTCTGCGCTGGGGGAGGAAACCAGCGGCCCCCTCATGCTGAGGTTGCTTTTGTTCACCCAACTCCCGAAATGCTCGGCGAGCAGCCACTGCTTCTTCCTCTGCTTTATACACATACGTATATATGTGCACGTATATATATAATCTCAATTCTGGAATCTTAAGAGTAGGGTGCAAACCTTTCAGACTCTCCAGAGAGCATGTATTTACCGATTGCAGCACAAAAATCGTTCTTTACTTCTGCAGGCCGCAAATCAGCCTCGCAGCTGTTGGGTTTAGAGCAAACACCTGTGGGCTCTGGGTATACAGCTGAGGGCAGGTGTGATGGGGAGGGTTCTGTGGCCGTTCTGCGTGAGGCCTTGCCCTCAGGTATGCTCAGTGTCATACCTTTCAGCACACACTTTTTACTTGTTTCCAGCCTCTTCTGTGGCCTTTGAGGCTGGTTGAAATGGATGGGGTTCATTTGTTCAAGGTACACCTACACGTACTGCCATTTATTTTCATAACAGCAGTCTTTGGGCTTCCTTTTGTGTGCTCAGTCTGCAAGCTCCAATTTCTGTTCTTCTCCAGGCTATTCGTCACTGTCCTTCGAGCCTAACTTTAGGAACAACTGGAGAAGTTCATCATCAAAAATTCCTAAAATAAATGGATTTCGCTAGGGGAATGGCCCAGCTGCAAACCAGTCATTTCTGCTCATCTCTAGTCTGTCACTCTGAATCAAGTGCCTGCAATTAAACTGCCAGAGCTGGCAGCTTTGTGGGGTTTCCGATTTCATAAAGTCTGAATTTGAAACCTCTTCCCTCAGCCACTTGTGCACCTTGCATGCAAAACTTTTTGTCACTTCTACAGAAAATTATACAGAGAACATGTAGTAGAACTGAATGAAAAGCTTGGTCGTTGCGTTTGTTTTCTTGGCCTCCGAAAAGTAACCAGTGTGTTGGATGCCTTGGGGAGGAGAGGGAACAAATCTGCGGCCACTCAAGATAAATTTCCTTCCCGTTCTGGGCTCTTGCATGCACCCGCCTCATTCCTTCGCCTGTTTCTGCTGTAGGGTTGACATCAGGTCTTTTCTTAGAGGCGGTGGACCGGTTGTTTTGTCTCTACTTTTGCTGCAGTTTTGACATCTCAGGAAAGACCGTCAGGGAACGAGGACGGGCTTCTTTCAAATGGTGGTCGCGCTTCCAGCGATCCTACCCTTTGTGTGACCTCGCCCAGGGTGCTTCATTTCTCTGTGCCTCAGTTCCCTGGTCATTATTTAAGGAGTACGCACAATTGGGCCCTGATCTCTGCTACATTACTGTAATAATAATAAAATTTCCCAAGCATAAAGGAAAGCTTTGCAAGCCAATGAGTCTGTCACAATTTTAGAGTGCCATATAGTCTTTGGAATGAGAAACATTTTAATTTGAACAAGGGCAAATCACATAGAGTATGGGAGAATTCAAAACCTAGATGGTATCTTTTAAATATCTTAGAATTGAGGTAAAGTAGAGAAGTTAGTGTCCTTCAGCTAAAGGGCTCGGATAATTTTCTGCGTGCCAGAGAATATCAGAGAAGCAACTACTGGGGGAGAATGGTCAGAGCTTACAGAATATGGTTGTGTGAAAGGTGAAAAATCTTTCCTCTCTCATTAAAGTCTGCTGCCTGGTTTCCTCCTGGGAATGCTGAAGATACTTCAGCAGCTTAGATTGCTCCTTCTCCAGCTGAGTGTTCACCAGGACCTGCAGAGGTGCCAGGAGGAACTGATCCATGGTTCTCTGGGCTGCTATGCGCCATTTTTTGGGCATCTTGCAGCCACCTCACTGCTGCCCGTGCACCCTCCTGGCTTCAAGAGGCAGCACTGGTACATACCAGCCTCCGAGACAGCACCGGGGGGCTGCTTTGTAGGGTGCCAGCACCCTTTGGGCAGCGAGAGAGGAATGAGAACGGGAGAGATGGTCTTACCCACCTTCCCCGTATGCTTAAATAGGTTTCATTTATGTGGCAGAGAGAATTTCCGAGCTTCACCTTTTTTCCCAAAGATTGTTTGAAAAATGTCTTGAACTAAAATGTCACCTCTTATTTCCCTATTTCTTTTGTATCTTTTCTATTTTAGGAATATAGTAGGAGCTCTTAATCTTTATGAAAAATTACTCCTAGGTGGTCTCTATTTCAACCTTATTCTAGAAATATAGCATAATTTACGGTATTGAAATACCAAAAGTTGTCAGCTCGGAATGGGGTCCTGTTATGCTTCATTTTGTGCAGAGACGCAAGACGAATTAAGGGTGAAAGAGCTTGGTGTTTAAAACAGTGTGACTCACAGAATCGGGAAGAAAGGAGTTTTGCCAAAGATCACTGGTACAATGTACGCAGAAGCCAGGTTTCTTTTGCCCCAGCTTTTTGTTCTATTGAATTATGTCACTTCTTTACAGACCAACCTGCCTCTCTAAGGGGAAAAAGTCCTACAGCTTGGTTTCAGGAACAAAAGGCTGCTAGGACAGAAAGTCACAGAAAATCATGCAAAAGTAATATCGTTTGCAGCATAACATAAAATTTAAAAAAAAAATAATAAAAATCCCTTGATGTAAGGTGGCGGTAGTTGAGAACAGGCTCACCTTTGACTTCAAGTTGTAGTCTGGTCATACACTCTACCTCCTCTTAATCCTTGCTTAGCATTACATGCTGATTACAAGGTGAAAATAGCAGAGAGTAGGGCAAATTGGCTGTGTTAGAACAATGTTTCTGATCATCTGCTTCGGAGCCTATTCACCGGAGCTGGCACGGATCTTGCTGTATGTATTCATTTTAAAAAAATTACATTTTGAAATTGAGTCAAGTTAACGAAAGTACGGGATGAAAAAAGTGGAAAGTGAGAGGAAGCTGGCAGAGTCAAAAGGGACAGAAGGAAATGTTTTTATATTAAGAGTCCTTGTAGGTTACACTGATAGCCCCAATTCTGAGGACATTTTGGCACGTACAGTCGTTGTGGCTAAATATGTGCTTAGAATATGCCAAGTTGCTTATCTATGTTTTTGCTTAAAAAGACTTGTATACTGTGTCTATTGAAAATAAAAAAAAAAAAAAAAAAGAAAAAGAAACTGGCGAACATCTTGGGAAATCATTGCCCTAATACATTCTTCATGTAGCATGCACGTGGTAACTACCAAACGCTCTTTTTCTCTATACTGCAGTGTGTCATTTCTAAGCAGCCTGACCATCTGTAGACTAGAAGGTGACATTTTGAGGGTCCCGTGCTGAAAGAGAAGCAGATTTTGTTCATATCCTAATAGATCTAGGTCAACTTGCTTGAGTGCAAAACACCTTAGGGGGATATCTTGCTTGAGGAGTGGCTGTGGTCGCCAGTGTGAGGAAGACCTGAGAAAGGGGCCCATGATTATTGTCTTGAAACAGAGTGGGTGAAGCATCTCCGATATTTTTTCTCAAGAAGTATGTTATAATTGTAAGGGACAGTGGTTAGATGCAAGATGGAAAGGTACATGTGTGGTTCTGGCGACCTCTGCTCAAAGAGATTGCCTTCAGTGGAAGTGGAACCAGAAAAGTGTATTTAGGAAGATCAAGGGAGTTGATTAATCTTTTTGTGAAGAGAGATTAAGGGTTGGGCTTGTTCAAAATGTTAGCAAGGTCGGAAGAGAGATTATAAATTCCTACTTAAATATTTGAAATAGACATAAAAAACATGTCTAAGCTAAAAACTGGTATGATTGTATGATCAAATTACGGCTACGTGGTGACAGCAGTTTTATTAGCTACTAAAAGTGGGGTTTCCTCCTTACTTGAGGAAGAGTTTGTGTTCCTCCAAACATCTTATGAGGAAAAAGAATTAAGGTGGAATTTAGCGAGGTCTTGGAAGACATTGTGTAACTGAGCACGAGAGCTTCTGGGGACAGGAAATTAGATGAAGCCTATAAATATCTGAGGCTTATCTACACGTAAGGCAAGAGGGTTAAAGGTTGTTGGGTGAGTGCTTTCCACGCGGTATTTGCACTGCGCTCATCACAGGCTTTTGCTGGTCACTGCCTGGGGCTGGGAATTCACTTTTCTCCTCCTCAAATGCTGTCATTTCTTTTTATTTAGTTTCGGTGTCTGTGTGCGTGACGGGGGATATTTGGACTTTTCTCACTTTCTAACTAATTTGCCTGCAGTCAGCCAGGTAGCGCCGGTGCTCCTATTGGCATAAATGTTTAAGCACCTGGACACCGTAAACTTACTTTGTATGTGTATGTGATGTACTTTGGGGATATAAGATGATGTCAGTTCCGTTTAATCTTCTGTAAAGGTCTTATAAATTTCTAGGAAGGCTGCTGTGACCTAGAGTGTGTGGTGATCTACGGAACAGATGTACTGAAGCTCCGTTCTCTTGTACAGTTCAGTGAGCTTCAGAGTACAATTTTTTTTTTGGAATAAAAAGTGCCACTTTGGACTGTTTGAAACTACCTGTAAATGTGAATCAAATTTTGTATTTCAGCAAAATAAAAGGGGGGGGGGGGGTTGAGGAAGGAGGAACATTGCTATTAAAAATCATAGAGCCATAGAATGGTTTGAGTTGGAAAGGGACCTGAAAGAGAAATAAAATAAAAATCAACATTACTTATCTCTATGCTTGCAAAATAAAGTTTTACCCCTTTTAGAAAGTGACATTTAGAAATTTAATTTTTAAGTTTTGTTTTCGTTTTTGTTTAAATCTGTATTAAAACATTTCTAACAGGAGAAAACCCATGATTCAGTTTGGAGGATTTTTTTATACATCTTAATGAGAAAAATGATTTTGTTTCCGTTCGATTGCGGGTTCAAGTCACCAAGCCACAACATCAGTTATTCTGTCTCTGCTCTTACTGTCCTGCAAAGCGTTTAGTGTAGATTGCTGAGCACCTTAGAAAATCAGGCTCTTTACTTTTCATGAAGCAGAGGTCCTTATTCTTATGAGTGAAATGCTATTCCTCAAATACATCATTTGCAGTCTAGACTATCAATGTAAAATACGGACTTCTAGAAATAGCAATAACAAAATATTAATAGAATTGACCTGAGTTTTAGTTGTGATTTTTCTACATAAATATTATGAAGCTGAATTTCACTTCCTTATCTCATATTTTTATTTGATATAAATAGGAAAGAGAACTTGCTAGTCTAGACAGGGATCTGTCGTAAAGGCATGGGGTTGTATTCCTAACTTCATTCTCCACTGCTCTCCCCCAGGCCCCCCAGCCTGGAGTAAGTACATACTTTTTGTTGATAAAGGACAATTGAAGAAATTGAGGTAAAATGTGTGCTTTGGATAATTGCCTAGGAGATTACTGATAAGATACAGCAGCTTCCAGCCAAGTTCACCAGATCAGGCTGAGCCCAGCAACCACCAATCACTGCCATCTGACAGCTATTCAATAGATCATCTGAAATAAGCTTGTGGTCTCAGGTGTCCAAAGCTCAAAAAAACTCATTAGAATTGGAATTAATTTGCACCTTTCATAGTTTCAGCAGAGTGCCTGGCCCACAAAGAAGGCAATACCACTGCATTCCCCAGGGAACCAAAAAGTGTTGGAATTACTTTTTTTTTTTTTTTTTTTTGAGCTGAGTAGCATGCAAGAATTTCACTCGTGCCCTCACAGTTGTAGATTTTAGCAAGTTGTTGGGTCTGTTTCATCTTTTTACTGTGGAATTAAACTCCTCCTCGAATGTCAGGAAAGTTTCCAGAAGAATTAAGTCTGTCTCAAGTTATAAAAAAACATTTCGACATAAATTCTATAGTAGCTTTTAATTTTTCAGCTTAAAATAAAACAAAAAATCTCTCTGATTACATTAAAAGTCAGACTCCTCATTGCTGTCATAATCTGGCACAATTTGTGGGCATTTTTTGTTTTGTTCTTTATAAGCCTGAGGTTATCTGATAAGTCTTTGTAGGCTGAGGGAAGCTATGATTGCGTTCATATACATCTTAAGCTAATAAAAGAGTAATAAAAAAAAACAACAACAGTTGGGTGAAAGGACAGTACTAGCATATGAACATTTATTAATTGGTCTTGAATGATTTAGGTAGGCAATTATCATTAGGGGAGCTAGTTTCAGTTCAGCTGTCCAGTGGGAACTCTAAAAAGAAAATATAAACTATCAAGCAGCAAGAAACTATCCAAACTACATTAGTCAGATTATTAAATTTCTGAAAAGATTTAATAATACGTTGCTTGCAGCTTCAGAGGTTTGGACCCACTGGCCTGGGAGGTTTGTTCTATTACTGTACCTATGCATGACCTGAATGAAATGCAAAGGTAGGCAGGAAATATCTCCCTGAATCGTAAGATGATGGAAATTACAGGAGAAAAGATCTCTCATGTCATTTAGTCCATTTCCTTGACAGCACAGAACATGAATTCAGCCTCACTGTTAGGGCTTTTTTCTAACATTCAGGATAAATTACCCTCATCCTAGCTGCAAGCCATTACTCACATTTATAATCATCGTACCACACTAAACAGTTTTTTCTATTTACGTTGGCTGCCTTCAATGACTCTCATACTTTGTCACCCCCCTTATTTGTCACATACCCGGGCTATATACGTTTAGGTCTTTCAGTCTCTCCTCCTAAGCAAAAGCCCTTCTGTATCATTAAGGAAAACAGCCGTAGCAGTCATACTAAAATGTAAAGAGCTGCCAGATAGGAATTGTTAATCAGGTAGGATCTCCATGCTACACTCGATGCAACTACCTTGTGCTGATTTGAAATGTCAAGGTTGACAGAACTTTTTTGCTTTTTTTCCCCTCAAGTTAGATCTTTGGCAGGTACGAGTTCCAATTTCCCTGTTGAAATGATCAGCTTCTTCTGAAGAAAGCTGCAAAATATTTTTATTGAATCATCAACTGATCTTTCCACCCACAATGTCACATTATTGAGGCGAGCAGTTACGATTGCCAGAGTACATGCAAATTCAATCAAACCCCCTAAAAAAACCAATCCCAAGATAATGTGTGATCCATGGCGTGGATATCCTAATGCTTTGCCCTACTGGTACTACTGGTAGAGGACAGCTGCTGGAACCATACCAACCGAGCACTAGTAATGTTGAGGAAAAACATTGTCAAAGCTGGTTTATCTCGGTTGTCATTGATTTTAGTTGGAAAAGTGCCCCGAGATTTAGTAGGAAAGGGCCTGTAAACTTGATAGATCTTGATCCAGACCCCTGTTTACTTGGATATATAACTGATGTACAGCCTTATCTATGTCTTATTTTACAGATGTAGAGGTGTAGAGGTTGCGTGCACATCCTAACCCACTGAATGAGGGAGAATTTTATTCCTTTTTTCTGCTTTTTTATAGTACAGTGACCTTGGGGGCCAGATCCCCAGGCAGTGAAACCCGCAAGTCACTGGAGCTCTGCTGGTGTATACCTGCAAGGAGTCTGCTCCTAGAGAAGGTTTTGCCGAGTATCCGGACACTTCTGAAAAACGATTTCGAAGAATGAAGTAAGACATTGCTGAACAGCTGAAAATCAAATGCTCTGCTTTTAAAAGTGGATTTGACGTTGTGGTTTTCATAGCAATATTTGAGTTTTCCCTCCATGATTGATGTTTGAGCACTGCCATAAAGAAATTAATTCTGTCTCAGCCTGCTCCTTTTCCCCAGTTTTCTTCTCTATGAAGTTTTTAATTTGTTGCGTACTTTGATGTTATGGAAATTACTTCAACATCACCTTTTAGTCAGACATCCTCTGAGGAGCATGACTTAGAATACAATTTAGTCAGAAACGAGTTTATGTCTTTGTAACAAACTGCAAATTACCAAGCTCGTGAAACACAACTTCTCATAAATGCCACTTACAACCTTGCAAATTCGAGTCCTCAAGCAACAGTCTGAGGCTTTTAAACTTTCTCATTTGTCTTTCTGTACGGACTGCAGAGCAAAAATTAAAAATTCATTTGGATATTAACTCAAAAAAATAAGATGGTGATTTCTCAGCTAGTTATGCATTTTGATCCCATCATAATTATACTGTAGAGTAGCCATGTATTTGTGGGAGAATAATTAGTGTATATTGTAAACATTAGATACTGGTTTTGCTTTGCTGAGTGAAGAATAACTAGCCTAGCAGCGTGAAAAAAATTGAGATAATTTAAGAGAAATCACTGCAGAACCCTGTCTGGAAAGAAATGGTAGTGGTTTTGATGTCAAAGTCAATGTCAAGTCAGTTGCCACCGTCCATTCTTTCTGTATGGATCATAACTGTACCAGTATGCTTCCTGCCCAGCAGTGCGATGTGTTTCACCACGGTTGGTTCCTTTCTTGGTCCATTCTAGAGCAATGGATATCCTACAACCATCAGTCTGTAAGAGTTGATGCCACTGAATGCCTCACAGGAGTAAATGTATGTTTTCCAACATGTGCTCAAGTCCATGTCCTTGTTCTCTACAGTCATATCAAATATATGTTAAGAACCCTGGAGGGTCTCCAGAAACGCACTAAAACATGTGAGCAGTCTTGACTTAAAGCATGAGAGCTTGGGAGCTTGCAGGATCCAGCTCTCTGGGATTTATTCAAGACAAATACATTTCTTTGCAATGTGGGGAACATTTTTAATGGTCTTGGAATCAGCCTGTAGCTGAAGTTTAACAGGTCTTTCTTAATTATGTGCCTACTTCTTTGTGGATTGATTCTTGAATATTTTTTTTTTAACATATTTGTTCTTCATTAAATGCCTTTATTTCAAGTGTAGCCACTGTTATTAATGCGCCAATGTGGGGAGAAATACTCCCTTTTACAACTATGTGTTTCAATATTGCCCAAGGAGCTTACACTTTTAATTTCCATTCTCAACTCATCTTAATTTTTATGGTAAAAATATTCGAAATTAATTCTCTCTACTAATTTACCATGATTTATTATAATGGGTAGGACTGTGTATTGTGCCCATATTTCTTTTACCTGTATGCATATTACCCATCAGAGTGAATTACCACATCGGTCACAACAGTGTCTGTGATTTCAAAAGACAAATCAGCTTGCAAAAAGAAAAGATAGTTTGGAAAATCTTTGGTGAAGTTTCAGGTAATTGAAGGTGGAATTAAAAGAAAAAACATTATGCGCTATTACCACTGTAATAAATATAATATAAAATAAAATATTTTAAGAAAAAAATGGATGACAGCTTAATATGTAAATATATATATATATATTGAGAAATGGGAGAGTTCATTAAGTAAGGTAATTCCTCCCCTCTGTTCCTGAGTCCTTCTTGGTTTAATCTATTTTGGTTTAATCTCTTTTGCTTTTTGATGTTGAACAGCTACTGCTGGCGTTAATCTTTGGGACCATTATGTCATGACAAAGCCTACTGGTGCTCTCAGACTACTCAGGCAATGCAGGAGATGTTCCCATTTAGGACACTATTAGCATCGACTGGAGCACGCTGACTGGGTGCAAATGTTGCGCTTTGATTTGGTTGCTCAGCTTCTGTGCACATACCTTGTCGGATGATGTTTATTGAGTATTTAAATTACTCCTAACTCTTTTGTGTAGTGTTTGCTTTAATATAAGCTGAAATCTACAAAACACGGAGAAAAGGAGGGCTGGAAGAGAGGTGATTATCTAGCAGCTGTGGCTGCTTCTTGCAGTCACACTACGGAGATTTTCAGGTGAAGCCTCATGAGAACAATCAGAGAACACCTGCGTGGCAGCACAGAGGGAACAACTGCCTCAGTGGCTGACTTGTAGAGCTGCAAATTGCAGGCCCTTAGGATTACTGAGACACAAAGGTGGCTAAAACATGAAGACACCTACTGCATCATGCAACAGAAAAGGTTGAGGGTTCTTAAAACCATCTCCCCAGGAGGTATTTCAATATATTTTCAAACTTAATGCTTCAGATAGTTTTTATATCCAGGCCTTTTCCAATGCAAAGGCAAGAAAACACACTTCCAATAGTGTGTAACATTTTAAAGTAGTACTAATATTAAAGACTTTTTGCTTTTCAGCAGAGTAGGGCTAATAGATTTTACTTGTCTGAACTGTAGCAAGTACGTGATGTTCTTAGCACTAACACACGCCTGTTTGATGAATCTAGGTCTGTGTCTCAATCTTCTTCACTCTGAAGGATGTTATTTGAGCTTCTGTCAGAAGGAAACCACATCTAAAGTCTTCCTCTGTGCATTACAGTTTTCCTTCCTTTTTTTCCCAACAAAGTTCAGCTTCTGAGAAGGCGTAGGTGTTGACAGCCTGGGAGAAATTACTGGCGTCAGTGATGCTTTGTTACAGGTGAGACATGAGGACAGCATGTGCTTGTCTTCACTTGGTAACAGCTGTGTGCTAACACTTGAATTTACTGCTTCTGCAAAAGGCTGGATGCATAAACACAGACCCAGACCATCAAGACTGCATCAAGGCTTCTCTGTTACTTACTGCAAGTGAAGCCTAAGCAGGAGATGGGTGCCAAAACATCGCTGAGGATTTCAGCTGCAGAGGAGAGCTCAGTGCCTGCAGAGGCTGTTCGGGATGAAAAAGGCTCCTCGAGTGTTTGCTGCTGTGGGGCTGTAGGCGGTCGTGCTGTGTGTGCCCCTGTCCTGGCTCCCAGGTATGTGTATCCTCTAGGCCCCTGCAGCCACAGGCCTGTGCTGTGACCTGCCTTCCTGAATTGCCAGCAGCTAAAAACTTGTCAGGCCCCAGAGTGAAGGCACCAAGAATTTACAGTGACACAGGGGAAGCTGTTTGATGACTTCTCTGTCTGATCTTGATGACTTCTGGAGTTGAATTTCTGATGGCGTGGGCATCTCGGCAGCTCTACTTCTATTCTCTGCCTCCTTCGTCCTTGTGCAGGACGAGTCCAGTGTGCTGGGCTCTCGATACACTGGAGCTGCAGGTTTCCAAGAGTGCCACAGAGAGTAGGCCTGTAATCCGTAACAGTTACAGCCATGTGCTTAATAAAAACCCTTCACAACACACCAAGTAAATAGTGGTTTAGGAATTACCTATTCATTTATGTGCACAGTAGACCATGATATTTCCATCTAAGCTGTCGGTCTTTTGCAGCAGGCCCTGTGTGATTCCTCAGAAGATTTTTTTATTGTATCGCTTCTTAACCTGCATTATTGGCTGCAGAGCTCATGTTTAATATTTCCAGATCTTTGGAGACCCCTGCAAAACATAGCCTGAAAATGCAGTTTCAAGTTGTTTAAAGTTTTCTCTGTTAACTCTGCCTCTAATTGTTTTCTGCATGCCAGAGCAGGAGATTTGTAGAAATAACGATTTTGCTTCCTCTCACTTGCCTGATTATAAAACAAATGTTTCAATGCAGATGCATCAAGTGAGAAAGGCACGAACTGTGGAAAAGAAAATAAGCGTGATTCATTAGCTGAGACATTGCCTTGTACTGAGATCAGGAGCAGGTCTGATTACAAACGTGCCCTTTACCTACTGTGTGACCTTGGATAAATCACCTATTTGCTTTTTGTCCACCCTTTGAACATGCAGTATATAAGCCTGTCTAGTCAAAGACTGTGTCTCAAGAACAGACAACTGCAAGGGCTAACTGGGCTCGTGGAGTTGATTCGCTTGCAATTGCAGGCAGCTGGGCAACAGGAGTTCTGTTGTAAGTGTCCCCTCTGCTCTGCTGCATTTATCCTAGCAGAGACCTTTCTGCTGCTCCATATGGCAAATGTAAAATCTTCTGTAAAAGCATGTGAAAGCCACAAAATATAATGTGCCAGAGTAGGAACGCGATATCGCCGGAATATAGTTTGTATTCATACAGTGAATAATAAATAGTACAACAAGGCCCTGGCTATTGATATAAAACAAATAATAATAGAAAATGGTCGTTGACAACTCTTTACAAAGCAAACCAAAATGTATTTAGTGGTAAATGAGGAAAATAATAAGCAAGGCAGACCTTCTGCCGAGCAAGACATTCATTTCTGCATCCCATTCTCAAGCAAAAACTGGAGATAATTGGTGATTTCTCTATTATGTTCACAGGTGTTGAGGATCTGGGGGCATTCAGCATCAGCTGTGCATCCAGAAGATTGCTGGCTTGTTCCCAGAGATCTGAAATCCCATTCTTCTCTCTCTTTTAATGAAGCTCGGAGGTACCCCTTTATCTCATTTGATAATTGACTGATGTTACTGAAAAGGAGCAGGAAGCTAGTAGAAGGGTCAGAGGCAGCAAGAAAGTTGTTAATTGTGTGCTGGGTGACTTAGCTGTGAAGTAGGTAAAGGAAGAAAGCGAACCAACCTTTCTGCATTTCTTTGATTAAAAAGCTTGAAAGTGTGTCCTTAGAAGAGATTTCCAGAAGTTCAGAGGGATGGAAAGAAACAACCCTTTACTTCAGAAAGGAAGTTATCTCATACTGACGAAGCCTAATTGTGGTGCTTTTTGACACTCCCTGGAGGGGAATATGGGTAGTTTGCTTCTCCTGAATTTGAGTTGAACTGGTGCACTAGCTGAAGTCCTTCAGCCTTTCCCATCTGAACACGGCTTAGTTTGTGATAAGGGTTCAGTGTTACAAAGAGATACAAAATCTTCACGTGTCCTGTGCTTCAGTGAAACACCGATAACAGAAACAAACCCCCTGATGTGAGATGTTCTAGGGTTATCTCTGAGGAAAGCTGCTCTTCATGTGACTGCCAATTGCAAATGAACTTGGTTATAAAATTCGTCTTTATTGCCACCTTTCTATATCCCTGAGGTTAATTCTGAAATATGCATGAAATATAATTAGTGCAGATCCATTTCTGCCAGCACGTTTTACATAAGTGGCTCCCAGTGGCAGACCTGGATGTATTCATAATAAAATGATTCAGTTAAATGTAATACCACTTGGTATGCAGCATGAGTGTTGTTTGTCTTCACAGTACTTTAATGATGCACTGCAGTCTTTGGTATCGAAGCACTACCTGCATCTCAATGAAGAGCCATGGTTGCTATACAGGGGAACGCCTCCAATAACATTTTCTTGAGCTCAGCCAAAACAGCATTCTTTATCTCCTGTTTGAGATGCAAACTTTGGAGCATATTGTGTACTGATATGGGGTATCGTGACTTTTGTCATCACTTTGTTTGATGCAAATGAATGTTTATAGCATGGCAGCAGTGCTACAATCTGATTTTAAAAACGGGGGGAAAAATATATTTTTTTTAAAAAAAAAAAAGAAAAAGAAGGAAAAGAAAAGCATGCAGTGATCTAGTTTGCTGTTGCGGCTGTCTGTCTGTGTCCACCTGTCTGAAAGTACTCAGATACTCAGAATCCTTTCCCTCTGGACAGGGTATTTGCAGGTTAAAGGAACAAGTGTTTCTTAAAAATCTCACTTGGAGATTATTTTAAACTGTTTATGAGAAGTTACTTGGCTGCTTCATTAATGGGGACACTAATGTAGTCTCTTCCTAGAAGCCTGTGTGGTTAGCAATTATCCCTTTGCAATTTCTCATTGTCCATCGCTCAGTGCTAAAACAGCTCTTGGAATCATTGGAGCTTGTGCTGGGAAATCGTAGTCTGAATTGTCTTTCCGCAACAACTTTGGTGCACTTGAAATCTATCATCATCAATTGCTGTTTGTGTTTGGATCAGGCTCGGAAGGCGAGCTCGCTTGAGAGTTTTTTCCTGTCTTCGGAAGCTGCATCAAAATGTCACTTGCCAGCATGTAAGCAGAAAATTGTTTGTCTCCAGCTCAGTATAGATGCATCATGCCACAACAAAAAACAATTTTGCAAGGTTAGAGCCAAAAGAACCAATAACAACATTCTGCAACATCTTATACCATATGGACGAAGTCAGTGTCTGATCTGATAAAGAGGATGTACAGAGCTTGGTCGTGATGCTGCGGTAAATGTGCCGCTGAAGGGAACAGCTTTAGCCATGGTAGGTAAGCCGAGCCCTATGCAATAGCTGGGGAAGTTACCCAAAAAGTGTCTTTAGCATTGGTATCCTGCCCGGTTTTCAACTATGTTGGATTTTTCCTGTACAAGTCCTCTTCTGTTTATAATTAACCAAGGGTTCTTCCTTTACTGCCGTGCTGCCATAAAACACTGGTATGTATTCATTGTAGCAGCAGCAAAACTCCTCTGGGCAATGGACAAATTCCTATATGTTTTCTATAAAAGACTTCAAAAGAAATTAGGATTGGGAATGCTAAGTATAAAATTAATTTTATTATTAGTAAAATTTCCTTAGAGTAACATTGTTCTCAATGTACATATGTTTTCAGTTTAGCTGTTGGAAGTTGAAGGCTCTGTGAGCCACAAAATCAGAATCACAAAGAATGGATGACTAATTCCTGTAAGAGAGAATCATCAGTGGATGCTTTTTTTGCAGGGACAAAACCATCTATAAGCCTTTTTTGGTAGTGGTATTCAAAAGTTTGACGTACGTCTGAATTTGGATAATTAATTTATTCTGGGGTAACACTGAAAAGATAAATACCCAAAGTATAGACAGTGATTTATGATACAACCTCTTGTTGAGAAGGTGATACCAACCTTTTCAATTTAAAAGTTGAAAAAATCCCTATCTAAAGTGATGAAAAATGGTTGTTACTGTTTTTTGTTAGAAAACTTTTCCCTTGCTGCATAACATTTACCCATCCCTCTTTTATTTCTGCATACGTTTGACATAACTACTAGAGACATTCAGAGGAACAAGCTAAGACGCTGCTGCATGATGATCTGGGAATTGATGCTTAAATACCTCAGCTTCTGGCTGCAATGAGAATCATGGATTTGACAGGAAATGTTGCATTTGTTGTCCGTTTTTCTGAAATTAAACATTTCTTCAAGAAAGCTTGTAATAAAATATTACCTGCGTGAGGGAGAACAGAATCATCTCAGAAAAGCATAAAACACAAGTCTGGTAGCCTGTTTAGATGAATCAGGCTCTTCCATAGAGCTAATGTCTCACACCTGTAAATGCAAGTAATCTAGATTGATTTTCCTCAGCTGATGAGGGTAGCTAGTATTTAGACTCAAACCTAATATCTTGCCCTGCGGCTGTTGTTTGCTATTGCTAAATAGAACCTGTGAAACTTGCATTTGCTGAGTTTTACACCTGTCTTCACTGACACTGGTGTAGGGGCCTTGGATACCCTCTGTGCTGTGTTGTATCTTCCCTCTGTTGTCTTCATACAATTATAGATGCCGATTTTCTTGAACTGAGCAGTGCCTGGGAGGACCCAGGAGTACACCTGCTGGGAGTGCCCTGTTCAGGATCACCCACTGGTAGGTGCAGGACCACAGTTGCATGGGGACAGCCCCACCAGTCTCCACACCTGGGTGACCTGCTCCGTTTCCACTGGCACGCATCGCAAAAACAGAGCGGTGTCATTAGAATATTACATCTGCCCGGTATAAAGAGAAGATTTAACCATGGAGCTAGGCACTGAAAATTGTTTGCAATTAGCAGTAAATGTGTTAATAAAAACACCTATTAGAAATATGTTAAAAAGGAGGAAAAAATCCTCCTATAACCTCTCACCCAGAAAAATGCTCTTTGCAAAAGCTAGGAAATGAGCCATGGAATTTAATGTTAAATTCAAAACCACCTTCACCATCCTGAGTGGTGATCATATCCCAGACTGCTCCCACAGTGAGCAGGGGTGAGCTTGCAGAGGCTCCTTCACAGCAGGAGCCAGGCGGCTGACCTTGGTGTGCGATGCTTGTGAGGCCAAGTAAATCTTGAATTTTTCTGCTTTTGTAATCTAGTCTCCCAAGAGCAATGAAGACACTTCAGTGCCGAGCTTCTAGGTACTGTCAGGAGCTTTACCTGTAACTGCATGGTCCTAAACTAATTTCCTCTCCTTTCTGGCTTTTTTATTAGGGCACAACCATGTTTTCTGGGTCTGCTATGCAATTTATCTGACAATCTCAATGTAGTCAGCAACAGAGCTTATGTTTCTTGGTATTTATTCTTCGTTTTAATCATAAGATATGACTTTCTGCCTCTCAGTCCTTGTTTAAGTCACTGCGGTGAGTTAATCACAACCCTGAGCGTGTCGGTCCCAGGCCACAGAAGAGCAGAGGGGTCCCAAGAGGCAGCCCGGGGCCATTAGAAGTGGTTCTAACATTAAAAACTTCTGGTAATGGAAGTTCTGTTCATTCCTCAAGTGATTTATTCCAGACTTACTTTCTCCTTAATGTTAAAAAGCTTTTTCTGAAGTCTAACTACATTTTCCTTCCTGCAATTTAAGGTCCCTACTGCCTGCCTTATCCTCCCATAGTCATGGACAACAGATTATTCCCTTCTTTCAGTGCAACAGCCTTTAGTAACTGAAGATGATTATCATATATTTCTTTGGTCTCCTTGATGCTAAAGTAATCCTATACTTTGCCTTATTTATTTCCTCGATCCATGTCCTTTTTGGACCTCTCTCCAGCACTGGACGTAGCGTTGCCCTGGAAGCCTCCCCAGTTCTTCACAAGTCTTGCAGGTATGTGAGCATATCTGTCATAACCAATGCGTTCTGTATGAAAATGGTCATGATTTCTAATTCATTCCCTAATGCCAGGTCGGGAGTACCCCCACATCCACATCACCAATCCTTTCCATCATCCAGGTAGTAGATGAAATGAGTGAAGGGAGCCAGACCTCTGCCCACCTTCAGACCTGCAATGCCATAACGCCCTCCCACTTCGAAAATAAATCCCAACAATTATCCCCCTGCTTTGCCTCTGTCCTGTAATAGTTTCTTCTTGACAACTAATTAGGAGAATGTCTAGCTAAAATCAAGATATATTCTTTCTGTTATGCTGCCGTGAAAGAAAAAGAGAAATGCTTTGTTCTTGATGAGTGAATGACGGCCCCTGTTCGCCTCTGTTACCCTCTGCTGCTTACCAGTAGTATGATCATTTAATTCCTGATTTTAATTCCTGATTTTTTTTCAGCATTACACAAGTGATGCTGTCTTGTTTTTGTTTTCTCATCTCTTTTCCCCCTTTCCTTCTCTTATAGCAGACAGAGAGAACAACTGCCTTTTCAATTTCCTGATACCGTGATGTCCATTTACAGCACATGGTAGCAGGGGTTTGTCCTCTCTGAGCAGGTTAATGTCCACTGGCCAAAACACAGAAAAGAAACAATCACAGTGTATTTTATGTAAACTTTCTCCTAACTTGTAAATCTGATCTGACTGATGAATTCTAAATCTGGGCTGCTGTCTTCTCAGTCCCCTTGAATTTCATGGTCCAGATGCTGGTAATTCATTGCTCAAGGTGTCGGTTAGCCAGGAGAAAGAAAAAAGGTCTGTCTAACCACCACACACCTTGTACTAGACGTGTCTCCCAAACTGTGGGTGCTGTGTGGCTGCTGTTTGTGGGGATGCCCTGTTTCATGCCTGCTGATGACTCCAAAGGAGCCAGTCAGCTGTCTTTCTGTGAGCCATAATAGTGTGGGATCAGGCATCTTTTAATGAATCGAAAAGGAAAAAGAAATAAAATAAATCAATGCCAACTGCTCTGCAATTTGCATTTCAGATGTTAGTAATTCTGCAAGTTCGGAGCAAATATGTACGAGATTATTGTAATGAAGGCATATATAGCGAGACTTAATTCTTCATCACAGTTTCTGTTTTCCCCTACGTAATTAGCTCAAGCACAGCATCCGCTCCTGTCTTCCCGGTGACTGGCAGTGGGCAGAAAATCCAACAGTTTACCGGTTGTCATGGCAATGCTGAGTTTTCTCGCACTATGGCCCTGATGCAAGTGAGATGAGGCTTTTAATTGGGAGCACAAATGGAAGCGTAAGGGTGTAGTAAAGCCCATCCTTCTCCTTTAACCTGTCAAGGAATTGGCTTCTCTTGCAGTTTTACTCATCCTGATACAGAATGTCAGAACAATAGCAGATTTTTCCACTGCCTTGCAAAGAAAGATGATGAATTCTTAGTGCTGTTGGAAAGTTTAGTTTGGTGTCATTGTTCTTCTAAGACCCTAGATAAACACAGAAACCATGGCACATAATCCTTGCTCCAAGGAATGTGCAACACACAGTAGAAATCCCATTTTTCTTACTCAAGTATTTGCAGTCAGCAAAAAAAAAAAAAAAAAGGCTGTATCAGAAACCATGCAGGGATTTGACCTCGATGCTTCTGGCTTCCCTTTAGTGCAGCTCTCCAGCAGTCCCTATAATATGCCATTGCCCTCTGTAGTACGAGGCTCTTAAAAACCGAAGCAGGATGTCTCATTGGAGTAGTCATCACTTAGAGCGATGTGTCACCAACTGGTTAATGGGGCTACAACTACAAGATAAATATTTTGAAAAGGGAGCTAGGCCGGTAAAGATAACGTGCTAATTTCTACACTGCCAGTGTCTGTTCAACTGCTGTGTCAAAAGGTATTAAAAATTCAACAGGTCTGTAATGTTCTCAAATGTTTGGCCATGTTGCAAGCCACCTCATGAGCTAGGGAGACTTTAGTCTTGGACCCGAGTGTACATGCTGCAGGCGAAAATACATTTTGCAAAGAACTGGCCAGGATGTAGCACTGCTAATTTTTAACCCGAAGGCACACCCAACTCTAACTTACTGACCAAAGTCACCTCTTCAGAGGGGGCCAGCTCTGACACATCCCATTTCGTTTACTAGTTTTGTAATAGAAAAACATCGTATATCAGGAGATGGTAGCAGAAAATCCGTATGCAGGGAGTCCACAGTGCTACAGAACAGAGGGCAGTAGTGGAAAGTGTGCTAGCTGAATAAAATCAGTGCAGAAATTCAGCAGCTGCTGGCCAAGGAATCATTCTGATGGTTCCCAACACAGTGCTTGCTTGCTAGACCGTGCTGTTGCTTAACCTTTCTACTAGGGTTTAGATAGTCACTAGATTTGTCTCCAAACACTGTCTATCTGGCTTATTCTGGGGATTAACCCAAATTAGATGGACTTGAAAGTCTGCCACAAACTCAGTGAAAGAGGGGTGCACGTCCTGTAGCTATAGGAAATATGGCAGCCTAAGTCAAACATACTTGTTCATATATTTCTGGTATGTCATAGGCAAAATAAAACAAACAACCAAACAAAAAAAACCACCTGTATATAATGACAAACTCTTTTTATTACTATGTTCTGCCTTGACTCAGTGTTGTAACCTAAGGCCAAGCTTATGCCCTTTTGCCTTTCCCTATTATCCACAATGCTGAGGTTGATGTGCAATAAACTCTTGGCTTTGCCTAAGAAGAAATGCTCTCAGAGGAACGTTACTTCAAAGTAACTTCACCTTAATAATAATAATAATATGCATTTCCTGGAAAGGAAGCTTCTCTTAATGTTACACGAGGACTTGTCTAACTACAAATATTCTGACACTTTAGTGGGATTTAGTGACCGAAACGCTATACACAACTCCAGATACGATACAATTACATCGCGATGTATTACCTCTTTATGGGAAGAGATTGAGCTATACTTGCAGGAATGTAACAGGAAGATTAGGTCTCCATTGTCTTCTTTATTGACTTTTTTAAAAATAGCAATACAAAACCATGGCCCTATTTTAAATAGGTAATGATAAGAAAAAAGCAGGTGCAATGGTGGTGTTCTTCAAAGAATAACCTAAGCAAAGTTCACCTTTCAAGAACAGAGTTTGAAATTAGTGTCTTGAAGCTGAGGTCAAATGTTTCCAGCAGGAATATTATAGCAAGGGAATTCCTTGTTTCAGTTTTTCTGTCTTGTAAATAAAAGTGGAAGATGAAGCCTCCCTGAATCTCGCTTACATAAAATAAATGTGTGCAACACCTTTGAAATAGATTTCTGCCATTTAATATGCATAGCTGGAATAGCAAGAGATGAAATACATTCCAGCTTTAATGGCAAACACATCTTATTTGAAATTATTGTCAATATAAATTGTTGCTACATGAATTATATTGCTTTTAAAATAAGATGTACTACCAATATTTCCCCAAACCGCATCTTTTGAAAAGCTATTCTAATTACTAGAAGCCAGAGAGTAAATTAACAAATATCTGGCTAAGAAAAGCACACACATATATGTGTGGCAACATACAAACCCTGCTTTATTGGTGTTTAGAATGATGTTGGGCTAGTGTAGGAAGAACTGAGTTACAGATAAATAAGAAATCATTGCATACAAGGTGCACATGCTGGAGCATAGCTGAGCATTGATCTAGGAGGGCGCGTATCGATGGCCTGAATTTTCTTGGGCTCAGTGGAGATCGGTATGTATTTCTGAAGTCCTTTGAGCTATGATAGAGAGAACGGGGAGGCATTGGTCCTCCAAAAGGGTCATGTGTGTCCATCGGTGCTCCTGCTTTTGTGGCAGGCTCCTAACTTAATAGCATACCATCAGTTGATGTTTTATATTGCGCACCGAGCCGGCAGTATGCTGCAATCCCAGGTGAACAGTGTGCCCAGCCAGAACAAGGTATGCAACGCATGCTGAATCTCTTATATCCCAGTACATTAATTTAACTGCACGTGGAATAGCTGCTTCCACATAAAAGCAATGTCTGCCATATTCTGAAGGTGTCAGAATTGCTGAATATGTATAGGATTACCTGAAAAAAACAGAGGAGTTTCCTTCAAAGCACTAAATTGTACAAATACAACCATGGGTATTTGGATAAATTTTTTGGATAAAATTGTCTAACTACCATATCATTGGCTCATCTCCTGCCTCTGATATGCAGTGCTGTTACTGTCTTAATGACCTGCAACATGTAATTTAAATTTTGTCTGGTTAAACTGCCCATGCTGTCAGTACTGCTTTCTTCTGTGTCTTGATGGATAAAAGTCCACAGAGTGAGGTAGCTGTAGGATGTGACATAGTAATTTCCACAACCTATTTTTTTTTTGCTCATATCATTTTTTTTCCATTTAATCCTTTTGTTTTCCATGCATCATCTTTAATTTACAACAAATGAGACATCAGATGCATTCCTTCATTGCCTTATTGATTCTGAAATTACTAGAGCATTTTTCTGCTTTGCCTATACTAGGAAGTTATTATCATTTTTTTCTTAATTAGAAGTTTGATTTCACTGTTGGCATAAACAGTGCTGGAAAGGACAGAGGAGTTGTTGCCTCTCAAGTCCTGCTACTAAAGAGGCTGATATTGGTTGCAGGTTGTGACAGGCACATATATGTCATCAGAAAAAGTAGGAAAAGATATGTTCTTGAAATGTATTGTTTGCTTCATTTTTTAAAGATAAAATCTATCAAAGTCTAATTTTCTCAAAGCTTAGTAACTCACTGGTTGGTTGGCAACTTGGTTCAGGAAGAAGATTTAGGTCTGGCTGCACATCACTGGGGAGAGAATATTGCTTGCAAAGTTGTAGCCCAGTTGAGGAAATGACTTCCCATATCTCTTACAAACTACGGCACCAGTTCTGCACCGATGAATCTCGAATCCTGTTTCAAGCCAGGGGTCAGTCCACATTCAGGCTACTGTAAGATTTGTGTTTACAGTTTAGGATTGCCCCAATATTGACTTTCTGAGGCTTTGTTTTCTCTGCTTTGTAGTAGAGGAGAAAGTGCACTTTACCGTTGTTCAGGATCATCAAAGAATGGAAACAATAAATACATGTGAAAGCACTTTTTTATTTTTTTATAACATATTATGAAAAAGTAAAACATAATTTGCTAGCATTTCATTTGTAAACTTAGAAACTAAAAAAATACAGATGTACTTAAAAGAGATGACTTACAGAGCACTGGGAGATGAGGAATAAAAAGGGTTACATTGCTTTTGTGTTTTTGTTGTTGTTGTTGATGTTTTTTGAAGCTTTCAGTACAAATATTGTATTTCTGTGCCTTTTAGGATATAAAATGAGCAAGCAAAATCCTCAGTTTTGGCCACAAACACATTCAATCCAATGTACTGGAAATGGGGAAAAATGCCTTTTACTCTCAATAGTACCTCCCCATAGGTACACACACCATAGGTACCAAGACAGTTGTCTGGTTTCTCTGATAGTACCTTTGCCACGTCCATTTTTCTATGATCTTGCTATTTTGACCCCTTGGGGGAGGAATACTTTTTGCTATCATCTGGTTCAGCTTGTCGCCTTCTAATCAATAGGGATATAGAAATGTGAAGAATGTAATCAATGAAGTGTTTAGCTGAAATTTCCTTGTCTTTCATAAAATCCTGTGTAAGTACGGACATCTGCTTAAGCACTGTTCATTGGAAAAGCGTTGCCACCGCTTCTTCGGGTGGTCGGGTCTGCACACCCGTGGGGTGGATCTGAATGTCACTTGAGGTTGGGATGTCACTGGGCTTTGTAGGTAACGTGTTATGACGTATTCACGATTAATACCGATACGTCTGCTGAGAAGAACATGCATCGTGTTGGGTCACTACAGCTGCACGACATGCAATGCTCGATGTCAGTGGAGAAGCAGCCTCTGGGGCGGCTACTGACTCCTTTGATTCATCATCAGGCAGCGTTTTATGGCATTTCAGTTCAAAATTCAGATCAGCCTATTAGAAATAATCATCCTGTTAGAGTCACCACTGATAAAGCACTTCTCTGAAGCAGTAAGGTGTGACTAGATTAATTTGCTTCTGACTGGCTTATTTGCGCATCTTTTATGAGGCTAATTACAGTCTTCCACCTGAACAACAAACGCGAAGCGATTTTCTGTCTGAGCTGAGGGAGGGAAAGGAGGGGGCTCGGTATCGCATCCGTGCTGCATCTGACTGCCAGGTGCTGCTGATACAGGTAGCAGGACGGTTACTGCCCGCAGATCCTCCTGAGCCTGCCATCAGCAGCACAGGGGCTGCCTGCAGCCCTGCACGGCAGGACCGCGGCGCTGGCTGGTGGCCGGGCCACACGACTTACCAGGCACCACCACGTCGTCCTGTAGCTATTATATCGAGTTTGGGCACTGTGGACGAATATTTTTGTCTTCTTATGTAGGCATTGTTTTTTCCCAAAGCGTGCACGTACGTGTGTGATTTACGGTGCGGTGACTGAAAGGGCATCACACAGGCTTCAGGATAACGTTTGCTGTGTAGCACATTATGCACAAAAGTACAGCGTGTACCCAAAAATAAAATAAATGAAGGATTTCATAGTGCTATATGTAATCTTTATTCCTTATTGGTTTCGTTTGGAATCTGTACGTTTTAGCTGCTTAAATAATTTATTGGCTTAGTTGGCATGTGTTCCTTAGCAGCTTGTTGTAGCAGAGAGAGCAGGTAGAGCATTCAAGCTTTTAATTTGGATGTTTTATGATATTGAAGATCGCAAGTTCAATCTTTGCTGGTAGAATCAGCAGTTACCCAGGCACTGAGAGAAGACAGGAGCCTCAGCTCTCACTGATTTTGAGGTTGCAGGACTGAAAGCCCCTGGGAACGTGCTGTGTTTCTGGCCTCAGAGGGTTGGTGAGAAATGCTTCCCCCCTCCTTGCTTCTTCCATCCACCTGCCACAAAGACTGAAGGAATCAGTCCAGGCAGGAAACCAGTTCAAAGCCATCAGGCACCCAGCGTTTCTGAGGTGCTCCCAGATGGAAACCTCACAATGCAGGGCTTCACGTTCATGCCACAACTCCGCGTTCTCCTTCGATCACACACACTTGTTGTCTTGTGAGATAAGAACCTGAAACAAAACCTCCTCCCGTCCAAGGATAGGGGAAAAGCAGCAGGGAGTAGGAGCTGGGAGGGATACACAGAACAGCATCGTTCCCTTTAGGTCCCCTTTCTCACTTTAGAAAACCTTTATCGATATTCCAGTACTCTGATCTTTATAAAGAGCCCTTTTCTCTGTTTCTTTTGCAGTGACCAGTGTTGCACCTGTATAAGAATGCAAATTCCCTTCATCTTTTAAAGGTGAACTTTCATACGGCACATCCATATACGAATTTTGGTAAGAAATCTTTTTCGTGCTATAAGTTTGGCATGCAATTGGCAGATATATTGAAAATCAGTGTTGGTTAGACCAGGGAGCTATGGTGGAGAAGTTGGTCGGAACAGCAATATGGAAAACGCCTGCCTTCAACTTTGCTTCAATCCTCCAAAGCCTCTGCGATCCAAACCAGCAGAAAAAGCAACTTATCGAAGTGATTTTGTTGAGAACTGGAGGTGACAAGCTATATTCTCCTGTGCATATAGTATCCTGGGTGCTACTAAATTACTGATAATTGAGTGCAGACTTGGGGGGATTATTTACAACGCTGTCCTGTCAGAATGACAAAAAGCAGCCTTGAGGTGCTGCTCACTTTATTCACCTCCTCACTCTCGATATATTCTCAAGGCTATTGCTTCTGTCTACTGTCACAGACCTACATCAGCATTTTCATATCATCACCTCCAGCGAGGAGCATTCCCTTAATTTCTGCCTTGTTTAGTCCTAGACTATAAATAACACTAACTGCTCATGAAGCTGAGCCTTGCAGAGCCCTACCCTGGAGACCGCTCAAAACCTGAAAATTTCATTGGTTTGACAGTCTTTCCAGACTAACACCTAATATATAATAATCCTCATGCCAGCTGGAAATCCATAATTACGGCCCATACTCAACTGTAGCACAGTAGAGGAGAAATAACGTGGAGTACTCCACTGAATGAAGTGTATTGAGAGTATTTGTCAAGCCATTTTCTCTGTAAGGTTCTTATTTTGGCTCCCTCTCCCCTGACTCCCCAGTGAGTATGATGGGAAAATAAATACGGATATTTATGTCCATTTCCAGGAATGCGGTTGTCTCCACGCACACAGCACCCAGGAGGGCTGTAAGGAATAAATTAGTGATCTGCTGTGTGCGTACGCCGGCTATGATACATCTCTGTTGGACTGCTTCTACAGAGCTAAATATTTTAGATGAGGAAGACTTATAGCGCTGTGAATGTCCCCGACATGCCAAAGGAATGATATTATTCAGCTTTTAGGGCTCTAGCCTTCAGCCTGGTGCTGTTATCCCGGGTAAATCAGCGTGGGGTTGTTGGGGTGAAACACCAGTGCTGGCTGGGCTCGTGCTTGGGCTGCTCAGAGAACGCGGCCACCGCTGGTCCTGTGGTCCCACAGCCACCCTCCACAAGTCACCGTCCAGCCCTCAGGTGGCAGAAATTCGCCACCTCTGCCCATCTAAAAGGAGCGGGGGCAATTTGTGTTAGCTGAGGATCTGGCCCCGTAATTAGGTACCGCTTTTTCCTTTCAGACAGCTGCTGGTGTGTAGACAACTCATTGATGTAGTGGCTGGGATGTGCAAATGAGGCAGAGGCTGTGTTTTGTGCTCATTAAAGAAGGCACTAATAATCTCGTATGGCCACCATCTGCCACCTTGTTTGTTGAGTTTGATCGTTAGTCAGTGAATGGTTCTGCTGAAATTCAGTGATTAAACTCCGGGATATGATTCTCCTTATTGTGATGAAAGATGGCAGAATTTAGCTCATTATTATAAAATTGTACAAACGTGAAAGTTCTCCTAAAAGGAGATTCAGATTCGTAAAGCAGGTAAGTGCAAGAATGGAAAAATTAGCTGTGAGTTTTTGGAAAGCCTATTTACAAACCAGAAGCTCCCTGCAAATACCTGGGAATGTCTCTTGTAGGTGCCCGATCGCTAAACCAGCATTGTGGCTCTGCTTAAGACCGTCTGCTGGAAGGCACACCGTGCCTGCAGGTGATTTTAATGACTGACACCGATTTCAACAAGATATTATGAGCCTTTTCTTTCTAGACAGTAGAAGGAATATTTCGTTGACAGGTGTTTTAAAGTATTTTCTGTACACTGGCTTGGCTCAATTTGTCTATAATGAATGAAATGAATTTTCGGGAAAAGGGGATTATTAATGGTTCTAATTTATTAAGCATGCAGTGATCTTTAATTTTCTCCTCCTACAAAGAAAGGTTCACTTAGAGACCTTGAGATTTTTAATTGCGTGTTGGAATTTTTTTTTTTAAACAACAAAGCATTAACTCTTGTTATAGACCCATTTCTCTTTTTACGTGAAATGATTTGACCATAACTGATACTGACGGGGAATATAAACACTCTAAACAAAGTCTGGCAACAAACAGAATCGTAATAAGTACTGATTTATAGCCCATGAAAATGCTCTAAAGTCAGGGAGGTTGCATTCGATATAGATGATGGCACATTTTGTTTTTGTGTTTGTATCTTCAGCTGTTTTCTGTCTTGAGAATGTAAAACACATTCCCTGTTGCTTTGACTGGGCACTCTTTGAATCTGCATTGTATGTCGACAAAAGGAACTGAAAAGCTCTGGATTTATTTATTATGATTGAAGAAATCTCTTCAAAGGACTATTGATTTTTTTTCCCCGCATCTATAAAGTATATTTGTTTTCACTGTTATTTTCACTCTTATAAAGAAAACTGTTTACACAGATTTAGTTTGGATCACAGTACCCACGAATAGAAAATAAAGGTTAAATTTCTGAAAGAACATTTTTTGTCCTGTAACTCTTCTGTATTTTGCATTGCTCTGGGAAATGAATGCTTCTAGCAACTAACTTGCAATATATACTCATGTGGATGGAATTTATTTGCAGATTTATCCCATTCAATATTTAAAAAGTGGCTGGAACAAGGAGTTCGTGCACAGCAGAGACTACCGCTTCAGTGCGGAGTTGCCCAGCCTGCCCATTTGGCCCCACTTGTGTTTTAGGAGGAGCAAATTTTGTTTCCCATGGCAGCCCTGGCTTTGCAGTACCCTGGGGAGGCAGCTGACAGCAGGGTGGGATGCTGGTGCTACAGCTGGATCCTCACCACACCACCGATAAAGTGAATCAGTACTTCCTAAGAGGAGAGCTGGTAGGGCAGGTGAAAGTACAGAATATACAGGTAGACTTCAAGAAATCAGTCAACTCTTTCTTTTTGTTCTCTAATTTGATAGGAAAAGTGAATAGCAATTTGGTTTTTTCTTGTGGTTTTAATTCTTTTCTAATGCTTCAAACTGCAGGTCCAAGCCACTGCGCGAAGTCTACAGGAGCCCTTTATTGACTCCTGAGTTCATCCAGGCAGCTAAAGAAAAACTATTTCCCCCTCCCTGCTGACCATAAAAAGGGATTAGCAGAAGGAGACTTTTCCTTATCAGTCCTCCGGGGCCAGGATTACAAGCAGTAAGCAATGACCCTTTGCAAGCTTTCAGACTCCTAGTGTCTGTATTTGGATGCCCGGAAATTTTCTTTTTGGGCCAGGACTGATGTCTGGGTCCCAGTGAGACGGTGCCAGTCACGTCCCCTGCCCGGGGTGTCCCAGGCACCCCGGTTCTGCCTTTCCCCAGAGCCCTGCGTGCAGAGGGACCTCTCTGCACCCGCAGCGCTGCTTCTAGCAACGTGGGGAGCACTTGCACGCATCAACATAATTTTTAACAGCAAAGATATGGCCTGGTTGCTTCCCATCTCCTTAACAAGTGACTTCCTTACTTCTTCACAGCCCTTTCTGCGTTACCGGGGAAATGTTCGGGGTCTCTCTGTTCCGCTGCACTAGCACTTTCTGTGGAAGGGTGGAATATTTTAGGAACGACTTTCCCCTCCTTAGACAGTGCCTGCGTAAAAATATGAAATACATAAAGCAAAAAAGCAGCAGCTGTGGCATGGTAGTTATTCTCACTTTTAAAACAACACTTTTTAAGAACTGCCAAGGTAGAAATAAATACTATAGCTCCGTGGGTGCCTCAGGGGAGAGATGTGCTTGCTTTCTTTGTCTTTTTTTCTTTCAGGAAAATGGTGACAACTGATATATTTATCTTTATATAGAGGAGAGTCTGCCTATTTTATCTGAAGACTATAAGAAATTATTCAAGCTTCAAGCAACTCTGTGCGCAATGCTTTCAGAAGAAAATCAGCAAATTGAAAATATTATTGTCTTCTAAAAGAAGGATGTTACCAAAAAATGTACAAGTAAAAAGGTAGAAGAGGATGAAGATACAGAGAAAAAACACTTTCTTGACAACAAATCTCCTGATTTTGGTGTGGAGGATGAAGAGTGTTTTTTCTTGTATCTTACAAAATGTGGGGTTTTGCAGTGGTACGCTTTAACCCATTGTGTCAAAGCTGGATAAAAAGCCAAAAAATATGGGACTCTTCAGGTTCAATTTTTTGGAGCATATTGGAAGCCTTCCATATTTTATGCTAAAGAGTTCAAACTGGAGACAATTTGAGCTATTTGTTTGTTAACCTAATAACGTTTAATTTTTAAGTAAATTTGTGTGCTTTCTCAAACTTTTTCATGCTTGACTTTCCCCATCCTCCAGTAAGCAACACGATTCAGGCCAAGTGCAAAGAGCAAATGGAGGTTCCCAGCATCGCCTCCACGTCAGGTGCCGAGAGCTTCTTGTCTACGTGCTAGAAAATGTCTCCTTCAAATGGAACGGGAACGATACAACTTGCTAATAGAGAGTATTGCTAATATAATATATTGCTTTATTAGTATGTTTATGGACTCCTTCTCAAAAATAATGTGTGGTTTGTTAAAAGCTATTATGAAAGATAATGCCTTGACCTGCTGACAACATGATGTATTAATCTTTATCACTTTGGTATGCTCTTAAGTGTCTCATTCCTACTTTCTATAGCATGGGCTGTACAGAATACAAACAGAGTAGAATGTAATTGTACTAAAATAGTTTCTTGTATGAAACTTTCTGAACATAAAATCTTGAAACACAGTATTAAAATAATTCTTGGATAACATTCATACATTTAATCTTAGCGATACTTGTTGCTTTGAATAATCTAACCAAAATAAAATTTAACCAAAATAAAATTAAAATTGAAGTTGTTTTTTGTTGTTTTTGGAGTCATTTCTATAAGGGTTAAAGTATTTGTTAAAGATGGAGCAGCAGATAAAGAACACCAGTATTAGAGTGAAAAACACTATTAATATACTATTTTCAATACACACTATTAAAATCTAGACTTTAATTTCAGAGCATTCCCCCGTATTTCGCTTCATAAAGCAGTTACAAATCAGACCCGAACTGAGCCCAACACGTGTCACTTCTAATATTTTTATAGAAAAATAGCGAATTGCTAAATAGATACCATTTTGTGAGCAGAGCACACGCGTGTCTCAGTCACGGAGAGAACCATCCAGCAAAACCTTTGTGCTCGTCAGGTCGCAGGGTCTGCATTTTTCTGAGGAATTGCTATTTTTTGCCGATTCCCAAGTGCTGCCTCTGACACGGCGCGGTGCCAGCCCCTTCTTCCACTTCACAGCAAAGCAGGTGCCTTGGAAGGCCTCTTTAGGGAGGGAAAGGCAGAGGGCTTTGGTGTGAGTCTTAGAAGCGTCTAAAGATAAATCGAGCTAGTTGTTCCACTTCTGCAACGTTTTTACAAGCACATGAAGAAGAAGCTGGCTTTCGGGTGTTCTGGTAAATATTTTACTAGAAAGTGGCCTTGTGAGGGATTCTTTCTTTCGCTAGAGCCAGATTCCTCAGAAATAGTGCTTTTAGTAAAAACTGCTTTGGGATCACATCAGCGTGTCCTAGTTTCCAGTCCTTCAGTGAGGCGTTTCTTGGAGTATGGACTTTTTCTGGAGACATTTATGGTAATGTATAAACCTCTAAACTGGTTTACTAACTTCTACATAATTAACATTTCATTAAAAAAAGATGATTGGGAGCCTTATATAAGTCGAATTTCTGGTTCACTTGCTAAACATTTAGCTTATATCTGCACATGAGGGGGTCATTTCACAAATGATTCGCAAAGGGCTGCTGGCCTGATCTGAAGCCCTCCCAAATTGCAAAGATCCTTTCTAGTGCACTTAAAGGGCTTTTCATCTGACCATAAATCGCTACAGCTACTTCTGTTGCTTCTGCTGATTGAAAGGGAAGCTGCAGACTTGCAGATATATTTGTGCGCTGTATCACTCCATCGTACAGCAGCAGCTATTTCTGCAAGGGGTAGCCACCTCAGGGTAATGACAGAGCACAAGCAACCCTTTGGATTTTGTATTTAGCCAGAGAGTGGTTCATTTTGTGGGAAAAATTGGGAGTAAAAAAAACTTTCCACCTCAAAAGAACATGAAGTTCTGATGTGGTAAACAACTATTTTGACATAATTTCCCCTAGCTACCTGCATATCTAAACACAGAATATTCTGGGCTTACTTTAAGTTTTTCTTCTCAGACCAAATAAAAATAAAAACCAAAGGTAAAGCCAAAAGAATAAGAGCTTTCCTACTGAAGGGTAGTTTCAAAGCTCTTTCTTCGGTTATGTTATAGAAGGTATCTGCCTAAAAGCAGCATCCTTGTGGCTGGGTTTAGAGCTTACTGCTTGGCTGGCAGGCAGTAAAACTTATTCTGCAATCTGCCCTAGAGCTCTGTTTCATGCCATATGTACATATACATAAAAAATGCCCCCCCCCCGCCCAAAAAAAAATCTTTTTATATACTGATTAATCTCACCTTTCTGTAGCTAAGGGGAAGATGGAAGACAACAGCACACACAACATCAAAATGTAGATGTTGGCAGGCAAATGGTAGGTAGCTGCTCCTCAGATCAATACTTATAGATTCCTCCTGTGAGCCTGACCTTGAGGGAGATGCTTGTGTTTGGCTTGCCCTGGTCGGGGATTCCTTGAGTGATGTGACTTGTGGCTTGTATAGATTTATTTCAGCTGTGCCTCAGGCATTTTTTTTTCCTTTTTTTTTTTTTTTGCTTTCAGCGTGGGCCCAAACTGATTCCCAACCGACTCTTAGGATTGTTGTTTCAAATGGCACCTAAATATTTATTTTCCTTCCTCAACAAAAGAAGCACAACACCTGAAGTTTCTTTATGCAGTTGTTTTCATAACACACCATAGTAATTACCACTATTAGTTATCTTCAAGAGGCCGGCCCAATTTCCTACATGTACCTGTTTCAGAGTATCTGGGTTCATCTCATTTAGGAGGGACCCTCTCTATGCCAGGTAGAGTTTTGGCTTTTTAACTGAAGTGCAATCTGTTTTTAGGAAACAAGGGCATTTTTTCCCCCTAAAAGATGCTGAAGAATTGACTATTTCTCAGGGACTAAAAAATTATCATGGTTTTATCCTACACATCTGTTAAGAGGTTCTGAACGCTTTTTGCCTTTAACTATATTGTCTGCCTGGTAGAATAATATTATGAAGATTAGACGAGAAAAGTTAACTCATCATAGAAGCACAATTGTATTTAGTTTTTTAGTAAACCTGGAGTTTTAAGGTGTGTTTAGGGCCTTGAACATTGGAGCCCTCGAGGAGACTGATGGAGCAAACAAGTCTGACTTTGTTCTTCTCCCTGAGAAACACTTTAGGGAAAAGATAGAGGAGAGGTGCTCTGAAAACCCGAGTCTTCCCAGCCTATTGGAAAATAAGTAGACCTTCATTATATTCTCATTACTCCAGCTCTCAGCACAGAAAGGCAAAAAATAAAGGTCACTAGCTTTTACCATCTGTGCTAAAATGAGATGAAGGTAATAGAGGACTCCAAGATTTATTGCTTAGCTGCTGATCTGAGGCTTCAAGTAAGTAATAAGACGTATAATCCTATCTCAACAACTTCTTACTTCATATGGGCATGTTCCATACCCCACTGAATTTGATTGGAAAATCAGAATTTCTTTCATCAGGCGCTGGATTAGGCTTTACAAGTTAATTGAAAAAATTAGTCTGAAATCCTGACTTCAGAATTTAGGACAGAAGAATAGAAGAATTGTAATTCACAAGCAGATTTTTAAAGAATGCATCTAAGAGTATGAGAGACAAATGGTATTTGTATATAGTACCGGATGATTTCTGCTGAAGTATGATGTCTAATAAGATGATAGACTTCCCTCAGTCCATTTGGGGAAAATAACCTTCATTCAACTGTCAAAAAACTGAAGATAGGAGAATGATAGCTGGGCAAGAGGCTGTTTCAGCAATCTTGAGAAATAATTCTCGCTGTAGTGTAGTTACAGCTGAAACCCAGCATCTTGGGACAATTCCTCTTTTCACTGACCAGTGCTGAATGTGTAAGCAACTGATGATGGCTTAATTGGCTTGTTAAAGAGAAAATTTTAATGGAATGGAACAAAGTTGGAAATGATTCAAAAGTAAATATAGCACTAAAAGGGAGGGGGTAAGACAATTACTTCTGTGCTCGGTCTTTACCTAGCACCTTCAGACAAACACATTACGACATTCTGCTATGTGCATTCTGATTTAACAAGCAAAGTCCCAAAGAAATGTCAATGATATCCATCTCAAAATAGATATTTGCTATCTAGGTGTTATCTTGGTTCAGAGAAACATTGCTACTGTTCAAGTCTAAGCGGCTCTCGGCAAGGTTTGTAGAATGCTTAATTTGATTCATTAAAGTAGCTGATTTGTGCATTCATTAGTGTCTTTGCATCCTTGATGAGACGTTCTGATGGCTTTGCAAGTTGTTTTGCAGTCTCTCCCTATTCTTTACGAAACCTCCTACTAAAACATAATTGCTAACAATCTGACTATGTTATGAAGAATATACAACACTTTGAACCATGCACCTTATAATAGCCAATGGATAATGGCTTATAGATACAAATATCAGCTATTTGAAGGTCAGCATTTGGTGCTCTTCTGTGAGATACTATCTGCTTTTGGAGAGATAGATAGCAAAGGTCAATTGCTAAGTTCATGAAAAGAAATGAGGTGAAAGAACCTGATTGTTAGACATTTTGCAGCTGAGTCAGCAAGGTCAAAGGTACAATCTTTAAATACTTTGAAACTCAATTGTCATACAAGCTTTTTTTTTTTTTTTTTTAAACAACCAAGTGCCCACTTTCATATGAGCAAGGGATTTTATTTCTCAGCAAGGATTTAATTAGCACTCTCCTTGCTGAGAGCACCTCTCCCTCCCCACCTCTCCTTGCCTCTCCTGTGAAAGGCAAGGTGTAAAACACTGTGCCTGTAATGTTTCCTAACTTTCCCATTATTTTAGCTCTAACTATCCAAAACTCCTTCTCTTCCAGCAAAAAAAGAATAGGTCTTACAATTCCACATTACTGTGAGTTGCTCAAAATGAGAGGTAAGTGAGAGATAATGCCATAAAAATAGTGTGGGCAGTGCGATATTAATAGCAAAACACGAAAGAGGTGTTAATTGCTATGTGTGAATATCACCAGCATTACCAAACTAAATAAGCACAGGGGCTAGTAAATCTGCATTTTATTTCTAAGCGGATTTGGCTTCTCAGTGACTACTGTAGAGAGGAAACAGCTAGCATACAGACTTTTGGTACAGACCTCTGTCATGTTGCTCCAGTGTGTCACAGCATAGTTTGAATAGTTTTGCAGCTCACTTTAATGACAATTCATGGTCAAAAGTGTTCACATTTAATTGCATGTTTAAATTGCTTTCTTGTGCGTGAAATACACAAATTCAGTATTAAACCCTGGTAATGTATTAAGTAGCTGTTTTTTGGTTGTTGATGTTGCTTTTTTTTTTTTTTTTGAGTTTAACGTACATTTTAATTAACTTGAGCCAGAGATGCAGTTTACACCTTTAAAATTCTAATCCTTTAAATCACTGAGAGTTTCATCCTAAGCTTACTGAAATCAATAGATAAACTCCTGTCGCTTCCCCAAGAGCTAAGCACCTGCAATTATAGCTGTAAGGTGAGATTCCAGTTTGACAAAAACTTGCCTTGAATTTTTTGCTCCTTGGTTTCCTACTCTGCATGAAGGATATACTTTCCTGCCTACACAGTAATGAGCAGGGCTCAGGGAGTATTGTGTACCTTTGATTTTTTTTTTTCCTTTTTTCCTTTTTTTTTTTTTTTTTTAATGGTCTCCACGCAGCTAACAGTCATTTGGGAATAAAACTCAGCCTTTGCACACTGGCCTCATAGCTTGTTAGGTGTAAGTAAACTTTCAGGTTAAATGGCTGCAACAAGTTTGATCTCTGCAGCTCATCTATGTTCTGATGGGCTAATGCTCATCATTTTCTTAACAGGAGACACGTATGTAATTCCTAACAAGTTAATTCCTCAGACTTCCAGACTGCACTACTCAAACGAGATACCATCAGCTGTCATAGTAACAGCTCATGACTATCATTTAATTCTTATTCATAAGCTAGGCTGACTTTAGTGGGAGGGATATGTGTGCATAAGAAAGAGCCTTGTCCTTAATCCAGGACTGTAGGAATCCCTGAAGATCAGCCTGCTGTATGCATGTAAATAAATTGTTGCAGGGTAAACCTGCTCAGTCATGCAGACGTTCAATGAACAGTTTTAATGCTCTTGTTTCAACAGAGGATTATTCGATATTTTATGAGTCCTTAGTGGCAGGAATGAAGCTATAATAAATGTAAAACATGGGGGATTCGCTGCCTCTGTGAGGAAGTAAAAAGTGAAGTTGTCTCCAGGTTGGGAGGGTGTTGGTATGAGCAACGTGTGCAGGGAGGCTGGGAGGCCTCTCCCTTTGATCGCTTCAGGATCTCTGGCTGAATTTTAATACACAGATTGAAGTGGGGAAGAAATAAATCATAATAAGCAAGTAGAAGAGCACCCGTGAAGCCACTTCTTCCGGGGATTTCTCCCTTGTGATTGTCTGGGCCTGAGTCCAGTGCCCTGCGAGGTGCTGGCTCGGCCTGAGGGCTCTGCAGGGCCCGGGGCATCCCTAGAGCAGCGTCCTCCTCCCCTGCTCCCTGACAGGCACAAAGTTACCTTGCTCTGCTTCTCCAGGGGAAAGCCTTTCCCTCTTCCACCCTGGCTATTTTCCCGTTCTGTAGGAATTAAGTTCTCCCCAAGATCTTAGCTCTTTCGTCAGATTTATTAGGCTTGGCCTGAACTCAAGTGCAGAGGAGAGCCAGACACAGCGCAGTCCTCAGGACTGCCCAAGCCTTGTTTCCCCAATGGGAGAAAACTACCAAAAAGCTAAACTTGCCAGCAGAACTGGAAGCAGAAAATTCGTCGTTGTTCTCTGAATTATAGTGCTTCAGGTCTGCTTCTTTTATTTCTTCCTCTTCCCACAGCCTGGTTTTCACAGTGCATCTCAACAAATGCACAACCGATTTTGATGTGGAGTTCAGACTTGTTTTGTTGCCTTGAAAGTTGCATCTGATGAGAAGAGCCTGTTCCCAAAAGAAATTCATGATCATGAACAAAAGGCAAGGCAACTCTGTGAGTGAATGTGCAGTTGATGGCAAGATAAAAAGAAATAAGCAAGCAAAGCTGGAAGAAAAATAAACCTTCTCTTACAAAGGGAGGTGTGTATAAAGAATGCCACATACAGAGCGAAATTGCCTTTGCTACATGCTGTTATTACTTTTTACAGTGCAGTCCCTTTTTTCTTAGGGGCAACATTTCCAGCCATTACTAGGGACCTCAGCCTTAGGCATCTCTTAGGTCTGAACTGGGACCCCATCTCTCTGGCTTCTGTGTGCTTTATCGAAGTAATTGAGATCAATGAAGTTATTTTTATGCTTTTTTTGTCTGTTTTGGATCATTTTTTCTGTCTGAAGTCCAGATGAAGGTATTTGGATGTCCTTGGAGTGCTTTAAAACTGAGTGCAACAGAATCCAGATTTGATTTAGACCAAATTGTTTGGGTCCAGTACAGTTTTGGTATTTATGTACCCCTGTCCAACTGCAAGGGTTCTGTAAGAGGTTTCTGTTCTAACCTTAAAAAGAGAAATGAAAGTGTGAGGCCCCAGAAGAATCTTGTGTTTACAAGGATTTTCTTGCTAAGCAGGTGCTGTCCTCAAGGTTTGAAAGTCATTAATTGAGATTAAATAAGTACTGACCCAAACTTTGTCTCCTACTTCTAAGCAGACATTCCTTTGTATGTGTGAAGGCATATGCATATGACAATTAGCAGCTGAACTGGATGCTTGATTGGATTAGGTGGCGTCAAAACATCAAGCATGGCTCTTTTCCCCTTGCATTAAAAAATGGAAAAATATTTTGTATTTCTTCTGGATATGAAGGCATCAATATTCTGACACTGTTTTTTCTCCAGTCTCCTTTTTGAATCTGAAGGCCAAGAAATCTCTGTAGACAACCAAATTTCCTACATTTTCTATCTTAATACCTGTTCTGGATAAATGTGGGGAAAGTACTTGACTATTCAAATGCTTGGCTAAATTGAGGGAACTGTTTTAAGAGGTGCTTTTTCTCTAAACTCAAACCCTAATTCTTTCTCCGCCAGGAGATTTGCTGTTCACTGCAGAGCAAGGTCGGATTATAGGAAGAAAACAAGTAGCTGGTTTTCAACGTCAGCTGCAGCTTCTGGTCAGGAAATCCTGCAGCATATGCTTGTGTGTTTGTCCTTATCATTTCTACTGGAAATTTTTTTCCACTAGAAAATGGACCTTATTCAAACCAATTTGCATATCTTACTGAAATATTGTTAATATTTTGGCTTAACCTGAAGTTTAAGTTAATCTGCAAAATATCCTGTTGATGAATAGTTTGCATGTGCATTTTTCCAGACCAAATCCTGCAAAGATTTAAGACACAGGTTGCACTGAATTCAGAAGGACTATACAGATTTAGATAGGTTTAAAGAAAATATCTCAAGTGTATAGTGGTTTACAACATCATTTTTTTCCCAGTATTGTGTAAACTTCAAAGTAAATAAAATCTCCTCCTACAAGAACGCAGTCATATGGTAACGTGATACTAGTTAATATCAAATATATGCTCGTTAACTCAGAGCCATTTTAGCACCTAGTGGCATGGGTATAAAAATCAGTGGACAGCTTCATGAAGTAAACCATGCTGAGGAAAGTCAAGTAATTAAACCAAAGGCTTGAATATAAGAATTTCAAAGTTTTTTGTTTTTTTTTTTTTCCCCCCCAGAACAGTATCAGATCTCATGCCTGTGATTTTTCTTATAATTTCCTAGCATTCTCCTGTAATGTTGCTTTAAAGGCTTCAGGACCTCAATTACACAGATACTAGATGCTTGATGCTTTCTAAGCCGTGAAAAATTATCCCTGCTATGAGAAACTCTAATTCTAAGGTAGATAATTAACGTAATCAAATGCCAGAGTGAAATAAAACAAGCAGTTTGCACACATACAGAAGTGCTTAGGTGGATTTGTAAATGGTATGGCAAAGATCAACAGGATCTTAAATGCAGGGTAGGAGCAGATAGGTTTTGGCTGACTGCCGCATGGTTAAAGGGTGTGAAGAGGCGCGGAGGATTGTTATGAAGGGCGACAGAAAGATGTATCTGCACGCACGGCAGGAGCAAAGGGTGCTTTCCCTTTTGACTGCCTGATGCTCACACAAAACATTTTCCTTTTCATATCAGTTAAACTTAATTTCAAACCTGAGGAGTTTCAAGCAGAGGCCAATTTTTAAAAATTGATCTGCTGTAGCGATGCCCTTTCTTGCCTCCCAGAAATGGCAAGCAATTGTTGCTCATCTGCCCCCTGATCGGAGTTTTGCAGGTCTGAGGTGCAAATGGGTGACAGTTCTGCTGTACCTGTGGCTTAGGCTTGATTATGTGTGTCCTCTGGGCTTGAAATAAAATGTTTAAACTCTTGAACAAAGAAGGTTCCTGCCTTCCCACAACATCTACTTTTAGTCCTAGGAGATCACAATATGGTGGGCTTTCAACTAGCAGCACCTTTACCTACAGAAAGGCCTGCTTGGTCGTTCTCAGAAAGTTCTAAAAACTTTCTTATGGTACTCTCTTCCTTTAAATCTTGAGCGAGCTTGAATTTAACAAAGGTGGAGTGACAAAGAATGTTTGTAAAATGTGGTGTAAGGACCACACGGATACCAGGATTTCTTTTAGGAATTTAGGAATTCTTCTTTATTGATGACAATAGCTTCAACTCCTTTATTGAGGACAGGCTCCCTTCTTATACCATTAGCTCTACAGCAGTACTTTTCCGCTAACTATTCGTTGGTTAACAACTTTGTCAGGCAACAGCAAACACCCAGCAACTTCCATGTCTTAAGGGTTAGAAAGCAAGCAGCTTGAGACAGCAAGGTGTCTCCTGAATCACCCTTCTGTGTTCCTTCTAACTTGTTTACGATCCTCATGGCTTCATCGTCAGGAGTCCGATGTTATCACCAACCATGGGGCTTTTCAACCCCATGGCAATACTCCCACAGTAAAATGTCCACAGATGACACACAAATAACGTACAGACACAGCACACACAGACTGGATAACGTTACTGAGCCGAAACGCATTTGGGACGACTTGCATAAGACACAACAACCTTACCTCTACCTCATACAGATTAAAAGCTTTTGAAATGCTCTATCATATATTTCCAGTGCTTTTAGTGTCACAATATTTCTCCATTTTAGATTATTGCTCTTAGGTTAATGCTGTTTTGTTCATGTGCGCCTGTTCAGCTAGTGATAGATTAAGGAATTTTTCTACATTTGCAGAAAAATTCCTTCATTTGCAGTAAAAAGCCCCGAGTTGAATTACAGCTGCTGTGCTGACTAAGGAGGATTACAGCAGTTGCTTCTGGTTCTTTTTTTTGCTATGGGAAGAGGTGGAGGGGGCAAGGATGGGAGAGAGAGCCGTGGTTTCGTGTTGGTGTGCACCGTTACACGCCGTCCTGCCCTCCAGCGACCGGGAGCTCCTAGAGTTTACCCCGGGCTCCATTTTGCCATCCCACTGAACCCAAACGTTGTTCCCTCTGTTAAGTTCCCAGCGAAGGCACAGCACCCAGCTAATATTGCTGCTTTCAGGAAGGCAGCCTCTCGTTACAAAGCCAGTGCCCACCTGCCGTGGGCCTCGGTGCGCCGATCAAATAGGGTTTCATGATAACTGTTGCTGTGTTCTTCTTTTAGTCTTTGTTTTTCAAGGCAAACTTATTTTAAAACTTAACACAGCCCTTAACAGTAGGCAGGTGTGATAATGTTTTCCAGGTAGTTGTACGTGTTAATCTTTTAAATGGCTTTGGGAACAGTTAATGTATTAGTGATGGTTACTCACATGAGACAGCTTAAGTCTTAGCAACAGTAGTTAGTGACAGCTATTAACACAAGAAAGCTAAATATTTTAAATTGTCTTCAGTATTATCACTGCCTAAATCCAAGTTACTTTTGCTTAAGCTTTCAGCAGTACAACAGAGTGGTTAGCGTAGCCTTAATCTCTGCCTTCCCTGAAGACCAGTAAGTTTGCTATTGATCTCAGCAGAAGCTGTTTTGGAAAACTTGACTGAATTAAATATATATTTATCTCTGAAACTCAACATGTTTGGGCATTGATCCAAAGCCCATTAAAGTAAATGGGAAGAGTCCCATTGGTTTTATTCCTTTTCAGATGATGCCTTGAGGGCCGAGCAGGTGATAAACAGCATTATGGGCTTGGTACAGGACTCAAAAGAGTGGAAGTGAGATGCTTTTAAAATTCCTGCCTTCAGCTCCCTAACGTGATTGAAGTTTATACTCTAGGTTAACACAGGAGAGAGATACTGTTTCTTTGTACAGTGCTTGTCCAGTGAAAAATAAGAATCCCATAAAAGAAAGTAAATATGCTGAGGCAATTCTTTGAATGGAGGAAAAGGGTGTGTTGGTGATCCCTTTGAAGTGTGCTTCTAAGCCAGTATCTGAAACTAGCATTTCTAAAGGAAAGTTTAACTTGGGCTTCCAAGTGAAAAAGTTCTTATCCTTAAAGTATCACTTGAGGTAAGATTTATACCAATCACCTTTAGTCATCCTGATTTAAAATTTCTGGAAGGAAGCAGCACTACACAATTGAAAATCTGGGGCCCTATTTGCCAAGAGAGCCACTCTGCACTAGCAACAGAGTATTCCACAATAATTAAAATAATTCATATGCTTGGTATTCTTGTGTATGTAAATGATACACCATCTGTGTACATAGCATTTCCTTCTCAAATCGGCGGAACAAGTCATTCACTGAACTCGGTTCTCCACGGGGAAGAAGCTCTCTTCTAGTTGAGAGACTATTTTCAGTGTGTCAGTGAGTGGGGTGAAGAAGTATGTTACCCTAAGGCAAATTATACTTGTAAGAAAGCCATAAATATGAATTTTAACTTTCACTTATATGGATTTTTGTGTGATTAAATCTGACTTTCATTCAGAAGGTTACTTTAGATGCTCATATACACAAGGTCCTGTTCCAGGTCAGAGATAACACTCCCAAAAGATGTAGACAGGTTCCTTTTCACCAGGCTTACACGTGAGCCAAAAAGACTGAGCAATAAGACTTCAGAAAAGTCAGTACTATTTAATCTAATTTTCTCAGACAAGTGTAGTGCTTTAAAGTCATTTTTTCTGCTTTCAATAATTTAATCTGTTTCAATCATTCAGAGGGGAAAAAGCTGCAATAAACTGTGCTATAATGACAAGTGCTTAATCGCAAAGCTCTGCTTGCATTGCTCTCGTGACGTCCCTGGCTCAGAGACCAGCCCAGGCCCGGCGATGCCGAGCGCTGTGCAGCTGGCGGTGGGTCTCCGTCAGGCTCTTCACCTGTCCTGCCACTCTGCTTCTTCACACGGGGCAACGGGGCGAGAGGGATGAGCACTTCAAGCGAGCTTTGAGATGCCAAGGACATTGGGAAGCAATGATGGTGAGGATCTCTTGATCTGCTGTTCTCAACCTGTATAGAAAAGGTGAATTCACGTTTTTAAAAGCAGGACTATTTGAATCTCAAAATTTAGAAAGCACAATAAGACTATTTTAATCATTTTTTTATCGTTCTAATACAGTCTTAACAAGTACAGTCACTGATTTGCACTTGGAATAAAAAGTCGGAGGCATGTTATTGCAACTGTTTCCTACCGTAGCCTTTTCTAGACTCACAAAAATAATAACTTGCCAAGGCTTTTGTCATGTGTTCATAGACATCGGGTCCATGATGCTAGTCTCCTCATTCAGGCAGATGATTACCAGCTATTATAACTGGTTCCCGTCAGAAATATTTAAGCAGACAAGTCGCATTAAACACCACCTCTCCGACTGCTGCCAAGTGCCCCGCAGTCAGCCCCTGGCAGGAAGGTCCCTTTCCAGGCTGCCTGTGGATGCAACATGGCACAAGCAGAGCACTGACAGTAGGTGGCCAGCGCACTAAATGAATTTCTTATCCTGTGTGCTTGTAAAATGACAGCATCAGAGGACTAGAATAAGATGAGAATGGAATTTAAGAGAGGAAAAAATACCATAATATGCCAGTAACTCGGTAGTTCAGCTTAAGGCAGTTTAGCCGTAATGCTAGTGACATCAGTAGAGGTGCTTTGGAAGTGCAGCTGATTCAGGCGTCAAAAATAGAAATTAGAATCAAATATGTAATCAATAAGGTAAGGATTTCAAAATACAAGTATTCTCAACAATGACAGCCAAAGCACATAAGTGACTTAAAAAATCACCTTTATGCACTGAAAACCAATCAAAGACAGTCAAGCACTTGATATTTTCAGCTTCTGGCATCAATTTATTACAGAACCAAGGAATCTAATTGGCATGTTTCCTTTAAGTTGCATTTTTCACGTTTTGCTTTTGAAATGAGTTTTATTCATATTATTATTCAGCATTGCTCTTTGAAGAAACTCAGCGGGTTACCAGACAGCCTTTGCCATGCCTATGCCGAGCTGTGTGTTAATTTTCCGAGTAGTCCCTGCGCCTGCTTGTGATGTGAAGTGCGTTTTAGGGGAGGAATGAATTTGGCCATAAATCACTTCACATGTCTGAGTTGCAGAAGGATAGATTAGGTCTTAATGCTGAAGGGGTGGCTTCATTTCATTTTCCGCTCTACACAGGCAGGGTCGATAGCGGTTTCAGAAGCCATCAGATTGTATTTATGGGAGGGCTCTGGGTGGGGGCCAGGAGACAAAGCTAATCTGACCGCCTCTGTCTTTCTGTCATGCTGCTCATTGTGAGGGTCAGAGCCGGGGTGCCTGCAGCTGGAGGCATGGTGGTGTGCAGGCAGACAGCACATGCGAAACAAACAAAAAAGCGTTTGCTTTCTCATTCTTTTCACACTCTCGAGCCTTCGTTGCTTTCCCTGTACCTGCAGGTAACTTCCACCTGCTGGGGCTGCCAGAAAACGACAGGGCATCCTCTTTTGTGTGAACCAGACAAGGATGTTGCCAGTTTCCCCAGACACCAAATTTCCTTGCCTATCACCTTTACAAAGATTGTACTAACGGGCTGTTTCGAAGGAGAGATCATTATTGATCGCTCTCAACTTTGTTTCATTAAAACAGACCTCCTGGCATAAAGGCAGTGTTCAGACCGTTGCTGCTCGTTCTGAGAGCAGCCTCAGTGGTGCCGTACTGTGAGTTTCAGGGGATTACGGAGTGGGTTTTGTGTATGGCTAACAATGCCCTGACACAACTGCTTTATGTTGTTCCAGTGAAGACGACACAGACCAGTTATGTTTTGGGGGTGAGGAATTGTCCCCCTCCAGCCGCTGCTCTCTGTCACACTACAAACAAAAAATTAAAAAAAAAAATTAACATTTCATCTTGCCAATGTCCTCTACCTTCAAGAAGGATTCATTGTGAAAGGATTGCATTGCCATAGCAACGAGGCCTTTTTTTCAGACGGCTATAAACCTGGTGAATTTCCAAGACACAAAAGCTTGCTCAGAGCCCAGAAGTACCTGGATAGAAAACAAAACAGATGGTAAATTCTCTACAGCTTTTGCAGAATCATTTTTTGCCAGTTTCTCCTATGTCCTAAACGTTTGTTTTACAATGAATTTGTGATCTGTGACAGATTCAAGACTTTGCTCAGTGGGGCTGGAAGTCAGCACCTCTTTTTCCACCATCTCCTGTCCAGCTGAGTGGCTAATCTGTAAAGGACAGGGGAGCTCCTGAGCTGCTCTGAAAACACCAGTGATGATCTTTTCATTCTCAGCCACCCGAAACGTTTCTTAATACTGTTATATACAATGATATTTCCTAAAGCTTAAGGGGTTGTGATACTGGGGACGGTTACTTCTCACCATGCAAAGAGTCCCCGTGCTGTAAATGACTTCTAAGAATGCACCGGAACATTACTGCAACCCCCAGATTTGACTCTCAGGAGGGAAATTTTCTTTATAGTCAAAGGTTTTTAAACTCTGGAAGACGGCGTGGTACTGATGCAAAGATAATCATCTACTTCTCTGAAAGGATGCGTGCTGGCAAGCGTCGCAAATTCTTGCCACGAGCACAAATGAGTTTTCACACGTATCAACACTTCAGCTCACTTACACAAGTACAGAGAAATTCTCTTCTGGCAGGAGTGACAGACTCCTGCAGACAGGCTCCGTGTACTATCTGCTTTTTGATGTTCATTCTCATTAGCAGACGGTGGCTGATGTTGTTGCGATCGTTCCATAGGAGATGACTGCAAATTTTCTTCCTCTGGACAAATAAATATGAGAAAATCATTCTGAGTGGGGAATGTGGGCAGGTTAGGCTTGTCCTGGTGAAGTGCGCTTACAGGCGAGTGAAGCAGTGTCGGAGCAGAAGCTGCCCGTGAGCAGCTTCATTAAGGAAGAATTCTTCATAGCTGAGGTATCAAGGAGGCATTTTCCCCAGAGAATGAAAACTGCTATTTTAATATAAGTGGGGTTCTTCACATATATCAAATATTAACTATTGCCGAATACCAGACGTACCATTTTGCCTTTATTCTAGCTATTTTTCTGACTGTCATGAGAGCTATTGGTGTTTGGAGCTGCCACAAAAGAAGAAGAGTTCAGCTTAGCCCTAACGCTTCCGCAGCAGCTATAGCTGCAGATGTAGTAGAAAAATGTATTTTTCAGTTCAGTTGATTTGAGACTGGCTTACCAAAATTCGGGAGGAAGAGTTGGAAGTAAGTCTTCCAGTTAAGGAATATATTTTTGGTATTGTACTTCTTTCCATTACCTTTTGTTGGTTTTCCTGTGTGTAAAAATTGAAGGTCTAACGTGCAGAAATGATGAGGATGTTTGCGGTGTCAAGCTCTCATCTTGCTTGTCTGAATTCAATGGGAACTTTCCCATTGGTTTTGGCAAGCAGAAGATCCAGTTCCTCCTGGGCTCGTTGCCATCCATCCCAGACAGGCAAGGACCCCTGTTCTGTGCATACAGAAAACCCTGCTTGCTTCTGAATATTGCAGCCTGGGAACAAGGAACTCTCCCGCACTGCACAGCACCAGTGAACCCTGGGCTGCTGAGACCTGTTGGCTGGCGCTGCTTTTGTATTACACCTTGGGAATGTTAATTTTGCATTTAAATTAATTTCTGCTCTAGTTTTCTGGTCCTTAGGCTGCTCATGAACTTGTTTTAATGCAGGAGAAGTGATTTACTACACGTAGCGACGATGTTAATAGGGAACTGGAGATAACATGACTTTATTTTAATGATGGAGTTTGCCAGTATCAAATTTTAATTCTTAACCAGCACATTTTCAGTTGTAAACCACTGTTCTTGAGCATATCCTTCATCACTTAAATGGGCCTTTTTAAGCCTTCCATTTGCCAAATGCCTACAGAGAAAGTAATAACTGTACTTAAAGCAGAATATAGTTACAATATGCCCTGTGGATAAGTTTTAAAATGAAATGCCATGTCTTGAGTGGAAGAAGTTAAAATCATTTGCTATTTCAAGGCAGTTACTATCAATGATTATTTGTGCTAGGTCTTAAAGAAAAAACATGTTACACAGCATCCAGATAAAGACCGAGAGAGATTTTCTTCCTTGGAATCGTCCTTCTGCTGAGATTTTTCACCTTCTCTAAATACAATTAAGCGTTAAAACAAACAAGCACTTATACTGGAATATTTGTCAGAAGGAAAATCCTAATCCCTTATCTCAGCTTTTCTTGTTCTTCATCCCGAGACAGTTGAAGAACTTTAGCACTGTAGTATCCTAATGCGAGGGTTTGGCAGTGCTCAGCTGGGGAGCGGTAATCGTGTTTCATTTCTTTATTTCACTACTAGAAGGCAGCAATTCTGGCACTTCTGCACTGCACCATATGATGGCAATCAGCAAATGACTGTGGAGGGGGAAACAGGAAATTCCCCACACCCTTACACACTACAATTTTTAACAATATGGCTTTAATGAAAATTTATACTGTTTTATGATCTGCGTTGGATTTAAAATGTCACAACTAAGATACTTCTTAAATTATGGGTTTGAATCAATGACAGATCATTCACAGGAGATGCAAATGGCTGCCATAAAAAGCAGAGAAATTACTGTTATTTTTAATGATTACACAATCGGTATTTTTGTCGGCGTGTCTTCAGAAATGAATTATGGAGAGTCTCTGGTAATGACAGGCATTTAGGGAACTATGTAGGGCTAATGTGTCTCATCACAGATAGATTCAGATAGATGAATGTCTCTAACATTGCGTGGTTGTTCTGAAGGATTGGGGCAATGCTGGTCATTTCCTTCCTGCCATACCTTCCTTCTCCAAAATGCTAAATTTCCGTGTTCTTCACAAGGAAGAGTGAAGCACTCTGACAGATGCAAGCGCGGCTCAGGATGATGATCAGACACCACGCTTCTGGGTGGAAAATAACAGGCAGATGGTACAGTTGGTCCATCTCCCCTTGTATCTGTGAGCGGAGCCTGTTGGGATGCTGACCAGTGTCAGAAAACTGGAGTCAGAACACGGTAAATATGTAAACTTCAGGGAGCAACGAAAGCAAGGAGCTACGTGAGGAACGTAATGCCAGTAATTGGACCTTAACAGCAGTTCTGTACCAAACAAAAACTGAACAAGCCCTAATAGGTAGCACAAAAGCAGTCAACTTTACATCAACTTGAGAGATGTGCAACAGTAGTTTGGCTATAATACATGTTATATGTTTAGATTTTCTTGTTCAAATAAATATCAAGGGCAGGGCAGGGCAGTTTAATTGGTAAGTAAAATGGAATTTTTAATGTTCTGTGACATTACATTTCACTATGGTATTTTGTAATGCCAAGGAAATTTAATAACTGATGAAAAAACAAAGTTCACAGTAATGTTTACTTTTAAGTAAGTTTTCTTCTCCTTCGAGTGGTTTTTGTGGGGAACACTGAAAAAGCCTACCAGATCACAAAGTGGGAAATGGGGTAATCACATAAAGGTAAAAGGATATAATTTCCTGTAATTACAATCTGATCATTAATAGTTAAGTACTGCTTTTATTCATTTAATGCTAAAATGATAAGAAATTTTGAAGTTCAGAATAATATAAAAAAGATATTTCTCTTGCAGCTTATTCTTTGTCCGTACAATAACTGTCTGCTTGTTCATCTTAATACAACTATCAAGAAGATGTATTTGAACTCTGTATTGATTAATTCATGCACACTGTGACTTGATATCTAATTCTTTCTTTTGTCAGCTTGCTGGAATTGGAAGAAAATGTCTGATCTTATTCCTCTGCTGTAATGACTTTTCTGTGAATTTTCTAACAATGAGATCTTCACTTGTATATGCTTGCAGCACTAATGTTTTAGTCTGTAACTCTGGCGTGCCAGCAGAGATGATTAAATTCTATCGCTTTTGCTTTTTGGGACAAAAAAGAACCCCAGTGAAGCTCTTTCACAGTGAAACCTCTTCTTTTTCTTTCTTTCTTTTGTTCTTAATACCACAGCCATTTTGTGCTTGCATGTTTATTTTTCGATTTTTTTAGACACCACGTGAATCTTTTTCTTCTTTATTTGTGGTATTGTCAGCAATTTCCTGATAGATCTTCTGTCTGGTCTTTTCTCAGTAATGATCCAATAATTAGACCACAAAATTTACACTATAAAGAGATCTGTGTTTATAGGCAAATATCTAACGTATGCTATTTGCTTGGGATAAAATTTCTGGTGGGGCCATGACCAAGGCTGTAATTTTAACACAGATGTGGCTAGCAGCCACCCTCTATACTGACCTTATTTAGTCATGAGTAAGTACTTTTTTGTGGGCTCTGCTAGGATTTTAGTCAGAGAGAGGGTTCATTTGTAGGGTACTGGTGATTAGAATGATGATGTTCAATTACGGCATTCTGTAAATAGTTTTCTGTGAAGAGCAATGAATTTAAGATATCTATCCAGTAAATGCTTTTGGCATCTATAGCGGTATTTAGGCAGAACTGAAATGCCTAAGTTCAAAATAATAATGAAAAAAACACTCAAAAAATTAATAGTTAACTTGGATACTAAAGTTCTCAGTTCAGCCTCTGCTCGGGGGTGTCCCAGTCCGATTGGCTTGATGTTCATTATCAGGTTAACATAACTGGGATCCAAAAATTTCCTTGGCTGAATCTCTTATTCATTATTAAAGCAGGCACAGTTAGACAAACATAAAGCTGGTCACTTAAAAAGAGGCCACCACTGACAGTTCAGAACAAAGCACAGAAACAGAGCCTTAAGGAGACTGGGGAAAACCCACACACCAATAGGAGAATGCAAAATGTTTTTATCTAAATTGCTAATTATGGAAAGGAAGAGCTCTTAGGAAGGGGAAGATGTTCATTTGAGATCTCCTTGACTGAAATTATCAAAGGACATTTTTCCCCCTTTTTTGGAGGGATGTAAAACAAAGAATTTTTAAAGGTGGATATATTTACACTTCAGTTCTTAAAATGAGAAGAAATTCTTGTATAGAATGAAAGAATTCACATAATTGTTGCTTTAGATCGGCTGCCTGAGATGCTCACCTCTCCCATGTATTGTGCACTGCATTTAGATAGCTTATCCAGGGAGATAGATACCACTGTGGGAGCCTAAAGGGAGCTAAGCGTATCTGTTATTAAATTGATAGAAGGGAGAAAATGTTCCAAAGTTTATATCTTGCAAACCTGTAGAGAACTAATAAGAGTAATTTCTCTAGGCTTTCTGATTGCTGAAGACTGGGCTGCAAACAAGTCAAGAATTAATTACAGAACTAGGAAAGTAGCAAGGATTTATTTTTATTTTTTTATTTTTTTGGTAATGGAAAGTTTCCCAGCAACTTAAAGACAGGAATCATGCCAGTTCTTTCTTTAAGAAACTTTTTTCTTTAAGAAACTTTAAGAACTTAAAGACAGGAATCAGGCCAGTTCTTTCTTTAATATAGCAAAGCCTTTGGCAATGCAAAAATTGGTATCTCAATGCAGAATTTTTGCTCCATCACCTTTCCTGTCCCACCTACCACTAGTAGCAATGTCAATGACTGGTCATATTTGTCTGCGGATCACAACGCTTTCTCTACAGCTTGTTAAAAGTTATTCAGCAAGCGAGAAATGATAGCAATATGACCTAAGATACATTTGTTCCTAAGAGCTCATGTCCCTGCACGCCCAAAAAAAACAGGATCTGGGGTTTTGATTTTGCCCATTTCAATATGCCACTGCAGGGACTGTGCAGTGAAAGGGCTATAATACAGGCAGACCCAAGCATCCTTATCGACATTTTGCACACAGTGTACTGAACACATCAGAGCTGAAATAAGTGAATAGTAAAAGCCTAGCAAAAGTTTGCAAGACTACAGCCTTGTAAAGGACAAAGGTCTATAAAAAATTGCAAGACTGTAAACTTTTGCAAGACTGCATTATCTTAAAAATTATATTAAAAACCTTCTTTTCTAGAGAAGCATTTCTCACTTTCTCTACAGACCTGCTAAATAAGATATATTTTCTTAAAATTGTAACCAATGACAGTGTAAGTTCTTTAAAAGATGATATGTTGGCGTTCTGGCTGTAAAACTTTACTGTGATCTGCATTCCTCTGTGTCTTATTCCTTCACTTTTTTATATGTATGAAAAAATGGAGCTATTTCTACTAGGGCTAAGGGAAATAACTTGGTATTGCTGTTAAAACCAGTCATTATTCATGTATATACAGCTCACTTAATGTTTCTCATATCCAATTTTTGAATAAAATATTGATGATGACATAGAAATACCTTGGCAAGACTTTGAGGAAGCTCTACAAAACTATTACAGAAATAAATTACAAAACTGAGGTGCATTCAGTAACTGTGTCAGGTGAAACTCAATATATAAAGTTCAGTTGATGATTTTGTAGTTTGAATCCTTCTAGGAAGTTCTTGTAAACAAAATTAATCTTAGACAAGGTATCTCCTGATTTCTGGTTTTGCTCATTCCAGAACTGAGAGAAATTAAGTTGCTCCAGTTGTGAAATTTGGAGGAGAATGTTATTAACCATTTCATGTTATTAATGTTATTAATGTTATAAATGTTATTAATGTTATAAATGTTATTAACCACTTAATGTTATTAACCACTTCAAACATCCAAATTGCGCAGTTCAGTTTAGGTAAACACTGCCAGTTAAGTAAAACAGTTAAGATCTTATCATCTTATCTTATCTTGTAACAAAGAAAAGAAAGCTCTCCTACCGACACCCTCTGGAGCCCTCTGCTGAAAGTTGCATTGGTTTCAGGCTGTGGAAATTTGGTGTGAGTGGGCTGTGACGGCAGCTCTGAACTCACGAGGTGGACCTGTATTAATGACTACTTAAAAAACATGTAGATCAGTAACTGAGGAGAAGGAGATAACCAAATTTACTCTGTCCTTTCCTAAGAAACCCAACTGCCAATGCTGTGTCTAGCCAGAAAAAGAAAAAAAAATAAAAAAGCTGTTCATATTGTTTGAATACGGTTCTTACATGGTAGTAGTCTCCAGGCAGCCTGGCTGTATCTCATGATGCACACACCCGGAAAAGCCATTTGTTGGTAGGAGTGTGACAGCAAACCCCATTCAACCACTGGTATCACTGGGTTTAATCTTGCCGTCCTGTCCTGCCCGCCCACTCTCCACTGAAACGCCTTTAGGAAAAGGCCTTTCCCATCCACCCTCCTCGGAAGTTCGGGCCTAAGAGAGAATTTTCCTCTATGTCTAAAGATTTCAAGTGAAAGGGGAGGGCTGCGATTCTAGGCAGAGGTGGAAACTTCAGGGGGCTGAAATATGGAAGTCCTTCAAGGTGATGATTGCCAACTTGCCTCACCATGTGTTCAGCAAGTAACTCTTGATTCTCCCACTATAATATCAACATACAAACGAGAAGCTATGTTTCCACTCTCCTATGGCTTGAGAGAAAAAAAATGCTGTTTTTATTTGTCATACTTGAATATGCCTGATTACTCTGATATTCTTATATGAAAAAGAAGATCGTCTAAACCCCCAGTCAAACAAATGAGTAGATAACGGAAAACAGTTGTGTTCTCTTTGGCTATGAAACAGCAACTAAACGGTTAAGCCTTAATAATTTCTTAAGCCATAACTTAATTTGCCTTGTAAAGAAAGTGTTTTGGCTGCTGTTGTCACTCTTCTGATCTTTTATTTTATTACTATACGTATATTTTTTATTTTCTTAGGGCCTTGCAATGAAAACTACTTTAATCTTTGTAGATAAATCTTCAGGTTTGTGGATTTTTTTTCCTCTTAAGACCTTAGCTGTCTTAAGTCTTTCCATTTCATCATGTTTAAATATTTTAGACAATTTGAAGCCCTATTTATAAATGGATATGATTAAGATTAGACTCTAATAAGTGCTAATCTTTCCCTCCAACCAGGGAGATAAAGCCTGTCTTAAACCTGGATGGCTTAAGACAAGTTCATTTTTTTTTTATCCTTACAAAGTGAACAAATAAAACACTATCCAGCAGCTGTATTCACAGGAAGCACTGAAGATAATCCCTTCCATTTATTATTGCAAAGTGCTTTTCTTTTTAGGTATCAGACTGCTTTACTTTCAAATGTGTAGGCTGCAGATTACAGAGCTGCCTGAATCTTGGTAATGAAACCTGAAGCTCACCTGGTCTCACATCAAACCCAAAGCCTTGCTCCGTTTTTTTATACTTTTGATTGAATTTCGGGTGAAGCAAGGCCAATAATAGCACTAGTGTTTTCTTCTCTGAGGCATTTATAAGCATAAATTAATTATCTAGTCTTCTCACCACTCCTCAAGGTGAATGATATCTCCTTTCGTCACGTAAACTCAGATGCTTTGATGTGCATCCCTCTGTGCTGCTTTGAGTTCAGTTCTGAATGCGCTTAGCTGAGCCCAAGGTTTTTAACTGAACAAGGAGCTCTGCCTAAGCAAGGTAATCTCAATTTATGAAGAATGGTAAAAAATTATTGTACATGACAATGTAGCCCTAGAGTTCTGGGAAGTCTGAAGGACAGTTTTGACAGTAAACCAAACACGTAATAGAGTCTTTGATCTCAGGGTTTTTACTGAATGACAAGCTGAAATACTGGAATGAGTATTTTATGACAAGGAGTGTGAGTTTCAGCACACAGACTGCAGTGGTCAAGTAAGCTCCCTGGATAACTGGCATGTTTCCCCCACCATCTTCCTTGCATGTGCACCCTACTTGGGTTGGACTTCCCAGCAGACTTAACCAGCCCTTGCCCATCAAGCAAAGGCGATAATGCTGTTCTGGGGTCAGCCGGCATTTAAATAGCTTTAATACTCCTTAAATGGGATCTGATGTGATGAAAAGTATAACGTGCTTCACAGCTGGTTGGTTGGCATCTTTCATTCCGTGCATGTATCTGCAGCCCAAAATGGGGGAGTGGTGGAGGAAGGGGAAAATATGGTTCTTGCTGTATGACAAAGTGGAGCAAGTAATTCACAACTCGTAACCAACCCCGTCTCCTCTTGAAGACTGAAAATACTCTGCTTTTATTGGAAGTGTATTAGTAGTGCATGGTCAGGTAAATAAAACAATATTATTTCTGTTTCTTGCCTGGTCATGAGACCAAGCTGTTCCAGAGCAAATTTAAAGTTCATTTCCTGCAAATATTGGTATATGAGATTTTAAAACTAGCTTTTGGTTCATGAAACTGGGATTTGAACTACAAGAATGCTTGTGGAAAGGGATCTTCAGAAAAAAAAAAAAAGAAAAAAAAAAAGGTATTTTCTTCATTTTCAGTATTAACCTAACTTATTGCTCCCCAGCACAGCAGGCCTGAAATCTTGGGTCTGGGACCTCGCCTTCACAGAAGGCAGCGTCTCCTATCTTTTTATCAGTCTCTGCTGTAGGCACATGGTGCTACACAGGCGGGATGAGGAGGGGACCTTTCCTGGAGCGGAGCCTCCTCTCCTCCTCCGGCAGCTCCCCCCTGCAGCCCACCTCTCCGTACTGGCGTGCAGCTGCACGCAGTGACTCATCTCCTCCGAGATCGGCAGGAGGCCGGGTGGAAGTAAAGTCGGGCAAATCAAGCCTGAGGGCCACAAACCATTTAATATTCATCTGTCTCAGGGGTTGAGCCTTATTCATGGTATGGAAATGTGGTCAGACAATGTGACGCAGAGAGCTGACTCGGAAGGCCCAAATAACTGGTTTTCAACAATGTAAGATGCCCAGTACTGAACCGAACAGACTTCCTTACTTTACCGTGTGTCTTTCAGCTCTTTCTACCTCTGTAATGAGAGTGCTAAGCCCTATGTACCTTGCCTAAAGCTACAGGGGAAATCCATTAAAAAATGACTTCAGTTTCAGAGTTCCTCAGTCATGATCCAGTGAAAGCTGCTTCCAATTATTCCACAACGGGAATAAACATTATTTGATTTTGTTTGAAACTGAAATAAATTTAAGGGATTGCAAATCAAAATAGGAATGTGGGTTGGTACCAAAGCCTGAATGGCAATCTTGGTAAGGTTATTTTGCCTCTGTGCTCAGGTGTTCTTTCTAACTGTGTCTTTAAATAAAGAGTTTCAAATATACTGTCGCAAAATATTTTAATATGGATAGAATAGACAAAACCTACAAAGTTATCAAATCTGGTTTTGCTTGTTGAGAAGATCGGTACAGGTGCAAAGGTAGGTAATGGCAACAGGCAAAGCCTTAAGAAACGCAGAAGGTTTATAACTTATAGCACAACTCCACCAGATGGATTTTGGTTGAATTTCAGTTGTTTTTTTTGTCCTTATAAACTTTATGTTTACTTCCAAAAAAAGTGACTTTGAGAGAAACTATGCATCCACTCCTTTATTCTATGTGATCTGCATTTGTGAAAGTTGAATGCAAAAATATGAAATGATGTTTGATTATGAAAATCAGATCTAAGTATATAAAAAAAAGTATAGAACTGAACACCGGGGAAGACACATAAAATGGCTGAAATGCAAATAATCTAATTATAAATATGTCGATGTGTAGAATGCCAGCATCAAATTCTGCATTACTTCATCTCCGAACTATGTAAATTTAATGGTCCAAGTCTCATACAAAACAGGCTCTTGATACTCTTCCAGCTAAAGTACTTGATCCAAAGCCCACAAAGTCAGTATGAATCATTTAAATTTTGGAAATCAAATGCCAATTTTTCTGCAGAAAGTTATCTTACATATAAACTGAAAGTTTTGCATTTTTCTGAGTGGAAACTTTGAAATCAAAAGTAGTCTTGAGCATTGTAACAGTGATTCAGACATAATTTATCTAGAGTAACATTAAGTGTCTCATGTACAGGCTACTGAAAGACATCATTACAGAAGATGTGAAGAACTGTATTTAGGTGGCTACTTAGGATTTTCCTACAGGAAATAACACGTTTAAATGCTACAAATGTGCTCCAAATACGGTCCAGAATACACATCAGCTATTGCTAATGATATATATTGCACTGGAAACACCTGCTCTGTGCAGTCATAACAGAGCCTAAACTGGTTACAGTTTGCATAGTTTGAAATTATTTTATTAAAATGAGTATCAATTTATTTGTACTTTTTCATCAAAACATCCACAGTGAAACAGAAAACACCTCCAAATTTGTTTCAAAGAAGAGAGTATTAGGACATATTTTTAAATTTACACATATTATGCAAACTATGATTCCTTCTCAAGAACAAAAAATCCATATGTGTTTCCACAGGCTCTCAACACAAATTGCCTGTCACAGTAAAATCTTGAAAACTGTACTGTAACCAAGATGATGAAGGAAAATTACTGCCAGACAGATTATACAGTCAAGAAAAACTGTGTAACTTATTTTGTGCCTCCTAGCTTGACTACATATGGGACAAATGCAAATTCTCCAGATGAAGTACAGCTCAGAGTACATAAATTTCAAACAGATAGTAGTTTGCACTTATTAAAGCTTGGCTTGGATCATAAACAGAGTGTTTTTTTTTTTTTCCTGAAATGCCAGCTTTTCTGTAAAGACTGTTTTTTTCCCCTAAAGGAGCATCCATTATAAATAATGGTCTAGCCACCAATATTGGAAGGGCTAGACTCAAAGCAAATAAACTGGAAGACATGATTGATTAAAACATGATTATCCTGTCATATATTCTAGGTATCCTTGGAGGGGATGGTTCGGGGGTTATTGCTTACTGGCAGATACATAAATTCCTGGTCTGGAATATCCAAGACGTGATGTCAGGGCTGCACAGATCTACGGGATGTGTGCGCATAGACAGAACTTTTCCCAAAAATTAAATGTCTCAAGCAAGCCCTATAGCTGTCTGGGTCCTACTAATGGGACAACTTGTATGAAAAGTTCTTAGAAGCTCTAGGTTGATTTAGATTTAGCTGCTTAAAGTACGGAGCAAATCAGCAGGAAGTGTATATCGATTCTTCTAGAGAGACAGTTCTAAATAAACAATAATTTTGAATGAAAATATGGAAGAGCCCACATTCAAACATAAATGAGGCATATTTTGTGGCGGCCTAGGGTATCACGGTTGGAATGAGATGGGAACACTTGTGGCAGAATCAGCATGGATGTTGTGGAGAGGATGCGGCCTCCTTTTGCAGCACAGCCATGTATCCCTGCCCCAGGGAAAGTCTGTGTCAGATACAATTTGAGATAATTCCAGTGCTGCCAAGCTTTTTAGGGTACCTAAAGTTATCACTTCTGCTTGGAGGAAGGTAGTTAATACAAATATCACCTCATTCAGTGGTGTAAAAAACACCTGCCACATATTGTTGTTTCTACTGAATAGAAACCTCTGCACTTCTTGTAGGGAAAAAATGTGAAGAAAGTACGTCCTGAAAACTTGAAAAGTCAGAGGATAGAAGTGCTGTAAAAGTATTATTGTGGTGCAGTGTTCTTGCTGGGCCTTGCTTTTGGCTCCTGGGCCTGGTGTCTGCTGTGGGTGCCAACACCGGCACTGGGTTTACTTGATATGAGAGGACTCTGAGGGCCAAATTTAAGTCCACATGTATGGGAAACTGAGAGGCCCAGACATCTAGGTTGGAAATGAGGAGACATTTCTTCTCAGAAAGAGCAGTCAGGCATTGGAACAGGTTGCCCAGGGAGATGGTGGAGTCACCGTCCCTGGGGGTATTCAGTGAAAGGTTGGATGTGGTGCTTGGGGACATGGTTTAGTGGGTGACATTGGTAATAGGGTGATGGTTGGACCAGCTGATCTTGGAGGTCTTTTCCAACCTTAATCATTCTATGATTCTATGATCTGTGTCACAAGGGCTGGGCGCTGCTCTTCAGCGGCTGGGGCTTCCAGCTCTGGAGCCCCCCCACAGAAATATCAGCAGGGCTGGATGGCGCAGGCTGCGGATGGGTGGCTGACAAATAGGGGAGCTCACAGCGCTGGCCCTGCGTGTGACTTTATTTAAAACCCAACGGGTCCCCGTCGGTAATGGCAGACGACCAGAGCCCCACATCCCTTCCCCAGCCCCTGATAAGGGGCGGGCACCTTCCCCTCAGCGCGGCCCTGCCTGCCCCCCCCTGCAGGCAGTAGGCTCTCCCCGCAGTCCCCTTCAGCCCCAGCGCCGAATGGACTCTCCTCCTCCGCGCGTCCCGCTGCCGGGGCAACGGCGACGGGGCCGGGACCAGGCCGGGCCGGGCCGGGCCGGGCGGGCCGCCGGGGGTCGGTGGGGCGGGAGCTGGGGGCCGGGGAGCCCAGCCCGTGTCGAGGCAGGGCCCGGTGCCCTGGCCGTGGCTGTTTGCTCCTGCTTTCCTTCGGGCTTCGGGGGGTGGGACGACAAACAAACCCCAGAGCCACCGGTAGCGAAATAAACGAGCAAAGAAAGAAGGCCGCTGTTTTGGTAGGAGGTTTGGTAACAGCCTCGCCTGGCAGAGCCTCCGGTCTGGTCAAGGCAAGTGCTGCCCTCGATCCCCTCGTTCACCCGTGCTGTCCCCGCTCAGCAAGGACCCCACAGGGCCCTTCCTGGGGCTCTGTGACACCGATGAGAAGGTGGTTATCATGAAATGTCCTCGTGCTTTTTTTTTTTTTTTGAGAAGACTGCATGGAGAGACTGTTCTGTTAGCATGGTCTGTATTTGGAATTAGAATAAAGTTGAAATCTTAGTTCTTTGTTTAAACGGTGAAGATATACCAGAGGAGGTATTCGTTTCTCAGGTGTTCGCTTCTCAGTCCCTGTGACATCTTTCCAATGTGTGATAACATTAACTTCAAAGGGGTGGCTGACAAGTGATGCTAGACAAAATCTTGGTTACATTAAGAATTCTTCAAAATAAATGAAGAATAGTGAAGTTTGAATTATTGGTAAGTGGCCAGGGCTCAGTCTAGCATGAAATCCATGTTCATGATAATTAGATGCAAGTTATTACATATACTGTATATGTGTAAACTCCTAATGGATTTTATGGGTTTATTGATAGGAGAAAGCTGTAGGAATTTCGTCAGCTCTAGTAAAACTCACGTACTTTGAAATAAACTACAGTAATCTTTAGCTGTTTTAAGTTATAAAGCTATCACTTGATTAGGAAGAAATTTGAGCTAAGCTGAGATACAGGGTAGATGGTGTTTGTGTTCATTTAGCTTTGCGGACTTAAACTTCATTTAGCAGAAGCACCAGTTTTTGCTTTCTTCAGTTGCAGTGCATATCAATTAGCAGCACTGAGGAATCTGCTAGAACGATGAAATTTGAGTACTGGAGTGTGTAGGAGAGCAGGCAGAAAGGATGTGGATATTTACTGCTTGATTTATCTGCATTGATGAGTTGCTTTACTCTCTGCCTCGCTAAAAAATGTGTTAGAAAGGGAAGGGATCCATAGGCAGACAACAACCTCTCAGAAAAAGGGAACTCTCATCTGTTTTTGAATTACAACTTCGTTTGCAGGTACTGGATTGGTTTATGAGGAGTTACGGTTTGGGTTTTCCACAAAAGTACTTGCTTTCTGTGGAGTTCGCTGGCAGTCCTCACAGCCCATTGCATGGGTACTTAAGGATGTCCTACAAGCTTAAGGGGGTGCGTGTTTCCCCAAATGGTGCATGTTTAACTTTCAGACTCTTACACTGAGACCATAACATTCAATGTTTAACAGCTGTTCTCATGAACATTAGGGTTGCGTTTGCTATTACAATTGACTAATATTTAATAATGGTTAAATGAGTTCATGTATTTTCTTGGAACAATTCAGGTTTATGATCACCTGCTGTCTGTCCGTAACACCTGTTATCAATAACTTCATGCTTTTATATCCACCCAGTATTACTAGGTTCTTGAAACTTTGTGGATTGTTTTCTGTCTGACACTATTAAAACTTTAAAGTTACGTCTTTAAATGTTCTTACAGTGCAACATGTTAAAGTTTATGGAAATAATGCTCGTGACATGAGTTAACTACTTTCCCTCGTTGAGCTTGTTAAGCTGGCCCCAGTAATTTACCTCCATTTTTATTTTTCAGTAGTCTTCAGGCTACATCAAAACCAGAGCGTTATCCTGCCTGTCTAGATGCACTAGTCTCGCTAGCACACTGGAAGAACCTTCTGTTCTAAGGTAACAGAATCTCATTTTATCTCATAGTATGATAAAAGAATAATTGTTTTGAAATGACGGGGAAGAAGGAAGCGCTTGCTTTTTCCAGCACAGTAAGAAACATATTTTGTGTGCATATCTGACATTTCTGTCAGGGCTGAAATATCAGTGTTTAGGTTCCACCAGATGTTTTCAACCTATGTTATATTGATGTGCATTTTGCTTCATGAATGGGGGTATCGTGTGCGTGGCCGCTAATGGCCATTTTCAGGTTTAGGTGTGAACATACTGCTGAACTTTTGCTCTTGAGCTCAGTTATACATTTGATGTATTTCAAATACTAAGCTTCTCCACTCTTCATTTAAGTCTTGCTTTCAGCTGGAATCTGTTAGCCAACCGTTGAAGAACAGTTTCCAAATGGCCTGTCTGCTGAAAGTCTCTGGACTTTGGCACTGTGCTTGAAATTGAGTGTTGGCGTGTTTCTTCCAGCAGCCTACCTAGCCTCTACTAGTTATACTGCAAACATTCTAGTGCAGGGAGGGTATGGATATTAAGTTTTGTTTTGGACTCTTTGCTGTATAGATTTGCTCGTTGGAAGAGTATTTTACAACCTTGGGGGAAAAAATATCTTTAAAACATCACTGTCTTGAAATTTTGAGAGTAGGTAATAACTCTGTCTGCTCTGCAAGTTATTATGCCATTTTGAATCAATTTGTATAGGACTGAAGACATTTGTCATTCCAAATCAGATGAGATAGTTTTGTAGCCATTGTTACTATTTTCTCCTTCTCTGTGCTTTCTATGAGTCTGGTTCAAGAAACCTGAAATTTGTTTAATACTAAGCTGCTTTCTTTGAACTTTAGGGAATTGCCCAAAAGAAACAGACAAGTAAATATTTTCCCTGGTACCATAAATGTAATAAAAAGTTTTTCTTTAAGTTAGATTTAATCTAGAGTTGGTTTAGGTTTTTATTGACATTTCATATAAACCACTTCTACTCTTTGTTTCTCTCTTTCTGTGTATTAATACTTCTTGGCTTTGTAACAAATTTCTACCATTTTAATTTCAATCAAATTCCCATTTCAACAGGTTGCTAACTGTAGATCATTCAAATTTTCTCTTTCTCTCTCTCAGAATAGATTGTACTGGGAATCATGAACAGCAATGGTTTTGTAATACTCCCAGGTTCAAAAAGTGGAACCTCAGTGAGATTAAAAGCAAAGTAAGTGCATTTTATCTGAATATGGTAGAGAGAGTGTTTCAGCATTTTCAATACGTTTTAATGAAGCATTAAGTAGAAGAACTTATTTGTGTAAGAGCACAAAGAATTATCATTAAAACATAAATTTGATCATGCAGTCTTTACAAACTTCACTTACATGTTTCACTTCTGGCATTTTCCCTGTGCTTTTACACTTGAGCCTTTCTTTCTTTTTTTATGGCTGTGTTGTGAAGGCATGCAACTTGGCAGAAGCTCAGCTTGCCTGTCAAATAGGATGACTGTGCCATTGAACTGTAGAGGTCCTAGCTAGATGAGGAGCAAACCCCATCTGTGATGAGGTATTCTTGGGTGCAGGGGGTTTGCACCGGACCTGCAGTTCATTTTCCACAACTGTTTTTGGTCAGAAGGATGGCCTGCCTTTAATGACAAATTTTGCTTTGTCTTGCTGCTTTAAACTCTTTCAGCTATCTTAGTGTCTTTCACATAATTTCTGTTGCATATTTGATCATTTTAACTCTTCTAGAACTGTTCGAGAATTGCGGTTGGAGAAGGTGCAGTTAGAAATGGAGAATAAAGAGATGGAGAAGAAATTACGGCAACTGCAATCCAACATGAGCAGAGAAAAAGAAGAGAGAAAGTAGGTGAAGTTTCTGTTTAAAAAAAATGGAATCCAATGAGATGCTTCCTTTGCATCTCCCCCATGGCCCAGACAGGATCTTTTGCAAAGTGTAGAATTCACAATGGTATTCAGTCTCCTCTCTCCAATCTTTCTTCTCAGTAATAAACTTGCTATCCTATGGCTTTCTTATTTTTAAACTCCCATGTGAAGCTTTGATTTTTTAGAATTAAATTAACGAATTCCCAACAGGGATATTCCTTCAGAGGCAGAGATCCCTTTTCCTCATTTATTCTCTTTTCTTCTTTTTTCCATGTCCCATTGGATTTGTCAACTTAGTTTTAAAGGAGGAGACAAGAAGTAGTTGCTCTTGCACTATTCCTGTCTTTTGACATTTCTGGAGAGGATCCTGTTCTTAGTATTGCTTTAATCCTGTTTTGCATGCATCCGTGTAGCTTCTTGGAAAGCTGTTTTCTGTGTGATGGAAAACATGGCTCAGAAAGTAAGCATAATGTAATGGTGCAAGTGCTAGGGTGGAAGTTCTAAGTGTTGGCCGTGTTACTGGCGCACTCTAAATGTTAGCGAATCTCTGCAACAGCTGCTTCTGCTGCTTTGTATTTCTTCCTGATGTATTTTGACCCTGGAGACACACCTACGGTTGCACAGTGCCTTGGATACCTTAGTGCCTTAGTCTTGGTAACGCTAAGGACTTGCTTTTGGCAGCTCTGTTAGCTTTTAACCGAGCTGTTGAGGCAATGTTTTCCAGATAGTGCGTGGCGTTGTTTTTCCCCATATTGTTCTCCTGGCCTTGTACCTGCAAACCCTGATGGTGTTGTTACGGTGAGTTCAAATGATAGGACTCATTGGCATTTGCACCACAGCTGGGAAGATTGTTCCTTTTTCCTCCAATAAGTTTGCCTTCTTTTTTTGTATGCTGTATTATTATTATTATTTTACAGGAAACCAAACACAGTGCAAAACAAGGTAGATAATAGTCATTTAAATACCTGCAAAATAGTATGCAGTAGTGTATCTGCATAGAAGCTTAAAAACCCATGAATGTGCAGAACCTGCGCTCAACTAGCGTACTACAGCGCAAATAGCATTGTAAATGGGAATGATGAAAAGTATATAGTAGTAGGAAAAAGCAGGCTGAAAATAATCAGTCCTTTTTCATCTCCCTTTTAAAATACATATAAATATATGTATATTTATATGTAATATATTCCCAAAGTAACCTTCACTACCTTCACTATTAGAGTTGGTGGCTGCCATCAACTATGGAGTCTGCTAATAAATCTCTGTGTGAGTGAACCTGTTCTAACATCCTTTATGCAAGTGTGCTAAAGCTGAAAAATACCATCTGATCTCCCTTAGTCTAAATTCTTCCCCACTGTCTTCCGTGTTAGTCATAGTAGTTAATATCTAAACTGACATTCCCTGAAATCTGTATTTTAGGTGTGTATGCATGGCTTGTTAAAAGATGTTGCGTTGTAGCTGTGCTGGAAGAATGCCCTAGGGTAGATTGGGATAATGAAGACTTATCTAAAATGCACTTCTGTTACATGTTTATTCATCAGTTAAAATTCAGTGGAAGGGAGGGGCTTGTGTTATGGGTAATTGGTGACTGTATAAACCAGTGGTTTTCGTGATGCTCTGTTCTTATTTAAAATCCCAAAAGAAAATGTATATGCTTCTCTTGTTTCCAGAAGACATGATGAGTAAACACTTTCTTGCCTTGGTTCATAGGAAATCAAGCGCTTATCACTGGAAAACTGGACAGGCAGGACCAATGACCATCCAAGCCCGAGTTTTGTCACAAAGCAAAGAAAAAAATAATAAGGTAATAAGCTATCAGTATATTTGCAGATAAAGCTATTTTAAACGAAAGAAGATTTAGAAAATTCATGCTACAAAATATGGTAATTTTAAATACTGTAAAAACAAAAGATTGAGCAATTCTGAGTAGAATTTGTAGCTGTTTATTTTTCCATGCCAATCTTATGTTTCCCTTTGAGCTGGAGGAACATCAAGTTCTGTTTGGTGATCTGTTGTTTTTTAATTGTAATAGATACTGAATTGGTAGAAGTAATGATTATTTACTGTTGTAAGAGTTTAATTTGGTACTGGTGGAAGTCATTGGGAGCCTGTCTTTCAAATTAATTAGGCCTTGTCTAGTGTCTGTTATGAATCTGTAATAAAAGACTCCATGTAAAGTTTTGAGCACAAATTTATGATCTTCACAGATATTAACTCTGAGAAAGGCACCCCACATTTAAAAATACTACAGGTACATTTTTTTCTTTTCCTCAGCCGCTGTGTAAAGTAGTACCATCATATGAATGGCGTAGTGGAATGCGGTTCATTCTCTGTTTTTTTTTTTTTTTTTTTCACTTCTGTATGTCCTAAGATCTTAAGATGCTTCTGCATTTCTTCCTTCTCAGTAAGTACAGAAGGAGAACACAACTTGTCATATGGTCCATAGTACATGGGAGGATTCCTACATTTGTCCCTTGAGGACTGATGCTAATGGGTCAAGTGCTGGCTAACCAGATCTTTGATGCATTCTTTTTAACAAGGGCCAACCAAGACTGGATGTTTTGAAATGTGGATTAAATTTGTCTATGGAGTCTTATGCTATGAGATCCTCGCTCGGCCCTGAAGAGAGGGATGCAGAACTTTTCTAGGCAGCCATTGAAAGCCGTTTGCTTTTTTATATGTACAAAATAGGGTATTTCCTTATTTCTTTTTTAAAATGACTAGGGCAATTTTGCAGAAACTCTCCAAACATATTAAGCATAAAGTAGATGTGTCTTAAGAAACTTGAGCTGAAAGTGGTTAAAGTTGGTCAAATTTATAAGCAGCCTTTCAGACAGTGTTATCACTTCAAACTGCAATAACCTAGTCTCAATATTTCCTTCTGTGGTGAAATAAAATCATCACTTTAATAGCTTAGGCTTTTGTCTTTGAAGCTTTATACATCCTGGAAGCAAGCATTAGGTATATCCATGATCAAACAATGTTCATGAATGCTGTTAAAATGCCAATTATGATAACAGAACTGATGGTTTTTACTCATTCCCTGAATTAGTGTGAAAAATCTGTAGGAGATTTCCAATCCAAACTACTTCAATATAGAGATACTTCCTATTTCCTTTAGCAGACATTGATGTGTCTGAAGAGGCACAAATAGGTCTGAATGGGACATAAAAAGAGAGCTTTATGATTTTTTTTCTGGAAGCTATGCTATGTATGTTGTGGTGAAATGGGAGCTGTTAATTAAGAGAGACCATTCAAAACTGGCTGAAATGAAGCTTGTGTAAGTCTAAAAAGAAAAGCAGACAATGACAACTTCAGACTAAGCCATCACAGTTGCTATTTGAAGTCTTTTGAAGCAGCAGCAGTTTGGTGTGAAGGTCTTTTTCAGCCAACGCACTCAATTTCAATAAAATTGCCTACTTGCCTCTGAGTAGAAGAGAGAGGATCGGAATGAAAGGGGTTTCTTTAACCCATCTCTTTCTCCTTCCACTTCTCTGAGACAAGTAGCTTAGAGCTGTTACTACTTCAAAGACTTCAGATTTCAGCTGTGTTGGCAAAGGAGAAGAGGCAAAATTTTCAAAATTAAAGTGCCTGCAGATTCACGAGGGGGTGGGGGTAGAGGGGTGAGGGCACAATGTGGACTCTCTGGAGGAAAAAAACAAGGAAAGAAAATGTTGAAAATGATCAGTTACTGGGGTGCAAGATCCTGGAAGGGTGATGAGGGGAAGCAGAATGAAAACAATCTAATTGCTCCCTTCTGGCCCCCAAGATCTATAGGTAGGTGTATGTGCAGATGGCTGGACAGATTTTCAGTCTGTGCAGATGACTTCACTGGTTGAATTTTGAGGTTAGGTCACTGTGGTTATGAAAGTTCTGCAGGTCTGTACATGTGGAATACACTTGCTATGTACCTAGTAAATAATACATGCCTAGCTATTTTCCTAGAAACAATACATTTTTAGTTTTATAAGTTATATGTGTATTCATTTTCATTAGCACCTTAAGCTTCTTTTTAATATTCATACTCTAATACCTTAATGTTTGTATAAATGTATGTAAATATTTTTTCATATAGGTTTCTTCGGGAAAAGTGAAGTTGCAAATACTGAAAGAACAGATGAAAGGTAAAGGCATCTTTGTTAAATTAAAACTCACAAAATTCAAAATTCTGATAGTGTTTGATTCTGGGAGGTTGCTGCAATTAAATAATAAGGTGGAAATCAGAGATTGGAATCTGTTTTTTTTTTTTTTCCCCTTCTCCAGAGCCAGTGAAAGAACCATTTAAGCATGAAATGTCAAATTCTGTAGCTCATGAAAAATCTGAAGTGAAGGAGCTAGCATGTGGACAATGTGAAACTAAGAGCGCGCTGCTGGTAAGTAAATGGTATAAAAATTACACACTATATTCTGTTGCTACAAAGTATACATAATAGCTGTGTAGGGGTATCCAGATGTACACAGAATATATAGAAAAATGAATTATATTGGATTTTTCTAAGCTGTAAACTGTATGTGGTCTACAGAGACAAGTCAGCTGATGGGGGATTCACTTCCAGGCTCCTTGATGAAAGGACCTGTATATGAAAATACATATGTGTACACCTAAAACACAAGGGCAAGTCTAAATGTTATGTTAGTGTTGTGTGTGCTAGCTTTTTTGTACAATGTGCTTGTAATGTGGTAGTTAATGGAAGTTGTATTAGCTGCCTCCTGCCCTTTTATTAAAAGGAATTATTTTAATGACAGTATTGCCACTTTGAAATTATAATGTCAGGGAACTGGTCTGAACTTTTCAGCAGAAAAGCTAAGGCCAATGCAAGATTTTTATACTTTATTTTTGCCTTTTGTTCAGCTGCTGGGACAAGTAAGTCATTAGAAGGATTCTCTACTTCTCTTTAAAATGGTCCATTGGACCATTTGAGGTGCCAAATTCAACTATTAGACGCACAGCAACTTAAAAAGAAAAATATAGTGAAATGTTTGAGACTATTTTGATCATACTTTATTTAATATAATCTTACCTTGCTGGAATTGAAATTATAATATTTTTTTCCACTTGTTTGTCAAAATATTTTGGTATGTTCTATATGATTATATCCATGTTAATTCTACGATTACTCTTAGTGATAACTACTTAGTGCACGTGAGGTAAAGGAAGGTTTTACATCCTGATCTCATGAATGGCAAAGAAACAGATAAATAACTGTTATCTGTTTTTTAACAGGGCGTTTCTTTAAGTTGTATTTTTATTAATTGGCCCAGCATGTGAATGTAGCTGAAGAAGACTAAGACCACCAACATGTGTTTAAAATAAGCTGTATGGTTGCAGGCAAATAGGGCAAATTGAATACTCTGTGCACACTCTGTAATTTTAAGTACTTTGGTAAGCATCAGGGCAAGTGGTTAATTCTGGCTGCTTTCTGAGTTGGTATTTTCTGGCTATGTTACAGTGGAAATTAGTATTATCAAGTATGAGATGATTTTTATTTAATAGAGTTTGCCTCTTAGCAAGTGCCTAGCCTACAAAATATAAGGTAGCTCTTTACTATTCAATTATTCAATTTCTGAAGTAGTTTGTGGAAATAGAGTAGATCTATTGTTGAATGAGGAAATGAGACTTTCTTTTAAAGAATGTAGTACATCTTTTTTTCTTTTTTTTTTCCCGTGTAGTACATGCTATGATATATTTGAATCACTTATGGCAAATTAAAACAGTTGGAGCTGCTGGTTTTAAAAAGAAAAAGACCTTTTTTTCGCTTCCCTCAGGAAAAAACACGTGTGGATTTTAAATCCCCGTGAAGATCACCGCGCACCAAAGCCACCTGCGTTTTGCTCCCTTGGGTTCTTTGACTGATTCCCTTTCCCCGTTCCCTCCCTCAGCCACGAACTGCGGCCAGGTGTGTGGGGAGCCGCCCGGCTCCGGCTCCGGCTCCGGCTGCCCTCGGGCTCCCTCAGGGGCCGCGGGGCCGGGCCGGGCCGCCAGGGGCCGCTGCGGCTCCACGGTGCTGCCGCCGCCGGGCAGGCACCGGCCCGGCTCGCCCAGACACCGGGCCTGTCTGCCTGACGGTGTTTCTCAGGCAGTGGCTCTTTCACCTCACGAATATTTGAAGTAGTCGCTGGGCTAGAAATCCCCTGCTTCTGGGATGAGTTAAACTAATGCTTGCTTTTCTCTCCTCCCTAAATTCACCTGGAGCTATGCTTCAGAGTGCTCAGCTCCTGATCCCAGAAAGTCTCCTGTGCTACCACTGGCTTTGAAGACAAAGTGGGTGGATAGCGAGGTGGTGTTTTATTCACTAGTAACTGTTGCAGTTAAAAATTGTGATTAGAAAGAATCAAGTTTACTGTGAGAATAAAAGCTAACAAAAATGTTGGTAGAGTCTTGACTGAGTGCAAGTCAATTTAACTCTTTCTGTTGTACCATATGAGGTTTTCACGAAGGCAGATTTTGCTTTTCAATAATGTCACTCGATATGGCGTTCTATTATTCCTCTAAAATTTGATTATTTTCTTCCACTTTCCTAAAGAGATAGTCCTTTCAGTAATGCCGTAAATTATCAAAGTTATTGGTCTGATAAATACATACTGATATATCTTGATATTTGTAATGCATTCTTTTTTAGATGATTTTTTTTAAAGGAAATGCTATTTATCTCATTTTTGGTGGTAAACTGAATTGAGATGTTGGAAGTTTATTTGTGGGGATTAAAGGTCATGCAGCAGTTCAATGGAAGAATACAGGGATTTAAAATGAGAGTCATAGAGTGTTGTGAGCACTTCATCTGTGTGAGGAGAATTTCACCTTAATTGTCTTGTTTTTTTTTTCTCCCCTTTTACTTGTCTACTTCCCTCTTCTTTCCAATCCTACTCTGAAACTAATTAGTAACTGTTTCTATTAATAAAGGGAGCTAACGAAACAATGCAGGAAGTGCAGAGATGCATTTTTTTTTTTTTTGGAATAGAAAACAGTAGCTATAATTCAATTTTTCATAGGGAGAAAGATTATTGCAGTCCAAGTGAGATTCTGCAATTATTAATCTAGAATTTTAGCTGTATGATTGAGGAGTATTGGATGTTTTTAGAGAAATTGCACAGCAGAAAATTTAAAGGCAGTCAGTCTAGTGAGAATCTAGAGTAGTGTTTTCTAAATTTCTTGATGGGTCCCATTGCTGCTGCCTCTCACTCTTTCTTGTCCCCTTCCTACTGCTGCTTTGGGAGTCGATGTATTTGATACCTGTGTTGGTTTGGCATCATACTGGGAGAAAATCAGCATCTCAGTTCAGCTGCTGGGCAGTTTTACATGAGGTCAAAACAAATAAGCTTTGTAAGGATTCTTGAAAATCAGCTTTGCAATTCTTGCAAATTGCAAATTCTAGCTTTTTTTTTTTTTTGAAGCAGTTGAGCAATATGTGAATAAAAATGTCATGTTGTTTAAACAAATAATGCAGGAAGTTAAGTCTTACAAACATTGATCAACTACTATATACCGTGTGCTAGAATACCAAAAAAACCCATACATAATGCAACTGTTCTTTCTCAAGAAGAGTAGTTGCATAAAGCTACATCAATAAAACTATTTCCTTCAAATGTGGCTTTTACTGAATTCTACTGTAGTGCTAAGATTATTTTCTTCATGCGGTGAAAGAGAAATCGACACAATCTTTAGCTATGTGCTTTTGGATGCATGTGCATTAGAAAACAGGATGAGCCAAGGAGAATGGCAATTACAGAGACAAATTTAGCTGTTTCTCCTTTAGTATATGTTTGTCATCGTTATGTGTTTTAGCAACATGTTGGTGAAAAAACACTTGCCATCAATTATGGATGATTATGGACTATCAGAATTAAGGAATATGACAAAACATGCGTGTTCATACAGTAAACATTGAACCTTATTCATCCAGCAGTGCAGTATAAGAAACAGAAGAAGACTGCAAAAGGAAAAAAGAAACAGCTATTTGCAGCAGTTAGTGTCCTGGCATGCTCACTGGTATGTCACAAGTACCATTTAATGCGTAACCAGCAATTGCAAAGTTGCTGGGTCGATTATAGTGTAGAGTAGGTGAAAATGAGAAGATGTGAGTAAATTCTAGTTTTGCAATGACTGCTTGACATCTTTGACTCTTTCAGATTAAACTTTCTGCCTGTACCTCTTCTGCTCATGTGTTTTGGTGGAAAGAATATGTGGCTTGCTCAAGGACTTCATAGACAAATTATCTTCCATTTTGGTCTTTCTCTGTGTAGGGGGCATACAGAAAGGATCGACATAAAATATTATTTGTTCCTGCTTGATAATCATTCAAGAGTCAGTAATCAAATTACATTCGTATTACATTTTAACAGTATTTTTTTTGTTCTACCATAGGTTGCACATCAATGAAGTTCTAGTGGAGTAAAACTATTACTCTTGATCTGTAGCTATTTTTAGTCAGTTATCTAGTTTTTCATAGCTAGGACTTTCCTGGACTTTTAAGTGCGAACTGATATTCCAGCTGGTTTGTCCTGTGTCATACCCAGTGGAGTATTCAGATTATTGACTTTTGTTCACACGTTTGCACTGGGATTATTAAAATAAGTATGTGTTTGCGTCGCCATCATTCTGTTTTCAATATGCAGTTCTCTTGCTGCCTTCTGTTTTGCTGTTTGGTGGAAAGTTGGATTATATTAATATTAAATTAAAGGTTTCATAATGTTCTATTAACAGACAGAAGCCAATATGCATTTTGGAAAATTGGAAGTTGTCCATCACTTCACCAATGAAGTAAATCTGAATGAATCTAAAATTAATCATGAGGAGAAGAAAGTAAACTGCAAACATCAGGTCACTTCAAACAAATTTTCATCTTTGCCAGTGTCAGTAAGCAGTGCTGAGGTAGTACACAGTTCAGAAACAAAAAATAAAAATATTGTTAATGTTTGTGACATCTTAAACAGAGTGGTCTTAGGTTTCTCACATTGTACCAAATGAGGGATCAGGCTATCAGACTTGCTCAGTCTGTTAACCTCTGGGCGTAATATCTGTCCTATACATAGGATGTGGGCTATCTGTGACTATTGCTTTTTGCCTACTAAAAATATTTAAATATATATTTTTGTGTGCTTATACCAACTTTTTTTTTCTTATTTTGCTCTTGATAGAACGTTACAATTCAGACATGAGCAAGATCACTTGAAAACTGAGTAGCTCTGATTACCAGGGCAGCTAAACTGAGGCCAGAAAACATTTCCATAGCTGATAATAAAAATGTTGTTGCTGTTATGTAACTGGGGAGAGGATTGTCATCAGAAGTGCTGTATTAATTATGTTGTGAAACTGATTTAGGAACTCTTCTCGGAATCAGCCTGGACAGGCCTTGACGATCAGGACAAAGGGCTATTACTAAATGGTACATTTAATGAGGAGGAATCTGCAAAGTCTTTTCAGGAAGCTTTGATTCAATGGAGAAATGGTAGTTGTGATCACAGAAAAGAACAGCGTGCTGGCGAGGTCCTATCCGGTATGAATTTTTCTATTTTAATTGCACATTAAAAACATGCGCGGCCATTTTGGTGAGTTAGCAGCTAGTTTAGTTAATGAAGATAGGTGTTCTGTTAGAATAGTAGATGTTTAAGTTTTTTTTTCCTCTGCGTTTTGTTATAAATTATCATCAACCTCTGAAGTTTCTTTTTGTTTTTTGTTTTTTTTTAATAATGTACAGGTTGGTGTTTTATCAGAATTTTTGTAATTAACTGTTACCTTGGCCAGATTGTTCAATCTGCGTCTATACTTTTCCATAGCATTTTTTTCTCATTTAAGAGTTTAATGTGAATGGTAATGCCAAACCATAAAGTCCAAGCTTTTAACTAAGACAAAGAATGTGCATGGCTTGGGACTTTGCATGTTGTATCAAAGTATATTTTCTGTTTACATTCCACAGGCTCCTAATATTTCTTTGTTCGAGTGAAGAGATCCAATCACATCAAGTATGCATGGAAAAATACAAAATAACTTGTCTGATTGGATTTGTGCAATTTGTCTTCATTCTTTGTGACTTTTTGTACAAAAATACACAGTACCGTTGTTCCCAGCTGCCCTGTTTTGGCTTTCTCCGGTTTGTAGTAGTCTTCCTTTATATGCGAAGTTGCAAGGAGTGAGGTTTTACTGGCTACTGCCACTGCTAAATGTATTGTGTAAATATGATCTTTAAGATCTCATGCATCTAGGAAGTAGATTTCTGTGAATTAAAGGCAATCGTATATGTCAAAGGATTTACAGGTGCAATGAGAAATGTGTTATATATCATTAGGTGCAAGGAGTGCTTGCATATGTTGCTGCTTATCTGTAGAATATTTATGTGTGTCTTGAAATTTATTTACTGACCTTTTAGTCATAAAAGGAGAAGCTGGGTAACCTTTAGATATGCAGTCCTATCTAAATCTAAGCAAAGACCGTATTTTCCACAGATTCTGACAGTTTGTGAATTCTTTCCAGCTGAATCCAGGAAATCCAAACAAGTATTCAAATTATTTATGTGACTCAAAACTCCCTGTTTCTTTTTGTCTACTAGAATTATCCTGACACTTTAAATTTTAGAATTATGCAAAGACTCAGCTAGGTATAAGCTACTAATGTGACATTTGTTCAAAAATGATGTATCTAAATAGCAAGTTTATAAATCTGAACTGCTGTTTTTTTTTTTAATAATTCTACTAGAGTCTGTGGGAATTTGTGAGGTACAGACCAATCTGCCTGTTGTGAAAGAACACGTCCAAATTCAATTCAAGGAGGGTGGCCTGAGCTACATGGAGAAACTCTTGCTTAAGAAGTACAGAAGGTATTGTAGAAATTGCTGGTGCTAGTGAAGGTCAGAAACGCTTTATAGCATTAACAAAATTGCATTGAAACACTTTAATATTAGCTATATTACCAAGAGTTAATTAAGGGGTCATAGTACTTGATCTTAAAAAGTAACCATTATAGCCAGAGTTGATGACTTTGTATTTCAGAATTACAGCAGAGGGAGTATTTGGAGAGATTCTCTCTGCTATCAGTTTGTTGTAGAATTTGAAGAGCAATAATGATAGTTGGAAGCCTGTTTTTGCTACAGGAGTTTGAGAAAAAGAAGTATGATCTTCATGATACTCCTGTAAATACGGCAGAGTTACTTTGTTAGTCCCTGAGGTATGAGGTCATTGCACTGAAATTAGGAGTTGCTGCTTTTTAGCAGTGGTAAATACTGATGCGGTAAATAGTGTGGATTTTCTTTAAAAAAGGAAAATAATAAAAAATACTTTTTTTTAAGACTGGTTTCTTTTTTTTTTTTTTAGAACTCCTGTTGATGAAATATCTGGTAGTTGCATTAAAGATTTAAGGCCTATGCAAACACAGACTGTGTCACATCAGGCTGTGACTGGAGGAGGCGAAAAAGGAGATGAAGATGATGTCAATGATTTAACAGGTATATATATATTTTTTTTATTTAAACTAACTATTAAATATTTGGGGGGAGGGATTTTTTTTTTTTTGAGTATGATTTCTGGACAGTTACATACTTAAGCCCTTTCTACCTTAAAAAAAAAAAGTAACAATAACAAAGTAGCAAAATAAAAGGGTTGCCTTTTTATAAGTGTATCATAAGTGAGAAAAAATAAAATGCATCAAATTAATTATATTTCATAGTTGAAGAGGTGAAGAGATACTGGATGTCTGTATTTAGAGAGCAGGTACCCAAAACTGTTCCTGAAAGTGCAGAGCCCACTCTGAAAATTGAATTTCTTGATGATGTAAGTATGTAATAAAGAACTTTATGAATCTTCAGAGTAATCTTAAATGGTTTGTTTAAGTACTGATCTATTAAAAACTTAAATTAACAACAGTTAAATAATTTCTAATTAAAAAAATATAAATATATATATATACTTGGTCCCTTTTACAATAATTTTCTCCTGTTGTGTCCATGGACTCTTAATGTATAGAAATTATACAAAAAAAATCTATACAGTTTTAATCACTTGAGTTCGTATTCCTTTTTGTAATTCTAATCAATTGTAATTATAATCAATTGCTGAATATACTTTTTTTTTTTTAACTTAGTCTTATTGCACAGACTTGGAAGAATCACGTAACTTTTTGGTGACGGAAGCTGGGGCTATAGAAATGAATAACCAAAGAAAAACTGAACCACTTGAAGAGTTTGAAAGGTATGAGAAATATGGAGATTTTTTGGAAGAGAAAAGGAAGTAATCCTAACTTCTGATTTAGTTACATTGCTAAATAACAGGTTTGGTTCTTTGCAGACAATCATACCCCATATGAATGGGGAGAATCCTTGACTGTAAATTGTTTTAAAGCATGGTTAAAATATCTGCTCATCCTCGTCACAAGACACAGTCTTTGCCAGTGTCATGACCCTGTCAGTTAGTACTTTCCCTTCCTTTACATTTCTTCCAAGATACTGTCTGAATGCTTTTTGTTGTCCTTGAAAGTTTTTCTCCTCACCTCCCCCTCCGTATCGTAGAATCACAGACTGATTTGGATTGGAAGGGACTTTAAATCCAGTCCAGTTCCACTCTCCTGCCATGGGCAGGGACACCTTCCTGTAGATCAGACTGCCCAAAGTCCCATCCAGCCTGGCCTTGAACACTTCCAGGGATGGGACATCTACAACTTCTCTGGGCAACCTATTCCAGTGCCTCACCTCCCTCATAGTAAAGAATTGCTTCCTATTATCTGATTTAAATCTACTCTCTTTTAGTTTTCTTGTCATTTGAGTGATCTAATGATGTGATGACTATACTATTAACTGTCTATAACTGGAGATATATCACTTTGAAATGTCTTTATTTTATTTGCTTGATCACTCCAAATGTTAAACCATCTAAGATGTATTCCTTCGTATGTTTGGAATTAAAGGTAGAATTACTCTTCTGTATGCTCTTAACTAAGTAGGAGCAGGGACTACATGCAGGCAAATATGTAACATGTTAGTGTTATGTGCTTTTAAGATACCCATATACCTAATTTTGTAACTCCTGATGAAACTTAGAGCCCTAATATTGACTGTCATTTTAAATGATACGTGTGATTCTTCTGACATGCCAAAATATATTCATGATAAGATGTGCTATATTTTCTTATAATTTACTCTGCTGATCTTTCCTGCTTTGTCTGTTTCAAAGTTGTCCAGCAGTTGCAGGTCAGAACAACACACTGCTAGACCTTTTGCCAGAAGAAACTGTGGGCACGATGAGAAAGTCATCGTGTCTTTTAACTGCCACAGCTGACACTCCATATCTTTTACATCTTCCTCTTGACAGAAATCCTGTTTCTTCCAAAGAAATTTTGCAAGGTAAATTTTGAAAGCTATTTTTACTATGTAAGTTACTACTTGGTCACAGGATAAAAAGTAAAATGGCTATATCTTGTATAAACAAAGCAAAAGAGTATGTAGAATTATTAACTAATAAAATGTGTTTCAAACCATTATTACAATTTTTAAAGAAATATTACAAAATTGCTATTATTGCAGTTTTTGTGTTGACTCTACCTAGACTATAATTCTAACTGTAAAATGTATTATCGTAGAGAAGTTTGAAATATGTTAAGAGTATTATCAAGATCTCTTTTCATGAGCAGTGATGTACAGGAACATGTGCATTAGGTATGGAACAGGTCCTACTACCTGGTAAGTCTGGTCTGTGTATGTTAGCATCAGGATATCAGTCAGGAAGCTGATGAATGTTAACTTTTCTTTTTATTTTGTGCCATAATGAAAGCCATATGAAAATTAAAATGTAAAACTCGAATGGAGGTTTCGTGTTTTAATTTCATAAAATGTAGTAGACTTGCAGATTGTAATTCATAGCAATTTCCATTTAAAAAATAAAGCATAATTTTGTTTCTACTCTGGTAGAAAAAATGGCTGTCTGCAGTGTTCTTGAAAGAAATGCAGAACAAAAGGACATTATTGAACTAAAGACTGCGGGAAGATCACTCAGCTCCTGTAAACTACCTGAGAAGACCTCTGACCCTAGTGAACTAATGAGCAACAATTATCTCTTTGAGATACAATTGCAGAAAAATGATAATGATTCACAAGAACTGGATGGTGGCTGCAACGGCCAGAGTTTGGTTATGCCTGTAATTACAACGTCCTCAGCGGTAAAATGTTATACTTAGCAATTAAAGATATATAAACTGTAGTGTAATCTACTTTCCCAGGTTATCATGAGGAACATTACCCTGTTGCTGAATCAGTTGAGAGACAGTGATAGATGTATAGTTACCACAAAATACTCTACCTCTATTTCCCATTTTCCTCCAGAAAATCCCTCAAAGCAACCAACAGTATAGTTTTCATCAGAGGATTGTTATTGCCTCCCATATTTCATCTGAGGGGATGGAGGCTTTCATACCTTCCGCTTTGTGTTGTCGATCTATTGTTGATACCTTTTTTTTTTTTTAAGGGCTTCTCTGAGAAGATAAGATAGCCCTTCCCATGTTAGTATCAAGGTCAATACACTTACCTAATCTAAAATATTCAGAATGATCTTTCAGTTTAAAAAAAAAAAATGGAAAGAGAAAAACTGTGGAGAAGGTTGGAACATTAGATTTGGAGTCACCGTTAGGAAGTATTGCTTTAGCTGAGGTATGCAAAGATATTCGTTAACAATCAAAGAAGAGCGACTTCTTATGTCCACAGTCAATCAGCAGAAGAACAGACTCAGGCTCTTGCAAAGTTAGCAATGGAAGCTTATAGGATTTGAAAGCATTATATCATGTAAAGCCACCAGCCTTTTGAATATCCGTTACACTAGGCTATCAGAATCATTCCAAGTTTTATAAAATGAGCATTTTATTAATATAAATTTGCCAGGGCAACTTATGAAGCATTTTCGTGTTTCTAATCTGTTCGTGTTTTATTCAAGTTACAGGATGGAGCCAAAAGACAGAAATCTGCTTCTACACAGTATCGGGGACTTGAAGGTTTCTTTGTTGTAGGTGTAAACCCTAAACAAGTAATGCTGGAAGCAAGTTCTTCACTGCGTGCAGACTCTAGCCCTATGAACAGGAGTACCCCATTTCCAGGTACTGACATATGAAATCCTCAAACACAGTACTTATTTACCACTACCACTGTAAGACGCCCCTCACTTTATGTAACTTGGATCCAGCTTACTTTTAGAAGTCACTTTGGAGTAACAATTATGCCACCATAAAAGATGAAATGAATTCGCTACTTTGAGGTAAATCACATTAATTTAGAGCCATACATTTGTATCCTTCTCTGTATCACCTGAAAATTTGGTACCGGTATTTCTGGAAATTTCTGCTCTTTCTTGTGCATGATATAAATCACCAAATGGCATTGTCATGCTATTGCTTTTAATGGTATATGAAACAACATGTGACATGATTGGCGGACATGAGTATTAATGTGATTTAGTATATCACTTGAATTTAAAAATTATTATTGTTATACGCTTGTTTATATTGTGTGCAGAAAACTTGATGCATGACTTTAAATCACAGAAATTAAATGCAGCAAATATCGTAACAGTAAATATGTGTAAACACAAAATCAACAAAGATTTTTCTCTAATACTTCTTAATTTCAGGACATAAGATGTGGGTTGCTGACAGGAGCTTAAGTGAATACGCTGATGACTCTGTAGTTCGAGGTGTCATAGAAAGTCAATTGAATAGATCTTCAAGTGGTCTTGAGACTCAAAATAGAATTTCTCCCCTGATGGTAGTGTGCAGATCATATTCAGGTAAGGTTAATAAATATGAGGCCCTACTTTAATAGGTTATTTTACCTGATACTTATTTTTAAGGATGTTTGTAACCTTGTTTCTTTTAAGCAAAGAATACAGTTTAGTGATCTATTCAGTTTGGGTGCCAGTGCCTGTAAGATGGGAGTTGTAGCACTGGCTCCTTCTCTGTTAGGATTTTAATATTTTTGTATAACAAATATTTTTGGAATCTGCCCATTTTTAATTTGTCTTTTGAATGGCAACAACTGATGAGGAAGAATCTGACAGCACGGAATCTTCAGCTTAATGTTGTTTTCTCTGAAATAATGTAAATCTGTAAAACAGCATGCGACTGTCAGTGCGCAGTATGTGACTCCCCACAATGTACTGCCATTAAGCAGATATGGCTGTGGTCAGGCCTTGTAAGCAAACTGCTGCTTCCCACAGATGAAAACAATTATTTGAAGATTTGGTTTCTTCAGTTGTATTATTTAACAGAAGTCATGCCTATAACTTGTGTTTGATAGAGCTTGCGTATTCCTCTCCATTACATACCACGATGTCTGTTGTGGTCTCCCCCTACTGAATGTGCTGCCAAGTATGCGAAGTTTTACAAAATTTATGATGAAATCATTTGAAAACTTATATTTAGCTGTTCTGTAGGAATTCAAGTTTGTAAAAGAAACCTTTGTACCAAAGACTTAACTGTCAAAAATTCATCAATATTTTGTCTCTATACCAAATATTCAGAAAACATTCCTCACAAAACTCCATTAGGGGATTGACAGTAACACACAACTTAGAGGGGAAAAAAAAAGAGAGGGTGTATCCCCCTGTTTTTGTGTTTAGAGATGTGGAACTGACAGGTGACTTTTTGTTCCATATGCTGAATAAAAACAGAAAAACAAACAACAAACCATTAATATTGCAAGCATTCTGGAGTTTTGGCAGATATTTAAATCACCGTGATGGATTCAGCTGCTAATAGGAAGACATTAACCAATACTTGTATAACATCTTTCTTTTATAAATGTTCTTCACAGTCTTGCATTGCTTTAAATGAGCAGAATATGAACAGTCATGGAAATATCAGTCTGATTTGTTCCAGCTAGAAAGAAATACAGTTTGAGATTTGTCTGTACTGGCTGTTCAAAACTGTTCTTGCCTTTCTTCTGATGATATAAGTCATATTTTCACTCATTAAAACTACTGTTTTATGTAAGCATTGATAATATTACAAAATTAAATGCAATGTCAAACGTGGTTTCTAATACATTGACAACATAACCACCAGTTGCACACAAGGCACACCTGTAACAGCTATCATAACAGAAGTTCTCTTTTTCAGTGACAATCTGCATGTCTAAATCTTTGAGCTTTTAAGAATGTTATTATGAAACATTGTTTTAAATATGAGAGGAAAATTATGCCTCATTTTTTTTTATTTTTTGTGTTTTTTAAAATACCTATTAAAATAATTTAAGAATTTAAAAAGCGATTGGAGTAAAACTTTCTTTTGCAAGATTTCAGCATTTTTTTTTGCTTGATGTTCTGTCCTGTGTGGACTTCTGATCTGCTTATTTACATATATAAATAAAATTAGAAGCTTGCTCTGTGGTGATTGTTTTGCTTTTAGGTGATTTTTATATCTTCATCTATGCATTTGTATTTTGGGTAAAATGACATTTACATAGCAATTTGTTAGAAGTTGTGACTTTGTGTGATTTCAGGGAATGATTCCAAAAGACCTCAGTCGGCAGATATGCTACGCTATAAACTGACTAGAAATTGTCCAAAAAACATTCAGCCGAGACCAAAGAGTTCACCTATGCGTATGTTTAGAGTTGACACTGAGATACCAAAGCACGAGTGCATTGATGTAACTAAGCAAGATGAGGATCATTGGAAATATATTGCTGACCAAGAAGCCCTACTTACTCTGGAAAAAGAATTACAAAGTTATGCAAGTAAGTGGCAATATTGCCTTTTTCCCCCTTTTATGCTTGTAAGTTACATAATGAAAGCAAGTAGCTATTTATTTCTTTATTATTAGACCTAACTGATATTGGGGCAAACGTGTACTAAAGCATTTGACTATGCAAGACTCTGTGATTTAAGATAGCTTCTACTAAATTAAAGGTAGGTTGAAGTATGATCAAACAGAAATAAATCAAACTGTTTCATGCAGCTTTCTTAATTTTTTTTCTACCTTTCTTCAATTTTGTTGGAGAAATCTACAGAATATGATAGGTACTCTTTCAGAGCATGGATTTCTTTTAAATAAGTATCCTTTCCTTTGGTATTTAGCAATGGACACTGTAGGTGGTGGTAGAAGCTGTTTCGATGCGAGGGAAGCTGGAAGGGGAAAAGGTGGGCTGAAAATTTTATAAATCAATCCTGATGAGAACTGCCACTAATAGTGCATTATAGACCTGATCCTATGTCTCATTTTGGATTTGACTCAGCCCCCTTTCCTCTGTCTTTTAAAATGTTTTCTCCTTCCTACAGAAGGGGCAAGGTCAGTGGTTACAGTTAAACAGAATCAGTCAAAAGAGTGAGTTCTGTTGTTATTTGAATAGAGGAAAAAAATGGTTGAGATTTTTCTGTTCCATCTCAATGAGGAGATGATTCAAGTGTCTAAGACACTTTGTGCCATAAGCAGCCTTGAACTACATCTCTTAGGCTGTAACATGGGCCATCCCTCCTTAGTTGCTGTAGTGCTTTTATATTGGCAGCTCCTGGCTTTGAAGCATCTTCAGTAACCAGAACTCATCTGCTTTCCAGAGTGTTCTGTCTTTCAAAATGTTTTTACCTTACGTTTTGCTGTATATTTTTTTTTCACACAGCTCTTTACTCAGTCTTCCAAATACCACATTTCAGGACAGCTGTCCTTCTTTGTTTGCTAAATATTCACCAGACCTATGTTTTTTGGAAGAGTTTCTCATGTTAATACTTGAAGAATGAAGATGCATGCTGAATACATCCAGAGGAACATAGGAAGGAAGTTAATAACTTTTCAGTTATTGTTCCAGTCTTTCTCTGCCTTTTCATTCCACTTTCTTGGAATACCTTTCACTTATTTAGAAGCTTATAGTAGAAACTTACAGCTAGCTGGAAAAATAGTAGTGTAATTGCAAGTGGGTTATATATGAAGCATTGTCTGTGACCCTAGTTGATAATCTTGGGTTGGTGCATGTGCGATATATCTTGTTACTCTGTTTTAGATGCATACTACCATTAGTTAGCTACCTTCGTTACTGTATTTTGAGATTGCATAGGGGCCCTACATACAAGGTTTCGTATTGCACTGGCATAAATATCTTAGAAGCAAACCCTCTCTATTACTTCTGATAATGCAGGAATCTTATAATAAAATGTCCTAACTTATTTGAGGGCTTGTAGTGACATCCTTCACCAGCTACAAGTTTTTCTGACACTTCTAATGTCAAATTTTTATTGATACTGTGAAATTCTTTAAACTTGATAGTATAGATACTGCATTTTTTTTTTTATATTTGTTACTGAAATAATTGAAAATATTTCAGGTTCACAAGAAAAACTTTACAGCTTAACTTCTGAAGATGTAACCTCTTCCAGCAGATGCTTGAAGAAGATATATGGAAATGTTACAGATTTCCATAGAAACTTGGAACTAAAAGACCACAACAGGGATGATATGTCTGGGTAAGTTAAACTCCCCAAATATGTTTTTATGGTACTGTAAGATGCTTAATATGCCAAATATATTGCCAGTACTGAAATAAAGTCTTAACTTTCTGATTTTACTTTGTATCCTGTTTACAAATGTTAACATGACCTATTTTGTATCCTGGTGTTTTAAGTCAGTACTCTCAAATTAAGAGTAAAGTGATATATTTTGTTGTTGAGACCCTAAATTATAAATTTGGGGATTTCTGAAAATTCTGAAAAATAAAGTCACTGATTTTTTTTTTTCTGAAAAGAAGCTCTCTTTCCTAATTTGCCCATCCTAGGATGTGGGATTTCTGTACCTAGGCATAATAGTGACAGTGTTCTTTTCCCTTCTTGTTTAAGAGGTGAAAATATATGTGATAAAAGCTGAGGGGGAAATAATGAATATAGTAGCTTGCAGTTATGTATACTTGCATACTTTTATGAATACAGTAAAAACTATTTTTCTGCCTTTTATTTCTGTGTGTATGAACATACGTCTGTATGGCTTTAGCTAGAGTAGCTTGAAGAATTTGAGCTGCTGATAATCACTATTGTGTATTTCTTTTAAGGGGCTGTGATGAAGGCCAAATGGACGATAAGGAAGAAATTCTGGAGGATAAACGACAGGTTCTTGCATTACAGTGAACATGCAAAGAATGGAATGTAATTTTTATCTTTGCATATCATACAAAATCAAGAAGCAGACAGAGAGGTATCTTGAATGCTGCTGATATTATTTATTAAAGATTATTTTGTAAACCTGTGAATAAAAAAATGTTAAAAATCACTTGGTTTTGACTCTTTTTCCTGGTATGACAAAGTAACAGAGTAATAGAAAACTGAAGTCTTGTACTATTTATTATTCTAGTGTTAAACTTGCTGCATCTTTGTTGTATCAAAAGGTTTTTAGGGTTTTTAGGGTTAGGGTTTAGGGTTTTAGGTTTAGGGTTTTTAGGTAGGCATCAAATGAACTGAACTCCAGAAGTTTTCTATGCCAAAACAAAGTACTATTCCAGTGGAAAACTAAAAAGAACAGTATTTAAAAAATAATGTTAGAGCAGATTTTTGGCTGTCTGATCTGTGTGTTTAGGGGTGGTGGTAGTTCTTTCCACCTTCTCAGATAATTTAAGGTTAATGAAATCGGTATAACTTCAGTAAAAGGTACTTGACTGTTACATGCTGCATTCTGATGTGATACTGTAATGTAAAAAAGGTTTGGTTGTTTTATGCCTGTGTGTGGATTTGGCAGAATGTAAGATTTCTGTCTGATTGTGTTGGGAAATTTTTAAAGCAGGATTAACTAAAAGGTCTGGTCTGACAATTGCTCTCACCTGTTTTTGGATAAATCACTTGACGTGGTTAAAATTAATGGTTAATGTTCACAGAAGCTTTCCTATAGAAATAGAAACTTTACATCCTGGCTTTACATCTTCCATCTACATTTCACTTATCTCATAACTGGTTTATATGTGGAGTTTGCATAAGATGCAATTCGAAGACCAACACTGTACATAGTTTGGACTATATTATTATCTGTTTCATATTTAATGAAAGGATTATGTGTCTACTTCAGTCACTACTCACCACAGCACCAGTGACACAAAATTTCATGTTAGAGGCCTTTTATTAAAGGTCGTGATTTTCATCACTACATTGGTTAATTAACAAAAGTAGGTAGTTCAAAGAAGTTAATTTTGTTTATAGCCTCAACTGTTTAAAGACGTCATTGAGCGCTCATCCTGAAAGCCTTGTGATTTTATGTTCAGGTGGCAAATGACCTGCATTAATGTAACAGTGGAAACATTCCAATATATTATTTGGGTTCTGATAATTAAACACTTGTTTGCATTCTCCTTAATGCCATAGAGCTCTAATGTACTGTGCACTTGTTTTCTGTCCCCCTCGTCAATTATGCACTAGTACCATACAGCGTAAACAATTTTTTTCTACAGGAAGAAGTACTTCAGTATCCCTAGTTCACAAAAATTAGAACTGTTGGGCTGAACAGGCCATTGATTTGACCTCCTGCCTCATTCTCCTCTTTAAGGTGAGGGCTTATTTTTTCACTTTAGTTTTCTCGACAAAGTTTACCATATATTGATATTTTATTACAGTAGTTTGCCAAGAATTCTAAGAATAAAATCAGAAAGCAGGTTTCCTGCTTTGTAGATTAAGGTCAATGCTTCTCTCTCATGATTGTAACCTTTTCTTTCTTTCTGAGTTACTTTTCCAAATATTCTTATTACACTCATTTCCCTTGCAGAAAGGGAACAGATAGACTGGCTGCTTCCATGCTGTTCCCAACCCATTTTAACTTGTAAACCACTGGAGCAAGTGCTACTGTATTGTGTGCCTAGACCCCTCAACAACCATATTAAACCTTTGTGTTTGAGATCGTAAGAGAAAAACAAAAAGTCACAGTCTATTGTCAACATCTGGTTTTAACAGCTCTCCCATGCCATTCCTTTTTCCTGAAAGAAAAAAATGTTTCTGACAGTACTGCTAACAAACTTTGAACAGACAATGAGCTTATTTCAAAGTAATAGTAGTCTCCCTGTTTAGTGATAATTTAAACACATCTCAGTTTTGTATTCCTAGTTTTAACACACCTCAAGATGTCTTTGTCATAAGGATTTTTTCTTCAAGATGCAGTAGTAGGACTGCTGTCCTAGCTAGAAGACCAAAAAGAGCATCAGACCTGATGCAGTTCTGTGACATTGATTGCTTGTTTTCTGTTGCATATAGAACAAATCCGGTGCTGAAAGCTCAATGCTTTCAACAGTTAATAGATGTGATTTAATCTGCATTACTTCCTTGATACAAATGCATTGTGCAATTTGTTATGGTTTAGTGTTGTTTTTGCTTCTTCCTCCTGTGCCAGTTGTAAAGGTGGCTGGAGCTGAACCCAAGTGTCAATGGATTTGCATAGAAAAATGATCTCTTCTGGCCAATAAAGAAAGAGAAAAGAAGGAAAAAAGTGAAATACCAGCTTATATTTTTGAGCTTCTAGGGTGGGTCTACAGGTCTTTTTTGTGTACGTTGACTTTTATTAACATTTAAAATGACCTGATTTTATACAACGTAGATCTTAAGAATTGCAATGGCAATCAATTTGTTTTTTGTAATCTACTTTGAAGTGGACATCAAATTCTTTATATATTAAATTATTCTAACATTCACGTGGACACATCTACTTTAGTAGTCTGGCAGTCTCCACAGAGACAAATCTGTATCTGAGCCCTTGAAGTAGGTGTTGGAAACAGGATGGTGGAATGCTGCTTTTCTACACCGAAGAAAGTCAGAATTGGCTTTCAGTCACTCTGTGTGCTCTTAAGTGTTGTGAAAGCAGAAATTATGTTCGTTGTAAACAGCATCAGTAACTGGGCCTCGGAAACAGGCCAGAAATGTGTTAGGAAACAATTAGGACAACCTTTTTTAGAGTAGTAATGGCTCTAACTGTAGCTACAACTATAGCTTTCCTCTCATGGCCTCCCCCCCCCCCCCCTTTTTTCCTTATTTTCTAATTTCTGCATTTTTAAAGGTGACTTTGAAAGCTTGTGTTCATTAAAAAGATGTAAATTGGTTTTGTTGTATATTTTTGGAGAAGGTGGAAATGGGGAACAAGGTTATGGACTGCATACTTTCTACTTTCTTTAAAAAGAAGGCAGTATCCTGGCCTTCCTTTCAGCAGAGATTATGGAAATGGCTTAATTTTGAATGATGGAATCTTAAGAACATCCAGGGACAGCCTATCTGTTCTTAATAAAGTCTCGGGGAGTCTTGCCAGTGGAAAGCACATAATGTTCTTAGTCACATTTTTGCTTTTAACGTTTAAATGACTTTGGAACCCATTTTATAAGACATACTACATTATGCAATATCTTTCTCCGTCACTGTAATGGACTCCACTGCCTGCATTAGCTACTGCGTCCTGGACTTCATCTGCTTTCACCCTAGTCAGTCTGCCTACTGACTATACAAACTGTGTCTCAACTGTGGGGTTTGCCTTTTGCTTACAGGACTTAGATTTGATGACGGGTGTTTATCATTACTGTTTTGTATGGTATATACATTTAACAAGGCAACCAAAGAATGTTGAGATTTCTGATAATTTTTTAAACCCAATAGGATGTTTAGAGCTCAACAAAAGCTTTTATTATTGTTATTATTTAGTGAAATGCCAGAAAAATAATTTGGGAGTTTTATTAGTTGCAGCTCACTCTTGCCCAGACAGCTGTGCTCTCAGCATGTTGTCAAAATAAGACTTGTCTCAGAAGCCAAAGCTGCCTAGGAAGCTAATCAATTTAAAACACACAGCAAAAGTTATGGGCCTCTCCAAAGTATTAACAGTATTTAGCAGTCTGTCAAGGCATAGGAAAATCACTGTCAGAGTAATACCATGTTTTTCCTGTTTGGTATTAAGACTGTTACTGCTTTCTGATCTGCATTCTGGAAAACAAGAAAACAGCTAGGTAAGGGCAGTAATGATTAGTAACAGTTCATCTAGTAAGCGAAGATGATGAAAGCAACATGTCCTGTCTAGGAAGAGCCCATTTGGAAGAAGAGCTACAATGGAAAACCTCTGAAGCTTTTCGAAAATTGTCTGAAAGAAATAACGTCAGTATGTATTTTGCTAGCAGTATTTGTTTTCTGTAACTGTGGGACCAAACTGCACATCAGTGAATCCTCTGTGGGATGGGGAGGGCTACCTGCCAGTGCCTGTGGCCAGGAATTCGACAGGTGCTTGAAAAGAAGCAGACTGAAAAGTGCTCAGTATCCTGATGTGTGTTATTGCTATCTTTCATTAATTAAAATCACTCAAAATACCCACAATATTTAGAAGAGCATAACATCTCCTTTTGGTAATATCTATTCTACAGTTCACGCTTCATTTTGATTCAAATTCTGTTGTCTTACAATGTGAGAATCTCTGTGCTTTTTGAAAGTCCCTCATAACTTACAAATCAGTTAAACGTTTTTGCATGAATGACAACCAAGGATTTGTGCCTGCAAGTATCACTGCATGAAGTGGGCTATTTAAAGCAAAATCTATTTGCTTCAGATAAAAGGAAAATGCTCTGAATTTGAGTGACATGTCAAAATGTCAACCAAATTGTCAGCCAAATGTGGCGGCTGTTCTATTCTTAGGTTCATTTTATATAAAAGATAACTGAGGAATGTTGTAGCTGGTTTTGTTTAGGGAAAGCAATTTTTTTATTAAAAATGACTTTTTCAGTAATCATCTTTGACAATGAACAGCTGAACTTTTGTCTCGGTTTCTGAAAAAAACACCTGACTTTTTCCAAAATGTTAAGAAACCTGTATCTTCTATGCAGAACAGTGTTGAACACTATTAAAGATCTAGCCCAGTTTCCTCCTATGTTCTTCTGTGCTTTCTTCTGATGTTCTCCAGCCGCCCCTGCTGCCTTTCATTCCAGCAGTCCTAATCCAGGTGCAACATACAGCAAGGTAAAACAAGGAAATATCCTTGTGTAACCCTTCTCGATTCCTTCTCCATTTCCTTTGCCTCCTGTTATAGGAGGCATCTACTGGTTCCTCAAACTTTGCATCTTGTCCTTAATCTATTCTTTTCCTTCCCATGGAGGCCTCCCTCCCCCTGCCCCAGCCCTGCTGCAGTCAAGGGAGGTTGTGTTTTTTCTCGATTCCCCACTGTTAGCCAGTGCCTTGCCCTCTGTTCCTCAGCAGGCTTTCAGGCTGAAGCCTTTGTTTTGTTCGGAGCTGTTCCTCTTTGCTCGGCAGCCCTCAGCAGGGATGTTGCTCGTACCATCTAAGCACTTCGGATAGATCTTTGTTCAGGAAACTTAAAAACAATTGATTGCTATTCTTTTGTGCGTGTGACAATCAAGAACTAAAAGCTCTCCCAAGATGCACACGACACGACTCTTCCAGTACAAATTCTAACTTAAATGATGTGCGCATTTTACTCAAATGAGACTGTTGTACTTACCTCGGGTTATTAGAAATGTAGCATCACGTAAACAAAACGCTATTAAAATCAGTATGAGGTCCAGGTTAGTTTTTTAAGAAGATGAGGGGAGTCAGCAAAGGAAAGATAGAAGGAAAGACAGACTAGGTTTAATTGTATAAACGCATGCGGTAGGCATATATGGCTGTGTAGATAAGGAATTATTTCATATGTTGGCAAGGTGGAACTAGATCTGAAATGGCAATATGGCATATTGAAAGAGCAGCACTGTGTTTACGAATGCTCAAGCCTACATTCATATGTTTTCAGCGTGTGTGTATAAAAGCGGTGTAAACGGCTAATAAAGGCAAATCATTTCCCAGCGATTCTGGAATATGCAGCAGCTTTAGTATTATGGCTTCGGTCAGATTCCCTCATATACTTCCCTCACTTAATCCAGCTGGAAACACGGTTTAAAAGCTGCATCCCCTAGTAAAACAGATACCACAGCTGTAGTTGAGTTCTTCTCGGTAAATTATATTGCAAATTGTGAGTTTTCGGTAGGGTTTGTTGAGCTGAATTGACCTTTTGTGACACAGCTCTATTCTCTTTAGCAATCCTCATGTTTTGAAACCAATCGATAAATTGAGCAGTAACAAATCACCGGGACCAGATGGTCTTCACTCAGGACTTCCAAGGGAATTAAAATGTGAAATTACCAGACCGCTGCTGTGGTATATCACTTAAATCTGCCTCATTGCAAAGAATAGCAGGGAGTAACTCTTATGCCGGCCTGTTCAGTGTTTCAGCGGGAGGCTGAATTCAAAGACAAGTAAGTCTGACTTAGTACAGCATAAGAAAAAAGCATGGTGCCTGGAGAAATGGACAGACACATGGTGGAGAGCCATCAGCACAAACAGAACCTGGAAGATCATAGTTCCTTGGGGAAGTTAACACATGTTGATGTGGGTTACACAATTTACACAGTGTGCTTAGATTTTTTTTTATTTATTTTTTCTAAAAAGCCTCTTACGATTACAAAAAACCTTTTAGGAAATTGAGTAATCGTTGGACTGAAGAGTTGGCCTTTATGCATTTGTAACTTAATTTAAAAACATAATATGAACTGCAGGAGAGGATTGTATGTTTTCATGTGGAGGAACTTTATAAGGCTTGGACTATGCAACAAGTGTGGTCTGGAAAAGGAGGCAAATAGGTGTCAATTTGCTGTTGCTATAAAATGACTCAGAATGTTCTAATTAAATCTGCCTGTGGAAGTTTACAGAAATGATTGGGTGACAGAGGAAATTGGGTATTGATAAATGAAGTACTGTCTGTGGGTGGGAAGGAGCCTTAGTCAAAGTCCTGGATGAGCTTTAAATTTGCTAGTTGGGAAATAATCATTGTCTATAGTTCCTTGAAAATGTTGGCTGAATGGCAATCAGGCTACCACATATGTAACTCTTTATGTAGATGCTAGTTATGCTACATTGTTCAGGATACAGCGGCATTACTGATGTAATGATAGAAGGAAGATTAAAATTAGAGGCCCTGGAAGAAGCAGTCCTGTATCAGCAAGTCTGCTTGCTTTGCTGGCAGCAGGTCACACAATCTTTCTTAAAGCTGTTCTTGGTTGGTTGGTTTTTGCTGTTGACACCACGTTTAGGAGGTGCTTCCAGAACCTTGCTGCTCTAAGAGACAAATTAGATCCTTCATCTCATTTCCAAATTAACTTTGTTTTTATTTATTCACTTATTGGTCTGGAGGTGCTTTTTATTTTTATAGCGTTTTTAGTTTGCTGTTAGCATTTTTAATTTCAATGGATTTTCTCTCTCCGTTAGAACTCTTCTTTCAATTCCCTGTATCTAGTGAAAAGCTGCAATTAAAACTTAAAAGACGGTACTTAGCTAAGCTGCTAAGCACTCTTCTTGAGATCCCCCTTGGTCCTCCTAAGAGCACATAACTAACTCATTTATTTATGAATGCAGCTATGTTTAGTACTAAAGGTATGCTAGACACATTGTTTAGTAACATAGTTAAATGGTTTAGAGGAGTTTTAGTGGATCTATCCACATGGCAGAGAAAATGATTTGAGGTACTATGAAGACTGACTGCATAATGCTAATTACAAAATTCCTGATTTGTTGCATAGATAAGAAATCTGGCATTTGGCAGAGCTAGAAGAAAGCATTTGGATGCTTTTGATCAAAGGTGCTTATGGAAAATTGTACTGCAATGTACCAAATAAGTGATGAGAATATAAAATGGCAAAGTTTAAGGAAGAATGAAGCTGTTGTCACAGACAGTCGTGAATTTGGGGGAAATTTTCCTCCAGTGAAGTTGGATGCTTGCATGTAACATTCAAAAAAGATGCTTTAAATAATGGCTTTTAAAGGCTAGAAGGTGCAGGCACTAAAGCTAAAATTTATATAAAATTAAGACAATTGGCTAGAGAAGGATGGTTTTCTGTAACATGTTGAGAAAGAACTTTCGAATTCCTTAAGTGGAAACTAGCTGATTTTCCCACTATTAAGTGTTCAACATTTTGCAAGGATAAATTTATTTTTATATCTAATATATAATATTAAAGTAAGTGCATTATGTTCTATGTGTCTAACATGATCATACCTCACAACTTGTCTTTTCATGCGGTCATTATGTAACTTCTTCCATGTTTTATAGAAGTGGTGGATTACAGAGGACATTTAGAGTGAGATTTTCACTCAAGGTAGCTCTCTTGGTCTACCAGTTCTTGAGAGTGTTTCAATCCACATATTCAGATGTGATAGCTGAAGTGGTAGTGAGGCATCTGAGCAAAAAGAACTGTTGATAGGATTAAATTTGGAAGGCATTATTATAGCAGAAATATATAATCTACACTCTTGCCCTGTGCACTGCTATCCTGTCTATGATGTGGTTGATGTTGTGCTTATATATGGGTAGCATCTAAAGCAGAGGTTAGAAGCTACCCTTGGACTTTCCTGGAATGAAATTATTGTTAAGGAGTGCTTGGTTAAATATAGAGGGAGGATTTGTATGTGTCTTTTATTTTGATCAATGCTGCATATTTTTATAATGTAGTTTGAACATTGAGATGGGACTTGAGACTCTGATTTTTGAAAGAAAATGGAGCAAAGGAATGAATGTGAGCAGAATAAGCCCGTTCCTATCTTGAATGATACAAAGAACAGGAACTGTCTGAAATGCTGCTCTGACATAAAATCCAGCACAGAAAGTGAAACCCGAAAGCCCCGTTACCAAAAAAATTTGCTTTGAGGGAAGATGAAATGTTGCCCATGATCTGAGGTAGCAGCATTTTGGCTGTTGTGTGATCAAGCCCACTCTTTGTGTCTACACTCCAAAGCCTACAAAATTAAGAGCAAAAAGAAGCAAACCCAAAAAAGCTCAAACCTCATTTTACAACAACGGAGTACTGAGAATGGTATGATGTGAGTTCTCGTTTCCTGTTGCATAAAGTGCTGAATTGCCAGAAATGGATCCATATACGATCAATTCACAAGGTGCTGCAAAAGAGGTTGGTGAGATACCTTGGAAAAGACGTGGCCCCTTTTGTTTTTATCGTTGCTGCATGATATTGCTTTAAAATACTGTACGATCAAACCAACTATTTCTTCTGGCTACAGGGAAGGATTAGGAGAGGAGAAAAACTAATAACCAACCCGTCACCAGTATGAGATGCATGGAACCAAATTAAAGCAGTCAGAAAATATAATGGAAGCTGAAGCAGCAACATTTTTATGAGAGCTGAACCACAAAGTAGGGGCCTCAGGGCAGCCCTGCTATTTGATCCCAAATCAGTCACAGCTCTTCAGCTGGGGAAAGTAACTGAAACATCCTCTGACAGAGACAATACTGCCCGGTGTGTGATGGACGCCTCATGACACCAGTGCTTTAAAGTCCTTAAACCCATCCACACCAGTGCCTTTATACAGGCACTTGAGTGCTTTAAGTACAGTAATACAGCTCGTTGTGATACCAGATACAACTGCACTGAGACGTACGGCCAGATGGGTCACCTGGGCTTTTCAAATATGGGGGAAATGCCAGGCAGTGCTATGAGACAGTTGTAGAAGGAAAAGCTGTTTCATTCCTTGTGCCACGGCAAATGCTTGCCACGTCACGTCAAGTACTCCAAAAGCTGCCTTGGCTGCCATAGGAAACGCAGAGATAACCAGAACAGGGAGTCCGGGTAAGTGCTGTGGCGCTGGGCGAACTGTGCTGTGAGGGTTCCACAAAACCATCAGTTTACCCGACTTGCTGTTTTTTATTTATTTTCTTTTTCCTTTCCTTGTCTGAGAGAATTATTAAATGAATTATATCGCACAACAAGCTTTGGGATGCCTAAGGCAACACTCAGTTTTTTAATATTTTAGCTGCAGTGTGTCTGTAATATGTTAAAGGACTTCTTCCTTTCTGAACTGTGAACATTTTCCACTCTTACTGATATCAGAAATACCTCTGCTCTTGCTGTGCTACCTCCACTGATAGCGATGTTATTTAGTTTTCATTCAGCCTTGCTGCAGTCAGTTTTTATTGCTTAAGGGCTTGAAAGAGATGATTACTTAAGTCAGGGAGCAATTTAACATAGGTAGAATGTGAGGAGCTTTCCAAGGAAGGAGATAATGGAGTCGGTTTAACTCTTGCTGCACACAGCAAACAAAATGCCTGTCTGTCCTTCGCAGGCTACGTCTGTCTGTCAAAAATGTTATCATGCATCTTGCTTGCTTACTGCAACTTTTCCAACTTTATTCAATCCGTGAGATTGAATGAACATATAGGGAGTAATGAAGCAATGTTTTATGGTTGCTAACTTTTTCGTGACAATATATATTTATTTGGAGACCCACAGGGAACTCTACAGAGGCCTTCTGCTGTCAGTGTCGAATGTTTGCAGTCCTAAGATGGGTATCAAGCACTGCTTGGAGTCCTTATGGTCTGCTCAGATTATCGGGAGTAGCTGTTCTGTGTAAATAAATGTCATCTGTAGGATTTAACAAATACATGCCTTAGACAGGTACAACTCGAGGTCAAGTTCATTCAGTAAAGTCCATTAAAAACACTTTCTCCTAAGGGAATAGGAGGAGTTAGTTTAAATGAATAAGACTGAATTAAGACAACTGTAAGATCAGCTTCGTTGTGTTACATTTAGGTTCAAGTCCACATATCTAGGGCTTTGCTTCTGATTACAGCTGTTGAAGATGGGTGAGAAGAAACTTTAGGCAGTCCCTTTGGTTGTGGACCTGTTGTCAGCTAAAAAGCAAAGTATCCTATCTCTATTAAATGAGGATGCTGGAAAAAAAAAACAACAGTGAAACAGGAGATTCCTAGATTTGTTATACCTCCAGAGTGGGGTCATTCACTGTAATGTTGAAAACTCTGTAATCATGAAAAACTCTGAGCACATGCAAGCATTCTGTTATGCTGAGCTTGTAGAGCACTAAAATATTTTCTATATCTGAAGAGTCCATTTGTCTGATGGATTTGCTGAAATTGCGTTGTTTAACACATTGTGTCTCTAGTTCTTAGAATTTCATCCACTTTCAGAAGTGTGTGTGTTGTAATTCTTACAAAGTAGGAAGATTGAGATTGTTGCATTTTTATCCCAGAAGGCTCAGTAATATCCTCAGTACTGAATTTTCTCCCCATGAAACAGATGCTAATTTTAAGAGATATTAATTACAATTTTATACTGGGAAATGAAATGAAGTTTTTTTTTTTTAATTGATTCAAGATCTTCTACCAAAATCTTTGAAGGAGGAGTCCTCGTCTGTGAAGCCTTTGATGCCATGCTACTATTTAACTCTTCGTTAGCCATAAATAACTAAAAGTGTCAAGGCCCACTGGGAAGGGAACTGTAAGAAGAGGAGGTTGTGTTGGCTGGAGCATGAAGCCTGGGGAAAAGAAAATAGGCTCCACATGCCTCAGGATTTTTGCTGAAAATGAAAATAGTGTTTAAAGTGTCAGGCTTCGATTGTCTAACAATATGATATTAAATTAATTAGCAAGAGTTCTGAAAGTGGCTTGTAACAATGAAGAAAACATTAACCTCAAAAGATGCAGTAAATTAGAGCATTTCATTTTTACCTGCTAAAGAAAGCGGCCTAGAATAAAGAAGTATTTCTGCCCTCTGCAAAAGCAAAATCTTCAGTGCATTTTCAAGAGAAAACACATTGTATAATAGCTATGCAACGATGCAGAGTAGTCAATAGAAGATTCCAGAGATGCTTCTTTTCGTAAATTCAGCAGTGCTGCAGGAAAAAAAAAAAAAAAAGGGCTGATCCTTGAAAACTGTAAAATTAATGCTTCCGAATAAGTGTTAGCAAAATATATTCAGCAATTAAAATAACCAACTTTGCTTGGAAACTTGCTATTAGCTTGATTTTTCTAATATGACTACACTGAAAATATTTATAAATTGGGTCCTAAGAGACTAGCATGCAGCATTCAAAAGCTTCTCACTGCGTTTAAAACAATACATACTGCACAGATATACAGCTGTGCTTAGGCATCTCTTAACAATTATTTCTAACCTGATTCTTTCCTGAGTCCCCCATTTTAACTATTTTTTCTCTGTAGGTGTCACTAGAGCATAGCAGATAGAAAACACTTCCCTTAATGAAAATGTAGAAGAACACAGGCAGATCAGAAGCAAGCTGTAATCCGGTTTACTGTGCCATGGTTGTCATATCAACAATGAGGTTTCCCAGCAACTAACAGAATAAATTATTTTATAGATTTATTTACTTATCCTTTCCAATAATGATCCTGATGCAAGAGATATTTTTTCTCCTTAAAATTATGTGTCAATTAAGAAAGGCTTCCCAAATAATTTACATTTTGCCTTCGTGTTAATACTGACAGTTAAAACAGTTCTTATTAATATAATTGGAGCTGATACAATTAATGAAGTTTTTGCCCTTGCACAAAAAATGTAGCCGTGTTATGTTTCAAAACTTTCCATATTTCTACTTAACTGATTGCTGAGAGGGGAATAAATTATTAGTATACGTGGATTTGATGGTGTTGCTTTACACAGATATTCAAGATATGAAATTTGCTTGGCTCCTCTTTGTGTGTTCTCTGCTTCTTAGATTATGCACTTGCATCAATTCTTGAAGAACTGTTAAACCAGGGTTTAATGTTTTCAAGTATGGTTGAAGGAGGTGCTTTGAGGCTGCCTCTTACAACCTGGCAATTAGAGCATTCCATGGGACGCTGGAAACCCAGCTTTAAGCCATACTTTAGCTTAGGTATGAATTTGTATTTCCAAAAGAATCAGCTGCTGGTAGTCTGGTGGTTAAGGCACAGCTGTGGAGGGAGTGCTGGAAGCCATAGTTGTGGTCCCAGTTTTCAGAAAGAATTCTGCACTATGAGTGATTTCCTTTTTAATCTAATGTTTGTGCAGCACAAAACATGTGCAGTAATGACAGCAGACCTAGGGTCACGGTTCCACCTTCTGGCAGAGCGTCATAATCAAAAGGCTTGCAGCAACGTTGTGAATTTTACACTCTTTCCTTGTGGCACGCTAATTTGGCATGATTTTGCAGAAGCATTTGCCTTCCTCCTCATTCTTTTACATAGCCTAGTCTACAGGATGCTCACTCGGGCATTGTATTCAGCAGTGAATGGTGCGGCCTTATCTTCCTCCAGAGAGGATTCTTTATTGACTCGTTTTCACTTCCCTGGAGGGCTGTTCTAATTTTTAAGCTATTATCTAATAAAATAGAAGTGAAACTCTGACAATCATTTAAAACCAATAAAGTTCATCTAGTCTGTAGTGCTTTGAATGTGCTTAATAGATCAAGGTCTCAAGGGTGCCCAGAGTCCCCCTGCTTAATTACAAACTTGGGATTTATGTGTCTGGCTCCTAAGGGTTGGGTCCTTCTAGAAGCAACTTTAATAGCTTTCAGAAAGAGGTGGAAACCAGTAAGAATGGCTTTTTTTTTTTTTTAATTTTATTTATTTTTATTTTTTTATTTTGGGGGGGATGTAGTTTTGACTTGAGCTCTAAAAATCTGTACCAAGCCTTTGGGAGCTTGCCTTTGTGCGTATACCTAATGGATTAAATTGCTAGCAATACTGAGCTGTCACACTACCATATGGTCTTATTTAAGAGCTGAAAGCCTAGTTTTGGCCTTTAGCCTCTCAAGAAATAGGTGTGTTTGAGGAAAAAAAGGATTTATTGCACACAAACTGTCTTGGATTCCCACTCTGTTCAAATTACTATGTAATTTATACCACACCTCCTCATAAGCTCTCCCTCGGCTTCCTTGGAGAATACAGCACTTGAAGTTAATTAAATAGAGAGGCTCTGTGAAGCTCAGAAGAAAGTAGAACAGCGCTGATTGTCTGACTGGAGGAGATCGTCTCAAGCTTGCATTTGGGCACTTATTAGCAAACCAGGAAATTACATGCTAACATCCAGGGGTTGTATGTGCTGTGTAAAATCTACGGAAAGGCCTTTGTCTACTTCTTGAAGCAGAAAGAAAAAGCGTTCAGTAAACAAGTCAAAGGAAACTTAATCTATATAATAGAAATAGATTTACTACCTCATTTGGGGGCATAAAAGCAGAGCTTTTGTATCCATATGAGTCTTCTAAATGGATTGACATTGAGTCTGCTGGTTTACACTGGTTTTAAATGGGATATTTTCAGAAGATTGCTCTCGCGGTTGGAGGTCTCTGCTTTCAAAGTTGTCTCCCAGCCTTTTTGTAGCTACTATGATCTACTGTTATTGAAAGAAATGGAATTAGTGTAATCCTGCTGTAATCGTTTGGCTAAGATGCACAGATATGTTGATGCGGGCAGGCTTGTAAAACTACAGACAACTTGTCTGCAGTTTTGTGTGTTCCTGTGTGGTAAGCTGACAGAATGAGGTAAATTTTAACTACTTTAAGCTGAGCCAGGTAGTACTACCATGATAAATCTGAACCCTTTATTTTAAGGAAACTTACTGTTTACCATCTTACGTGGGGACTTGCCCCAGATACTGGCACGCTGTGGCTGCTGTGGCTGTGGTAGCCTGGCACTAAATGAAACTGTTTCTCATGTGAAATGTTGGTTTAACATTCAGTTTGCTATCAATTTTTTTTAAACTTTTTACAAGTTTTATCACTCCATTTCTACATGTGTGTCTAATGTATAGTGTGTACACACTTTCGAGCTTCAGCTGCTTTTTTCCTTCCCATGTCCCACCCTTGAGCCTCAAGCACCATCTTAATGAATTGATTCATAAGATTTTACACTTTTACTGATCCTCCCCCACCCCCTTTCACTTCTGGAACCTCTCCATGATTTTTTCCCTGTCTTTTTTCCCTTTGATTCTGGCATTTTTGCATCTCCAGTTGCTATATAGCTTACTAGTGATATTCCAAGACGATTCTCAATGTGTAGCTTTGACTCATTGTTCCTTCATGCTAGGGTTGTTTCTCTTAAGAGACGAGCCCTAGAATATAACAGAGTGTAAATCCCCAGAAAGAACAGGACACTGTAATCTTCATAATGGGAGAGAAGAGATGTTGAAGTCTAAGTACTAATTATTAGCTTTAGGCACCTCCTGGTAATTTCATGGAACCTAGATATATTTCTGAGCAATTCAGCTCAGCATCTCCTTCTGGGAATTTTGCGATCACTTTCATATAATGTATAGCCTTTAAAATATATATTTGATAGATACGAATGCTTTTGAAGGACTAATAAATAGCATTAATATTTACTGATTTTTTTGGCTGCTTATTTTGTGTTAAATCTTCACTATCTGTGAATGTCTTTATAATAAATAGAACGTGAAGGAAACATGTTTCTGAGAGTCTGTTCTACTTAGCCAAAAGCAATAGAGTCATTTATTGTTGGCAGAGACTACTTCATCTCTGTTTGTCCCAATAAGACTCTAAATCACTGGTGGGGTAAATTCATTTATCATGAATATAAGAATACAGTCTGCTGTTCCACCAGCTAGGATAAAATTACCAGACTATTAGTTCTCATGCTGCAGGATATAAATAGATCATTAGATACGTTCAGTGTTTCTTTCTTCCTGTACTGGCTAGATCCTTTTTTTTTTTTTTTTTTTGACAGTATTAGATATTTTACTTGAAGCACGTGATATTAGATATTTTACTTGAAGCTCGTAATGTTGGCTAGTGCTGCAGATAAGTTGAAGCTGCTAGGCATTTCTCGAACCTTCACACCTCAGGGCTACATCAATCTCGGATTCCACTCTCCCTCATTGTTTTTAGTCTGTCCTCACACCAGATAAAAAGAAAGAAATTGAAAAAGGAGGATTGATGAAAAAGGATGAAATTGTACACAATACATTGAAATTACAGTCAGGATTCTATGCAGCGCTTAATTTGTTATACTTATTTGGTGGAAAAGTCAGATGTGGTAATCTTGAAGTAAGGACTTTGTTATACAGGATATAGAATATTAATACAGTATAGCAAGAAGAGAAGGAACTAAAAAATAGGAGAGGAAAGAAATGAATAATTTATAAGAAAACACTTTCTTCAACTCATTAAAATGGTCTGACAGTCATGGAAACCTAAGATTTTTCTTGTTCAAGATGAAAGTAGAACACAGGCAAATGAACTTTTTAAAAACTAATCAAAAGAAAATTTCTCCCCCGTCTTTAGAAAGAGAAAGAATATTATTCAGTGAGATATTCCAGTTTAAAGTTTTTACTGTTTTCTACAATGATATTTAAATTTTTGTGAACAGATCAGCGAGTGACTGAAGCTGATGCTTGAAAAAGTGACCTCACTCCTTCCAGTTCCCAGTGACAGGTGAGTGAGTAATCACAAAGAAATGACAGACTTTTTTCTTCTACTTCAAACAGTTTTCAATATATGAGCTGGGAAGAGTACGGGTTTTGCTCTCTGATGCTCCTTTTTGGGAGATCTTTATGCAGATGATATGAAGCGCCTACCCAGGAGTGTTGGGGTAGTTCTACCAGCTCCCTTTCAAGGCTCAAGGCTTTCTTTCAAGACTTGCCTTCCACTGAAGTGGCGTGCCTTGCCTTTGCACTCTTTCGCTTCTCCCCTAGAGTTTAGTGCTGATGGCAGCAGAGGGATTCTCAGGTGTATCTTTGGCATGAGTCATGCTGCCATACAGCTGGAAGAAGAGGTGGGGAGCTGGAGATGTTGAAGCTTTGCACAGACGGTTCCTGTCTCAGAAAGCCCTAGGGTTCAAGAATACTGCAAATCTTGGAACTTAAAGCCTCTCACCAAATTTTTCTACTTAACTTTTATAAAAATAGGGGATTTTCATAAGGCTTTTTTTTTTTTTTTTTTATAGAAAGTGTTACTTTTTCTACATAATTTTCAGGTCTTTGTCATAAAAATAAATACTTGAAAGAAAACTGTTTTTAAACCATTTTTTTTTTTCTCCTTCAAAATTTTTAAATGTCATTGATGATTCTTTTGGTGTGGAAAATTTTTAAAGGATGGGGAGATGGAAGACCAAGTGTCTAACAGTTCTAACTACCTTAGGTTACCATTTTCAATTTAGGACAGAGGAAATATAGTCAAATTTCCATTCATTGTTTTCTTTGAATGCTGTTACGGATTTTTTTTTTTTCTTCCTGAAATAAGCCATCCCAACTATTTCATCAGAGTTTCATTGGAATGAAGACACATTACGACTTTCCCTTCCCCAAAAGAATGATTCAGTCTGCAATCAGAAAATGTAGTGCATCACACCACCATCTAGTGTCAGCTAGGTGAACTCCTGGATAGTCTGCACACAAGTTACCGCGTACAGGTTATGCAAAGCTCTAGGAGCAGAGTAGAAAGTTATTTAATAAGGAACAGTAACAACAACTGCATTATCTGATGTACTCTTTAGGTTTTGCAATCAAAGAAAGCAAGCTAATGTGTGTTACAAGGGATCAAGGCCTGAAGAACTTGGAGGTGTGCAATTAAGGTAGCTGGAGATCTTTTTCCAAAATAGCATTTTATTTTGTGTCCTACAGACGTTTGATAGGCTTGACATTAGTGCCTTTTAAAAAAAAAAATATCAAAAATCTTGAGATATTCCTTGCATGTGTTTTTGATAGTGATATGAACCAGCAATTTTAACTTCCCCTTAGCATACTTTTTTTTTTTTCCCTAAAAAGGGAAAACAAGATTTATAAGGGCTACCATCCCGCAGTAACATAAAGCTATTAATTCTTTTGGCTCCTTTTGACTGTTATTTCCTATTGTAAAAGTACTGCAGGTAACTTTTATATCTCTATTGCCATTATAATAAAAGCAAGGGGAAATAAACCAAGAGAAGATACTTTTTCTTTTGAAAAGAAATCATCTTGTCATTGTAGCTTTGATTTGCATTCACCTTCTATCCATCACTTGTACAGGATTATTTGTGCAATTGGTGTTCCTGATTTTGCTTTACTCCAATAAGTTTTTTTTTTTTTAATCTTCTTCTGAATGTTGGTCAAAAACGCCCTGAGAAATTATTCCTGTTTCTCGGATGGATACTCTGAGGTTATGCTGTGTTTGTCTGGCTGTTGGACATGTAGCAACCTGATCAGTCATAGCTGCTGTGCTGTAAGCGACCTGTTTGGGTCCAGAAATGTTAGAGCTGTCTGCCGTGCTTATGCAGATTTTCTCTCAGATCCACAGCAGTTCTTGTTGTTCAGGAAAGTATGAGACTCATGGCTAATTTGTGCAAATGCAGTGTGTCTCCAAAATGCTGCATTGAGTGCATAATACAGAGCAGCTATAACTGCCAGTCCTAGAGCTGAAACTGTTTCATTTACACGTCTCTTAGCAAAAGAAAAACTTTAAAACATAAAATAATTTTTAAATGTCTGCCTTAACTAAATCTACTCATTTGACATACAATTTTTCTAGCTTTGTGGCTTTGTTTTCCACTGAAGTACAACTGCTTAGAGAGCTAAACTCTTAACCCTGTGCCTCAGTTTCGGCTTGAATTGAGTTAATCAGGACACCCTGTGTAGTTGTTTGTTCTTCTAGTTCAGAGAAAAGTACATGCAAGGAAGGGATAATAACCTGAAACGGCAATAGGTTTTTGCATTGAGAATTTTTGACCAGCAAGCTGCTGAATACTGATGTTAAAAAGAATGATCACAACTGTGTTGATTTAGATGATAGGAAAAGTCCTGCTTAACAGTGCGCAGGTCACACTTGGCACACACACAATTGACCTGGAACTATGCATTGCACCTCCAGCAGTCCATGGCCAGTTTGATCCTATTACTTTCAAAGATAATGTACATTACTGCTGTCTGTTTAGATGGTGCCTTCAAAATAAATAAAACTGCAACAGCAGTTTAATGTGTAACAATGCATAATGTGTTATCAGGGCCCTTACTTCCCGCCTTGACTGGCAGTTTGCTCAGCTTTGTAGGAGATGAGAGATTAAAACTGTTGTCCAAAAACTGGACTGTGGCTGCCTTTGGTGAATATTGTGACCACGATTCATTTTTAGCTGTATGCTTAGGCAAACCAGCTATCTAATCTTTGCTGTCACGTGCCATACAACAAAACCGTGGCTGTTGATTTCACACCTTTCATGCGTTACTAACAGGATACAGTGTGATTTTATGTACTTTTTCTTATCGCACATGTCTTTAACTTGGAATAGAAAGGCTCTTTTAAGATCAAAGATTTTTTCATTTCCTTTAAGAGCAGAGGACAATTAATTGAAAACTAAATACATCTCCACGCTTATTCCAAAGTAAGCTGAAAACAAGGAAAAACACCAAAAACCCACCAAGCTTATCTATTTGTTTATCCGTTAACACACTCTATTTGTATGTTTAACAATGTTGCTGATGTTCATCTTTTCTTGTTTGCACATCGTTTGGCATTCCCACACTTACTTCCAATCAAATGTGAGATTTTTTTTTTCGTTGAAGACAGCGGACTATATTTTTAAAGGTGCCATGCATCTCTTGTACTTGCTTGAAGAACTTATTTCTGAAATATGTGTTTTTAAAATATTTTTAATTCTTACTCCAAACTTGCTGTGACCAATGGAAGGCTTTAGACATCAGACTGACCAATCTGTTAATATTTTTATGAGCATTTGTGCATTTTCAAACTAGAAATTTTAAGTCTTCTATGCTGCTCTTTAAAGTCTTTCATAGATCTTTTATATAAGAATAGTCAGCTAGATTTTCTTTTTGTTGTTTTTCTAAACCTTATTCTATTTTTCACTCCTACTGAAAGAAATACATATAATTGTTACCAAGTATATAATTGTTCACAAGAAATTACAGTTCAAATCAAATTCAGAGTTCCTACTCTGGAACCTCATGGGCCTCAGCAAGGCTCTATGACGCTGAACAAATTTCCTTGAACAAAATCAAAACAGGGAAGGAGTCAGCTGAAAAAGTTCAGAATTCAGACCATGTTAATTTCTTACAAGAAAGATATTAGTAACCTCCGCTGTTTCCTTGCTAGAGGGCACAGAAGAAATCCTGGGTTGCAAAGAGTGCAGAAGTCAAATTTTTAGAGATTTCATGTTCTTTTAACAGAAGTGGAACATCTTGTCAAGGAAGAAAAGCCAGTTCAGAGAGGCACTGGTAGTGGTAACACATCCTTCCAAAGATCTCCTTTTGGGGTTATATACTTTGGTGGTCTAATACTGCTAGAGCCTATGACTTAAGCCATTCTTTGGCTCCACAGTGATGCCACTTGCAACTTTCTCATTTCTTCGTTACTAATATTTGTCTTACAGCTCTCCAGCAAATACCGTCATGTCCAACTTTACATGGCTTCCCTTCATCTTCAGTTGCTACCAATAGCAACGAGAGAGGTTAATCTTTCTGGCCGTCTGCAGCTGTGAACTGACTCAGCTTTTGCATTTCCTGATGATAGGCTGATAAAAGTGGCATAAATCATCCTCTTGAGAACTGTGTATAAATACATCTTGTCAAACGCAGGAGTTTTGGGAAGACTCAGAATTAGACATCCCAGACCTCCCTGGAGTCCTACACTGACTCTCCATTGTAAACAATTTCTATAGACAGTGGCTGGTTTTACCACTTAGCTATTTTACTTCTGCTCTGATTTTTCATATTTTTGGTGTCTTGACAGACAGCATTGGATAATCCTTTATACTCTACATGGGGTTGTGTGTGTATATAGAAGAATCAAATGTCTCAGGTCAGAGCTCTTTGAGAAGACAGAAATTTATTACTCCTTTCACACAGCTTTAAGTTCTGCTATGTGTAGGGTAAGTCACAGAGCTAGCGGGATTTTTTGTCTTCCTCTTGCCTTCCGTGAGATGAATGGATGGATGTTGCTTTTATTCACAGACTGTGTATGTATTTATATAAGACCTTGGCTAACTTTCCTTTTTCTTGGCTACAGCTCAAGCCGTTGAACTTCTGATACTGCTTTACCTTGCTGGATCTGTTTCAAGATTAAAATGCAAAGAATGTCAGCTCTTCAACAGGAATAGGCTTCAAGTTTTACTCAGAGAACAGACTAGCAAGATGATTTACCTTCTGCCCTAATTATTTTCCTCCTAAAAATGTTTGTCATTTGACCAATAGCATAAGTAACAAATGAGCACCCAACCTAGATAAATAGTTGAAACTGAGCAGTCAAAACAAATAGTCTCAGACTGAACTTTATTGGCCTCAGCAATTTAGCAAATACAAATAATGTGTTACTTTTGAAGATGGTGAATCAAATGTGTGCCCAGTCTGAGACAACAAAGGTGGGCTTATGCACACCACTGTACTGTCAGACAGCATTTTCTGGGTGAAATTCTGGGCTTTTATCTCCTTAGAGATACAGCCTGTGAAATGAGGTAAGGCTGAGACAGGCGGTCTGAGCTTTAACTTCACTTTTGTCTTCTGCTTGGGGTCTACTTCTCCCCTGCCCCTACGAGTGACCTGGGACTGTTGGGCTTTTCCTCTCCCTTCTCAGGCGTGCTGGCCTGGCACTTCCGCCTCACGAAGAGGCTACTTCCTGCTAGTCTTCCTTCTGCTCTTCTTGCAGTAATTTTTAGGCTCCCCAGATAAATTAGCCTTGAGGGCCTGCCTTCATTGAACGTCATTAATATATCTGCCTTATTGAGTACACACAGAGGTTTCCTTCTTGTGACCTCAACTACAGTTTGTAAAAGGGTCTTTGGAAGCTTGTGCAGGTCTTGTGCCTCTCCCTTTGATCAAAGAGAGGCCTGAAGTAGATCTGTATAATACCATTCCTTTTATATGGCCTAACATGTTTGCAGTGGAGCAAAAACATTTGTTGTTGTTTTTACTCTTTGTTTCATTTCTCTCTGAACTGGGACAGAGTTTCATAGGATGTAGCTACGTAGATGTTTGGAATGAGGAGCTTCTAAATGTGTAGAACATACACTGAGGTGCTAGTTGAGAACCGTATTGTAAAAGAACCAGTTAATTTCATTGCTTAAAGGCCATTCTTACACTGGAGAATATATAGTCCTACCTATTTTTGGCATCTTAGTTACAGAATGTTGGTCATTATATACAGGTATACAGGTGGTCTGAATTTCAGTGATGAATTTCATTTCTATGATGCTTGAAGTCAGCAGTGACTATTTGTAGCAGTATGCCAAGCTAGAACTACACAATTAGAAGAAAACTGATAAAGAATGAACAAAACTGACTGTGATAACACCTGGGTTGGTAGTGCTAAAGAATTTAGGTTAATAACCTCTGCCTGCTGTGTTACCTAGTTTTAATCCAAACTGTTGTGTTCCGTGAATACACCGCTGAGTTTCACAGTTCCTTCTTCAGGCACCAAAGCAGGTTAAGAAACCCCAAGAACATTCTGCTAAATGTATTAGGCCATATTCATTTATATGTTCTGGCTAATTTGTGCTGCTCTGGTAATGCAAAGCAGCCATAAACCTGGATTAGTGCAGTGGAGCAGTGGGGAGACTTTAGTAAAGAAAGAGGAAGGCTGTAGTTTGCTGTGGTATTTGCTCCTCTCTGAGACTTGTATCATTAATTAATTGACCAACTTAATAAAACTCTAATTCAATGCAGTTCAATTCTCCCAGGAGTCATGAATATAATTTTTTTTTTCTTTCCTGGAAGAGACATAGACTGTATGTAGGGGTAAGTCTTCATCTGTTTTAATTAGTTATTACTCATAGTTTTAAAGGATTTGCCCTTAGCCGTGAAAAATGAACATGCTTTACTCTGCATCTGCACAGTTCTGCAGAAGCAGGAAGGAGATGAGAGAACAAGACTGAGCATTTGCTCTATATCCATGGAGAGAAGGAGTAAGTTTTTTTCCATTTGTTTAAAAAGTTGTATTTGCTTATAGTCAAAGGGTATAAAGAAATAAAAGAGCTTACGGAATCTGAGGTCAACTTCTAAGGTCCGTGATCACCACCTCTGACTAAATTAGGAAGGCTGTGGGAGTATCTTGTCTTGCAGTATTAGACTGTCACAATGCCTACCGTGAAATAGTGAGCAGCTGACATTAAACAGATACTAAAATGGGAATCTTTATTTCTAAACTCTTAAAATTATATATGATCCCATTCTAAGAAGAAAATGGAGTATGCTTTGCAGAAGAAAGATAAGGCTAGTCTTAAAGCTAGTACAACACAATGTTTTATACCGCCATTTTCTCCTTATTATATTTTATTTGCACTCTCTGTCAGCATAATGAACTAAATCTTGGGAGATATAAAAATTCCAGAAATAGCTAATAATGACTCTTGTTTGAAACACAGCATAAGTTAAGTAAACTGAGCTGAAGTAGGTGTTAATACTTCCTTTATATGTGTAACTAACAAACCTACTTTTTTAGACTTTTTTTTTTTTTCTGAAGAAGAAACAATTAATAAAAGACAGAATTTCATAACTTCAACTACAGTCTGTGCACATGGCCCCAGTCTCTCTTGCTTCTGTTCCTTGATTGCTTTCCAGTAGGAAATTGATGGTATCTCAGCTCAAACTTTTTGAGCATTAGGATCAGTCCCACAGGAATGAACTTGACAGCATCCCCCCTGCCACACTGAAGCAAATATATGCAGTATCATGAATGCGGTCTTCCCCTTTTTTATTGAGATTTTTAGAAGTCCTGAGTTTTTCAATTTGCATAGTTTACAGGAAGTCCACATAGAAATTAACATTAATTACATTGTTTCTTATGCTAAATTTATTCTTCTCAACTAACTGCCAGGTCAGATTTGATGCTGAGTTCTTCAGAGCTGTGCTTTGAGAAGCTGAGATGTACAATCTAGCAATGTCTATAGCTTTTTATATTCATTCTTTCTGTATTCAAAGCATTACTTGCCATAACATTAGGGCTTGTTCATATGCATTACTGTACCTCTTTAAATTAAGGTGTAATTTAAAATCAGTGTGATTAAACCAGTCCAATAGACTGTGTTGCCACTCTTATTTCAGCATAAACCACATTTATTTCAGGTTAGTGTAAATCAGCTAGGAACACTGTTAGCTTAAGATATAATAATCCATTAAATTAGATTAAAATTGCAGACCTCACAGGATTTTGCACTGGTATACGCTTGCTTAAATTAGCTAGAGCAAGTTTATGTGTACACAAGGAATTAGAAATGAAATCAAGAACATTAACTCTGTCAGAGTGCTTCTCTCCTCCAGGTAAGCTGCCTTCCACACCTGAATTTGTTCCTTCAGCTCAGACTGGTGCTGTTTGTACACGACGTTGCATTGGGTGGTGTAAACGTAACCAGAGATACTGCAGAAATTTTCCAGCTCCCACCTTCCCAGAAGTTTCCTCTGACTTTTTACCCTGGCACACAGCCAGGCTGCTGTCCTGCCTGCCCCGTCCCGAGCTGTCTGCTGGGTTCCTGTGCCCTTAACTTCAGAGATGGAGGTGGGAAGAGAAGAGAATTTGATTTTGTGGTTCGCCCAGTACATTTTGCGTGCTTGTTTTTCTCACAGCTCAGTCCATCTCTCTATTCACAAACATAATAGAGAAGGGGGACAGAGAGGGTGAGTAATACTTGGAGTGGGTTTTTTGCGTGAGGAATGGACTGTATGTTGTTGCTCTTCTGCAGGATTTTTAGGAGGGAAATATGCAGGTGCAAAATGGTAAAAATAACCTACGCTCTATATCTGGAAAGTTTATAGCACCATCTGTGCTTTGGCACAGCTTTCATCAGCAGAGAAATACTGGACTGCTTCCTTACTACTAGTGAATTCTTTTACCAAGTTGCCATTTAAAACAATAATATCTTTGTGTATTCAGCAATATTTGCTGAAATATTTACTACATTTTTCTTTTGTTCCTTGAAATGAATGAGTTCAAAAGTGCGTTTTTGGGGCCTGTATTTTTCTTCTGCTTAATTTAGGCTCAAATTATTCTTCTATTTTAGCTGAAATTCTGAAAAGACTCAGCAGGAGGGGTAGAAGGAAGGGGCATCTTTAGCCTTTAATTTAGGTTCCAGTCTCTTATTCAGTACTTGTGGAGCTCTACACAGTGCCCAGCACTGAAGAATTGCTTTGGGAGCACTGTGACGGTGGTGCCCTCCCTGGCCGGAGTACCCCCACCAATTGAACTTCCTTGTTTCCATCACAAAATTCATGGGGGGACAGAAGAGGTCCATCTGCAGCTGGCATCACTGAAGCATTTTCTCTTAAGAGCAGTGATAAAGACAACTAGAGTAGCTGCTATTGTCTTATGCTTCCAGCAGGTGTTAGTGCAGCAACCTCAGTGATCATCATGAGGGCAGCTGCTCGGTATCATATTGATATTAAGGAGGAACTAAAGCAAATACTATTCTTTTTTCAATTTATATTATACTTCTCTTGGTTGCATGTTAGCACCAGTAAGGACACCAAAACAGCTTTTTCCTATTGTTTTTTTTTTCATGCTATGAAAAAAAGAGAAGTGGCATTTAGGCTTCAGTCACTCCTACTGCTTATGTGCTGAGTGTGATCTGCATCAGAATAGGTATTTTTCTTTTTTATCTATAAATTAATTTACGTAATATTCCTTGGTATACAAGCTGGGACCTGACTTGTGCTGGTATAAGAATTGTTGATGTTATGAGATGTCTGAGGTTTTTGTTTATTGTTCAGGCAACAGGTATCTGACGGTACAGCTTGTTAATTATATAGTATGCATCTTGTCAGCTCTACTATCTTGATGCTGTATGAGAGGAGCTGCATTAAATTTGTACCCTTATGAAATATTATTTGGTCATCAGCTGCACCAAAATATTGGAATAAGAGATCGTTTTTTGTAATACAAAAACAAGTAACACCATTTTCAAGATGAAATTGAATTAAGGTTCTTGAGATGCAAGCTCCTAATCTTTGGGAATGCATGAATGTAAGCCCCGTGTAGATGTTACCTCCTAGCTGTATTAGAAGAATGAGCACTGTAATTGAAATATAAAAAACAAAATAATATAAAATTTCCTTTATTTGATGGCAGGTTCTAGAAAAGGGAACCCTTGAATCTAGCAGTTTCTGAATTCTTTGTTTGAGGGGGGTTAAAACACTTTGTGAGCAAGCAAGTAGATCTGCAAGGATCCACTGGCTTGATTAGAAAGCAAACTCGATGAAGGTGGTATTTCGGAGAGTTCTCCAAAAGGCTCAGTTTGACCTGAGGTTCTTACTGTGAGCAAAATGTTTGCTAAGAATGGTCTGGTGACTTTAATATTGCTAAATCGCTAAATAGAAAGGAAAGTCAAGTTGCTTTTGTGCTTAAGATGTCTGAAGGAAAACCATGTGTTAAGTAGGTTTGGGATCTTGTGAACTTTGTATATGCTACAGCTGGAAATCCAAATTATTTTAAACTTTTTTTAAAAGAAATCACAGTTTACTGACAGATTGGCTGTCTGCCTTCTGTTACATTGACATTGTTTGCCTTTAATTTTAAAATGTAAATAGCTCTAAAATGTTTACAGATCCTCAAGGAAAATGTAGTTTGGTGCTATATATCTTCAGGGGCCTATGCTGATTTAAGGAGGATTACTGAGCTAAACTGTCTTTTATTGATCAGGTGTGTATAGCCTTTCAATTTTTATTTATTAGTTTTGCAGCACCTTCAATGTATTTTGAGCTACCAGACAGAAAATACATTGTCTTCAGATGCTCTCCATTGTAGGCACTGATTCTGAAAACCTGTAAGTGTTCATTTAACATAGCTCTCTGTTGTCTTAAAAATATAGCTACTGTATGCATGAGTAAGCACTAGCTTGTTTAAAAGCTCCTGAAGACTTGTTTTAAGATAGAGAAAGCATAGTCAGTTATATATACTTGCTAGAGAGAGTTCTTGATTTCTACATTTCATTTGATTAGAGAGTGCACTCAGACTTGTTGTGGGTTGTGTATGTATATATATTGTGGTAGGTATATTGATTGTTAGACATGTGAATCACAGCTAACATTTCACACTCGTATGTAAAAAAATAAATAAGTGTAATATAAGCTCAAGCTTCTGAATGCTGTGAAAGCAAGGTTGGTTTTCTTTGCACTGTAATCCGTGCTCTTTTAACTGAGACTTCAAGTGATGCACTTACTGCTTTTGTATGTATATTCATTTGTTTCTGAGAGAGGAAAGGCAAACTCAGAATTTACAAGACTGATCGATGCTCTTTACATGAAACAATCCTGGGAACACTGTGTACAAATGCAACCAGGATTGTGGTTCTTGCTCCAAAAAAAAAAAAAAAAAAAATAGAATTTTTGGCTTGCTGAAGACAATAGGGAAATGTAGCAGTACAGATTATCCAGAACAATTTGTTCTTTCTACTTCTTTATTTCATTTCTCTACAATGTGCTGTAAAAATCAAAGTAGTGTTCCTGCCTCAGAATGCAGAAGGCCATGAAACTAGTGTTGCGAGGACGCAATGAAACTGGAAGCTGTACTTCTCTCAGAGATTACAGAGACCTGAACTTGAATTCCTTGTATAAGGGAGATGTTCGTGGCATGTTTAAGCCCTACCCTATTGTGACAAAAGAAGTTATTTGGCAACATAGTAGATCAGCAAGTAATACAGGATGGTCTTGGCACCAGTCAAATGTTTTTACTTGGTAATGAATTTTTTCGTATCTTACTGAGATGTTGGACATTTTAAAGAACCTTTTCTTTTTAAAAACACAAATGAATGTCCTTAACTGTCTTGCTGCGAAAGGATTAAGTTGCCCAAGAAGGAAATGTAATGCAGCTATGACAAGTATTTGCAAGGATGGGCTGATTTAAGACACTAATTTTGGTACTATTTATACCAGTGGTTGGTTGAGTCAAGGATAGAGTTTTTTATCATTCCATTATTATTGCAGACTTGCATCTCCATTGTGATAGACTGTGTCTTCTCTAGAATGCATGTAATCATTTGCTTCATTTCCATGCTTTATCAGGAATGAATGCAGATGCACTGTGGTTCAAAGTATGGTATGGGTTGTCATAACTTGTAGTAACTTTTGCATGGTGCAGCCGTAAGTGCCTCTTATAGCCTAATTATTTTAATGTAGAAGTTTTTTTCTGAGACATATTATGTCCATGTGAGACGTACTGTATCCAATATTGAATAGAAATCGTAATTATTTAAACTTATTGTTAACCAGACCATTCCCATTTACAGTGCAAGTCTTAACATGTAATAATTTAGCTTATTTTGAATCTGTTTATCATTTACAATGATGAGTAATTACATAATTCATAACTATGTTGCTTTACAGATTTCAACAGCTATGTTCATATCCTTCTTGTCCTGGTGCGCATATATATATATATATATTTTTTTTTTTAAGACTCCTTGTCAGTTTTTGTCTTTGTTGCTATTCTGGTCAAGCTGTATCTGTGCAAAATAGCTGGTACCTGGCTTAGATTTATTAGATTTGCTGTCAGCTGAATTACCTATTCCATTAACTAGTTATGTCTTCAATTTATTTGACACTATTGATGAAAGTGGGAAAATGGAATGGATTTCATGTGCTCATGTCAATTTCTAGAGTACAGAGAGCTGAACTGTGAGTTACAGGGTAGTTTTTGTCCCGTTAATATGACAATGTGATCCTGTTATGCAGCTGAGCTTTAAGAGTTGAGAGATCTCAGGGCAGTACCGGTGAGCGTGTGTCTCTGTGCACATGCTGCAGTCTGTTTGGGCAGGTGGAAAACGAAGACGTCGCTGGGACTTAAAATAGCCAAAGAGAGAACTGCTTGAGGTATCGGCAGAACAAATTTGGGGTATGACATTAAAAACACACACACACACACAAAACTCATAGTGAGACTTAGCTGAAACAAGAAATTTAGTTTTTACTGATCTCTACAAGCGGTAATGAGGAACAAAGTCTGATACCTTATGCAAGGTGCGAACTCTGACCTGGCTGCCAAAGCCATCCTCTGAAAGGATTTATGTACCGATCTGCCTATGCTGAACTGAAAAATTTCCAGTGGTTGCCTAGGCTCTCATAGAAGATGTCATTAAACCTCTCCTTATTGAGAAAATAGCAGCTGAACATGCACTACAAAATGCTAATTGGGCACTGCATTATTGTGGTTTGAGCTATAGCAAGACATCGATAAAATATGCCAAACCAAGTGAATTATATTATTAGACTTCACGATTCAATCAGGAGAACAGGCATCTTATTAGAAAATTTGGCAGTTCAGTCAATGCATTATGAATCTCAGTCCCCGAGGTATATGGTAAAGCAATGACTTCTTTAATGTATGCAATCTGATCATTAAAGTATAGAAACATTTATTGAACTAGCAAAGTATGTGCTTGAAAATGGAATGAGTTCTGTCTTAAATGGCATCTCATAACAAGGATCAATAAAACACTTATGCCATATGAATCCTTAAGATGACTGTGTATCTATGAGTTGTTTTGAGCTGGTTTATTTTCTCAAGTTGGTGCAGACAACTGTATAGAAAAAACAACAGTGAAGACTGTCATTCAAGTACATTTGTTTTCATTCAGCATGATAAATGAAATCCGTTTGAAGATACTATGCACTTGAATGCATTTTAAGGCTAGGAAGGTTTTATCTGCTATTTTGTGTGTGTGTGAGGTTGGAAAAAGATTAAATATCAGTTTTGTGCGCCGTTAACTGTGCATTTAACAAGAGACAAGGAAGACAAGTGCAACACTTTCTTAGCTTTATACCAGTGTGAGCAGCTGGGAGGCACAATTCTGTGATGGGACTTGCAACCAGCAGTCTGAAGACTTGGCTCTTCTCAATTCTGCTGGTTATAGGCTGGTTTGCGTCATCTCTTGGTCAGTTACTTCTCTATGATTGTTCTTCCACTTATTTTCATCATTATAAACCATTGTTCACTAATTGAATGTTCACTGTAGCATCAAAGGCTTTATTAATGGTATTTGGAATGGTTTCTCCTTGATATTTTGCTGATCAGGATGATTACGAAATGGCTGAAGTCTTCCCATACAATTTGTTTACAGTTATGTACTATTAATCCCTGCCACAAAATTGGTGAAATATTTGATTTTGACTTTTCACAGCAGTCGAGTACAAATAACATTCACTTGTATATGGGGTTTCTTCTCATGATTATTTGATTTTTAGTTTAGATTTTTTATATATTTATCATAGTTGTAGTGGAAAAAATACAGAAATAATCTGCAAAGAATTTATGTCAAAGAATAATGACTACTGTTCTTCTCTTTTTGTTTTGTTTTGTATCTTCACAGGGGCTGAAAACTGCAAATTTTAAATATGCATCCAAAGATGTCTATTGCTAATTTTAACATCCGTAGGATGGACTGAGAAAATCAACAAGCATTTGGGCTGTGCAGTCTCTCATTAATATGTTTTGGGTTCTGGGATGACTACTCAGAGGACATATCGAGATAAGTGTTGCAATACATTTACACAGACAAGAAAAAGCTGTCAAGAAAATTATTAATATGTGTGCTGAAAAATGCACATGAATATATATTGTAGTCAGAGTTAGTGGCATATGTAAGGATTATACATATATGTGTATAAGGGATGTGTGTACATGTATAAATGCATATTACTTCTCAAAATTGAGAATTGATTGATTGAAATTGGAGTTGTTAATTCTCATGGCAATGACAGTCTAAAAAGACAAAAGAGAAACAGTATATAACCAATTTCTTGAAAGTCTGTAAATAATGATTTCTAACCTCACCTAGTCCTAGCTCTGTTACTCTTTCATTACAAAAGCTATTTTTAACAGTTTTTAATTGCTTATCATTTGCCACTTCCTAGTAAATCTATGAAATACTGAAGAACAGACAGATAGGAGGATTTTTCTGTCTTTTCCAACTGAATTTCTATTTCACATATGAATGAGAAATAAAGATTTTATGGTGTGTCTGACTGTTACTCTCATTATCTAGTATTTTTTGGGAAGAAGATACCTTCTAAAGTCTTGGTCCCTTGTACTCTAAAGTTTAGGAGGGGAGGAAAGGGAGTACATATCATGAGGTGAATCAACAAATAACGCTCGTTTAATGTCTCAGTAGTTCTCTTAATAACATGATTGTTAATAAATGATAAGAACTGCTTTTTTATTTTTATGTTTTAAGACTTCAGTTGTGAGGAGAATTGGAAATCCTTATTTAGAATCAAACAATTTTTTGTTATGCAGTGTGGCGGTCCAGTTTCTTACAAGCTTGCATACCTACCTCCAGCCATGTCTGGTACTTTGAAACTCATACAGGACTGTGGGATATCTTCACTAAGGTTTTGCAATGAATATCTGTATAAATTTAATCCTCCATTAATACTGGCTTCTGAAAATGGCTCTAGAAATGGATTAAAGTTTACAGGTAATATAATTTTGAAGGGTCAATTGTATTACAAGAGCCACTCTTCAGGATGTGGTCATAAGCTCAGCATCCAAATCAGCTTCATACAGTTATTACTGTTTGTAAGTGAACGAATATAATAGAAAAAAAATAGGGAATTATTTAAATCACTCTAAGATTGCCAAATAGTTATCTTAAATTCCTAGAGACAAACTGGGCATTAAACTGAAAGCTAAACATTTAATATGTGCTACTAGATATTGAAGGAAGTATCAAGGCAGTTGATTTGCCCACTTTTGCTATCATCTGCTATTTTAGACTCATCGTGCTCTTTGGAAAGCTGAATATGAAATGACGTAGGAATAATCTGGATAACCAAGATCCACGGTATTTTGTTACTGTTCAGTGACTTTGCTACTTACCATTATGGAGATGAACTATACTGAGGTAGGCACAGTTTATTAAAGATCGTGTTAGTTCTGGCTAGCGCTAGAACTTGATTAAAATTCCAGTGCTAAGGGTCTATAAGCTAAAGATTAGTTCTCAAGTCATCTGCTAAAGAAAGTTACTTATTAAAAGCATGAAAGAACCATGTTCTCCAAGGCATTATTTTAAGCAGTAGGAAATTGTGTTGAAATCTTTTTAAAGAACATTCTAACATTGCCATTTATTAATGCACAACAGCAATACACATTTCTGTTTATTCAGATTATATTCTAATAGTACTCTTACCTGAATAAATTTAGAGGTGACACACACATTTTCAAAACTGCTTATTTACTCCCGTCTTTTACTTTAACCCAGAGCTTCTGCTCCTTTTTCTCCATCTCAGAACCAGTAATGTGTTTTCTCTTTGGGAAACATGATTTTCCAGCTGTTACTCTAATCTTTCAGTCTTCTCTGCTTGCTTCCTTTTCACTCATTTCCTGTGTAGTTCTAAATGTTATCCATCCTTTAAAGTTTGGTTTGAGTTCCTGAGAACTTTTTCTGCTTCTATAGATTTGTATCCTCAAAGAGCTCTCTGCGGCAATATGCTCTTCAGATTCTCCTACTTTGCTTTCCTTTTTCTGTGCTGTTCTTCCTCTTTTCCATTTTATCCTCCTACCTTTGATCTGAGCAGCAAATATCCTTATGATATTTACAGGAGAAGTAATATTTGGATAGTTCTTTGTTTGGTATTTCCATTGGAAATATCACAAGCAGTCATGTTTCCATGATATTTCCATTGACATTAACTTCAGAATGACTTCCTTTAATCGGGCTTATGGGGGAAGAAGCTTCATATTCATTAGCAGCATTGCATGTTTGCTTTATCTTTTTAAAAATATTTTCATAAATGAATGGGGAGGAAATGATCACAATCAACTTGCTTGTCTTTATTCTGATTGAAAACTATAGCACATGTAACTTCTGCAGCTAAGTGATGTTCGTCTTCAGGAAGAACGTATTGAGGTGATTTTGATTATTATTTTTATATATATAAAATAATTCATTGAATAGTTAGTCTATCTAAATGTTATTCTTATTCCTGGAATAGTTGTTACTGCTTTTATTCTAATTTGAGGATCAAAGATTTCAGAATGGTAAAAACTTATTTTTTGCGATATTCTCTGTCTGATCACCCTTACATTTTTAACTTGTTGTTTTAGTTTCTGTTCCCTGTTGCATTGCATCTTATTTTTCCTCTAGTTTTTGATACTGCTTTTCTTTTTTCCTTCTTCTTGATGCTTGAAATTTCCTTTATTTTTTTTCAGTTTTGTACTTTTTTTTTTTTGACAAAATCAAGCATGACAGATGTACCAGTCTACTTCCTAAAGGTAAGGAAGTTAAGAATTGCTAATTTTATATATAAAAAAATAAATAACTTATGTTTTCAAGGGAACTTTTTTTTTTTTTTAAAAAAAAGTCTCTGAACAGCTTAAGATCAACTTAGTTCTGCAATAATTGTGTTATAACTGTGAGATAGTTACTGTAATTTTATGAAAGATAATTAGGAACTGGGGTCTTCTAGAGTCTCATGTGGAAGTTAGAGAAGAATATATAGAGAGATTTGTTGAGGAATAAAAAGGATGAGCATTTAAAAAATAATTACATTTTTTGAAGATTAAAAGCAAAAGTTTAAAAACAAAAAATAGCAAAATCATTTCTCCTTTAAAAATTATTGGTTGTGCATGAAACGGCATAATTGAGAATTAGGAATAATTACAAATGTAGGATATTGGGTGGTAGAATGACACTGTGTCTAGCCTGTGTCTTGATGTCTCTGAATCTGCAGTAAGTAAACCTTTGACAACATTGTTCATTTTCTGTCATATGCATTTTTATATTGCAAATTTTAGGACTTAAAAAAAAAAAAAAAAAGAATATGGTAACCAAAAAAGTGGAAAAATAGAGAATATGCTATCTTGCTTTAGGAAGAAAGAAATTACTGTTAAACATTCCTTTTAAAATCTGTGGAGGTAGCTGAGGTACCTCAGCCTTGTTAATGAAAAGTAGCTACCTCAGAGTTAGCTACTTTAATGAAAAATTAATTATGCATAGTTTTATAAGATGCTTAACTAAAATCTCCTCTTCTTTGAGATGAGAAATAGAATGAAATAGAAAATAGTGAACATATACTGATTTCCCTGGTAGGAAATATGTTGTCCCATTTATTGAACCTGGATGACTTGAAGACGGATGACTTTATGGTGTGGGTTCTTGGGCTGGGAACTGGCAAATAGTGTGCAGAATAATGAGTTATTCTCAAAAAATGAGCACATGGAATGGTCAAGAAAAGTTTTAAAAAAATGTCTTTATGTGAAGTTGTCTTGTGTTTTATCACCGAGTTTATTAAAAGCTTAAGCTGCTGAAAGAATACATTAAACCTAATGTGGACATAAATACAGGCTAAGCTTGGAAAAATAGTGTTTGATTTCATGTACTGAGAAGTTTTAACTGCAGCCCAGACAAGAGATGCCTTGTTTTAAGGCCTGATTTTTAGAGGATAATTATTCAGAATTTTCTGGATAATTACATAATTTCTTTTGGGAATGCAAAAATCATTAGCTACTATTTAACACTACTCATAGATCCACAGATTGCACATATCAGAGCTTCTAATAGTGAGGTCATTTCATGACAGCAGGCAATGGTAAGAACAGGGATGGGAAATATCTGGGAAGCTGTTACGGATGGTGGTTCTTAACTTCACTGATGATAAACAACATAGATATGCCATACATTAAATCAATATAAGGTATATCATAATCTTCAGAATAGGAATTCAGATTTTTTTTTAAAAGAACACTTTAAATAAAATATTAATTTTAACAATGAGAAAGTCAGCTTGTGTTGAGACAAAAGTTTAGATTTAATTCTGAAATAAAATAAATCAATTATATTGATCAAGAAATAAGAGTAATGAATTTCTGCATTTAAAATTTGCATCTGCAGTGTGCTATGCCTAGAAGAACGGTTATGTGGAGTTAGGACATGTGGGTTCTGTTCTTGGCATTTTCACAGAATTACCGAATTTCTGTAAGTCAGTCATTTAATTTCTATAGTTAAGGAAAACATCTTCTCTACTTCATAGGAATGTGAAGTGAATATTAATTAATGATTGTGGGGTGCCAGGAGTAATGTTGGCTGTACAAATGTTTAACTAAATCAAGGTTTTAGGACACACATTTGCATAAAACTATACTAGAAAAGTAGTTAGAGCCAGCCATGAAGCATCTTTTCGATTCTGGATAACGTTTTACCTTAATTTGCACCTGGCAGAATTTATAGGCACAAATGGATTATAAGGTGGGTGAAATATCTCCCAGTTTAAATGTAAGATGCATCTTACTGTAGCAGGTGTTCAGACAAATATCAGTGAATCAAAATACGCATAAAACCATACAGCCTGTTTGAGGTTTCTCACATTTTTCCGATTGACTTTGACAGGTTTTCAATTGCTTTTTTAGAAATGGTAGTGTCCTGTGATGAATGGCATCTAGCTAACAACATAGCCCTATTTTTACCCCCAGCTCACTGAAACATGAATTCAAATTACATAGGAAAAAAAAAAAAGAGTAGAAAGGAAGATTAAAATATTTTGCAATATTCAAACTGGGAGGTATTTTGCAGAACAGGAGTTCCAATTTCTTTTCTTTTCTTTCTTTCTTTTTTTTTTTTTTCAAAATTGCTTTGGAATTTTGCTTTAACATTTGCTTAGTACTTTTAAAGCTTCTCAAAACCCACAGAAGCACAAACAGTTCACCTGAATACCTAGCCATTAGGAGGAATGCTTGAAGGAGGCTGTTAAGGAGCAGGGGCACTGTTTTTCCAGAACAGTTTGGGAAAATCTCATTATATAGAGAGAAGGTAAGGATCTTCTTGAAGCCTGGATACTAAGGAGCTGTGATGGCTGAGGCTGAAGATCCTCCTGACTCTGAGATACTTCTGTCTCTTTAGCAAACTGAGCAGATACCAAACTGAGGGGAGAGGTTTCAATGTCAGGTGTCAGCTGCCTTTAGTTTATTTGAAAATTCTACCACAATGATAACTGTCATGTACTATGTCTTGATTTCGGTATCAGAAGTTTTCATTGTAACAGAGAATTGTTTAGACGTTAATTAATGAAGCTTGGCTTCCTGCAGATTTGCATCTAATAACTGACTGACATTGAAATATGAGAAGCCATAGTGTCTTAATTCCACTGCCTTCTCCAGTTGGGACTCTGCCATGTGGATTGGATTCTTCATGTAACTACACAATAACTTTTTTTTTAACGAGAAGCAAATTATGTTCCTATACTTTTAATCTGACAGATCTGACTGAAATTGGCTAACAGTTCCAAAAATTCCTTCTGAACCCACATGCAGCCCACAGACCTTGTTTGTCAAGAAAAGTCAGCCATAGTATTAGCTCATTTTTTCATGTATTTTTTTTTTTTTTTTTGCTTCTTGTTAATTCAGTCACCCTCAATGATGAAGTAAGCCCCAATATCTGCTCTTTGATACGCGTTGCAATGGCTTACCTATTTCTTTTCTATTTGGAGTGTTTCAGCCTTGGATGTTTATTTTCATTAGCCAGCATGTAGAATGGTGAAAAAGGATAAATGCTGTGAATTTGTTTTCAGGTAATCTGTCCTGAGCATTTTATTGGCAGCATGATATAATTCAGAATCAGGAAATACTTGTGAAATTCATGAGTGACAGGGACTGTGTTTATTCATCAGGAATATAAATGTCAGTGACAGGAGGACTATTTTAAATGCCCCACCTATTTTGACAAAGTTGTGACAGCCATACCGGGTTCATGAGGCCTGTAAACTTATAGGGCAGCTTAATTAATTAATTAAGGCAAAGAAAAAATTGTATTTGGGAAAATCATAGAAGTGAATAAGCTGAATATAGTGCTTTGACAAGTTACTCTGAACTTGGTCCTTTTCTTAAGCCATCTAGCCTTTGGCTGATCACTTCGCCATCTTGTATTTCAAGAGCGTGTCTGCACCCGAGAATGAGATTTCCATGCAGTAACTCTGTCCTGGTTGCTTTCTGTATAAAACACCTGCAGACAGTGCCGCTATGGTAGGATCCTTCCCCTGGGACTGCCTCCAGTGAAACTGAAGAGATCAAGGTCATAGGGCATCTAAAGAGCTTACACTCTCTCTTTACCTCCATAGGAAAGTACCTTGTAAACTGCTATCATAAATTTTAAACTTCTGAGTGGAAGGATGCCCAGGATGCCTCTGATCAGATTAGTCTACGTAAAAATTCCTTTTTACCAAAAAGAAATGCTGAAAGCTATTTTTAGACACGCTTAATCAAAAAAAAAAAAAAAAAATCATTAGAAAAAAATAGCAACAACACTATTTTTGTCAGAAATGAAGAAATGGCAAAACAAAACTCCTCTAAGTTGTAATTTAAGAAGGAAAACCAAATAAATAAATAAATAAATAAATAAATCTAGCACTGCACTGTAACAGGATTTCCTTATCAAACACTTTCCAGATGCTGTAACTGTCATTTAGGCCATGCCAGTGACTGGTATCATGCCAACCTAATACAAGTTGGTTCCACTTGTCACCCTTTCAATTTCCCAGCTGGACCCAGTTTTAAAGGGCATATTAGCATTATCAAAGTAATCTTTAAGACGTGTACTGGCTTTCTTTTAAATCTGCTTTGTTTCTAAATCATATTAGTGGGGAGAAAAAATGAAATGCTGGAAAGATAAAAGGGATATTATTATTTTTGTATGCTCTCAAACTAAATGCATTCTCTTCTTCTTTCAAAAGAATATGAAATATCCAACACATGACAATTGAAAACACTCTATTAAAGAGTGTTCGAGAATCCTTTTTTTCAGTCAGAAATTCAATTAATATATACCCCCAGTTATTAAAATAATGCTCATTAAATTAGCTGAAAAATATTATTGCTTCTTAACTTTTCTAGAGTTTTTAGAGATGCTGGATGGAAAGTATTGTGCGGAAGATAAATATTTATGCACAAAACAATATTTTCTTTAATTCTGTCAAAGACTATGACATATTGGAACAGTATTTCTGTTAATCCATTATGCATGTATTTAGAGCAACTCAGCCCTTTTAAAGTTGAGCACAGACCTTTATCAGACCTTTATTATTGGTAACCTCAGTGAGAGAGATATTCAGCTTCTGGCATTGCTTTATTTATTGTCTGTTGTGTTGGCAGCACCTGTGAACTAGGTGACTCAAAAGATCTGATTCGGTTGTTGGTTTTGATTTTTTTTTTCTATAGTTTCAGTTAATACAATTGTTGTTACAAGTTATTTCACAATGTGTGACTGCCAAGAGTGCTCTGTGAAATAGCTTATGGAAACAAGACCCTGTTCTTTCTTTAAAATTTTACACGCTGAAATAATGGAGAATTACAAAAATTGAAAAGCAATGGCTGTCTAAATGCTCTCAACAAAAAAGAAGAATAAGGTCGCATAAATACCTTAGTAACAGAAGCTATTCTCTGCTTTTCCATCTATCCTCTCTCTCTTTTTAAACTCTGTCTAAAATTAATTTTGCTAGGCTTTTTGTAAGACCTTTTTGAAATTGCAGTTGTGGGGAGGCCTTTTTGATAGCGTGGTTCCGTTCAGATAATATATTTGCTCTCCTTTCTTCAGTTCTTACTGAGATAATTAATGGAAATCTTTTGGTTACCCAGAGGCATTATTAGAGGTATTATTCATAAATATCAAGGCTTGCAGTTTAAAAGAAACTGAAAATAGCACTGGAGACAGGAAGTGTCATCTGAAAAGAAATGATGAACAGAGTAGACTCCATGCAGCAACCATCAAGAAAATTGCTGCAACCAGAGCAGTTCAGTGCAAGTATATTCTGTGAACACAACCAGAAAGGAGCTAAGTCCTCTGTTTGTTCTTCCTGATAGGTGAATGAGTTGATGTTTAAACTAAAGGCTGTTGGAGGAGTGGATGTAATGAGATGGAGGTTATACTGGGGTGAGAAATGTACCTTTTAATTGCAGTAAAGTAGTCACATAAAATTCAATAGTCTAATAAAAGGTGGAAGGGAAGAAAAACACCTGCCTTCACTTAAACAGATGGCAATAAAAAGTAATCTGTCCCCCCAAGCTATAGTCTATGCTCTGTGTGTAACTCTGAAGTGCAAGAGTAACTCCATGGTCATCTGCTGTGTGGCAATTTTTGCCCTGTGAGCCAGGGCATGCATATTTTTTACTTAGTTCACCCATTTTCTGTCTTTTTTGCCCTTGTAAATAGGAAGAAATTAGTAAAACTCCTCAGAAATTACTGCAAAACTCTGAATTTCATTTCTATAATAATTTGAGGTTCCACATTTTAGTCAATTCTGTATTGACATTCACATAGTGATGAATACAAGACTTTAATCTTTCCCCCGTTCCGCTTTCTTTTCCTTTTTTTCCTGATTGTATCCAAATGATCTATTCCCATCCTTTATAAAATATCCTCTTCTCCTAATTATTTTATAGTCAGAGAGGCTCCTGGTGTGGCTGACTATGCAGCTGCACGCATACATTCACCAGCACAGCGCAGGATGGTGAGTCACATTTGGAAAGGGAAGAGGATGCCGACCTCTTCAGCTGATGCAAGTGGTATTGCTGCTGAATTTCCTACCACAGACTCACCCTCCCATTACTTTCCTCCAGGCATTCCCTTCTTCCCCTCCTCTGGGCATTAACCTCTGATTCTTTCTGAAAGCCATGCTCTTGGCAAGAAAACAAATTGTTGCTTTCTTTATTTTAATCTTTCCTGTCACTTTTCGGGTCATTTAATGGTGCAAAATTTTATTTCATCTTTCTATCCACATATAAAATTATCTAGCTAAAGGCTGCTACATTTATCTGCTCTATTGTATCGTCATACTTTAAGTATCTTGAAGTCAGTGTCGTTTTGCCAGGAAAATACTAACACTGATAAATATTAGTAACATTTGGTCTCACTTTTACTGGACTAAATTTAGAGAAATTGGATTCCTAGAAAACAGATAGGAAATCCCCTGATTAGCTCTGCAGCATTGAGTCACATCTGATCAAAAATATACAGTTTCCCTTACTATTAGTTTTTAAAGCAGTTTTGTACATTTTCAGTTTTCCCTTTAAGAAGTATGAGGAATTTGAAATTAAGGTGCCACAGGTCAATTAAAGATTAATAGAATTAGTGGTGTTTGATAAAAATATTACACAGTTACTCATTATTAAATTTGCAGATGCAAATTCTGTTCCCATCAAAGATGATGCTTCAGTTTAATTAATTTTAATTTATGGAGTATGCTGGATGGCACTGCATGAGTGGGCATATATTTGCTCAGCAATATTACCTCTTAAATGCCACTCTGGAGGCCGGCGATCTGAATGGTTTTGCGTCATCACACACAACTTTTTCACCCAACACAGTAAAAATTAATTTTAAAGAACTATCACATTAATCTAAAGGCGCTCTCGTATTTTTAGAGCAGGCATCTTAATCTGCCTAAAAGACAAAAATCAGTGCATCTGTTAGCACATTTGAGCAATACATTATGAGTAGGTGCCAATAGTTACCACAGAGACAATTTCATATTGCCTTGATTACATTTGAATACTACTTGTTCTCCTGAGAGCCTGCTTGGATTAGTTTTAAAATATTGCTCATATCCTACCTAGGAAAGGTGAAACTCACTGTTGCTGGGAAGGTTGATGCACCCTGTATTTGCCTTTAGAGAGCTGCTGTTCATTAAATTACACACAAACCGCTGCACTGGCAGCAAGCATTTTCTCCTCAGTTTAGCCCTGCAGTACATGATCATAAATTTCAGAGAATATCTTGCCAAGGTAACCATCAGTCCTGTGTATCAGGCAGCAGAATCTAATTTTGTCTGCAGCTTTGATGATGTCGATCCCTATCACATCACTCAGCACGTAAGCTTTTCTCTAAGTTCCAGAGCCATGTGTGATCCCTCATGATTTCTACTTACATTTCAGAAGGATTTATTCTAGATGTGGGATGAGACGAGACTGAACTCAACTATATTATGGATTACAGAGCCGGAGAGCATTTGAGGGATGCGTGGGTGGGGAGAGGAGACATTTGTTTGCTGATTCTGAACATTACTGTACCAAACAGTTTAGTTTCTGAGATGTGTGGCAGCGTTACATACAGCAGATCATAATACATACAGAATGTTTGGGTCAATGGAAGGGCCTGTTTTCTTGAAATGTGGTAGGGGTTGCTGCTTCCCTGTCTTCAGCTGCAGCTGAAATACAGTAGTGGTGCCCCCTGACAGAAGTCTGAAGGCTGTGATTTTGTGTGGAGGGTCAAAAAGAGAGGAACGACTCAATCTCTATCAAGCTGTGCATTTGTATGTGCGCGGTGGATGAGTGATTTTCTTTTTATAGTTCTTTTAATGTTTATGCTTCCGTTTGCTTTCTCATCGCATAAATAGCGGCAGGTCAAGTCAGTGAGTGGATGGAAGAGTAAAAACGTCTGCCTGGGTCTGGCTGGGCAGCTCACTGCTGAGGTTTGTTTACGTATGAGGATACTCTGTCTGGCTCAGAATGGACCACGATCTGCAGAGAGCTGATACTTCCCCTCAAGATGTTTGCCCCGTATGTCTGTGTTATGCCTTAATTTCCACTATCCACCTCCTCCTGGCTTCCAGTTGCAGACAGGATGACCGATTAGATGGATCTTTGGTCACAGCCGTTCTCCTGCTTTCTCCCTCTTAAGAGAGAATGAGAGCAGGGAGAATTCACACGGAGATTTGTAAAATGAGGTTTCTAAACCAAGCCGTTGGAAGGGTGCACAAAATTTGCTTTCGATGTTGGTTTTGGATGCCTTTGTGCAGCTGGGATGCGGCAGGGGCCCAGTTCAGAGAAGCACTTCTCAGTCTGCAGCAGCCACCTCAGCTCTCATTTCCCTCATGGAATGCAAATAATTCTGAAAGGATTTTCTCCCTGGAACCCTTGCCGTAACAGCATTTCAGTGTGTATTTTTGTCTATCTGCGTGTCTCAGTGTCCAAAGAACAGGCGTGGTTCTGCTCCTCTTCCTAGTGCCAGTCCTTGTGTTTGTCTTCAGCCTTCTTGTGAACTGGCCAGACCATTGCTCTTGACTCTCTCTTGTTCCAAGCTGTGCTATGTAGAAAATGCCGGAAAGTTTAGAGACTGAAACAGAGAATGATTAGAAAAGAACAGAACTTTTATAGCAGCCAATGCTAGTCAACTGGTAGTCAAGAATGATGTTGGGCAAATAAAGTAGTGCTCCGTCAGTTCAGAGCAGCAGAAAACAAGAGTTTTAAATTTGCCACATGTCCCGTTCCAACATACAAAAGAAATTTGCATACAAAATGAAGGGTAGAGTCAGCAGAGACTGATTTTTGGAGACTAGAGAGCAAGAAAAGCGTTGGGAGGTACTCTCTGAAGAACAACCGGAGTACTTGCTGGAGTGGGCAGATGGTACCGAATCCAGGGCAGTAAATGTTGAATCCGTTACCTGAATATTTGCAGTCTCATAAAAAACAAAACAAAACAAAAAAACCCCTCTCTTTTGTAGGTGAGAGCTGTACAGCGCCGAGATCTTATATTAATGCCAAAACATAAACACAGAATTTTAGGCTTAGCATGCTTTCTTCATCAGTACAGTTTTTCAAAATTTTCAAAGGACTGGCTGAAGCAACTCTACATTGATCTTAATTTATTTGTTTTTCTAATTGTTTTTCGACTGGGTAGGAAAAATATATGAATAGAGTAATAGTAATGATAGAATAATGAAAAGTGAATGGCAATATTTTGCATTGCCACACAAGGTGAGGTGGCACTGTCCAAAGACATGCATTATCTCAGTGCAATCCCTAAGGAAGTCACAAGGGTTGCTTTTTGGTTGGCTTGAAATTTGGCTAGAAGTAAGGTACGTCAGGTCCACTCTCACCAGGCAGCTGACAGCAGCTTTAACAGAAACAAAAGAGTCTTCAAATATCTTCAGCTGGAATGAGAATCGCTGTTCTCTTTCCTTCTTTCCCTAAGCCCTAGGGATCTGGAAGTCCTAGAAAAGAGCACGGAATACCTGGAGTATTCTGCAATCGGGTGTAGTTGTAGACATGTAGACAAGCATCTGTTAGCTGAGAGAGGAAAAAATAGAAAAAGGCTAGTGCTTCTGTCCTTTTCTCCAAAGTTCGTAATTAGAATTCTCTTCTGTGGTCTCATCCGATAAATATTTTAATACATGGTTATCAGTCTGGATTCTCTCTTTTTTTTTTTTTTTTTTTGGTCTGTCTTGTCTTAACTTACCACTTACAAAAGTGAAAAACCAGCTATGAAGCAGAGCCTGGAGATACTTATCTCACCGAGTATTTTTGTAACTCTGTTGGGCTTGCACTCTTGGTGTTAATTGAATAATAGCATCAGGATGGCTGGGTCTGTGCCCCAGTTTCTGCCTTTCTCCACTCTGCACCTAATGAATGATATTAAGCTCACAAAGGAGGGCAGATCTAAGGGCCCAGAGGCAGTGAGTTCACTAGCTTAGGGGACTGTAATTGTTGCAGTTCAAAATGCTATCGTATATCTTGCTACTGCTAATTTGAAGTGGTGGATTTGCTGCTGGCCAGCAGCAAACTGCTTTGGGTACTGAATAACAGCTCCTTATCTCCAGATTCACAGATGGATTTGTGGATGTCCCACTTCTGATGGTTAGCATTGAATAGCAAGTTTTGTAAATGATTCTTGGCAGGAGTATTCATTACATTTCTATTGAGATTTATCTCCACAGCTGAGTTTTCCTTTCCTTTTTTTTCTTTTTTTTTTTTTCTCTCTCTACCATGTAATTAAATGGGTGACCATCCTATGCAGAAGGAAATGCTTCTATTGAAGATGAAAAGAACTGAGAGTGAAGCCAGCTACACACAGCATTAGGTTTTAAGCCAGCTTCACTTCAATTTTCAGTGAAAATGAGAAAAAATACATAGATGTGACATACTCCCAGTCACATGGTATTTTTTGAAAATACATGGTATTTTCATAAAAGACATGCGCATAAATACGTTGCATTCTTATAACAACCTTTTGGACTGGAAACAGGTCCTTTCCCTTAGAGGAAACAAATGTTCTCAGTTTCTAACATTAGGTAATGAAAGCATATCTGTTGCTCTGCTGATGACAGTAAATATTTCCTGTAGCGTTCTCTATTGCCATTTTAATGGCAGTACTCCCAAAGCTGACTAGACACTGCATTTTGAAACTGTTCAGAGAGACACTCTATTGATTGGAGAACCCAGCTATATTCGACAAGTTTATAAAAATGTGTCTGTGAATCCATATTCTCTTGAACTGTTTTGAAAATGTAAATATTTGGAAATAAGCAAAACGACCTGAGTATCATTTAAGCTGTGCTTCTACCCATAGCTGACATATCAATTTTTTTGCTAAGAGGAAACTGAAAAAGAGATTTTTGACTCAGGAGAATGTTTTCTAAATCCTGGAAGAGTCACTGTGGACTTTCCTAGCTTTATTGGAAGCTGTTTTGGAACTCCAAATTTATGAGTGTGGGGTTTTATTTGTTTGTCTTAATTTATTTTTTTTTCCATCCACCTTCCTCCCCCTCTCTTATTTTTATTTTTATTTTTTATTATTATTTTTTTCATGTGTTTGTTCTGGTGCATAGGGGCAAATGAAGTTAAACAAGTTATTCCAAGATGTGCTGCTTAACAATGTGGAATATTTTCAGAATAAAAAAAAGCCATCATGCTGCTCTTCCGGTGATATTTGTAGCTGCATAACTTATCGCTGCCTGTCTCATATCTTTCCACAATGGATGAAAAGAATTTTGATGCTATGTTTTCTGCAAAGTGTTGGTGAACAACACTGGTAACACTTTTTATGATCTTATTTCTACATAAGTCTTTCTGATAGCCAATGAAACATTTATTCAAAGGTTAGGGACATTGCCCATGGAATTCAAATTCTGTAAGTAAAAGCGGATCATTAGCTTTTTTATTTCTTTTATTTCTTTGTATATATGTATATTTATTATCAATTATGAACACACTACTTCATAGTTAAAATATTTAGCCTGCGCTCATCAGAAAACTGTACTCAGCTGTGAGTCATATGTAATTTGCCAATAGGTGGCATGAGTGCATTGCTTAGTTTTGCAGGTGTAAACTGCAAATAACTGCTTATATTTAACTTTCTGAAGATGCTTCAGAAAGCACTGTCTGTCATGTTGGCAATCACCAGTTCCTGTATACTAACATCTGGCTGAAATCTGCAGCATGAGTACTGCATGTTGTTGACGATGATGAAGTATTTTTCTTATGGAAATAATACGGAACAAATAAATGTAAGTTAATGCATAATAGTTAAATGGAAAAGGGATGACCTGAAATCATTCAAGACTCTGAGTCCTCATAACCATACTGCAGCATGACATTAAAAAAAAAAAAAAAAAGGCAGTAACATTTTCCTATTAATTAAAAAAACATTAATTTGTACTTTTGGAGGTGAGGGGGTGGGGAGCACTGGGGGGAGCTCAAACCATTTTAATAAAGGTTCAAAGCCTGCTCAATGAAATTGGAAAAAAAAATTCAAGTCCATTTTAAGTTATGCAGCAGTTTGAGAATCAATCTCTCCTGAGCATAAGTAAGAGAAATTTATTTAGGGAGCTTTAGGGTTTGTTTGGTTTTCTTTAGGTTCGGGGCAGGGAAGTGGAGGTGGTGTGGTAATTTATATGGAGCTGTAAATGTTGCAGTCCTACCTCAGTTAGCTTCAGACTTGAATCCATCCTGAGGGACTCTCCCAGCCTCATCTGGTGGCTCTGACCAAACCCTACCCTGAAGGCCGAAGTAGTTCATTGTCCCCTTCTGCCCTAAGCATTAGCACCATACTGACCTGAAGGCACTTATTTCATACTGGCGCACTCAGTGCTAGGTTTAGAATGTAGAGTTGAGAAAACATTTACAAAAACATAAGCAGAATGAAATATTGCCTTTTCTTGTACTTTTTTTTTTTTTCTTCTTTTTTTCCTTTCCCCTGGAACTTTCTCAAGTGTTTACTAGTTGAGATTTGTCCATACTGGCTAACTTTCTAAATATGAATTATCTGTTGAAGAGCAGCTATGAGCCTGCACAAATTCTCATTTGAAGTTCTTCACCCTCTGTTGTGCAAGTGGTCAATTAGGTGATTATAACTATCCATCTGCCTCTGCAGCCTATGAATTGATTTGTGGTGTAAGAACGTGGACAAAGTGTTTGGGAATTGCCCATATAATGATTTTGATCCTTGCCTGCTGCTCCATTTCTTCACAGACCAGGTAATTATCCTGCATTTGTTGATTCAAAATGTGTGATTAGGAAAGGGACATTCTGTGAGTTAAAACAGGTGTGGGTACATCATAGCCCATTTTTGTCATATGTGCAAACTGGCAACCTTCGCAATGGCAACATCCACTCCTTTAAACGTATACATTCACTTTTCCCATCTTGGAACGTTATAATAGTATTCAACTTTTCATAGCAATTTCATACAATGCACCTTAGAACTGTTCAAGATTTTTTATTGTAGGTTTTTTTTTTTTTTTTTAGCAACAGTGTCTGGATTTCTGCTGCTTTGCATGAAAATTTTCCTGTCTGTTCTCGTTACATAGAGTTGATTCTGCAGTAGAATAGTCCCAGCCAAGCCAAGCTGTAGATCTATGTCAGTTATGTAACACCCTGAAGCTGGATCTTTTTGTTATTAATAGCATTTCCCCATGTCTTTAGGGAAGGGCAGAGAAAAGGTGTTGCTTAGATGTTTCCATTTTCTCCCTCTCCTTGCTTCCTTCAGTTTGCTCAGATCCCAGACTCTAAAGATATCCAAACAATTGGTGTCCGTCAGTCTGAAAAAATGAGTTAGGAATATAATATAATAGCTTAATATTTGTCACTGCTCTGTATTGAGTTTATCACATAAAGTGAGTATGATAGGCAGTGTATATAACACAGTGTCTGAAAATATTCTTTCAACAAAGGCTGAATTCATGAGAGACAAATGACCGAATAAGTTAGCAGTAACACCCAATGTGTTTTTGACAGCTGTACGAGTTAGAGTTGGGAGGTGTACTTCAAATACCCTAATTCCTAGTCTTTGCTTTTGTGAGAGCAATTTTTTTTTTTTGTCCCATTAATCACAGGGCAATGAGCTACCACTTATGTTCTCAGCTCTATCTTACTTGGTCTTCTTTGAAATGAGAATGAAATACTGCTTTAAACAGAGAGGGCAACAGGTGGTCTTCAGGTACTTTTTGTCCAGATGTTGTTAAGAGTAGAGTAGACGGAACAGAAAACAGTGCCCATAAGGAATCTAGAAACATCTCAATACATACAAGATTTCCATCTCCACATGGTAGAAATAATAGCTCTAAAATAAATATGAATTATCATCATTCGTCTCAGTGGGATGTTGATTTTTGAAGTCTAAGTGCTGAGTTTAACTTTTTCTATTTTTGGTCAGTTTAAAATGAGAATTTTTTGAGATAGTTTTGAATAGGAAATATCCATGAAGTTTTTAGCCAAAAAAAATCATTAAAATTATAATAAAAATAAATTTGCTGGAGATCATTATTCTGGGCATGTTATCTGTATTTAGTGTTAAAGACTCACAGCCTTTGCTCTCCTACCCCCAAAAGCCTAGCAGCAAGGGGCAAGGTAGAACAGAATTAGATAATTCTTCAAAACAGTGTTTTCCCTAATGTACCATGCAAAATGAACGTTAATGAGACACAGGTTGGTTCAGTTAAAATTTTGACATATTGAGGATATATTTTTTTCCTTGTTCGGTTTTTTCCTTGTAAACTATTTTTTGCTTTTATTCCTTTTTAAGTTGATTTTTGATAAGTTGATGTATGGTTTCCACAGGTAGGAGACTTGAATTAAGAGAACTCTATAATCCATGGAAACTGAGTATTTTTTTGTTTCCTTCAACAAAAATCTTATGTGTCTTGAGCTTAAAAAGTGTTAGCTAAAATGTATGCTGACATCTTTATAATACTAGCATCTGTTTATGTGGAGCCAAAATGTAATATATTGATTATATGGAAGACTATTTAAATCAGTGGCATAACTGTGTTCAGCTTCCTCATTTAACCAAAATTCTTTGTTCTTCATAGTTATTGTGATTTAATATGGGAGGCGTCTAAGAACCACACAGCCATTTGCTCACCCCCTTATCTTTCGTGGGATGGGGAAGGAAACTGAAAAGAAAAATGCAAGAACTTGTGGGTTGAGGTAAGGACAGTTTAATGGGTAAGAAGAATAGGAGGAAAAAAGAAGAGAATTCAGGCCTTGGTGCTGTGCTGAGGATTATGTCTGGCCTTCTGTGTTATGTGGAAAGAAACTGGGGACCTTCTGTTTCCCACCTAGTGAGCACTAAGTCTGTAGATCTAGGCATAATGGCAAGCTGGTGTTTTTGAATGATGTCAGTAACCATAATTCTATTTAATTTTTCTAACCTTTCCATCATCTGCGCTATTCTTCTTAATGTGAATTTAATGTCACCTCATAACATAGAAGACAGAAGTAAAATATTCCTTCTCCTGAAGATACTGAAACTTTGCGCTGAAACAATTTACTGGTCCTCTTGCAATTACTTTGCTTTTGTTGTGTATGGGCTTGAGTGAAAAATTGCACCAGGTCCATACCTACTGCTAGCCGGTGTGGTGTCAGTGACTTCAGCAGCTGAGTTAGGGCTGTTCATACCACTGGAATCACTGGCCCGTGGACCAAGCCCACTCATTCGGTGGAAAAATACTGGCGTGAGCCCCATACTGCAGGTTCGGCTTGCAAACAGTCAAGGCAATACTAAGACATTTTTAGAAAAATCAGTGCCTGGGAGACAAAACTTGACACCCACCATCTTCTACAGCAGTCGTGTTCCAAAGAGGGCCGATGTGAGCTGGCGCAGCACCTGCCAGGGGGCACACTGATCTGAGCTGCTCAGCATCCCCCGGGAGCCGGTGGGGATGCGCCCGGATGGGAAACAGCTCCCTGCAAGAAAACAGTGGCGTAACGTGACCTGGTGCTTGAAAAACAAAGTGAAGCAGGGGTTTTATTTGTCTCTGTTAAGCCTCCTGCTGCAAATTTATAGGCTTTTTAACTTGCTGTGCTACCTGTCAGTCTCTGAACAGATGCACAGCCTTCAGGCTCTTGGCGCTTGCCAGCAACTGGCATCCTGCTGGGAACCGTGGGAGGACTTTCAGTATGAAGCAGGGCAACCTAATAATAGCACAGGAATGCATTGAAATCAGTGCTTGCACAAAGGAGGAGAGAAGGCTAACCTGTAGTTTGGCTCTTTTTTTTCAGCTAGCAGGAGGATGTATAGCGAAACACCGTAGGCCATTGTCTTGAGCACTTGCTTAACAGCAGGATGGTGAATACCTTGGCCAGAATAACCAGATGTTTGAATTTCCCCAAAGCTGAAAGAAGCCATAGATATGTAAAAATAAACTTTTCCAAGTAGATGTACTTCTCAGGCTGTTCAAAATTTACTAGATTTAGTTTGCTATTTGAGTAAAAACAGAGGGTTAGGATAATATACCTATATGAGACATGCATTTTTATTTTTCTTGTAAGTCTCATCGTTCTCTACCTTAGAGGTTCCTAGGGGTTTATTTCAATTGCTATCTCATAAGCCACGTGCAGTTTGAATGAGAGAATGACGTGGGGCTGAGGTACATTTTTTTCTGATACTTCAGCAGCAGGCCTACCTCTGTGGTACTGTGGGATATCTTATATGGCAATAAAGATTCACATATTGGCAACTACAAACTGAGTCCTTGTATTCCAAAATGAATGGCCGGGTAAAGTGTAGGAGACTAAATAATTTTTGTTGTTGTTGTTCCTGATGTGGCTAGGAGACACAACTGCTCTAGACTTTCATTTTTGCTACAATTAACTTTTTAGGTTAGATGACTTCAGAGGTGACAACATATGTGAAAAGAGAAGTTATTATTAACACAAGCGTAAGAACTCTTCAGTTGTGGCATTTCAAGGAATAATGGGAATTCTTGATCACCTTCTCACCATATTTACTAATGCTACTTTCTGCAGCCTTCTCTCAGAACAGAAAATTTGGTTTGCTTAAAAATATCTATAGAATATAGTGAGGAGGTGGGGGGTGCGGGTAGTTTCTTCAGTATTTTCAAGGCCAATTGATTTTTTAATTAACGTTAATGAAAATATAAAACATTCATTTCTGGAAATTGGTCTGTTTCCAGTTATTGCTGGAATTGTTTGGCAAGTCATATTTTTTAAAGTAGAAAATGAAATTCTCATGCAGAAAGATAAATTGTTTAACTTCCATGCAAGTCTTTAATTCTTTTTACCTCAGATTTTTTTTTTGTTGTATTTTGTTGTGTTTAGATATGCAGCATATCTGCTGTTGTGATAAAGAAGTATAATTAATTAGAAATGCAGTTTCATTATGGTTTTCAATGCTTGCTTCAAATTAACTTATAATTTCCATCAATTTCTTAGGCATTTCTTCTAGATAGCTATTAGTTTTACTCCCGTAATATAATCAAGCACATTCTCAGCAACAGGAATGTGTAAGTGCATACAAATTCTTTGAAGTTAAAAAAAAAAAATGTTTTAGTTTACTTGTAAACTAAAAGAATTATGAAAATGTTTTGGTAATTTGAAAATATTCATGTTGTTTTTCTGGACCTTGCTTTATTGTTACTAATGTAGAAAAAAATAGTTTAACTTATGCTACCAAAATTAATGTCAAAACTAATCGACCTTCATAAGCAGATAATTTTATGCTTCTTTGAACATGGTCTGTAGGTTCACCCCATGGATATTACATTCATTACACTTTTTCAGAAATTACTTTTTCTATAAAAACTCTTACAGTGACTTATCAGAATGAAGTGGACAGAAATAGTAGACAAAAGTTCTAACTTATTTTGTTTGGTTGCAGAGCAGTCATTGAGGTGTGTGAAACAGCTCATATTGCACAGAAGAGACTGGAAGGCTTCTACTTGAAAAGGATTTTATGAAAAATCAAGTTGCGTATAATATGAAGAGTGCATTAGTATTGGGTAAGTGTTATTAAATTGTGTTAATGCAATTTCATTAATCAATATTTATTAATGTATCGATATTTACTTATAAATTTATTGGCTATTTATCAGTATATCTTTCTCATCCACACTACTTTCCCATCCACTTTAATTTATAGATTCCTGTGAAAATATTTCAGTGGCTGTGTGCTGTTGCAGTTGACTTGTTTTCAGCATGATCCCACAATGGCACTGTAACGAGGCACAAAGCTATGACTTGCCTTGTCAGAGCCACGTGATGAAGAAATCTGAGATGTGCCCTACCCTGATCAACACAGTGGTTTCTATGGTACTCGAGTTAGAAATCTGAAAAACAAGGACAGTGATGATACACAAATTAAAAAATAACAACAACAAATAACAATCAGTATTTTCCATTTGTAAATGATCAGTAACTGACTGCTACATTCAATAGATAAATTATTCACAATGGAAACAGCAGGTTCTAATCATCTCCAAATTAATGCCTTCCTGGCTTTCTGTGTACTGGCTAACACAAAATAGTTGCCTGGGCATATGCCATGCTCTTCTATGAATTTTACAAATACTAGGCTATTCTGTAACAGTTGTTATCCACAGGATAATACAAATCACCTACCTTCTTGGTAACCAGTGCTTTAAACTGTGTGCCACCATAAATTACTTGCACACCAGATAGTTCTCTGTCTCCTTGCATTATTATGAGGGTAACGTATCCTAGGTATGCCTCTCCAATTGCACTGCATCATCCTAAGCAAACTGTTAGCATGGCATTCACAGCTGCTCTCGCTATGTTGCTATAAATGATAGATGAGTACTACATTCTCTGGGTTTGAGTGCAATGCCAGTTCAGTACTTCTGGACTTGTTTACATGTCACTTTGAAAACTATGGAGATGCTGCAGAAGGGGTGAATTGGTTCAAAAACAAAGAAATTAAAAAAAAAAAAAAAGTATTCCCAGCAGGAGATTTTGTTCACACTTGATTTGAATGTTTGAATATGGATACACTGGTATTTTTTGTTTCCATGTATTCTGTGCACATAAATACAAAATTAAATTCCTTTATTATTCTAGACTAACAGGAATGGCAAAAGTAAAAATTGTTTGAAAGAAAATAGTTGGATTTCCTTGGTACTGTGACAAATTCTCTGCCAGAGACCAGCAGAGAGCAGATTCCTGAACATTTAAAACTTCAGCAAGACGAAAAGAGGTCACATAATATAATTGTGCACACCTTCTCTGCAGGGCTATTTTCAGTTTTCGTAACACCCTGAAATATTGTGAAAAACTAATGGGAAAGCATTGTAGTGAATCATCTTAAATTAGAGCAACTTTTGTCTGAACATCCTCAAATTTTTTTATGGAACTGAAATTGGATTCAAATCTTCAAATGATCTTTTAATGTCAGGGAGTTTAAGCACACACTGGATCTGCAAGCCTACCTTTTGCAAAATTAGACATTGAGGTCTGAATTTTCCATTTTAAGCCCATCTCCTTTTGGGAATGGGCTAGTTGCTACTAACACACACTAACAGATTGCAATGCTACGGTGGCAGTTTCAAGTATAATTTTTCTTTTTGAATAAGAATTTCCCTAGAAGAGAGAGACTAGCTGTTCCTCTGTCTTCTGGATACAGCAATTTTGTTAATGCAAGCAATTTGTGATCACTCAAACATTAAGGAAACATTATTTTACAGGGAGATAGTGATCATGCAAAGTGAAAATCCCTGTTGTTTTAATCAAGGCAAAAATATTAACATTAAAAAAAAAAAGACCTGCTCATAAGAGGAGAATAGAATAAATTTATTAATTTAGCAGTTTATTTGTTATATTTTTTGGGGTGTTTTTCCTTTTGGCTTTCATGAGAGATTGGTCTAAAGTCCTCCAGATTCTGGTAGGTTCTTATCAGTGAGGAAATCATGGGTGCAACTGCATGGATATATGAAATATATCCATATATATTATATATGGATATATTCCTATGTATATATTCCTATGCAATAGCATGGGTGCTGGGTCCTCAGCACCTCTTTCATTCTCCTGTTGTCCACGCCACTTTTAAGTGCAGACATAACTTGTGGGTGTTTACTGTGCTGAGGGAGAGAATGAACATTTTTCCCATTCCCAAACTAAACTGAAATCTTAGTATTTTGTATTAAAAAACATAAATTGAATGATATATATTTTATAAAGAATGAGGTGGCAAAGCTAGTATCAAAAAATGAGACATGGAGATCTAGTGATTTGCTTCATTGCTCTGTCACTGTATATCATTCTGAATTTCTTCATTGCTTTTTGAAATCTATTTTGCCTTGAAATACTATGGGTTTTATGTATAAAATTGTATTTCTGGTATTGATGTTCATGAGTTCCCAGACATCAAGAATGCAATGTTCTCCTGAAGTCTGAAATGAATTTTGGGCATATAGGTAAGGGAAGATTTGGTACAGCTTTAAAATTTAAGGGTAGTATGGTCAGAGTTATTAAAATCTTCAAAGTACATGGAAAAGGTCCTTAGCCTCTAATTAATGTCTTGTAAACAGAGAATAAATCAGGGAAAGTGCACTGGTCTGAGTCTAGTTAGGAGGCTGGTTAAAAAAAAAAAAAAACAAGCTAATGTTTTAACTATTAAATTGTAAGACATTGAACCATATCAGTACCTTTTTTTTTTTTTTTTTTTACTTTATGAAATTGGGTAATGGAGTTTGACTACAGCGTGTTTTTAATATAATGTATTGCTTTGATTTCATAATTGTTACAATATCTTTTTTCCATTCCTAATTATAATCACTAACTTTAGTTACTCAATTCTCATTTTACTAATTACTTGTGTAGAATCTAAACACATTTTTTAATGTTACTGTGATCTTTTTGATAATGTGTGGTATTAAAACATTTCCCCAGCCATATCAGGTGTTGTCGTGAAACAGTAGAGTTTGAAATGAATCTGTGTCAGGAGAACAAAACATTAATGAAACTGTTCTGCTGCCTTGATGTTATTCCTTAGCATTTTTGTTGCAGAGCCAGAATTAAAATTCCAAGCTTTTACATGTTCTGCTAGGAAAGTTTACTTTTATCTGAGCTTTGTGATATCCTCTTAGCCTATATTTTTAATAATTCTTTCCATGTTATCAAGTACCAAACTTCTGTTGATGTGGAGCTATGCAAAATGAACAGCAGAGCTGAACACTATTAATCTGTGGTTGTCTTTTAAATTTAATATTTCTTCCCAGATCAGTAGACTGAGGTCTGCTAACTATTACCCTGCATAAAAATCATTGCACAAATCTGAGCATAATGAGACCTGGATTTTGGTTTCATGCTGCTAGTAATCAGAGCTAAAGCACAAACTTTTTTTTTCTTTTTTTCTTCTTTTTCTGAGGTAGCTCCTGGTCCATAGCAGGATAAGCGTGGAGATGTATAAATTCTAACAGATCTGCTGGTATGATAGTTCATTGCATACTAAATGAAGCTCATCAAAATTTATTGAGTGATTCCTACATCAATTCTGTATCTTACAGGTGAACGAGAACCTTACAAAGATATCTAATCATAATGTAAAGATTTCTAAGTGAGACAGTCAGTCTACAGCATCCTTCACTATTAGTTACCTTTACTATCAAAAATGTATACTTTAGCTCACATTTATCTTGATACAGGTTTTTGTCTGAATTTTTCCATTACTTTTTGGTTAACTTTCTCCAATCCAAAGTCAGAAATCTTAGCATTCATGGAATATGAACCTGTGTAGTTTATTAGACATAAAATATGGCGCAGATAATTTCTCTTTTTATTGTAGTCAAATTTTTAAACCTTCAGAGTAGATGCTGTCAGGGAAGAGATTCTAAGAGCTACTACACTAAGGGCATCTTTGGAGTTTGGTCTGAGTTGATTTCTAGTCAGATGAAAAAAATATTAATTATCATTATCATCACCACAGGTCTTCAGATTTTGAAGCAAACAAAATGTTATCTGATGGACACAAAGCAGAGCTAAGTTTTGACACAAGTCACCTGCATCTTGTTAGTATATTCATGTACACACATTCAGCCCAGTTCTGTCTCAAATGAATTAAATTCCTGGAGTCCCACTGACCACATGAAGAAGGAAAATGACCTGAAATCACATGTTGAACAGGTAGGAGAATTCATGAACTGTTTGTAACATAATATGAACTAAGTCGCTGGCAGATTCTGGATATTCAATAAGAAAAGCAAACATATGCTGGAGATAAGTCACTTCCTCAGATTTTTTTTATTTATTCATTAACTGAAATCGGCAATGATTTTAATTAGAATTAATTACAAAGATTTACAATTCAAATTATACAGTTTTTATTTTATTATTATTTTTAAATCTTACTGTGCTGTTGTGTGAATTTAATCTGTTTCATCACATGCTGAATTTGGTTTACAATTCTGTGGAAGAAAAAGTAGCCCCTATGGGATAGTTCACATACGCAAATTTTCCTGGAAACTGCCTCTTGTTTGGAACTTAAGATTATTTGTTTTCTCTAAATTTAAGTAGCAATTTAAGGAGTGACACTAGAAGGAAGCTGTTTTGCTTCATCCAAGGTGACAGTAAAAAGGAGCTCTCCCTCTCTCCGCTGGTGGAAGGTGCGAGGAGTGGCAGGAGCCAAAGCCAGAGATTGCTGTACCTAGATCAAGAGATCCAGTAGCTATTAGAGCAACCAAGGGGACTAGACTGCTCGATGCCTCAGTGCATTCATGCTTCTTAGCGGCAGTTTTAATTTGCTTTGCAGTACCTTATTGTAAGTGTCCAAAGAACACAACAGTCTTCTAAGGTCAGTTATTTTTCAATCAGCAAAGCTTGCCTCAGAGGATATTCTTTAAAAACAATTGTGGAAATTGTTGAGAGGAAGCCAATTAAATCCTCTGCCATGACTGATTGATTTTTCTGATGCCTAGAACCAACCAGAGCTTCTAGTCTCTTATCAGTGAATAATTCATGTCCTGTGAGTGAAGAACCCAACAAGAGTAAACCAAAATGTGCAAATATCTGTCTTTAGACTTTCACAGCTCATCTTTGGATAAGACTATTATAAAGTCATTTGGAAAAAGAAGCTCATACATAAAAATGAATGTTGCCATGCAACAAGTGCTAAAGAAAGAACCAAAAGATTTGAGCCTTAATTAATTTTCCATAGCAGCTGGGAATGTTCAGGAATAAGGAAATTCAGGAGCACCGGTCTTAATTAAACTTCATTTCCTACAAATCTGTGGCTTGTAGTTGATTGACTTTAATGTCTGAAGGGATATAACTCCAACAGATACTTTTTCATGATTGCAACATTTGTTACTGCATTCTCTCCAATAAAACTTCCTTAATATCTAATAAGATCTAATAAGAGTGTAGGTTGTGGTCTCTCTCTATTTGAACACGTACTACCTATTGCACAAGTGCCTATTTTTTCTAAATTTGTAGGAGTATAGTCATCTCTAAGGTCTTCAGCACCTCTGTTTAATTTGTGTCAGTATCTTGTACTAAGACCTGCAAAAGCAGATGGCCTGAGGTCCTGTGAAGTTATTGGGCTCCTCCATGTGGATGAAACTTAAACCAGCATTAGGGCTGGCCTCTGTAAGAGGGCATAGCTGGATGCAAATTTCTAAATGCTGATGTCATATTGGAAAAAACAGAAAAAAAACCAACCCTATAGTATTTACTATTTAGCTGACAGAATCCTCTGCTTCTGGTATTCATGAGAAATAATCTGCTAGACTGTGATTCATTAGTCAGAAGCTGATATTGTAGAAAAGGAAGAAATTTTGAAAGACACAAATTAAACTTGTCATTTCGTCTTTTTGTGATTCAGCTCCAAATAGAGAAAACTGGATGTATCCATCTCAGAGAAAGGAGAGCAAAACAAGGTCTGTTGGTAGAAGTCTCAAATATTATGGTGAGTTAATGATCATAAAAGCATGTAAGTATAAACACGAATACCTTTCATTCAACTATACAATCTAAGCTTCTTAAAATCCTACAGTTGGAGCATGCGTGACCAGAATGCACCTACTGTTTCCTCCATGAAATTGGTGCATTGTATGCATATAGTGATTTTGGATATTGGTGTCATTCAGTAGGAAACATTGCAATTAGATCACATGTGCCTGTGACATGTTATTTTTCTCATCGAAGGAATTAATTTTTGCATCACTGAAAACAAATAATTAAGAAGAGTTGATTCCTCTCTGAGCTGCTGAAATGATTGCTAATTTTTGAGTGCTTTTCAAATGATCCATGGAATACATGAACATAAAGGTTAGCAAAGTTATGCTCTATGACTGTGCTGCAAAGGGCAAGTTTCTAGTCTAGCAGGTGCTGAAGCAAGTGGAAACATCCCATTTCAGAAGCTGACACAATTATGGATTAGGTAGGATTAGAGAACGTTCTGTTCATTTCTCTTATTTCTCTTTCCTGTCCCACTGCAATTGCTTTTGTCAATTGTTATAAAAACTCACAGGGTTTGAGTGTCTGGTGGAAGTATCTCAGTTTGAATTCAGATGGCAGTGGACAGAGCCTGACTGAGTCTCTGTCACTTTTGACCTTCACTACAATGTTAAGCCCTGGAAGTAGAGTCTGTATCTTTAAAGGGATTTTTGTTTGTTGTCACCAAACATGACGCTTGCTTGCTGCAAAAGGATAGAAACTGAGCTTCCTTATCTTACACAACAGGAAATAATATTAGCCCTGGTAACACACCCACTTACACTGCTATCTTGTTCAGTATCAAATTTTGTCCATCGTATTTACAGTAACAAAATGTATTACAAGCTGCTATGTTGCCTGTGACTTGAGAGGAAGTTTGAACAAGAATCGCCGGGGGTAATATTCTCTTGGATATGATTCAAAGCACACAGTTCAGAGATTAATAGATAACATAAAATAAAATTACAGATCAATGTGGCAAAGGATCATTCTAATGTACTTGTAATCATTTTCTCATCCACTGGTTGTGCTATCTCCCTTCTATATTGGCAGGGCCGCTTATCTTGTGGTACTGTGGCAACTCTGAACGTTTTATCACTTACTTTAAAAGTGGAATCAATTACAACTCTAGATTAAAATAGTGAATGTACTTCAGGGAGTAAAAAAGATATCTTGTTATGTGTTTTCTGAAATTGCTTGTAAGGCCTAGCTGATGAGTCATAACTGGAAACTTAAGGAAATTAATAAGACGGCTTTGGAGTAGATCTCATCTTGGGATGGGTGGAGGATGCAGATTCCTTCTTCACTGAGAACCTGTGGCAGCCAAAACTAGTAAGAAAAGGAGGGACTTTTTATACATGTACCATGTATATTTGTGTGGGAGAGATTGAAATACCTGTGTAATAACACGAAGACAAGAAATCACAGTGATGGAGGGTGCAATATTTCACCCTTGTAGAGACAGAAAAGACCTGAATGCACCTCTCCTGGCCTAGATTTGTTCTTGCTGCTTTTTTTTGCAAGCCCCCTCTATGCTGACTTGCTAATTTAGCAACAGGAGTTGGAACTATGTTGCCTACATTTTCTCATTTGAGTTTATCATAAAGGAGAGGTTCTCTTCTTCAGGATGAAGTTTTGGAAAATATGAACACGAACTGTTTGTCATTTCCAGAATGGGAGTAAAAACAGAATTAATTGTTATACTAAAAAGAAAACTTAAATCTAATGATTTTATTGTTTGCAGTTCAAAATTTTGGTAAAGGTCTTTGAACCTTGGCACAGGGGTAGAAATTTGACAGTACTTATATTTGTGATTATTAAATTTCAATCAGCTCAAGTCCCTGAAAAATCCATCTAAGGTGAGAACGTCCCAGTGAGATATCGAAGAGGCTCAACAGAGCTTTGCTGTACTTGTGACACCTAGCTGAAGGAAGGCAATTTGCTTGTCAGGCTCTGAGGAAGAGCAGCAAAGCCATTTCTTGCATTGAAATTGCTGTTTTTGTTCCTTCTGTTGGTCCCTGGCATCAGGGTAGGGAGCTGTCACACTTAAATACAGATGAAGGAATGAAGACTGGCGTAGAAGAAGGCACGAACTGAGAATTGGCATTGGATAAAAGGGAATAGGGAATGAGCTGAACAAGGAGATTCAAAGTAGAAACTAGTTAGGGTAGACAGAACAGTGGGATGAGATAGAATTGGGAAGAGGAGGGAAAGAGATGAGAAGAGGATTGGCTTGTCCATATCCAGATTCTAGTTCTTCAATGCAATATGAGAAAAAGTTGTCCATTTCTGAGCTAACTTACTGCTTTGCAAACATACTAAAACAGTTGTGAAAGCAGTGTTTATTTGGGGTAAAGTACATCAGTTGAGTACTTTACTTGTGGAGCTGTTTCCTGCTTTTTTTAGACCTGGCAGTCATTGCTGGCCTGAGCACTTGCCATTGTGTTTTGTTGAACAGTATAGATATAAATTGGGTTACATTTTTTCTGTTGCAGGTTAAGTGATCCCACTTTTCTTTGTGGAAAAAACACAGTTAAAATATATACTTTTTTGGCATTTGGCTTTGAATTTCATTTTAGTGTCATGAGTATTTTGGTGGAGCCTGAAAAACCAACAGGATCATATATGGTGCAGGGAAATGAGTTGGCAAACTCTCAAGGTAATTAGGCAGCAATGCAGAGACCAGTTTTTCCTTCTAAAACATTGACTGGTATGGATCTGAGAAAGGGGACTGTTATCTTTGCAATTTATCAAAGAAGCTTTGGCAAAGTAATTATTACCAGACAGCCACTGGCTGCTGCTCGTGCCGTAGCAGGTGTAGAGCAGATGATAAGGCTAAATGGGCTACAAGCTTTGGATTCATTCTGTGCTTAGTTTTGCTCTTACAAAATTCAGCAAGAGTTTTGCCATTGAAGTGGAAGGAAGACTGAACATTTTGATTCACAGTCGGATCAGTACAGGATATGGAGTACCATTACCATTTATTGCTCTCCATATTGTACCCACTGAGTGAACCTTTGGAGGATGATCAGGAATCTAATTTCTTTCAGTGGGAGATGAAGAGATACTATGCACTTGTTAGGACCAAACTGTAGAAGCCTGCCTTCTTAACGTCACCTATATTACAACACTCAGTTACTAGTTTTCCTGTTTTATTATGTGAGCCATTTTGCTTTCATTACAGTGACATTAATGCATATCAGTTCAGGATTACATTGCATTTGTCCTGTATCTAGCCACATCCTGATTTCTATCTTGTGGTTTATCTGGCTGCTAGTGTTTTAGACATCTGAATGCCATTGGGTTGCAGGATCTCATATCCTACAGCCTTATTTAGCTCAGTTCTGACTTCTAAATGTATAGATGAAATAGAGAATCAGTCTTATAACAGTTGAGTAGATGGAGTGTTTGAGTTTACAGAGTTATTCTAACTGGACTGTCTTGTTGGCAAGTCTTGACATTTAGGTTTGATATGTGGCAATTGAATAAGCTTTTAGTACACTGCTAGGATTGTATCCATTAGGCTTCTTTTCAGTAAAAAATCTTGCTGTTGTTTGTTGTGACATTTGAAATCTTGAGTCAAATGGCATTTTCAGAACTTTGGTACTCTATTACAACTCTGGTGGAGAAAAAAAGTTGGCATTAGCCACAAAATTTTATGGGAATACATATCCAAACCCTGTCAGAGCTTTGATGTGAATCTTTATTACAAACAAAGAGGACTTGCACCAGTATTTTTGCCTAACATGACTTTCAATTATTACAATTTCGTAAACAATTAATTATTGTTTCTGAAAGTTCAGGAAAATACATTCAGGAAAATTAAGTTCCAGAGGTCATTAAATAATGAATTTAATGTTCTTGGTAGAAATAAGAGCATTGTAATGTTTCCAGCCCCGTGTGTTAAGAACATCTGAGACAGTCTTTCTGCTGTGCTTTCTTCTAGGAGTTGTATAAATGAACAGGTGAAGATTGGACAGTGTTCAGGTTTATATTATGTGTGTACAGCTACAGACTGAGTTGGGACTGCAGATGGGGTCACAGAAGTGGTTCCAGACCTAGAGAGCTTTCTCTTTTCTGCGATCTGATGAGCAGAGCTGGGATGGCAGCTGAGCCGTAAGGCTTACTGAGCACAGTGTATGTACGTACAGGAATGTGTGGGTGGCATCACTTGTGCATGGGGCCTTTTTCACATTTATGCGCTAGGAGCTGTACTCGAATGTGTATTTTGTCAGGGAGATCGCTAAATGGGCATTGTATGGTGAATTAATTCAAGGAAATCCTGTGGCTGTGCTGGAGGTCAGGCTAGCTGATCACAGTCATTGCTTTTGCCCTGTAATCTGTAATGGATGATGTCCCTGAGAGTATCAACAAGAGATAAATGTGAATAACCCTAATGTACAAGGTCTTTGCATTTTGCCCCAAAATAATTGAACTCATTCCATTCAGAGAACATCTGAATAATTTTGAACAGTGCAAAGTCTGTTGCATATGACTGAGCTACTGCTCTTTTTGTATTTCCCATAAAATGAATAAACTATACCCATGAGTTTCATTTAACGTTATAATTTCCTTCCTCCCCAAAAAAGATTTTATAAGTAGCTTAATAGAAAACACTGTCGAATTAGGTTTTTTCCTTAAATGTTTTTGGACTGAAGCCTCTGTCTCAAAGGAAGGGTTTTATAATGCACAACAATCTCACTTTAGTCCAATGTTTAATTAATTTTTATTTCATTTGCTCATTTTTGGGAATCTAAAATGTTTTGTAGGAAGAAATAGAAAATGGGAGCGTTGTGAATTCTTTTTTTTTTTGTTGTTGTTGTTAAAGTCATAAAACAGGCCTCAAAGGAGAGCACTGCCTTCATTCAAAACAAAATCTTTTTGTTCAAGTTTCTTTGGCAAAAACTATTCAGGTTTTTTGTTGGTTTGTTGTTCAGATAGCTGGCTAGTCTAAATGCTTTTCAGGACTACTGGACCTCATAGGGCAAGTTAGTACAGAGTCAGTGCGCTTAGGCTGCAGCTGACTGGAACCTGAATTTTGCCATTAGTGAATGACATTTTTCCCTGCATTTGCCTAAACTGGAGGAGCAGAGGGTAAAATAAAATGAGCAAAACAACCTTCATACATATAAATGCTTAACTTGGCCACAGACCAGGTTAATAATAAATCATAATCCCTAAATAGCAATCAATCAAAATAGTAAATATTTCCAAGTGACTGAAATAACCTTCATCTGGTCATTGGAGCAAAAGGAATAAGAAAGAGGCTTAGTCTCTGTGTTTGAGAGGCACAGGGATAGGGGAATCCCTAGAGGTCGTGTTGTGTGTGGTCTGCTGTATGGAGAGGCCAAAAGGGATGAGGTGTTTTGTTGTCTTCCCCCATGCCCTCCAACTGTTAGACTTCCAGTCCCTTGACGTGCATTGACTGTGTGGGTACAAGCAGCATGCTGTGGAGCGTAGCATTAATTAATTAGTCATAGCCTGGAACAGGAACCATTCACCTCACTAAGGGAAAATTGAGTTTGTCCCCATTCCTGTGGCTTCATATGTGAACATGTGTCTTAGATTACAAACTCAATGATGAAGATAAAAAGCAGATGCTCTTTTGCTGATGCCTCCTTTTAATCTTTTGGGAATGCAGTTAAATTTAGTACATGTTGTGAAGATAATGAATTTTTTTATGATGAACTCACATCATCAAAATAGAAAATCTCTAGTTATCATTTGTTTTTAGCAAATGGCAACAAGACAACCCTTCATTTATCTCTTCTTGTTACTGAGCTACTTTATCATCTTGGAATCTATGAAGAGTCCTGTAGCAAAGCAAAATAATGAAAAAACTTGCATTAGCTGTTTAAGACACTTAAGAACATAACTCTAAGTGGCATTTTCAAGACCTTCTGAAAAGCCTACGGTAAAACCATTGATAAGCACTACCAAGTGCTTAGTGTTGTATCAGACAAATATGCTTTTAAAATTATCAGCTATATTCCTGTCTTTCATATGTCTGAAACTAAAACATAATATTCGAGGAAATCTCTAACTAGCTGAGCAACTAACTGAGAACAAAACTACCCGCAGAAACATTTTTTGCATTACTTATTTGAAAGCAAGGCTAAATGCCTTATGGGGTAATGCAGCGTAGACATATGTTTAGCTCCTACTTACCTAAAATAACTTGCTTAGTTAAGTAACATAAACACACAAACTAAATCTCACCATGCCCAGCCTGAAGGGAATGCAGATTTGTGGAAACCACTTATTCAAATCTGAATAGAAACTGTTCTGAAATTTCCCCTTTTTCCTCTTTTTCCCCTTTCCCCTCTTTTTCACTTCTCTAGGCACTTTACCCTTGAAGGGTACAGGTTTTGATCCCAACTTTAATGGGACAAGAGGTGGGCTAATGATGGACACCTCTGGTCTTGTGGGTGTTCTTGTCTCCCTTTTTAAAGTACTTCAGGAACACCAGTGTCAGGCTCATTGTAGGAAAAGCAGAAACCTGTTGGGAAGACCCTTGATGACCCCAGGTTTTCTAACCAGAGCCGTGAATTTCGTTAACTAGTTTGGGGTGGCCTGACAGGGGGAATATGGGTGAGAGGGAAGGAATCTGAATCTTTTCTTTATTCTTTGTGCAGGGCTTCTCTGACCTTTTCTGGTATTCATTATTTCATTTCTGGCTCTTTATTCTGCCTGTGCTTCTTGATTACAGCTTCCTTTTCTGTGGGAGAACTGTAGGCCACAACATGAAATAATGAATGTATTCAGAGGAGAGTGGTGTATTTCGCTGAATACACTGGGAGCTCCAACCTGGCAATGTTATTCTTGTGGCAATAACTGCAAGAACTGAAGTGGTGTGAATGAGAATGAAGCAGGTTGCGCAGACATAAGCTTAACTTTCCCTGAGAAAAGCATGAAATTAAATCTGTCCAAATGCCTTTGAATCCTCACCATAAAACTTGTTAGTCTCAGTGGGAAAGGTGTTCTAAGTATGATCCCTGGAATCAATGCATACCGCCAGTCTATGTACAGCATTATTGCCATGCAGGAGGAATTGTACAAACTGTACAAACATTAGTACGGGAATAAAGAAAATGTCATTAAGGACTGCAGTAAATGGTTTGTGAATTACAGCACAACAGAAGTTGCGTTTGGCAGAATTATGAACTATGGATGAGCATGTACAGGTGGGACCCAGCAATCCATCAGTAAGACATGTTTCCTAATCCCTAATGCCAGGAGGCCTGGCATTATGCAGCTAATAAAATGAGAGACAAGGGTATGTGAATGCACCCTTCGCAGAGGGTACTGTGCATGTATACAATTAATGACGCTTGTGAATTATGGAGCAATGACAAACAACACCACTATCGCAAAGGAGACCAGAGGGTTCATTCTGGGCAGATAAAATAAATTATGTACTCATACACGACTCCTTAGATCTTCTCAGCCAACGGCCTCAGGCAATTAAATGAGCCAGAAATTGAGCTCTCCACAAGCATTTAAATAGCAACTGTTCACATGCATGCACAAGCAATTATGTGGTATTGAAATAAGAAAAGAAAATTGAATATAAAATCTGTTGGATAGGGAATAAAGCTGAATTTCAGTTTCCTGGCCATTCAGGAACTTTGGTCAGCACAATTCCAGGCTTCAGAAAAAAAGATAGGTTTGAAAAATCAAATCAAATAAAAACACCTAAGTGCTTTAAGTAGTTTCTCTGTGTTTAAATGTATTGAGGCACAGTATAAGCACAGGTCTGCGTATGTGCACACCTGCAAATATATTTTTGTTATTCTTCTTATTATTGTTATTCTTCTTATTTTATTCTCCCTTATAATTTTTCCATTTGCAGTCCTCTTGCTTCCTGGGAAGATCAAAGACGAAGTGTGTATATATGAATCTATACTATATGTATATGTATGTAAATATATATGCATGTATATATATATAACTGTGAGAAATCTATTAAACTGACAATCTTTCCTGGAACAACAAGATAGTACCATGGCTTGGACAACAAGCCACAGTAGTAAAATAGGAACATGGTGCCTATATTGAACATTGCACGTTTAAATAATAGTCATTTAATGCTGCTTCTTCTATCTATATATAATTACTGAAGACGCCCTGCAATGTCAAGTAGCCCAATATGTTAACAAACCCAGTATCACAGTATCACGTGGTTTCTGTGTGCACTGATTATGTAGGCTGGACATGTAGGGATGACAGAATTGGATGAATAACTCCCATTTGAGTAGCAAAAAGCTGAAGGCGCATAATTGACTGAGGTATTTTCTAAATATAAAAGTGGGCTCCATTCCTTAAATAATTTGAATAGTTGAGCCAACTTCAATGATATCGTGCCAATGTTTTTTTAATTTCTTATTGGGGTTTGGTAGAGATACAGATTTTAAAGATCACTGCAAGCTTAAGATTTAAAACCCCTAGTGAAATTATTTTTAAAGCTTTTTTTTTCTCTCCAGTAACTTCTGATTCCTTAACTTCTGTTGTGTCAGTTTTACACATACGAAATCAAAATTCATAAGTAGGAAGAAACTTTGAGAATTATAATATTAGATTATCAAGTTAAGTAAGTTAAGAAAGTTAAACTTGTTGAGGGGACTACAAATCTGTAAGTCAGATTTCTAGGGATGGTTGTGTTTCTACTGCTTCCTGGGCTAGAATGTGAAAAAAAGTTAGAGGACTGGATTTTTGGAGCAAAAGAATGCTCTGCCTCCTGGATGGAGGAAAGTCTCAAGGAAGTTCACCTTGGTGAAATCTCAGCAAGGTGCAGAGAAAATTCAGGGAGTGTCATAAAGTTATGATACAAAGTAAGATTTTAAAAGTTTTCTTAAAGATCACTGCTTTGTAAGTGGCTTCTGTATTCTCACTGGGATTTTTTTTTTTTTTATTTGTGCTAACAGAGAGTACAAAGGTATCCTAATAAATTCAAATCTGTAACGCTCTGGAGCAGTGCATGCTGTTCACGTTAACTCAATTTACGAATGTCCATTTGCAACTGTTACTGTGAGCTAGTTTGTAGTGTAGGTGTTCCAACAACAGGCACATGTACACACTGTTCTTTCCTTTGGAATTTACTTTTGGCTCTTGTTTTGTTGTTTTTCCCTTCCTCTGAGTATCAACAGAAAGTGCATATTTGATTTTTATGAATATAGAAGATATTAAAGCTTTTTTTTTTTCCTACTTGTTAAAGTGATACAGAAAGATTTTCAAATGTTAAAAGCAAAATACCTTATAAGTTTTTTGTTATGTTTTTAAAGGAAACAAAAAAGTATGTATTTTAAATTGAGCTACGCCCTTATAGTCTTTGGCTGGTTGTTATTGTATTTTAAATTTGTGTGTTTAGCTATAGTGGAACCTTTCTTTGTAGTACTATTGATTTTTGCATCACCACCAAACCGCTGTAGTTAGAGATGTGCTGACATGTCTATTAAATAACCTTTTATTTTCATGGAATTTTAATTCAGTGGTGGCATTTTTAATGGGGTACAATTAAAAGTCAATCAACAGTATTCTGTATGAGGATTGCTGACTTTCAGAAATGCAAGTAAATATACAGAGTATTTTGCTTTGTAGCATCTTTGGTGGGAATAGCTGCTTTGACTTGCCAACTACAGAATTAATAAATACGTTTAACATATATTTCAGAATATGCAAAACAGCTGAAAACTTTCTGTTAAACATTTTATTTTCAGAACTACCATATTCTTGGATCCTGCGGATGTTTATTGAGGTTTTCCTATGGGGTATTATGTTACTGAGGGATTCTGTTTTGATACACATATGTACCTTGGGGAAGGCATATATGGTTTATATGTGTTTGGAGTCACTCTGAGCAGCAGCAAGGAAAGGCATTTTAAATAAGAATGAAAATAATGGAACATAATCACAGATAATACATCAATTACTTCTCTTACCCACTTCTCTTCCATTATAAAAATCTGTTTCTGGGGGAGGGAGATTTAACAGGTATTTCCCATGAAATTTGTTATGTGCTGATCTATCAAAATGAAATTACTAATGACAGCCAATTTATTCTTTTTTTCTTTTTTTTTTCCAGTCAGCCATCTTGAAAAATTATTTCATACAGTTGACAGATTGGATTTTAAAATTGAAAAAATCTAGTCTTTCAAGTTCTTGTATTGAGAATTTAGGAACAAATTAAAATGAATGAATCCCCTGCCTGTTAAATTGATGTTTGAGATAACTTCCTTCAAAGTACTTGAAACGGAATCTTAAAATTATTTCAGTGTGATTGTTCTTTTTATTTCTCTGATTCATAGTAGATTTGGAACGCTCAATTTTTATCTTAATATTTGTAGCATTTCTTTATGCTTGTGGGTTGGTAAGGTGTCTCTTATCTTCATTGTGAACTGCTGTTGCACTTCTGAGTGATGAAAGGAAGTTAGTAATTTATTGTTAACAACTAATGTACGATCAGAAATGTTTTTGTCTTTCTGAAGATATAGGCACATCGAATTCTCAAGGATGTTGAAAGTGCTGAGATCTGGGTTATTGAGCAGTTGGTATCATGTATCTGTGAGGGCTTAAATATGTTCCTCAAGAACCTTAGGACAGCAGGAGGATTGTCGCTAAATTCTTGTATTACCTGAAACTCTGCCTAAAAAAAGGAAGTAGATAAAGGGATAAGAGAATGAGAGGGGGTGTCTAAACAGATTACACGATGAGACTGAGAGAATATTTACCTTATGTTGTGGCATTAGAATGATTCCTTGTATAAGTAGAATGGTTTGGGTTGGAAGGGACCTTAAAGATCGCCTCCTTCCAACCCCCTGCCAGGGGCAGGGACACCTCCCACTAGGTCAGGTTGCTCAAAGCCTGGCCTTAAACACTTCCAGGGCTCTGACATCACTGGAAAACAATGTGATATTGGGGTGCTCGTACTTTAACAGTTTTACTCGTTATTGCTAAGTAAAATAGACCTGGAGCTGACTTTAAAAATCACCAGATGTACTTTGTTGCTGGTGGTGTTCCCCTCGTTCCTACACTCTGCCACAAAGGCATGCTATTGCCAAGATGAAACTTAGAACAAAATTTGCAGCCAGTATGTTTCCATTCAGTGACCTTAAAACAATTTAGAACAGCAGTTTCTGCCATTACAGAATTTAGTATGCTCTGTTCCTGGGGAGGAACATCGCATCCTTTGAGCCCGGCACTATAAAAACAAGCTCACAAGTACACTCATGACAGTATAGAGAATTCTCCTGCATGTTATCCCTTTTATTTTCCTGCCACAAAAATAAAGGGCAAGCCTTAAATCCAACTGAACTATAATGTAAAAGCTGAACAACTGTCATTTTTACTTTGGCTGGCTTCCCTCTAGAATTTCTAAGACACGAAGCAAACCAAAGGCCACCGTGCGGGAAGTATACAGAGTTTGAGGGCTCCCTTTATGTCTCCTGCAGTTACTGAAGTCAAAAAGCACCCTAATTCCATTCAGTTACCTTCAGTGTAATGCTATTTTTGAACTACCATACATATGCATGGTGTGTTCAGTAAGACCCTGCAAAGGTCAGTGGAGCGTCAGGAACTGTGTCGTGAAGAGAGAATAATGATTCTACAAGGCAAGAAGTGTTACTTTTTAATTAATTTTTTTTGTTTGTTTGTTTCAGCAGCTTCTCCACATTCCTCATTTCCTCATTTTTCTGATCTGGGAGGAGAGCTTCTTTGTCTTGTCATGATCAAAGGGAGAGGAGAGTGCCTGATGTTATCAGGATTTTCACGGTATGCCAAATTAGTAGAGAAAAAGACGGGGAGGAAGGGAAAAGAGAGTTATAAAATTACTTTTATTTCATGATATGCTGTTTATTTCAAGAACATGTTGGTATGCATTTGAATTGAGAACCCAAACGCTGAAATCACACCATTGTGCTTGTGCGCCATAGGAAGGTGTAATTGTTCTTTCACAGCCATATTTTTATTTTTATTATTTTTATTTTTATTATTTTTATTTTTATTTTTATTTATTTTTATTTTTATTTTTATTTTTATTTATTATTATTATTTATTATTATTATTTATTATTATTATTATTTTTACTCCAGTGTTTGTCAGAGTAGTTACTCCAGTTTCCGTAGCTTTTGCTATGAAATCAACAGCATAAGACTGTTATAAGAGGAAAAAAAATGGGAGGATAAATCCCTGGAAAATAATAATTGATTAGAGATGGCAAATCTTATCCTTGAGAGTAGGAGGTGTTAATGAGACACAGAAGTGACTTTGGTCCTCTTTACCAATGAAGGATTTATCTCAGCGAAGGAGTCTAAAAGATTTGTACCATCTGCCTTCAAAGCTGGGACTTGCTAATTCCGATTCCAGAATGGGAGCACCTAACACAGTTTTTACCCAGTTTTCAGTAAGCTCAGTAGCATACAAAGCTGGACTTCACAGCTAATGCTGTTCTGAATAAGAAAAAACAGTAAATTGAAACCTTGAGTATATTCTAGCAGTGCAAAGAGACAACAGGTCACTCCTGAACAGCAGACAAATGCAGACACATAGGACTGTTTTTCTACTTCTTACGGAAAGTTTATTTTATTCTCTGATCTTTGAAAAGCCTAAGAAATTAGGACATAGAATATTTTCTTTTTGTTGTTGGAATCTTTTTATGAAGATAAAAGTATTCTCTTTTGACATGGAAGATAACATGAGGGATTTCAGATTTTCTTCTTAGTTCCCTTTTATCAAAAATATTGAATAACCTGGTCTTTGTTTGGTTGCTTTTGTTTTGTTTTCCTCATGTAAAACAAAGCTTGCAACTGCTTAAGTCTCTTGGGGAAACAGCGGTATTTTTATGTGAAAAATAGCAAGCTGAACTAGTCTTTCCAAATAATTTAGCCATTGAATTTAGGTGTTTATGAATTACATATTTTCTTCAGATTTCTTAAACATTTGCTCTTTTTTCACTTCTCTCTCTTTTTTTATTTATTATCATTATTATTATTATTATTTTGATGAAAACAAAGCCTGTTGTGTGGGTTGCTTTTATAAGTCTTTCTCCAGTGCTTCTACAAGTTATATTAGTTAGGGTATCAAGCTCCTAGATCTGTACAGCTTAAGATGGTGCCTGCCTTCCTCCACAGTGTTTGCAGCAATCAGATATGAAGCCATCTGATACAGGCTATGTTAAGCTTTTAATGTTTTAAGTGAGATTGAAAACTAAATAAATGAACAGAAATATTAATGGTGTCTGTACGTCTCTTAGCAGAACTCTGTGCCCCAGCCTCAGTTCAGCAATGTTTTGCCTGGCTGGATTTGGGTCAGAGCTTATTGTCTATCTTATTACATACTGAGACATGTTGAATTTTGCACTTAGATCAAAACCTACTCAATGGACTTCAAGGCTGTTCCAGTTGTAGATAATAATGAGCTACATTTAGCACATTGTGATAGTTTATATTTTCTAAAATGACAAATATTTGTAGAGCATTGGGCTAAAATGTATTCTCAAACACTTAAAATTTTATTTTGAAATCCATATATTAACTCTAAAGTGCGTTGCCCAACTTCTCATGTGCGCTGCACGTGTTTGTGAATCAGATGTTCATTTAAACTAGCAGTATGATAAGCTGCTCCCCAGTCATTTTATTTTATTTTTTTTTAAATTATTAAATAGGAAGGAGAAGATTTTTTCCCCTTTGTGTGACCACCCAGAATTAATTGTATGAAAATTTAACTAATAAGAAAGAATAGGTATCTAAATTAAGAATGAAGATTTTTTATAATTATTTTAATTTTAATTTTAATTTTCACCTTGCTTCAGGTTGCAATAAAATGTCATGCTCTTAACTAAGGTGTTAGAGGTCACTTGCTTAGCTCAGAAAAGCCTGGTACCTAATTAAATGTGTCACTTCTTAATGTGCTGGAATTGTCACTTCTTGCCACCGAGGGTTCATAACATAGGAGACTGAATCTCTGCTCGGGTTTAACCAAACAGCTCTAACCTGAGAAAGAAGAGTTTGTGGGCTGTATGTGCTGTTCCTCTGGATTCTCTCTCTAGAAGCTGAGATTGATATAGTAGTCAAACTATTAAGAACGAAAAAGGATATTTCTGAGAAATGTCCTTTTGCAAATCATGAAAAACAGCATAGCGTTGTTACTGATGCTATGTCAGTGATTCTTTACCTTCAAGGCTTTAATACAAGAACAGACAGAAGATAAAGACAGAATGAAACATATACTACATAGATGCTGGGAGAGCAGGCAATCAAGCTTCATCTTTACATCATCTGCACTGGGCCTCCAAAGTCACTGGCTAATGCCTCTGGGATTTCCCCTGTGGAAATGAGGTGAAATTAGGTGTCTCCAGAAGCAGCCCACATCACCTACAATAGGCCATTATTCAGAGTAACATTTCAAAATACCAGCTGCTCTCCATTCTTTGTAAGGAAACCCACGGAGACAGCAAAGCGAGCTAAGTTAGGTGCCTAGAGCTAGATCGAGTGAGTCTCCTTACATCTCAAATGATGCAACCCTGAAAACATGAACAAGGTGTCCTAGGGGATGCCATGTGCTGAGAAGACCAACAAGATGTAGGCCGTATTCAAGATTTTTCTTCTGGCTGCTTGTCAAAGGTCAGGCAGATGAACCCATAGTGAGACAGAGCGCATCAAGGGACTTGAAGTCCCTTTATTGTGTTATGGCTTCTTCCATGCATAATAGCAGAATCATGGGCTCTAGATTAAGCTTTTTTTTTGCTTTAAAATGTATTTTTGAAATTCAGATTGATGCTGGTTTCTGTTACAGTATTGAAATACTCTGTTGCTTTAATTCTTTCAACTTTAAAAGGAGTTGCTTTTCATCCCAGAGATTATTTTAGAAGGAAATGAATTTTATTTTGTTTGGATTTTATTTTGCATGTATTTTAGAAGAAAATGAATTAATACTTCTTTAATATCAGTTTTCAAAGTTCTTTTGGGATGACAGGTAGTACTTAAAAAGTTAGTATTAATTTTTTTTTTTGCAGTGCAGTGAAAAATCAGAATCACACTCAGATTCTAAAGCAACTGAAAACAAATATTATGACAGCTGAAAAACATTATCAACAGACAAAACCTGTTTATTAAAATGTGTCAAAAATAAATGTATAAATCCTGTTGATATTAAGCAAATGTAGGCTGCAGTTTAACCAACTGTTCTATTTCGTAAGCATGGATGCTGTGAACTTGGGCCTCTTTTTTGGGAGAAAAAAGTGTCTATTCCACTCTAGTGATAAAAAACAATAAATAAAAATACTGAGAATAGATTCTGTCATACAGAATAACATGTTTTTGGAAAATATATACTACTAGTGTAACTATAAAGAGAGGAGGGAAACGTGCTTAGCGTGACATAAACTCAAAATGCTGTAGCTCTGATAAGCTGCAGTGATTTGGTGTTTGTTTTTATTAAATGCGCTTTGTTAGGTTCTTCATGTTTCAAATATAGGTAAAGCACAAAGTATTTGTAATTTCAGTCTTCCATTTGTCTCTCTCTTTTTTTTTTTTTTCTAGAGAAGTCTTCATTAAAGGCAAATGATTTTGCATTAGATACCTTATGATTTGTTATAATGCAAGTAACATTTAGCACATCTTGTAGACTGTCTGAAGAATTCCCATAAGTTTCCTAGCAAATGTCATCTCACTTCTGAATTGAGTGAAGTACTGCCTTCCTTTTGCTTTCCTGCAATTTGTCATGCTTCATACTTGGCTAAAGCTGCCAGTTTTCATTGTCCTCACTGACAACGGCTGTCAGCATGCCACTTATGTCTTCAAAACTCTTGGTGGCAGCATCCTCTAAGTTACAGGATTGAAATGCAACCTGAGCAATTTAGAGATTTAGATCTGTGTGGCTTCTTGCTATATCATGCTCAGAAATAACACCATAAAATCCCTTAATTGCTCTAGAAAGGAAGAACACAGCTGGATGTAATAAAGTGGCCAACAGGTCCAATAAAGTCATCATTATCTCCTGACTGCCTTGGAGAACTTGTATTGACAGTGATGGAATTAAAGTCATTCAGAGGAGCATGCACATAATGAACCTCGTCACTGTGAAAAGACAGGGTGCAGGCCAGCTAAATTTTCTTCTTTTGTCAGCTACAGAGCTGAGTAGGTGTTTTCCTTTGTACGTTCTCATTTATTGCCAGCTCATGACTGCTTTGGAATTCTTCTCAAATGTAAGAGCTAGGAATCTGTAATCTGCCCAAATTGTGGACAATTCCCACTTTTGAGAACAAAGTTGGAGATAATTTTTAATCTGAGAGAAGTTCCACTCTTTATGGTTAACCTGCCAGAAGGTGAGATTATCTTGCTATTTTTTTTTTAAATTTTAAATTATTAATATTCAAGGTAAATTAAGGAATCCCTTGTGAATTCCACCCTCTTATTGAATTTGAGTCTGTCATAGGTATATTGTAATCCAGGCACGGTTTATCCAAACTCACAGCCAGTACTGTGGAGCATCAGATGAATTATTACCACCTTTCTGGTTTGTTGTTAGATGGACTAACTCCAGGGAGGGTTTGGCTTTTCAAAGCTATTTCAACCGGAGTTTTTTTTTATTTTTGAAGTAATTCAGCAGATGGACAATTCTGATAATTAATTTTATTTAAAAGAAAAAAAAGCTAATCAGTAGAATTCTAGTTGAGGCATATTTCAAATAATCATTATTTTTATTATTATTTTAACTGTTATTTCATGAATTTGATAGTTTTCATTTAGAGTTTTGAATTCAAAATACAAGGGATGAATTCAGAAGACAATGAAAAAATATTTTTATATGTTCTAAAAAATAATTTAAAATATTTTGATATTTAATAATGCAAGTCATACTAAGATGCCCAAGATATCTATTGGAATAAAAGGGAAAAGAACATCACACTGAAGATTAATTTCAAATCACACTTATTATTTGAAATACTTTAAAAATAACTGTTGTATTTCCTTGTCCTAACTGGACTGTTCACCTTCAAGGAGGATGACATAATGGTTCAAGTTGCAGTGGAGGTTTTGGGATGCTTTTAGTTCATGCAGAAAAATCAACACAGTCTGTGAAAACCTCTGCCTAACAACTGCTAAGGAGTTGATGAGGATTCATTGCCAGTATAAAATTGTTTGCTGACAATTCTTTTTCTTCCATAAATGCTTTGGGTCTTCTCCTATGCTAAGAAAGGCCTGGCTAGCTCTTGGTAGCTCTTCAGAGAGTCATTACTAACCTGTGTTCTTTTTGATCTGCATCTCCATAGGTGTCTTGAAGGAAAAGAGTGGGGTGTATTGACACGGTTTACAGGGCTCATGACTCTGGACATTCCAGTCTGCCGTGTTTGATTTTGTTTACTCATTAGATGCTCAGTGCAGAAGGATTTTATTATGTCCAGCTGTTTTGATGGCCGTATGCACTAAGCTTGTATTTAGTGATTAAAAATCTAAAGTGAGCATGGTCTGAATCATCAAGTCCCCCCTCAGATAGACAGGCTCTCTGGAGATAGCAGCCCTGAAGCTAATAGCTTAGCCTGCTATTGAGTTTGCTGCAGGGGACTGTTTTAGCATTGCTTTTCCTGGATGAAGAATTTACAGTGCTGTTGGGTTCAAGTTGCTTTGGGCTCCAGGTGCAATTCCACCCTTAGGCAATCTAGTTTGCTCTTCAACTTTCTTTTCAGCTGAAAGGTATTTGGAGGACTGTCTCTTTGCCGTTGTAGCTGTGGAAGCTGAAATGGTCACCAGAAGTGGTCAGGGCACGGTGTGAGAAATCTGTGGCTTCTGGGAATGGTTGGTGCTCCAACTGATGTTGGGTTGTATTAATAAGTTAGGGTTTTTGCACTGAGCAGGGAAGGTAACTTTATACAGATAAGTTGGTACAGAATTTTCCTTCACAGTCTCCCTATCACTTTTTTTAGAGTTGTCAGCATTTTCTACAAGTATTGAATAAAATCTCTACCTTGGCAACACAGTTTTCAAAGGATAGCTTAACAGCTGGTCTTTGATTAGGTCTTAGAGAACAACAGAACAGATCTACAATAAGTCTCTCTCTCTGATAATATGTTTTGCAATTCTTTCCTGCTGCAATCTGTACGAATACCCAGTAGCACTCCTTTACATGCCCATAGGCATGTCCACATTACAGCGACTGCCACCCCAGGAAACTTTTAACTCATTACCCAGGTATACCTTTGCTTGAAAAGTTCTATAAGAGCTGCTGCCCAGTGCCTATTTGCCTTGCTTTCAAGCAGGTTTGGAGCTCTGCTGTTAAAATGTGCTTCAGGTACCTGAGACAGCAAATTAAGCAGTGCTAAAGCACTCCCACCCAAGCTGCAGTCTTTGTGTTGCGGTAGCCATATCCTAAAATGATGCTGATTGGAGAAGTGTACTTAGTGATAAATTGTACCTAGTGATAAATTATGGCTAGCGTTTGGGTAAGAACAGAACCACACCGTCACAGAAGCTCTTCCAGTTTTTCTTTTATTCACCAGTGCAGCCACAAAAGCAATGTGCTTTATATATAAGCAGTGTCTGATGTTTGCAGATGAAGTGGTTTTCTCTTGCCCCAGAAAAATACCATTAGCTCACGCTACAGCAGCTTGTGTTTTTGCTTATGGATGCTTCCAGTTTATCAGTCAAAAATGAGGATTAGTGTGCATAATCCAGTGGATCACACGAAGGCCAAACATAACCTTATCAAAATCAGTGTATCATATGTAGCCTTTCCTCACTGCTGTTAAAAAGAGAGAAGTAATACTTTCTTCATCTCAGAAGTGAGGTAATAGGGGCCTATCACCTTAGCATCTGTGTCCTGCTACACATCCCAGAGTATACGAATCTCCGCATTTAGCTCCCTTTTCATACACATTTATGAAAGAGCTTTGCACAGATGGGTAAAATTCTTTATCCACATTTCTTGGTGGTTTAGTGTAGCTACATTGGGAGGAGTAATTATTTCTATCAGCAAGATTGTGACAGCCACCACATATTATGGAAATTTTCTTCATTGAAACTTAAAAATTTTTTCCTTTTGTCTGATTCTCATAGCAACACAAAGAATAGTTTAGAAATATAATTGCAATCTGTAAAAGAAATATAACCAGACTGGCTATGAAGCTGAATCACATTAGAGCATTGGGAATAGAGCCACCTGTAAAAGAAAATGAGCAGAAAGAAAATCACAGCATGGGCAGTTGTCTTTTGTCAAGAAAGGGGAATCTGTGCTGGACAACTGACCACCTAAGAGAAAAGTCATTTTGGCAGTGATGGCATGTTGTCTGTTATTGCTGGAAAGCTTTCAGGGTATGTCTTCAACAGCAACAATTACTTTGTTATCAGGCACATGGAGTATAGTTATGCTACTTAACTGAATTTTCCTAAGATGCTTTACCTTGTATGTGATTGGGCTGTATAGTGCTAATATAGTTGTACTCTCAGCTAAGACATTGAACAATCAGTCTAACCTTTCCTAACTCAAGGGTTCAATTTGTAAAACACCAAAAAATAAACCTGGCAGCTTGTGAGGAGTTGTAAATGAGATGTTGATACAGTTACTGTATTCTTCAGAAAGTCCTTATAAAAGTTGAAGGTACTTTATTTAATGAACCAATTAATACATGACATAAATCTCTTGATGCCTCATCCTTTCTCAACATTGTGCTCACCGAATCACAGTCATATATATTATACACTCGCATATTTTTCTTGTATCCTTTTTTTGGCTTTGAATACACGCAATCTGTAGTAACATAACTAGTTGCAGTAAGAATTAATAATATTTTCTATTTCTGTAACTACTTCTAATAAACTGTTATTCTAAATTTTGTGTTAGTTGAACCTCATAAGAAGTCTTGTGAGAAATCCTAATTACAGTTTTACTGAATTCACACATACATGTTCACTTGTGAATCCTGTTCTTTATGATTCCACATGTACTTTATAAATCTAAAACTTTCATATTGATTAATCCTCACTGACCTGACAATGCAGGTCAGCGTCTCTTTCTCGCTCAATGGTCTGCAGTGTGGAGAAATCCAAAATTCATATAATAATAATAACTTTTAGATGTGATAAATGTAAATCTGCAACAATATGGGATAGAAAAATGTGTACATTCATATTCCAAAGAAAGAGATAATATTACTGCAGTTCTAAAATATTAGTTCAACACACCCCAGAGGGGGAAGAAAAAAAGAAAAATGAGATAAATGCATATTGAGAGTCTTACATTTAGAAACAAAACATATTTTAGATAGACTGGGAAAAGAGAAATGTAACCTTCTGGCATTTGGACTGGGATAATTATCTTTTATTACTATTTAATTATAGTGCATGATCATAGAGATATTACCTAGAACTAATTACCGGTCAAAAGTAAAAGTATGACTGTTTAAATGCCTTTATGTCTGCAAATTCAAAATAATTTACTTATCTATGAAAATATGCATTTGCTTATTAAGTGGAATAGAATTTCAATGTTGACTTCTTTATTTTAGTGAGTACTAGTTTAAATATTGTTAGAAATTTTCTCACAATATCATCAGTGTATTGTCAAATCCTTAATACAGAAAAAGCTCCCCTGAAAGGATAGTCTCTGCATTTACACCTATGTAAGGAATAACTTGAATGTTTTCAATTTCCCTACTGATTTTGAACATCCTGGAATTCATTTAGGCCATGAGTTCAAGCTGGTGAGGAGCACCTTTACTGAATCTTGCGTTTCCATCATTCTTTTTAAGAACTCTTGAATGTCAGGAAGAAGGAGAGTGAATATTACCCTTAGACACAGAGTGTGGATGTTTCAGCCCTGCTAAGTGATGGGAGAACCTCATGGGATGGAACAGTTCACATGGTGCTACTCCAAGCTGCTGCTGTTTCCTCCAGTATTGGTTCATCCTCACCGTTTCTGTGTTTGCTAGAGGCACGTAGTAGCAAAGGTGGGTATGTTTGTTTTTTGGTGAGAGGTAGGGGGATAATCTCATGGCAGCTCATACCTTGGCCTGTGATTCATGCTTATGGGCATTTGGAAACATTGCGAAGAGATGTTGTTGCAGGGTTAGATTGTACATTATGTGTGTGGCTTTTTGGGGTGCCGGCCAGCCAGATGTTCATACAGTTCTATGAATAGCAGAGGGAGAATGTAGCTGTAAAACCAGGAGAGCTGACACTGCAGCGCAGTTGTGTTACTGTGCATTTATCGGCCTAATTAGGTTTGGATTTATGCAAGCTTGTTCGCGGCCTAGTTTTTGTGGATACTGCTGTGTACCAATGATCTGGAGGAATTTTTGTGAGGCCTGATCTCCATAAGAAAATATAATTCTCCTTGGTACAAATAACAATGAGAAGGCATTGAAAATCCTTCAAGATTACACTGTGGCTCTGTTTGCCTTTAATAGATAAAAAGCATAAGCTACTTGTACACTGTAGGAGTCCAAGTATATTAGGATATGTTGTTGTCCAAACTGAGATGAAAGCATGTTTAGAAAAAAACCCTTTCCTGCACCTGCTCCTGAGAGGTTGCTTTTAGTTTTGTCAGAAACAGTTTAGATGATTAGGTTCTGGAAAGGAAGAAAGGACAGGAGATAGCATTATAGTCTATTTTTATGCATGATTTATGTGGTATTAAGCCCTAAATATACAAGTAAGTAAAGAGTATCAGCGGCTGAGGGAAGATGATTTTAAGAGGAAGATAGTTTTCTTGTTAAAGAAATTAGGATTTGTAGGAAGAAGGCATTCTACATTAGGAATCGTCATCTTATCTCTGCAAAATCCTGAGATCTCTCCTTAGATTTGGTGATAGTTCCTGTTATGTCATCTGTTTCCATTTTCTTTGCTGCTATCTAGATTTGTAAGTGCAGAAGCAGAGAGAAGAGTAAAGGGGCAATGGTGGAAAGAGGTGACTGGTTATCTTCTGACCTCCTCCTGCAGGACAGTCGCCGTTTGTTTCAGATACAGGAGACTATGCAGATGTTAAAGCTAGAGTCACCTGTGACCGCCCAAGCACCAAGGCAAACAGCTCACATCTGACTTTATCTGTGCCAGGTTTGTGCACTTAGTGATGCTTGGTTATGTGTAAGGACTTCTGTGGTATGTGAGGTACGCTTTATCTTAAAAATACATAAAGATTTTATTCTAGAGAATAAGTAGGTAACATTTAAGTGATCTTACTGCTCACAACTGCTGCAGTATGTGAAACTGAAGCAGAGCTTGCCTCAACTGAGCTGACAGTAGACAAGAAAAATGATGTGATGCCTAGCTGCTGGGCTGACCAAGATACGAATTTCTGCAGCAGGTGACTGGGAGGGAATGGGTTTCAATGAACAAAGTAAATTTCTTGAAGTGATTTGAAATTCTGGTTTGAAAGATACCTATCAAGATACCTACTTGACATTAAACCAAAGCAGAATTTTACTCCGGAGTCCTGGAAAAAAATCTGCTTGACAATCTATAGAAATTGGCAGAATATGCCCGTACATATAATGCATGAGTTTGGTGTTGCAGTGTAAATAACATTGATTTGCATAATCATGTGGATATGGGGAAAAAAAAAAAAAAGAAGACAGGAAAAACTACACTTAAGAACTAGGATTTGTCATATTTACTTGTAGCAAAGGAAATGAGTGTTTTTATCTCTGGGTAGAATAACTGCCAGAAATAAAGTAGTGGAGAATGTGTGTTCGAATGAGGTATTGATGCTTTTACTGCTGACACTTTTTTATGTCAGCCACTCATTACAGGCCAATAAACCAGGAGTACAGGGAAATTTAAGCAGAGAGCTATGGCAAGTCAATAACAGACATGTTCAAATGATTTAAGGCAAAAATCTCTATTATGGAGTGTGTTATTGGTCAAACTTGGTGAGTGTCCTTCATCGTACAGTTCATGTTTCTCAAACAGCTAGCAGAACTACTATGCTACCATTCAGAAAGTAGAAAAATATGCTGTGCAAAAGTTGAAAATACCTACTATCATACTGATGGAGCTGTCAAGAGAATCTTTCTGGAAAAAATAGCTACGAGCTTGGGTCAGTTGAAATTGGTGACATTATGCTGATGGAAGCTGGAGAAAAGCAGTGGTGAATTCAGACTCGGATATTGCATATAAAGTTTTAAGGGTTGAGAGAGAAGTCTGTTTTCAAGTAAGCGTTTAGTATTTTGTACAGTGACTTTAGTATTGGTGTCACCAGTCTTATAAAGGTATCATAAAAGTTATGCTAGAGAATTCCACTTGTGTTTGCTTTCTTATTTTAACCTATTGAACATTTAATTATTTCTTGTAAAATTGCTTAGCTTTGACAGCTACTCTTAGAGCAGAATAAGCTTCATTTGATGGTTGCTTAGGACTGAGAGGTTAAGACCTGCCAAGATGTAAGAGATATAGACTTGAATCTCCTTTGGGTAAGAAAGGAATTGAATCTAGGTTCTCTTGTGCCTCTGAATAATCTAACTACTGAGCAGCCAGATAAATGATGATATTTTCTTCCCCATTCTTTCTCCTAATATTTTGTTCTAGCCGAGGAAAAAAATGCTAGTTGATTAGGGTGTTATGGGGTCTTTGTGCAAGTTAGGGACCTCGATGAGTAAGGCAAGGGATTTGTAGTAACTTTTTTTTTTTTAAACCTGTTGTCTTCATCCTTTCATGAATTTTTCCAAGTGACACCAGAAATTTGGTATATTTAAAATCTAGCTTTTTGAAACATGAGTACCATTAAAAAGCCAATTTTAAAATTAAGGTAACCTCTTTTGAAAAATTTATCCTGCGACAAGTGTGGGGAAGAATTAAGCTTTGCAGGCAAAGGGTACTGAGATGCACAGTTGTTTTGGGAAACACTTTGCTTTGCTAGTGCTGAAAACAAAGACACAGAGATAAGAGTTAATTGCTTTTCACATTAGTATAAAGTTTATTTTTTTTCAAATTTCTTGTTAGTTCCTTGTTTCATTAAAGATTTTTAGTGAGCAAATGGAGCTAACAGTGGTTTGATTCGTAGTTAAATGGAAGTTTATTAAAACAGGTGTCAGGAAGTTTTTTTAAAAATAAATAAATATATATATATAAATAATTGACTTTATTTATAAATTATTAGTAGTAAGTGCAGAGAGATGAAGATTGTGATACGCACCTTAAAATATCCTATGGAACTGAAGTGAAGTTCCCAATTGTCTCATTTTATGTTGACTAGGAAGTATGGAACCCATGTGCTTGGGAGGTTGTGTGGCTAAGAAGTAGGATGAGCAGCTAAAATCAAGTGCCTTTATGATTCTGGTTTTTGTCTGCTATCTTGTCATTTAAGTGCAGCATGCTAATTAAAAGGACAAAAAACCTCACAACTTTGAAGGCAGTACTGTGCTTAGGATCAGTATTTGTGAGTCACTTTGCTCTCCTAGTGCTTCTCTGAGGGTTACAGATTATATACTTATACCCAGGAGTTTACATAAAAGCATATTTTAGTTTTAAGTGTATGCAGTGTGATACCTTTACATTTCTCAAAGTCGTTTAATGCTAATTTGGCAAAAAGTTTTGCCCAGCAGTATGTAATTACAACAAGAAGCAAAATCCCTGCGTTTGTAACCCTGGCCCCTGTAGGCAGTGACTTGCTGACATAAGGAGTCCCAATGAAGTCATATTTTTTTAATTGAAGTGATTTTAACTCCAACGAGAGCAACATAACAGCAGCGGTGAGTTAAGAGCTTTCCCCCAGGATGCAGGCTGGCAGTGATGATGGGTACACGGCGCTCCATACTCTCGCCTGGACCTGGCCAGCTGCAGAACTGCGGACACCTCATCCTTAGGTGTGCTCGGGCAATACACTGGTTTCACAGGAGGCATTGTGCAGCCGTCAGAGTGGTAATGACTTCTGGGGTAAATGCTGCATTTTAAAATCTCGGAGTTGTTCTCTGCAGATGCTAGCACTTGCTGTCTTGTGACTTTTGGTCTTAGACTGTCCGCTGGTGCTCCGTTCGCCCAAGATGGGGACCTTACCAGCAGTGGTTTGGTGCTGTGAGAGATGAGTTGCCAACAGTTTTGCAATGGCCTTTTTTATTTTTTTATTTTTCATCCTTTATTGTTCATGAAGCTCACGTGTTTCTGTGGAGTTCAGGGCAATGAATCTGGTAAAAAACAAAAACAAAAAGCAGCTGCAGTGCAGTACCCTGTCACTGTGCACTGTTACGGGAACCCAATATACATTCTCTACAGTACCGTGCCACGTATTCCTTTCAGAGATGATTCTTTTGGGGTTAAAGCAGTGGCCAGGCTCTAGTGGGTACCATATGAGTATGGGGCGTTAAGTTTGCTGTTTGCTCTCTGTTCCTTTCAGCTGGCAAGAGAAGGAAGCCCAAGAGAGGCAGCACACCAGGCGCCGGGAGGGGGAGAGGATCTTGCTTGCAGTTGATGATACCTCTGGCCTGTGCCCAGAATGGTGCTGATGAGCTCTGTAAGAGCTCTCTCCAACCCTCCCCAGCTGCGGAGATGGCTGTTGTGTCTGGCCTTAAGGGAAGGAAAAAGTAAAGGGTGGAAAATTAGAATGTCTTGGAGGATAATTGGTCCTGAACTAGTTTTAATTTAATTTGATTTTAATTAAAGGCTTAAGGTAGCCCCAAAAGAAGACAGTAAGCAAATAACAATGCCTCATGACTTGCAGGCAGTTTAAGGAACATACTTGGCAAACTAAGAAGTTATAGGTAGAATACTGATTTCTTTTTTTTTTTTTTGGTTAATTTTTCTACAATAGATTGATTGTATCTGCTGTGTAGTGGCTTAATAGCTATTAAAAATAAGGGATTTGGGGGGTTATTTTATTGATTTCACAAAAATGATGTTTTTAATTAAAAATGAGATAATCTATCTGGGAAAATAATGATGTTGAGAATGATTTTTTTTTTTTTTTTTTATAAACAGGTTTAATGAAGCTAGAGGGTACAGTGGGAACCATAACATATGGTGTGTTAGGGTAATCACAGAAATATTTGAATGAAGCATTTGCTTTTCCAAAATCTTTTTCCTCTTTAAGGGAACTATTGTGCACATCTTAGGCTGTGAATTTGTTTACACAACTGGCTTAATGCCAGTTGTAGTCTTTGGATTAGATGTGGTGTTATGGAATCACATCAGTCAGTCTGAAATAATTTGAAGCAGCAACCAATATTTTTATACATCTCACACATCACTCTAAATCTCATTATCTATTAACCAAATAACATATTTTAAAGAACAGCAACGGAATAAAAAAAGGCATTGTTAAGAACATGGGCCGACAAATAAGTTACCATAAAGCAAGGAAAGGTGGAAGTTTACTGACCAAGTGTATCATTCCCTTTGCTTTAAGAGTCTCTGCGCAGAATATTACCCATTACACAATATGAGCAATAAACCACATTTATTATATTGAGAGTATATAAGGGCATAAAGATGGTAAGTGGAGGAGTTGGGATTAGTTCCCATTGTGACTTGCTTTCTGCTCTTTCCCTGTTCTTAGTGGCTGTTCCTCCTTGAGAAAATTTTTGGGAGTTTCTGAACGAGAACTACACTTGAATAGCAGTCCAAAAGCAGGTCATATTTTTTTTCCTGTATGTAATGGGAAATGCAGTAATGTAGGGTAGATATTTAAAGGAGACACCTAAGGACAGCCTTTCTAACGATTATGTAAAGATGCTTTTCTTCAACTCACACAAGTGTTTGTGACCTGAGTTCACGTCACTTTAGGGAACTGAAAAGGAAATAGACTGTGAAAAACCAGTGATCCTGACAAAAACTGTGGTGAAACCTGGGGAGGCAATGGACACTTGTCGGACCTCATGTGCTATAGCACTGTAAGCAGTTTTCCCACCAAAAAAGATCTCGAGGCTGACTACGTTGAATGAAAATTCTCAAGATAACTGCTGTCAGAGTGTCTTGCCTCTTAGACACATAAAACTTCTATTATCAGTGTAAAGAAATGCATCTCATTTGAAAACTTTTTTTTTTGTCTGAGCAGCTGGAGTTGTCTGAGGTTATTTTGTTCCCCTGTGCATAGTCTCAGGAAGACGTAACGATTTGTATGCTCCTGTCTGCACTATGAGGCTTCAGGCAAAATGCATCCAGCACTCTCCTGGGACAGGGAGACTCCATGCATTGCCCAAAGAGCCCATGAATTATTTGTTCACCTATTCTGAATATTCATAATTTCAGCAAGTGGGACACCGAACAAAGCTGATGGCATTGCAGTTTTTCATGCAACCTAAGAGTTTCAGTCCTTGATTGTCTTAACACTTTGAATTCAAATTGTCTTTATCTAACTTTCTATCATTTAATGTTTTCTTAATGTGAGAACATATGAAGCTGCATCCTCACAGATTTTTTTTTCCTTTTCTTTCAGTAAAATTCACATAAAAAGACTAATCAGAGAACAATTTGAGAAATTAAAGCTTGTTTTTTTTGGGGGGGGGGAGGATGGTTCATTCCCTTTTTTAATAGCTATGTGCTAGTACTTGCAAGTTTAAAAACAAATGAAGAGAATCATGGGAATACGAAAATGTGATGTAAAATTGCTGTCAGCACAAAAAACGTTATTCACGTAAATCTCTAGGATTCCTCTCAGTACTCAGTTAAAGAGAAAAAAAAAAGTAATGAGAATATAATAGTCAGCTACGATATTGGCTTCACAATGTACCAGATATGTTGCCTATTTTGTTTCAAATGGTGTTTAAGGCTGATCAGAATAACATATACAGAACTGAACATAATAACTAGATCTCTTCTGTTTAGTGGCCTGGACTCCAACATTTAATGGAACAATTTCACCACAAATGGTATTTTAACTCTGGCTGATTCACATTTTAATTGAAGCCTAAATTTTCTAACTATGTTATCATTATAGAAAGTTCACTGGAGTGCACTTCCATTACATGAATTGCAGCATTCCAGGGATGCCAAGTTCAGTGGAGAGTGATAAAATTGATGTTGAAACTCTTGTTTTATTATCTTGAGAAAGGGGGAAGGATTTGCAAATAAAGCTAACTTCATCGCATGGCCTAATTATCACGGAAAGAGGAGGAATGGGGGGATTTGACATCAAGACTGATTTATCTGTTGGAGAAGTAGAACAACTTAACATAACTGACCCTTATAACAGGGGCTATAACAGATGCAAGGTGTCTGAGCTATGAAATATACAATGGAATTTCTTGAAGCTGTCCAGTGATTTATCCAAATTCATCCTAAATTTGTCTGACATTGATGAACATTGTCTTGAGATCAGGATTTTTTTTTCTGGTGTGTCCAAGTATGTTTCATTTATGACTGGATTTTGATTGATTGGTAGTTAACTGAAAACTTTTTCCACACAGTTCTCTCCTTAATAGTCCAGATACTTGATATGTGAATTCAACTAATGTATGACTTAAAAGTATCCAAGGGATGGAGCGAGACACGCTGTACTTTGCTTTTATCACTTTTAAAGCCTTGGCTTCAAGCCTGCCCTTTTCTGTATTTTCTGCTTAACTGCTATACTTTTAATGGGTATAAAGCTGTACGTCTCAGATCCACGTTTCCTCAGCTAGATGGTGTTGCCTGCTCAACTGCACACCATTTCTACTGATCTCTTATTTAAGAGAGAGAGAATGGGAAACATTGCTTGATATTGCATTTGAACTCATACTTTGACCTAGAGCTCAGGAGAAGCAAGGACTCATATGCCTGAGCAAAGAGCTGATTTCATCAGAGAGTGGAAAAGATTTACACTTGTTACCTTTTGTTCTTTTCCTCTTTTCTTACATCTGTGTTTAAGCTGGTAGCATTAATGTGGAAAATAAGTTTCTGTGACCTCTTTATTTATTTATTTATTTATTTATTTATTTATTTATTTTTTCAGGTAGAGAATGGCGAGAACACAGGGGAGCTTTCAAAAGTTTAGGTCATGTTACTGCAAGGATTGCAGCATCCAGCGGCAGACACATGACTGGGACAGACGTATGGAAAATTTTGCCATATTTGTGCGGGTCAAATTGGGTAACTCTGCAAACGCTTGTTTGATGCCACAAACGCTTGATTTTTGCATTACAACCAGTCACCTGTAACATGTCAGTTGTACCATGTTGGTGCACAGTCTTATTTAGGTGGTGAACTTATCTCTCTGTGGAAATCAGTTCTGAAATCATAACTATGTAGAGAATCTTGCTAACTACTGACCATTTCTACTTCCGAAATGCCCGAAAACTCTTTGTTGGCCTCTTGCGTTGTGTTGGAGACACTGCGGAGCTGGTCTGTGTGACACTACCAGTGCGTTTACTTAGTCCTAAAGGAACTTTTGGGGGCAGAAGGTCACAGGTTTCAGACTAAGCTTGTTATAGCCCTGAACTCAAAACAGTGACTTAGAGCACAATTATATCTTAGATGTAATTTCTGTTATTCTAGTCTGTAGTTTCCAGTTATTTACTCTGAGCCTTGCAAGTAGATTGCACACATGTCCATCTGTGTAGCAGTTATGGATAGCTGTGGACTGCCTTGTGCTACCCATGACCCTAGGTTAATCTTTGAGATAAGTTTGCACTTTTGCAGGTTAATATAACCATGGAATTTTAAACACTGTGTAATTTCATTATTACTATTAGAGTAATGAACTGTAACTTCAGATCTTACTATTTGCAAATGAGAACTTTCACTTACAGTGGCACTCACCCCTGCAACCTAACCAAAGCAATTACATTGAGTTATGCTTCATATGTATAACCACTCAATTACTTGCAGGAGGCAGCTGCAGAAGTCATAATCCTATGCCAGAGTAATCTATATAATGCAGCTCTACTGAATATATTAGCTCTTGCTCTTTTCTGTAGCAATACCAGCGCTCTCTGCCTCTTTGCTTTAGATTTCCCTGCCTAAAGCTTCTCAAAATTATAAAGCTTAGAGAAGTGCTCACTAATTGGGTATATTGGAGGTGGAGAGAAACCTCGTTAAAATCAAGGAGTTATTTGTGGATGTTGAAGAAGAATCTAAACACTTGGAGTTCACTGGATCAATATTTTAAATTATATGTGGCTTGGACCCACATATAAAGGGCAGCCTGGGTCACACTAGCAGGAACTTAAAGGTAGCTTTTGCTGTTTAATCAAAAAGGAGAAGGTACACTAGCAATGGAGATACAAACACATTTTGCTGTGACAGGGAGCTGCTTACAAGATCCAGAATTCCCCAGGGGCCTTGACATAGATTTCTTTGTCTTTTTTTTTTTTTTTTTTAATGCATGAATAAATTTGGTCAGTTAATTTTATTTATTTATTTATTTGTTTGTTTTAGTACTGCACATCACAAGCATCAAGTAAGGTTTTTACAAGTCTTACTAGCACATATATATGCTGAAGGATGAAGATGGTGAAGTTGGGAATAATTCCAGACCAAGTACCTTTCAATACCTTTCTTCAACTATTCTGTGACCATTTATAATACTTTTTTATTATTATTATTCACAAAAAACGGTATGAGAAATGGTACAAGAATAACTGTGAATGGACCTTAAATATTTATGTTATAATACTCCTAGATTTCTTTACCTTCCTCTGCAGGTCTCTTGGATTCTCATTCCCTTTCTTCTCACACAAAAAATATGTGTTTGCCTTACAACTACCAGATGACTGGACCCATGTTCCAAATAACTTCTTGCAGTGGCCCCTGAGAGAAGTTATGTGTGAATATCAACTTTATCACAAAGAACTTGCAGGAGAGCAGCAATTTTTTCCAAAACAAAATTGGATTAGTTTGACGTATGGAAGATGGCTATTTTTGATGCTGTGAGGATTCAGTGAGGAAACATATTTTTCAAGAGGTAAGTGTGCATTTAATGTTTGCTCTCAGGGTTTCTTGAGATAATGTTTTAAAAATGGAAATCCCAAGAGTGCAATATGATTCTATATTTCACCTATGTACTCCATTTTACAGAATGTGCACAGCAACTTTCAACAACCACAGACAGTTGGCTTTAGGAGGTCATTTCATGGCTGGGAGATATGGGAGTGGTTTGAGGATGTGATTTTTATGGATGGAAAACTATGCCTTTGGTTCTAAGAAAACTCATTTTTATTGGAGAAATGAGACAGAACAGTACATGAGTACAACTGAAGGTTGTTATAGTTATTTTTCCCCACACTTCCACCTGACCCCCAACCCTCTGGTGAGAATGCAATAGGTTTGTAGGAAATGAAAAGCTAGGATGTCAATGTATGCTATTCCTCAGACCTAATCTCTGCTGTCTGTGTTCATATACTCCTACTATCCCTCTTACATATATTTTGTAAGAAAAAAAAATACCAAAATAATCATAGCATACTCTTTTGTACTCTTAGTATTGAAACTAGTTTGTATAATCTAAATAGTTCTTCTAACTCTGAAAACGAGACCCTAATTAACTAAACCATGACAATTGGTTTCTCTTTGTTGACTAACGTTAAATCATGATCCTATTAGCATTGTGTAATGCAACTGATAACGTTGACATAAAAACTGTAGAATAACATATTACTGCCGATAGATGCTCATATGTTCTGTAAACTTGATTTGAAGAGAACTGAAGGTGCCATGAATTAATTTTAGATCGGGACCTTGTTAAAAGCTGTCACTAGAGTAGCCATGAATAAATGGTTAAAATACTACTGTTTTATATAGTGATATGGCACTGTTACTTATTCATTATACTATATATTTCTTTTTAGAAGGACAATAAGAAGTGCTTCTTGGTGAAGTTACAGTGAAAGCTGCTATAATGTTGTGTGGTTTCCGCCGGCAACCTTCAGTCTCAAAGATGGAAATTTATTCATTCTGTACATCTATGCGCAGCTCCAGAGATTTTAAGAGTATCTTAGTCTAAGGAGAGCTGGTGAGAGAGAACTTTTTCTGCAGTGTGTAAGGCCAGAAGAGAGCATGTAGCCTGACCTTCTGTAAATGTCAAACCTTAAGAGCTCTTGAGCTGTTCTTTGCTTCTAATAGAAGACATGCAGCCTTTCCTGTTACAAAGAATTGCTGTGACTTCTGAGGGTTTATTTGAATAGTTCATTAACCTACTTGTACTCTCTTCCAGGCTAATTTGCCATCCTCAGCTTCTAACTAATTTTTCTATTGGATGACAAAATTATGTTACTAATATTTTGTTCTCGAAATTCCTATAGCAGTCTATTCAGATGGCATTGTAGAGATGGTGGAAGTCTGTAGATAAAATGGTAGGCCCTCACATTCTGCGGCCTTTTCAGAATCTTGAAAATGGATAAACATAATTCATGTGTATTAAAAAATTTACACCGTTATTTTGACAAATATAATTTGTGATCGTATAGCCCAGAGAAAAAGCTAGTAGATAGTTAAATGTAATTAATCCTTCAAATATTTTTTTGACGAGTGGACTGAAAAAATTGCAGTCTGATTCTGTATTATGTCTCCTCATTTATTTATTGACATAAACATCAAAGCACCTGTTATGTGAGTGATACCCAGTGAATTCACAACATGTACAATGGTCATGTGTATGCTGTACCACCTGTGCAACCCATTGCATATCCAAATGAGCAGAGAAGGTGGGTTCCTGATTCTCAATTATATGCTGAATGGTTTGTAACTCTGAAAATAAGACATTTTTCTGAAAGATGGAGTTACAGAATAATATCAAAAACATACATGGATGAATTGTTCTTTCTGAGGGTGGTCACGAAACACTTAGTCACATTCAACCAGTCAGACCGCACCACAGATTACATCCATAAGCTGTAATTAAGCAACACAAGCTGACAGGCAGTGCATTTCTATAAGCTTATTGCACATCTCAGAAGTCTTTGAGATAATTAGCCTTTCAGACTGCTCCCTCCTTTTACTCTGGGCCCATAGGTACAGAATTGATTTGACTTTCAGCAGTTCCTTACCTCTGCCAGGCGCAATTATATTTCCATTCTTTGCAAACAAAAGAAAAACCCAAAGTATTTAATGTTTCTCTCTTGGTCTCAGAATCAAACAGGTTTATGAGGAAACAAAAGAAAGTGTTGAAAGCCGCTGCATGAATCTGCAACATCCGAGGTATATAACAGGAAAGGAAGTTAAACAAGGCTGGTGTTATACATTTCCCAGACATTCAATACAAAGATATGTTTCCAAGGAGGAATACTGCTGACTTGGAACCCAACTCATGTATTTATTTATTTTTCATATAGAGCCCTTCATTGAGAGCATCGCATAATGTTTTATAGCAAGTGTGAATTATAAGCTGCAGGTAGTATCTTAACTACTGCATTACAGAAGCCCTGAATGTGAGAGCTAGAATTTAAGGAGGGCATAAAAAAGGAGACGGGGGCGCTGGCAGCGTAACCAGTCAAGCATGACTAAATAACTGGTAGAGCCAAGGTGGGATCTGTGCTGGCAATATTCCAGTTGTGATGAAAGATCTGGGAGAGAAAACAAGAATATGGAGAGAGAAACAAGAATATGGAGATTCCCTGTTTTTTTGCCGCCTAAGTCATGAGTGAGGTAAGTGTGGAGAGAAAAGGAGGACCCAGAAGCAGGAGTGGAGCAAAGCTCCACAACCCCAACGGAGGTTTCAGAGCGCCCAGAGCTCTCTGGGACCCAGGCATTGTATAGCAGAAATGGTAGGAAAGTAAACAGTAATAGGAAATTGTCTTTGCAGACCTTAGAGAAGCAGAATGAGATACAGGTAGATTTATTTTCACTCTTTAATTACTGTGGTTTGTATGCAAAATCAAATGTGCAGCTGGTTTAAGTAGGATTGTGGTATTCTGTGTTAACCAGGGATAGGAAGAGGACCAAAGGTCTGAACACAGAATCAACAAATACAGGCCTCATTGATGCCTGCAACATAAATGCTAGAAGGGACAATATGCTTTAGTTATGCTTTTGAGCACACTTTAAATCTAATTTTAGTACACAATAAAAATGAATGCTCTGTTTTCCAAATGCATCTGCTGAGCTTGAGTTTCCATACCAGATGGCTTTATATTATGCTAAAACTCAATGTACAGTATGATAGCGTTCACTGGATCTGCTGAAAGTGACCTTGCATTTTTTTCTATGCGAAGCCGAAATATGACATTTATGAATTTTGACATGCAAAAATGTTAGCCTTTCTAGTTTGCTGTCATAATCTGTTTTACCTGTTTTTAAGAGTTAGCTGTTTTTCATGGTCTGACACGTGCGATGCTTCTGCTTTAAAGATTGATTCAGGTATAAGCCATACCAACATTGCATAGCAATCTTGTACTACACAATGCATGTGTTACTAAATAAATATTGTACACAAATCACATCTGTGCCTCCAACTCTGTCTCTGAGTTTGGAATGTACAACTGGCTCCTGTCCATGCTTTATCTTTCATTCATTGCTCAGCTTCTTCCACCCTCCCTCACACTCTGTTGTTGCAGCCATGCAAACTAAAGGCGCTGCCGTGCTGACACCGAACCAGTGCAGCAATGCTTTTGGGTCAGCTGGCATACCTGGAGTTCTGGTGGCTTGACCTCAGGTTTTTCTGCAAAGACTCTGTGGACAGAGCAATGCCTAAAATTAGATGGTGAGGTGGTGAGTAAAGCTTGGGTTCCACCTTCGAGGCGGAGCCTTGATGTAAAATGAAATGTCACCAAGTCATTGACATCTGTGTGATTTGTTCCACTGCATACACTGAAAACTCGGAGTTCTGCACATCTGTAGCTGTGCCAAGTGCATGCAAAATGTTGTCTTTTGATTGTGCGTGTGGTTTTTTGCTTGTTTGGTTTTTATTTCTGCTTTATAATCAAAAATGACTACTCAAGCTGCATGGCAGATGTGAATCTCTGAATATATATTTATTTTCATAGTATTGGGGACAAATTCCCAAACTCTAAGATAGTTTCCTAGCTATATAAATATAACGTATATAAATTCAGTAAATTTAATGTTATTTTAGTGCTTGGTATGGTCCAAAACTTGTTCTCTCATTGTTTTTCAAGTGTTTTCACACTTGAAAGTCACATCCAAAAAACTGGGGAACAGCTATATGCGGTGACTCATTAAATGTTGTTCTGTTTCTCTGAGGGCCAGATTTTGTTAAAAATCCAGACGTGAATGCTTAATTCCCTCAACGTCCTTTTGACATTTTTGACAAGTGTTCGCTCGGGTCTTCTCCTGGTGAACTTCGCCACTGAATTAGCGCCTCTCACGGGCCGTCTCTGCGAGCGTCTCATATCGTTCTGACATTAAGTGCAAGCGAAACAGAGACAATAGTGATTGAGACTGGCAGTTCGTTGGCTGGTTTTCGGTCATGTTTCACTGAAGTCAATGTCACTTGATAGCTCCTAACACCTTCTAGCCAGGAACTTTTGAGTTAGTTTTGGCAGCAACTTGTCTTTTTCGTTTTACACTGCTTCCTTATCTAGGTCGTGTCAATGTTACTTATTAAGCAGCTTAAAATTCTCAGAGACACGTGCAATATTCTGACTGCTAACACTGCCTGCGATGCTGTAGTTTAGGGATCCATAGGCTTAGTGGTGCACAAAGAGGTGGACATCTGTGTTAGTGCCATTTTGTTTTCCCTGTTTTGGTATGTTAAGCTGCATTAAAAACACGTAAAAGATGCAAGAAGTAATTTTCTATGTAAGTTATTCTTACCTTCCCACAGGACTCCTGTTAAATCACATCTGGAATAGTAAAAGTCCCCAGGGCACATACTGTAGGAATTCTTGTTAATTGAGTGAAAAATGTTGAGCACCCCCACAATAAGATGTTAGTCAGTACATGGTAATTTTATAATGGGACCAATTCAAAAATCTGTTGGGTGCGTTTTGTCTCCTTTCCAATAGATGCCTAAATTTTGTCAAAAAAAATGACTCGTCTACACAGCATTCGCGTAGTGCAGAGAAAGTGAGATGGTGCTAGACAACAAACACAAGCCTTTTTAGACTTCAAAAACAAAGAAAATGCAATTTGTTAAACAACACCAGTGACTATGTTCAATTTAGGCTGGACTTGTCAGTTTTTAAGTAAACTACTGAGTTGCAAGTACCTTTTTGTAACAATTACGGCAAAGACGAGGCAGCAGGAAAAATGCTTTAGCTAGGCTGCAGCTTCATTCGCTAACACATCAGAAAACTATCCAGCCTCAGCTATCTATATAGAAAACTATCCTAACTCAGCCCTAATCCCTGTGCTGGCAGAGACCTACAAATAACGCGTTTAATCTTCTCATAGCACCGTTGATAGAAGCTTACTGAGGATGACAGGAACAAGCAAGCGGGAGGCCCTCACTTCGTAGCTTTTAGGAAGCCCAGGCCCTTTCAGTCACCTTCTTCAGTGGTTGCTTTCTGTTAACCTGCTCTCAGAAGTGGGCATGTGGAAATGTGTGCATGCTCAGCAAGGTGGGGGTGTTTCCGAGACTCAAATTTACAGCTATTTTTGTAACTGGTAAAAATGTTTTTATTACATTACAGTTTTGCTGCTCCCTGGAACTTGCTGTCTACAGCTGTGCGTGGACCTGCGTGGCCAAGTTATCACTCTGGCATCTCCAGTGGATTCCTGGCTCGCAGTGCACACTTTTCCTGAGGTGTAAGTAGTTCTGCACTGACTTCAAAAGACAGAGAAGCAAGGGAAAAAGATGTACAACTTTGCTCTTAATTGACGTTTGTCTTCATCTGCTACTTGCAGCCTTAAATGAGTTTCTTGTAGAGGCATTCGGGTCTGCATCTAAAAGGTACATCACAGGTGAGACACCCCATGGAGGTCTTGTGCTGATTCAGGATCACCTCTGTAATTTATTCAGTCAACTTTTTTATGCATGACACAGAAAATAATTTGACTTTATATTTTTAAGCTTAGACAGTGTTTTTGACTTCCGTGTATGTTCTGATGTTATTGAATTATTGCTCTCTGTTTTGCTATACTTTCTCTCCATATTTATGAAGGATTCTGTATCACTGAATACTTAACAATAATAATATGCAATGCAGCTTCTGAAAGTTTCCATGTATGGCTGTGAAACATAAAAAGTCATCTTATTATTGATGTGTCGCTATTAATATTGATGTCATAACATGGTGTTGCAACAATTGTAATAAATTGTTCAGATAAGGAAAGTAAACAGAAAATGCTCCCGGTAGAGTAATTCAAACCTTACATACAGAATAGCAGTGGCAAAGTCATGCAAGGAGACTTCACAGTGGCATTTTAGTGAATAACTAAAGTTTTATTGACTTACGTTCCACATGACACAGCATTAAGCAGTACCCCACACCCTGATTCCTTTTTCAATGGCAGCAAGAATGTCCTGCAATTTCCATCAAATTATATTTCCTTCCCACTGAATCTTTTGGTCTTTATGTTTCTTTTTGACATAACCACTTTTTCTTTTTCCTTCCTCAAGTCAACTTCTAGAGTTAAGGATTTTCTTTAGAAAAGTTTAGAAGAGTTTTTTTTTTTAAACACATTTGATGCGACAAAACTTTTTTTTTTTTTTCAAGATTTGCCTCAATTTCACTGTGCTTTGGAAATGTATAGCTGCTATATAACACTTCATATTGATAATAAAAGGAACCCTACGTCTTTGTAGGAATTATTACCACAGACCTGACATTGGAAAGTCTTGTCTCATTTCCCCAAAGCACAATCAAGGTGAAAGATGATCATATGCTGGGTTGTTTGACCACACTGGCACTTTGAAAAGCAAATTGCTGATGTGAGGCCTCAGAATTTGTCTTATAAGGGAGTGCTTTATAGGTTCTTTTATAGTTCTTATATGACCCGTACAATGGTAGCATAATACCATATCCAAACCGGTACTTTAATACACACAGATCAACGCAGACAGAAGCTATGTTTTAAAGTCTGGGTTACTCTCAGACTCTGGAAAGTTGAAGCAGGGATAAAATGTTGGTGTCCTGAAAAGTGCTCTACTTCTTAGGCACAAAATAAGTGTTTTTTTTTTTTTTTTTTTTTGTTGGTTTGTTTGTTTTACATACAGGTGGGTTAAGAGGATTTTTCTCACAATGCAGTACCGGTGATAGCAGTTCTCATATTGCTCCTAGAAGTTAGGAGAAACAGTCCTGTCCTGAATTAACCAGACTCATGACAAGTTATAACTGCATAAAAATAAGCTGCATTTAATTGGATGTAGTTCCTCTTATATGTATGCTGAAGCAGTCATCTTAATATTTTCAGGTTGAAACTTGATAAGTTTGGTCTATCAAAGTAGAAAAATCTTGATTATGACGTTGGACTGAAGTTTGCAAAAATAAGAACGTGTTTTGTCTTCTACCTGACGCTGTTTCTTTTCTTATCTATCAGAATTCTAATAGCAAACCTCAGCTCTGGGAATGAAAGATCAAGTCACCCAGTTGTGTTTAGCCCCCCACATTGACCAAGGCATGAGCTGCAAGGCAATGATTGCAAACTTCTGTGCTCTGATGTCTACTTGAGGCTACATAGAATAACAGCTTTCTGAGCTACCTCTTCCTCTGTGGGACTGAATTTCTCTGCTTTGGGCTTTCTGGATTTATATCAAAACTTCTCATCTTCCAGTTCCTTTGTGCTGTATATGTTTGGTAATATAGTGCTTTATGTTTGTTTTTGCATCCCTGGCTGCTGTAGAAATGACATCTGTCACTAGAATACACACTCTGAGAAAGCCAGATGTGCTTGGAGGAGGGGGGGTTGTTCAGATGCTCAACTGAAGGAGTCATAAATTATAATCCAGTTCAGGTGTCAATGTCGCCAATTTATTAGTCTGGAAATTGCTCATGGGATGATTATGGTTAATGTTATTTGTTATTGCAGTGTTTAATCATGGCTTGTGTTGTGAGTCCCATCCTTCTCCTAGGTAAAAAAACTTTTTTTTCCTAGTACTCGTAAATCTCTGTATTCTTATGTGGTCCTTTTTCTCTCTTCTTAGCCTTCAGTTCTGCACTTACTTTTCTTTCTGTTTCCTCTCTCTTCAAAGGCATTCTTGTTTTTAAGTGTCCATTTCTAAACCTGACACCTGACTTTGAGGATGCTGCCAGTGACTCTGGCAGTGGTTTTCTTTTTAACTCCCACTAATTCTATACTCTGATTGCTGGAAGCGCTTCTAGTCTATCCACCTTGCTTTGGACTGTTGGACCTCCCCTGGCAAAAATGTCAGAGAAACAACAGGGGACCCTTTCAAAGATTTGCTTCTGTGGTCAAAACTGAATACATGAAATATGAACAGACTTGAGATTTCCTTGACTGAATTGTTCCTTACTAATTAAAGATTGCATCCTTATGAGATTGATTATCTTTGTCCTTTTTAACCCCCTTTTTTTTGTTTTCCTTTTTTTTTTTTCTGCAGATTTTATTTAGGAATGAAGTTTACTCAAATTCCCATTTTCTTCTTGTTGCTGAAAAGATTGTTTCTGGCACTTCTAAGGTAGTTTAGAGGTTAGAAAACATGGAAGTTATTGAGTAAATTTTACTGCCTCAGGATAGAAATGATAATAATATTTCCTCCTGAGTCATCTTATTTCTGAGTAGCCATTCTGTTCACTTAGGTTGTTATATTTTCAAGGACAAGCAACATATACTCCTGAAGACAAAATTCCCTTCAGATATTCTTGTGTCACATCATGCAACTGTAAACAGGCAAACTTCTCCTACAGTCAGTCCCAGACAAACACTCTGGCCACGACACATGCTGGTACCTGAGTCTTTGCTGTAGAGATTTTCCATGCACAGTACGTACACGTGACATTACATGTACACCATGAATATTAGATGCAGTTCCAGTGGAAGATGCAACTTTTAATCATTTACTGGATGAATTCCAGGTTTTCAAGAGTGCGAAGCAGGGAATAACAGCAGGTCTTTAATCTTTCCTGTGTTGATTGATCTATGCAATATGATAAAAGACACGACAAAAGGCAATTTATGGCAAGAAAAAGAGAGCCCTAAATATATTTTTCTATTTCACATCCTTGTTTGTGTAATTTGTATTAATTTCCTTTTGGGACATTCTATTATCTGTCAATGATATTTTACCTTGCTATTTTGCTAGTTTAATTTCAAGGAGTGATTTAGGAATCAAGAACAAGTTAGTCTGGTGAAAAACTACTGAAGTATGTCATATGTACAAAAAACAAAACAAAAAAAAAACCCTGAAATACAAAATAAATGTGTAAATGTACTGAACTCACTGACTTCAGTGGAAAATCCATAAAAAGTGCTGGATTTTGTCACTATGAGCCACTTCCAAGAGTAGTACACATTTACCTTTTAGATAAGATAATCAATTAAATAAACAAGGCATGTGTACAGGGGAAAATTGAGTATTTCGTTAGTTCAGTGAACAGAGATTATGAGAACTTCATCCCAAACACTTTTGCAGATGGAATTACATGTGGAGAAGGTGGACAACGTGTGTCACTCCTTCTACCTCATACAGACTGCACATCTCAGTAGTCCATCACACAGTTTTTCCTTCCTGCCAGAGGACAAAATATCATTCATACAATAGAAATACATCTCTTAAATATTTGCATTTTTATTTTTATATTTTTACCTTTTCCCACAGATCAGATCTCTCTTTCGTTTTTATTCATACTATAATACATATAGTAAAGGCAAAGTGCAGTCACTATATTAAAAATGAAACACAATTCTTCCTTCAAAATTCTCAGTCTTTGGGTAAAGCTCACCTACCTGTAAACAGCTTGATAAATTAATTTGAGCACAAATCTTAACTTCTGTGTATCTTAATCTTCTGTGGTCTTTCTTCACTTGCTCCAGAAGTCATGCCACCTTTCTGATCCTTTTCTCTTCATTTCTCTGGCTTTGCTGTCTTTTTTTCCATACTTAAGAACTGGAAGCAATATATTTGCACACATTCTTTCTTATGCTGAGGAATGACATGAGGTGCCTGCATGCCATGTTAATTAACATTAAGCAGTTAACTGATGCCTGTTTGTAGGGGAATGAATATAGGGCTCATGCACACCACCCCTGAAATGACTAAGAGCTGAGCACACGAGGACAGAATTTGACCAGCATTCTTTGTACAAGTGACAGTAAACTGCAGTTATTACTAAACCACTCAAAGAAATTCATGTGCGAAACTTTCATCTCTGAACAACCATGTCAAATAAGACAATGCTGTTTTAGCAAGGCTATTTGCAGTGCTCTAAAAATTTGGTTAAAACAGGATTAGAGTGGTGTCTGTTGTGCATTCTCTTTTATGCAAATTTCATTCGTACAGAGGGACTTGGATGACAGGAAAAGGGAAACTTTTTCTCTACTTGAGAAAAATTGGAGGCTAGAATGGTTGACAATATAAGGGACAACGGCGTAAGAACAAGAGCAAATACTTTACCTCAAAGCTAAAAACCTAAACTTGTGGTTGAAGTGACCATGAATTGCCATCATTACTATATTGCTGACATTATACTGATCCCAAAATTCCCCTAAAAATCTTTCAGCATTTGACTGATTGTGGTGTTAATAATAGGATGCTGCTGCAATTTTACTGTCAGGGTTGTTCTTGGGTTTGACATTGTCTTTATCAATCTGTTAATGAATGTAATGCTTACGTAAGGCGATAGTATGAATTCTTGGTTCAGAGCCAGATATGGTGGTGATGATGTTGTGCAGTGTAGCACGTTACTCACAGGAAAAGCTTCTTTAGTTCCTTCTGCAAGTGAGCATTGGGAAGAGAAAGATTAGGGTAGTGGATTCTCTACTTTTTCAAAAGCTCCTCTGAAGCAAACATTGAATCACCTGAATATTTTTTCAGAATTGAAACACATCAGCATCAAAAAACTGAAGAAGAAGAAAAGTCAGAAAGTTCAATACTTGCTATTATTCCCCTGACTTTTTTATACTGGAGGTCCCTTTCTGCACCTTTAAAATATAAGCATGTATCAGTTTTTGCAGCTATTCCTGTGCTGGCAAAATCTTGGGAAGAAAGAAAATAAATTCCTGTTAAATTCCTAATTCATGTTTGTGCTGGATGTATTATATTTCTCAAAAGAAATCAAAGTTCCATGTTATATACCTGCAGGAGCGTTATTGCCTGGATGACTTGAATGTTATTTCCTGGATGACTACTACTTTTTTTATTTTTTTTTAATATTTTAAATTCTAAGTTTAGGCACATTCTTATAATATTTTGTTCTCTAGTTCCATAGGAACTGGGAGGATTAGAAGAGGCATGTGCTTATGGTGCTGTACTATTTGTGCCTGCCAGACGATTCCCCAAGTCTTCTTCTGGGACAGTGCAGCTATGTTTCAACTGCTTTGCAGACAGATTGCAAACTGGCAATCTAGGTCATTGTAAATACAAAATAAAACAGCTGCCAATAAAACTGAAATATAATTCAGTATTCCCAGTACATGCAAGCAAAGAAACAAATCCAGGATATTTGGACTAAAAGCTGACATTCCCTTCTCAGTTTATGGGGCTGTGTTCTTCCACTCCCTGAACACTTTCAGTTGTTGCAAGGACAAAGAAATGATATAGACATAGCATAAGAAAGTTTCAGATTCTCTGACACTTATGTTGTTACAGACCTTGCTTTGCAAGTAAGCACCTGGCTTTGTGTTGATCAATTTGCAGGATAAGGTATTGCCAAAGGTGACTAAAGGCACCAAGATTAGAAATCAGATTTATTTTGGAAGAGGCACAAGGTTGGCAGTGTCATTTGGCTGCAGAAAGTACTAATACCATTCTGAGCTCTATGAACATCTACAGGGTGTAACAGATCAGGTAGGTATTTAGCTTTTAAAAATGTCTCTTATGACCACATGTGAGACGCTGCATTTGTTTCTGGACATATTTTCACCAGACAAAAATATAAATGCAGAGGGAGTTCAAAGAACAAAAATGGTAGTCAAAGGTTTAGAAATTCTAACTTTTGTAGATTAAAAAAAAATATTTGTAGGCATAGTTTTATTAAATGATGGTGGAGTAGCAAAGTTTGGGATTGCTCTGATTCTTACAAATTTTATTTTGAGAATAATTGATTCAGTAAGCAGTTTGAGAAAATCTCAAACTCATTTGCTGTGTTCCTCTAGATGCTTTGCAGTTCTTCACTCTAACAGCAGCTCTTGCTGCTCTTAACCTTTGATTGGAATTTGACCCTAATTAGTTGTTTCCACAGACATTGCCCTTAGCTTGTCAGTCCCACAAATTACATTACTGAGTGGGCCTCTAAACATTTGCCAGTGTCACCAAATACTGATGAATTGACCCTCTTCACTCAGGGATTGCTGAGTAAGTCAGAGTAGTTACCTGTTGGCATATTAAACGTATGATGTTTTTACTGCATTGCTTGAAGCATGCTGAAAAATAGAGGAAACATTAACAAATGAGTCGTCATAAAGACATAGCTGAAAAGTTGCAATATTATGCCTTTTCTACTCTCCTTCATTCAGAAGTGGATCCAGACTTCGCTGGAGTGAATAGAAAGATGGCATCAGTTTGTTTTCAGATGAGATAATTTATAAGATACAAAAGTTCAAAACCAATATTGTGAGGGAAATTTTAGTCTCAATGAAAAATTTATCACTCTGTTCAGAGCGACCAGGATATTACCTTTAGGATTTTTATGTGTTATGGTTAACAGTGATATTATTTCCACGTATGGTTTATTGAAGTCAACAAACGCTATTGTTGCAAATGAGACTCAGGAAATGCAGCTTATCTTAAGTCCATACTTATCTGTGTGTCACACAATGACTTTTATGTAACCTTACTATTACAATCTTTTTTTTTTTTTTTAAATTTTATTTTATTTTTCTAAAGAGAGAGGGAAAAAAAAGCCCAATAATTTATAAAACAGTGAGCACACTAGTCTAGGGAATGAGATGTCTGGTTTTTCTTCCAAGCTCTGCCAGTGTGACCTTGCATAGCAACTTCTCTGTATTTCAGCATCCACAACTATAAAATGTGAGTAATGTATAAATGCATCATTTTTGTTGAATAATGATGCTGCGTGGTCCTGTTTTGTTCTTTGTTTGCTGTAGAGTTTGAGATTTGCCAGTAAAAAGCATACAAGTAGTGAATTACATTTCTGGGTTCTCGATACTCAGTCTGTTGCAACTTACTTTTTTTGTATCTCTACAAAGGTGATATTAATCACTCAGAAACTGCTACAGCCAAGTTAAATAAATGGAGAAAGCCAAACGTGTAATGCTTTGCAGGCTGCAGATGCAAGGCAGAGCAAGGGAATCAGGTTCAAAGAATTAGAAAGTTTCATACAACTCACTCATCCTCTGCAACCTAACATCCACCCCACAGCCTTCCTGACTTATGCAAGTCTAGGCAATACATTTAATCTTAACTCTCTTTGAGCAGCTTGCACATATTAAGAAGATAAGTTTTACTTTATTCTTACTGTATTCAGATGATTCCCATTCAGTTATTGCTGTTTCATGGAACTTAGTAGTCTTTTCCTTCTATCCAACATATGTAAATAAGTCAGTCACTACTAGAAGGTTTCTGATGCACAAACTCCTTATTTTTTTATTTTATTTATTTTTATTTATTTTTTAACTCTTTGTGATAGATGTAGCTTTGAAGTGGAAAACAAGTGACAACTAATCTCCACAATGACTTTGTCTCTGCTATTATGTGCACCAATTTAGAATAAAGTTCCTGGTGATACTGTAGTAGTAAAATTATAAAAATATCTGAAAGAAGTTTCACAGTCAAATAGTGTGGTCAACTGTTAAAAAATTGTCAAGAAATACTAAACATTTTCTTTGTTCCCTTCGTATATGCCAGGATATGAAGTTGCATAGAAAAAATGTTCCTGATATGATGAAGAGGACTAATAATATTCTTTTGACTTTGTAGCCATCTTGAAAAACCTTTTCTAGTTGCTTCCAACATGTTCTGGATTCAACTCATGATTGTAATGATGAAGGACGCCACATCCCATTAGCAATCATCTGAGCCATATAGTTCTCCTGAGAGCTTGTTTCAGTAAGCTGGTCGATGTTCCTGCGTGATGCATACAAAATATATTTTACAATTAAAGTATTTTTTCCATTCATCATTTGAATCAAATTACAGGGCACTCAAACATTGAATAATTTATATTACTCAAAAAGATGTTAGGATATTAAATAGCAGCAATAATGTTAGCTTTATTAAATTGTTGCAGAGAACACTTTTCTATCTTTGGTACTGCCTCAAAATCTTAATCTCTCTCACATAATTTCAGGTCAGACATTCCCCAGCTGGCTCACCTAGTCAGTGAATTCTGTAAAAGTTCTTTTCAAAATCATGTTCCCATTAATTCTCTGCATTTGAAGACAAATGCACAATTCTTTACCCAGATCCATATTGACCTTCTGGTAAAGTCTGCATATTGCCTGAGTGCCTGGCTTGGTAGCATATCATCATATTTATGTAATGGGTGTATGTCTTCTGCTAACGTGTTTTCAAAGAGATGCAGAGACATGTGAAGGGACATCTAGTTTTAAGTGGGATATTTGTTGGCAAACTTCAAGTTTGGATGCTGGCTCTGTGAGAATGACAGCAAAAATATTATAGTTTTTTTTTTTCTTTTCTTTTCCTGACTTTAGTTTCAACAGGATGATTTCAGGATACCCCATACAGGGTTTCAAAGCAGAGACAGCATGCATGGGAATGGGAATTTGCCATTGAGAATGTTGCATGCGTAGATAGGACCGTGTAGAAAAGGATGTTGTAAACTAGAAAGAAGAATGGGAAAGAAAATTACATTGTGATCAGGCAAGTTAATACTCTGTGTGAGCGAAGAGTTAAAATAACTGTAATAGAATGGTCATATATAAACCTTACTTGCCCAACAACCACTGATATGAAGAAAAGAAAGCATCGTGAGCATGATAACAAGGATGTTATGATGGTTAACATGACATTTAAGTCGCAATGGAATGAGCAATTCTACAAGCCCTCAGGAAGACAAGTGCTACTGAAACATGACAAATTTATTGAAACAATTTCCTAACACTCTTGTTACCATATATTTTTTTTCCCCTGCAATACCACAGTGAATTCTATCTTGCATTTTGGCACAAAAATAAAGGGAAGAGAGTGGCATCTAGAAGCAGAGTAGCAGGGCCTGGAGTCTCTCCGTTCCTGAATAAGGGGGTGAAGTAGTAACTTGCTTGTCTCTGCAGAATATGGAGAACTCCATGGAAGATGGAAGGTCCAAATTGGCAGGAATTGTCAAAAGGACCTTATGATAAGGTATAGCTTGTCTCACTTAAAAAGATTTGTAGGGATAGTATGGGATATAGTACAGAAAGCTGTACCAAGGGGTTCTGTGTCTTCTACAGAGGTATGCCCGACTGTTGCTGTGTAGAAGACTCATGTCAAACTTGGCTTTCTGGGCTGGAAGGGGAAAACTGCAATTTAAACTCCAAAGAGTTTCACCCCCCCACCCTTCTTGTCTAAGCTATAAAGAGACTTGAAATCTTTTGGAAAGAAATGTGGGGTTTGCGGATATTTATCTAAAAAAAAAAAAATCTGCAAGTTTATACTGCAGTATACAGGAACATTGAATTAACTCCAGTGATAATACCCATTTCTAATGGTTTGCCTAAAGAGTCCGGTCATAAAATTTTCAGTGAAATAGAATTTTATCAGAAAATAGCTATTTTTCATCCCCCAAAGTTATAGATTTTACCTTAGTTTCATCAGACTCCATCCAGACCAGTTGTAATCTAACATAATGGATTTCCATGGGTGTCCATATCCACTGGCATGGTGCTAGAGTGCTCTTACAAGATAGAAAAAATTCTGACGGAGACTCTAAATGTGTTTTGAGTTCAGCCCCAGATCTTCAGAGCTTGACGTTCCCAGATCCCTCCCTGAGTAAACAGGAACATTGGATAAGGGAATTGAGTTGTGGTTTCCAAAAGAAAAATCTCCCGATTCGTGGCAAATTAAGTACCAAAAATTAAAAACTGTCAAAATAAGGTAGCTGTAGTTATGGAAAGTTCCTTATCTGAAATGTAAATACGTAGCACTTGTTCCAGGATCTGGCTTTAGTTGCTAATGATTAATACTCTTTAGTGATGTGACTTCAGCCAAAGCTAACATGCTTTGTGCCCACTATCTGCAAACTGATCCAATTTCACACATCTCAGTAACCGGCTGAAGTCACACTGTCACTTTTAGCGCTGGACCCAGTCTTTTATGTGTTTTAAAATCATTCTTTATATGATAGCCAGAAAGAAAAAGCTCAATGGGGAAAAGGAAAAACACGCTAATAAACAAAAGCAAAACCCAAAGATGACTGCAAAGAGGAACCTTGTGAAGGCAATAGCAGGGAAGTTTGTGCTTGAGCATGAAACAATGAACCAGGACTGAACCACAGCACCTTCGTAGCCTCACAGTGAGTCACTTAACCTTGCCGTGTTATAGATTTATTTATTATTTCTGTAAAATCAGGATAATTACCAGCCCGAAACAATTGTGAGACTAATTAATTGTTTGCAAAGTGCTTGAAAATTTTGAAGTGCAATAATAAGTGCTGAGTGTTGGAACTCCCCCCCCCCCCCCTTTTTTTTTTCAGACATAGTATTAGCAGTACCTGCTGTTATAAATTGGTATGGAGGATTGGTTTGTGTTTCAGACTTTCCTGCCTTATTTCACTAATTACCTCAGTCTCCGTTGCAGTAACCCAAAAAAGAAACAAAACAGGTAACCCTTAGCTACTTCACTGAAGTTGCAAAGAAAAAAAAATGTTTTGCATTTCTATTCAGCAAATTTCTATGAAATTTTCCTGTTTAAAATTTTGTCTCAGTCACCCTATCTGTCTCTGTTCATTTATTCCTGTCATTTGGTGTAATAATCCAGCAGGTCTCTTCTTCAAATACTGCGGATAAAATAATGTGCCAAATGCAAAGATATTAAGAGACCAGTTTCTAAAGCAGTTGTAAAGATGTTCTAAGATCTTCATTCCTGGATTTGGAGTTATGTTTTGGTAGCAGAGCAGATAGAAAAAGCTAGATGTTTGTGAATGGGTAAACAGATATTTTTAATGTTTATTTGAATTATAAATTCTTTGGGCATTCATTCTGATATTGTCTCTATAGAAGTATGCTTGCATGCATCCATATTCTCTAATATGGATGTTACATAAATAAAAATATTAATAGAAAGAAGTAACAGCTTCTTCACTGTAGCCAAGTCTGGGAGTAGATAAATTGTTAATTCAAATTAAATTGCTTTTATGAACTTCTTGTTCATTTATATTAATTGCTTGTTCTGACCTGACCTAACCTACTTAGGTGGAACTGCAGAAATTAAAGATGCTTACATTTTACATGCAGAGAATGCACAGGGAATTACTTGCTTAAATGCACTCACATACGCTGTCTACATAAAAATTAATAAAACTCATTGATATTGTGACCCAATAAGAGTAGAAGTGCCCATGAGGTTTCTTTCTGGCAGGATTTTGGTTTTACTTCGTGGTGGAAAAGTCTGGAATGGTTTTGTCTTGAGGTTTGAATGTCTGCTGGATTCAGAATTATTCCCATTATTTGTCCCAGGTGTGCTAGACAAAAGACAGAATCCAAGAGATGTAGTTTAATCGGTTTTGCCACTTTATTAACTTTGCTCAGTAGGGAATTATGCAGCACTAAGTCACGCAGTGTTAATTCTCATCCTTTCGCACCTTCATATATTTATTTGAAGGCTTCCATCATCACTCCTGAATCTGCTTTGTGCTGTTTGGTGTCATGATGTTTCAGGAAGAGATTTGGTTCCTGAAAATGGTTGTGATGAGGAGGAAGTGGAAGAACTACCCAAAGGCATAAAAAGACTCTCAGTGTGGTATGTAAGCCACTAAGACTAGCTCAGCTGCTTGGAAATGTTTTTATTTCTACTTCTCCATAACATCTCCCTTCTTGAAGGCTGCTACCGTAGCAGTGTCCACTTACTTTTCATACAAAGGTCATGTACTTTTGAGGTTGAGGAAAGCATAATTAAATGCTTTCTAAGTTGTCTACAATAAATAGATCTGTGAAGTTAGCACTATTCTGGCAAAACATCCACAGCATAATTGTACATCCTTTTTGTCACTTATGAAAGTGAAAACTGTCTTTTTTCCTGCGTGTGTGTATATGTGTGCATTTGAACTTTTCCAGTCAGTGTAAATCGAATCACTGGGAATGTGGCATGCAGATATTATTTTGAGTAACACCACTGAGAATGATGAGGAGCTCTCAAAAAGGTTGCCAGAGCCATCTAGAACATACAGAATTGATGGAAGCTGTCATACATATTACAAAATTTTGCTCAGTTAAATAAACTGAAAAATTAACCTTAAGTTGTAAGATAATAAGAGTGGGCAGGAGAGGGAGCACATAGTGCAGCAAAACCCTGCATCCCTAATGTTCCATATTTTCAAATCTGGAGTTAGAATGGTTTTCTAGTTTCTCTATCATATCAAAAACACCAGTGTTTGTATTATCCCCTTCATCATGATTCTGATCTATTTCATGAAAACCTAAAGATTGAATGGATTCTGTATGTAGGCCAGAATGAATATTTTGTACTTTGGTTTTCCTTACCTTTTGTACTTCACCTCTTTTGAACTTGTATCCAATCTAAAGATACAAATGAGAGAGGAAAAAATACCTACAAAAACATATCTCAGAAAAATCATTTTTTAATCTCAGAATGCATTTATGCAGTGTTTAAGGAACAAAACTATTATTAATAACCTTTTATTAGACCATATTCTGTGTCAAAATTGATTATTTTCTCAAAGCATCAGTCTGTGGAGCTACATGAATAGACAAGGAAAACAGTTTTATAGTGAATTATGCTTCTGTTTTATACTGAAGTATGCTAATAGCTGCTTTGGCTTCAAAATGACTCTGGCAACCTTGATCCCCTGTAAGATCAAAAGACAGAAAACAAATACACCAGAACTGATAGTAAAAAATTTTATGATTCTTATATTTAGAGTCCATCTGTCTATTTTCCCTGTAAAGCAGGGAAATTCTCACTGGAGACTTGCTAGTTTAGCCCCTCAGATATGGTAAAGTTTTCAGAAAGGTTTATGGAGCTTCCAAGTAAATATTTGTAAAAGAAATAGAGCAGCATTGAAAATCTAATGATAAGACAACTTAACTGAATGCACAGTAATGATAGATCTTATTTCTAAGACTTTTAGTCACACAGAGGGCTACTCTGCTTGGGGAAAGACATTTTTTTGTCCAAATATATTAGGTATGGAAGTCTTTTAGTTCCAGGAAACAGAATTCTCCATTGAAACACATCGTAGTCTGTTGGTGAGTTTTTCTGTTAGTCCAAGATAAATTACAGATGAAAAGCACGATAAGGTACAAAGAAAGCTGGTAGACTATAGGCTTTAGTAAACAAAGTTCGCAAGTATTTTACGTAAGTGTAGGTCACCTTTTGTGCTAATGGGTTAACAGGTGCTCTCTGAAGATTTTTCTGGTAGACACTGTGATTTTTGATTCTGTGATGAAAGCAATGCCACAACAGGAATAAATATGTGTTTTGTCTGCCCTTGACTTGAATAACAGCTCTTTGCTGTTCTGCTTAGCTGATAACATCCATGTTGAAACTTCAGGAACAAAAGTGTTCTCATAAAGTCATCTGCAGAGACTTTGAGAGCGGTGCAGTACAAACACTGTCACTGAACATTTTCTGATTGCTTTTGTATCTTCCGTAATGTGAATTCCTGGCCAAGATCTGAATTCTAGGTAACAAAGAGACATCAGAGGGTGCCTCTTACCTCAGAGTCTGAAATGATTTCCAGAGTTTGGCACTTGGAAGTGAGTATACTGGAAAGAAAGAGAGCTCCGTTGTGTTGTACAATTGATGCATTGAACATATTACATGCATGTTGGCTTAATGGCTGTTTTTTTTTTTTTTAATTATTTTTTTCCTGTAATTCTGAACACAAATGATTAGCCAAAGCATAATAGTTAAAGGCTGCAGTAATCCAAGGAGGTTAGCTCTTTTTTCCTTGGCCAGCAATATTGGAAACTAACAAGTAGATGGCATTATATCTCTATTTTTAAATTGAGAAACAACTGCTTAGGATTTCATGTAGTGTCTTCCTTTCTTTTATAGTGTTACATGGTTAGTCTGAATAAAGAAACGTATTTAATTTAGCAGTTATAGCCTCTGATTCTAAATGATCAATATAAACATTGCATTAAAATCGACTCAACACAAAATGAATTAACTTTTACATTCAAATACTTTGGTTTTGATAAAATGCCTAACAAGAAATGACCTTGTGCTGGAAGTGGCCAAGTAATGAACTACCAATTTCCTGAAAATCAAAAGTATCTGTAGGTAATCAATGGGCCTGAAAATGGGAAAGGAGAAAAACAATGAATCTTTTTTAGCATTTCACTTTGCATTTTCAGGTTTATAATCAAGGAAGGAATCTTTCTCCCTCCAAAACTCACAGGTAAAAGTGAACTAGATTTAGAACAAAAGTTTCTCAGAAGGATTCAGTTAACAGTATCTGTGTCTAGTTATACTTATGGACCACCAAGGTTTAAAATAAGTAACTAGACATAGCAAACAATAAAGGGATGCAATTTCCCTGTATGTGGAGAGCATACAGATGATACTGAATTTGGTACGAAATCTTCTGCATGGGTGATTACTATGCCCTGTTAGGGATGGCAATTTACAGTGTTCAGAAGGGATCAGCTCTTGGTGCAAGTTGTGTGATGTGTCAAGGTCCAGGAAGAAAGAAGCGTGCCTAAGAATTTTAGAAAACATCCCTGTCTTCCTCTTTTCAAAGGGGTGAGATCTGTAGAGCAGCAGTAATTTCAATAGTAAGAGAAAGGGGGAAAGGAACCATGCAGTATCTAGACTGTGAGAAGGTACTGTTCTAATGGAGTAGGTTAACATCTCCTCAGCCTTTCTGGTAAATGTGTGAGAACAGATATATTATTTTCACCAAGTCAGCTTTTAATATTAGGTGCAAGATTTCTATGAGCTTCAGCAGCTACACTGGCTCTGAAGCACCAGATTCTTTGCTGGACTGCAGTTCAGTTGGAATTGCAGCTGGGTTCCATTGGACACAGCTCCAGCATATGTAAAATGAGGCAAAAATGATTATGAACAAAGGATAGAAATTTATGTCAATCTGGAAGATCTACAGCTTCTGCTACAGGGAAATAAATAAGTTTTTAAAAACAAGTTAATCAAATTACTTAAATTCAGTCCTACATCCTATGCCTATCAGCAAATTAAGTTGGTAAATATATATATATAAATCTTTTATCATGATTTTTCTAGAATAAGTGTGTTAAAATATTCCATAACAATCACAAACTTGAGAAAATTTGGATTAAGAAATGCATGTGATCAGTGAATGTCAGCATTCTGGCATTGCTACAAATAGTGATCAGTTAAACTTGTAAATCCATAGTACTTTATTTAATTGTAACAGTAAGGAATTCTAGGCAGAGGAATGGTAACAAGTCACAACAATTTTATTAAAATAACGCTTTTATAGATTACTTCAGTAAATCTAGAAGATCATCAGGATAAATGAAGAAATTAATTTAAAGAATCCCACAAAAGCCAGTGATTCTAGCTATTGCACAAAGAAATGGTGGTTCTTAAATAAAATTGTTCACTGCACAGTGTATTGTGAAATGTTCCCCTTGATTCAAATTTTTGTCCCAAGAGTAGTAACTTCAGGGTTTATCAGTTTCATGCAATTCCATTGTTTTCTTTCACAAGTATAAGCAATTGTCATATAATTAATATTTACCGATGGTAACAGTTGTTGCTGTTTAAGACCAAAAAAGAACCGCTAGATATAGTGAAAGGAAGATAATAAACTTAGAAAAAAAATCTTAACAATAATGTCTGTGCCCATTTTTGAATTGATTGTGTTAATATCAGTAGAGGTTGATATTTTCTATATTTGGATAGTTTTTCAATAATATAACTGCATTAGAACAAGTGCAGTTCAATATTTTGTGAAGTCTAATAACTAAATACACAAATATAATATTTGTGCAGTAGCCATCATGAACCAGACTGTATTACCTTACTACCTAGTTCTATAGATGCATATTAAGATTTTGACACAAATACATGTGTATTAAAATATTTAATAATGAACTAAAAAAGAGAAGCCCTAGAGATGACAAAATGAAGGTAAGTTAAAAGCTATATTGCATTATCAACTACTTAATATATTTGCCCCATAGTAAAGTTAGTTTCTCTACAAATTGGAAATGTAACTTGGTCCTTGATCTACCTAATGTAAGTTCTGGTAGAGGGACTTTTTGTCCAGGTTATTCTCCTGCAGGCATTTTAAACAACTATGCTGCACTTCCTCTCTTGCTACTTTAGTGATTGCTACTTCGTAAAATCCTCTCCAATAACACTTGTTCTTTTCAGCCTGGTAAGTGGCCGTCCTCTCTTTGTGCACTTTGCATGCTTTGAATGCTGATAGATGAGATATGATTTACCTGGCATATACAGGTATATACAGGAGAGAAAAATTTAACTTCTTGTTACAAGTATTATTGATATTAAAGAATACAAAGGGTCTCCAGTCCTTAAAAAAGGATGCTTCAAAAAGCTGCAGCAAGGTAACTTTTTAAGATTTGACCCTTTATTTAGAAAATCTCAGCACAGGTATGTGCCCATGCTGTTATTCAGTGAGGCATTTTATAGCATTTTGTATTTCTGTAACAGAAAGGCATCACTTTCTCTACTGAAGATGCCTAGAATTTTATCTGTAGCTCTTCTGAGTCTGTTTTTCAAAAGCATCTGAGTGACTTGGGTATCTAAGTCCCAATGAAAGTCACTCAAACTTAGATAAATGGATTTTAGGGACAGGATTATAAGCATTTGCTATGAAATTCAGCATGCCACTCTCTATGGAATCTTAATTACTAACTGAGGTTGCAACATGTCCCTAACTTCTTTATGACATACAATAACTCTCTTTGAAAGATAACAGTCTTGATAATAGTCACCTGGGTGGATAAGTCACATACATGAAAACTTTACTATTTATTTTTTATTCACTCCTCTTATAGTGTCTCAGAAAATCTCCGTCACTCACTTCAGCTGACATTCTCCTAATTTAATAGACTATGCTTGTCAAGATCATATATCAAATGCTACAGACAATCAGTTAAGTCCTTAGTCATCTGTCAAATAATGGGGTTTTAGGTACAGTGAGAATAAGCTGGCAAAGTAGGCTATGTTGCATTCTGAGGTTTAAACTGTTTACTCATAATACAAAAAGAGCATTAAGAGATTGATAGTCTATTTGAAATTCCTTTGAAAATATATCCCAGACTGGATCTTTTCTGTTGCTTGTTTCTTGTGAGCCTCTTTAAGAAATCCGTTCTTTTAGATCCACAACTGCTATAAAACCAGAAACCTGTCAGAGCCCTACTGATCCAATTACAACTTTAAAACTTTAAAGCTTATGATTTACAGTGAGTTCATTACAGTTAAATACAAAGGAATCTTCTTCTTAAACTCTAAGTCATCTAGCAGTATATTTCACAGTGGTTCACCTCTTTTTCCCTTCACTTATGCAAAGCAAAATAATAATTCTTGGAAATTAAAGGTAGGGATCATTCAGTTTCCTAACATAATTAGAGCAGGACTATAAACCATGCGCTGTTCTTCTGTTGAGAAAACCTGTGTTCTACCGCGATATAAAATATGTTTTTTATTTTTTGTTTTGTTTTGTGTTTGTTTTCTTTTGTTATGAAAAAAAAAAAAACACATTAGTAAGATGCTGGTAAAGAGACTGTAGAACTGCACGTAACGCAACAGGCCAGTGTTGCAAGAGGTGGTGTGAACATTTCATTAGGTTTTATTTCCTTATAATGCAACTTTTAGATGAAATATTTAAGCAGGTTTAGACTTGTGCTGCTGTAACTGAACTGTGTCATTAATCTCTCTTTTTAGGCCATCTAGGGTTCTCTTAAACATAAGAATTGCCTGGCTCCCTTGTTGTACCCTTATGCTCAGTTTCTCTTAAACAGTGATATTCTCAAAAGAAACATTGAAAAATACTATTTGCAGTGTCTTGTTTATATAGATAAATTTAGAGAATGAATCCTACTGGATGACAATGGCTACCTTACATCTGTATAGTGCCAAATTGTTACATATATTATAATCATTAGTAAAGTGTCTGAGGTGACATTTCACCTTAGCAATTATACGACAACCTTCAATGAAAGATATGTTTGTGCTAATTGGTTTTGTGATTGCAGAGGAGCTTGTTAAATAATCACCTCTGAATCTCAAGAACAACTTTAAAACATGGTTAAAATGTTTACACGACTGATATTTTGTTTATATGGATACCCATTAGTGGTTATTTTCATAAGTTAGACACATCGCAGAGGAAACATCCAAGCCTACTTTTTAGTGGGAGTAGTCATGTTGTCACATTTCAGGCAAAACTCCCTGGATGAGGCCTGGAGGATTATGTATAACCATACATTTTGACAAGGGGAAATTTTGTCATCTCTGCTTTATGATGAAAGAAATGTTACTCTTTTGCCATTTTTCCTGTGTGTGCAAATCTACAAATATTCATTACGTGTTTGTGTGACAGGTGCAGATCAGTTTGACACCCTTCTGATCTTCATCTTCGAGGTGTGTGACTGTTGAATAACGCAGCAAGTCCATTTCTCTAGAGAGTATCTTTGGTTCCACTAACAGATCGCTTCTGCCCATCTTTTTTTGGGGGCTTAGACGGGGTGTGTGGGGGCAGACCTTTCTCATTCTCCTTTCTTCACTACTCTCTCCTGGTCCTGTTTCTCTTGGCTGTGTAATTTTCCAAATAATGCTGCTTGTGTACCTCAGTAAAATTATGGTATTATTGCCTTTATTTTTCCAATGTTATTTTTTCTTCTTATATTCATTTTAAGATACAGTTTGAAAATGCTTTTGTACCTGTCATCTCTTCCAGTAGAACTTGTTAAAGCCATTATTGCTATTGTTATTTGTATCTGATTTATAATTCTGGGCAATACAGCTGATGTGCACGCCCTGTTGTGTTTGGCATTGTGTGTAAACATAGTGAAGGTAAAGTAGTTTGCAAGGCAATTCAAGCAAAGAGTGGGAGGTAAAACAGACAGAGCGCTAAAATTCTAGCCCTCACGGTCCCTCCACTGAACACAGGTTGGAAACTGAAGAGTCCTGAGACATCTATGTGCACTGCATACTATTTTATCATCTTCTATAGCTTTATTTGCTCCCATCTTCTCTGCTTTTTTTTGACTAGTCTGAACCATTTCTTTGCTGTGCTATCCCACAACTGTGCCTTTGCTATAAAACCCTACTCCTCTGAAGACGCTGCCATCTGGAACAGCCTTTCTGAGTGTCTCTGCCTCATTGACTTCCTGTATCTTTTAAAATCTCATTGGAAAGCAGCTTTTCTCACTTGTCTGAGCCTCTTAATAGTATATTTCATCTTTTCCATTATAAGCTATTTAATTTAGTGATTATATTATTCTAATCTTTAAAGTACTTTAGAATACTGTTTGGAAGTAAAATACCCTGTGTTATAATGCTATTTTGGATTGTACATTTACAGAATAACACATTTGAAGTTATCGATCACGATAATATAAACATGTTTTGCTAGTCTGTCTTTTTTGATTGAATGTTGTCTACTAGTAATAGTGCAGATAAAATTGTTAATTGCTTTTTTTTGTTGTTGTTGTTAATTTATTTTTTTTGAAGGTTTGTAGGACAGAAAATGAGTGACTGAGCCACGGTCATTTGTACTTACCCCAAGTCATATGTGAAAGAAACCCACTCATTTTCCAGCATGTAGGTTACTTATCAGTGTTAACTGTCCCCAGTATGAGGGAGACAAAGCTGAATTATCACGGGGAATTCAGAGTTAATACCAAAGGAGACTGAGACTTATTGGAGACTTATTGATTAGGAAAGGGACTTCTGTAATTCTTGATTCTATGCTGTCAGTTTCATTATTTTTAATATGGACTTATGTGTCACTGGATCTGAGACTGCAAGTGGTTGCACGATGTTACTATAAATGCCTGGTTAACTTTAAATGGGAAAAAAATTTGCATTTTCAAATACAGAAATTTGGTAGAAGGTTGGTCATCAAAGACCCAGTTATATGGCAGGAGCATAGCAAGAAGTCTGGTGATAGCCCCAAATACAAAGGTGTAGCTCAAGAAATATAAGCAATTAGAGTTGGCAGGAAGAGGATGTCAGATGTGCAGCAGTCTCTTGCATGAATTGTCTCCCAGAAAGCTGAAGGACAGCACAAAATTATCTTTCCTTAGAGACTCATCCATTAATGGTGTTAATGACTGTCAGTTACATTCAATTTGATAGTTATCATCCGAAATGATTGATTGTAGCTATACTGCACATGGATATAGTTAGCAAAATCTCCCTGCACTTTAGCTACCCCTAAAAGATACTTACTCGCTAGCAGTAGAGGTCGATGGCTAGTACTCTTTCGATGGTGCTGTACACCTCACTGGTATACATCATGCTGTTTTTTTGTTTACGTGCATGATGGAAATACTGGACTGTGTTGTAAAGGGAAAGCAGTTTTCAAATCAACACTAGCTGGTTTGCTGCCCCTGTAGGACTGATGCATATGTTAACTTGCCAGAAGCGTTTTGGGAGATCGTAGAAAACTGCTTGAGAAAAGGCAGGATGGCCAGCATACAAAAATTGTGTTTTTGAAAAACAATTTAATACAAACCAAATTATATGTAAAGCAAAGGGCAATCAAATGTAATATAACAGTTACACAAAAGCATAGCAGATAGTCTTGGCCACCAAAACTTTTTCTGGAAGACTTGAAAGCCCTGGGATGAGCTTTTTTTTTTTCCCCTTTTTTTTTCTTTTTTTTTTTTTTTTCTCTGCAGGTTGTGTTTCTAGCATTGTTAATAACACCATGATCACTTTGTCTTGCTTTTTGGGATGATATCTCCCAGAAGGAGGCTGTGTTCACCAGCTGAGCTCTTCGTGTGATGCCTTTTCAGTTGTGGAAAGCCAGCTACTGGCATCCTCAAGCCTTTGAAGAGACCTGTTGCCACAAGGGCTTCCAGCTAAGGAGAAGCTGTATCTATAAAGAAAGGAAGAAATGGAGGAATGGTTCAGTTACCTGAACATAAGTGTCAGGTGCCGGCTTGATGCCCTAATTTTTCTGACAAATCTGTATGGGGCTGGCAGATACGACAAAGACCCACACGAGTCTGCTGTTCCTGTAGAGTGGAGATAGAAGCTAAGAAGGAAGCTCTCCATCATGCTTACAGCACTGGTAATTTGTGTGCAGGTAACTGAGTCACTCCTAGGATTTCGTTCTTGGAAATCTTCACTCCTTCCATCAGTGGTTAAATCTCTGAAGCACTGCATCCTCACCCTGAGATCACTTAAGTAATATAATTGCCTATTTATGTAAAAGTTCAATTTCTCCCAAGTTCAGAGGATGATGAATACATAGATTGTGGTTTGGCTTATTGCAGTGAGAGGCTTGAGGAAGAAAGCTTGGGTTCAGATCCATTTCTGTATCCAAGCTTCCTTGAAGCTTCAGGGATGGAATTGGGACTCATTATTGTAATGCATTACGTTAATACTATAGATGAAATTTCACTTCAATCTTCTTCATGAGAAAGCCTTTGACATGATGTATTAACCATCAGATTAGAAGTAGACTGACTAATTATTTAATGCAATTGAATGCCAGGGTTTGTCATTTGATGAAGCTGGCTGGGTGGGGAATACGAATCTGTTAGCATCAGTGTGCTTATGAACTTTAAATGGGAGGAAAATTAAAATTCCTTGGATGGGATATTTATTCACAGTCTTTATTCACAGAGTGACATACCACAGTGTCATAAAAATGCTAGCATAAAAATACCTATCTTTTCATTCATGTGTAGTCTTAGAAAAAAAGATTAACATGATCCCAATCATAGTTTATATGGAGCTGCATACTCTTATTTAACATGTCTGCACATCTGTATACTTACCTGAAAGACATCCCACAGATGGGTTGTAGTTTCTAATTATCATAAGGGCATAAATAATGAGAAAGGAATAAGCCATCTGGGTCATTAACTCTAAATCCTTGCTATCACAGGGAAATTTAGGTTAAACTCATCAGACCACTCTTCCATCTCTTTCAGATGGTTCTCTGGCCATCCTCATTTTTTGGTACTGATCCTCATCTCAAGTACTTTAACAAGTAATTTCCAGTGTGACAACTAATCAGATATTCCACTGAAGTCCAGATAGATTAGACTTACCTCATTTTCCCTTCCAGGAGACTAGTTCTCATACGGGAGGGAAAAAAAGTTGGCAGGTCAGTATTACAAATGTTTGCTTGGAAACCTAGCTTCTGTTAGATCCTGTTTTCCATTTCATTTCAGGCCTGCCCCCACCTGTTACAGGGTGTTTAAAATCTTATATGCAGTAGAGCCAAAAGAATAGTTCCATGATTACATTCATCACTGTTTGTTTTTTTTCCCTCCCCTGCATTTTGAAAGTTAAATATCACTTTCAGTATTCTCTAGTCACATGGAGAGTCATTTGAAGAGCCTTAAACAAATAATTAATTAATTTATAAAGTCTACAATATTTGATAATTCATATTCCAGTTACTTTGGGATGGTGATTCTCTAATCCTGTTCACTGACAGAGTTAGTAAATGTTTTGCTTAATCTCAACTTTGGTAATTTCTGTGACTGTACTCATACTCACCAGCTGTTTTACTTTTGCCCCAGATTCAGTACTGCTGTTACTAGAAATTGAATGTATGCATTTACATTTAGGACTATATCTAGCTTGTTTTATCAAACCACCTATAATCCACACTTCTTCTTTTCTTGTTCTTCTTTTATTCACACGATGAAATATTTTTTCTTCTACTTATGTTAATTTCCATTGTAAAATCATCTTGGCTTTTGACAGTTTTCACTGTCTGGCTTCCAAAATTCAGCTTCTTTACAGAATTAGTTCTTTTTTCATCCTTTGTGGGCCTTTTCTCAGTACCCTTTCTGTGTTTTCTCCAATTAAAGAGGACCATGTGTCTATTCCATATTTGAAGATTTTTACATTTTCCATAAAATTTACTATTCCCAGTATATTTATCTTCAAACAAATTCAAATAATATCTACTGGTATGCAAATATGACTATGGGATCTATAGTAAATTTCTAAGATGCTATTGCAATGAAAATTATTTTACAAGTCCTCCTCAAAATCCTCCTGAACTCTTATTTAATATTTCCTGAAAATTTCTTGCAATAATAATATACCATGCTAACCATTGCTTTTTTCTTCATTTTATTTTCTGCATAGCTTTCAAATACTTTTTAGTAAAGATTTCACCATTTTTTTACTAAAGTTTTTTATTTTCAGGAAACATATCTTCCTTCACATAATTTCACTTATTCCAAATAATATCAGTGCAAGAAGGTGAAAAGTGAAGTGGGTTTATTTTTTTATTTTTTGTCAATAATATGTAGTCTCTGAAATTTGTCGCTGTCCAAAGGAGTATTATGTGTGTAGACTCTGTCTTTATATAAAACATGTTCTTTTATTAAGTGATATGCATTGCCAAATGATGTGTCTCACATTTTTCCACAGCTGGTTTAACTGCCCTTTTCTGGTTTGACTTCCCTTTTCTGGTAGCTGGTAAGAAAAATAGAGACAAAACCACCACGAACAACACACCACCACCACAAAACAAAAACAAAAACCAGTAACAGTTACAAAAAGGTAAGGAAAGGTAAGTTAAGGTAGAAGAAAAGTAAGGTAAGTTACAAAAAGGTAAGGAAAAATTAAGCAATGAGTTTAGATGGAGACATCTAAAATACCTGATGAAAAAACTAGAAGCTGTTGTTCTTCATTAACAGAAGGTACAAGCTGCAGTCAGTGTTATATGGAAATTAGAAGCTGTTATAGCAGTGTCGGAGTTTTAGACAAAAATGCTCTGTAGGTAAATCGGTGTTTTTCTTGTATCAGTGTATCAGACTCTCTGATGTTAATCTACCTGAAACTGGTATTCAATTATGCAACATTTTAATGTAGAGGAAATGTTTTATGATGATAAAATAGTGTAATATTATACAATATGTATATTATGCATCTGAGAGACTGTAAATAATAACTCTGCTGTGGGCTACATGTGTATATGTGTATAGTTCTTCATTCTTTGTATAGTTCTTCACACACCTCTTTGAGAAGGGAGGTCAGCATTTTCAAGAAAGCTCCAAGCATTTTAATAAAACATTCAATATTTGAGCTAATGTCTCATAAATTTGAGACAGTTTTACTGAATGATAAAGGAAAAGCCTTGAACAGAATTTAAAAATGTTTAAATTTATAACTTACTAAATATTTAACTGAGAAAATATTTGCTGCAGAGAGGAGGAAAGGTTACTGAATGTCTCTGACTAGTCTTCGGCTCCTAATTAGGTATTAGATCTTTTTTTCTTCTCTTTCCTTCTGACCCCTGATAGCTGCACCTCTGTTTGAATGGACTAAGGAGTGTCAGCAGGTTTGGCATCTTGCTAGTAGGACTGCTGGCATCTCTGAGTTTCAGATAAAGAATTTGGACTGCTTTCCAAATGATATAATCCAAAAAAGACAATAGATCAACAGGGACACTTCCATAACTGAATTACCTTCTCTGTCACCAGAGGACTTACTGGAGTATGGCAGCAAGAATATAAAATCTGGTGATGTGGGTTAACAACATGAAAGGATATGCTTTTTGTCTGGTTAAGGGAGAAAAACTTCTGAAGGAAGACTTTCAGGGCATAAGAACTGAAGCAGTGAATTTCAGGCTCTCTCTAGTGTGAATCTCTGATCCTTTCCCGCAGCAAAAAAACTACTGGGGAAAATAAAAAACACGTTTCCACTGGAAAAAGAAAAAAAGTGTATGGCACAGTATAGTCTATTTCATTATTATTTATTTTACTGTAAGATTTTCCTTGTCAAAAACTGTCATTTTCCCTCCAGTCTCTTTAGCATAACGGAATTCCCACCATCCTTGGCAGCGTGACTGACTTTTTGGCTGGGTATGCATGATTTCTTTTGTACTATGTAGTGATAGTTCCTACATGCTCTGGGCTGTGTAGTTAAATTATTACCAGCAAATTTTAATGCAAGTGTAGTTGCTGCCTCCAATGTTGTCAAACTGGTAGCAATTTCAAGCAAAAAAGAATATACATCATGATTTACAGGTGTGTTTACATTTATATTAGAGTACCTATTAATTTTTAATCCTATTTGTATTTATCAAAAGCTAGAACCTCTATGTGTCCTCTACAAAAGTGTTCAATAAAACTACAGTCTCTGAGTAATTAACATGCCACAGGCATTTGCAAGAGGAAATACAAATTTTAATGGATAAATCTAGTTTTCATTTATTGCAAAATCTTGCAAATGTTTTTTAATGCGGTATATTTTTCATAACTATCTATATTTTTGGGCATCTGTATCTAATCTCATATGTACTATAATACCACCCAGCAGATTAGGTCTTGTCAAAATAAAAAGAGAAAGGCAAAATTATATTGTTATTCTTTGAGCACATAGAGACTTACATTTATAAGCCTTCCTTGAACAATTTAATTTCTGGTAATTAGAATGGTTGCAATCTTTCAGATTAGAAGGGTTTAGTGTTTATAAAGAGGTTGCCTTCTGTGTTGCAAGATGGTTATCAGCATGGGTCCAGTCTGGTATTAGCAAAGACACAATATTCAGGGAGATGGCTTTTTTCTACCTCTTGCATTTTTTAACCTAAAGGAACGAATTAGATTTGTAAGGGCTTCTGATCTTATTCATGCTCTGCTTATCACAGATTTCCTGTACAACTTGAATAAGATAGTGCCATATTTTAAGGCAATGCAGACCAGATCACCCCAAATCAGTATTCTCCCTCTTTAATGAACTTCGGCACAGGCTCTGGGAAGCATGCCAGGAGCGTGAGGGGATTTCACAAGCTGGGGTGGGGAAAGGGCAAGGATTTAACAAAAAGAAAGGAGATAGCAGGTTACATGATGTAATCTCTTCTCATATCATTTTTGACATAGTGGAAAATTGGGTATATGAGCTCAAGGTGCCCTCAGGCATCTTGACTTGCCAGTGGTACTTACTCAGCACATCACTGACCTTGGCATTGTTATAGAATCAGATTTGTCCACAGATGAACTGCTTGTGAAGAGTTTATCCAAATACCGAGTCACAAAGGCACCTGGGTGCCTTACTCTTACTGACTTCCAAAGTTGATCAGAATTGACATTGCTGCACAGAATATTTTGTTTTCAACAGTCTGGCATTTTCCTTTGAAAACCTGGCAGGTAGGGAAATCTCACATTGGTTCTAAAACTTGCTGTCTAATGTTATCTGACTTGTCTAAGGTGGCCTTTGACAAGCAGAGAAGTGATTGCAAGGCTCACAGGTTTAAGGTTAGCTCCCTATCCCTGGGCCATTTGTATTGATGTATTCTCGTAAAGTTTAGTAGGTTATTCAAATACAACAAATTCCCAAAGTTCTAAGAAAGACATCTCAGGCTTTTGTTCTAAAAAAATAAAATCTTCTTTCTCTGGCGGTATATTGAAGTTATCTCTGTAAGGAAACTCTAACAGATTTTTTTTTTTTCTTCTACATTGTTTGGTGAGAGGATGGGGAAAGTAATCCGATCCTTGCTATGTATTAAATGGCTCAGAAATGACATCTCTATGTGCATAGATATTTTTAATTCTATTCAAGTTAATGGTTGTAAAGTTGATTATTTTTAAAATATCTGAATTTGTGGTTGTACAATCAAGTGGGATTCTCAATTACATTCAAAGCTTTATTTTTAAAAGCAGGATTGATATTTTTCAAAGCCAGTTTTGTTTTAGTATCTGTACTGTTTTCAAACCTTGTTATGTTATATGAGCCTACTGCTGACAACTCCATCACTTTGGAATCATAACAATGATGTCTCTTTAGATTAAGTTTTAAAAATATATGGTGATTATGTTTTCTGTCTTATGTCATAAAAAGCAGAGCTTTACCACCACAGGTTTCAGAAGATTAAAAACGAGCCAAAAATTGTCCATTCAAATTTGGTTCCCAATATTTTTTTCTTATGCAAAATTATCATTCTTTTCTTCTTGTTGCTAAAGTACTGTTTTTGATGGCTGATTATGATCTAAAAATACTAGTACATTGCTCTAAAAATATTAAATATGAAAATACATAAAGCTTGAATACTTGTGGCAAAATATTTATTGATGTAAAAGTGGGATAAATGCTTTACATTTCAATTGACAACTCAACACAGTTGAGTAAAAATCTGTCCTGAATACAGAACAAAATGAGTGAGAGAACATCGTGGTGCACTTTGGTCACCCCTTGTGGATCTCAGTCTGTCTTCTGCTGGTGTCCTGCAGAGAGAGTGCCGCAAGGTCTGTGAGTCTCATGGTTGCAACATGCTACCAAACCTCTGCTCTTTGCCATGAAGAAAGATCTTTGTTGTCCTTCAAATGCATCTTTTTCATGATTTATGCAGGTCATGTGTTTTTTTTTCTTTTCTTTTTTTTCCCCATCTGAGATAGCAGCAGTCTGGGCACTATATCTCCCAGATCTCCAAACACTGTTTTGTATTTCCTTTCCTTGCTCTCTATTTTCTCTAGTCACAAAGTCAGCCAAGGTACTAGATAATATTAAGCATCTCATTAGCATTCAAGGGACTGTCTCAGCGCTCACCTAGGGATTCAATTCCAGGCCAGGAGTCATCAACAATACATTTTCCACAACCTCCTTTCTTGCTGCTCCCTTTGTTTCAATTGGCAGCTCCAAACTTCTCACGTATCTGCTCGTTGAATAATATTGCCAGCATCTCAAGCTCTCACCATGCATAATGTCACTTTCCACATCTCTGTTTTTTAATATGAAATATATATATATACACATATATATTTTAAGGAGTGAGTAAACTACTTTTAGGGGTTAAAAAGGTGTCAGCTTGAAACAGCTGAAACCAAAGACAGGAATGAGCCATTTTGAAGTAGAGTAGGGAAAATATATATAGCCTTTGCAACAAAGGAACAAAACAGCACAGAGAGGGCCGATATGCTTAAGGTCAGTCATCCACACTCCCGGAGGAGATTTCTGGAGGCACTGTTTTTGCCGAATGCACTGCAGCATTTGGCTTTACCCAATGGGCAGCCCGGAGATGAAACTCTACCTTTCCCTCAGTTACCTATTTACATTTGAAATTTAACAGCCTAAGCTGTGAGTTTAGGCTGCTAAAAAGTGAGTTTCTTCTTACAACCTGTCCTTGGCTTCTCTTTTGGGGTATTTAGCACTGCTTTTTGAAAGTGCCTTATTGCTGCCTGCCCCTCCTTGCTGTCCATTTAAATGGCAGACCTGGCAGTGCGGCCTAGTGAGCAGCCAGGCACCAGTCTCCAAAGCAGGCTCACGTGCGTGCTAGATCCTGCCTGGAGGCGACATCTGAGGGCAGAAGAGCCTGCTCAGGGAAAAATCTGGGGTCTGCCAGATTCCTCCCACCTACCGAACTTCATCGTAAGGACCAGTATAGACACAGAGAGCATTCTCCAGGTTCGACACTGCTTGGCAAACTGAGTGGAGAATTGAGCTGCCTTTATATGGCCAGTGAACTTTTATGTGCTTGGTTTCGGCTGGGACAGAGTTAATTTTCTTCACAGACGCTCTTAGGGTGCTATGTTTGGGATTTTTGATGAAAAAAGTGGTGATAACACATAAATGGTTTATTTTTTTTTCTGAGCAGTGCTTGTGGAAGAGTCAAGGGCTTGGCTTTTCTGTCCCTCGTGCGGCCCTGTCAGCGAGCAGCTGACCCAGGTGGCCGAAGGAATATGCCGTACCGTGGCTTCGTGCTCAGCAACACAGCCGGGGTAAAGGAGGAGGAATGCGGAGGGATGTTCAAAGTGATGGTGTTTGTCTTCCCTAGAAACTGTTACGTATGATGAGCCCTGCTTTCCTGGAAGTGGCCGAACACCTTCCTGATGATGCGAGTTAATGAATGAATTCCTTGTGTTGCTTTGCTTTCATGTGGTGTTTGCTTTTCCTAGTGAACTGACTTTATCTCAACTCGTGTTCTTGCACTCTTCACTCTCCAGTTCTCTTCCCCATCCCAACTGGGGAGAGTTAGCGAGCGGCTGCGTGGTGCTGAACTGCCTGCTGGGGTTAAACCACAACAGCAGTTGTAGCTTTTAAAATTATTATTATTTTTATTATTTTGTGTATTAGCAAAAACAAAGTATTTTTTTCAGGTTTCTTCTGTGGAATTGATATAACTGAGTGGAATATATCCTGCTGCATTGTTATTTTGTACATGATGTCTGCCTATATAAATATGTTGTTAAAAAAATCTTCACTGAAGCAGGAAAATAAATCTTTATTGAGATAAGTGTCAGTAGAAAGATTCCTCAACGGTGTTCATTTAAAAATTGTCAGTTCTCTTCTGAGTAATGTCTGTGCATATGCAGTACCTGTGTGCGCCTAACTCACCTTGAACACTATGTTTGCTGATGAATTAAGAGGGACATTCATCAGAAGGACGAAATATAATGCAGAAAGTATATCTGACTGTGATGGGGTTTTGATGTTCACCACCGTGATGTGGAAGGTGTGGCTTTGCTAAGGTTCTGTGCTCTTTAATTCCTGTTGTTCTTTGGGTATGCTGTGACCTATCTGAAAACTGCATTACTGGAAGGACCTTTACAGAGTAACTTCTCATCAGAAGACTATTCTCTACTAATAAATTGTGAAAATGTTGCAAATTTGAAGTATAGAAGTTGTAGACTTAGGATTTTAGTTTGCACTGCTTGCAAACTCAGTGTAAGGCTCATGTGAACAGAAACATTAGCAGTTTTTCTTCTGTTTATCTGACCATTGAATGTTTAAATAGCAGACAGGAAGTATTTGCTCTTTTCTTTTAAATAGTGTATTCCCAACCTTAACCTTTACTGTTCATTTTTCTTCAAAATTATTAAAAGATTTGCTTCTATAATATCTCTTGCTAAGCAGATCTGGAGACTTAGTGCATTGCAAAGAGGCAAAAATTATTTTAAGGAACTTTCTGTAGCAGTATAAATCTTTTGTCTTTCCTGTAGGCCCGATGTTCTCAAGGCTTAGGAATGTAGGGATTTAATGATGTAATCAGCTCAAATATTAAATCAGTTCAGATCTCTTCTGTGTTACCAGGTACAACAAGAAAGAAAAAAAAAAAAAAATCCACATTTTATTTTCTCAAAATCTAATTAGGAATAAATCCAGATTTTGTAATAAATTCTGCTGGGGTATTTCTAGTGTAATACTGTGGAATCAAATTTACGTGTAATACTGTGGAATCAAATTTACTCTGGCTTTTTATTGGGGTGTTGAGGATGATGACGAATCTCACAGAACTCCCCATTCCTTTATTCCCCTTTTGATGATTCTGCTCTGAGCTACAGAGCTATCAGATATGGCATACAGTGCAGTCCCTCAAGAAACGTCTTTGCTTCTGAGGATGTTCTTTGTGCAGCAGACTCTGGATTGATATCAGCCTAGAAGATGTGTCCCAGAAAGGATGAGGGAGATGAAGGCATGCTCAGTTTGCCTTTGAAAAACTGGAGTCTATGTTGTACCTTACTAGAAGGGATATTGTAATTATGCCACAGGAGTAATTCACCTTTACTGTGGGATGCTGCTTGCCTAGCTCAGTGGTCCTTCTTATGGCTTCTGGGTCTTATCCACTGTGTTCTTTCACAAAATGTATGTTCATTGCTTAATGATGCAATTTACCCTAAGACTCAATAATAAACAAAGAGTAGTATCTTTTGCACTCTTGTTGGCACATGGACTAGATCAGGAAATGCAGGCACATTCCTCTCTTCTGGGTTGAATTTCTACATAGATCAGACAACTGGTGCAGACTGCTGAAGGAACAATAGTTAAAGCACAAAAAATGTTATGAGAAAGCTGAGATAGTGAGGCAGCTTGCAACAACAAAGGACCAAGTGACCTGAGGGCCTGAAGCAGAAGTGAACCCATCTAACCTCTGGAAGTGCTAGAAATAATGATGAATAGTTGCAGAAAAAAAAAATCTTGTCCCAGCCATTCTGCCAGCTATTGTAAAGCTCTCACTTCTAACTTTTTATGGTGTCACTAGAGCTCCCTGGCCAAGTTCCCTACCCCTGTGGGTGTACCTTCTTTCCTCATTTTTTACCCACACCAGGACTGCTGTTTCCTCTAAGTTTCTCTGCATTTGGAGCTCTTGCAATCTCCCCCCTTTTTCACTCTTCTACCTTTTTTATCACCTTCAGTGTGTTCAGTTCCCATTCGTCTTGGCCAGGATTGCCTCCTCACCTCCATGGGTACAGAAACCACAGCCAAAAGCTCTCTTTGATCCAAATGGGTGTTCCCAGAACATGATATCCCTGATATATTCTTCCCAGGCTCTCGCTCTTTTTGTTGTTGGCTGTTGCTGGCCACGTTGGCCCTTCCTTGTGTTCTGATCTTAGCTGTGTGACAAGGCATAGTTTCACAGTATTGAGAATGAAAGCTAAGATCATGGCTTGTACTTTGACAGCGGAGATAGATAATGGGCACTTCGCTGCATGTCTTACAATGCAAAAACAGCTGAGCCAACCGTTCCCATAGAAGTCCAATTGGTTGCAGTAGGCATTATATTCATTCTGACAATGATAAAATGATTGCTTTAGTATCTGGCTGCGTAGCCCATTTACAGCATGCGCACTGGTATTATGAGAGTGTTTCAATTGTGAAAATCATTGAGATGTAAATGTCATGATCATAATTTATCTTCATTAAAAATTCCATTGGAAGAATGAAAATTAATACATGTCCTATATAGAGTACCAGCTACTAAAAAGTAATATGTTATACTGAAAATAGGGACTTAGGACTCAAACTACATCAGAAAATAACTCAGAAGCACATTCTAGTGATGTGACAGGTGGTTATCTCAAGGGCATTGCCAGAAATATTTTACTGGCTCTCAGTTCTTGTCTGGAGTGGTGTAATATTTCATCGTTCTCTAATAGCAATCTTAACACCTCTTTCCCCCTCCCAACACAGAGAACCAGCCAAACAGACGGGGCTGTCATTGTTGTGTTTTAATGCTTGAAAATGACTGTATCACTTAAAACCACCGTCAGCTTGGAGCACAAAAGCCAGCCCTGAATTTTATTGATGTCACTGGAAAGAATTCCATTAAATTCATTGATCATTGACTCACATTATTTCTCTTGTAGTCATTCATGGTTCTTTTATAGTTTGTATTTTCATAATTTTATTTACTTACTGATTTATATGGTGACTGAAATTCTGCTTTTAAGTTCAACAGATATTGGCTCATTCTAGTATTATACATATATCATAGATGCAGAATTGTCTGGCTAACTATCTATTAGAAATATATTTTCTTTTTCCTCTTTGTATAGATAACTTCATATGTATGGTATTTTGGGGTGTTTAAACCTTATTCTTTGGTGTGGGTTTTGATTTATTTTTCTTTATTTTTTTTTGCACCTAGACCAAATAAAAGGTGCTATTTGTGTTCCTTTTCATTTGACTCTTCTTAAAAAAAATACATTGTATTTTGTTGTTTTCAAATCAAGTATTTTTTTGCAAAAAATGTGTAGCCACTGAATATTCATAAATCTTGTGCTGATTACATATAAGCTGATTACATATAATATGTTCAGTGAGTCTGTTGCTCTGAGATCTTTGTGTGTGTGTGTGTTTTGATACCATATGAGTTCCTTCCTCGTGGCTCTCCTATAGATGAAATGTCTCATTTCAGTGAGTTTCTTCTGTGCCATATTTAAAATGAATGAAATATTTATCCTTCGTGCTACATGTTCTGTAATTGACAAATCTCTCTGTAAATAAAGAATAACCACTAACTTTAAATTATGATTTTATTTACCTCCAATTTTTAAGGAGTTCTGTTAACTGCACCAGGATGAACTTCCTTTGCTTGTCTTTCTGGTTATACAACTGTAGTATCATTGTCAGTGCATCCTCTGGTCTAATTGCTGTAGTTGATACCAAAAATCTGTACGGTGGTAATTTTTTGAAGTTTGAGAGGTTAGTATTGATATTCTAAGTACTAGAGATCTGAGAGGTATCTTTTACCCTGAACTGAGTTGTATACGCTATTTCATTAGGTATACCGTATTTTCCAGGCAGATGTGTTCTACATTCTTGCATAGGTTCTTTAAATACAGTGGTAAAAAAATGTGTTGAAACAGGAGAGGGAGCTCTCACCCTGGATATGAGGGAGGGAAGGGTGTGTGAAGGCATCGCTTTCCCAGTTCTGGATGGGAAAGGAACTCCCCAGTCTCTAACAGTGGAGGGAAAAGGCATTATTTTTACCTGCTGTACTGTGCGTAGCCTTAGTTATCTGTTCTGCTGAAACAATTGAGAATGACTGACTTGGAAAAGAAAATAAAAACAAATAAAGCAGGGTAGGTAAAGGGTTAAGAAAGCTTAGAGTAAACAGCCATGTATGTCACAAAGGAGTCTAGGAATCCATTGACTCTAATCTCCATCCAATATAAAAATGGAAATGCTCCCAGAGATGAATGATGGGGAGAAAACCCATTTTGAATGAGTACTATGAGGAGCCTTGATATTTTGAGTTCTAATTAACAGAACTTTCTCGTGGTTCTGCTCTCAGTGATGCAGGACATCAGTTTTACTTTAAATGGTCTTGTTAGAGCTGTTGCCTTCTCTTTCTCACGTGCATATATTTACAGATACAAGTACACGAGCCTTTCTTATAGACAGGCAAACAAAATTTGGTGGCTTCTGGCATAAATTGACAGTTGTTTTTTTTTCTTTTATTCCTCACGAGAGCACGCTGAAAGTAAAGCCATTAAAGAAGGTTCAGGCTGCTCCATCGGGTTTTCTGATGAAACACTTTCCAAGTTCTTGTTGACTTTAATCCAGGGGGAGGACAGGGGACGGGGGGGATCACACTTTGTGTGGGTTGTTTGGCTTGCAGTGGTTGCGACTGAGTCATTACACAGTTAGATATTTGTTTGCTTTTGATAAAGGCTGTGAGGATTTTGAAGGTTCCCATAAAAACAGGAAAATGCACCAGGTAAAAATGATAAACTGTTTCTACCATATTTCAAGCAGAAATATCTGTTCACTGTTACATTTCTGTCGTTCTTCATATGCTGCAAGGTGTATTTTACACCAAAAGAGAGTTGTCTTTTAGAACCAGGACTGGTGTTTTGTAACTTCATAAGATCAGTCATCTTGAGTGCAAAAAGCCCCATATATAAACTACGCAGTGGGCTTGGTTTATATATAATGTTTCCATAACAGAATCTACACTGCAGAACTATGATGCTGCTGGCACATAACCTAGATTTGTGGTGGCCAGGCTATGCGCTCATCTGGGCAGCTGACGTGGGCACCTTCACTTCCCACGACTGGGAATAAGGCTCGAGGCTGAAAGGCTTCTCTGTGAATCACGAATGACTAGCTGGAGCTGAGGAGCCACTGCTTTCCACTTTGGTGGTGTTTATATCATGCAACAGGTTGGTGAACCATGTAAAGAGCCGTGCCTGCAGCTTATTACTTGCACGCTTTGTGTACCACAGGGTAGTATTTTATCTGGACCGTCTCTTAGAAAACTAACTCAGATTTCAACTGCAACATATGTTGAAATGTTTCAGGTATTTGGCTTTTATGTCATACAAAACCAGTAAAAAAGGAATAGCATGAAAATGAAAACAAATGGTTTTAAAGAGTGTTGTATATATATATGTTGGTTATTGGCACCCATTTAGACTAGAAGGATATCCATCTAAGTCAGCTGGGTAGAACAGTTTGGAAGCTAATGTAAATACTCATGCCACAACCTTAGTGAATGTATTTCTAAAATATAGGGCATTTTGGACAAGAAACTAAAATAATAACCTTCTGCATCAAATCTTATGAACGGACTGTATACCACAGGTTTTGTCCACGGGACAGGTGTGGTAATGGTCCTGTATCAGTCTCTGTAGTGGCAAAGGTTTTGGAAACATGATCACGCTTCAGAAGCACACAAGGGTTTTTTCTTTGTTTCCATGTTACTCTGGCTCCCATTTATATCTGAAAATTGTGCGAAAGGTAGCTGTCAAGTAAGCCAAGATGAGAACATAAACAAAAGCTACTGCTTCAGAAAATAAGAAAGTCAATATAAAATGTTATAGAGGGACTGCTAATGATCTGCTTGATCTTTGCAGAAAGGTCCCTAAGGATCCACTTGTACAGATTCGAAAATACAACATTACTCGTAACAAGAGCTTTTAAGAATGTTTCTGCATTTGTTGGTATGTTTTACCAAAGAACGGTTCTTTTCCTGACATTCATGTATATGAGAAGCGTGGTGGAGTACTATTTTCAACTTAGTATAGATGCACGTTATTAAAGCTCTAAGAGAATATGGGAGCATATAATAACGTCTGTGCCTCTCAGCCTTGGTTTTTCACAACATACTTTTAAGCACTTTTTCTTTTCTGAACTGTGTGAGAAACATAAAAATCTGTTTCAAGGGGAAAACATTTAACAATATTGTGTCATTATTAGTAATGACACTTAACCTAGGGACTGACCGAGGGGTTGCTCTGTCCTTGAAAAGCCTTAGGCACAAAGTGTGAGAGTAACTGATTAAGGATCAAAACAAACCCAAGCTCCTTGATAAAATAGTACAAGTACAGGAATTTAGAACCTCGCTGGAGCTTCAGCAGGGCATCCTGAAGATAAATAAGAATGCTTTAAATTGCACTTGAACAGCTTTTGGTTGACATTACAAACAGCTTAATTTTCCACTAATGTATAATACAAAATGGGAAGGAGCATGAATCAAGATTGTTATACATATGTGCAAAAATGTATTATTATTATATATACATTTTTTAAGACAGTTACTAGAAAGGGAATATTGCACAGTCTTTTATACAATATATATATTTTTTCAAAGTGGACTACCTGTTTGTGTCCCTTATCATAGCATCTTGATAGGAGATCACACTAACATGCATTATAATTTTTCTAATCCATATATGCCTGCCTTGGATTAAAGCTTAATCACTCTTTAAAAAGAATGATCCAAATTCAATCCTTGTATAAACACTCTCGATTCCTTAGATAAGTAGTAAAAGATTACCCTATTTTTTTCTGGCTGCATTTTGTCTACTGTCTGTTAAACACCTGCCTTTTGTACTCAGTTATCTGTTATATTCTCCAAGAAGGGAAATGAATTAATAGCAAAAATCTAACCTTGTTCAGTGAGAGTTTAATCATGTACAATACAGCCTAGAATATCCTTTTTTATCATCGTTATTTTAGTCATAAAACCAGAATTTCTCCTTGTATAAGGAAAAATGCAGATTTTAGAAATGTTAGACAACTTTGGAAAGTGAATTATTTTGAAGCTTATTTCTTGAAAAATGCATTGCGGAATAAATTATGTGCTTCCCTTCAGAAATGAAGCTTTTGCTAATGGTCAGACCATTAAAATAATGGCATTTAAAAATAAAAAAATTGGGGTCAGTAGTATACTGCAATGCTGACACTATACTATAAAAGAAATAATCTTTTCATCAAATGTGAGGCCTCAATCTAATTTTCAGGTAATTTGTGAGATTAGAAAAAGTTCGATTATTAAAAATTGTAATGGATGTAACGGGCTTAAGCTGCAGCCAGGAAGATTTGGATTAGACTTTGGAGAAAAAAGACAGTATGAATCTGTAACAGATTGCTTAGGGTGTTTATAGAGTCACCACCACTGAAGGTCTTTAACGAAGGCCAGACAAATGTCTGCTCTGACAGATGAAGTTAGAGCTGGTCCTTCCTTTGGGCATGGGGAGGGACTGGATGATCTCTGAGTGCCTTCTTTCCTTTTGTTTTGTGATTCTATGTAAGATGTGCCTAGGATCTTAAAATAAACAAAGAGGAATGCTTATTAACATGACAGTGGCTGTTAGCATTAACTAGACTTAATCAGGCCTACTGTCCCTTTCTGCAGTGTAATAACGAAATGATAAAAGCAGTGCCTGCAGCAATTACTTCTATTTACAAAGAAGAGAAAGTTAATCATGTCACGTACAGAAAGTGTGTTTCTTTAATAATAATAACAATAATATGAAGTTTTTAATGAAGGCTAGACATCAAACTGATATTTAATTTTAAATTAAAAAATCTCCAAAACTTAACATTTTCATATTTATAGGAATAGTGAGGTCAGAACATTGGGTTGCTGCACACCAGTGGTGGTTGAATGGGTCAGGAGCTGCTTGTTACTGAGAGAGTGGTTCAATCACGTCGTGTATTTGTCTTGCAAAGGAATGTAGCAGCAGCAGCTTGAAGCTTTCATCAGGACTCCTCCAAGCTTGACCCAATGCTTCCATGAGAAGACCAGGCTTAACTTTTTCCCAGATGGAAATTCCAATGCCAGCTTAATAATGTAAGAGGCTGTCCATACTCTTTTGTTTCCTTATTTATTTATTTATTACATTTGAATTTGTTTCCAGTTTTGTAAAGGAATATGAACATTCTGAAAAAAGAGAACACTTATTTTGCTAGTAACTGTATCTTTAAAGCTATGCGATGCAAATGAGTTAAAGCAGATTTAAGAGTCTGTCTGATGTCTAGATTAGCATCTTGATTTTTCATAGATTTTAAAACTAGAAGGGATTTGCTAGACACCATCCGTACCAGGGAGAATAGGATAGCTTTTTGCAGCTTTTTTTCCATTGTCTGTATATCATTCTGATTCTTACAGACTTGACATCTGAATATATGAAAACTTAGGACTTTTGAAATATCAGAGCACTTCTGTCCTTTATTCAAACAGAAAATCCACTTGAAGTCAAACATTTGTACATAAAAGATCTTGATAGAACTGTCTTTCACCATCTTTTTCTTATTAAAAATTTTAAGTTTCATCTGTGAACACTCAGGAAGGTGATTATCAGAGAGGATCTTGCTTTTAATTTTCATAGCCAAAATTTGTATGTTTTTATGACTTTTTATTATTACAGAAATGGTCATGTTTTGAATTCATCAAGTGACATTTTTAAAGTATGAAGTCAATCCTTAAGAAAACATTTGCTGGATTTTAATAAGAAAATGTTTACATATTTGTTAAATATATAAATATTAAACATTTAAATATTTATTAAATATATGCCAAATATTTGATTCAGCCTATCAAATTACATACCAGGAATGCAATCCTCACTCATTTCAGAAGCCTACAATTTTAGTAGGTTCTCTTATCTTTACCATAATAATTGATGTAATGACCCCTTTATTTCATGTTAGAAACTTGTTATTCTCTATATTAGAATTTCTCAGAAATCTTGGACATTTTTTGTTATGCAAGAGTGGCTTTTTAGTTTGTTCAAAATGCTACATAAGTGCAGCCAGACTGCAAGTACCTATTAGGTGGTTCGTTTTCCTCTTTCTCCTGTGTTTATCTGTAGTACCCATGATCTAATGAAGCCCACAGATACTCTGAATGGAAGCAGCATGAAATTGAGATGCACTTTTCTACTCTGTATCTCTGTTTTGTTAGCTGGATGATGATGCTTGAGATCTTTGTAAAGCACTTTGTGTTTACTATAGAAAAAGCTCTATTTTATTTCATTCATCTTTTAGAGTTAGGTTGCAATTGTAACAATTTATTACAATATAAATTTAGTATTTATACTATGATGGTATTTTTCCTCTATAAGAACAATTTGTTTATTCTATCCATCTGGGCTAAATGTGAACACTTTTTCATGCAATTTTCTGTATTTTGGAAATTTCTAAGCTCACCTTAGAAAGGAGCAACAATGAGCTATAAATTCCTTAGACTGTACTTCTCTTAGATAGTTGGGTCAGGTAGTATGTATTATGTTTGCTCATCAGATAGATGCAGCTACTAAGGATAATTCTGACACAGCACATTCTTTCTGCTTTGCTAAAATGAAAGCATGTAACGGATCCTCTATGCTAAAGGAACAATATTCTTCACAAGCAGTGTTATAAATTTTCCATGAATGCTTATATAGCAAGGATAGATGTCTTTCCTCTTAAAAAAAAAAAAAAAAAGAAAGAAAGAAAAATTTCTGAAAAGAATCGACCCACTAGTCATGCAATATCAGAATCACATGTGAAAATTAAAAAAAAATGAAAATGTGTTCCTAAGTCTGCTTGGTGTGAGATGTTGAGACTTACATTAAAGTACCTTTACACAGTCAGACTGGTAAAAAGGGACCTTTATGTCTAGGAGACATCTGTGGGATTAGCAGGAAAAACAAACAAACAGAAAACCACAATAAATTACCCAAATTTCTTTATAAAGGGGCTAATGTCTCTTCTATAACATACTGTAAATTCACTGCCTCCTGAAATTTATACTGCACTTGTAGGTAGCACACCTGTATCAACTCCTAGGTGTAAGGGCGTTTAGTGCATTTGGCTTGTTAAAAATACCACGCAGATAGCAGTTCTGCAGTACAGTAGGGAAAGTGCCCTACCACTTCCAACATCTGCAGGAATGCTTTTCCGCTGAAAAGCAGCAAAAAATATACTGTGTGCATTGTGGGTGTGCAGGTTTTTAGAGAAGCTTGGTTTTCAAGAGCTGTGTTGTGGCAAGGAAAAATCACTGGAAATTCATTGGAAATCACATTACTCTCATGCCATAGGCTACATATGGTTGAATAGATAACTTCTCTTTGAGGTACCTAGTCTACTAAAATGTGTCCAGAATTATTTATTTCTTGTTCTGTGACTGAATTGCTAGCTGGACTTGTGCATAGAGCTTAGCTTTATTACAATTGTTTCTCTAGCTACACAATGTAAAAATAAATACCTACCATATGTGGATGCAGGGGAGGTTAATCAATTAATATTTATGGAGTGCTTCTAGTCAATTTTATAGAAGAGACTGTAAAAATGCTTATATAGATGAGGCCATAAAAACTTGAAATTGTATTCCTGCTAGTGGTAAATTTTTTGGCAGTAACGTCATGCAATTTGTTTTCAAAATGGGCTCAGTCCTTTTATGCAAAGCCTTAATTTAAAATGGGATAAAATTAATCTAGTTTTAGACACTTAAAATTTAAGTGTGTAGACTAACCTAGTCATGTTTGTTCCTGCTGGAGTTAGAGAGAGAAGATAGACTGACTTGCCCACTGGAGTGGTCCGTCTTCTGCCATTGGCTACATAGCAAATCTAAGGCTAGCCAGGTGCTTAACTTTTGGATTCTGAACATTTCTTGAGACGAATCCCATCTTTCTGGTAGAACTGTGTGATTGTTACTATGGGGACAAACAGCTTTGGAGTCTGTCTTCACATCCATTTTTGGAGCTAGCCCAAATCTAGACTAAGACTGTCTACAGGTGGTACAAAACTAAAAGCTTCTTTTGATAGAAAAGTGTCATTTCTTTTGTAAGAAAGTGCTCTCTGGGCAAAATCTGCTTCTGAAGAATTAAAAGTTAAATTCTGGGTAACTAGCAAAGCAGTGTTGAAACTGTGAAGCTGCAACACTTGTGCTGAGGGTCAAAATCTGACACCCTATGGCTATTCTAACAAAGCAAGTTGGCACAGGAAATCAAGATAGGGTTAGTTATAGGCCAGCCTTGCAACCATCACACCCTTCTGGAGTATTGCAGTATTTTTTTGGAATGAAACTGCTCTATGCAAAAGTTTGTCACCACCTCTCGTAGACGTAGTTATCCAAGGAGGATTTTATATTGTCCTGTTTATTCAGTTTTTAAGGCAATACTAATGCTCAGAATCCCAAACAAAAATGCTCTTATTATGTAGGTAATGGAAGTATGTCTTATTTCATGTCGTTTCATATATAGAATAATGAATGTAGGGTTGTTTTCCTTCAGATATTTAAAAAGAGTTGTGCTTGTTGCCACATGAAAGTGCAGACTGGAGCTTGGTTGTGTAGAAATAAAAGGATGCTTGTTCTTCCATGAAGCCTGAGTAAATTTCCTTTCAAGTCTGACTGTGCTAGCAATATAAACCTCGTAACATTCATCACTGAAGAACTTTATATAGTCCTATATATATTATATATATATATTATATATATATTATCTCTCTATATATCTATATATAATATAGATATTTATTTATATAGAACTTTATATAACTTTATAGTCAAGCCTCTTGCACGGGCACTAACTATAAGCCTGATTCTAAGTTTCTGAGTAGGAGGAGACAAAGAGATGATATCTCCCATGGTGTAACTGAAAAGTAGCTTACAGTGGTTTCTACTTGTATGAATGACAATATTGAAGAATTTTTATCCAAATTACATGTTCAAATAGTCTCCAAGAGAATTTTGCTTCTGTTCATTCACAAAATAATCATCTCTGTTGCAAAACTTAAGACTCACCAGAGAGTAAGAAAAATAAACTTTTCTTTTTCTTTTAAACTGACATTATGTAGTTGACTTGGGGGCCTACCTGTTAAAGAACATGCATAATCTTATATTTTAGTACGGTAGGTTCACAAGACAAATCCACTTGAGTGTAACGTAGAACTGGTTTGAACTGAAGAACTGTTTGGTAAGCAATTCTAAGACATAATTAACACTGATTTACTTCTTGGAGGATTAGGTTTTCTGGTATGATAATGATCTAACTGTAATGAACTGTGTCGTCTTATGGAAAAGAATCAACCACAGTTGTTGCACAGACCTCCTGTGTGTCTTGTCTGACAGCATGCTTTTTTTTTTTTTTCCCCAGATGCGTGGATTTGTTTGTACAGAAATGACAAAGCACATCTCTAGTCTTAGTGCCTTAATGTGATAAACATGTTTTCTTTTATGCGCAGTAGATACAAGTACATTTCTGCTTTTAGTTTGTTCCAAAAGAAATTCTAGCTCCATAGTAGTTCTGTATTATTTGGAAGTCAATAAGCATTTTACATATTAAAAAAAAAAATAATAAAGTGAACTGTACATCTGTTTTACTGCATTCAGTACCTCTGCTAGGTGAGCACAGTCTGCATGGTTTGTAAGTAAAATTCGTAGATGCTTTTATCACTGATCATGATAAGGATTTCCATACATTCAGTTGGTTTGGAGAAATAGTCTGTGTAAGATGAATGCTATTTTTTCGTGATAACTCTAAACTAAGGAAAAAAATAAGAAAAAATAAGTTAAAAAAGATCATATTTCTTTTGATATCCATGAAACTCTGACACAAGATTAATGATACCAGCACTGAGTTCTGGTAACTCTTCTATGAACGTACTGTAATTGTAGCAATAAAATGATATTTCAAAGTTTTGTTTTTTATTTTTGTAAACATTTTTTCTTCTTAATGAGTTTATAAATAAGTCCATATCTTGCTTATGGACATATTCATTAAAAAAAGAAATAAATATCACTATTGATTTCCAACCACGGAACTTTGATCAGCCAAACAATTTCAGCACTTTTCAGTAATAACAGCAAAGCCATTGTTGGTAGCAAGCAAGTCATAGAAATATACTGTAGAACTCGACAGTAGGATGGCACCTGCATTATACCAGCACTGATGAAATTTGCAAATAAGTAGGGTGCAGAAATGGTACCAGTGGCCACCGTAAGGGATTGGTGGTAAATGAGACTCTTTTAGACAGAATAATCTAACCTGATTCTTGATGATATAAAGGATATGTGCCTATGTGTACTCATATATAAAACTAAGCAAAAGAGGGTTAACTGTTATACAAACATGCCCTCCTAGGAGTTCACAATAATACTTTGCAGTTGTTGACTCGTGCCTATAGCCTGCTATCATACCAAGTTTGCAAATATAATCAAAGACAAACCTGAGATTTCCACATTGTCAAGAACCCTTGCCAGCTGAGGAGGAGATAACATGTTCTGAAGAGGAAGCCAAAAAAAAATACAGAAAATGACTGTATGCTATCAAAACAAGGCCTGCAGTTTGCCCTGTCAGCTTAATGTAAGGCATATTTTTCATCTAGAAACTTGATCTCCAGGAAAGGAAAACATATGTTTTCCTTCCGTCATAAAATTTAAAACTTTAATTAAGTTTCTTACTATAAAGGACACCAGGCAGAGAGCCTCTCTAAGCACATTATTGATAATAGCATACCTGCTGTCTTTTCTTATGTAATCTTTATAACTATGCCAAAAAAAGGTTTGTGTTATTGTGAATAAATATTATTTGGGTTGTACATGAAGAATGATTTCTAAAGAGAGCAAAGTTGAAAACAATCACAATTCATAACTCACACTGCTATTATCACTTAATGAAAGTACTATAAGAAATACATTTCTAGATTGTTCAAAAATTAAGGTGTCAAAAATCTAATACTGTTTTCTATCAGAAAACACAATATCCTGAGTAAATAATTTAGGCCTCTGTAAAAGATGTTAACACCTAAAATTGCACAGAAGTCAATGGAAAATATATATGAACCAATTCTAAAAAGACAATCAGTGTGTCAACTAAATCAATATAAACTGTGAAGACAATATAGACAGTGGAGATATGTGGAAAAAAAATAATTTTCCCTAATTTGAATTTGAGAAAACAGAACAATTTGAGGGAGACTAATCTGTTATAGATATTTAGCCAAGACATCAAGTACTGAGCTTCCCTAAAACATGAAAACATTTTCTTCAGTATTCTGAGAAGGTAGGTTTTCTATAGCATGAAATATGAATCAAGATTTGATTTGAATCTAGATATTCTTAAAATTATAAAGTGCTTTTTTTTGTGTGTGTGTGTGTTTGGTAAGTAATATATGATTGGGACATATGGTGAATAGTCCTAAGCAATGTTTACATCATATATATGCATATATATATAATTATTGAAATTCTCACATTACTGGAGTACCATGAAGAAAATGAGGTGAGACCTGTCAGCATCCCATCTAGGTCTGTTGTAGTTTTGATATGAATTTACTTTGATTGAATCAATGGCTTTTCGTGTTCAGTTTCATAAATATGGTGTATATTGGCAAAGGTGTAGGGTAAAACAGCCACTTTGAAGTATTTGTCACAGTGTATTTCCAGAACAAGTAATTCAGATATATAACGTAGGCTTTGTTCTGGATATCTGTTCCTAAGGGCTGGTGTTTAACCACCGAGAAAATAACCCATCCTGTGTACTTTTTGTCCAGTAGCTTTAACTCTTTGAAAGTCATTTGACACTGGAATGTTATGAAATGCTTTCAACAAATAGATTCATAAAGCTGATGGTCTAAGTGTTTAGTGAAAAAAATATTGAAAACATACATGTAGATGATCAATTTTGATCATCAATCATGAGTTGATCAATGGTCAATTCATGAGCTGTAAATGAGATATATGAAATATTAATCAAATATATTAGATGATTTGCCACGTGCTAGAAAAAAACAACTCTTTTTCTGAAATTGAAACGTATTGCTGAAAAATAATGAACACAGTAGTTTATGTACTGAGAAAAGACCAGTACCCCATAATGACAGAAGTCTCTCTCTCTCATTACTGATTGCAACTATTCAAATGTCTTAATGTAAGCATCTACAAAAGTTGCCAAGAGTACTTGAATTAGTCTTTTATATTGATAAACACTGCAAAAGAGACTCTCGCCCGTGAAGATATTCACCAGGTGGCACAGCAGCTTTGCTTATATTAACAGAAAACTTTAATAATTTTATAGTTTTTGGTTAATCTAACTTCTGTAGTACTCAGATCACCAATGCCACGTGGAGGTAATAGATGGTTACATTATGAAATTTGCTTTCAGGGCTAGTGCTAAAATTTGGGAATCCAGTGACCCCCCCCTTTTTTTTTTTTTTCTTGCTTCCCTCTTTTGCATTATTCTGAACAGTGATGTATTTTTGAGATGTGTTGACCGACCAGATCAGAAGAGGGTCTCGAGTTCTCTGGTGAGCAATGAGCTATGATTCAGAGCCTGGTATTCTTGAAATATTGAGTCATCTTTTCCATTGTTTATTTATGTTGAGGAACTTCTACATTCGGTAATCATCCCTACTTGCATAAATATATAAACACACCACTACAGAGATAAAAGTATAAAGAGACCAGTAAAACTGCATTTCATATAGCTAAACTAGGCATGTGACTGTTTAGTTTTTCAGGAACAAGCCATTCTCGTAGCCACATTTTGGTGCCATTGCCAGAGGTAATTAACAGTTCTTAGCGATTGTTTAAACCACCTGTCCCATTTTGGAGGCATACTTTTAGATGAAAAGGATATTAATCATTGTGGCAATTCAAAGGAAAGCTGACAGGCTGCAACTGGGGCTTGGCTTTGCTTCTCAGAGTAAATCCAAACTAAGAACCTGCAACTCTTATAATGTAATTAACTTCTTATTATTGCAGTCCTAGTATATGCAGGTGTTTATATTATGTAAAATACAGAGAATCCGAAGTATCTTGTTGCAGAGAATCCAGCAGCAAGATTAAATTAGTTATGAGATTTCATAGTGAAGTGTTGTTTTGCAATCCATTATGTGTCAAAAGGTTCAGTATAGCTCTGGAAGATTTTGAAAGTTAGGAGTTCATTGTAAATCTCTGAAGAATTCCATCTGGAGCTGCATTTCATGTAATATAGTTATATTTATCAGCCAGGTTAAGGAATTTATAAACAGATTGTATATGATCTCATCCTACTTCTCTACTGCTGAGTATTGTATCAGCAATGGCAATGATAGCTATTATGACCTAGAGCTTGCTGTAAATCCAGAATTGTGCTTGTCCTGGTTTTGGCTACCATAGAGGTCATTTTCTTCCTAGTAACTGGTATGGTGCTATGGTTTGAGTTTAAGTTGAAAATAATGCTGATAACACACCAAAGGTTTAGCTGTCGCTCAGCAGTGCTTACACTAATTCAAGGTCTTTGCTTTTCATGCTCCCCTGCAGCAAGCAGGCTGGGGGTGCACCAGGAGCTGGGAGGGGACAGAACCAGGACAGCTGACCCCAACTGGCCAGAGGGATGTCCCATGCCAAGGGGCATCCTGCTCAGCAAGAACACTGCAAGGAGCTGGCCAGTGGTGGGGGCCACTTCTCAGGGTCTGGCTGGGCATCGGTCAGCAGGTGGTGAGCAATTGCATTGTGCAAAACTTTGTATATTCTTTTATCATCAGCAGCATTATTTCCCTTCCTTTTTTGCCCTATTAAACTTTCTTTATCTCAAACCATGATTTTTACTTTTCCTGGTAAAGGATGGGGACAGTAAGTAAACAGCTGTATGGTGCGTAGCTGCCTGTGGAGGTTAAACCACAGCAGTGCTCTCTGATAATACAAACTTGTATTATTTTAACTTGCTGCTCTTCATCCAAGAAAGAAAAAAAACTTCTGGTTTAAGAACTAATATATTTTATATTACTGGTGTCTGCTCAGAAAAAAATGACTTACATTGCCAAAGGTTTAGTACATTTCAGTTAGAAAACATATAATATTTGTTATTTTCCCATCTATGTCCTCATCTTTACTCTGCTTAAAATTTATTAACATATTTAGTGGAACTATACGGCAGAGTTTTATTTTTCCTTGCAGCTCTGTGAGTTTTGGTAATGTAATAGATTGCCTTGGGCTCTCTTATCTCTCTCTGAGTTTATTCTTTGATGTAATCTTGTTTCTCTGATGTAAAAAGTCCATCTTGATCTGTCACTAAGATGGAAGAATAGAACTTTCTTTGTTTAAACTGTAATGGATAAATAACAGTGGCTCTCAATGGAGCTTTTTGGGAATATGTTTTTAATTCAATTCATTTGCATTGAGCAAAACAAAGCATGAAAATATTTTATTTCTTATTTTATTAAAAAAAAAATCTCTGTTTTATCAGGGTCAATCTATGTCAAACTGTAGTCTTACAAAACAACCTCAGGCAACTCCAAACCTGGAGTTTGACTAAACTGATGTAAAAAATGTAGATTAGATAGGATTTGTATGTTACTGTTCTTCATACAGTAAAAAATTCTTAGTGCTGCAGGAGATACCAGAGCAGTTACCTCAAAACTGAATGAAAGAGGTAGAAATCAGGCAAAGAGAAGACTTCGTCTACTGGCATACCACCTCCAATACCCCAGTTCCTATGCTACCTTATAGTCTATTTTATTTCATGGTGGAGATTCAGAGGTGTTATTCTAAACCACCATTGTAGGGAGCTAAAGTCACTTTCGACTCAACAGGAATAGGTGGACTGCTTCAGACCACAGGCAGATCGGTCAGTGCCCCACCAAACACAAAGCCTGATCATCCCGGCAGGTATTTTGATTAGTGTAAAAATATTATATATATACACTTTGTTAGTGTAAAAATATTTCAAAGAATAACATTGTCATTAGAATTGCAAGCACCAGTGGCGCTGTAAGAAGGATAACATGTTTGGAAGAATGCTTCATATTTAAAAGCTTTTAATATTCAGCAATGTGAACAAAATAAATTATGTTGATAAGAATTATGTTTATTAGCTCTTTTCTTTTTATTCAGTAATATATATTTTATTAGCATACAGAACCTTTTTCCCACAGCTCAAAAAACTATCATGTCTTATACTTTACACAGTGTGGCTGACAAATTGATCGATCTCCAGCCAAATATGAAACTAAATATTATTAAGATGTATTGAGTGTATTAAAAAAAAAAAAAAAGTTCACAGATATAAAGAAAATTAGTGCTGCTCATTTCATTTTAGGATATTTTTCATTTAATCACATTACAATGTGTTTTTCATGTATTGCACTGTGGTTTTGCTATAAATATACTCACACATACATAAAAGATGGAAATCAATATCTGCAAAGATATCTTATTTAAAGAACTACATTACATGTTAACTGGACAAAGCGCCATTTTAATGTCTCAGTTTCCCAGGATGTTTGGATTTCCTTTAGTGCAAATCTCTGCTAAACAAATGACATTTAATAAAGTAGCAAATCACTCTTCATCTGAATGAGCCTAAACAAACTTAATGTACATTACAATGTATATGCACTGAACTATTTTTTCATTTTTTTTTCTTACAAAAGAGAACTGTAAAATTCCCCAAATCCCGAAGATCTGAGTGGGAACAGGACAAGGGGGATTTAAAAAGAGAACACTCTCCATGTCATTCACCTGAAGAAGAGATGACCCCTTAAAATGTACGTTGAAGTCATAAAATAAGCTACAAGGTCCCCCCCCACTTTTTCTTTTTTGAGGTATCTATTTCAATGTTTTTGTCTTCAGTAACACAAAAAATCACAAAAAACAAACAAACAAAGAAAAAAACCTGTAGTCATAGCCTTATCCAGTTTATATCAGTAAGGATATCCTTTTTAAGGTTGTACCAGTAAATTCAGAAATGCAAATATTCCAGGTGCTTAAATTGTATGAAGAGATCAAACAGAATCCATAATGAAGCTAGTGTGACTTTATTCTGTGAACCTTAAACTGCAACAGGAATTAGTAATTATTATGTCTACCTCTGTAACTTTTCAAAATAAGTACTGAGAATTTTCTGTATTTATTAACTTGCTTTTGGCCAAAGTGAGCAGGAAGAAAATGATTTTTCTTTAGTAGAAACCCATTTTACTAACTTCCCCTTAAGAGTGAAGTACTCTAATATTTAAGATATATTTTCAAGATACTATCTTGAAAAGAAAATGCAGATAATTAAATGATCACAAACTGTAGTGCAATTTGATGAAAAATGTGATTTAATTAATGCAAGATTTAATGGCAAAAAGAGCAGTTCTCCACCCAAATGCGTGTTAATCATCACAGTATGTGTGCTTTGTTGGCTGCTGCTAAGTTAATATTTCTTACTTTCTTCTGCTCACTCTGAATAATCAGCTATCCCCAATAGCACCAAGTGGAAAGAATGAGTCTGACAGAATGACTTCCTCTGCTCAGCATAATAGTGTCTTTTTTTTTTTTCTTTTTTAAAGTAATTTCTAGTGGCAAAGGGTTGAATAATGTTTGGGACTAGTAGACAAAGCTGAGAAATCTATGAACATGATGATTGCATTGAGTGCAGACTCCAAACCTTCTCACTTCCCTCAAGCGTCCAGTATTTATTTAGAGTAAAGGTGCTAAGCAAAATAATTCTTATTGCTGTTTCAGAACTTGCTAGAAGTCTCAGAGAATGGTGCTGCCATAAGAATAAATATCCTTGCTGGGATGTTTGCTAAGTAGAATCATAGTTATATAGTGCACTTAAATGCTCTTAGGATAAAAGCTGTCCTAAAACCACCAAGTGGGAACAGATGCAGCCTGGACCTGATCTGTACATTTACCCAAATCTTAAAAGTTTGGCTGCTGTGCTTTTGTTTTTTTGACAGAGCAATAAGGTTCCATTCTGTCCAATATTGTCATGCATGTATGAGAAGAATTTGAAATACATCTGTAGAAAATTCACTAAAAAAGATATTTTTCATCTACACAGTTTTACAGATTTTCTGAAACTAGATTTCACTTCTCATTTTCTTACTATCTGTTCAAAAGACTGTTTTGAATTAACACCTCAGTCAATAGTATGTGTTTGAAAGTAAATGTTCCATTGAAATGTGAAAAAAATATTTGTTAACCTCCCATAACAAGTGAATTGTCTTAGATCTGGGAGTTCATATTGTAGCCATTACAGTATAATAGAGAACAGTCTTAGCTGTGGGGAAAAGACGGAGACATCTGCAGTCTAAAACAAGTAACAGAATTAAACACAATGGGAACATAGAGAAACTGGTAAAAATTATGCTGCTGTATGGCTCAGTGGAACTAAATGTTGCATAACATGTTTTTGTTTTTATTTTCTCGGTGCTTCACCATTCAAATTAATTAAAGAATCTTCCAGAATGAGCTGCAATGTTGCTCTGGAAAATATTGCTTTAGCAAGTTTTTATAGGAACCTCAGCATGCTTCTGTAAAGTAAGTTTGTAAACTTTTACCAATTATAGTTTCTGTAGTATAAATGATTTTTTAAAGTTCTTTATTTCTAAAAGCCATTTCTCATTCCTCCCACCATTAATGCTTTTACATGCAGTTGTAGTAGCACATCACTGAAATATGTTTCATTTTGTTAGAGGCTGTGAAGAAATAGATGATAAAATTTCACACTGATTTTCTTTTTCAATATACAGCAGAAAGAAGCTAGCTTATTTTATTCCAACCATCAGAAGAATAGGCATTACATTTATAATGCAGCATTATATCTGTATCTGATGTATGCATTTCATTGAAAGTACAGCTAAAGATCTGTCTTCAAATTTTGAGGTGAGCTGATTTGCAGCCATTAGAATCTGTGTCTATATGTACATAATGTAGCTGAAGTTCTGGTTAAGAAATTACCTCAGCTTAGTAGCATATGAGAAAAGATCAAGTTGCAGTAGCCATATGGCACCTGTTAAGGACAGCCTCTAAAGCAAATAGAAGAATAATAAGCTGCTCTAAAATTTGTTTGACTCAGACTGTGATAGCATAGTATTGTATCATCTGATGATTTTGTTCTAATGAAGAAGTAAAGTGTAGCTTTCATGAGAGGAAGATTCTTCGCTAATTTAAATTGCCATAGAATGTTTCAATTTAGTGAAATTGGGATGTCTTACATCAACTGAACATCTGCTGTCAAATTCATACTAGCGTTTTTACCCCCTTTTGTGTACACGTAGGGGAAAAAGTCATGAAAAAAAATAAAAGCTCCCATTTGTGGAGTAGATTCACAGATGTCTGCTTACTTCAGATAACCAACATCTCAGTAAAGAGAGACCTGCACCATACATAATTAAGAGAAAAAGAGATATTCATAAGTATTTCAGCAAGATTTATTGAAGCATTCTTAAGTGACTACCCACAAATACTGTGTAAAGGAGCAGAAGAAGAGGAAAGGCCAGTTGGTGTGAAATACGCTCAAAGAAATATATGTAAGCATGAAAGATTTACACCGCATTGGAATTAAGGGAATTTATGACTTACTCTTTGAAATCTTCTTTTTCTTGAGATGTGGGTAAGGGATTTAACAGCACGTTCTGGATAGTTGATCTTTTTTTTGTGTGGTTATAACACTAAGGATGGATTAGAAACCTGAGGCAGGGGAGGGGAAAGGCTTGATTATGGGACAGAGTAAGACTGGTAGCATCCTGTTAAATTAAACATTTGTTTTTGCCTATTAACAGCCAAATGTATATCAACATGGCAGGAAGTTCCATCCCAAATGCTCGTTTATGGAAAGAGAAGGTTTTGGGGAGCCCCCCTAAAAAGCTAATTTCAATCCCAGCTCTATTTCGCATCATCAGGGCTAAATTCTGAAAGTCCCTCTGTATATAGGGTGGCAAGCATTGAAGGTGGTTCTTTTTTAAACAAGTGCCTCAAACTACCACTCTATTACAAAAGTTGGATTGAGTGAATGATGAATGTTAAAGAACATCACTAGCTGTCCATTCACAGAAGTGAGATTTAACTCAGTATATATGCTTTTTATAAACTTCTCACTAGGAATATTATTTGACGCTCTATGGAGCTGTCTGCCAGCAGTTATAGGTAAGCTCTGCTCAGCTGACCAGGCACTGTGAACTCCATGTTCAAACTGTTGAAAATGTGAGCATTAAATTACTGTGTGGTTTCTTCTTACTAAGGTTTTTGTAAAGGTTAAGCTGAGAATTGCCATACTTGGGTGATTAAAGCCTTATTGAAATTTCATCTCACTGGACATTTAAAAGTTAGGTAACTACTTTTAAACTGGTCATCATGAGCTCCTTTTGTAAATTGACAGAGAGGGCTCATCAGTGTGAAATTAATTACCCTCAGACATGCTTATTTTCCTTTACTGACTATGATGCAAATCTAGAATGGCTTGTTTAGATGTAGATGTCTCTGGTTTAAATATCTGAGAGGAATCACATCCTCAATTTCACTGAACCTCAGCGCCCCCTTTTTAAAATTTTGATTCAATTTCCCATTCTGAATTGTTATATTGTTTTTATTTCTCATTTAAATAATTATTTGCTAAAATGTTGCTTTCAGCCATTTATGATAACTTTAGTATAATTATGGCTCTATAGAATCCTTTATTTCTTTCTTACTGATCTGGACCTGCTACCTAAAAGATGTATAACTGATTATTCATCCATTGCAAACTCATTAGCACAACAAAATACAAGAACAAAAACTGTCATGGGATCACAGCTGTGGGAGAATGCTTTTGAGTTATTTCTGAATATTTTCAAGCACATTTTTGTATTTCCAGGGTGAAAAGTAGGTACTTGTTTCCCAGCACTTCTCAAAATGTCAGACATTCTGTATGGTATCCTTCCCTATCTCCACTTACTAATTTGATTTATAAAGATCAACACCATTGAGAAGAACAGATAGGGACAGGTACAAAATATTTGAATACTTTACGTTATTACTAGTGCTTGTAGTAATGCATTAGGTAAATCCTAGCAAAAGCAAAGATCCTTCCTTTGTTCTTCTGAGAAATGTCAGCACAAAATATAGACCTCTCAATTTTCTTGAGTGAAAGAACTACTTAAATGACTTCTTTCCCCTCAACGTCTCTCAATAGCAGTGTATCATTCAGCAGTGTAGTTAAGATCGGAGAGAGATGCACTTTGGTCCCTTCTCTGTGGCAGCCAACAGTCGGCTGTTATTTCTCTTGCTTTTATCTCCTTCTGGAAATAATTTTTTCAGTGTTTTCTTGGTGAAATTGATTGTGACTGCTGTTTTAAGGATATTAGAGCTCTGTGTCATACTACTGCCAGCCTGTGTCTATGAAGAAAGCTTAGCCTCTCTTTCTGTATTGCTTATTGCCACACCTGCTGTCCTCGGTGCACTAAACATGGAATTTATATTGAAGTATCTAGAACTTTACATGCTTTATATTTTGTTGCACTGCTTACTCAGGAATCAGGGCAAAGGAGTTATTCAGTTAGCACAAGGCTTGCTACTTCTGAATTGCAATTTCCAGTTGATAACCAGTTATTGAATTTGTGATTGCGAGATTTGTTGTTCCCTGAAGATCATCTTAAACACCCTGACACTGATATGTTATGCTTTGCAAAGCTATTGAACACAAAATGGCTTCTCAAAACTGATGTGCAAGAGTGAACAAGGTATCAAAGCAAGCATGTGCTTTATGAATTGTTGGTTTGTAATCTGTCATATGCAAAACAGTCCAGATAAGATCTGCCACAGTCATTACTCTCATAGCTGCAGTTCTCAGTTTTTATGGACACTATTTCTAAATATTGTCCACTGCTAGATCCTGAAAGTATATGGGAGTAATAATGCCCATAATGTAACTTTTTTTGGAGGATAACCTACTGAATCCATAAGAGCACCACTGATTTTTCACTCTTGTTAATGAACTGGAATTACAAGTCTTCAGAGAACAAAATATCTTGAAAGCAGAGGCCATTTGGGTGAAACTGAAAATGATCTACAAGAATGTATGCCATATTAGGTTGTGTAGTCTGGGAATTACAGAACAAATATATGAAGAAAAACTATATGGTAGTGCATAGTCATGCTGCACGAGAGAATAAATTGCATGTAATGTATAAAAAAAAGTGAAATGTTCTTTTTATTTATTCATTTTCCTTAATTTAATTTTTATTTCTACCTGTTCCTACCTGTGTTTTCTCCACTTGCTCACTAATCAATGTCTACTGTCATTTATCTTCATTTACTTAAGTTGACTGAAAAATGGGACATTGCTCATCCTAATCTTTTTGGCAATCTCTGTTTGACATTGTTCATTATTGTTTGCCTCTCATTGTGTCGCCATTTCCAGCTGACATTGTTTATCTTTGCTTACCATGTGTTTATCTGGTGATTGTTGTCTAATATCATTAGTCTTGGCAATCATTCACTGACAGAGTTCACTTTTGGAGGGTCAACTGCCATAATTCAGTGCTAACATGAGCAGGAAAAAAAATTTCTTTCCGGTATACTGGAGAGAGTCCAACAGAGGGCTACCAAGATGATGAAGGGATTGGAGCACCTCTCCTGTGAGGAGAGGCTGAAAGCTCGGACTGTTCAACCTGGAGATGAGGAAGGGTGCAAAAAGGATGGGGCCAGATTCTGGAGGTTTTAGGTATCCTGTATACTTGCTACTAACTCTGTATTTTATATATGTAAGTATAAACATAAGCAAGCAGACTGGGAAGGAAATAATGAATAGAGATGATTTTGTTTCAAATGTCATCTTCCATTTCTTATCTGCAGTTAAATATAGTTCATATTGTTGATTAGTTCTGTAAATAAGTTTGAACAGTTGCTAGACTTTTTAGAAAATTTCAGATACCAAAGAATATTTTTTAATAAAAAATGAGTTTTTATTTTTTATCTGATCTGCATAGACAATATATCAAAATACTTTTTTTTTTTTAAAAAGTCTCTATTTTAATTTAAGAGAACAGGGTTTTTATTGAAAATGAGAATACACATTTGCTTTCTGATGTAAAGTACTCTGATTTAATCAGGAGTATGCAATTATCTTATTTACGTTTGAACATGTATGTAGTACAGTGATTTTAGAGACTGAATCTGAATTCATGAAAATAACGAACGAGGACTCAATATTCTACATATATATCCATTCTAATATAGGCATCACATCTCTGAATCATTCTGCCATTTCTATGAGAACTGAAGTCCCTGATTGCTTTTGCTGCAAGCACGCTGAATGATACAGAAATTAGCCTTGGATTTGCTGGCACAACAGTAGTTAAAACATATTTTAATTCCTGAAATAACTGGAGATCCCACTTTTGTTCTCTGTATTTATTTGTATATATATCAGTGTAGTAGATATGTTCTAGTGTTACACAGGCCATAAGTGTATGGAAGATGTAAATGGGGGGTGGGGAAGCACTTTTATTTGCAGTTGGAAATGTCAGAAAATGATCAATATGTTGAACAAAATTTCACAGAATATCTTTGGAGTCCATTAATCAGTAAGTTAGCCTTTTTGACAGATGCAGTCATACGAGATCCAGAAAACCAGTTGCATTGGTTGATATTTTATGTCCTTTACACTAGAAAGTGCACTAAAGGTTACTGAATAACAAATACCTCAGTGTCCACAATACAGAGTGTCAGGAACCCTGGGCTCATCACAAAACTTATTCTTTTATAACCTTATCCAGTTTTCCCCTCACTTTACAAATTTTTTTCTCTAGCAAAAATTAAGTTCATAGCTCTGAGTGGCTCAAGGTAGTCTAAGCGTCAGGGACAAGGTTTTTTGGATTTCCTGATCCTAAAAATCTTTAGAGGTAGGAATGTCGGGAGAATACATAGACACCTTTTAAGGAATTATGATAGCTACCTATTAATGATGCATGTCCAAGTGAGTAGTCAAAGGTGTCTGTTTTCAAAAAGAAGCTAATTTTTTCCTCATCAGTTTCTCATAACACACTAAATTAGAAGAGTAACTCATCTGACACATCAGTCATTTTGTTCACTTGTATCACCTAAGCAATTTATCCTCTTCATTTACTCTCCTCAGTGGTAAAAGTCAGGACAGTGAGACTTAGAAGTCACTAGGGAATCAGGTGGGGCTCCTTCAGGTGAGAAGCTTCCTTCTTTGGGTTTAATGTTTGTCATAATTTCAATGTCGTCCACTGCACTCCCAACAATATTTTATACTCTTTTCCTTACTCTGTATTCATTGTGCACAGCTGTCACTACAGCTAAATGCTGTTGGCCTTGGATTACCTCAATGCTTTGATCTTTCACTGAAGGTAAGCGCATAACTTTGGTACTGTAAGTAATGATATTCACTGTATCTCAAGGCAAGACAAAATGCAGCCTCATTCAGCAGAACAACAAAAGTGGGTCATCGTGCTAGTTTTGCTTTAATGTCACATTAGCTATTTCCCTTCACTAACACACTTCACATTTCTTTGTAACAAACATCCTTCAAGTGTGAACAGTGGCAACTGTTGGAAAGAATTCTTTTCTTCGCTCGTTTTTGTCAGAGTGGAAGTTGCTGATGTACAGGTAAGACCATCTCCTTAAGACTATCACCAGTTGTTTTTACACTAGTATGTAGTATGTTACTGAAGTGAGAAGAAGATTGGTTTTGATAGTGAAAGAAGCTTTGTTATTCTCCTATTATCTATAAAATTACTATTTGATCCCATACCTTTTAGAGTCAGTGAAGGTTTTCTTCTTCCTTTGGTAGGCTTTGAAATACACACAGCTAAAGAAACCTTTAAATTATGTTATGTTTAAATTAAGAAAATTTCAAATGTTAATTTTTCAAAAGCATATGTGCTGTGCTAGCAGACAAACAATACTGGGACTATTTAAGGAAATGAAGGCAATCTTTCTCTGATGTTTTTATAAGGCCAATAATTCTTTATCTCTGCAATAATTCTCTATCTTCTAGTTCTTGCTATTAATGAATTCTTCATTTTTATTTTATTTTATTTTATTTTATTTTATTTTATTTTATTTTATTTTATTTTATTTATTTTATTTTATTTTATTTTTTATTTTTTACTACTACAGAGTTTGCATGACTATGTAATATTGTTGCCATAGTGAACGTTGTCTGATATCAAGGAACTGACAATCAGGAAGAGTTATGAAAATAAATGATGTACTGTTCATAGTATTCAACAAAACTGTTGTTGCTAGAGAAACATGATGATGTGTTGAAATTTTGTAAATGAATGATTGTGAAATGAAATAATTCTGTCCTTTACTTTTAAACTAGACATGGTTTTGTGTTGTGTGTGTGTGTATACACAATATGTATATATTATTATACATATTATACATATAAGCACATGATATATATATCATGGAGAAAACTAGAATTTTTAACATTTCTTTTACAATATTCTCAGATTCTTCACCAAACTATGTTCATGCTGTCACACTGCTCTAGTTAAACTGTATAAGTGATAGTCTAATTAGCAGACGTCACTGGGCCACTTATGTCAATTGACATTTATTAGCTGAGGGAAGGCAGGAGAGACATATAAGCCTTTCAGCCCTCTGGGGGAATCAGCCAGCCATGGTCCATCTCTTATCTAGGCACAATGAAAAAAACAGAATGAAAAGGGGGAATTAGTTGTGGTACTTAGTTTCAAATACCTTGACTGAAATGTTCAAACTAACTATGGGTAGAACATTGAATCCTAAGAGGACCTGCTCTTGTGCATAACAAGCTTGGAGGGTAGAAGAAAAGAAGCTGTGCCTTAAAGGCTCACCTTGTGACAGGGAAGACGGGGAGAGATCCCAAGATCTTCCAAGATCACAGCTCCTTGGAATTCTGGAAAGGGAAAATCTCATCATTTTCACTCAACATTGCAACTTATGGCACCTTTCCATTAAATAATCTGTGCAGTATTTAGGAAGGGTTATAGTTACCTGTTTCAGTAAAAGAATCTAGTTCTAGTCTCACTTCTCATATGATTCAGAAAGGAATCAGCATGTATGATCTTCCATTGATATTAGCCATTTATGTAAGAGGAAAACAGAGAATAAGACAGAAAATATAATCTTCTTCCCTTCTTCCCTCAAAATAATATACCTGCAGACTTTAGTCTTTGAAGTTTGTATTTTTCAGATGTTTCTGCATGTAATTCACTGTAATGTTACCTAGGGTATGTATGATTACAAATGTAAGTAGGCCTCATTCTCTTCCTGAGTTACTATGTGTTATTTTTTTAGTAAAGTAGAAATTATTAACCTCTGATGTTAACGGATCTTAGTCCTAATTTTGACTATGTGTACAGTAAAATTTTCTTTCACTGTGTAATGTGAACTGATCAGTTCACATTAGTGCCTTGAAACAATCAATATCACACTGTGTTTAGAATTATCTTTTAAGGGACACAAAGTAGTCAGGTGGAAAAAAATCTCAAGAGACCAGCATGAAACTAATAAGATTTGCTAATAGCTTTTGCTTTCGTAATTTGAAGAGAAACCAAAGAGTAGACTCTGAATACCCAGACCTGTAATTGGATATTGATCTAAACAAATATTCTCTTTCTAAGTACCTGTTAAAATCACTTATTGCTATTTGTTAGGACACAACATATTTATCTTTATTTCTGTAGAAGTGCTACTGCTGTTCTAAGTTATACAAAGATGCATTAACAGAACGCTTTTAATAGACCTATTAGATTCACTTTGCTTTGATTTATTTATTCAGTATTTGAGCGTAGGTTGAGTATTCTATACAGCTGAAGAAAAAGAAGTATTGAAAGTAGTGTAATTATCACCATTTATGCTGCTATTTATTTTGTTGATTTGCATGGAGCTATGGTTTATGAAGCATTTGTGTGGTATCCAGTTTTAAACATGCCATATATGTAGCTTAATAAAATTTACCCTTCAGTTTCACTGAAAGATCCTGTTTTCATTGGCATTTCTGTTTTGCTTTTGCTTGTTTCCTTGTTTTTCATTGTTGTGGTGATACAGTACAGCATTAGCCCAGAAGTTTTATATCATTTCTTTTCCAGACAGACTCCTGTCAAGTTAAAATGATATAGTCACACAGGCAGAGCTGTGCAAAGATACAGAAAGTACCAGTGACCTATCTTTTTCCTTTGCCGAGTTTCTGAACAATTAAAAAAGAAACAAGCAAAAAACACCCTCAGAAATTTGGAGAATTAAATAAATTTAAATAAATTTAAATTTAATAAATTTAATTTAAAATAAAATGAACATAAGGAAAACTTGTGTGGATACTTTTTCTCAGGAGAAAGTAAGACTTAAGGAGAACTGAAGCACAAAGATCTAAGGCTACTTGAATTTTGAGGGTAGCATATACTCAGAATTTTATTTCCGAGTTCCTGGTGCTATAATGTATCCAGCACTTCATGCTTCTTGGTGGGTTGAATAAACTTCTTGCTCCGACAGATCTTCATGGTACAGGTAAAATTCCTTTTACGGATCTTTAATAGGCAGCTGAATTGACTATATTGGAAGCAAGTCAAGCGTTCCAGATCCTTGACTCTTAACTGAGTCAAAGCCTTCCACACCACAGAACAGTTACAAGTGCACTGCAGATTGTTAACACGAGTGGTACTTTAAATCCACCGTGTGCAACAATTTTACTAATAAAATGCATTACTTGGACTTCTAAATCCTCAGTCTACAAATTCAATTAATTTCCATGGAATCCAATTTTGAAATACAAGAACTTTGCTCTTCTGTTGTCACTTTGTAAAGCTTCAGCATCTCACACAGTATTACAATGAATTTCATATACAAACGTGCCATCATGGCTTAAGATGCGTGTTTGTAATTTCTAAAGCAAGAGTGTAGCCTTGTTTAAAGACAAACTGGTAAATAAAATTTGAAAAACATGCATTGCCTTTAAGCATTTCAGCTTCTACCATCCTGTTTATCTCAGAAGTTTTGGCAGTATTCCATCCTCCACTCATTTTATCTACAATGATTTTCCTGAAATTTTATTCATTTGAATGCATGTTTTCATCAATTCCGATTTATAAAAATAATTGTTTATTCTCTTACTTTACATCAATGAATTTATTTTATTTTTCATATTATAACTCTCTGATTTTTCCATTTCAATCCATTGCTTATATAATTGTACAAAACACATGAAGCACAGTGCATTATTCACTTAAAAGATACCCCTGGACTTATAAACTTTGCTGAATCAAGACCTAAAATAGAGCACTTCAAACCCACTGTGTTTTAGATTATTTTATTAAATTTAACTTTATTCTGTAATCATACTTTTAGGGATGAAAGTTCTAAATGTATTACAAAGCAAAATGCTTATTACAGCTACAGAATACTAATGGCTAGAACCTGTGAAAAAAAACCATATGATTCAGAGAAGAAGCAAATGCAAATTTATTTGAATGTATGAGAAGTAAAATTTTTTAGACATTTAAATAAAACAGTATTTTCTTAACAACTTCTAAGCTTTTCTGTCTAATGTAAAAAAAAAAAAAAAGCTAAAACAATAGTTTTAGCTTCAATATGGGAAGATGGAAGGATGGACAAAAAGTTCCTGAGTGCTTTATTTGCTGCCTGCTATTCTTAGAATAGTAATCAATGAAAAATATTTCTCATAAAATAAATCAAATATTTCACCACTAAAAAGTAGTTATACTTTTTTTTTTTCTTCTCATGAACTCTCAAATCCTGAAGGCACTCATGATGCCTGTGAGTTATGAAACTTTTGTGCTCATGAAAGACATGTAATAGTCACCCTTCATTGTTGGGATGTTCTATAGCACACACATTAACACGTTAAGTCAGTGAAAGGCATGAGTTGTCTTTTGACTACAAGTAGGCAAATTAGTCACAAAGGGTAATCACAACCACATTTTTTTGGGGTTTTATTTTGTTTTGTTTTTCTCCAAAAACAGTACAGTTAGGGGGAATACAGTAAAACTATTCTGTATTTCATACAGTCTATGACCTTGTTATCAATGGACAGCAAATATATGACACACATAAAGGGGACTTATAGCCTTATACTGTGCTCATAAATTCCTTCCATAACTGTATATGAACAGTTAACATACTAATCCTACAATAACATAGTATATATTAATATGTAAAGATATATAAATACAGACATAATGCAGTCTGAAATTCTTCAACTGCTCCATTAAGGTTTTTTGTGCAAAAGCGTTTTTTTTTTTTTTTTTTTTTTTCAATTTACACATCAGGATGAGAAGCAGAACTCGAATTCATCATAGCAAGACCCATATGCAATATATGTAATTAGGTATTATATGTGATTGGGGGCTTGAATTGCCTACATGCAATTGGCACATACTTCTTGTACTTTAAGGTTACATGGGTGCTTTATACAACTCAGAAACTGGGAAATTCATTTTAGCTCTGGTATTGTGGGAGTGCAACTACTTTTACAGCCTTTCATTTGATGAATTATAGGAACACTGCAAGACCTTCATCCCATGGAGGTTCGCAGTTTCACTAACCTGTGTTACAAGAACCAGTTTCCAAGCTTGTGAGCAGACTAAATTACCTAAGTTGCTTGAAGAGGAAAAAGTTTTGACAGCAGAGCTCATTGACAACTCCTGGCAAGAAGGACTGTGCTATGATTCTAGAGAAAAAAAAAAAAAAGAACAACAACAAAAAAAAGCATGGATTTTTTTTTTTTAATTTATTTTTTAAATACAGCATTTCTTAATGTTGTGTTTAACCAACAAAATTTGGTCAAATTTAGGTGTCCTAGATATTCAGATGTTCAGCATTAGTCTTGAGGGGGAAGACTATAACTTCTATTAGACTATAACTTAAGGTGAATGAAAATTTATAGGTTGCTACCACTTTTTGCCACTTTGATAAGACTTGTTCAGATTTCAGAACATATTTCAGATGTCCACTAATGCTGAGGTTACTGCTTAGATTTATATGTTGGGAGACAGTGATTAGCCTCTGTCTGTAGAGCTGTCTGGTGAATTGCCTGGTGTTTACTATCATTCTGCTTACAATTTCTGAGAATATGTCTTTTATATTTATATATACACATTATGGAGCTATTTTTCATACTGTTATTGTGTTTTGTCTCAGAAACAGAGCCTGCAAGAAAAAAGTTCAGCTAAGAGATGAGCGTAGTTAACATTAAAATTCCAATATTTTTGTAAGTTTATACCAAAGATTAATATTATTGATAAAATTTTCAAACAATAACCTTATCATCTTATCCTTAATTCCTTTGCAATAGCATTAATTATGATGATCTAATTCAGTGTTGCATGAAAGATATAAGCAGGTCAATGGGATTTCCACTGTAATTCAAAATTAATTAACACAAACATTAGTTTAAAGTCTTATTGTGTTTTGAAAATACTCTAAGCATATTGAGAAAATATTCTAGCGTTTGTGGTATTTCTGTGCTCATAAGTGCAGAACATGTTTTATTACAGCCCAAGCATGCTCATGGCTAGAACCTTCCTTCTGCCATTTTCAAAAGCTCATTGTGACAGCCAGTAGACAAAATTTAAGGTAAGGCATAAAGACATACTAAAATAAGATAATAGGGGCTAAATTATCATATTGTATAAATTACATAGATTCTTTAAAACCAGTGTAATCAGTATAGCTAGATTAATTTAAATATATCCCAAGTATTTAGCCTTATTTTTCATTACTGCAGGGAAAATGATACAAGCTCTCAAACAAATAAGAACACAGTGAAGATGTCTTCTGTTTGGCAACACAAGGTCCATCTTAACTCACATAGTCATTGTGACTGTACCTGCTTCACTTTGTTTTTACCTTTGGATAAGGCAATGAGAACATTAAATAGCTGAAGTAAAATTGTGGTGTCCTTTTTGTAGTGAAGATTGTGTCTGAGCTGCTTGATGACATTTAGAGAGCAATATAGTTTAAGGACACTGCTAGACCTGTATTACCTTCTGCTCAGAAGAATAATATGATACTACATTTGCTTTTATTTGGAAGATTTCTTGCCTGGTTACTTTCAGTATCAGAGCGGCCCACAGTACATGCTACAATGTCTGACAAGAATGAGGGTCTCCTGGGAATAATATCTGGTCATGATTCCAGATAGAGATATATGACATGATATTCATATAGTAATGATGTGCTACAAGATATCATTCGGCAGATAACAGAATGGTGTTCAATATACAAATTATTTTGATTTCAGAGTGCAGGATATCATAAAGATCAGTGCATTGACATAATTGTCTTTATGTTGGTTAACTGCAGTTTTGTGGTGGTTCATGTCCTGAAGCTTCAAGAAGGCCAGGATTGCAACAAAGGTGAAGCTATGTTAATAGAAACTGGGTTAAGCTACATTTTAAAAATCTGTTCTTTAGGTTCCTTATTAGGGAGGAGTTTTTCTGGGGCAGAAGTACTTTAAAGGCAGAAGTATCTTTCCTGGACATCTAACCAAAAGTTTGTGTCTCTAGGGTGGTACACTTACACCCTTCTCTTAATGAGACTTTTATTCTTCACCTTACTTTATTAAAACGTGTCAAGAATTGAGAAATTCTTTTTAAAACTACCATGAGATTAATAAAGATGAGATTAACATAAAAGCTCAACAGTTTTGTTTTTGAAGTGGTTGATTCAGAACTGGAAACCTTTTTATGTTAATCAAGATAAATTTAATTTTCATTTTTTTTTAAGATTTTTTTCCTATCCTTACCAAATGCATTTGCATTGTGCATTTTCGTTATTTATAATAATAATAATAATTGCTATAAATAGAAAATCTGAGGTTTCAGAGCTTCCATTTGTAAATAAACTAGAAGTTTTTCCAGCTGTGATAATAGCTTCCTCTACTTAAAGTAGAGTAACATATTACTAGTGTTTAAACCAGGACTGCAAGGAACTATCTTCAGGGCAACTAATTGAAATGACATTATTAACCAGTGTACCACTGCATTGTCATTTTCCTTCGACGGCATTACTTTCTTAATCTAACCAGTAAAACGTACTCTGTTTTTACTTACTTAGTTTTACTTACTTAATTTTACTCCTTAGACATGAGAAGCTATCCAGTTAATGGTTGCATGTGCAGTTCTGTGTTCAGATTTTGGTAAGAGCGTAGAGCACCCTAAAGAAAAGAGTTATTTTTAATATTCTTTTATGGTAACTGCAGTTTGACATCTGCACAGACTTTATGAGCAATAGCTGAATGTAATTAAGATAAGGAACATTTATTACCATACTATTCCTGTTTGTAAACAGGTAACTCATAGCTTCCAAATAACTTGTGCAGAAACTCAGACAGAACTAGTTAGGTTAAGAAGAAATAACGGAACATTCATTTTGCAACAATAAATGAAGTAAGATTTCCTCTATAAAATAAGATGAAGGAGTAGTCAAGGAATTTAACCTGAGAAACGGCATATTTTAATTAATACATTTTTTTCTGTGGTATAATTCTGCCACCTTTTGTTTAGCTGAAGGCACCTTCGTTATGCAAGCAGTTTTCTTTGGAACTGAGTGGTGTGATAATGCTCAGAGGAATCAATCTTCAGTTCTGCTTTTACCTGTGCTTCTAGCAAGACACAGATTAGACTCAGATCTTTTTCAGAGTTACATTTTTGCCAGCCACAGTACTAATGTAGGAATATATGCTCTGCCATCTTAGCAGCCTGACCCTTTTTTATTCAATTTCTTTATATATATATATTATATATAATGTATAATATATATATATATTATAAGATAAATCATGGCGAATAAAACTTATTAGGAGCTCTAGAAGTCAACAAGTTCTATTTTGATGTTAGAAGGGAGAATAAAGGAGAATATAAAAGAAGACACAGATCCAAAAATTATTGAAATTTAACAGTACTTAGAAGATCACACTTCACTGCAGAAGAGGATTTTTCACTCTCGACACAGGGCAATGCCTTTGAAATTCAAGAGCTAAATGGAGCATAGACTGGGGACATCTACCGTTCTCATCACAGCTGCTGCCACATCATGGAGAATATTGCTAACACAATGGAAAAGGAAATAAACTGCCCATCTGTGCAATGTAGACTGTTTTGTATGCTCACGGTTGATTAGTTAGAGAAAATGAAGTTGTGCTAATGTTAGGGCACAGTTCTGGAACCCAGATTCCTTCCTCTGGATTATTAAGGTAAGAGCTTTTACTGTTATTTCCCTATATTTCATTATTTCAGCCATATTTCAGCACTACTCCGCAGCTGCAGTTTTCAGTTACCCAGCTTTGAGTTTTACCTCACCAGGGCAAGCAGTTCACTGCTGAACTCATGATGTGAGGCTAAGTTCCTTTCTGCAACTTTTGTTAGTTACATCCACACCTTAGCAGAAATGTGCCAAGGCTTCCTAGGAGGCTGACATGCTTTTTGAACTCCACTGCAACAGACCGTTTTTTCCTATGTATTTCACTAAATTTATTTTCATGTCTTTCACTGTGTTCTTTCCCCAAAAGGGCCTTGGTGGCTCTGGCCTTTTAGTATTTGTAATACAGCCAGTAAGTTACCTTTAGCTTTGATGCAGCAAAAGAGTGGTCTGTATTTCAACAGTTCAGGGACCTTCAGCACCTTCATTGACTTTTTTTTTTTTTTCTGTTTTTTTTTCCAAAAATTAAAAGGGAGTGGAGTGAGAGAGGGAATGCATATTTGTTTCCATACTTACATAAAGTAAAGAGCACATGAAATTGTTGACTGATTTTGCTTACCTTAAGGTACCCATTTCAGCATCCATTTCTATTCTGTACATTTTTATTTCCATTAAAAGATTTAACTTTTGGTGATGAATGAAAGAAAAACCTGAAGCCTAGTTACTCTGAGATGGAAATGTCATTTTGTCTTCGGTAGCTACAGGGATTGGTAAGAGGAAACAATTCCCAACGTATCACAGAACCAGACAGTACCTAAAAGGTCATTTTTGACTAAAAGTAGGAGTTAGAGAAATCTTGTGAAATCTTGAAGCCATGTCTGTCACCCATTATAACTTACTGTGCAAAATTTGACTGGGTTGAGCCACAGATATGGAAAAAAATGCACCTGCTATTTTTTGATCTCAAGGTCTTTCTCCCTGCTTTCACTTTGCATCAGCCATTGCCATTGCTGCTTCTAAAAGACATATTTTTTTACATTTCCCTCTTTTAGGAACAAAAGATGGGACTGTGCTTCCTCAAATACAGCTTCCATCTAAATACTACTACTGGGTTGTTGCTCTCCACTTCTAAAGCCTCAATTTTAATTATAGTTTCAAATCTGTTTCTTTATGTCTATGTGTTGTGCCACTTGCTTTGGGAGATTAGATAAATATATGTTTCTAAAATTAGAAAAGCATAATTTTCTTAAAGTCCATTTGGCAGAGTTGATCACAGTTGTTTAAGTTTCCAGTTTAAACTCTGTTGAGGTCACATTTACTATTATAAAAATCAAGCAACCAGCAAATGAAAAAAGAATTAGAACAAATTAGAATGAAAATGAATTTAATTGTTTGGAGGTGAAAAAACTTTCCAATCTAAAGGCACAATGTCTCTAGGGCAAATCAGGTTAAAATAAGTCTTTTGCAGTTGACTTTTAATCATTTGGAACTTGTTCTTTGAGTGGTCAAGAATCATTTTCTCTGGATTATATGATTAAAGAGATCAAAGGGTTCATTATTGCTCCAAGTAAATGCTTGGAAGTTCTATTATCCTGCATGCAAAGAGAACAGGTCTCCAGTTATCTCCCACCATTTCAAGACTTACCCCAAAAGTGCCCTATGCACCTTAATTAGTCATGTATCAAAGTCATTTTTTCACTAACAGGTAGAAAAAGGGAAAAGGGGTGAACTTTGCACTCAGCTATGCCAATGATGACTTAGTGAAATTAGAGGGGTTATTCAGCTCTAACTAGGGGCAGAATTAGGGTCATGAGGAACACAGAAGTTCTTGATGTTTAGGATTGTTTTATTTTGTCTCTGTTAATTTCCTGAACATAAAAAACTGGCATCTTACCTCTTCATTTTTTGAAGCCTCTCACTTGTGTTTCCTGACTTTGATTCAGTTCACTGTTTTAACTTGCAGCCATGCAAGGAAAATGCTGCTGTTCTTGTTAGATGCTGAGAATGAAATGGCCCCTCTTTGGCAACTGCAGCTCCAGATGGACCTTTTTTAGCCCTTGCGCCATGTGAGCGCTCATCTCAGCCTTGGGATCACTCCAGGGATGCACTTTTCCTCCGTCCAACTTCCGCCTGTAGTCTCAAATCCAGATTTACCATTGTCATGACTGAAATGGGGATTTTTCCCTTGCAGTTTTGTTTACAACTGCCAAGTTTTTACTGTTGTTCTTTCCCTTTCAGCTGGGATTATTTTAATCCTGGACAAAATTTCTTAGAATTATGTTCTCCATGGTAATTCATCTTGGATCACAAGGGGTTATTTGGGAAAATAACCCAACCAAGTCTACTGTAATTTTAATTAGTTTAGTAAATTCTTAAATTATCGTTTCACTTTGATTCTTCGGGAATTTGTGGAACTGTCCTGTTTTTCTCCGTTCTGCTTCACTGTGAACAGCTACACTGTACCCTCATCTGTCTTGTCTAAGGCATTAATACTGGCAGCTACAGGCGTTAATGACTGCCCTTAAATTTAAAGTGCCTCCCAGGGCAATTTGCTACCATAGCTGACTTTCCTCAACAAAACAAAGCACTTGGACCAACGGGGTTATCATATCACTTAAAAAATAAGTGGAATTGCCTTGTTCAGAACTGCTTGTACTTTTATCCTTAAAGGCACAGTCTCATAACACATAGATTTAATAAGACCTGGACAAAAGGTTGATATGGCCGCCAGCCACTCCATAGACTTACGTGGTTGAGATAGCAGTTAGAATTGTTTGTTAAAAGAGGAATGTGAAAGATTCAGACAAAGGGTTTTCCCCTTCCTGTGGCTCAATATATGAAGCACCATGACAGTTGCTGTGTTAAAGAGAAGGTTTTCTTATAGAACTGTCATGTCCAATATATAGATAACATTCACTGTCCTGGATTATGAAGGTATTCACACAAATGTCCTGTCAAATATTTCAATACAAAGTAACACAAATGGGAAATAAAAACACAGAACATAATTCATTGCGGATTACATGCCGAAAAACAATATAAATATAATTACTTCCATTTCAGAGAATGAATAAAGGAAGTCTAGAAAAATGATGGCACAAGAGAGTACTTATTCTCTTTAAAAAAAAATACCCTTTTATATTCAGTATGTACAATAACACTAAAGCTACAGAGTCCAGGATTACTTTTCCTTTCTGTAGTAGTCTGTGCTGCCTACCTAAATAATTTTCTTCTCTTGTGTGAAAGTTACTGTTTCAGCTATACCACAAACACTGTTCATTTCTTTACTTCCAGAGCAGTCACTATGTCTCTTAAGGAGTCCTTACAAATATATTAATTAAGCTAATGTAAGCTGTGAGTGCATGTTTCCTCTTTTTAGGCACTCAGCAGTTCTGAAAAGTGAAATAATTCTGTGCTTATTTAAAAGAATAAGGAACCTGCATCTTATGACATTCATTTAAATAACTATAACATAAATGCTGTTAACTTTTTCAGAATACATATCATCCAACTTGTACACAATCCAATAGCAACAAAAATCACATTTTATTTCATTGAGATTAATGTTTTATTGATTATAAAATTCTGTTTTCTTCATAACAACACTTTGGAGATATGAGAGAAATGTTCTGGTTTCTTAAAATAAGCTTTCCCTTTTTGTAAATTTTAGAAATATAAAAATTTACATGCCTTTCCTGAGACTCAGGGTTCTCATGAGAATCCTTCTAAGTGTTTTCCAAATGATACATAAATTCTAAACTTTCTTCGTTTTCCCTAGCATAGTTTTGGTACTTTAAGTAGTATTGCAAAGATTATGCATCTCTAATTTATCAGGGATTGAAATCCTTGATCCTTGCATGTTTCTGGAAAACACACATGTGGGCTCAGTGGCAGAAAAAAGTAAAAATCTTTAGGTCATCAAATAAAGTTGTATGTATATCTATATATGTATGTTTGATTGCAGGTTTTTTTGTTTTTGTTTGTTTGCTTGTTTGTTTTTAATAAGTAATGGGGGATAAAACATTGTCTATGGCAGTAGGAGGTAGGATTTTCTTAAATTCCTATGTATTTGCTTGAACATCATAAAGGTTACCTATAGTGAGGCAGCTGAAAGTTAACTTCCTGTGAAGATAGGGGATTTGAGTTCCACCTAAATTTGCATTGTTAGAGATTTGACCAACATTTTTCTCCAAATTCTAAAGCATTCAATCTAAACAGAAGGGATTTTATTTATTTATTTATTTTTACATCTCATAAAGAACAATACAAGTGTGCTTTTTTCTGTAGTTTGATTAAGGTAGCTGACTCCATATGTGAACCAATGATGATGTTATCTACTTTTTTGAAGAGCATAGTGATCATTCTTTTCGGAGGTATATACTGTCAAAAAAGGTCCATTTTCAATGAATTAAGTGGAATGATGCAGATAAAATTATGACTACTAAATTTTTTTTTTTTTTGCGCAATTCAACTAAATTTGCCTTTCTTTTTTCCTGCCAATGCAAAACCTGTTTAAATTGGTCCAAGGCAATAACTCCATTTTTTTTTTTTTTTTTTTTTTTTACAAATCCCACCCACAATATTTGTGCTACAAAATCTCCCCTTGTATATAGCATAAATTCAGCCCACTATAAATAATTTCTGAATAGTTTGTGCAAGGGATGTTGAATGTGAAAAAGGCAAAAAGGCAAAGCTAAGAGAACACTGTAAGATGTCAATGGAAAGATTGAAAAAGAAGACTCTCACAGTGTGTGCAATTAGAAGTTCAAACAGGAATCTACTATGTTCATGGGACCATCAGTCAAGATGCTGCAGCAGAGAGTCATTAGAGGAAAGTTTATCTATGGTGCAGTTAGGAGCTTCTAAGACAGTTTTCTAATACAGGGTGTAACAAAGAGAACATTTTGTAAATATATCCTAAGATTATGAATCTTTTGCAAGCTTGATTGCATATTTTAATTGCACTATAATTGTTAAACATATCTGCTTAGTATAATTTTATTTTTTAATTAAATCTAAATTCTTGGTGTTAGACAAGAATTCTGATGTCACATTTACAGTTCATTAGATTCATAATTAAAATGTGTAACTTGAATAGAGAATTAGTGAATATTTAATTTGGAAAAGCTTTTTATTTTATTGCCTGTGGAATAGGCTAGGCTAGGTTCCTGAAAATGAATTGTACATTTAACATCTACAAAAGCGCACTGCAACAGGAGGATTTCAATCTGTTACTAGAGTGTTCATGGATATAAGGCTCATACATACTACTTGCTAAAAGTCCCTATAGCATCTGTGTTACAGATATGCCTCCATCTCAATCTCACAGATTTTTAAACCGATGCTGCAGAAAAGTATAGACCCGAGAAAAACAAACAAACAAAAGATAACAAAAACACAGCAGTGAGGTACCGATGTTATATCAAAACAAGGTAAATGGAAGTAGGATCATGTCTTTTTCTAACTAGGTGCACTGGTTCAGACTATGGAATGGGACAGAACCCAGTGCTAACTTTCCATGTTTGATGGCTGTTTATCCTAAACCAAAATAGATATTCTGCCCTCCTACTTTTACTCTAAAAGTAAAAATGAATCAATTACAGCAACAGTAGGTGTTTGGGGCTACATATTCTGCATAAGATAAATTTGATCTCTAGAGAAGGTACATGTCATGAAAATTCAGTATACTAAATCTGCAGATTGGCTTTTTATTCTCTAAGACAATATCAGTAAGGAACAGAGTTAGAACACATTTTTCCTGGGACTCCTTTGGATCCCTTCTGTGACCCCTTAGGGGCTGCAGTTCTGACCACTGAGAATTATGTTGTGGAATTTTTTCAGTAAACAGATCAGTAACGAAGGTCAGAAAAATATTTCTATTTGGGGTAGGTACTATACAGATAGAATGTTTTACGATGTTTTACGTTACATTTCCTTCAGTTACATGTCATAGGGACCTTGTGCTTTAGTCTGAACCTTTCTTTTGGCCCCTTTTGGAAAGGATTCAGTTGCTAAATTAATCATATATTTCCTTTCTAAATTCCAGTCACCCTGAAAAGCTGCTCACCGACCTCCATATGAAAGGTGTTCATGCAACCAAATAATAATATCTGGAAGAAATGTGGAAAACTTGCTTCTCATGTACTGAAGTTTTAAGCTGACTGCTGATGTTTTTGTAATTCTAAAATGTGAAGGTCCTCCTGGCTCCATGTGCATGTGTTCTAGGGAGTTGATGTCGTTAGTTTGATGACTGGTGTACTCTTTAGTTACTGTTGACTGCACGAAAGTATAATGGAGAGCTACAAACAACAGTGAAACATAATGCTCCAGAAATTTTTAGTAGAGTAAAAAATTTACAGAGGTAAGAAAAATAGTTGTCATTAATGTGAATAACAGAAAAGGTAGATAACCTGGTCTTTCAGAATGTGATGAGGAATGTGAGAAGGATGTCTTCTGCAGTGATGAATGATGGTTTATTTTTTTTCCATTTCTGTGTTGCTTGCTGCAGTTGACAGGCAGGAAGGGGAAGACCTGCCCTAAAGAAGATAACCCATTTCCTAGGACTCTCAAGGGACAAAAATCAGCAATATGTCAATACTTGCTATGTCAAAACAAATTATTTAGATGAGTTTGTATTTACAGTACATTTATGCTGATGATACAGACTGGATATTTGGTAGATGATTCTAAACATATATACTTCCTCAGCCATAACCTCTCCTTACCAATAAGCTTATAATAACTGTACATATATTGTATTTGTGTGTGTACACATACATATGTGTATATAGCTATACATAAGGACATATATAGCTTTTAAAAAATGACCAGATCAGTGTTCTGTTACCTAAAATACAATCTCTCTATATAGGAACACTCACTAATATAATATATATATTCTATCAAACCATCAAAATTATGTATCTCTGGCAGGGAAAGTGTATGGATTTCAACATTGCTATGTGATATTTTCACTGATGCCTATAAAATATTGTCATTGATAATTTCCCTGTTATTGAACTTTTATGCTTTCTCTACATGCATTATGAATATAGAATTAATTAACAAGTTAAAATATATGATGGTTATATTTCCAGATGGAATTCTATTCACTTGAGTTAAAAGTAGTAAAGTATTAAAAGTAGTAGTAAGGTTAAGTAGTTTTCAACATAAAAGACCTATATCAAAAAATGATTATTTTAGGAATGTGAACATTCCATTGCTGTTCCATTGAATATAGGTTCTTTATTTTCAAGGACAGCTAATAATTTAATAGTGTTATATACTGTGGTTTTTTTTTTTGTTGTTTTATTAACAAAATTTGTAAAACCTTATAGTAATAAAATCACTAAATGGTTATCTTTAAAATTTTTACTAGGATAAATGAAATGTCTATCTAACCTGTTAAAACAAAGCTCCTCTGTAAAGTTTCTAATGTGTAGTGATGTATTTGAATCCACTGGGTGAAAAAAAACAACTACTACCAAAAACCCCACAACCTTCTAACATTTTTGAAAAAAAAAAGTGTGATAAACAGATGTTTAAATCTAAGATCTTTTAAATCTTTTATCTATTTGTTTCAGCTGTAAGTTACCAGTACCTTGTAGACTCAAAGTTGAACTTCTTTTATGTCTTTTTTCAAGACAGGTGATGATGGGGAGAAAATGAAACGATGACACAGAAGCAAAGCAAGTAAGTGCCATACAAAATGTGTAAACTGTTTCACCAGCCTGCCTGGTTCAGCTTCCTTTATGTACTGTGAAATCAGAATATTGTTAGCGCGTTCACAGTCATATTTATTCCTTCATAAATACTTCTGCTTCAGAAACTAGACAATTAATTTCTGGTTATATGATTTTAACTCAGTATAGGATTGTTCTCCCCTCTTTTTCCTTTTGGTTTATATGCATGGCATTTGTTTTGATATTAGACAATTTAACTCTTTTAGTACTTTCTGTTCATAGAAATGCAATTTATTTATTTTTTTCTGTTTCAACTTGTAGTGAAAACAAGAAATTCACTTCTTTGATCTAATGTGTGTGTGACAACCCAGTTCTATTTTGTCTGTTTCAGTCTAGCTTTCTAAGTACTGGAGCTGTTTGTACCCTCTGTCACCAACACTTGCAGCCCTAATGAATGTTTCACTAGAGGCTCTGCTACAGAAAATGCAACAAACATATGCTTAAATGTTAAATGTTTTACTGACTTGTGTGCAGAATTGCAAAACATAATGGAAGATTATCATATTAAGAGGTTCATTTTTTCTGTTCTTGGATCTCAAATACATGTTATATAAAGCAAGAAAAGCAAGAAGGCTCAAATGAACACTGTCTAGATAAATGTACTGAAGCACAGTGACTCAAGGCAAGATGTTTTAAGTAACTTTATGCATATTTGGACTATTACGGACTACAAAATCAGTTTTATGGTATGGATGCTTAATATGGTAAATATATGGCATCTAAACTTCTAGTACTAATGACAATTTGAGACTTAAATAGATGCAGTGCACATGTCCTGTCTTTATCAACTCCATCTGTAAAACATAGATCACCCTCTTTTAGTCCTGAGCACCACTGAGAAAGCTATCTTCTAAACATCATTTCTAAAATCCAATATAAGTAAATATCTGTGGCAGCTGTCTTCCAGTTTCACTCACTTCTTGTCAGAGCATTGAATTTGATCAGTTCTCTTAATGTTTCCACGTATACTGTTTTCTCTGGTTCTTAATAGTCATCTGGCAGCTTTGAGAAAATGATTATCAATGAAAGACAAAGACCAACTTACAGAAATCTATCGTAAGACTCAGAAAATGTAATTGACTCTATAAATAGAAAATTAAAACTTGCTGTTGAAGTAGGAAACAATGGAATATTTTTCAGTATAGAGGCATTTTTCATTTCTTTAAGACAGGTCCTATTTTTGTTCCACAGAAATAAACGTAATAAAAATATCACTACCAAGGACTTTAATTACAGAAGGATTAAATCCCTAAATATTGATTGACATCTATAATGGAAATAATATTGGGACTTGAAGCACAAATACTGATATAAGGAAAAATGTATGCTAGTGTTGCTGTCATCAATTCAAAATCAATGATACTTCTCTGTAGTGCTCTGCCTAGCATTTCTCATTTTTCACCGGGAACTCATAAATATTTTGTTCAGTTTCTATATTTCCTGAGAATTCTAAATATATCAGATAGAGTCAAAAACTTTGTCTCTATACCAACTAATGCAAGAAAATTTACAGCAGAAAATATAATATTGGTTTTGATATGATTGAAATAATAAATTTCAGTTTAGAGCAAGACTTTAGGGTTTCTCACCTTAATGCCCGTGTCTAATAGGTATAAATCCAGAGAGGCCAGTAAAGTACAGAGAATTTGACACATTTCAGAAAACGTGGCTATTATTTGATTTGTTCTGTTAGCACGTCCTATCACAGAACTGGATAGTAAGCCACATGATGCCTGGGGACATGCCCAAAGCTCTCCCTCAGGCTCTCACTCATGGCTACGTTTCAATGCCACTTGCCACTTTGATTGCAGTTTGAACCCTCATGAGTAGAGAGAATATACCCACTCTGCCTTAGACCATTTGGGAGTTATGTCCGCTCTTACTGGGTCAAGCCATGAAAGAAACATGAAGATAGAACCAGTCGTCCATTTTTCGTTTTTCCAACGGCTTCCTTAAGTAAAGGCTCATGATGATTAATTTCAGTCTTTCCTAAGTTTAAGGAAACAGTTGTTTCCAAGTCAGTCAAACTTGTTTAGTCAGAATCTATTTTAATTATGACGTGCTGTACTTATAGGGATAGTGGCTACACATTTTGGTCATCTCTGATCGAAGTAAATCCCATTTGGTAATTAGCTCAGGTGTCACTTCAACAAACCAAGAGTATTTCATTATTTTTTTTCAATTTTTTTTTCTTTTTTTTTTTTTTAATATATATATTATAGTGTATGAGAAGATATCCTGATGCCATTTAATATAATTTTTAGGGGGTTCTTACTATAATTGATATTTTGTTATCAATTATTTTTCATAATTTCTATTAAAATAATTTCATAATTGTATTTTTTACTATTAATTAAATTTTTCAACAAAAACACCTTTCGAAAATGTTGGAAATTTTCTCCGCCATTATCCATACGGTTCCTTTATACAACTGAAAAGCAATACAATGGATATAAAGTTGGAGTTTTAAAAAATATTGTCTCAGAGAAGAAATTGAACATACAGTCAAATAGATGACACATAAGGATTATATTCAGTGTTTAGTTTAGCAAGCTAAGTACTTTATCTCAAGCTTATGAAAAAGATTATTGAAATATTGTGAAGTAATTGCACATCCATTTGTACTTTAAGTGAATGGAATAATTCTTTTCTAAAAAAATAATTTACATCTTGAATGGGATGATATTATGGAAATATTACAATTTAAACTCAACTGTAAAAACTTACATTGTTATGAGAACAGTATTTTGAACATATGTGATGTTTAATTACCTTTTCACAGTTTTTTGAGCACTGCTGTTTTAAAATAATTAGGCTGGCATTAAAGATAGAAAATATTTGCCATGTTAGTGCAAGCTGTTTCATTTTGTTAGACGTATTGTGGATTAATAGATTATGAAGAAGGTTTTAGAATGCATTTTCCCCCCTTTAGCTCAGATTTTTCTGATATTTTCTGTATTTGTCACAGTAATAAATAGACAAAACTTTCTGCCATATGAAAATGATACTATGCACAAAGAATGCCTTTGATAAGTATGGTGATAATTAAGTTTTCTCATTTATCTTACACAATTTTTGAGCTTTCAAAAATTTCCGCTTTCCTTTACTGTCTTTGTCTTCCTGTAATTTACTTTTTTTTTTTTTTTTCCTTTAATGACTCTGGAAGAACCAGGAGGAATACCTTCAGAAACTTTTACTGATTTACCCTGAAATTGCTGCGATTCTTCAAAAATAAGTAAACTTGATTTTTTTTTCCATTAAATATATTCTTTTTCATATAAATACTTATTTAAAGTGTATTTTAATTTATAATACTTTACAATACTTTTATAATACTTTATGTATATTAAGTTATAATTTAAGTTACATTAAGTTATTAAGGTCTAGATCTATTGTAACATATCTCATTAGTTAACAGAGGTAAAAAGAACAAGAAGACAATAAATATATGTTGATTCATTTTTGCAGAGAGCCAAATCATTGAAAAGGACAAGAGACTGATTACACACCCTGATTAGGAATTTCTTAAGTGAAGCACCTGCTTTTCACAGCTGTGGTCTCTGAAGATGTAAAGAAAAAATATTTTTTCTTTGCAGTGCAAATCACTTAAATTAAATTCTGTAATTAAAGCATGGATATTATATTAATATTTTGAAATTTGGGCCAGAGGAGAGGGAGGAAAGAATTGACTGATAGATGGCAGGGGAATAAATGAAGATGGTGGGAAGATAAATGCAGCAGAAAGACTAACTAAGAAACATACTACTTCATTTGGAATGATTCTGTTTCCTGTATTTTGCTGTTATTGACCTGTAGGGAAACCTTAAAGTACTAATGAAGTGTTCTAAGCCATGCTGTCACTGGAATTTAATAAGTTGCTATTTCTTGATTGAGTCTCAGTAACTGACTCTGTGATCCTCTAAGTTTATTCCAAGTGCAGAATAAAACATTAGCTCAAAACTTTATAATTGCTCCCTAAACAATACTAATTGTTTTTGAAGACAGAGGGTGTCACTGCAAGAGAAAATTAATATAAACTGAATATATATAAATATTGAATACTGGAAGCACTAGATACTCTGTTTTGCATTTCTACAATGGTAGCTATTACTACACAGGGTTCTTCAAAGCTAACTTGGTAATTGTTACTTGAAAAAAAAGTGATGACTTTTTTTTTTGTTTGTTTTCCCAAGGTTTGGGCAAGAGTGTTTGTCAACTTTCATTGTGAATTTCCACCGCTAACTTGTATAATTTTGAAAGAAGCTTCACAACAGGAAGTAGTACTAACGCTTCACACTTGCAAATCATAGTAAAGCACGAGTGTTTACATAAAGGCCTGATACCAATGTGAAAACATATCCAACAAAAAATGTAAGACTCCTTCTTCTACCATGTTCCTTCTTTCCATGTGGGATGAGTATATAAGATCTATGATAAATCATAGATTTTTAAGATCTATGAATAGATCTTAAAAAAAAAAGGTATATATATATACACACACATTTGTCATTATTTGACAAAATACATATATTTGTCATTAATTACTTTAAAGTAGACTAACCTTATTCTTGCTAATAGTCTTAATAATCTTATACATTTTTGCAACAGCACTCATGTCTAATTGAATTGATTGTGCCAGAACTGTCTTTTTAAGTTAAAATGTGTTTTCCTTTCTTTGAAACTAAAATTGAAGTGCTGTGTCCCAGATGGATTAAAATTTTCCTTTATTACATTTTAAACACTGTATTATAGCTATTTATTTTTATGTTTTTCTGAGCAAGCAAAAACTTCCTTTAATTTTCTTATGTATAATGGGCTTTGATAAATATTAGTGTTTTTTTGTTTGTTTTTTTTTTTTGTTTTTTTGTTTGTTTGTTTTTTCGTTTGGTGTAAATTAGTTAAGGTACCAATCATCCACTGATGGCTGTATCACCCAATATTACAAATAATCTCGCTGAACTCTTTGTTGAGGCACCTTGCAAGAATAAAGACTACAAAGAGCTGAAGGCAATATCGGGGCCAAGGCCTACATCTAAGCAGAACACTGGACTGACAGCATATCTGGCAACAAACCTTTCACAAAGATCTAGCTGCAACCTTTCTACTAACTTTGGCGACCTCAGTGATCGTGCTCTGTGACAAAACTTCTGCAATACTCCAAGACAGTCATAGATCATGCCCTCCTTTATTTGAAGATGGAACTAGACTCTTTTGGACCCCAATTTAATGCTCTGTGTGTTCTGTTTTGTGAATTTGCCATGTCCACAGTAAATACATTTTTATAAACCTAAAAACTTGAAATTAATCTAGCTACAAGCAGGAAAGCATAAGATAAAAAAGCTATTTTTCTTTTTCTGCAGGTGTTTGAGTTAGTTAGGAACCAAAACACATGCTTCCTACAGTGAGAGAAATCAAAGCATTCATATGAAAGCAAAGAACACTACCTCTTCAAGTAAAATAAACAAGGTAACTTTTGATAGTTTTTATTTATAGGAGGAAGCTACAAAGCTACTGTGGCTGCAATTATGTGGATGCAGCAGCTTTCTAAATATGAAATAATATCTAGATTACATGTTGATCTGTTTATTTTGGTTTGTACTTTCAGACTTTTTGCTTAGTTTAGTGCAAAAGTTTGCACTGGGCAAAAAAGGGAAAAAATGGCAAACTGACGACTTCTAGTCTGATCGGTTTTATAGCTATAATAGTGTTTTCTTTATATTGTAGTGTCTTCAGTTTTCAATGATGGTTTCCTAAAATAAGGTCTGTCCTTCCAAATCGGACCTTTGCTATAGTAGAATTTGCTAGTCTGAACCAAAGCAGTGACATTGATGGGAATGCATTAAAATTCCATTCCTCTACTGAGAGTTGAACTTTGTTCAGTAGTGAGGCCTGATTCAGCAGTGGGCTGAGAGGAAGGGAGGAGATAGAACTGAATATGCTCCTACTACAATATTTTCCTTCCTGATTCCTTCCTGAAAAAAAGTTTTGCTCCACACTTCTGTTTCATCCACGGTAACAACCCTCAGCAAACATCATAATCAGCTGCTCCAGTGCTCCACATGCTACTGGCAGCACCAGCTCCCTCACTTCTTGTCCCCTAGCCCTCCCTACTCCATAATTAAGACCTTTGTTTCATTTTCTCATGTTTAGATACAGATATAGACTTATCTAATAATATCTGTGTGCCCACAGGTGAGTTTGCCAGTGTCTCCTCCAGACTTCTGCTCAAGTTCCCTGCAGGAATTCCAGGCACTTTGTAAGTTCCTTCTACACATTTTCCAGGTACTAAGTATGAACTGCATATGGTCATGTGTTTCCTATGGTGTATCATTTCTCTCATTTGTCATGGTTTGGTGAAAATAATTTCTGTACAAAGCAATGTTTACCTATGAGAATTAAATTTTGTGTTAGATGTGTTTTGGTTTTCAAAGATGCAAGATAAATGTTTTATTTCTCTGGAGTAGCAGCCCGAAATTAAGGAAGCCAGTTCTTCATTTAAAAAAAAGAGATTTTAGACAGATATAAAGAGAGTAAAACCATATAGGGGAAACAGCTGAGCTCTTTGAGGGCTTTCTAGTTACCGTTCTGATATCAGGCAGCTGGAAGAGCAGAAATGTTGATAATATTGACTGGTATGAAAAATCCACAGGATTCTGCACTTTCCATTTTCTTCTCACTGTGCTTGCTGACTCCACAAAATGCTGAATCTTAATTTCACTTAAGATTTTCCATAATATCAAAGGCATTATAGAAGAAGTAAATACACTTGTCTTCTAGAGTACTGTGGACTCAAAAAGAGTAAGTTCCTTTTGCTTTTCAACAGTGGTATTTGTTTTGAATACAATTTAGGTTTACAATATTGCAAATCAACATGTAATTTATATTCATTATTGATAAAACAGTGAATTCAAATTAGTGAAAGTACACTTGAGTACTGCTTGACTAACACTGACATCATGAGAAATGATGAAACAGCCGTTAGATTCTTCAGGAGGATATTTAACTTTGTTTTATTTGAAGAAGAAAGATTAAAAGTACTTTTCAAATGTGTGTTGTTTACAGCTAGACAAATATTTAACTAGCACATCTGAATTGTTTAAGACTTGTGCTTAAACAAAAGCAATATTCTCATTATTGTCAAATCACTGCGATTGTCTAGTGGCGCTATTGCTATTTTATTCTCATCAGGCATGACCTTACATTCTGCAAGGTCTCTCTAAATGTTGACTGAATTGGTCATTTATTGATCATACCTTCATGCTAAAGCAGTGGAACTTTTCATATGCAATTGAGATACTTATTAATTCAGAGAAAATGTGACAGATTGATTCCCACAGAAATATACATTAAGCTACCATAGGCAAGGATATTGAAAAAAATAAAAGAAAGAAAAAGAAAAGGAAAGGTATTGAGCTTTGTATTTAAAGAAGGCATATCTTTTATTTATAGTCTTCTGAACTCAACAGTTTATTTTAGCTGCACCAGTATTTAAAGAAACTTAAAAATGGTATATGCAGTAATTTTAGTTAATTCTGAGTAGTCATAATACAAAATGTAAAACATGAATGGTTAGATGAAATCATGATATATCATACTGTAAAAAAAATAGATTAATAGGTATATTGAACTATGAAACTGCAGAATAAAATCAACTCTACTCTACTCTTAGTATTAACAGAATGTGCCTTTGTAGGCTTTCTCACATTTGGTATAGTTAAAGTGTACCCCATATGCAAACTATCTTGAAGACCATGATGTTAAACAGAGAAAAAATTAGTATGCAGTGCACAGAGTCTTAGATAAATTGCCTTCTGGTTTATTTGGAAACTGTTCTTGAGTGTTGCTTTAATAAAATTACTTTACTATCTGTTTTTCAAACATCTGGTTTAATTGAACTCTAGAGATATAGGGACCTAACCTCTAATTTACTATGTCATTAAGTAGAGAGGAATGTATAATGTTATATACCTAGTATATATGGTTATTGTGAAATGAATTATATGTTACTTCTTCAGATGAGTTCTCAAATATCAGCTCACAAATACAGAACAATCATTTGCACTTTCAAAACAATATGGCATAAAGCAGAGTTGTTTATGCTATTTCTACCGTTAGAAACCCATGCAAAGGTCTCAGCAAGTTATGAAGGCACTGCATGGAAAGGACATGAGTTTCCAAACTGATAAACATCTATACAATATTACTTCATTGGAGGTGGACTTAGGGACAAAAAAAGTCTTGAAAGATGAGACCAGCAAAAAGTACTGAGTTCCAAGTGTCCTGAAACCTACATAGATTGCTCACTTTCTGTATGGTGGGACCCAGTTGTAGCAAGTTTTCTAGCTCTCCTGTTCTGGTATTTCTGGCACTCTTTCTTCATGTCAATGAATGGCCACTTGGAGCTTTGTTCTCTACCATCCTTGAAGTACTCTGACAGTAAATGGACTTCAGAAGTAACTCACTGTCTCTGCTTCATTCAGCCTTGCTGGTTCCAACTTCATGCCTGCTAACAACTAAAATGTTGGGGGGAGTTTCATACATTTCTTTTTTTCTTTGGTGGAATTTAAAGTTGTTCAATTATATTTAGTTTGATACAATCACATATGGAATAATAATCAAGGTTCAGCTTTCCTTCCTGATCTTTTTTTTTTTTTTTTTTAAACCCAAAATATGCAATTTTCGTTAAAGTTTTCACCACAGAGGAAAACTGATTTTTTAAAAAATGTAATTTTTCCTGTGGGAAAAAGATGGAATGAATATTTCAATTTGTACAAAAAAATACTAATAGAAATTCAGCTCTCTACCTACCAGTTATTAAGGAGATTTAGTTGACCCTAATTATTTTTCTCAAAATTAATCATATTGAAAATGAAGTGTGAAATCAAAAGCAAAGTTGCATATGTTCATATGTTTTAGTTTTACAAACTAAAATCAGAATTTTATGTGATTTATATATTGATGATTGAATTTATATCTAATTTTCTCCTTATTGAACTTCATTTTAAAAAGCTTCTAGATTTGTTATAGCATGATCTTTCAGAAATCCTAAGATCACGGTAATAAGACAGCAAATGTGACTGTAAGCGAACTGTGACTGAACCTGAAGTTTGTTGATATTTAGGACACCAAGTCTAATTAGTATATATAAGAATTCATGTGAAACTTATATCTGGATTCATTGTAAATGCTCACCAGCTACAAAGGGTATGTTCTTATCTCTTCCTTTCCATTTTAAACTAGTTATTTGCAAATGGCCACATTGTAGAAACTCACTATTATGTCTAAAATTAAATGCTTTAACTTGAAACTGTAATCTTCTTTTAAATCCACCTCTATTCATATTGTTATGCTAGTATGACAACCATAACTTGAGTATTTTTTGCTGGCTCTGTGTGGGATGGTTATCTAGGGTGCAAATAGTAGATGAACCTTTATTTTTAGTGAGAGACACTGCAGTCATCTACAGTCTTCATTATCGCCTTTACCTGGCCCTAGCTGCACAGCTGAGGCACATGCTTATCGGGGTCGGAAAACGCGACCTTAACAGACTAACCTGAATAATTTATCTTGAATACTTTATTTTGAACATTTTGCTTTCTCACCGATGACAATTTGTGTCTGGCCTAAAGAGAACAGAGTAATATTTTGAGGACAAGCTGTCCCAGAATAATCTAGGCATTGTCCAAGTACCAGATAGGCTTCACGGCAGCACAGAACCAAAGGGGATCCCCAATTTCACATGCGTGCTCTCACAACCGTGCTTTACAGCCACTTCCATGCACTAACGTCTTTTGCCATTTTCTGCTACTCTTACCTCCTCTTCTTGGTCATACTGGAATTATAGTTTTCAAATTATCAGTTTTATCAGCAGAGCACTGCTTCACAGCTACATATAAAATATTCATATAGGGAGGAAGAAAAGGGCAGGAGTTTAGATCAAGAGGTATCCCTTCTTAAGCAGGGAGTAAGGTTTATTATTCATGACTTCATTTTCTGCACTCAAGACCTTCAGGTCATCTGCGCACAAACATTCTTACAGTTCTACCTCTCTAGCTGGCTCCAGCACAACATTTCATTTCCCCAGATATATCAGAATTATTTTGCAGGCAACAGACTGCACAAGAAGTAACCCATTATGAAAGAAAAAGCAATTGATTAATTAGGTGCACTTTGTGCAGGGTATTTTAAAACCCTTGTTCACTTCTTAAGTCACCATTAAAAGACCAGCTTCGAGGTGTATTATATATATTTAGAACTAAAGGTAATATTTTTCAGACTTGAATACCATAAAATGAGGTGCCTAAAGGAATATTTAGCATAAGTACCTATGTTTAAAGTAGTTAGAATTGTGTAAGATTGTAGAAATATATCTTGGCAACGGATGAACTCAAGTGTAAAGGTGTGAAATTCCACAACTGATATTGCACAGGAATTATAAAGACTAAGATACCTTTTAAGTTTAACTTGCATGTACGTATGTTATTAAGTTTATTTTAATGATGAACTTCCTGAAGAAACGAGAGGTTAAGTTATTTCGTCAGACTTGTATGGAAGAGAATCCAGAAGCTCTGCCTTTATTTACTTTCTGCAATGTGCTTGAAAAGAGATCAGGGAAGGAAGATACAAATCTTTCTGGACTGGAGACAGAGTGACTGAGTTCTCAGAAAAAGCAAACTGAACAGAGGCAATAAGTAAGAAAGAGGCTTACTCCTATCCAGTGGACGCTGGAGAAGACCATTCTTTTCATGACATTTGCATGATTACATCCACTGCAAGTATGAGCCTTGAACAGCTCCTGAAATGCAAGAAAAAGGATCACTTCAATCTGTATTTGAAATCTTTCACCTAAAAAATATCTTTGCTCCTTTGTGTGGCTGTGCAAACGTGGTTTTTTTTGTTTGTTTGTTTTTTCAAGTGAAACAGCAGCCATACATCTGGCAGAAAAAGGTATTAGGTATGGATCTGGTTGTGCAAACTGTTGAGGAATAGAGCAATTAATTAACCAGTGGTTTACCATTATTTATTATTTTTTATGACAATTACACATTGCTTGGTGTGTTTTATTTTTCTTTATTTGTAAATCACTTTGCATTCCTGAGTGCCCAGGGAGGATGTGTGTATTCCTCAGACAGACAGAGCTCTGCATTGTGAGCTCTAGCTGCCATTTTTTCACACTATGGTTTGTCATTGTGACATATTCCTTTGATTCAGTTGGGGAACTGGAATTGGGACAGACATTATAGGAAATGTAACGTCTGTAGATTCCACCCATGAATAAAATACCAAGGAAACAATTCCATTATATAAGAACCAAACAAGGCCTTTAGCTCTTGCTAACAGAGCTACATACAGTCCTAGCTGAGGTAAATACTGATGGTATGTGGTAATGGGGAAAAAAATTTCTCTTGTGGCTCTGAATAAATTGATATAACCTTCATATTATTTCCTTTGAACACTTTGAGTCAAATGTATAAAGTTTCTCCTCTGGTATTAGCAGAATTTTATGAAAGATATATTTTTTCAAAATGTTAACATTTTATTAAACAATATATTGTTTTCTTTCAGTTCGACCCTGTTCAGGATCTACAGAGACTAGACTGATCAGTATGGTCTCTTTATACTTTTGATAGCAGCCACTCCCAGTAATGGAGGAAATGTTGGTGCAATCTGTTCTGCTGAAAGGTAGATGAAAGATATTGATCTCAGATAAGTGCCAAAAAACGCAGACTCTAGTGAACTGGGAGAAGTGATGCCCACAGGCAACACAACTGTTTCTATCTGATTTATGTGAAAATATATGCTGGATATTCATATGCCTGGGGTGAAAAGACTTATAGCACTTTTATATGTACTCCTCTCAGATAACTCACTTAGTTGCTGAAGTAGCTGTCCCAGTAAATTCTAGCTGTCACAATGGTAGTGTGATTTTTTTAAATTATTTTTATTTTTTTAAATTGTCCTATATTATCAATAGGCATGGTGTATACAATGAAATTGCCTTGTGGTAGTTGCAATAATCTCTTTCTTTCCTTCATTTCCTTCATTTCAGATTCATTAACTGAAGAAAAGAAGTTGAGGTTTAAAACCACAGTCTGCTTTGTCAGGGCCTGATTAAAGTTGTCACACTAAATTTTGTGCCATGATTTGCGCTTGTACTAATACTCGTAAAAACTTCTAGGGCTTACAATTATACCATCTGATGTGCACTATAAAAGATATTTTTATTTATTTTCTGCAAATGAAACTAAAACCACATACACATATGCACATATATGCATATGCATTCAATGTAAAGCCAGTAAATAATATGCTCTTGTTCTAAAGATGGTGAAGCAGAGAAACCATATCCCAGCTAACATTCACTTTCTTCTAATTTTACATTGAAATGTTGATAATATGTGTTTTTCATTTGAAATACAAAACACTACAATGTCTCTGTCAAATCAAGAAGTAGAAAAGATACTTATTGCTCAGAACTCAGAAACATATGCTTTGAAAATAAATGTCTGTCTTTTTTCCTTATTTTCTCCCTGTGAGGAAGAAGAATTTGCTTCTAAAAGCATTTAAGGTTGATGGTACCTGGTAGCAGGTTTAGACAATTTTCACAAAATCCCCAAACTTTAACAAAGGTCATATTTATCTCTAGCCTAGTAAGAGTTAAGAAGCCTATTTTCTACTGGAAGAAAACTTCAGACAGAGCATAAGTTTTTGTTTTTACTTTTTTCTTTAAGATTTTGATTGAGATACTATTTGGAGGCAAAGTGCAAATTTAATTATGCAGTTTTACTACTAAAAAACAATTAGGGCAGATTCATGAAGCAATTACATCAATTGCCCTGTGGCTCCTTTTAGATTTAGTAAATGCTTTCATTTTTTATCTGCTGCTTGAGCCGTAATAAAGCAGATGGATTTTGGTTGCTCTGAATCAGTGGTTAATTTTCAGATTTTTTTCTTTTACTCTCACTAAACTAAGCAGTGAGGGCTATAAGTTGTCACATAAACTGCTAGCATATCTTTCAAAGGAAATGGATATTTTGTCATTGCAACTGCCCGATTACAAGTTTTCAGGCAGTGTATGAGCAGCCATCAAATTAAGTGAAGTCAAGTTTGGTAACATCAGTTGGTAATCTTCAGTATTTAATATGATTCTTGTCTTTGTAGTCAATTTCTGCATATTGGATTGATTTAGTCAAATTGTTTGGTCAGTTTGAGATTGTAGGCAACATCAGTACAACACAAAAAATATTACATTCTTAGCTGGCATTCTTAAGTGTTTTTTCCTCTGAAGATAGTAGAAGTACTTGGGTACCACAGAACAGAAGTATCCAATGGTGCCACTCTTCTATCATTTTGACTTAAGCAAGCTGAAATCTAAGAATTAGATCTGGTTATTTTCTCTTACATGATATTTTCTAGTCTCCCAGGGAAAGAAATCAACATTTCTGTAGGAAAATTATTTCAAGGTATGTTATTTGTATTTCATAAATTTAAAGAACAATTTAAAAAAAAGTTAGGGCTGAGACATAATGAAAGCAGAGTGTGTAAAAAAAAACATTTTTTTTTTTCAGTTAAACATCGAGTTATGAACAACTTCTGTACTTTTACTTCCTTAGAAATGAAAAAAATCTACAATTCCTATTTCTGTAACTTGCACATTATCCCAGTTCTACCCACAATGCTTAAACTGCTGGAAACAAAATTATCAAAGTGCCAAAGCAGCAGCATCTTAGACTTACAAGGTAAGATTTATGCAAGAGTGGTCATGTGTGGTTTCTCTTGCCTTCCATTTGACTAAAGAATACTTTTGAAAAGAGTATAATCTTAACAACAGCAAAGAAGAAGCCAAATGATAAACACTACTGTTTTGTATCCCACTGTCCTCAGTCATAAAAATAGTAATATGCGCCAGTGGCCTTTTTATGTATGTAGCATGAGGATATGTTTTGTCTCCTTGCTTTCAGTTGAATAGTAAAGAACAAACAAGGTCTGTGATGGATCTTGATATTAGTACAGATAACAGAGTTAGCTAGAAAGTCCATCATAGAGTGCACATATAAGATACACCTAAAGAGTTTTAGGATTATGAGATGCACACAGTTGGAGAGTTTTAAGATTATCACTAGCAGTATATTTTCTTTTCAACACTGTTCTTGTTTTGTTAAAATTAAAAAAATAAATTATGGTTCAAAAATGGTTTCTTTCCGGAATGCCTGTTACGTAAGAGGACTGTAGAATGTCCTTTACTATACACTGAATTCTCCTTAATTGCTTTTAGCCTGTAGACGAACACAAATAAAACACAATAAAGGGACTAACCTTTTCCTCTAAGCTTGATCCACAATGATTTGCAATTTCCATTTCCCGCTGCACTGTTGGAATGATTAAGCTTTGTTTGTCTGAATTTAGTATTTATGATTATAAATTATCTAGTCATAACCAAAGTCATTTGCATAAGAAAATTATCTTCCATCAAGTGTGATTTTACTGCAAGTACTTTAATATTGTAACAGCCTGTTAGTATTATATGGATAATTAAAGGGATACTGTAAACTCGGATTTAGCCTATAATTTATACTCTGCTCCCTTGAACTACCATCCCCCCAAAAACCAATGAACCAAAACCAAACCAAACTGTTATGAAACTTAACATTACAGCTAAAGTGTTTTCCTGAAGCAGGTCTTAATCCCTACGTTTTGTTCCATTGGGTGTCAAACTGAAAGTGGAAACTTCAGTATATAAAGTTGGAAAATGTTTACTTTTTCACTCAATGCATTTTTTAAAACCTTTAAAAAAAACTCTCTTGAAGAGCTAATAAAGCTTACTAGCTGGGGGAAAAAAATCATTTTATTGCTTTTTCTACTGGGTTGTTTATTTTTGTCTTGCAGGAAGGGAGGATATCTTAATCTTATGGCTGTGGTATCTGTCTAGAAATAAATTAATCTTTGAGCTTTCTCCTCCACCCCTCTCTCAAAGAAAAAATCTTTAATCCTTATACAAGTCCTAGCACTGTGGTACATGTCAAAGGGACTTCCTATCAGGTTAGTCAGACTCTTCTAGTCATTTAAAGGAAACATAGAGAAAGACTAGTAATTAACTCTTTGCTAGCAAGAGTGAAATTATTTGATAAAAGCAGTAGATACTGTAACTGCTTATTGTTATATTAATTATTTTATATACTAGAATAGCCTTCTTCTATCAACATCCCTAAGAATTTACTTCTGCACTTAACACTGTAACCACTATTAAGAGATCTCTTGCCCACGAGCTGGGTGAACAAGAAGATAGAAACAACTGCATAAACGCTGGAGCTACTTTAGTCTGCTTGGGTGCTGCATGTGATGCCTGTTCTGGGACCATGCAGAATTTGTACTGAGATTTGGAATCTGAAAACCAGTTTTTAATCATAAGACACATGACCACCTCTAACCTGTCTTTATACGTTCCTGACTTAGATGTCCCTAATTCTGACTTCACCGATGAGCTAATAATACTTCAACAGTATTTTCTCTTTATCCATGCATTCCAGATAGGTTTTTTTTTGAGCACTTCAGGTTTTGTAGGTTTTCAGATTTTTTCCTTTCATTACCCCTTTCACTAAATGACTTTTAGAAGTATTTTTTCATCATTATAAAACCCACTCCAAATTTCTTTTCCAACTCAAAAATATTACACTACTCTCTGTTTTTGGATTCATCTATTTATGTCGGCGGTCACTACTCTGAACTTCTCATCATTTTATGATGTATGTATTTTGTAGGTTTCTTTCTATTATTTGATCATTGATCACTTTTTCCACCTCTTTACAATAGGTATGCCAATATCAATTAGTCTTGAACTGCTTGTTATTTTGTGACCTTTAAAAATGCCATATTGCATGATTTATTTGCTTCTGCTGTGTGTGTTCAGATACGGTTTTGCTGTGGTAGAACCATGGGCCTTCTCTGATTTGGTAATTCATTTCCTTTTTCTAAGTGAAAACCCATCAAGAAATATTAACATTCTCACTGTAGTGGAGACTAGTAAATTTTAGCTGAATAACTGTTCTGTTTGATTTCCTAATTTTAATTGCTTGAGGCAATTCTTCCAGCACTTAACTAATAATAGGAAGACTTTCTATAGGAGACTTCCAGACACAGTGAAGTGAATGTGGTTCTGCTGTAGACAGCAGGATCTGGGAGGCAGGAGTGGATACGTGGGACTAGGTAGGTGTCATTTGACAGCAATGAGTAGTGCAGCACTGTGAAGAAGGGAAGAGATGGAAGGGAATGAACAGAAAAGGACGAGCAGGTGGGTATCTTCATGTGGAGAAGCAGAACACTATTTTAAAAAGAAAAAAGGTAAGTTTTTTATTTTTATTTTTTAAACCTGGTTTCGTTATTTTACTTCTTATGTCTAGCATTTTAAAATTCCCAATAAATAAATCTAATAGTATAAGATTTTTATTTTTTTTTTAAACTAGTTGAAGTGATTCTAATATATCAAAATTAAATTGCACTTTTTAGGTCATTTTTTAACAAAAGGATCATTACCCCTGCTCCTGGGTAAGTACAGATATTCATGTTCTTATGTTAATCTCTTTCTTCAGATTGTAATAGTCATGTTCTTTCTCTGTATTATTTAAATAGACTTCACAGGAGAAATATTTGCCTGGAGGGGCTGGAGAAGGTAAATATTTATATAATTTTTACAATTGGTGACTCCTGCTATTTGAGCTATTGGTAAGTTCTGGTTTCTATTTATGAGGGACCCGGAGTCCATATTTCTGACTGACTTGGAGGAAATTGAAATTGAATACCAACCCACCAAACAGAGTATGGCTGGGACAATCAGTTTAAATATGTTTCAGATCTCATATACTTTGTTACTATAGAGTATCTTGTTTTAAGGATCACTTTCACTATTTATTTATGTAACTTACTGGAATGAAATAAAATATTACGTAGTAAGCAAAGTGTCACTGACCAAAGTTTGAAGTACCATCTCAAAGCAGAATTTATAAAAGAAAGTCACATCACTTATTTGGAAATATAATTTTGATCAAATACACAATATTAAGGTCTTTCATTCAACAAATTATGTTATATTAAACTTATTTTATTTTTTTTCAGCACAGAAAACATCACATTTCATTATTCAAGCTAAAGAAAAACTTCTTCAGCTGAGGTTTGGACCAGATCAAAGTATTCCAGCTTCAGTCATGTGCCTCACTGATGACAGGCAAGTGTCACCTAAGTGAAATGAAATGCATCCAGGCTAATGAAATACTTGCCTTCTGGTCATTCATATGGAGAGCTGCATTTGTAGAGTTACTGATGTCATACTATTTTGAACTGAGCTAAAATCACCAGTAATATAGCGTAGCCTCCCAGGCCTCTATTCAAATAGGTAAAGATGAAAAATATTGCTTCCTATTTCATTCCCCTGAACTACCCCAAACCTGAAAATCTTAAGCCAATGTTCGCAAGTTAAAAATGTATACGCTAAACCCAATTTGTGCAGAGTCACCCCCTTCTTTCTTCTAATGTCCAAACAGGGAAACTGTAACCTTCTTTGCTACCTGGCCAGGCAAGAAAAAATGTCCCTCTCTATTTCTCTTGTTCATCACTCTTAATAACAAGTTAAAACTTGCTGCCTGAGCGGTAGTGAATGAGGCATTGTAGAAAACTATGACCCAAAATCATGGACAGACAAATAAAACTATGACTCTGTTATTTATGTTGTGCAAAAGTTAGAAATGTTATCATCTTTGTATGCAGTTGGATATTTAAATACACTGTGCCCTTTTAATGTACATCAGGTTACTTCAGCTCAGTCATCTGTTCTGCAATATTTGCTCACGTGCATAGTTTTAATTTGAGACAAATATGAGGTAATGCAACCTGACCTAAAGTCACTGACTTTAAATTAAACTGAATTACTTCACATTTGTTGTGAACCATGAACCATGAACACTCACATGGACAAAATGAACTAATCTAACAGTGTAATTTAGTGAGACAGATAATTAGTCTGTGGGACTGGCCCTTGTATCTTTTTGTGAAGAAGAAAAGAGGAAAGGATGAAGAAAAACACATTGATAAATGTTTGTCACATCTAATGATCTGGAAAGCCCTGGGCTAGAAAGTAATATAAGAACCTTAGTCTTTCTGAGAAAATGGAGGCTTGCACCTTGCTTTCAGATAAATTGTGCTTGCATGAGGCAGTTTAGAGTCTGCAGACCAGAAGTTTGCAGAAGAAGTCTGCAGACCAGATTTCTTAGTGGATACATTTCCCAGAAAGAAGAATTCTAATGACACAATCCTAGAGATTATTCTGCAGAAGTTATGAAGTATGGGTTTCTATTCAATTACATTAAGCACTACTTTTAATATTCACAAATATAACATTTGTAGCACTCAGAAATACTAGTCAGAATTAAGAGCACAGTGTTGAATGTGCTGAGCAAATGATAAGTCTTTGTATCATAAGATGTATGCAAGAATTTCTTAGCGGAAAATGATATATCATCTAAGCTATCCAGATTTAAAGAACTGCAATTTATCTCGGGAGTACCTGTCATTAAGTGCCTACCTACACTTCGGAAAGAAATGACATAGACCCTTGTAACATGCGTAATAGGCATTTATAGCACACAACAGGGTATTTTTTTGAGGTATGAATTACTTACATGTACTTAATCATTCACAGTTTGCTGATAGAGGTTATCCTAACAGGGATGACTCTGGATTTTGCTAATAACTGGAATGAAGCTTGCAAAAGAAAATGTAACACAGCTAAGAAAATTTTCAAAATTCCTCACAGATGTTGCTTTGTGGAAGCTATAAGTACATGCTCATGAGAATCAATAGAAAGCCGGATCCTGCCAATAAAGAAGGATTTTTGTGCTAGCAAATAAATTGAGGTTGAATTATGAGCATTGTAGTAATAATGTCTTCTACATTCAAATAAATGGCAAAACTAAACATTCTTGAAAAGGACTCAGAAACATGGTTTTAAATCATTAATTATTATGGCTAAGTTCTGAGAGCATGCCACTTGTTGTGGAATAGTTTACACCAGAAAAACAAGTAGCACTGCAGTTTTTGTGAGAGTTACCACGTAATTTAAAGGAGTTAATGAGAATTTAGTCTTTCAAAAACAAACAAAAACAATAAAAAATAACCTCTAGATTTTAAGACAGTCATATCTACTTGTCTTCACTGGTTTAGGAAACTTTGCCAAATTTTGTTAAATGTCTATTTTCAAAATTAGACTGTAAATAAAAGATTAATGTATATGTTTGAATATGAAGATAATTAGTATAGACCACATTTTCTAGAAAGCATTTTTATGAGTATTTTAAGCATAAAATAGGGCCGACATTTTGAAAGATAAAGTTAAATTAACAGATAACAAAATTCAGGACATTCTGTGGCAAATCTGTTATTCATATGATAAAATATATAATGAAGTAGGGTGGTATTCTCATTACTGTAGAGGTGCTCTTGCACAGTTCATCCTCTAGAAAGTGATGAATGGTCATAATAGTTCTTGTTCTACACCCTTCTCCCTGTGAATGAAAGTTTCGGTCCAGGAATCTAACAGTGTGTTTCCTTGCATTAACAACATACGGCAGACAAAATAACACCTTAACATATTTCTCCAATTAAATTTCTTTTAAGTATTTCTTGGAATTGAATCTGTGTTGAAGCTACTTTTTGCTCCCTTGGCTGTGCACAGCTTTTATAAGTCATACCACAGCAGCTGGTGTTTTTTTTTTCTTTTTTTTTTCCTTTTTTTTTTCTTTTTTCTTTTTGGGAGATAGGGAGGAGAAAAACATGTTTCCTGACTCTTCAATGTGAATAAACTCTTAAAACTTCCAAGCTATTGCTGTCATTTTAAAACCAGAAGAGTTGTCACCTTTCTGAGACCAGTGGTACAAGCAACACTGCTTTGTACTTCCATAGTGTTTGACATTTTATTTGCAACAAATATTGACTCCAAGACTCCCTTGACAGAGGACAAAAATTCATTTTGTGAATTGTATTGACAACCAAAGTAGGTTTTCTTTTTCACTTGAATCGGCTGCACTAATTTATTAACTCAGTCTTGAAGGTTTTGAATTCCAGGTATATTTATAGTACAGTGTTTATTTTTATATTAAAGAGACATAAGAGGGAGGTTACCATGCAATCAAATTATTCTAAAGCTTCATATAACATCCAAATTGTAAGTAGCTATCTTCATATGATAGCCCCTAGCTGTATAGAGGTATATATAGCTATATATCAGTATAAATTCTAAAGAGTTAAAGCTCACCCATTTCAAGTTAGTAAAACAGTTTTTCTTGTAAATGAGCAACTAAAAATTTACAAGTTATGCACATGAACTTTCAAACAAAAGTGTCTTAAATAATACCTCTACCCTGTCCAAAATGTTGTAATACTTGAATTACTATACTTGAACTACTGCATATGATTATTATAAAAGGTCAAATATGTGGGTGGCAGATCACACAGTACTTATTAACTCAACTGCTGAAATGTAATTGCAAGTACTAATGAACATCAGAAATTTGACTGGTAACATCTTCTTGATGATTTCTCCACTTAAAGTAAGTAACTGAAAAATGGCAAAGAGCACAAATGAGGGCTGTGTTTCCTTTTAGGTTGGTTAGGCAGCTGGCTTCTGCTAGGAGAGTGCCACTTCTGACTGCTTTGAGCAGGTTCTGGAAATATATAGCATTGCTGGATTTGTTTATTTATTTATTTATTATTGTTTTCCTATAACCCTTTAGGCACTAGGGTTTCCTTTGCTGAAGTCCTTTAACACATTGACCATTTTACTAACCTTTTAAAGTTAACCATTCAGTTCATCTGTTCTTTGGCAATGAGGCCAGCTGCTCCTGTCCTTCTGAATGTGCACACTCTTTAAGGTTGATGAAAGCGGTTGTGTCTTCTTTGACAGTCTTCAGCTTAATAATAATCAAAGAATAGAATCACAGCTCATCCTGAGTCAGAAGGGACCCACAAAGATCACCAAGCCCGACCTCTGGTTCCACACAGCACCACCCAAAAATCAGACCATATGACTGAGAGCATTGTCCAAATGCTTCTTTTAACTCTGTGCGGCTTGGTGCCATGACCACTTCTCTGGGGAGCCTGTCCAGTGCCTGACCACCCTCTAAGTGAAGCACCTTTTCCCAATATATAGATTTGAATATAACATAATATCCTACTAAATAACTACTAAAATAACTACTAAAATCTTAAATCATTCTGCCGTCTGTATTGGATTGGAGAATTACTTCTCAGGAGTTATGAATTAAGTAATTGTTATGGGAATTGGCTTGCATGAGTGTTGGCCAGAAAGACTTACAAATTGGAATATGGAGGAGTTTTAAACTTTAACATCTTACATTACTTTCTTCACATTTAATAAAATATGATATTCTTCTATGATGTTTCATCAGCATGCATAACTTAATTACTTTTATCTTCTAGGCGCATCTAATGAATTGCAAAATTTTATAGCATGCTGCTGATGAATGAAGCTTTTCTCCTACCTTCCTTACTCTTTTCAATGGGTTTCATAATTCCCAAGTTCTGGAGAAATACCTTGGAAAACAGTTTAACAATGTTTTAGGTATAAAAAGTACATGGAAGGACAATATGTAACCAATGTGCACAATATGTACAATTTTAAAAACAAAACAAAACCCCTGTGTAATCAAATGAGACTTCACACTTTCTTATCACGACAAATTCTTTATTGGAATGCCTCTGTTTCATGACAAACTTCCCAAATTCTTAAGAAATTCCCTTCTTCTTGAACATTTAGGAAATCAATTTTCATTTTTATTAAAAAAAAAAAAGTTACACTTATTAAGAAGATAATAAATAAATACATAAATGCTGAAGCATCACTGAAGACTACCAGGTTTGATCTGATAATTATCAAGCATTCTGATTAGGCAAGGAAAAAAAAAATAATTTCGTGACATAAAGCTAAATAATTCCCACAATATAAACTGTGATGAGGAGTTCTCTGTTCTATCTGCTTCTTCTCTGTTCTGTCTGCATATATTTCCAACTCAATATAATTGTGCTTATTTACCTGAAATATCTACCTTTCTGCTAGCTGTTTAGCTGGCCTTTTCAAAGAATGACTACTGTTTTAGGTCACTATGATGTGGTCTGTCTGCTGTATTCACATCTTTGGCCGGTATCTTTACGGCTGGTTCCCACTGTTTACTTATGGTTAGTAACATGAATGCATACTGTTTTAACTTGCAGAGTTATTTAGAAGGTACAGTTTTATGAAGCCATTTTTTAATTGAGTGGATATTTTTATTTCTTCCGGCTATCCCTAAGCAAGGTGCAAATAAAACAAAGTGAATTTATCAGAATGGATGAAATTTTTACCTCCTGAAGAGGTGAAGAGAAACTGGACTGATACTCAACCTCATTAGCGGTGAAGAACTCACAAAAGTCGGTAGGAGTTTTGAATAAACATTGACAGCAGTGTAATGTCCTTAGAGGTTATTTCTGTTTCAGAGGAGTCTTCCTGTTCTGCATTACCACCTGTGCTGTCCCTTGTTTGACAAATTAAAAAGAACCATTACAGATATTTTAATAAAAATCACAGAATGCTGCCAACATTTTAAAGGACAAGGAAGTGCCACAGTTTTTTGAAATTTGGAGTAATAAATAGCAGCTTCAAAATATTTCGGTCTCTGGGCCTGTTGAACAGCATGATCCATCCACCTAAAACAAAATCAATAAATGAAAAATAAAGTAAAATAAGTTTTCTAAAAACAGAAGCAATAAAATCTGTAACTTGTTTTCTGAAGAAAGGATCAAAGAGCAAATAGTACGTTTGAATGTTCATCTTTCACTTGTTGAGCTATTGAAAAGTGCTCAAGTTGAGCAAGAATTGAAAGAAAATATAAGGAATAAAAGTTTGTTTTGTGGATATTTTGCTGCCTGTTTTGACTTGACTCATTTCCTTTCAACACTGTTAGAATCTGTTTTAAAGATACAACCGGGTCTTCTATTTGGGAGATAAAAACACTTAGTTTTCAGATTCATCCTTTCTAAACACAGTATTGCCTTTAATTGTCATCTGTTTCATAATTAATAATCCAGATTTTCACACAATATTGTCTAGAGACAACCAGTCTCTTGTTTGATGTTCCTAGATGAAGCTTATGACTACTTGAGACTAAATTTCTCATCTTCAGTAAGTTACTTGCTAACTTCCAGTGATCAATCTAAATAACACAGTTGATGTGTGATGTGTGTGTACTGACAACTACCAAAGTTTCATCCTTTCCTGTCTCACTTTTCCTTTCCATACGTATCTGCCTTCTCAGTCAGACATTGCCTTGGCTCAGAGGGGTGGGGTCTTCCTCTTTCTGCATGTGCAAGACAAAGCATACCGCTAATTCCCAAACTACCTTTTATATTTTTTCTCTGACACTCTCTACTCTCTGTCTCCCTTGAGTTATCCTTGCTTCTGCCTTCTTGCCCTAAAATTTCATCCTGTCCTTGACTCACCAGATACTGGCACACATTCTGATTAGATCTGGATATCCCCCTCCACCAGTTAAATGAGTTTAATCTTTGTTGTCTGTCTCATAGTGTATAACATTCTGTGTTGCTGAACTGTAGTTGAAAGGCAGAATTTAGGTCAAACAGTAGGAAATAGAGTTAGAAAAGAGCTTCGGATATGTCTTGTCTGTTGTCTTATCTTTAGAATGTCATTCCTTACACGTTCTTGTCCATGTGTGTTGTCTTTTCTTGTTACAGATATATGTTTCAGGGCATATGTATTTGTCCTCCCTCTAGAATCTTATCTAGTAGTTTCCTAAATTATTGACATTTGTTTTACTGGAACAAATTATTTTGATTTGACTGTACTATTTCCTCTCTTACCTAAACATTGTCTAAGAATTGCCAAATTTACAGTTTTATTTTCACTTCTCCAGAACAAGACAGGAATATGTCCTAGTTTTACATGTTGTTGTGCTTGAGTTGGACCCTACATCGAGACTGTTCAGTTATTGTGACTTTTTATTTATTTATTTTGTGCTAATATATGCTAATATAGAAGAAGTCTAAATTACAAAATATATATTTTTTTCTAAATGTAACATTATTTACTATCTGGCTATCCTCAGTCATGTTTTTCATTGGAAAGACAGAAATAATGTCAGTGGTACAGCAGAGTCAACAGACTATCCACAGTGAACATAATTGTGAACACCACAGGATATTACAGTAGTTAATAAATATGTGCATTATTAAAATAGCTATAATAGTTGTAGCTGCTGGAAATTGCATCCAATAGTTTGTCTTACTGATAGGAAAAAAAAAAAGTAAGAATGTAAGAATTAATTTTTCCTATCTGTTTTGTTTCAGAGTGGTAGATCTTTCATTTAACAAAGTTTAAAAACGATAACTGTGATTCTTGTTTTCATAGTGTAGGTAGCTATCTAAGGAAAGTGAGCTCAAATGAAGAACTAATTTTTCATGGATTATCAAACAGCAAACAGGCTGTCAATGTTTGGCTGCTAAAAGAACATTTGAATTAGTCAATGAATACTGGTAAAAAGTGTAAGGTGCTCAAAAACTTTTCCTCGTATTTGATATTAAATTTTCTGTGCCCCTTAGGAACAGGCGTTTTTGATGTGTTAGAAGTCTTTGATTATGTTCAAAATAGGAACTGGAAATATTTTCCGATTAAGAAATGTGTCACAGTTTGGAATTCTTTGATTAGAATACATCATTTGACAATGTACAAGGTGGTGGCTTCTGACTTTCAGAGGAAGATGATGTTTTGCTGTGAAAAGGTAGCTGTGGAGATGTCAGTAGATGTTACTCATTGAACATGAGTATGCAAATTGAGAGTTCAAAAACAAAAGAAATATTGTGCCTTGGGAATATTTCCTTTGTTGTTTTCTTTTCTCTTTTCTTCTGGGGAGAGAGTTGTTAGGAAACTAAGAATATTAATTATTATAGGTATATAAACACATTCTGAGTTATGTCTATTTTATAAGGAGTATTTTTGTGAGATTATAAACTGCTGAACGTACTGCTTTTCCCTTATTGTTTGAAGTAAAATCAGTTCTGAAAAATTTACAAGATTAAATGAGAATGTAATTTATAACTCAGTGACTTTTCCTTGGTTATTCTGTAAGATAAGAGTTATGTGATAAATTAACTGCAAAAAGGAGTGGTAACGTGCTTCATAGTGAGTCATAAGTAAATCACAATGGTATTCAATGTAAAATATGTTTCATGAGAAAATTTGAGTAAGAGCACAAGGTTACATAGAAATGCCATTGTAATTTAGCATTTAGTTTACACTTACAGTTAAAACCTGTTTTGCAGCAGAAATATTTGCTAATATACTTGGAATACTCTGTTTCCTAGTACAGGTCTGGAGATCCTTGGCTGGACAGCTGAAGTGGAATCCCTAGTCCAAATAGCATTTATTCTACTAAACGTCTTGTAAGGTTGCTGGCTTTTGTTTGTTTGTCTGCTTGTTTGGTTTTGTTTTGCTTTGCTTTGTTTTCCTTTGCTTTTTCTCCCATATGTTTTCAAATGCAACCGTTCATCCTCTGCCACAAACAACAGCAACAACAACATACAAACAAACAAACAAAAAACCTACTTTAAACATTATTTTAATCTTAAAAAAAAAAATATGTCCATGTTCAGGCAACAGCTAACAGAACGGTGACTGTACCGAGTCCCAGTGCTCTAGGTCTGCCTAGTGCAAGCTGGCAAGATTTTCCCTGGCCTGTACACTAACTAGCAAACATTTTGCTTTCAATGTTATCTCTCTGCCCACTATATACCTCCAGCTTTATCCTATTTGTTGCACAACATTTACTAGAGATAAATATAGTGCAGGTAGACCTTGCATTTGCTTCTGATGATACCCTTCAGAACTGACCTTCAGTTCTCCTGTAATCTCATTGCAGGGTCTTACCTGGGCAGATGTTACCAAATTGTACTAAATTATACTGAGCTGTGGTGGTCTGGAGATAACAAGAATCTAAATGAGTAAGTGCATCCTACTTCCTTGCAACTTTCTAACAAAAGCTCTCCGCCTAGGCTAGAGGGATCTGAATTTGTAGCTGTGCAGATGTTTGCTGTTTGGCTGGCATCCACATAAAACTGTGCATGACTTGGAGATGGAAGAAACACTGTTACCTACCAGGTTTCCCAATTTTATAATTTTCTCTAGATATTAAAGTTTTATTCATTTGTCCCTGGAATTGGTTTAATCACTGATAAAAGTCCTGAGATGCGATGGGCACCATTTACATCAGGCCTCAAACATCAGTCTAAATTTGTGTTGCTGAAAGAAGGGAAGCTGGACCCATGGGTGCAGCTGGCTGCCTCTTGCCATAAGGTTGTCATCTGGATTCCAGGTTTGTAATCAGTCACAAAAAAAGACTTTTCAGTAGTTCTTGTAATTTTGTTCAAAGAGATGATTCTGAGCTTGTACCAGATTCAAAATACAAAGTTTTGTTTTCAGGCAGGACTAAGGGTGAAATCTACTGTACAGAAGTATGGGGTCAGATCTTGAGGTCACTGTCATTAAGAGCAGAATTTCAGTGATTCTGATTTTGAATAAAGCCTGTAGGTTTTGTCCCATGCTTTTTATAATTCAGCCAGGGCAGATTTCTTGCAACCCTATTCTCACACTGGCAGCTTTTATAATTGAATGTTTTCAGAATTTTAGACTCCCACAAAGCAAAAGGAAGGCTTTTTACAAACAAGTAAGCCTCAAGCAAGGAAACCAGTCAGCCTGGTAAAATCCATGCTGAAGAACACCTTCAGTGCAGATTCATTCAAGATAACCACTTTCTGCATCCCTTAATGTCCTCAATTAGCATATTGCCTCTTAGAAATAAATATGTATAAAAATACATAATGGGTGTGTGATATTAAAAATGATTCACAGCTCTGTCAATTACATTGAATCAAACATGAATGCTTAAAGAAAAACAGGAAAAACAGAAAAACAAAAAGAAACACAACACTAGCAGAGGTTAGAACACCAGAGGACTCCTACACAAGCACTCATTCAACCTTGACAGCAAGCATTAGGTAGGGCAATGGTCACAACTGGAGCTTAATAGGTAGCTGGCGAGATTTCTGCTGAGGAAGAAAAAGAGAAATTCACAGTAAGAAAGGAAAGTCTTTAATTTTGCACTGATTTTTGTGAGGTAAAATAGTCTATCATTAGAAAGTGACAGGTCATTTGATGTGCTAGCTGGAATTTTTGTTTGCAAGGTCTGGCTGCAACCTGAAATGATGCAGGCTCCAGCCAAAACAACTCTTACCATGCTATCTGGATCTTTCCAGCACAAGGTTTTCCATGTTTAAATGCAACATCACGCTGACTTCATTATTAGTTAAATGGCAGAGAAGCATACATCTTTTCCTTGAAAATAATTTTTGAATTAATTAAATCGTTTACAACACTTTCATGTGTCAAATTTAATGAGAAAGGTCTAATTCACCCTAGACACAGTACTATTTATAAACAACACTTTCATGAAAACAATTTTTCAAAGCAATTGTACCTTTGCATGCTACACTGTTCTGCTTATATTGCAAAAATATTTCTCTCCTTTAGGTTGACTTTATATTAAATATTGAATTTGTTTGTTAATAATACCAAAGCACCCATTCCATCCATAGGTATAATTCAGTTTGCTGTGATTGGTAAATCTATCCTGATAATGTGAGTTATGCCAAATTTCTTGATTTTTTTTTTTTTGTGTTCCTCTCTGAAAGCAGCATGCAAAGCAGAGAAAATATGCAGCTGGTTTACTTAAACTCACCTCTACTTTGACAATAAATAATGATATTACTTAAGAAGCTGTTCATGAATCCATCAAATTAGCGTTATTGAGTACAAGTGTTATGTCTTATAAGTCACTAATTATTAACAAGCTTTTTGCTGATTCATAGTTAAAGATAAGCTTCTCTGTGAAGCCCTTGATTACAGCAAGCAGAAGGTGCAATGGTTTGAAAAATATAGATGATTCAGACAGCATATTCAAAAACATCCATGGCTTAAAAGCTGGATTTGTGGAGTTTTAAAAACACTTAAATTTAATTCTTAGAAATCACTGACACTGTCATTGCTAATGAAAATACTGAGGTATTTGAATTTTGCTAATAAAGTCCTAAAGACATCTCTTTTTCTTTCTCATAGCACACAAACGCACCACCAAGCTGTGACATTTCTGAATTTCTTGGTGTTTATGCTCTGAATGAGTTAACAGATTAGATCTTCTGAATGTTCTTTCTCTGGGTCTCATACAGCAGTATGAGTACAGCTATATTGTTTCAGTTGTATTTGCCACAGACCAAATGAATATCCTTTAAACTCTTTTCAGGATGTCTAAATTGAGATAAAGTATTTTGGTGTTCATGCAGTTACTGAATGGTCTGGTTGTCATTTCATCTGCAAGAAAAAAAAAAAAGAAGAATTAAAAAAAAAAGAATTAGAATCTGGGTACAATATTTATATTGGAGTATGCTTTAACTGCTAACACTCCATAAAAAGGCAATGAGTATGTTAGAGCACTTTATTTCACCCTTAATCTTGTAGTGCTAACCTAACTCTGTGCAGAATGAAGTTCTAAAGTTGCACCCAGGTAGAAGTATCCGAATGTTAGCAAATTCAGCTATTTTAAAAAGGCTGAAGGAGATAGAACTGTGTTTTGTGCAGCATTTGCTCAGCCTGTAGAATTAATTTCTGAAGAAGCCTAGAAACTCAGATATTGTTGCAGACACTGATTTTGTTAAATGAAAGCCCGACCATTAGTAATTTTGTGATCAAGCAAGTAGGTTTTGTACAGAACATGCACAGTCAGATCTCTTGCCTTGACCTACTATAAGCATCACCACAAGTTTCCATCACTGCATGAAACCATCACAAAATGTGTGAGACTGTGGGCTTTTTGAAAAGCATGACATTTCAAAATTCTCTTTTCAGAGCTGCTAGGACATCTTTTTTTTACTTTCTCTTTAGCAATGGAGAATCGAGTTGTTGTAACCACTAACAGAAAGATGTAAAAATAATACATGAATAGTAACACCTTTGAAGAATTCTACCACAGAATTAGAGGCAAGATTCAAGATGGGTATATTAAAATACGGGAGCAGTGCTAGTCAGGATTTCTGAGTCTCATTTCAACTCAAGGCAGTTTGTTAAAACAAAGAGGGATTATGTTTATCTTCCTGTTAATCAGATTAGATGTTTTCCTTTCATTTTCTCCGTTAATCAGTCTTTGATTTCTTCATGGCCAACTTGCAGTGCAGTGGCTTTTAGAGTTAGTAAACAAAGTAATGAATGAAATAAATAAAAGAAACCCTAGGCTGCTGAGATGGGTTATTTCAATATCCCCTTGGATAAGCCTTCTGACTCATTAACAGAGTCTTTGCTGAGCTGCTAGACCTTTTAAATTCAGTGCAGTGCACTTATCTCTGTTCATTTGGAAGGAATAGTGCTTGATTTAGTTATTTCACATGGTAATGTATGTCAGTTGATAATTTTCCTTAGCTTACAAAGATTACATATTACCTTGCATTTACATTTGATTTGCTGTCACATATCAACATTCAGGAGCTTGTGGATTAAATATAAATAGAGTGTGCCTGCTTGCTACTCCAATTCCAGGGAGTTAATAGCTAAGGGTGAATTACAGCAATTGAGCCCGAGGAAGGTTATGTTTTGTAAAATTTCACAGAGTTTTCCCCATAGGCCCCCAAGCTTTTCAGATAAGTTGGGGAATATATGCACTCATATTTTCCAACGTTTGTAAGCAGATCTCACTATGCTTGTACTGCAATCCAGAAACAGGACTTCAAGTCAGCTATGTGTAATTGAACCAAGTCTAAATAAAATGCGAGTATTTAGCGATATGATGGTGACAGCCTGTAGCTGACTGACTGGAAATTCAGTTTGGATGCCAGAAAAAATATCTGGTTAAATAGCCAACAGGGAAAATGGTGTATTCTGCCTATCCTTCTCTCAGGAGATGAGTTAGTTTAAAACTAGTTTGTGTCAGTAGGCATACTCTCAAGGGAACCATTGAAAGTGCATTAGACTTGAGCTTATGTGTTTTTAGCCTGTAGGCATGGATCCAGCTGGAATAAATTGGCATCTGCCCAGAGAGATGGGCAGGTCCACGGTGAACTGCAGCCGCTGAGGATCAAAGCTTGTCGATGGTAAAGTATTAATGCAGTAGCTGTGCCTTCAGTCATCCCCAGTTAATGCAGCGGCAGCGTGGTTTTATGAGTAACTAGTGCCTTGTAGGAAATAAATGTGCTACCTTATTGCTAACATTTGGAATTGTAGGAAAGGGATGAATAGTTGCTGGAGCAGGCAAACATGTGCCCTACATGACATTTAGGGTATTTTCCAACTAAGTTCCAGTAGAAAAGAAAAAGAAAGAAAAGGAAAGAAAAGAACATATTCTGAACAGGACCGCTGGCATCTTCTCTGTGGTTGCTCATAATAACAGAGCCTGTATTTCCCACAGTCCCGTGGACTTGCACTGCAGACCAATTTTCACTGGCTGGTTCACAGAGCAGTGTTTGCCTATGGGCTCCTTTTAATGTTAGGGAAAGATTGTGTTTACATCATGCTCAATTCAGTAGTGCCAGAGACTGGCCTGCAGAACAGCTGAACTCTAGGACACACTTTATGGTTGTAGAGCACTGTGGTTTTTGTGTTCCCACCCCTCTCCCCCCGAATAATCTCCTGGGCTTATTCTGACATGAGTTATCACTCAGACTTTGGTGGAAATGCCTTAGGACCACACAGCTTAGGCATAGCTGATGACCAGTGAATCTCTGTGGGGCTGTCATTTTAACACTCCTGTAGGCATCCACACAATCTGTACCACCCTATTCAGATTTGTGTCTTTCATGGCATATTGTCAGGGTGTCATCTGAGTGCTAGCAATGCACTAACACGTGGCCAGCCACTGTACATTTTTGTTGCACACTAATCTCTCTTCCAGATTGAGTTTAAAATATTGATCTACAACTTTGTGATAGGTTTTCTAGGTGATATCCACTGCTTTCAGGGCTGATTTAGGATATTTTCTTCCAAAGCTGCCATCTTTAGAGATCTCAGAGAAAAACATCTTCACACAATTTTGTCAAACAATTCAGATTCCCTTCTCTCTCTCTTTCCTTTTTTTTTTTTTTAAGACTCTCAGTTTCATGATTCTTTATTCTTTTTTATTATTATTCTTTTTTGTTAAGTTAAGATGAGGCAGTGCTAGTACCTAGCTGAAATGTTTGATCCTTGGGTGCATTGTTCCAAGACTTGCAAGTGATGGACTCCAACCTCTATAGAAATATCACTGTGAATTACTAAGGGCTGCTGTTTTGGTACATTACGCTTTACGACTTTGGAAGAACTTTAATATCAGAAATACAGAATGCTAACATTAACCCTTCAAAAGGCTATCTGAATGCACCATAAGGAGTAACGTCAGCTTCAGTAACTTCAACTGCTATATTTTTGGCAACAAAATTCTATTCTCCTGAAATGCTTTTTGCCTCAGTTACCAAACTTCTTCAGTTAATCAATCTTATTCACTCTGTCATTGCTTGCTTGCTTGCTGTTAGAAGCTGCGGCGGTGTACTCCCCCATGCCCCCCTAGCCGGCTCCTTCACTCATAACCCTGCTTGGGTGATAAAGATCAGTGCTGATCGTTTGGCAGCCAGCTGAAAGCATCTCGTTGTGATAGCCAAATTGGGCTCAAGGTGGATTTGGGGGAGATAAATCCAAGGGCTAATAGAGCACGCACCAACCAAACAAGGCAGTACACAAATACGAGTAGTTGTCAATCATTTTATCCCATAAATAGGGGACAGCCCAGAGCCCATTAGTACTATAGTGGGCTGCATGCCAGGATCTTCCCCTTGAGCAGGGATGTGTCTCAGGGTTGCTCCTCGTTATTGAGAGATTCCTCTACCTGTGACAGATACGCAGTAAGTGACTAAAAGCTAGCTTGTTGAAACTGTGCGAGTAATTTGCTATGCATGCTGAAACATTGTAATTTTAGCTAAGCGATATAAAGGAGTGATTGTGTATATAATCCGTTAGGCACAAACTGTTAAGTCTGGGATTGAGATAGGATACAGTCATATCTAGACTCCTTGGAGTTTGGATGACAAAAGGAACTCTGTTCTGAACCTCGTGACTCAGTGTGAGGGTCTCCCTGATGCTTTTAGTCTGACCCTGTCCTCTGTGCAGTAAATAATCAAGTGACCTAGCCATCACGAATCTGCTTAATGTTGCATTTACCATTAGAGCTTTATTAAGTCACTGTCTTATTCACGATTAAGCCCTGCTAAATCCCTATTTTCTTCAATAAATATATTGCTGCTTCTCTCTTATGAGTGAAGTGAATAATTCCCTTGTTGACAGAAGCAAATAAGCTGGTCAACAGCAAGTCTTTCCACCTACTATCTAGTCATGATCACTTGACCTGGTAGAAAGGTAACTTTTATTTTATTTTATTTTATTTCAGTCAGAATAGGATGGTTGGAAATGAGTGGTATAGACCTTGTCCATTCCCATCAAAGCTGATGGAAAGACTCCAGGTATTATGAAGAGGCTTAAGTTCAGTCCAGCAGTGAGCAGTATATTCATCATGTAGATGTGCTGTAGGCCATTGAGTGACTCATGACACAGTTTGAGACTGCTGGTATGTGTGTTAGCAAACAAACCAAAGAGGAAAGTTATCTTCAACTTCATATTTCTGTCTAACTTCCCAGAACACTGTATGATAAACAGCACCTCCTTTTTTTTTTTTTTTTTTTATGAAGTGGTTTTCAAGTAAGGTCAAAACAAATGAATATGGAAATAAATGGGCTCTTTAATTGCAGACAACATTATAGCTTTTTCATAAAATACCTCGGATCATTTGAATTCATCATTTGCAAGAATAAGAGGAATTGTTGTGCACTTAAAGTGTCACTCAGTAAGGCACCACTCACAAAAGGATTAAGTTAGGGCATGAACTGTCTGTGTGTGCACCAGCCATGCTCCCCTTTGCCCTAAGAAAAGACTACCCTTGAAGGGCAAATTTTGACCTGCAGGGCACCATGGAGACAGAATTATTCATTTAGTCAATTACTGTAGATTAGCGGATGAGCTCTAACTTCTAGAGATATTATAAAATAGAGTCAGCTTCATAGGAAATTTTTTCATCTGCTTGCCATAAATCTCACCAGGTTGTCTCCTGCCACGTTTCAGATACTATTGGCATATAATAATGGATTTACTGCTTTTAAAACTAAATTGGATCTCCATCACAGGAACGATATACAAGCAGAGAGCAAATGCAGATAGTGCAAAGGTTTCCTATCTCTTAAAACCTCTGGTAAGGTCAGTCATTTTTGAAGAGAACTCAAATATCTGAGGAGGGAAAGAGGTAGGGAAGAGGCTGCAAGTAGAGCTTCAGGATATGAAGAGCAGTCAGTCAGTGTACCCATTGACCAGTCACATCAGTTCTTTGTCCAATTGCTAATGCACAGAAGCTCTAGGAAAATCTAGAAAAAAAAAAAGTGCCCCTTTTTTTTAAAAAAAAATATTTATTTTTGATAAATTTGCTAGAAAGCAGCTTTTGGAAAGATATCAGAGAAATGCAGGTGCTGGGGTTATGTTCTGAAAAAAACACATCCAGTTTTATTTCTGCTTTTCTTTCCTTTTATTAGTAATTTTGTTTGGATATTTTTTTCACGAAACTTTTAATTTGTTGCTTTTTGCTGTCCTTACTTGCACATTTTAAACATATACTGTATTTCTTTGCTGTGTCTCTTATTTTCAGAGTCCAGAGCAAAGAATGCACCAGTGTTAAAACAAAGGTCTTGCAAAATTGCTGAACACATCCACTGCAAAAAGTTTTCTAAAAATAACTACTCAGTGTTCACAGTCCCGTGTGTTTATTTGTGGTTCAAAGATGTCAAAGTCAGGTTTTCCCGAGCTGTTCTAAAGTCTTCCTGCATATTGGATCATGGATTATGTATTTTCTGTAGACTGGGCATGCCTTCTGTCAGAAAGCTATAATGGGAAAAAAAAAATAAAAAGTGAAACAACACAAAGTATGGAACATATAACCATTGAGGCAGCGGTGTGCAAAAGCAATTTACTACAAAGTACATTTTACAGTTACACGCGGCCAACATTATAACCAAATAAATAGTTCTTGCAGCATTTTTATAATTGCCCTTGTGCTTGTTTTTCACATCACATGAATCCCTGAGGCTTCTGCCAAGAATCTAGGGTCTTGTTTAAGTTTAATGTATGTTATCACTTGAGGCTAGCTTACAGTGCATCGTATGTAATTATATGCCAAATACTTTTATTTTGATTTTTTTTATCATTATTTAGAGGTGCTCCAGGCCAAGTAGCATGTCCTTGTGAAAATTTAGCAGCTACCGAAGCAATGACTATAATGATTGTACTTTGCATAACACCAACAGTCAAAACCTTAAAAAGCTAAATAATACAAAACATTAGTGGCTGGTCTTTTTTTTATGCATCTCAGCTACTTTAGCAGATGTAATATTATTAGCGTCTTCTGTTCACAATAAAGTAGATATGCAATCAGTAGGGGTAAGAGACAGATTTACAGAATATGAAAATGGCCTGTAAAAGATTATTCACAACAGCAATTAACAATTGCTGAAATTTGGAGCAGGAGAAGTGTTTTGTAAACAGGAAAAAACATGGTTTATTTCTAGAACTTAATTGAGGCAAAGTACTTTTTTCTAAATGCCAATGCTGTATACCACTTTGCGGGTGGAATCACGTCCGTGGCAGGTGGTTGGTGAAAATGACTGGAACAGCTTGCTGCTCATAGCCAAAGGAGTTTTCCTGATATTTCAAGTGCCGGGGATCTGTGTTGCGTAAAGGATTTATAACTGGCAGGTTTTAGGAACAACTGAGTGCAAACTGGTTCAGCATGGCAAAGCCTTATCTATGCCACACTTCCAGCTGGCTGTAAACCATTTAAATCAGTTTTGTGACTGGCTGCTTTGGTAATTGTGCTTTGCTTTCTTTTTTCTTCTCTTGTTTTGGCAAATGCCTCTGATTCAACCAAAGTCTGTTTTGTTCATGCTTTGGGTTTGCTAACTTAGTTCCAATTGGTTAAGCCTGTGCCATCAGGTTACTGGGACCTGCTAAGAATGATATTTGGTCTACAGACGTTTCAATAAGAGGATGATGATGACAATCTCCCTGAATACCAAACTACACTTAGAAATCTGCGGCTGCTTTACAAGATTTTTTTGGTTAAATCTCAAAGAATTCCTAAAACGTCTTCATATGACATCCTATTCTCATAAAGAAAGAGAGATTATATAGAGAGAGACCATGCTGTCAAGATGTCAAATTGATCTTGAATCAGGAACAGAATCTTATGTCTTCTGTTACTCATTATAATTATTCCATTATTTTATTATGTTTCTGCATCACAATTATGAAATCACTACCTGAAATGAAACAGAAATTGAAGGCTAGATTCTCACTTGACATAAAAAAAAAAAAAAATCAATGTCAGAAGCCATGAGTAAGACTGAAGTCGGAGAGACCAGAGTGATTTACATTGTTTTTTGACTCTTTTCTTAAAGTTATATGTTACAGTTCATATGGATTGGTTGTCTGTTCTCAGTGATATTTAACACAAAAACTGTAGTCATTACAGTGGGCTTTCTTTTTTTGTTCCTTTTATTTTGGAAACAAATTGAATGATCTGTAGAATGATGTGATAAATCAGTCAATTTACATTTGGCAGAATAAAATTAACATTGCCATTACTTCATAATACGGCATGGCTGTGATTATGGAATTGATTTCAGAATAAGGCTGATACATTACAATTTTGTTAATATTGAACTTTAAACAAAATGATGAATTGCTGATCAATGCAGTTGAAGAAGCAACTTAGAAAAAAAAAACACCATTGTTCACTTTTTAAATTGTTTTATTTTACTGGGCCTACATATGAGGAAGTTCCTATAAATAATATTACATTTAAACCATGGATACTTGTGTAATTCAAATTTCCGTTTCTTCTGGTAGAGAAATCATACCACCAGAGATACCTCTATTATGTCTGATCTCAGATATATGTGTAACTGAGCAGATAACAGCTAGTGTATGCACTTCTTTTCCCTAGCAAATCTCTGTAATAATAGAAATAGAGAAAATGTTAAAATGGACACAACCTGACCCTAGGCTGGGAAAAGAGGTCTCTTATCCTCTGTGTAACTTACTGGGCATCCTTCTCACAAATCATCACCATCCAGAAGAGAAATATTAATTTGTTAATGTAACGATGCCACATTCTGATGAATGCTTATTCTTATTTCATATTCAATTTCATCCTTATTTCATAGCAAAAGAGAACAGAAGTTACCTCTTTTAGAGTGAGAAGGATTTACAACTGAAAATGAATATTTGTAAAATATTGCTTTTCACATACTTTCTTTCAGCTATTGTTTTCACAACTCCTGTAATAATAAATAAAAACAAAAGAAAACAAAACATAAATGACAACCAAATGGCAGCTTGCTAAATTTCCAGTGAATTGAGATGAAATCAATTGCTAAATCAAACTAAATTCATTTGGATGTAACTTTGAGAAGTGCTTATAATCTTTCTCTTTACCTAAAATATTCTCTTTAATACGGACAGGATAATAATTATTAGTCATGTCTCTAATGAATCCCCAGAATGAAACGCTGCTCCAAAGTGAACACAATATGTTCAGTCTCTTGGAAGAAATGTTGAATAGGACTAAAAAGGCTTTTTGCTCATGCTGTGCAGTTTCATTAATGTAAGTGGGAGTCCCAGAGATGTTCACTGACAACTGTTGGAACGCTGTCTTGGGAAATACTGGCACTCCTCAGAGAAGGGATGTGAAAATCCTCTGCTTGGGCAACTTTCCATAACCAATGGGTTATTCCACAAGCATTCTTCTGAAATCGGTTGAGGCATTCAACGCATGTGAAAATAGACATGCCACCATCCTTTGTCAAATGTTCTTGAACTCTATCCAGCAAGAAGGCTTACCAAAATGAGGCATTGCTCTGTGACTAGAAAGTGCAAACAGAGAACCAAATGTTTGTTTAGTTTGAATTTATTAATTTGTCACCAATTCTACCTTTTGTACAGGAGCTGTTGAAGTACAAAATCTCTGTGTAACCAATTAAAACAGTACCATGCTAACAAATGTTACCCTTTGGGTAACTCTCCAGTAGAGGTTGTTTCTTCATTAAATTACTCCAGGAAAGTCAAATACATATTTCAGCAAGATGAAAGAATGCAAATATCAGGAGAGAGATTTCTTTAAGATTTTAGCCAGGGCTTTAGAAATTCCACTCTCCTAGCCCCTCGGAGTCATGCTTGGCGCTATGCCTGTCGCTTGCTGTGCTTTTCACTACAGGAAATCCTGACTTTCAGCATCATGGGGATTAGACTATTAAAAGTGTCCTTTAATAGCAGATTCAGGAATTATACAGCCTGGGACTTGAGGTCATTCTAATTCTGCAAAGAACTCCTAATGAAACATTTTGCTACACCTTTGTCCAGGTTATGCGAAGTACTAGTTTTGCATTTTTTTCCTCACAATGTTTTATCCTATGCTATCTGTTCAAATTTTAACTAGCACAAGTTTGGGAAGGAAAGGGACTAGAAATTGCTATTTGCTTTTCTCCAACGCTTTTGTCAACAGTTGTAGTCTGCACACTGAGGCCACACAGTTCTCTGATACTGCATCACAGAGGAATTGGCCACAGATATGTGCTTTGGTACAGTCAGAAAAGCGCATTTGAATTTCACGTCTGTTATGCAAAAAGGAGTGAGAGACACGCTGAGACAGGACATTTTTTCTGACTGTTATTCGTTGAGGCTGAAGGTTCAGATCTGCAGGATTAGCCTGTTTTATTTTTGAACTTATTGGTGCCAAACCTGAAGCACACACAGACAAAAAAAAGGGAAAATATTGATAGGATAATATTCAGGATTTGTAACATTTTTTTTTTCTGAGGAACAGAAAACTATTTAGGAATGCTTTCTTACAAAGCAATTGTCTTGTATATGGCAAATGGGCCATTCTCTTTTGTTGTACATATCAGCTGAAAGCCTGATACCTACATGAGCCAAGCAAAGACTTGTAGATAGGGACACTTTTTATTCCAGTTCAGGTAAATAATTCTTTTAGTTGCTAAATATTTTTCACACTAGTAGAGATGTCCAATGTTACTGAGCTGTAGTGAATTATAGCAGGAATTTTATAAACCGTAGCCTCTATCAAATGAGAAACTTAATATATGCTTCACCACTAAAGGTTTCCTCCAGTGGTTGAAGCAGCATTTCAGGAGCCTCCAGTGAAACAGAGTAACATATTTTTGCTCAAAAAGTCATCAAAACCAGAGAGCTTATGATCTTTATCAGCAAATTATTTGCATTTCTTTTACTGCAGAATCAGAGACAGGAAAAAGAGACAGAATGAAACAAACAAACAAACAAAAAAAGATGTAGAGCTGTTTGGCAGAGGTTCTAAAACAAAGACTCGAGTGTATTTATGGTTATAATTTTGCACAGACCACTTGGTGCTCTAACACCGTGCTGCTGATCACAACATAAATCACACTTTAATTTTAATCTTTGCAATTCTTCAGTAATTTCAATATCAAAAATAATTCAGCACTGACACTATTGGTTTACAGGTAAGTGAAACAAGAATGGAGGAGACTTAGTAATGGATTAGCTGGCCTGTCAACAGAGGCAGAAAGATTCATGTTGTCTTCTCTATGTTTCTATCACATGCACAGGGCTATAAATAACAGTAACAGCTAATCAGACACAGGAAAGATATATGCTGTTATTGAAAATCAGTTATTTGTACCATCTAAGCTTTAAAAATTTAACCAGTAAAAGGGAGTCTATTTTTTTTTTAAAAAAAAAAAAGCATTTTACTGCTTCTTTTGCATAACCTTACCTATTTAAATGCTTTTCTATTGAACCATATTTTCTTTTTTTTTCACGGTATAATATATTTTTTAATAAGTGTTTTTGCAATTCTGGAGCAATGTTTTTAGGAAAATAATATTCAACTAAGCAAGGCGTTTTATGTTTGTTTGTGTTTTTCTTTGAACATTGTAAGACTAGAATTTTCTTTATTTTCCTGCTAAATGTGAAAAAACATGATTGTCTGCCCAGTTGTTGCATTTCTTAGTCTTACGTTGTTCACTCTGACACTGGAATTTTGAGAAATGTCTGATCATTAGGAATTTCAAGTTTACAGCAGTCCCTGAATGCTGCTTTCCATTCTGAACCCAACAATTCTATGGGATGAACAAGCAACTAAATCTACATTATGGTGGTGGTGTCAGTGATGGAACAGGCAAAGTCTGACAAATCTCTTTCCTTGCAGATATTCAAAATACTACTGGATGTGACCATGAGTAACCTGATTTAACTTTGGCATTAGCCTTGGTTTGAGTGAGAGAATGGAGCACAGCCAATGACCCAGAAGTCCATTCCCACTTGAATTATGTTATGATTCTACATGGAGACCTCTATCTCTTGGTAAGCATTTTCTAATTATCTCCTAAATCTATTTTCCTCTCCTTTTATCCTAAACCTGGCTTAGGTTCTGTTAGATTACTTCTAAGAGAAGCACAAATGCTCTTGAAGGCTCTACTTAGAATACAAAGCCCTCAATATTCAGTTTTATTTTTCCTTGTGCTTATTCATTCTGTTGACTGAATTTTTTCCATCACATTAAATCGCTATATGGAGCTACTAATTCAATGTAGATAATAATATTAATTTCCCTTGTGCTAAACTTTAAATCCAGAATATTGACACATCCATTCTATTAAGTTTGTGATTTGTGGTGTAATGTCAGTATGCTGCAATGAAAAACACAATGACAAATCGCTCTGTGTTGATAAGTCTGTGAGCAAGTCTTCTTCCCTCTCCTTCTTGTTCCCAGTTGTTATAATGGTTCCTGAGTAAATGCTAAAACTGTTTAGTAGCACACTGACACATATCTTTCAAAACAGCTTAAGATCTTTAGAGAAACAGACATGATTGGAAAGGTGCCAGTCCTGGTCATGGTATACTTGGCTGCATTTGTGAGATTACAGAGCATAACCCAAACCAGCCTATGATTCTGTGGTATAATTTTGAAGGCAAAGTATGTTACTGTATCGTAGACTACTCCGATATTAGGATAGAAGCATGAGGTCTAAAACTCTTCTTTTAATTTCAGTTGAAATTATTTACTATCAAATCTCCATCCTCATTCAGGGATTTAAATATAAAAATACAAAATGTTCAGCAATGATGGACAGAATGATATTCCAACCATATTTTTTTTTGTGTATACTGAATGTACTCTACAGATGCCTGCTGACATCCGTAGGAGAGGTGAAATCACAGGTACAGATCACGGTCTTTGTGAAAAAGAAATGGCAATACAACAGAGTGCTTGGGCATGTAGAGACTACTGCTTCCTTGTCCTTATAGCCGAAAAATCTAACTGAAATGGACTTTCAGAAAGGTCCTAAACTGTGTTTTTTAACTTTCAGTCCTCTTTGCACAAATTACTGCTTATGATAGGCTTCATTACTTTCTTGAAATCTGGCCATAATCAGTAGTAGAGAAAGAAGGAGTGCTTTTGATTATTTCTTTGAAGAAACACTGCATACTCACCTCACCAAACAGTAATTGTACATCACTTTTCTCTGACATGTTCTAAAATAAAAAAAAAAAAAAAAAAGAAAAAGCATCAGAGAGTAAGGTAAAGAGACTAATCTTGTTGAAACATTACATTCAAGCTAATGGCTTACGTTAGAGGAAGATCATACTTTAGGCTCAGAAAAACAGTTTAGTCCGTGACTGGTATACGAGAGCTGGATCATGGAAATCTGAGTTCGCAATCTCCTACAATGCTTTGTGAGGGTGGTTTAGACATCAGGTAAACAAGGATAGTCTAAGCCATATCCCATATTTAGGTATCACAATGCCTAACATGATAGATCTTAGGTGGGACCTACAGGTGCAGTACAAACAGGAGTGCAGCTCAATACCAGAACTCTTAACTTACAGTACTCTTTTATGTAAAAAGAGGCCAAAAATAAACCCATAATGCATTCTGAGTATTCATGGCTTGGTATAGGTACTGTACTGTAAGAAGTCTGCAGAGCTGGGACAGCTGTCAGTTGTAAAGTTTCTCTTTTTTTTTTTTCTTGTTTGTTTTTCAATTCTTCACTAAAGAAGGCAAAAATGCTGATTCTTCTGGAATGCCTGCAGTGTTAGCCACTTCATATTGTTCAGTAGCAAGATTACCAACTCCTACAGCTCTTGCTTTTTAAAAAGACGCTGAAATAATGTCTACTCCAAAAGACCAGACCATAAATACCAATGCGTTAGATAAAGTTAATGCATCATTTCCTGTCATGTCCTACAGCATTTGCAGGTTTGGCTGGAAACAGTTTAGATGGCAATTTCAGGCTCTCAGCTCTAAAGCAGAGGTGTAGATCTTGTCGAGGCATTGAAAAGGAGGAAGAAGTTGCTGAACATACAAGAAAAGGATGGTTTATGTTTGTGTAGTCTCTGTTCTATTATTTCCCTTCTACTTGCAATTGTAGTTTTTTAACTGTTTCTCTTGCTACCTGAAAAGGTAATATTTTTGCTTCATCTTGAGATCAGCCCTCAAGAGCACATCATTAATGTTTTCCTTTCCTAGCCACAGTTTTACCGTTTACTGGTTCTGGGTTCTGTCATAGTGCATCTCTCCATAGGCGCCACTGCTCTAAAGAAGCGGATAGCTCAACATTGCCTTTTAGTTGGGTAACTCCTTTGCACCCCTTGTGCTCCACCCATTACAACTTCTATCCAGAAGCCCATGAGCAGCTCCTCTGAGCTGCTGTCCTGGAAGGGCCACTTTTCTGCTGGCTGCACCGATGGCAGGTAGCTGCTACTCACTGCTTCTCTGGGCTGCACAGCCGTGACTGCAGTATGCTTCTAGTGTGAAAGGCAACTCCGTGGTAGCTCCTCTGCCACACAACTGGCAAAATGGGGCTGTTTTGGAAGAAAGTGGGAGAGTACTGCAGTCCCTGAGCCTGTGTGCCAGCTATACTTGCTGGGGAGATCACTCTGAACAGCACATAGTATGTCCTGAACAGTGGCAGTAAATGTTAAACTATAATAAGGAAAATATTGATAGCTTACACTATTCTTTAGCCTGTTGTTCATTGTTATTGAAAGAATATTGTGTTAAATGCAATGGAAAAGTCAGCTTCCGTGTTACCCAGCATGTTATCAGCTATCACTACCCTATCTTGTAAAACATTAAATCAATTGTGAAAGGTGTGAGATTAATAAGAGGTATTTTAATCTCCTCTTCATTTATTGCAGCACAAACAGTATGATGTGCAAGGGTGAATGAGGGGAGGAAACAGGAGCTGTTCTCTTTTTCTTGAGCTGCCTGCTAAATCTATCACTCCCTGAAAGGAAGCTTCAGCAGTGTCAGTGATAGTTAAGAACCTGACAGATTCAGATAAGTCACAGGCCACACGTGCATCAATGTACCTCTTAGAAATTAGCTTCAAATGAGTGCCAGCTCCAACGGTTTTAATGAGTTCACACTGAAAAGCACCCCCAAAGTTCATTGCCAGCAGCAATCGAAGGTGGTCCTGCAGCAGTGTGCCAGCAGCCTACACGGCGCTGTGTGTGCTGGTGCATTTTAATGGCCCACACAGAAGTATTAACACAATCTCTTTCACCTTTTACTCCGTAAAACATACTTTTTTTGGATCTCGAATCAACTTGTTCAAAGCTCTCTGCCTGGGTTTTAACTATTCCAAGTAGCAAATTTCTCATATTCTATTTCTGAGGCTTCTGCCTGACCAAAATCTGTTTGAAACAGTCCTGCTGGTCATCCTACACTTTTCTATTGTGAATTATTAATTTCACTCAGGGAAGGAGCAGTTTGGTTGCAGACTTGGTTGAAGGTGGAGGGGTTATTCATACAAACAGGATAAGCAGCTCAGAGCCCTAAAACTGAGAAGTAATCACCGTGCTACCATGTATGTCCTAGGACTGATGTTTTTACAAAGTTGTGCAGCAGTAAGAGAACTTCTTTAGCAATCCTTTTATAATCAACTGCTGTTATGGCAGGGAGCCTTTCTCAGGCCCTTCAAAAGTAGTAAAACTTCTTTCTCTGCCTCATCTCCATCTTTAGTTCTCTCCAGGTCTTTCCATGCCAGACAATCATGCCATTAAGACAAAGTACTCTCTTCCCATAGACAGTAGCTTGCAAAAAGAAAAAAAGAAAAAAAAAAAGAAAAGAAAAAAAGAAGGGAATATTTCTTTGCAAAGGGCAGCTGTCTTTTACAAAGAAGAAAATGTCGCCAGATGAGCTTAACAGTATTATTAATCAATCTGAGGAGACATTTTTCTTATCTTTTTTTCCTTTCTAAGAGGAGTCTTTAGAAACAAACGATCCAGGCAGAGGAACAAATACAAACCCATGCAGCCTCAGATGGGGGGTAACTTTCTCCTCTTCATTAAGGTAGTCTTCACTTCTGTCTCCAGTGGAAAATTTAGGGCAAAATATACATACCTGCTGTTTAACTTTGTACCAAAATGTAGGCTTTGAGTGTTTATGGGTTTTATTTTTTAACAAAAGTCTCTCTGTTCTTTGAGGAGCTCCACTCAGCATCATAGTAATAATAATTGTTTTTAAGTGTTTGTTTGCATCTGTCCAGATCCTTGACTGAAGAGCATCACCATCACAAGTTTCTACAAATGGCAGAGTTTTCACTACATAAGGGGGCAAATGCCTGTTCTGTGATTTTATTCTTTACAGGGAGTTGCTTAACTATTGGGAATTGTAGATTATAGATAAGTATATACTGGTATGTCAAAGCATTTTATAGACTCTATAAAATAGGGAGTTAACACTCTATTGATGCTTATTGTAGGCTGACAGAAAAGTTGAATGATTCACTCAGATTCCAAAGAAGGAGACTTCCTCTCCTGTATGGTCATTCTTTTGTTCCTATGCACGTGTCCTCAGGAGGTGTATACTTGCAAGGTTTTTCAGTATGAATAGAAAATGCTTTCATTAGTATGGGATTTTTCAATTTCTTTGTACTGTATTAACGAAAACTCCCAGTGTTGCCAGGAAGACCCTCTATTCATGGAAATTGATGCAGGATTTTATATCTAAGATCCACTTCCAGGGATAGTTAAAATATCTGGATAAACACAATAAAAATTCAGAATGAAAAAAAAAACCACAAACACAAAAAATAAACAACCCTGAAATTTGCTTCAGAAATGGGAAATAAGTGGGGAGAAAAACAGTTCTGAAACAAACAAAAAAACTTAAGCAGACTTTTTCAGAAAGATGACTCTTCCATAAGACATGAATTTGTCCACAATCTTATTTTCTGATTCTATAAAGTAGAAAATATAATTATTCCAAGAAAGACAATTCCACTTACTTCAAAAGTAAATATAGCACGCATAAGTGAATATAATACACATTGATATTTACATATGAATATGTATAATTATATGTAAAGTCATTAGAAACTATTGAGTGAGGTGATGAAGAAGGAAACTTTTGTGCACAGTAAAGACTGTTAATTTCTATTATAACTGTTATTGAAATGTTCCAGTGGTGCTAGTAAAACAAATTTAAAATGTTATGCTTTCTATTTTATTTTCATATTGTTTATAAACGTTACCGATATCATCAAGGACTCTGCTCCTAGTTTATGGTTTGTCTGAGTATGTCACATTTGAAAGTGAGGCTGGCAGTTAATAACTATATGGAAAGGCTCTCATTGACATCATTATCATTGAGAACAATGAATAATTGAGAATCTGAACATGTTAATTTCTGTCTTCTCTCACCTGTTGTGTTTTCAGTGTAAGCAGCTCTGTGCCAGCAGTTCCTAAAAAGTTACATAAGCTGGGCAGTAAGGGAATAATGTATTATTTTTAAGCACTATAAGAAGGAACATAGGATCATGAATTTCCATCCAAACCTATTTTTTTTTTTTTTTTGAGTTTTGCTCTCCCTGAATAAGGCTGCTGGATAACGCAAGTAGTTGGGAAAAGCTTTTTGTTTCTTGTGGCCCTGCTGCCCTCAGAAATCCTGTTGAGGAGTCACTACCTCTGGTCCTGTTTGCTGCTGCCCTTGATAACAAGAGAGCAAAGACTTCCAGAAAAAAAGCAAAATCAATAGGAAGTTTATCTGATTTTCAGTAAGATGCCTGCCACTGGACATGCATTCATTGTCTACTCTGTCCTCCTTTCTGATCAGTTAAATTAATGGTTGAGCAGCTGAACTTATTAAAAACAAACAAACAAACCAACCAACCAACAACAACAAAAAAAACCACCACCACTACCACCACCAAAAACAAACAAACAAAAAAAACAACCACCAACAATACAACAACAACAACAAAACCCACAGATTTTGTACTGGAGAAGCTGACGTATGAGGCATATTGCTGGCACAGGGTAGGAAAAGGGAGGGTGTTTAGAAAGATCTGGAGAGTTCAGAACATTGGATTAAGTCCAGGAATTTGTGGTTGAAAGTGGATAAATGCAAGGCATTTCTCTCAAGGGGCAGAAAAGAAGAATAACAAGCAGAAATAAAATACAGGAGAGCAGGACAGAGAGCAGCAATGCAGAAAAGAATCCAAGAGACAGCAGGTAACAAATTAAATATAAGTGAAATGTGAGGCTATTAGGGGAAAATGCCACAGCTATTTTGGAGTGCATTCCTCATGAGGAGAGAAAAGCAATAATTCACATTCCCATAGCCTTTCTGTGATTATAACTAGAGTATTGTGTTCATTGGGGGAGAACCACAAGGAATTAATGATGCTGATAAACTGGAGGTGTCCAAGTAAGAGGTACCTGTATACTTTCTCTGTTAACAGGGTCCTTGGAAGTCACTGTGGTTTACCAGTGATCTATGATGGCCCAAAGAGACTTAAAAGGATGCTGCGATGCCAGGGAGACTTTTGAGAGGGAAGATTCATTTAGCATCTGGACAGGTATATGATAAAGACCTTTTGCATTGCTGTGTTGTGGCAGTAATTGACTCTTAAATTTGAGAGGCTATGGAACAACTGTCCTCCTTGCTGATGAAGAAGTATGTGACCAAAAGAATCAAGATGGAGATGAATATTTGTGCAAGTAAGTGATATTTTGTGCATTCATTGCACCCAATTTTCTCTCTTCCCCCCAAATTCACAGAATTTGAAGGGTACTCTGCCATATCCAGTGAAGCTATCAAAACAGGTTTGTGTTAATCAGGAATTTAAAACAAAGTATTTCATTTTCAGTGTGAATTATATCATGCTGTGTTAATACACATGGAAGCTTTCAAGTTAGAGAAATGGAAGGATAATTTTAGGATTTTCTATAGTTCTCTGATGTTTATCAAGGATGGTTCAACCAGTTAGACAGATCTGTACACTAGAATCTGCACTATTTCCTGACACTTCAGACTATTTTCTAGTGTAATTAACATTTTCATCACAAATACTTTTAAAAGATTTCATAAATAGTTAATGGATGTCAACAAAGTGTTAATTGCTGCAGAGTCATGAGGGTTTTAAAGGTCGTGAAGGTTTAAAAAATAACATACAGTCTCTGGCTTGAAATAAGCATTCTTTAAAAATCATAGAATCACAGAATATTCTGTGTTAGAAGGGACCCACATGGATCATTGAGCCCAGCTCCTGGGGGAGTAGGATTACTTGCTATTTATTTCAGTAAAAAATGTGTTAAAAAACTTTCTTGCTCTTAACTACACATTTAGAAATGGCAAACTCTGGTTACATTTTCCATGTTATTTCTCCATATTCTTTGAGACTGACCTCCTTTGTTTGATTTTATGTCTATGCCTCTCCTCTTACCAATATTCCAAAAAAAAAGAGCAAGAGATTAAAATAAATAAATATATTTGTATCAGTAAAAGGTGAAAGGCTCTAAATCTTTCAGTCTCATTAGAAGTGACATTGTAGACAAGCCACAACCATTTTCTGATTAAGAGTTGTAATTTTTAAAGACATTGCACTGATAGGAACAGTTAGTGACTCCACTTTGTTCAGATATCTCAATATATTTCTGAATTCAGGTTAATAATTATACTGGAAAATGCAATAACATTCTGTTCTATGATAGATTATACTGCTATGGGTTATAAATTCAATATTTTCAAACGACATTCATTTTTTACACTCCTTTGAAGAGGAAGAGGTTGAAAACACCCTTTTTTTTTCCTTTATTTTTTCCCCCTCTTTCTTAGGTCTTAGTCCTTGAGGCAAAATATTTTTAAAATTCTCTTGTAGATACTGCCTAAAATCATCTCTCATATTTGTTTTTTATCTGAATCATACTTTTATTACCATGAAATAAATAAATACATTTGTAATATGTGTATAACACTACACTGTGAAGTATTTCTTACAGGCTACAAGACTTTGATTGGGGATGTCTAAATTTTTATAGATTTTCACTGGCATTACATTGTAATATCATTCTTTTCTCATACTTGTTTTTTAGGGTTTGTTTAATGAATATTAATTCTAGATGATTTTGTTTTGGGCATAAGTGAGACAAAACTTTTTACCAGAGCAGTTAATTCTTCATCATTCATTCCAAAGAACAGTAATATAATAAATTAGTGCAAGAGATTATGGGCCTTTGTGACTATGTGCATATGGGAGAGGGAAGAATCTTTGCTTTTCTTCTGACCAAAGCTTAGTTTCACTGTTTCTAAATCTAAATCTATCCTCTTTCAGTTTAAGACCATTCCCCCTTGTCCTATCATTATCTACCCGAGTAAAGGATGCCCTCCATCCTTTTTATAAGACCCCTTTAAGTACTGAAAGGCTGTAATAAGGTCTCCCTGGAATCTTCTCTTTTCCAGGCTGAACATCCCCAACTCTCTCAGCTTTTCTTCATAGGAGAGGTGCTCCAGCCCTCTGATAATCTTTGTAGCTCTCCTCTGGACTCGCTCTACCAGAACCACATTTTTCTTGTGCTGGGGGTCCCAAACCTCAATGCAGTACTCCAAGTGGGGCCTCACGAGGGCAGGGTGGAGGGGGACAATCACCTCCCTCGACCTGCTGGTCACACTTCTTTTGATGCCCAAGACGCATGTGGCCTTCTGGGCTGCAAGCACGCAATACCTCTGCATTATATCGTTTTTCACTGGTCTTTCCACTGTTTTTTCATGATCTCTTTCTCCAGAATTTCCATTGGTTTTGGTAGGCATTAGATCAGCTTCTTACTGTTTTCCTTTGTATGCTGATTCTTTAGAGTGAACATGTTAAGTCAGGAGCAGGGGTCTGATGTTGATGGAACGTCACACCCACTGCCTTCATCTTTATTCTTCATTTAATGTCTTCCTAATAGCTTTTTTTCTCATACATTTCCTCTTAGACACCCAATTTTAAATAAAAATAAATAATACAGAGCCCTAAGTAGTCCCTATTGGAAGAAATTTCTGACTAACATTTGTTCTTATTCAGGAGACGTTTGCTTCATAAAATTGGTTGACATTTAAAATTCAATCAGTCATAATCTTACCTCAAATTCTGTGCTAGCAGAATCAAGAGCAGGCAGTGTACAATAGTTAAATCATAAAACAATTAGGAATAATAGCTCCTTTAGGTAATAATACTGTTACATTAAATGAGGCTTTACATTAATTTTCTCAGATGTTTCTGATCAACAACTTTATATCATATTTCAAGTCACATTTTAAGACCTTTTCATCTCAAATTTTGCCTGTTAGGAATAGGTTATTTAACATACAGAGAATGAGCAGTTTCTAATATCTGGACTGGTTTTTATTCATGTTATTCACTTACTTGAGTCTTTTTTTTTTTTTTTTGGTGAGAAAACATTCCGACTGATTGGAAAGAACTGCCATAATGTGAAATACTCTGACAATGAAGGAAAGTAAGAAAGGAGTCAGTGACTTATTGTTCAATTTTGAAAGTGGCTCTGTATTTGTGAATGGGCAGAGATGTTACAGAGTACTAGGAAAATGGAAGTATGTCTGAACTAGATCACCTCTGTAAGAGAAACTTGATCAATTGATTGCTTGATCAATGCCAGGAATTTTTTTTTCTTTTGATTTTTTTTTTTCAGTAGCTAGTACACACAAAGCAACCAGGATATCTCATTAAATGATGCATCTTTAAAAAGCAGAAGGTGCACACTGAAACCGTCTTGAATGTTTTTTCAACCATCTATTGGGAGCAGAGAACTTATAGTCATTAAATTGAATGGCTCCTGTACTTAAAGGCTTTATAAACACACATACTTACTAGATTGTTGCGAGCTCCATAGAGAGTATTACTACCGGAGAAAAGGTAATAATCTTTTTTTTTTTTACTGGAAAATATATTTTTTCATGTCTTTTTTTTTACTGGAAATTATACAAATAAGTATCTTCTTTCTTCAAAAATTTTTCTTATTTTTCCTCAAATGTCAGTAATATTTTTGGATGTTGGGATGATTTTTTTTTTATCTTTGTTGAACTATAAATTAAATACAATTTATAGATATACATATATATATATTTTTTTTTTCCTGGCAAATCTGAGTTTTACCACTTTGCCAGAAAAATTAATCTTTTTTCCTCCTTTGTTAGATCTTTGCCTTCTATACTTTTTCCAGAGCTAATGAACTTGAATTTGAATACAATATCCAAGCTCATTCACAATTTTACCTCATAATGTTTATGACATGATTAAGCAAAGAAAAAAAATAGTTTAGCAGCACCATCCTTACACTGTATTATAGACTTTAGAAGCATTCAATATAATCCCTATGAGACTGCAAAGGCCTCCTGCAGCTATTTTACATCTGTCTTAATAGTACTGGGTAAATGTCTATGTCTTGAAAATGTTTTATAATAAATTGCATTATAACTCTAATTGATTGCCTTTCACTATCACAGTCTATAAGAATGTATCTTTCTGAAGACCCCTTCCAGTTAGCTTTCCAAATATTCATACCACCTTCTAACATGGCATTAGTGCTGAAGGAGTCATCACATTATAATATAATGAGGTGCCATTCTCATCAAATTAAACTCTCATGTATCAACATTGCTGAGAGATGATGAGGGCCTTTTAAAGCCTCTCGCTGTTCGTGACCTTGAAAGAGCTGTCTTGTGCTTTGGCATATCCAAATTTCTGCAGACACTCCAAAACCTTTCAGAGGACAGTTTGAACAACTGCTTACATATACTGTAGCAACAGACTAGGCAGAGCTGTAAAGATGTATCATCGTCTCAGGTTCTATCACAGCAGGTGTCACCTGTAAGAAAACTCTTCAAAAATAAAATTGCATAATGAAGGAAAGGGGCGGGAGGGAGGGGAAGACTTGCATAATTACACCCAGTGAGAACAATCAGCTAATCTTGGTGATAAGTGGAATTTGGATGTAAGCCAAATTGTAGACCAGAAAGGGCTTTAGTACACTGTTGGATTATCTCTTTCCTCAGATGAAAAAAAGTGTAACCCTCATTTTTCTGCTCCTTTGCACTACTGAATCCTGCAGTCCTGCCCAAAACTGGGAGCCAGAGGGTACAGAACTGCTCCAGCAGCACGGAGATACAGCCTGAGTGTTGTCTGGAAAAACGGCTTCTGTTTTCTGAAGCTCCCTTCTGTCTTGCCATTAATGCACAGCTCTTGGATAAATTTGTAAGAGTAACACTGTGGCTGAATTAGAGATATGGAAGTTGAAGGTTCCTTTTAAGAGGGAAAGATGTATTACAAAACTGTAAAATGACTGTAGGATTAGCATTTTCCTTTAACCTTTTCTCTTTCCTCTTCAAAAATTTGAATAGCTGATGTTCCTTGCCTATTTTTTCAGTTCTGAGGTGCCTATTAGGAAATGCAAATCTATTTAAAATATACATATGCCTCTGAATAGACCTTGAGCACAAAGCAGAGTCCTATCCTTTTTACAAGCCTTTTTCTGTATCAAATAATACGCAGCCCCAGGCAGACACTAAAATATGTGTGAGGCATTGGACATGCCATGTCCAATTTGTGTTAAAATTTAGAGACAAAAGCTACCTGGGCAGAGCACCCATTGGGCCAGTTTTTAGATGGGCTTTTTGAAGATTTGTTGAAAGCAGGCTGTAACAGAGCACGAGATTCAACATAAGGTATTGTTCCCACAACTCTTTAACTTGGAATTACAATACATATAATCAACTTGACTCCCATATAACTATTTTTCTTCTATGACTTGACAGGCAGGCTAACATTAACATGGGAGTGTTATTTATTCTATGAGAAGAGCTAAATACTGCTAGCCATTTGAAAGAAAGTTAGCCACACAAATAAAAAGGTGATATTATGGAAAATGCAAGCACATATTATGATGGCTGTTCAAAGGAAAATCTAGGGAATGGATGAAATTATTCTTAGTGTACATTATCAAGAAACAAGTCTCATGCAATTTGAATATAGCTATTACCACTTGCACAAAATAGGTGATAAAATGAAATATGAAGAAACATAGGCCTTCTGTCTAAAGCATTAAATGTATTGCTTTCATCAAAGTAAATAGCACTGTGTATTAATGATTAGTCAACCAAAAGAACTGGTGGGCTTTTGGTCAGGTTCTCTAGTCACTTTTATGTGATCAGTAAAATACTGTTTTCAAAAGTTTGAAAGAGACGTATCTTGGCAAGACCTGGAAATAGCTTCTCTGCTAAACTATTCTGTGATTTATATGAATTGGTATCTCTTGAGCTTCACTGTGAAATTAAAGTCCACTAGTCCCAAGCTATTGGGGTAACTCATATTAATTTTCTTTTGGTAGGTGTAGTGAGATAACTGAGTACATTTAAAAATGGAACAGTCATTTGAATTTTTCAGAGAAATTGCAATTATGAATTTTTCTCTCCTTTACTTCTAGATACAGCTCCCCCCCCCCCCCCCCCTTCTTTTAATAAGTGCTGGCTACTTCTCTTTTCCATCAATCAAGCTGTGTATCTTTCATATGAATTGTGCCATGCTTATTTAAGCAAATGAGTAGAAAGTAAGCATCTGCAGTCCTGTTTTTCCACACAAGAGTATTCCAAGAAGCTTGCAAAAAGAAAACTTGTAACAGATACACGTTTAATAAGAACCTGTAGTAAGATTTATTGTGTCTCAATTGTTGTTTTTCTTTTTTTGGTTGGTTGGTTTTTGAGGATTCAGTGAAGAAAAAACTGACAAACAACACTCTTGAGAACTAAGGAATTCTACAGGAATAAAATGTTGCCTTTTTTTTTTTTAATTTAATAGTCTAATCATGTACAAATCCACCACTATATATTTCTCAGAGCAGTGAAAAATAATTGAAATTGTATCTCTGTACCGTATTGCAGAGACCTAGTGCTGTGTTGCAAGATTTTTTTTTCAATAGCAGGATTTGAATTAGAAGCTGGATAGGTTTAAAAGTGTGAAAGATGAATTTTGTGCTGGTCAGAGATACATCAAGATTTTTTATCATTAACTGATCTCTGTCTCTCACTCACTGCCATATACATAACTTTTGAGACTATACAGGAAAGCCACAGTAAAAGTGCATATTTGGCACTGACATTATCTAAAACAAAACAATTGGAAAGTAGCATCTTCTTCAAACCTTTCATGGTTCTATTATTTTAATGTCAATCTCAAATTGTAAAATGTCATATCAAGCCACGTCTGATATTTTGAAATATTACAATTTTCCAAAATCATAATAAAAAGAGTGGGCAGAAACAACTACATCAGTCCTTGTAGGAATGCTTCTTTTTTCTTGGAAGAACAGCCATAAAGTCAAGGCCAGATCTTTCATTTATTCTTTAAATAGTGGATGCAGTTTTGGAGTTCAAGGTGTTTTTCTTGCAGGTTTTCATGTACTATTATCAAAGCCAGATATTATTATATAGTTCTTTGTATATATATATAATATATAATTTTATTTTTAATGAACTTTTTGCATAAATCAATAAATCTGGAAAAGAATAACCTTTACTTAAATCTAACCAAAGGTTAGATTTGAATCCCATTACTAATTTTGGTTAGAAAATGTAGGGCTTGGAGAAAGCGCTAGAAGTTAGTGAGGTTTGCCCTCTGGGTTCAAGGCAGGATCAGCTTTCCTAACACATTTCTGACAAATTCTTATCGAATCTCACTCCCTAAGTCCTGCCACTGGGATATCTGCGCTTTACAGAGAAGAGACTGACTCCTCAAGTACCTCACTTATATGCTGTACAGCAAACAGCTGTTATGATAGCATAGCAATAACCTCATATCTCCACAAACCTCCTGTTAATTCACAGGGCTGATCTTTTTGAGTTATACAAGATATTCAGAAATGCAGGTTGCATTGCAATACTCCTAAATATAAACTTCAAAATGTATTTTGTGCCAGTCAGCATTATATACTCAAATAAAGAAGGAAACTGATGCTGAATGACTGATTTGACTAGACATTAGTCTGGTAACTTTTGCAACTGAAATTTTTTGCACCTTTTTTTGTGAATCATTCACCAAGGGTAAACACTATCCCAGAGAAGTTGATTAAATAATTTTGGAATAATAAGGCTTAGAACAATGCAGCTCATTAGAAAGCATTTTGTAAACAGAAAATAGTATCATCTTTATGAAAAAGATCACTTCCCTTGCTGCCTCCGTTACCTCACACCCAGCCAAACCAAAAGGAGAGTGGCATTGATAAGACACTGTGAAACTTCAGTGAATAACCTACAGATGGATTAAAACTCCTCATAAAGAGTGCTTCATCTTCTGTACTGTATCTTAAGATGCAGCTGGAAAAGAAATGTTCGCTTTGAAGCCTTCATGAAAATGGCAGGTTTCAAATAATCTGTAATTAGCCGTCACAATCTAACACATTTTTTTCCACAATTTTCAAAGCAAAGGGCAGACATCTCTACCCAAAATGAATAAACAGGTTTAGTCAAGAAAGAAATTCTATCTGCAAGATACGTTTCAATCACAAAATTCTGTTATGAAAAGTTTGCAAGTCAAAGGATTTTGTTGTTGTTGTTACTTTTAGCAATATCCTCATCACTGAGGGCAGACTCTTTTTTTTCTTTTATATAGCAAAGAGTGCGTTTATTAGCTGCAATGCATTAGCAAATACAAACACTTCTGCCACTGATATTAACGAATATTCATCTGTTGACACTCATTTGTTCTGTAAACATCACAGAAACACATTGCTTTACAGAACGGTTAGCAAAGTAACACTTAATTTGTACTAGAACAAAGGACAGTTTCAGCGATTTTTTTTTTATTATTATTTGATTTTTTTTAACTCCCTGGATACAAATATTTTTCTGAACCTTATATGAAAGATCACTAATTGATAGTCTTCACATAGGAACAAATAAAAATAACTGTAAACATCTCAACAATTATTTAAATTAGTAAAGCTTTTAATATTTAACTGCTGAAGTGTCCTAGAAGTGACTTGAAGAAACAGGAGGAAAAAAGATTCTCACGTGATGGTGGGATCCAAGAGATCCAAACACAATTCATTGCTCCTGTTCCGACGAGTAGTTTGGCATTCTGGAAGTTAGTGTTTTGTGCTGGATATTTACCCTTATTTCTTATCTCTCGTTTGCAGTAAAGACAAATAAATGAAATAAGTTTTTAAGCACTTACTACTGTTCACACTAAAGAAGATCATGCAAATGCCTGAGGTAGGGACTATAAACTTTTTTTTCTACTCCATGATCAATTTTTGCTGTTTTTAAGACACATCATCTCCACTAACCATTGTTATGAATATCTTTTTCATTTTTAACTCAATAATATCTAAATGCTCTATCATCTTTTATGTATTTATTGTCACTGTGCATGGTGAAGTAAGCAGTACCTTTTCCATATACTATCAATGGTACAGTGAAATGCATGGCCCCAAGTTCACAGGTATTTAGAATTCTATGAGTCTGAGTTCACAGGTATTTAATGCTCTGTTCTCAGTGAAATCCACACTCTTGAAATGATACAAAACCTGCAGAAATCAGTAAGTTTAAATGATTTTGAAATCAGGTCTTTATGGCTTCCTTGGATGTATGAGATTCCAAACAAGAATTTGAAATCAGGTTCCTCGTTGTGTAGGTTACAGGAAATACAACGTTATGACCCTGTATCAACAGTTTTCCAAGGAAATTCAGTGCTGAAAGATCAACTGAGACCTTCATCTGGTAAAAGTACATTTCTCCCACCCCTACTAATAGTGAGTAACATTCATTATTCTGAACATTTTAAGATAGACTGAATGATCAAAGCACCTATTTACACAAGTACCTATTTATGCTTTATTTTCCGTTCACGATTTTCTTAGATAAGTTTTGGCTTGCAAAAATAGCTGTGAAAATTGAAGCCAAGGTGAATTTGTGGTTTGAATTCATATAGAACACAGTTTGTTTTATTCACCAAGTGGTCATTAGTACAAGAGTATTTGCAAATTACCAGCGAGAACAGTCTTTTATGCAGTCCTGCAAGATCTGTATTTTTATATATATACGTATTTTGTAATGACTAAGAGGTGATATTTTTCATCTATCTGAAACCTGATGGGAACTTCTAATACTGCAGAAACAGCTAACATCCATCAGGTCCATAGGTGCAGTACTAACTTGGAGGTTATGTCACTGTCTAATGAATCATTGCTAACACTTTCTCCAAGGGTTTGGTAGCCTTGGGAGGTTTCATTGCAGATTTTTTTTTTATTTTTTTTTTATGTGAGATACAGTGAGATCACAGCACTGGGTGACATAAATAACTGTATGTCAAGTAAGCATCTAGCACTCTCATAACCCATGACTATTTGGACACTGAGGAAGCATACAATTTATAATAATATATCAGCTCTGTTTCTGCAAACAAGTATGTATTAAACTCACATTCTGCATTTGCTCAATTTGCTGGACTTCAGACTAGAGTAAGGAATCTGTTATAAAACATCTGTAATAGCCATCTGGTAAATAGCATAATTTGTTACATAGCAGATAGAGGAAAAGGGAGGTTTACAGTGGAGAGCTATATCAATAAGTGCCTTGGTTTCAATCACAAGCGCATCACTTTTTTATTTCTTCACATAAGGTGATAATGAAGAATGATGACCTCATGTCTAGACCTAAGCTTTTAACTTTGTTGCAGCTCTGGGGGTTTTAATGTTTTTCAAAAAAAAAAAAGCAATCAATCAAGTGCCAAAAACTGTCTGGCTAATTACCTCTGAGATGTTCTAAAACTCTCTATTCTTTCCTCATAGAAATGTAGTATTTATAAATTGCTTTGTTGAAGCACAAACTAGGTTATGATCGCGGCCAATTCTCTCTTCACTTTTCTTTGCTTCTGCTCTATACTTGTGGAAGTGCTAATATTGTGAATCTCAATATTTGACAATGTTTCTTTCTAACTGAGATAGCCATCACTATTTCCTCCTGCACATTTCTGGAAAACAACATATTTTGGTAGTCTCATAATATAATAGTAACAAGGATATTCAATTTGTGAGTATCTCAGGAAGGGAACCTAAGGAAGTGTAACTAATGAACTCCCATTCACCCAAAGATGTTGTTTCAGCCAGGGTCTTGTGAGATAAATATCAACAATGATTTGACTAAATTTAAGTTTTTTTTGAATTATCTACTAATCTGTAAATCAGAGGTATTTCAAACAGAACATGCAATCAAATTAGTAATTTTAAAAATAGGCTAGAAGGGACCTCTGGGGGTTTTGGAGTTTAATCTGCTGTTCCAGGTGGGGTGAATTTCAGTGCTAGAGGAAGAAATTCAGGGTTTTCTTTTCAGCTGAATTTTGAACACCTCCAGAGAACAAAATTCTCCCAACTCTTTGGGCAACCTACTCCAATGCTTAATCACTGTCACAGTGAAGAGTTTTTTGCTTATGTCCCTTTCTACCTGCTCAATAGCTATCTGCAGTTGGGGCAGCATTTGGCTTTCTATATAAAGATCTCAGTAAGAGGCTAAAAACTCAGAGCAGCAGTCTTAAGGTTAAGCTACACAAGATGATGTTTTAAATTTTTATGTTTTGGTCCAGATGCCCTAAAGGGTTTTGTTTTTGTTTGTTTTTGTTTGTTTGTTTATTTGTTTTTCTAGTAAATTTTTGGAATATTTGCAAATGTATGTCTTTACTGAAATGAAAATAAACAAAAATAAAGATCAGCTTTAAATCTATAAGGTTAAGTTAAACTTAGCTCATTTGGTGAGCTAGTATCCTTCTGTAAATATTATGTTTAGTGGAACAAATAACTGACAAGCCTAAACTTTCAATCCTGAACTGGTGTTCACACATTCAGAGTCTGATCAGTAACTCCACTTATGAGCAACTATTTGACTAGGAGGTGATCACGGGCCAAGAAAGTGTGCTTTCATTTCATGGACAGAATCTAGCAAGGTAGAAAAATAGCTAAGATCAAAGAATACGCAGTAAGGCTCTGCAGGAATATCCATCATTTTATCGGGCTAGTAGGACTACAGGCAAGGAGACCCTTGCAAGCACACATAACTAAGCTAAGTGTGCACGACAGAACCATATATCAAAACAGTCAAAGTATAATTTCCAGATTACTGATATGAAAAGCTCTCTAAAATATAATGAAGTCATTCTGGACTCAACAACCTCACCCAAAAAGTGAAAACTGGAGTATATAACTCAAAAAAGGGATTCCAGTTATTAGAGGATTTCTGAATATTTGTGACATGTGAAGGAAGCTCCTAGCCCAAGAGAAACAATCCAGTTTTTGAGAGAGGAATTCACTGACAGAAATCCTTTATAGGAACCTAAGTGTCTCACTCGATATCAAAAGGTACTGGCACTAGATCTGTACGAGTGGAAGGTGCAGTGGGTAAAGGGAAGCCGATGTTCTAAATGGAAAGCCAACTGCAACTGACACACTTGAGTCCATGCAAACTACAAGATAACGTCTTCATTAGAAACTGGGTATGCAGAACAAATACGTATTTACACATGTATATTTGGAAAATAAGGGCATATATTTATTTTAAGCCACTAACATAGCTGCTCTCTCTAGCCAAATGCCAAAAGTATCTGTAACATAATCATATACACAGTGTAAACTGTTTATATACTGGAAATGTTTTATTTTATCTAAATGGGACACGAAGTAAAATATAGTCTCTATAGAAGATTTAATGAGACATCTGAGAACATAAAGAATGGAGAAAAGGTTCCTCCATTAAAAACCCTGTATTCCAAAATTATTGGACTTTTAATGCTCTTGGAAACAGAAAAAATTTTGAAATGTCAGGGTATCTTATATAAATTCTCTAGCAAGAAAAACTTAATCTTTTTATACCGAGACTAGCTTTTTCTTCCTGTTTATTAGTTTTAAATATGTAGCTGTTTGTCACAATTTTGAGCTGTACAACTGCATCTTTCTTTTCTTCCTTCCTTCTTCTTTCTCTCTCTCTCTCTCTCTTTCTTTCTTTCTTTTTTTCTTGACTACAAGCTTATTTACTCTGCTATGCTCTTATAGCTGAGTTTATGTATAGTTCTGCAAAGATTAAACATTAAACCAGTCATAGGATAATTCAGAATTGAAAGTACCCAGAGGACATCTAGTCCAAATGCTTCCTTCAAATAATTAATGTACATTTTTTCATCTCAATCTAAATATTTGTGGGAAAAAAACAGATTTTTTTTTTCTTTAATTGATTGATTTCAACATTGCATTACATGAACATTTCTGAAGTATCAACAATGAGGAGTAAAAAAATACCCTAATCTTTCTTTTGTGTTAACATATTAAATATATATAATACTTTTGTGACAGTGAAACAAATGATGAAAAGTTTGAAGTTTATAATTAATTTGAATACAATATAATAAACACACAGTATGCAATGAGCTGCTTTTTTTTTTTTTTTTTTCCCTGAGTAAACTGAAGTACTGAAGTAAAACTCCAGTATTCTTTGAACATCAACAAAATCAGGAAATGATTGCAACTGGCATTTATAATAAGCACTAGTTATGGTTGATGTATGAGATAATTATAATGCTTTGCAGGAAAATCTAACAAATCCCAGAACAGTTACTCTGTAAAATCTATTTTTATGGAAATTAGGGTATGAATATTGCATCCATTATAGCAAGAGGGCTATACGGGCAATTCTGACAGTCCCAATCAAAAGTGGTGTCCACTCCTGAAAGGTAATTTTTCCTGAAGTTTTGCACACATAAAATAACAGGTGTTCCATTTTCTAAAATGAATGCTTTAATATTAAAATGTGAAAAACTTTATAATTTGCACAGCTTGATGAACTTCAAGAGACAAGCACCTGTTTTGACACAGAGGTTAAAAGACTAAATAAATTGTGGTAGATACAGTTTAATATTTTGGGACTCAATAATGTAACAAGAGTTCTAGTTTGAGTTAAACTTCTGGCATATGTAGCATCACAAGACTAACCAAAGCTTTGGATATATATGTGTGCATTAGATATCAGTTATAATGAGCAATGCCTTAATTTTAATTATACAGTTAAATTGAAAAATCCCATTATCATTTTTAGAACAGGTTAGTAAACTGGAGTTACTTTTAATTTACACAGCCCAAGGAAGGAAAGCTGGTTATTGGTTTTCCATTTACAATTCTTTATCTTTTATGGATTTGAAAAGCAGAAGACAGAATATCCCCTAGAGAGCTGACAGATAATTGTGAGAATAACCTGTCATTCCTAATCTTGGTTTTAAAGTGTTTCTTGAATGCTTCAGGTCCTCTTTTCCTGGGAATGCTTGTCGAGTTTTCATCTCTAAAAGATGATAGAAAGCTATTAATATGACTTTATGCTTGTCTGAGTTCCCCAAGGACAAGCTTTCAGTATTAGATATCTAAGATAGGCATCTATAATCCATTTTGCATCAACTAGGACTGCATTTGGACATTTGCAAGAGATACATAACTTACGTAGAGATACATAGAGATACATAACGTAACTTAATGCAGATGCCTAATTTTAAGTACTATAGCAAATGGTTCTGGAAAGTATCCCAGTTCTCAATAAGTAATTTGCTTAACCTTGAACATAAAATTCCTCTGAAAGCAGTATAACTAGCAAATTGCTCTCATATTTCCTGGGGTCAGAGTTGATTTAGAAACTTAGAAAAAAGATCATATGGATTAGATAGATCTCAGTCTTGAGAACTGTCAATAATCTGCCATTTTTGCCACTGGTACTTCAGTTGTAATTTCTATCACCGATGTTAGGACTTTTTAAAATAAAATAAAAATGAATAGAAAATACCCTTCTGGAAACAGTGATGGTGAACAGATCAACTTCTTCGCCAGATATGCCACTAGAAACAAGTTTTGCCTACACTTTCAATTATTTTTTATTGATCCCAGTTGCAATTTAAGCTCAAATTCGTTGCAATTTAAGCTCAAATTGCAACATACTTTCTTCTTTTTAAAAAATATTTCTATTCAGCCATCGCCCACTAAACATAGTTTATCCATATAGTTTACTCAGGTATCCTAGTCTCCCTGATATTATAACATTTTTTGTCATATCAGAATAAGAAGTAGAATCATAAAACATAAGGTGGAACTTTAATAAATCTTTGCATAAGATCCTCAGTTTTTGATTCAGAGAAGCTGACACACTCTTCACTCAGGTCTTGAAGGTATTAATTCCCCTTGAGTCAATTCTCTAATCCTTTTGTTAGAGTTCTTCTTCTGTACCTGCTTCTTTGAGAAAAGCCGTTTCCCTATAGAGTAAGATATTTCCAAAAGAGAAGTGATATGAATCTTTGAGGAGCTGAGTGACTACCACATGAATAGAAGATAATGGGATATATTTTATCTGGATTGAGAAGCATCTGCCAAGTACATCTCAGAGGAGCTGTCTGTTAAGAGGAGTTTAGAATAGATTGTTTACTCCATCAAATATCAGCAGAAACTCTACTTTTGCCTTGATTTCCTCCATCTATATTCTCAGTTGTTAAAGCACAAAGAGATTTTAGAGAGAAACAAGAAAATATTACAGCGTAATGCAGCAACTAGAGGGAAAGAATAGGCTTTTACTGGTAAGAGAATGAAATTACTTACTGTCCTGTTTCTATAATCTCCTGTTCTTTTTCCTACCTAGGGCTTGTAATTAGAAGGATTAAGGTCTAGATACAAAGCCTGTTGCTACTGCTGGGAATTCTGATGTCAGCAGGGTTGAAATCCAGCCCATGAATACAGCTTTATCCAAGAAGGGAAATAAAGGCCCAGAGAGGTCTCTTTGTTTGATGTTGTTTTTGTCATTGTTTTGTGTGTTTTGTTGTTTTGTTTTAACTTAAAACATAAATTCTCAATTCCTCAAAAATATGAGCATCTATTAAGTGAACGGATTAATCAGTTTTGGCATATGTGTAATCATCTTGGTAAACTGAGGCCTTAGTAAGGACCGATCCATGTGCCCTGATAGTAGGGACTCCTGAAAGCATGTGAGAAGAAATTAAAGTTGGGGCATTCCAAAGAGCATTATCCTTGTATTAATATAATGTCTAGAATGAAAATATTGATGAGAGCCTGGTAAAAGAAACTGGGTTTCTTACATTTTAATTTCTTCATTAGATTTTTAATTTATTTCATTTCAAAGGGTTTAACTCTTTTTTCCTTCAAGAACCTTTTGAAAAGTTCATGGAGCCACTACAGAATTAAAACAGTTTGGTGGGTGCTATAGCATACATTATCTCAAAGATATTATTTTACCATGAACAGCTTTTAAAACTTAATCACCTAACCAGCACGCATTCCTAATTGATCTTTCCCTCTAGGACTGCTACATTTTCTTGACCTTTTAATAACTGATGGTTTTAGAGAAAAGATTTTTCAGATAGCTTCTTGAAAGTCAAAAGAAAATCTGAGCTATATTTGCAAGTTCCAAAGAAGACATACAGCAAGTTGTGGCCTTATCAAATTCTGATTTCCTTTTGCTTCCCATGTGTTGCAGCAACTCTTCCAAGAAGAGAAGTTGGACACCGGGAGCTGCTGAATTATTCTGTGTATGAGGAAGCTTATTTGGGAGACATCACCTACTGCTCCCTCTGTATGTGAGTGTGTGGGGATTATTTAGAGTTTAAATACTTTTAAAATCTCAACTTTTCATAGAGTGTTCTGAATTTTAAAATTATTCCAGAAATGAAAATGACACCTATTTCAAGTTCACATATCGACAGATGCTAAACACATATGAAGGAACAAGTGGGTGTTGGTTTTTCACCTGCCCTGTCTCTTGTACTAAGCCCTTTCAAACTATTAAGTTTCAGAAGTTTTCTTCAAGTGTTTGTAAATGAATGTCATCTTTAATTCCATACAGTTGTAGATTTCAGGTCTTTAGTTAACTTCGTTCTCACACTCTACATGTGTAATTTTTTAAATATAGATTTACACAGTGTGGGTAACACCCTTTAAAAAAAAAAAGTCTTTGAAATGACTTCGACAAAGTTGCTGCTGCTTTCTTCAGCAGTGATGTGGCCCCATGTGTGGAGGTTAGGATTGGATAACATCTGCAGTGCCTGCTTTATTCTTGCTTACGTATCCAAAGACAGCTGCCTCTTCCAGCAGCCAGTCATGCATGTAATTGTAGTTCTGACTGGTTGAAGCCTCCTGCTTAAGCAGTTGTAATACTGACAAGATTGTGACCTGCATCACTGGCAGAGTTTTTCCACCTTTCTGTGAAACACGAGAGCCCAATATTGGCTACAGTTTACTGCTTGAGCTTTGTACCGATACAATGCTACTGTCTTCAGTAGCATTATTTTAGTGTGAAAGTGGACTTATGTGGTGAAAATCTGGGCTGAATTTTCAAGTAGGAAAATATTTTCTGAAGAGTTAAGTGATAGATATACTACTCACTTTTGAAAGTTTGATCTGGCCTGCCTATATGTTTCATCTGCTTTCTATGCTGAAAGAAAGATTTGTTTATAATTGCATTTGTTTTTTGCTTAGCATATGTTTAGGTAAGAGTACTTGCCAGAAAATCTGTATGAAGTATTCTTCTTGTTCCTCCCTGATATAATATTAATTGCATGATTCCTCCTGAAAGAATGTGGGTTTATTTGTTTCATTGTGATATTAGTAAAATTTTGCACCAGCTGGAGGTCAACAATTATTCATTTTGAATTAGAAGACGGGATATTAGAGTAATTTAACTGGAAAGGGCTAAAGGTATGAAAAGTATTCAAGAGAACTGAAGTTTGGTATTGAAAGATCTTGGTTTTACTACTGATTCATGAAAAAAAAATATGCAATTGCCTAGAGCCGATGGTAAATCTTAATAATGATCACAGCCAATTTATTTCAACAACAGCAACTAATGAGGAAGGAGAAAGAGGTTTGAGAAGTTCCAAATCCACTATAGAATTGGAAGACATAACAGCTATATGATTTGCTTTAGTTGGCTTGCCTGACAAATGAGTCATCAATTTGGAACTGAAATCTATTATTTTGACTAGTCTGAGACAGAAGCAGGATTCAGAAGTTCAATAGTAGCAAAAGCCCCAGTTGTACATTCAAGAAAATCTCAAATCTAACTAACAAGGGCAAAGTTACCAGTGGAGGTATAGCAAGGATGACTAAATCTATGTGAACTATCAAATCAGCAAGCAAAAAGGCACTTAAGAGACATTAAACTTAGCTGCCTTGAAAATCACTGCAAAGTCAAGTAAAATCTAAGTAAAAGTGAAAGTTAAATAAGTAAGCATGTAGCTATTGTCACCAAATGACTGGTGGATGACACTGAATACAGCAGCATATGCTTATGTTTCTATCAAAGGGACACGTTGTCTTCTTGGGGTACAGAAATGGGGCAGTTAGTATGCTTAGCCATACTACTGATGACGTTATTTATCTGAATTTTTAATTAATTCCAAGAGCGTATTGAAAATGTTAACAAACATTTGATTGTTGGTTCTACAGTATTTTCCTGACTGTGCAAACACTGGGCATTTGTGCAGAGAGCAAACCTCTACCAGTGCATGGCAACCCAGTGCAGTCCAGTGTGTTCCTGAATACATCAGCTGAGCTGTAAGAATGTACAAGGTGTGTTCAGATTCATTACTCTTAACTGCACTTTAACAAAAATGTTCTTGATCAAAATTTAACTGACTTCTTAAAATGATGTCTTACCTAACCAGGAAACAGCTATACATACGCTCCTGCTTCTTCTGTATATTTCCCATGAAGATTTCACATTGCTGTGACACTAGCCGTACACAATGAATTTATTCTGTGTTTGAAATACATTCACAGTGTTGTAGTCATTTATTTTGACAACACAGTCATCACAAAGCAACAGAGTGTGTAAGTTCTTTGCTGCGAGGGAACGTGGGATTGAATGTTTGAGTTCCCTTGTGAAAATGAAGCTGAAAAAAAAAAAAAAAGACACCTGAAAGGTGACAGTTTTAACATCTCAAGTGAAGAAGCAGTTCTTGCAGTGCTGAGACCTTCATGAGAAACTTTAATGTTCTTGTTTTGATTCTCCAAAAGCATGAGCACTTTGGAAACTGCTGAATACATTAAGACAATAAGCATACTCCTTTATTAAACTATTCCAAAGTTTAATAGTTTTTCCTTACTCAAATATCTTAAATATATAATGTGCTTTTATATCCTTGGAAATCAATATCAGAAAATACTATTCAGTTTTTGTATCTTCACAACTCACCTTCACTGAATTACAGAGTAATTCAAACTGATTTAGAGAAACCAATAGTTGAGCTGACTATCAAAATTTAAGTTGTCTATCCAACCAGGTTTCTGTATAAGCACAATAACTGAAAACCAAACTGATTGTTATAAAAATAAGGTAAAATAAGGGGAATATTAATTATATTAATTTTAGTCTGACCTGATAGTTTGCTTATTAGTCTGGTTAAAAAACTTAACGCTTGTCTCCAGTCTGTAGTCCCTTGGTGTACATCACGTGGGTTGGGTTTGGATCATTCTGATTCAGATTTATGATGCAGAGTAAAATTCTAATCTTTTGTGGGGTGCACTAGGTCTTTTGGTGATTTGTGCTATTGAGAAAAAAAATGAGAACACCCCCCCTCCCCCTAGCTTGTCCACTCAGGTCCCAAGTAGTAAGTCATCTATCCATTAAACTCACGCAGAAATTATTCCTTTACTTTTACTTCATTGCTTTCAGACCTGGTCATAATGCAAAGTTTTTCTGGTAGTTGAAATCTTAAGAAAGAGGCAGATTCATCAATTATTTTGCTTGAAAAAAACTGTTAAATTGATGAGACTTCAAAATGAAGCTTAAGAACTTACTTCACAAGTTCTAAAAGCCAAATTTTTCCAAACCCATGTGTATAAAAGGCCTTAGGCATTAAAGAGATGGCAATGGCTACACCAAAGCAGAGTTGTATTTTCTGTTACATCAAATAGCATCACTAATTATTTCATTTGAAAAGTATTTTCTTTTGATGAGTTTTTTCAGAACAAAAGTTTTCTTAAGTATAATAATTTGTATACATAATACATCTTAGGAGGAATGGCAGATCACAAAGTGATGAAGGCAACTTAAGCTTCATCAACTCATTATGCAGGAACAAAGTGGGAGATGCTGAGATATGAAACGGAATGGGAAATTACATGAGAAGAACAGTGGCCTGTATTTCTCTCTTTACAATACGTAATTACTTTCTAGTACATCTGTGTATTGTGTGGTGTCCACTTTGATACTCTTCCCTCTTTAAAGACATGAAATCTTCTCTTCCTTCCATTGAAGTCCAGGGCAAAACTCCTGCTAGTTTCAGTAGGGGCAGAACGGAGCCCATGGTTCCCTCTTCCCCAAGGAGAATGCACTGAGAATATTTGCCATACCATATACTTCAGCAGTTCAAAAGCATTGTTCAGAAGATAGGCTATTCACGTTTTGTCAAGTGAAAAGTTTTCAAAAGAGTTCAGTCATGAATTATGTAACTGAGGAAACTCTCCATGGAAATCTAATTTTGAATCACAAGCGTTTTTATTCTTTTTTTTGAAAGTGGCCAAATGTTCATGCCTGCTTATGAATTTATTTTTAGCTCTGTTTTCTCTTCTGATCTGACTGACCAATGGTCCGCTACAGATTTGCAAAATTTTTCATGTCACAAAAAAAGGAAATATTATGTCCTCTCAAATGCACATGTTGATAATGAAGAAATGCTTAAAGGGTTTTCAGTTTAGTCACCAAATTCTTGTGTGAAATTTTGTGGAAGTCTGTGTTTTGGTTTGCATTTTTCAAAAAGAGACTTCCTCCATTTGACTATTTAAATTCCAATATCTGTGTGTATAATCTCCTTCCTCTTAATTTTCTGTACATCACAGACAATCAGAGATGGGATGTGAGGTGAAAAGTGGTTTGATTAGGTATTACTGATTTAGGTATTAGTCTTCTCACAAACTATCCTACCAAAAAAGAAGAAAGATGGAATTTCATCTAGTTAACTTCATAGGCATTGCGTGTAGTGCTTGTATCACCTTTATTATTATTATTATTATTATTATTGTTTTTTACTCATGTTTCATATTTGTATCTAATCTTTATATTGCATCAAAATCCTAATATCAAAGAATATAACATACAGTTTTATATGTAGATACACACTGTTTCTCTTCCTTGAAACACACTATGACTTTTTGTGATTCAATATCTTGAAAATATATTTTAGGAAGAGGATATATTTGCCAAGATAAAGAAAAAAAAAAGATTTCAGTAATCTTGCATTTAATCAAAAAAACTATTTAATAGAAGAAGTAGTGTTGATTAAATTCACTCAAAAAGAAGGTGCACATCCTCAAAGGATCCTCATGCTGTTCACACAGAAACTACTCAAATATTGCAAGTAATAATTGGATAAAGAAACTTTATATGTTCCACTCTTCTGAAAGGTCATTAAGAGATAAGTAATACACAGGTAATAGGCAGAAACAGTTGACATATCACATCTTGACTCCTGAGGGGGATCAGTGCACAGGGCACTAGAAACAACGTGCTATTTAGTTTGTGTGACCACAGGATGCAAATTCAGAAAATGAATAGGACAAATTCCCATCTTAGTGCCACCAAAGTAACTCAGGGATATCCCAGCTGCCTGTGGAGGAATGGCTCTGAATTGACAGTGCAGGAATGAAGAAGAGGTCTTGGTCGGGCGCCAGGAGCATTCAGCATACTGAAATGCTTTGAGAATAAATGCGTCCAGTGGAGTAAGATGAAGGGGCTCTGGTCTTCACTTTTACCATCTGGTTCAGGGTTAGGATTATCATCCCCCAAAAAGATTCCAGGAGGACCAGCGTACTGTAAGACTGATTATAACAGAGATATGCATGCATATACAGCATGAAATTTCGGCTATATTTAGATAATGGAGTTTAGCTATTGGCTTCCATAATAGCTGATTACAAGAACTTTGTTTTCATAGTATATCTATACCTCCTATTCTGTCAGGATAGTATGAGGAGAGCAGATTGGAAATTTTATCCTGTGAGAGGCACTGAAACTACCTGAACTGTGTGTCCACGTTGTATCCCAACAAGACAAACTACACGTTGGCCTTGGAGAAAGAGGACATTGGGGAATGGATCCCCACATGCTCCAGGGACCCTCTATCTCCTCAGACACTCTCAGAAAAAAAAGCAAAGCTCAACTGAGATTGAACTGAGTTTGTGTGTGTTTTAACACAAACTAAGCAGAAAACTGCCTCCAGGATGTCTAGGGTTGCAGTTTATTCAGGGACCACAGTTATTCTGTACTGATGTACAGGATCCTCTGAGGGCTGAGGATTGCCCAGTCTCTGACCAGCTGTCAGGTCAAATCACAAAGGTGTAGCTAGAAAAGATCATGTCCCAGTTCATGGTAAACCTTTTCAGATTCTAGAGTGCCCTGTGCTGTGAGAGGAAGAGCCTCTGTCATATACTGAGGGTACCTCTGCATCCTTGTTGTCACCTAGTGTCAGACAGGGCAAGAGCCAGTGCTGTGTCAGCGAGGAAGTAAAAGATAAGGTGACCTCTGCTCTATGGCCCCAGGAACCAGGAATCTGTCAAGAGTAGCCTATGGACATTTGGCAGGAATGGGCACCGAAAGTCAAGCACTTCAATTTGCACCAGTGACTGTAGGCACATAAGTTAATTTTATTGCAGATAGTGAATAAACGTGTTATTACAAATGGTAATTATATAGCCTGTACTACAGATAGATCTTATTGTGTTCCTGCACTCTATCTCTGGTAACCAATAAATATATGATTAACCATACAGCAATAAAAATAATTGAAAAAAAAAAAAAAAGAAGTCTTAAATGCAAAAAGAATGTATTCTTCTTCCATTTAGATCTTTTCAGTGCCAGTGGGAATGACTGGGAGTAAATGAAGACAGAATATCACCCACAGTCTCAGTAGGAGATTGCTTCCCACACTGACACGTGTGCTTGGATATTCAGAAGAAATTATATGCACCGAAAATACAACACATTGTGTCACAGAACCTGGTAATTTTGAAGAAAAAAAATCATTAAGAGCCAAGTTATATGCTACACCAGTAAGTATAGTTTCTGTTGACATCATATTCATCCCTAGCAGCAGGAACCTTCAGTGTTACATTTCATAGCTGTGTTTTGCTAATGAGTTTTATGAAAATGGTATTTGCAAAGAACTGCATATTTCACAACGTGCAGTCTACCTAGGACTCTTACCAATTTACTATATTTTGCTTGTTTTAAAACTTTAACAATCCTTTTTTGTACTTTGAAAGTGTTTTACTTGGGTGTTTCTTTAGGATTTTTTTTTTTATTATTTTATTCCCTGTTAAGTTTTGGCATGCGGTGGCAGGCTTTGTAAGGACTGAGAACAGTGATGCTGGTCATGATGAAGAATCTCTTCAGCATTGTGTTTTTCTTTCCTTCTTTCCTCTTTTTTATAGCACATGGTGCATTTTTTATCTATTATTTTTTTTTTGTCTCAGTGTTTGTACACTTCAATAAAACAAAGACTTTCAGCTTCCTGGGTTTTGGAAGATGACTGTGCAAATCATCCTGTAAAACCCTGCTGAGTTGTTTGGGGCTGGAAGAAGCATGCTGCACATAGTGTCCCTTAGTGCTTTCAATCTCAACTTTTATGACAGCTGGGAAGGAGGAAAAAAATGTGAAAGTGACAGTAAAGAGTGGAGAGGCACAGAACTGCAGTGCTCAGAGGAGATTGGAAAGGACTTGGCTTTCCCAGTCAAGGCAGCTTGTACCATGCTTTGAACTTCCAGGCAAGAGGAAAAACAGATTTGAACAGGGAAAGAAGAAAAGTAATGTGTTTGCAAAGCAAAAGACTTCCATGTAGAGTACCACTGTAGAGGATAATTTGTGCTAGTGTAAAATATCAGTGATATGTGAAGTTATCTGTGACTTTTATTCTCTTTGACATTTCTCAGTCTATAGATGTATGTCATTTACATGGTAAGAATTGCCATTATGAGGTAGATGTGAGATCTGTTCTTCATATAGGTCTCATATATGCTGAACATGTGTTTACTGTCTGAAGTCCTACAGCAAGATAATAACATTTTTTTGTTTTTTAATTATGCTGCCTCTAGATTGTATTGCAGTATTGGAGCTTGCTGTCCATCTGTGTTTTGTGAGCCTGGACATAGTCAGAACAACTAAAAACATTTTAAACATTGTTGGACAGATTCAAATGCAGACATAAAAGAGAAATCCGTTTCTTACTTCTTCCTTCAAAATCGAACACCTTTACTTTTTCATTTGCTATTAAAGGCCTAAATTCCTTTATGAAACATTCATATTTTGACAGGTATCTCTTATTTTAACAAGGGTAGAATGAAAAATTGTTTGTGCCTCCAGAGGGTTTAGGTTTAAGAGAAAAGAGATTTCTTTTCATTTTTAATTCAGGTCTGTTGCTTTATTCATTTTATTCCTTTTCCCTGCTAAGCTTTATCTCATTAAAAAAATTAAAGCTCTACCTTTCTTTTGATTAGGATAAAGCAATAGAATGCCTGAATAGTCATATCATATATATATGTATGTATATATATATATAGTGTTTGCTGAGGTAAAGCTGCATTATTCAGATCAGATATATTTTTAATTGACTTTTATGGCAACTATACAGTCAAAAGTTATAAAGTTTATTTATAAACAGGAATATAAATTTTAAAGTTTCATGTTGAGTGAAAATCTGTAAATATATAAATTTCGGAAACAATCTTCTGAATGTGACCCATGACACATGGAAAGATAATGACTAAGAAACTCCAGTCTGCTCCCAGAGTGACAGAGCTTGACAACATTCATGGACAGCCAGCACAGTGCAAGGCCCTTCCAAGAAAGATGTTCTATGGTCAGAAAATATTAATGGAAGTAGTGTTGGATAAGCAGGGAAGATATGGATATCCAAGGCCTCCTTTGCTCCTCTGCAGCCTGTAGCGGGTATTTGCTCAGTTGCATGTGCAACCACAAAGCACAATGCCCTTTGCAGGCACTTCTCTGAACTCTGTGTAGTAAATTACTTCCAGGTATATTTCACTCACATAAACATTTTGTAAGATAAGTGCTTGGCTTCCTAAATAGCCTTTTTTTTTTTTCTTTTTTTTTTTTTTCCAGGTATCTTTATCTGTGGGGTACTTCCAATAAACTGATTTAATTGGAAGAAAGGTTAGAAATCGGTTAACTTCAGCATATAAACAGTGTGAAGGGGGAAACTAAAGGAATATAAACTCAAACCAGTAGGCGCACATTTTCTCAATTATTAATAAAAGATCTTATTTTTCTAATGTGAGCATCTGGTTTCTCCAAAGAAGTGTCAGATGAAGAAAATGATGGAAGGGAGTGAGCATGATCCTTGTCACTTAACCACACAGCAGGTGCTCAGGCACTGTCACATTATTCTTGGTTTTTACTCCTACCACCAGATTTTGTCAGGTGGTTTGTTGTGTATATTTGGGGTATTTCCCATAGCTCTTCATCTTTGCCTCATGGTTAGAAGTATGTTTCTGATAGGAACAGCTTGTAAGAAAAAAGAAAGAGCAGCCTAAGAGATCTTTGAAAAATTCTGTGGGTCTTCGAGATAACAGCCTGAGTGCCAGCAGTGCATCCTCGGGATGGTGATTTTATTGGAAGAAAAGGAAAAAGGCCACTGCAGTTCTGTGACAGATGTCAAACATATCAATGGCAGGTAAAAAGCAAACTGCTTGTCTGATAGCAGGAATGAGACAAGACTTAGCAGATTAACTGCAAAATCTTTATTTCCTATATCTTTATGTCAGTTTTATTTTCACAAAGCAGGGATATATAACTCTGAAGGAGACAAAAAGTCAAGCAGATTCCCCATTGGCAACTTGAAGCTAATCAACAGGCAGTCAGCAACCGCTGTGGCATTTGTTAATATTAATCGTGTTGGTGTGACACCAGGCTAAATTTATTGTAATGGAGCTAGAAATATTTTACTGAACAGAATTTTTAAAATGTCATTGCATGACAGAAAACAAATGTAATTGTGGGAAGAGGGAGCTCAAGAACCCTTTGCAGTTACAGAGAGAAACTAGATAGAAGACTCAGACAATTTGATCTTTATTATGATATAGATCTATAACAGAACTAGCATTTTTGTGTGTTTCCTTGAATTAGTCAGATTTTTCAAAGTCCTCAGTACCTGGCTGAAATGAAGGTAAATTCTGCAAAGAACTTTAAAATAAAGTGTCAAAATGCATTTTCAACAACAAAACTGGAACGTTTAATACACTGTTCCCTTTTGTCCCCAATGACAATATGGTGCATGTGTGTGTGTGAGAGAGAGAGAAATAGATCCAGCACTTCCTTGATGTACAGAAAAATCCAGCTTTGCTTTTTGTTGCCGAACAATATATATCTATTTGTATTTCCAGTTTTATGTAGATTAGACATATTTCGTACATAATGAAGAAGACAAAATGACTCTGTATTGGTATCTACCAGGCGCTGCTGCATTAGCCAGGTTACCCTGCTGCTGAGACCTGGATGGGCATGACATCACCTTGTTATTTTCCCTTAATTGCTTAGAGAAGTCTGCAGTCACTTTGCAGTATCAGAGCAGCACAAAGTAGCCCTATATGTTGACTTTATAAAGTATACAATACCTTTTATTATTCTTTTCTTACTTAAGTCTTATTTAGACAATTCAGTTCACTGTTTAAATATATTTGAAAGCAGCAAAAGCAAGGTATTTTGTTTTCAGTTCCATTCTTCCCAAAAATGATAACCGTGTTTACGTAAGCCCCATTTGAATTTATAGACAAATAAGCCTTGAAAGAAACTTCATAAGACTGTGTGTGTATTGCAAGTTCCATTGATGCCAAACTGTAATAATAAAATTTGGAATAACATTAAATCAAGAATTAATGCAGGTATTCTAATGCAAATTTGGTGCTGATTAGCTGTACTAGTTTTAATAATGTTTAATAGCAACAGTTTTGGATGAAATAAAGTGATATTGTTATCTCTGTTGTATGCAAAAGTTTCTTTTTACATTTTTGATTGTAATTATGTATTAATTCAGAATCTTTTCAGATTCCCCCATAGCAGACCATTTAGTCAGATCTTTTTCTTACTCTTGTATTATTTTTCAGCACAATTTCTGAGAGAGCTATCTTGAGAAAGTTAATGGAACTACTTAAATGCCTACGGTGAAAAGATTGTGTGTAAAGGCAGTATAAATTAAAGAATTTTACCATCAGTGGCCCTCCTGCTTTTTCTTTACCTTCTTGTTGCAAGTAAAGGTTTCAAAGTACTAAGAAGCAAGATGCATGGTTTAGCTATGTTTCTGACAAATTCATTATAACCTTTTGAGATATTTTTTCCTTGTTAAGTACAACCTAATTCATCTGCAATTTTATCGCCTTTAACCACCTTTATCAATTATCTCATTATGCATCAAACATTATAAGAATGACCTTAATTTAAAATTCTCCAATATGAAAATGATCAATGACTGACTCGACTGTACTAGTGCATTCATTGTAAAATAAACATATAAGAAATAACTTATAATTTTTTCATATTTAGGAAGAAACTCATCACATCATGAAGCAGCAGAAGAGAAAAATCTTTGCTTCAATTTTAGTTCTAGGTAACAGATAGTTTTTACTGGATTACCAATAATTACAAATCAGGACATGAGCCCAGGAGTTTAATGTTACTATTTAATCACATGTGGGTTGTATCCACTAAACAGCATTATGAGGCAGTTTTATCACTGTTTCATTATTTATCCTACTAGATTAATACTCACCAAAAAGAGCAATGAAACACTATAGATAAGTTCAGCTCACTTATACTTTTTTATATTTTCCAGCGACAAATGAAATTGCACTTTTTTATAGAAAGATTCCTCAAATTACCTGAAAGACACAGCTTGTCTATGTTAAAATATGGCCTATCAATATTAGCCTGAATGGATAAAGCTGGTTTTGATCCCTATGTAAGTACAGTTTAGCTATTTTGAATAAAATATATTTATAAAAAAGACTGGAACATGGTGAAATAATTAAATTCATGTTTTTATAAATGAAAAAATGACAAAAGGAATTACAGTACATACATAAAACAAATGAAGTAATTAGCTTATTCTACCAGTTGAATGAGAGATGATAGGTAATGCAGTAACTAGCAGGTAAAGCCATTGAGAGAAAACATTATTAATTCAAATTTCTAAGTATACAGATTACTTTGTTAAGCAGAATGGAAAATTAATTAAAAAATGAAAACTCGAAGGACATTTAACTCCATTCAGACTGAAAATAAGGTGAAAGAATCAGACATTTTGTGGAAAAAAAAAGAATAGTGAAATGTTCAATACTAAACAGGTTAAAATGAAGCACAGAATTAATGTTTTTTTCAGCCTCGAGTATTTCCAGAGTGATACATCTCATCAGAAGTCTAATTTTTGTAGCTTTTCTTGGTCTCTATTTAATAGCTTAATCACAGAAATGTAATCTTCCTGTTTTCTTAGTTTTTTACTTCATTTACTGATCATCTTGAACAAAGCAAGTTTGTGAAAAAAAAGATATGCAATTATGCTTTTGAACATTCTGGAGAAAATTTTCAGAGGGGGCATGGTATACTTCTTGAAATTAAAATTATTCCTTCAGTAGAGGGCCATGAACACTTTTGTCTTAGTTTTAACATGGTGGGATTTGCTTACTTCTGCTGTCTCAAAATATTTCATGCATTTAATGTAAATTCTCTTAATATTAAATCTTTTACATAAAAGGCTGGAAGAGATTCAGGCCAGAGTTTCATTTATTGCTAGGATTTTATGTACTTACATGTTTATATATTTTATTTATTTTATTATAAAATATTAAGTTTATGTTATATTTGATATTGTATTATATCACGTATATCACACTGTAAATTTATAATATACTAGAAAAAATATAAGTAATATTAAACATAAATCAATTGGACTAGCCACAAGAACAGTTCCCACTTTCAGAATCCTAGTTACAGCACTCCACCCCCTATCCCTGGGGAGACGAGCATCCCTTTCTCCTGTATAGAGCATGCTGAAGCCAAAGAAGAATGAGACAACATCCTTGCTGTGTCTATGTCTCCTGTTATTTAACAATGGCAATTGGCTTATGGATACTGTTTAAGGTACCTCAGGCTGTTTCCAGCTTTTTCTCTGTTTAGGATTGCTCTTTGGCATCCAGTCACACTGTCCCAAGCCAGGTTTGGACCATTTAAATTTATCCTAAGAAGAAGAGAAAAGCTATTCTGGAAAGCCAAGTTTCCTGGGAAGGCATTTCTCAGTAACTTAAAAAATTTCATAGTAGGAAGATCAAGATTACATTCTTAGATTTAAGCATATACTGTTGTGTCAGCCTGATGGGAAAGCACTAATGGTCCAATCCTGTTTATTCACTCTGAATACTGTTCTGACAATTCAGCCTGTTAGAGTCAGTACGACTATTCCACATGAGCAAGGTACAGAAATACTTCATATGAGTAAGCGGGACAGAAATGGTCCCCAGCGGCTGTGCTGAGCAATCTATGTAAGATGTAGTTAGTGAGGGGCCAGGAAGAGCATGCCAGAAAATTCCCAAACTTCCTTCTAGAAACTTATCCGGAGAAAAGGTTTAGAAAGTCTCTCATAATGCATAGGTGAAAAAGCATTTTACATTTTTTTTTTTTAACAGAAATCTTAATTAATTTATAATTAACCTCAAGACTAGGTACCCTTTCTCAAGTCTGCTTTACTGCACAGTATAGAAAAGGAAAGTAGAGGGGTAAATAATGAAATAGATGTTTTTCATTCCTTATTACTTAGGAATATTTTATACATTTGTATTTAAAATTGTTGTTTTAGAAAAAAATGGACTAGCAGTGCCTTATTTCTTGCTGAAATAGACAGCGGAAATGAAATAATCTGGGAAAACCATACATTATATTAGAAGGTTTCTTTTTTTTTTTTTTTTTTTTTCTTGTTCAAAAGTTGCAAATAAACAGGCAGGAATGGGTAATGAAAAATTGTTTCATATGTATGTTTTTGAGGCCTTTGAATTCAACCAGTTAGTGTGACAGTACTTTTTTTGGGTTTTGATGGTTATTTTGTTTTATTTTATTTTGAAATGAACCTTGGACTAGATCTTGATCCCAAGTGATGTCTCTGAATAATCAGAAAGCAAAGTAGCTTCCACCATAAAAGTGACATTAGTTTATTTTTCCTCTGGGATAAAGAAAGACGATTTAAATCTTAGTGGAAATGGCTAGTCATTAAAATGTTTGTCTGAAAGCTTCTTCTGTGCTGCCTTAACCCCCGTCTAACCTCTGGAAAAAAAAAAAAGAAAAAAAAAGAAAAAGAACTGAGACCAACTAGAGAAAGGAGTATTTCTTGTCTGCATGTTTTGTGAACTCTCTATTGCTCCTCAATGTATTTTTTTTTTGATTCAAAACCAGAAGAAATATAGCTTGCATTTATACTTCAGTGGCATATTATCTATCATTAACAGAGGATATTTCCTTCATCATGCCATATATATATATTTTTTTTCATATATGATACATGTTAGAAACCCTCCTTTACATCCTAACTAAAAGAACAACACTGCACTCGACAGAAATCCCTACCTGACAGAAAGTAGTGCCAGACAGCAGGCATTCAAGATACCCTGAACACTCTTGGTTGATGTTGTCCACTTATTCAGCAACTACTGCAAGTCTTGAAAAATTTTGGTTCAAAGGGATTTCTTTCTCTGAAATTAAGAACACGAGAATAGATGCTAATTTTTTGAAAACAAGCCTTTTTTCTTTAGAGATGTTGCTGGGTCTTCTAAAGAGGTACTATCTACTTTTTGGCTTGATATTGATGGATAGTTTTCCAGGAATTTAATATAAAGTTGACTGTTCAAAGTGTGAGAGGAAATAATAAAGTAAGGTAGAACATCTTTGGTCACAGGGAAACCTTTTGGGAAGGTCTGAGAAATGAAAATCCATTGATCCAATTTCTCTGTGATTAATAGGTGAACTAAGAGCTATAGTTTTGAGCTGCATTTCTGACCATCCTGGCAGTCTTTCATTGAAGATGAACATTTAGCCATAGGCCAAAGTTTTACTGTATTTTTTCTGATGTTGGCCTGTAGAAAAGCAGTCTGTTTTTAAGCCACAGAGATCAAGTGCAGTGAAAATGACGTAATTCTTATCTAATTTTGCAATTGCATTTGCAATTTGCATTTGTGTTTGCAAGGAAATGCATTTCTTTCAGTGGCATACCAGGAAAAATATATGGCTGTTGTAGGACTCACAAACAATTCACAATGAATAATTCACTCAGTGAGCTCAGAGTCTGTTTCTCAACATGGAATCATCATGAGTAGATTATAATTTCCTTGAATACATTCATGATTAGATTGAACTTTTGTGAGTTATTTTCCTCTGTGGATTAACTGTCAGCAATTAACTGCATGCCTGATTCTTGATATTTAGCATTTGAGGTGTGTTAATTTGTGGTGATGGGCTCTTACCGAATGTTGCTTTTTCTGCATGTCTCCAAAGGAGACTGGCTGGAAGACAGCAGAGAGAAAAGAAACATTTATTAAACAAATATGGGACTTGGTGAATGAGGATGTTGTTTTTCTGAAGAAAATATTTCCTTCTTAACTAGAGCGGAACCAGACATCTGTTATGCAAAATAAAGATTGTTTTCTATTAGCAACAAGGATGGTGAGGAGCAGCAGTACGCTGAATGGGACAGACCGATAACCCGTAGCAACAAAACTGGGTGGTATCTTACTTCTCCTTACGCAAAAGATTTTAAAAAGCACATGGATGAACAGAAATAACTGAAATCACTGTGGATTTAAGTGGGATGCACTTCTATACTCAGTTTTGTCTTACTAAAGGCAGCATTAGCTCTGAGTTTAATGAGAGTAAATTCAGTCCTTTACACTAACATTTCCGTTATTATTTTAGAACTACAGAAGTATAGTTCTACTGTGGCAATGTTTCCCTTGTCCTAGTTTATACATCTTCCTTTGCTTCTTCTACGTTCAAGCTTTCTCTAATCCTAATAGAAAGAGCTATTTAAGTCATTACATTATTTTATTTAAAGTACTGACATTTAAAAATTGTATGACAAAAATAATTTGATCTTATCTTTCATTTGGGATTCACTTGAATTCCCTTTACTCTATGTCCAACTGAATTCTATCTTGGTAATATAGTTTATGTTTATCAAGCTGTAAGATAAAATGAAGTAAATGTTTCCTGTTAAATGGCATGCTGTTGTATATATCATTTCTTTTCACTTTCTGAAGATCCCATTTATTTATTTTTCTTCTGCTATGTAAATGATTTTCTCTGACTCTACTCTGTTATTACTTTCCTTGTGTCTGAAGATTCAGTACAATTGCTGAAATGTTCAGTTAGCTGCTGGGAAACAGTAACACTGGAAACAGAAGAGTCACAATTTTTGAAGCGCCAGCTCCATTGCAGAACAGTCGTGATCTCTGTCGTGATCTGCTCCATAATTTTGTTGTGTGGGTGAGTGTGATTTTTTTCCCCTAGTGTTCCCTGACTCACAGAGTACTTGGTAAAGTGTGTGGAGAAAGAACAGAAAAGAAGTGAGAGCACAGACCAGCCGTTAAAGGTGTACTTGGACTGCAATGAAATGCTTATTCTTCCCTAAGAAACATATCCTGAGCAAAGCAGATGTGTTAAGACCCAGGATTGCACAAAACCCTGTATATGTAGTACCCTCCTTCCCAGTCCCACTTCCCCAGAAGGTCGCTGAGGGCATGGCACTTGCATATGGCACAAGGAGAGCGTTGTGTTTGACCACGATACGGATCTATTGCCTCTTCTATCTCTTACCTCTTCTAAACAATTTGCCTTATGGCTTACCTTGGAGAAATAGCAGCATAAGGTTGTAGTGCTGTGGAAATGGGAAATGGATGGCTAGCAGTATGATTACTTTGCCCAAAGAAGCTTCAAACCCCTGGGTAATGCAGTGGAATAATATAATATTGTAATATAACAGTAAGGTATGAGCAGGTATAATAGCATATAGTAATAAATAATTTTATATAAAATCATAGAGCACTGACATATTTTTTCTTCACTAAAATCTACCACTTTAAAAGCATACACTTTTAATATTACTGGATGAATATATATGTTTATAAAGAGAAAGAAAATTCAGTGGAATTTCATTAAAACTAAAAAATCTGAAGAAAAAAATGCCTGTAAAAGTAAAGTTCAATGATCCCAATTCAAGAAAAAACAAAACAAAACAAAATAAAACAACAACAAAAAGGATAAAATATTTATTATTTACAGACTTTAGATAACCCAGTTATTTTGCATGTTACAAGAGATTCATGGAGAAAGGGAAAATGAGACAGAATACAATTCAGTTAAATGTATATCTGTCAAAATTCTTCCTCAAATGATGAAAAATAACTGGCTAAACCTATTAACTAATCCATTTCATAAAAAAAAAAAAAGTGCTTTAGGTAAAATTTCAGTTTTTATAGTACCTGATGTGTGATGAACTTGAAATAATCCATGTATAGCAAAGTAGAGATTATGACTAAAGCACTGCTAACGCACTTCCCTCTTTCTTGGGTATGTGCAATACCCATTGAAGCAATTACAATCACAGAAGGAAATTACAATCTATAAACTACTTTCAAATTGTATTAGCATTATATAGCAGATCAAACACATACTTGAAGTAAATTCATTTGATGGAGCTACATCATAGACAAATTCAGTTTAGTATATTTAATTTCCACCGTGAGTATTGAACTGGAGAGGAGTGTTTAAGCTCATAATTGGCACACCAACGTATGGAAGAGAAGTAAATATGCTATTAATTAAGCACTAAATATTGACACATAGCAAGATTAAATTATATCAAAACATTAAATGTAACTTGCTTAATACACTATTAAGTATCCAAATATTGTGTATCTGGAATTGTAATTATATGCTGAATTAACTATATGGAAAGGGGAAAAAAAAATCAAAATTTTTCCAAACACTTGGGACTGACCTGTCTTTACTCCAACAGAAGTCAATGACAAAACAGAATTAATCAGAAATGTGTGTTGTCCCAGCTGTACAGCATGTCACAAAGAACTGTTGCACTGCTGCTTATACCTGAAAACACGGACTTTCCATTAGTATATATGGTACTATATAAAGATATTACATTAAGAAAATCCTCATTTTTATTTTTATTTTTTTTTCAGTGCCATGCTTCAATACAGGAGAAAGCAGAGTGTCAGTGAGCCTACACTACTACTGTTTTAGAATTTGTCTTTTGACTGCTTTGTGTCAGGCATTCAATATTAACTTCTTGACAATAAAAACACAACAAATTGGGTAAGTAACTTTTTATAGCATGTACATTTCTCAAAAGATAAGCATAGGAAAAGAAACCGCTAAGAAAGGTAGAAGGGCAGACTGTAATTTTTCACACAAGTTTCAGACATTCACAAGAAGTGACATTAGAATTTGCAGCACCATAAGGAGTTCAGGAATGCTCAAAAGTATTGGTAGCAGAGAAAACAGAAGAGAATATGAATTATATTAGTGTCTATCATTGGTTATCTTATTTCACATCATGCTTCCAGAATCCTTCCTTGTGAGATATCAACCATAATAGAAGATATTGATTTAAATCTCTATCTCAATTTGCTAATACTCATTAAATTCTGAAAAATTAAAAGGCTGGATGCCTTAGAACCAGGAGATGGAAATACATTAATACCTGTGGATACAAATGGGAGGAAAAACAGTTTTTAAATTAAAACACTTTAATATATAGAAAAACAACTATATAGCTTTTGACATTTTTTCCCCTAGGTAACATTATTCATATATATATATATCTATATTTTTTTTTTTCCCATGAGATAAAGGATCTCATATACTTTAGCTTTTTGTTCATAGTGTATTCTATTCACAGTAGCTGAAAAGTTATGCCATTAGGGCATAAATATGTATAGGCTGTTAGTATAATCACATTAATAGCTTAAGTTCTGCCCATGTAGCTGAAGTAACAAAGAAACCTTGTCATTTAGCTATGTTTTTCTAGTGATAACTGTTATACTGGAAATCAGAGTAAGTAATACTATATTAGAACCTATATATAAGCTATTATTGTAGTCATAAGTCAATGTAAATACCTGTCATGAAATATATTTTAATTTAATAACTACTTTCAAATACTTCAACTTAGAGATGATGATTATGCATGTAAAAACTATAAATATGCATAAATGCATGCGTGTATGTAAAGGTAAAAGTAATCAGGATAAATACAATAACTTACACAACAACGGTAGAGATAAGATTATGACTGGTCCATTAAAATCTATGAATATCTGCCATTGGCTTCAATTAGCTTTGAATTAGGCACTTAAACAGCAGGAAGCAAATGGAATATTCTATTTGATTATCCTGGTCAACGAGCAATGAATGCATAAAAATAACTGTACAAAGACCCCTATGGAATTGGCCTCTCTGAACTATGCTGAAGAGTGGCAACTTTTTACAATGTTATTCTTACTTATTTTTTTACTGCCCAAGGAATGCTGGGTGTTTCAGAGGTAACGGACTGACTTCTGTGTCTGCAGTGAACTTGGGTGCACTTTCAGAGTTGCTGAAGAACAGGGGTCCACAAGTGCATATTAACATTAATGAAAAATTATTTCAAGGGGATTTTTTTTTTAAATGTTTTCAATTTGTTTTTCACTACAAAGCCTGGAAGTTGTGCTATGTTTTCATGAACACAGCCAGTGGCAAGTTTCAAAGGAAAGGAAGATACCAGTGTCTTTAAGCAAACCATGCCTAAAGTCACCACCACCTTCTGCAGTGGTTAACAGGAGGACCTACCTGACACAGGTGGATGACCACAATGCTACAAATGATAGGAGACCCAAACAGAACCTGGCTAAATAACATTTAATGGGCTGAGATAGGTAGTGTTTGGGTAATAAACATATCGACTTACAAAATTTACTGAATGGGTCAGAGGTTAATTGTGGAATTTAGAGGACTGCCAAGTCTCACAGTCCTGCTGTGAATCTCCTCTGCTGTCTCTGGTGTCAGCCACAGCTAAGGTGGTATCTCATAGGGTTTTCTTGATCCACTGCCTTGCTGTGTTCAGGGCCAGTGGACGATGCCATTAGGTTAATTATTCCAGATGCCTCCCTGCTGCCACCTCCAGCATCAGCAGTTGCTGTCCCAGAACAACCACCCAAACAAAATAGGAGCTTTCAGGCTGATGGAAAGGATTTTCTTCTGTCTTCTGGGGTGGCCTTCTTACACTGTATTTCTTCTTGTATTAGGCTAATTCTTTTTTTTTTTTTTTTCTCTGCCTCATGCTCTTTTGTAGTGGTTTTGTATTTATCCCAGACTTTACCAAGCAGTTTGGATGCCTCTGGATCTGAAAAATATGCCCAGCTACCCTGTGCCAATTGCTGTAGCTATCTAGCAGAAGGGAAAATATTAATTACTGCAAGAAAACCATATTTTTTTTGTCCTTTCTTAATCCAAAGCTGATCCAAGCCATACAATTTTTGGTCATGGCCACAGATACAAGGTCTTGATGCCATCTGGAAGGAGCAATATTGGAGGACCTATGTGTTTTCCTCTGCTGGATGTATCTGAGGATATCAGAAATGGCAAGCACTCCCAAGAAACATTTAAAAATAAACTAAACAGAAAAGAACTTGGGTTAGCATTGACAAAAATCACTGTTATATCTAATTTCACTGAAGTGAAAGCATATGTAATGCTGATTAATCTGCAAAAGCAATATGCTTACTAAAATTGAAGGTATTGTGTAGTATTTTTACACAATTGCAAGCACAAATGAAATTTCAAGTAATAAGCTTTTTTTTAAATTTATTTTATTTTTAAGGTAATTTAAGAAAATTGAAAAATATAAGGTCAAATAGATGCTGGGGTAGATGAGCTAAAATACTCTTCAAAAGCCTAGAGCTATAAAACTAGCAGTCTACCTCTGGGAGTCAATGCCAAAAGAAAACAAATACAGTTAGGCGCTTCTGAACATCAGTCTGACACAACACACACGTTGCATCTTGCAAAATAAGTTGGCCAGAGCAACTATACAAAGTAAAAGATTTTCTTAGTAGAGAACATGTAGCTAAAAAAAAAAAAAAAGTAATATCAACTTAGAAACATAGGCTGTCAAGATAAAGAATAGTGACTAACATCCAGAGCTGAACTAATACCTGCAATACTTGAGGAATGATGGGCCAGCTGGAGTAAAATACCATTGATGTATTTTACAATAACAATTTGCATATTGATTAAAACCCATAATTTAGATTGCCTTAGGTTTGCTCTGAGCTGTTATACTGATACCTGCCAGCCTCTTAACTGTGGATGGAGGAAAATTACTTGTACTGTCAATAGCTGTTTACCTATATTAAAATAATTAGCAATCAGAGTGTACTCCACTGCCTTGCACACTGGGAGTCTAATTAACTTTCTTCTTTGGATTTATACATCTACTAGCAAATAAATGGAAAGCCATCCCATGGCCTCCATCACTGGAATGTGTCTGTCATTATTTTGGGAAGGCAAATACCAGTTCAAACAAGGACACGCTTTATGTCAGAGATTTGTCACTGTATCTTTTCAGTGCATCGTGCCATTATGCTCCCTTATTCAACACGGAGCATTATTCAACACGTTACACTGAGTGATGCACTGCAATGACAAAGTGTTAATCTCCATTAAAAATTTAAAAGACATACAGCTATTTTCATCTGGGGAAGCTGGTGCTGATTCATCTGCGGTCCTTCCCAGCTGAGGCAAAGTGGCAGCCGTAACTCCCAAGCTATTACACGTTACTGAAGGACCATCCTTCAGTTCAACTTCCAGCAGCAGAAGCTGGAGAGTAAAATTGCTTCATAAAAGAATGAAGTCCAGTGCTCTTTTTTTTAAAAAAAATAATATATTGCTATAAGAATATAGTATGACTTCCCTATTATTTGCAGGTGTTTGTCAGAGACTTAAGTACACTGGGCATCATTACAATCTCAGGCACAATTTTACTCAGGAAATGTATAAACGTACCTACTCCTCTCTGTGGGTGGGAGGGTTCCAGTTAATTCTGTAGCAGTTTCTGCTCATCTACTCAGGGTTTAGGGAAGCCACTCTTCCCTCCAGAGAGCAGAAGCAGGATTACACATGGACTGGTGAAGGCCGAGAATAAGAAACCTTTTTCTTCATGTTTACTGTAATATCCTTTTGTGATAGCATTCAAGTCATACTCCTATAAACATAAATAATGGTGCTTTTCACTAAGAAATGTATTAATCTGAATAATGGCAACATGAATAAAAGAAAAAGAGGGAAGAGGCTGATGGCAGAAAGCTTAGGGAGGACGGTGTAGGTGCTCTCAACCAGATGGATAGAGTGATATATACATGGATTGGTTGATTTTAAAAAGATGTGGAAATGCAGATTCATCTCATGCCTTTATCTTGGACACAGCAAATAAATCATGGTGACAACAAAGAGCTCAAAAGATCCATGCAATATTGGGAAATGTAGGGTAAGGCAAAAAGCAATGCAAATCCCAAGAAAACAAATAGCCTAACCTAGACCATGAGGAACTATGGATTCCCTGACCAAAGAAAACAAGACCATGAACAAATACAGTAAAAATGGAAGGTAAAAATCAAATATGGGAACAAAAAAGCCCATAGAAAATAAAAATGGAAAAGCTTTTCTTGTTTTAATTAAGAAAGATTGTGAGAAATGATGAAAAACATTACCATGAAAAATGTCTGAAAGTAACATAAATTGGTAAAAATGTTTGATGGGTGACAGCAAACAACTGTGTTGAAGAAAAAACATTTTTTAAAATCAGAAATAGAAGAAACAAAGACAAACAGTGAATTTATGTTACAGATCTGAGCACTCAGACATTCTCATGCAGTTATAAATAGGACATTTAAATAGGGTAGTTTGTGGGGCACGTAATTCCAGCTGACATGAGGAATTGTTGAAAAGCGCAAGGAAACCTGTGTGCTGCTTGTTAGAGTAACAGCTTGTGACTGCACTCAGAAACAATTCTCTTAAAGATCCAGTCTCCTTCTGTTACAAATAGCACAACAGAGGATTTTTGATTATTATGGGGAGTGCCACAGGTGATTATAAATAATGGTAGGCAGATATGAATGCACTGTCACAAAAATTTTAAGTGTAAAGAATGTAAGAAATCATACCTAATGCAGAAGAAGCATAGCAAATATTTTTTTGAGGATAATTAAAAAAAAAAAGACAATAAAAATAGTAGAGCATTTTATTTATTTTATTTTATTTTATTTTATTTTATTTTTTATTATTTTTTATTATTATTTTTTAAAGATTGATCTTTAGAATCACGAAAGATAAAGATCATGTTCTGCAATATGCCAACACTGTATTGAGCAAACATGCTTTGACCCCATTAGCACAATGACAAGCCAAACTTATAATTAGATTTGGCATAGTACTAGCATGGCTTTTGGTTGTCTTGATGCATGAGTCAGGTCCTGTAAGAATACACCGTACATTGAAATGCAACGTATAAACATTCCCAGAGACATCTAGCACCTTGTACCATTGCTCAATACATTATTGTAAAGGTAGCATTCTTCAGCATCTACAAATGATACTCCTAGATGGACATCCAGATTTACAGCCCCTTACAGAAGTGAAATATATGTCATTATGGATTTACAAGCCTCTTTCCTACATTTTGTCCGTGGTTACATATTGCCTAGCAATGCATCTTGCAGGTGTTACTGTAATATAAAAATGAATATTGAATGATTAGGAGAATAATGATAGTAAGAATTAAGGATTTTTCCTTGTGACTCACATCACAGTTTAACTGTTGTTGTTTTCCTGTGTAAATGCTACTACTGGGAAGGCAGTTTTAGGAAAGCTCAGAAAAATCCATACTATTAATTTTAACTCTATATGAATCTCTGACTATGAAAGCAATAAAAAAAATATTCTAGTCATAAACTAATATCTATATGTATACTTATATATTTTTAAAAATCTAAAAGAAAAATGTGAAAGTTACTGTTACTTAGAAGGAGTTTAGCCTCAGAGGTGAGGAAAGCTAAGACTGTAAACTAGAATTGATGCCCTGGCTCTAAGCAAGCTGGTGTTTCTTCTCTGGGATCAGCTGTGGGATCAGGTGTGTGCCTCATGAGGGAAGCTATAAAAGTGGGTTATGGGACACAGGTCAAGACATTTTGTGGAGCTGATCAAGCAGATGCTGTGATAGGAAGCCAGAGGATGAGGGTAAGGAAGCAGATGCTAAGTAGAGCTTGCTCAGGGTTGGAGCACGGTACTGGTGGGGCTCTGTCTGCAATCTGAGAGCTTGTCAGGGAGGGTTAAAGGAAATAGGGTTTTATATTGAGACACAGCAAAGGCACAAATTCTTCTTACATCTTTGAAAAATTGCTAAGGAGCGAAAATAAAACTTGTTAGTCTTCACTCTTCTTCAAAACCTCTGTTTCATGTATTTTCATACCTATTAGAAAACCTGCTTTAAGCTTCTATTTTCTTTCTTTCTAGGAGTTATTTGTAATCTGGATGGCTAACTTGATCCCTCTACTATAGTTTACCACACCATTAATTATCAGGGAAACAAAACCAGGAAGTGAAAATTAAGTTTTTAATAATAATAATAAGCTTGACCTCATGAGTTGAGTTTGTTAGATAAATTTGGCTGTATTACCTGGCTGAGTGAAAAGTGGGCCGAGTTAGAAGGGGGTATAGCTTATTTGAATTTAACCAGGATTTGATACAACTCTTGAAAACCTATTGGGTTGTGTAATTTAAATTAGTACAAGGCTAACTCATTTCTGGAAACAGGCTGAATGCAAGTAGCAGGCAGTGTTAGACCCTGCTGTGCTGGGAGATGTCCTGTAAGGCATTTCAGGCTTGGGTTTAAGCTTGTGAATTTCATGACTAGTCTGGGAGTGGGAGTAAATGTCAGCTTGTTGAATTTCTAGTCTGATATTAAACTAGACAACTCCTGCCCCAAAACAGGGACTTAATGTAAGAGAGCCAGGGAGATCAGGCATATGGGAAGAACACACAAAATGAGATCCTTCTGATATAAACAGTTTAGAACACACTCTGAATGACTGGTAGAAACCTGAGGAGCAGTAGTGCTTGCAGTGTGGCTCAGAGAAATGTAATCAGCCCTGCAAAGTGATTTAGAAAATAATCCCAATACAACCCCCAAAGCCCTTGTTTACGAATCACACCTGAGCAGTGTGGAGGGAGCACTTTCTCCCTAGAGCAGCAGCCTCAGCTGCATCTTGATATAGTGGCATTTTGTAGGCATAGCAAGATAAACCATGAGCCATTTGATGGTGTCCAGAGAAGGCAGAGTTCAGAGGCTTGAGAGAGCTTGAGTATCCTCTTAGGAAAGACAGGAGGAGATAAGTTGCTTCCTTTGCTTCTCTTTGTATTATTAGAAGGCTATGGTGGGATTCCAGATTCCTGGTACTCACCATGCGCAAACATTGCCCGGCTATGTACCACCTCTCCCTGCTTACTGAAAGGAGGAAAGTCACCATTCTTCATTTTTTTTAAAAACTGTATTTCCTATTAATCATGTGATCATGTACAGGAAATGTCTGAAGGTTTAAGAAGAAGAGATTCTATGGGTCTCTAACTGCACTCCTCTTCCAAGTATTGAAATCAAGTGTTATTTTCCTTATAGAGAAGGCACCTTCTGACTTTAATGACAGCTTGAGAAAAAGAAGCTTATAAAATCCACTTGGAAAGTTGCTTGCTGATTCATGTAACAACAACTGGTGTTTGAAATGGAGCTAATTAATATTCTCATTATGATAATCACCTTCAACATTTCCCTTTATTTTTCCAGGCTCTCTCTTTAGCTATCTGTCTCTGAGATAAGAAAATTATTATCAGTGTATCAGCCCAGATACATTTCAGGCAAAGAATAGCAAGAATTAATTCTGGTCTGTCTGAGGAGAGTACAATTAGGAAGCCTTCATGATGAGACTAAATCTCCAGATGATTCAATCAGATATACTCAGTTCAGACTGCTATGAAAATTTAGTACTCTGTTCACTTTCCAAAATGCACTTAGAAATAAACTCCACTATGGGGGGAAAAGTATTCTACTTGTAAATAATCTGAAACAAAGCAGTCATTTTGTAATCATGGAAACTTGTTTGCAAAGTTGAAGCTAAAATATATGGGTCTTTGAATATATGGATTTTTTTTGCCTTTGCATAAATATTCATTGTATTGGTTCAGTGCAATATTTCCAAAAGATACAAGATTAAGATATCAAAAGTTCTTTGACCCCTCATTTTTCACATTTTCTCTGCTGCTTGGACCTATGATCAAGAATAATTATAATAGATGGTAATGTCTGAATTAGTTTCACTGGAAACTGATTTGGGTAGCATTATCCAGGCTTTTACACATGTATGGTTTGTCATGAATTTTGTAAAGAATTCGGGGGGGGGGGGGGGGGGGGGGAAGCTTCAGATTTGATTGATGTTGTCTAAAAAAAACAGATGAGTTTCTCTGACGTCCACCTTGTCTTTGACTGTCCAGAACTGTGAGTAACTTTTTGTTCCTGATCCCCTGGAGATCATGACTGTAACTAATGAATACAACCATTAAAAGATTCCACTGCCCAAAATTCTTGGAAATGAAGAAAGAATAAAAAACAGCTAGGCTTCTAAACCATGTCAAATAATGGGAGAGTGACTTAAAAAGAGCTATTCATATCTTTGAAAACTCTTCCTTCTGAGCCATTTTGGAAAAATGGTCAACAAGCAATTCCACCCATGTTGTCTTGGACTGGTCCCTTTTAGTACAAGGTCTTGAATTCTGGAGCAGTTTGTAATAGATAACTCTAAAAGTGGTTGTTTAGTAGACTTGAAAATAACATGGAAGCAACAGAAGGACAGTCAAGTCATAGGAGAAGTGTTTGTACATTGCATAGTTTTGCTGGAACTTAATCCTCTGTATTGAAGATGGAGTACCTCAGTAAGATCAGTCAGATGAGGGCTTGCTAGTATGAAATACAAACAGACCTATCTGGAAATCTGTTGAAGTAAGCCACAAACCTGATATCTGTTAAAAGAAAAACAAAACTCCCATACACTTGACTTAATAGACTCCGCCAAGAACTCATTGCTGCACCATCGCCTTTGTTTTCTGCAAATGTCATCCAACATTGTGTTTCACGTTTGCATTTTGTGCTTTGTTTACTCTTGTTTAGTTTGGAGTTTCAGATTCAGGCAACCCCCAAAATACAGCATAAAACATGCATAAGGCAAAGGAACGCTATGAGGCTTCCTCAACTGGTTTCTCTAAGAAACTGAAATATTTTTCTGGTTTCAAACAACAAACCAGCAAACGCTTGCAAGTTTCTTGCGAAATTGTCAGCTCCCAAACCAATAGGAAACAGAAATCCAGAGCAAAAAGTTATGGCAAAACTTTCATGTGTGCTTTCCATGCTTTGTCTAGAGGCAAAAATTCAGATGCCAAAGTTTTTCTGTTACAAGCCTGTCAGTCTATTTTCACCTTCAAGATTATCTCTTTTCAATTAATCTATTTAGCTGTTATATTCTTCAAGTTCATACAAGAACGCAAAATGTTTTAAGGCATAAATAAACTTTTCTGCAACTGATCAACTATAGAAAAAATTCTGGGAAGGTATTTTTATATAACCTAGTGTAGAATTTGTCTGTGATCTAATATGCCCATATAAAACTTACTTTCATCCCCTGCCCTGAAGTCCTAGTTTTGAGATTCCTTTAGCTGAATAAATTAGATCTTACATTATGGAAACAAGGGTCTACTCCTTAAATAACTTGAAGTAGAGACTTTTTGAGGATTTTAGATTTAATGGTAAAGAACTATTCTATCATTTCATAAAGTTGGCTATTGGTTTGTAGTTCAAAGAAGAAAATATTTGAAACAGGTACTTAGTGAATGGAGTGGAAGATTTACTATCAGATTGGCTTTTTGTAATGGCACATACTTTTCATTAAAAAGAAACAGCAAATGAAGATAATGAAATATTTACTTAAAATGAATTGAAGAATTTTGTTGTTACCTTTTGTTGCCTGTTAAATTCGGTACTAATTTTAGCATTAATCTAGTGCTAATTTTGACAATTAACGTTTGTACTTTTAGAAATGTATTGTAATAATTTACATCTTTGCACAGTATTTTATAAAGGTATTAACTCTACAATTTGCAAGAAAAAGGGTGAGTGGCTGGACAAAATCACAGAGCTAGCTAAGTCCAAATGCAAATTTCACACTCATCTGCGAGTGAAAGCTGTTTAACGCAAATGTATCATCCAAAGTACATCTCCCTGCAGGAAGATGACCCAGGGATGACATCATTAAGGATCTCACTAACTAGTCTGGTTTGTTCCTGCTGCTGAGGCAGCTCCTGGCTGTATTAACTGCCCGTCTAGAGCTGCTTTGCTGTGTGGCAGGAGTGGGAAACCTGCTGGGAAGCTCAGTGGTGGGTTAGTAATAAATGGGCAATAGAAGTGCTACTTGTATGATGGGCTTACTTCAGAGTGAATAAAGCTACCTGGCTTCAGCAGAAGAGAAAGAATAGATGAAGAAATCTAAGTTGATTCAAAAGAGAATAATGAAGTTGCTAAATGACAAATTTGTCAGAGATTTCTGTACAATTGAATCATCTTCTTGTACTCCAAATGCAACTTTCATTCATTAAATGCACTGACAGCACGCTGGTCTAAGTTATATATGTCCTTAAGAAAATAAGTCTTTTTCTTTTTAAAACTATGGATTATTTATCTGCTCTTTGTTATTTTGTCAAAGCTAGAACCTATCTGTGTTGATGGGAATTGGTCTAGCTCTTAAAAGTTTTTTGATTGTTATGCCTATTTTTAATTAAACATTCTCAAAGAAATTTTAAACCTAAATCTTCTGGGACTATATCAGGAAAAACACGTCACACCATATATGATTTCCTTCTCCTTCTTCCCATGTGCACACTTTTCCCCTGAGGGTAACTTGAATATGCTTTTATCTAGTTTTATCAGGCTGTTCTACAGCTGAGCACTCTGCAATATTGGATTCTAGATAAAATTATCTTTAAATAAGTCAAGTACTTGGCAACAGCACTCTTTCTAATATTTTTAGAAGCTGCTAGTAGTATGGGGCATGAACAGGTGAATATTATAAGAGACTTATAGTAGTTATAAGGAAAAATAAAAAATATATTTTTAAATATGTATTTTCGTTGTGGGTTGGCTTTTCCCCAGGTATTTGTATGATCAAACTGTCCCCTGAGAAATGCTTACTGTAAGAGGGAATTTCTACAAAAAGCCTGGTTATGACTGACCATTTGTGGAACTTACAGCATAGCTAAGAAACTCACTAAATACAGTAGTATTTAACCCCCCCCAAATTTTTAAGCTCATAATAACAGACAAAAATATATTTTAATATTATTAACACGTAACAGACCACAGAAATAGGGCAGATATTAAAACCCCTAGCCAGAAATCTGGCAAGTCTTCAATTAAAACAAGTGGAAACAAAAATCTGCCTCCATTCTTTGTATCTCAGCACCTGCTCTTATGACTATGGGAAAATAATAAATAAATTCAAATTTTGCAAACAGCCAATAAATCTTATATTAGCTACATGGGAACTATGATTCTGTTGAGACCTGAGTGAGCCAGAAAGAAAAAGCTTGAGAATTTTCTATAATTTCCCAACCCACTTATTTTCCAACTCTCCCAGAGTGTTTCAAAGCCTTTGAGAACATGAATAGCTCTTCCTGTTTTAGAGAATCATATTCATCCAGTTGAGAAAGGGAAATTTCCTGAATGTGATTATGTGGTTAGCCACAGCTGACCAAGGAAAATCACATGCAGGTTTTGGAGTACTGATGCAGGTTTGGAACACTGATGTTCAATAAGCAAAACACATTGGAGGGAGCAAATATTACATTAGCCCAAATAACAAATTTAAACAACTGAAGATGTGTTCATGAATATTTCATGAACTGAAGATGAAACTAAGTTTGACAAATTATTAATTTTCCATTTCTGATAATAAGCATTTTCATTTCATGTTTCATGTGATTTTATCCCTGAACTTTAATAATAAATTGTGTATTAAGAAATATTGGAGAATTAATTCATTCATAATGTATGAAGAAGGGAAAAAAATGACTTGCCTTTGAGTTTGGAAAATCATTTCTTATTTCTTTTAGTAGATAGTTCCTTAAAATCACCTATCCATGTCACTGTATCTGTGTGGAAATGAAATCTGTTACACTGCTGTAAATACAATATGTTGTTAGTGAAAAAAATATCTGAAACTTCATTACTTTTTAAAAAATGTATGATTCAAGTGTAGTCTTCTACACTGCTTTATGGAACAGGGCTAAGATCTCTTTGTTCCTCCTTACTGTAAAGTTCATTAAAATGTCAAGCATATATTAAGCATTGTTGCCCTTTTTGACCTTAACAATTTACTAATATTTGAACTATTGGCAGGATTGATCTCTGCTGAAAAACTGTTTGCTGAGAAATTGATTGCATGCTAATGATGTAACAGTCCTTATGGTATAAAATTTTCAGAAATTCTTGTTCTCTGAGCCTTTGTGGGAGTCAGAATACTCCAGATCTGATTAGCTGTATCTCATGGCGCTCAGGGTAACCTGTCACTACAGCTTCTCGAGATTGTATTGTAATTCCATCATCATTCTTTCCTTACTTTCCATAACTTCCTGTTGAAGTCCCCTCAGAGAGGGGAAATCCTTCTAATGCCCCCCGTGTTCTCTGTAAGACACAGCTCTTTGTGGTAAATCCAGAAGTGTGCCCGTTCCACTTGCAGTCTGTGATACCACCAAATCCAAGACCCACAAGACAGCAAATGCCACTCTTCCTGCTTACATATGTGAAATTTAATACCCTCCTGACCATTTTTGTTCTGTGTACTCTGACTGCACGCTTTTCTCTTCAAATCCCAAGCTAAATTTCTTCCTGTCTCTTTTCTTGTGCAGGCAATCTTCACTTCTTTCCTTCATCAAAAACTGAAAGGCAGTACCAGCTCCACCTGGCTATCAGCTATGTGGGAGGTAAGTCAGATACAATTGAACTACAAGGTGTGTGCTTCCAATGGCAGACATTTTTGCACCTTCACGGAAAAAACTTACAAAACAATTATTTATATAAAGAGAAATACCTTCTACGGTGCTGCTTAAGAGTGTCTTAAAACAAAAGCTATACACTTGAGGGCAATGAAATAGTTGTTTTTATCTCAATTTTACTTTATGCTGTTCTTTGATCTAACATGAAAATCATTACAACTTATGAGATAAGGCAGCAGACAAGACCCTGGGGGATTCTTAGTTATGTAACAGTACATTCAATTCATTATTTTGTGACTCTCTTCCTCAAATAGCTTTCTGAGAGATCAAGTTAGTCAAAGCTACCATGGGTTTTTAGCTTTACTAAAATCTACCGTATTACATGCTCAGTGAATTTCCACAGCTTTTGTTCGAGTCACTGACAGCACCTGTCATTTGCCTTTTTATGTCTTGAAAGCTGCTGGTGGCAGCATAATCAAAGATGCTGAGTAAAAATATATGTCCAGAGCAGTGGCCCATAAAAGGCTCCATATATTTTAGCATAGACTGTATGTGTTGTAACCTATAGTGTATTTTTTCTTGTATGTATCAACATTTATTGCACAATCAGGTATCTAGTCAAGTTAGTAATAGAGAAGTGCTGTTAAGGTAGAAAATGAAACTGAAACTTTCATTTTTTACTTGGAAAGGAGGAGGAAATGTTTGCTTAACCAGTTGAATATTATAGCTTAGGAAAAAAAAGGTCACCTTCTCTTCTGAGATGTTAGTAGCAAAATGCTGATGTTCCAGGGCTTATTACTTACTGCTCACTTCACAATGGTTATAAAAGTGCCAAGATTAAGGAACTAGTGTTTCCACTACAGCAGAAAATCCCATCTCTCCAGTATCACATTTGAATCCAGGAAAACAATTTTTACCTCTTCTACCTTCTGCCCCATAAAGAAAAATAAGTATCAATATTTTTGATTTTTTGAATAAAAAAGCTTGAAATTTCATTTCTAAACTTTTGCTTTAATCTATGGTTTGTGTAAAGAAACAATTAGAGAATAGACATCTTCAGAAGATAGACTTCTGTTTTGTTCACTCTGACTTCAGCCATGAAGATGTCCAGTGAAGTACTTGTAATATGTGCCCTGCAGAAGATGGCATAGGGTGGTCCCCTCCAGCTCTTCTGTCCTAACAGGAGGAAACAAAGGACGGAGGAAAGTTGTGCTCTATGCCCACTATCAATGGGGAAAGGGCTCTTGTTTAGAGAGTAGAGCTATTAATACAAATATTTTCCTCCTCTCCTACCTGTGGACCATGTCTTGTAACATCTCTATATGGTTGATTACAAAGGGCAACGTTATTGGACTGGATGATGATGATAGAGGAAAACTGAAGATACTTTTTTTCCTGGTCATTAGTAATGAAACACACAGTTGACTACTATAAAGCCTAAGGGATGGTTTAAATAGAGAAATAATAATGCTGTCTTCAAGGTTATAATCTTTCTAGGTCTACAAGCACCATACTTTGTAGATGAAATGCAGCTGAGGAGGGTCTGCAGACTGGTGAAGAAGTAAGTGTTGCTGCTGTGTAGAGAGAGCACCTTCTACATCTGTGAGGAAGCACTGGAGAAAGACCAGAAAATGTTAAAGTACGGGGCTGGGCCTTACCTGCTGCTCAGAGACAGGTAGTTACCTTTGGAACCAAACTTGTCTTTGGAGGGGAAGTATTCAGTGAATCATTGGACATGGCTGAAGCTGATGATTTTCCACACTGAGTGGTCACGAGCAGAAAATGCTGTATTTTAGAGTCAAAAAAGCATATTATTTTTCTGTAATAATACTATAAAGTCACCTGTCATACATAGACCGTATCATGAAATACTTTAGTCTTCCCTTCTCTGAACGCAATATACTTTTGAGGAATGAATCTTTGGTAAAGTAATAGCCTAGCGTACTGCAGGCAAGAACATGCAGTTTTCTGTACATTAACTGTGAACAGCAGCCACTATTCATTAAATATGTTATATACTCTGAGGCTATGAATGCTTGTTTTTTTTCAGCACCAGTTGTCATTAGATCTTTGGACAGGAATATTCTTCAGATTTCTATAAACAAAGTAGATTTTGTGATCAGATTTTGCTAGCAGATTTATTCCTTCCATTCAAAGAATTATTTTTGTTTGGCTAAATGAAATGTTGAGAGGTGCACGTGCTATAAACCACAGCACAATCCAGTGGGAATGGCTTCTTGTTCCGTGACTTCTGTAACTCACCTGATCAAATTCCATAATAAGGATATAATTTTTGTGTTCTCATTCAAGACTTGGAATGTATTATGGGGTATTTTTTAATTACATGCCAAAAGATTTTTTTCTTTGTATGTTTTCAAGATTTCAGCTACATCAGAAGATGTGAACAGAGTGATAACTCTGATCCTCAGGACATCAGAAGAAAAAGCTGCTACCTCCTAGCAACAATACCTTCATATGCTTCAAGTCAGTAAACTTCTACGTGTTTGAAACCCAATCTGGATTGCCACCCACTGAGGTTCTGTATATTTTACTTACATGTTTGTTTGCTTGGTTATTTCAGGGACAGAGAAAAAAGTAGCAGTATTCAGGGAATTCCTACACTCTGCCATTTGGGATACATAGTAATTCTGGGATGCAACGGATCATCTTAAAGGTATATAGAAAAGTATTTTTCAATGTATTGCATGCATTTTAATCTGTGAGAGTACAGGTAACTGTTCACAGGAAACTCATAATTTGCATTATTTTTTTCTAAGGGTTTTGGAAGGCATAAAAATTCCTTTTAAAGGCTTTCCCATAAAAGTCTAGCCTACTGGGAAGAGGAGGAAAAAAGGGGGTGGAATTTCTGCACATCTAAATGACAATCTTGGAAATGTAAGCTTTTGCCACTATAAGCAACAGTTTGTGAATCTTTTGTAACATTCATAAGGGACCATAGAATATTTCTAGGAAAGAAAAGTAGGTTAGACTAAGTTGTACAATATCCACAAAGGCTCTGAATGATGCAAGCACTTGCATTTTTCTAAACTGGCAGGAAATATAAGAATCACTTGACAGAATCAGTTGGAATAATCAGTAGGTTATAGTAAATCTAAGTAAAAACATGGCTAAGAGTTTTTAAAAAATAAAGGTTGTCCTTTCTTTAACACAGTCAGCACTATCCTTTATTCATATTTTCTTATATCTTTATTTCCCTTTATATAGAATGCAATTTGAGTTCAATGCTGTCCCTACATTTCGATTTCCTCAATTTTGGAGGTAGAAACCCTGTATGGACAAGGGTTAAATACTTCTAAGAATAAAAAATGGTGAAGTTAATATAAACTACTTCTGACAGTTCTACTTGAAAAATGTCAGTCTTTAAACGTATCTATTTACAAGTCTGGAATACTGTTGAACTTGAGGTCTTATTTCAAATATCCAATAAGAGCATGCTAGACTTTTTTCTCTTTAAAAGTGAATTATTTCACTGATAGAATTTTAATTGTGTGGGAGCTGCGACAAAAGCTCCCAGTGACTCCAGAGCTGTCATGGTGGCCAGTATGGTTCTTTCGCAGAACCTGGGCCATGGACAGGAACAAGTAGGAGGAGGCACCTGTGCTCAGTTACCTGTTGTTGTCCATCCTTTATAACTTCAGGAGTAGATATATTTCCAGTTTGTGTTCATTTTGGAAAAAACTTTCATTAGGGATAGGGTGTGTTTCCAGTCCTGATGAATGATCCGCATGCATCTGAAGTTGGTTTAGAATACATTGCATTTCTAATGTCGTTGCTGTGTTTCAAATTGAAATGTCACAAATATGTTTTGGAGGAAGGTACTTTGCTTTTTTGGGGGGGTATTAGACATCATTACCTGTGCAATGGTTCTTAGGTTCCTCTGTGACTCCATTACACTGTTTGCTGAGGTGCATATGTTTTCCAATACCTAGTTTTGAGGAGTGATCAGAAACATAAATTTGCTTTGAGGTAGTGCTTATATTTCAGAAAAAAAATGAATAAGTAAAGACCTGTTCTCAACTTGCACTGGGAGTACAATTGTTTGAAGGGTAGAAAGGTTTAAAACACTGACCATATAAATACAGAAAAATAAGCTACAACAAGCTAGCTGAGCTTGTTGCAGCAAAGGGCAGTTCAGCCTGCAGGAAACAGAAGCTGCCAGCTGGCCCCAGATTTCCCATGCTGAAGAGCAGTCCTGCACTTGTGCAAGCCATGAGACAGGTGTGAAGGTCCAGATTAGGGACAGTAACGTGCTGCAAAGACATCTATTCTTGCAGGAAGATTTCTCCAAGCATCCTTTGGAAGTAGGTTGCAGCTACTTTGCTGCATAGGGAGGTACCAAAAGATAATCATCAAACATTGCTTCTATCATCTGTTACTTCGGTTTCCTTCCTTGGAAGAAGCCATTAAGGCTAAAAGTTTTCCTGAAAAGTATTTCCTTAGCAGAATTTCTTTGAGTGACCAAGCACTCCCTTAGGTTAAAGGCTCCTTATTTAATCAAGTAATGCTCAAGTCAAAACAAACCCTAGAATAAGTCTTAGTACACTATGATCACCTTGCTGCTTTTTAATTTAGAAATAGCAGTAGCCTAGTTCAGCTTTATTTTATCCTTCTCCTATTATGTTATTGCAGTGCTGGAGATAAATCAGTCTTATGGAAGCATGCGTTGTATATTTCAAGGGATTGTGAACCAAAGGTTAGTCTGAGAGGGAGAAAATAAAATTTCATCCCTAGAACTGCCAGTATGAGGACTACGGCTTAAGGAAAAGAGCACTCAAATTACTAAAAGAAACTGTGAGTCCATGGTAGTAATTTCTTCACAGGCAGAATTAAAAAAAAAAAACAGATCTCCTTGCAATGAGAGGCTGTAGTTATTTACACTGTCTGGGAAAGCTTCTACTTTCCCAGGTATTAGCCATCAGCAAGACCATTTTAAATGTGTCACCTTCTACCATATGTTCCCTTAGGAAAATAAAAATTTTAAGCATAATACTGTTTTAAAAAAAAATAAAATTCATTGCTTAATTTGGCAGTTTGCAAAACATGGCATTTGTGAGAAGCTGGCACAACAATTGTCGAAGTGTCTATATCAATACAAGGATGTAAAACAAACTCCCTGGCAGCAGCATGCACAGCTGTGTGTGCCCACTCCCTCCTGCCTCTTCCTACCATGTAGTACTTTTTTGGTCTGAACTGTTTTTTGATTGGAAGGGGGGATGTGAGATTGGAAATGTCTTATAAAAAAAGAAAAGACCTTTAAAATGCAGCTAATGCTTCTGCAAAACAATTCTTCACAAATTTGACAGTTGCTTAAAAAAAAAAAAAACAACCTGCCACTTAGCAATGTGGTGCATGGACATGGGTGGAACAGCTAATACTAATTAAAGCATCTCTGCTGTGCTTCATATCAGCCTGTTTTGTTGCAGCTGGGATACTGAGCAGATCTTGGAGGTCATTTTTATTGTGGACAGCCTACTGCAAAATAAGTGTATGTTCTAGGTAATAGGGAGGCTTGCCTATCAAGGTAGGGATACTTTCTTGAAATAGCACTCTTTAGGAAGCTCAGACCCTCAATTCTTGCAAATTATGGTCAGTTTTCATAAGAGGGTCTCAAATTGCAAGGATTTTATTCAGCTTAAGAGTTTACCGATTTGCAGAGTGGGTTCACCTGGGCTCCTAAGGATATCATCACTGAGTTGCAGATCTTTAAAACAGAATAAAAGAAACAACTGAAATAAAATTAGGTTGCTTATGGCTGCACAAGCAGTTCATATGCATTCCAATGTTAACTATAATGTTTCTTTTAATATCATTTACTTGCATATTTTTTGGAGTATTATACAGCTTGAAAATTCTTAGCAGGCATTTGAAAACTATTATACATTATTACTTCCTTAAAAGCATACACTTAAATCAGGTCACCCAGCTGTTTAGCATCTGATAACAAGATTAAAGGGATTGATTGTACTCTGTAAGACTGCAAATACCTATTAATCTAGGAGACCTTGGAAGTTAATCAAAATGATATTTCTCTTCTGAATATGATATAAACAGTTGAAAATACATTTGTAATTTGCAATGGGTATTTTAGGCTCTAAGATACATTATTCTTTTTGAATATTAATCTTTTTAAGTGCTTACAGTAATTATTATAACTTTGCATAGTAGATAGTTAATACTCCAAGTTTCTGCAATTTAGTATATTGGAACTGTCCATATTTCCATTAATTCCATCAATCAAACTTAACTCTCTTCCCACCTCTAAGAAGTAATTATAATTATTTTTATGACCATATATATGCTAATGAAATAACTATTTCATGACATTAATTAATTCTCAAAATGCTTGTGGACTCAACACTGACATTGTCTCAGAAGGACTAGTGCAAAGAAAAAAAGTCAAATTATACTTGTGGCTAACAGGAATAATGCAGGAAATATTCCTAAATGCAATCAGAGCCATCTTATTTTGGTAAATTCCTTAGCTTCAATTTTTCCTTTGTGTAATTATGGAATTAAATGCTTTCAAGGTAGTTTAAATATACACTTTGCAAAGATTTTTGTACACAGATACTTTAAAATCTTTATTTTTTTTATCTTTTCTCGTTCATTTTTTTCTCTCAAATTTGTCAGTGGGATGGCTCCCATTCCCTGTTTTCACTGTTAGAGGAAGCTATGAAAATGGCAGGACAATTTTATGTAAATAAAGACACGTTTTCTGCATTAAAACTGCAATTTGCAAAGGTATCTTAAGCTACTTTGGTGCCCAGAATAGAAACTGCCCATTGAATGTTAGAGCACACTGGAAGTCAATAAAGCAAAATGTGTTGAAAAACTAATTGGATATTCTTGAAAACAAAATGGGTGGGAGGAAAACTTCCAAATTTTTCATTCTGTTTGAAAATTCTGTTTTGTTTAATTCCTGAAAATTCCAGCCATAGGCATACGTTAGAATAGTGTTTGATATTTTAGGATCTTCACTGACCATCTGGTATTATGGGAGTCATTATGGTGTTGTCATATGAGGTGATTTACTGAGGAATGGGGCTTTTGGAGAACTGCAGAGGGATGTTAGTGGAGAAAAATTATGCTTGCAGGTCTGAGGCCAGACAGAAAAACCTGCACAGACTTCAGTGATTAGGCTGCAGGAGGTACTTTCCGTCATTTTGTAACTGACCCTCCCAAGTGGGCTGACTCTGAACCGCTCAGGGGATGGTCTGTAAAACCCCATATCCCTCGCTTCGATCGCTCTGTGTGACGGCCGCAGAGCTAGAGACTTCAGCCAGTCCTTTGCCTTAGGTCAGACTCTAACTCTTCAGATCTTTTGTTTCTCATCTAGGCCTGAGCTTCTATCTTCTACTCTGAATTCCTGCAGTCTCCCCCTGGCACATCAGTGTCTAAGACACCAGAAAAATTTCTGTCTTAAACCCAGAGAAACTTCAGAGACTACAGCAATTTGACAAATATTTACTTTCTAATGGCAAACAAGGTTGAACATTAAAGATGTGAATTATGTGCCAGTATTGGCACAAGGAGTTTTGAAGGGAAGAATCTTGCACAACTAACAATGTCATTTATTTTTCTACTCATCATTATCAGTTCTTTTGTCAGTGTGTGTTGTGTTCATTGGCCCTCTCCTGTCAAAAACAGTAGTAAGGGCAAATGCACTCAGTCCAGCTATTTCTGGAGCACTGCATTTCTTGTTCTCATGCGCAACAAACCTAAAAAATATTTCACATTTCTATCATTTGGAGGAGACATAGATACAAATACATGCAGAGCTTTGCAGATGCTTATTCCTCTGGGGGTCAGATTCTGGCTTTGCAGCGGTGGCACTTGTGGCAGACTCCTTTGGGGTCACGGCCATTGTGACTAGGCTGGATCCCAACTGTGCAAGCCTCATTCCTTCCCATGAAAATGTCTGCATAGTCAAGCATCTTTATTTCATCCTTTTTCAGCACGAATGACCCCTTCTGCAATTGCTTCAGCAAAAATAAGATCTTGCTGTTGCAGCTGCCTCAGAGGCAGTGACTGCTAGGCCAAAGGAGATATAATAGCTGCTTTATAGGATGAAATCTTTATATCTCCAGCAGACTCAGATATGTGCTTGTTTGCTTTCCTCATCTGTGTAATATGAGGTTTACATGAGCTATTTTTGGTGTCACCTCAATACAAGAAATATCAAGAGTTTGCCTTGTTTTCATCTGAGGATGACAGGCAGAAATGCTGCAGGTTGGAGCACATCTTGGTTACATAAGTCTTTTCCTTCTCTTCTGCTTAAATTAATTTCTACTTTCCCTGTCCTTCCCTCATATGTTTTAACTGAAAGCAGTTGTTGAGATTTTTCTATGCGTAGCTTTCTGGATCAACGAAAGGATATCAGCAGCTCTTTGGAAATGCTGTTCACTTGCCTGATGAGTGAAATGAGTTTCATAGTACTGGATCCTGATCTTGCCTTTTTTTTTGCCAGTAATTAGTTCTAATCTAATGAAATTCCTACAGGGATAATTATATTAGAAGAAGACCTGAAGTCTGTGCCCAAATATATACCATTACACCGTATCATAGCTCTTTCTCTGAAGTATTCAGCATATGGTACTTCAGCCAAATTCTACAAAAAGTAAAAAGAAAAAAAAAATCTTATCAGTGTTTTTATAGATTCTTATCTTACCAGGAATTTTATGGATTCTATACATCGGAACTTATGATTTTGAATTTAGCCACTTTAAGGTATTATGGCAATCATATTTTATATGTATGTGTGTGTATATATATATATATATTATGTACTCCCTAAGTTTTCTCTAATTATTTCCAAAAAGTCATTGAGAAACTCAGTTGGATAACATTTGATTTTGAAATAGATACATTAAAGAAAGAGTAGTGGATGTGGTTTTTTTATATTGTTGTTTTTTTTTTTAGGCACGGGGCTTTGGAAGGCATAGTAGTCCTTTGCATTAGACTATAGAAGAACGTCCAATGCCACTGTATGCCAACTTCACCATAGGACCAGGATGAAGATAACTTGTATGGAATTAATCAAGGCTCCATTGATAACTATTAAATATTCAAGCTTGTAAGATTTTTTTCTGGTTAATTTTCTCTGAGTGTATCAGTAATACTGAAGGTTTTGTGTTCTGTGGTTGGAGGAACGTGACTTTTAGAGTTAATGGGGTGAACACTCATTAATAATTTGGTCAAGATTCATTTTATATAGATAGTCTTTCAGTAAGGACAGGGGGAAGAACAGCGCTCACTTCATGTACTATTTGATTGATAATTGCAGAGAGCGATTTGAAGTATTCCTCAAGCTCACTTGCAAGCTCAACTGTTTGAACACAAATGTTATTGTCAGTGCCAGTAGCACAGAAGCAAGTCTCTTACTCCCTTGTAGTGCAGACAATGCTAAAGCATGCCAGTGTGTGGTTAAGTAGGCTGAAAATATAACTATTCTGTCTGTCTGCAGCTCTTTAAGTCTATACCCCAGCTGCATTCAGACTACCTGAGGGCGCTTTCAAAGAGCCTCAAGCACATCCATATCATGGGACTTCCCCACAGTGCTTGAGGTTTGCAGTCCCCTGAACAAGAACTGAAAACCACTGCTGATGTCCTGGACACCAGCTCTCCCCTAGTGCCTCTGCTCTCCTTTCCTGCTGAGGCTGTGAACACAGAACAAATGTCCTTTGAGATGGCTTCAAGTCATCAGCATCTAAGTCATGCAAAGCAACAGCTGAGGGTGACTGGAAATCTTTTATGGTACATGGAGCATCCAGGAATTTTCCTTGGTGGCACCACAAACAGAAGCAGTGTAAGCAAGGTGGTTTGTCCATGGTAATCCTAATCAAACTGTCTTCAATAGTAATGTCAGTGATTTCATTCTGATTTTGTACAGTGTCTGTTTTCTATTTTTTTCTACTACTAAAACATTCCACTTTTGTTTTTGTCTTTCAAGAACAAATAACGTTGTGAAGTTAAATTTTCAGTTTGAATCACAGTCAGGATAAACACCATTTTTTTCTGTAGTTCCCAATAATTGCTTCTCTTATTAGAACAAATTGAGAAAAAGGTTTTGCTAATTTTTAAATTGATTGATACATGAGTTTTTGATGATGGAAGTAGAGAAAAAAAATCAACATCGGCTTTTCAGGTAAACATTTTGCATGGGACTGCTTTTCTTAACACAGTTTATATTTAAGCAGGAAACAGTATGCCTGTGTTTTGATCCAGAGCTGTGTCAAAGCTGCTCAGCACTGTGAGCCCCCATTGTAGACACACAGGTCAGACAAGTCCTATGTAATTATAGAAAGGTGGAAATGCTGGTGGAAAAGAAGTGTTCTGAGAAGCAGGCTTTGCTGTACCTGCACTGCCAGAGATACAAATGAAGTGCAGCCATGACTGTTGCACCTCCTAAACTCAATGTTTTGTCTTTCTTCACTTCCTACTGCCCCTCTCCAGGGCAGTGACAGGGCGGCTATGGCAATGCAGACTGGACGTTGGGGCCTTGGCAAATTTAAGACCAATGGCCTCAAAAAACAAACTTTTTTTTTGTATATTGATCTAAAATATAATATATTCAAAAATCATTTCTTTCTTGAAAAACATCTCATCTTAAAAATGTAAATGAATGTTTTAATGGAAGGAAATAAGTTACTTCTAATGTACCATATGAAATCCTGCTTCCTGAAAATGAAACTGCATATTGATGTGATTGAGACTTTGAAAAAAAAACAAACAAAACAGTGATATACAGACAGATGATATTTAATGGATTTGAATAGAAGGTAAGTTTACATCTTGTAGAATTATGTAAATTTCTGTCTAAATTCTATACTACTGTGTAGTATACAAAGTAGCATATGAAAATCTACTAGAAAACGCAAAGATTAAGCATGTACAATAAATAATATTAACGTGATAGAGTAACTGATGCTGAAACTGCAGGGATATGTGCACAGTATTATAATTAAATTTCTGAAATTTGCAATGCAGGTGGTAAATGCTGTCATTGGACTCAGCATGCTACAGAAAGCTGCTAAAATTCATAGACACAACTGTTTATAATTAGAAAACTCTGCCCATCTAAATCTAATCATGTGTTCAAAACTTTGGGCACTAACTGTAGATCAAACTGTTAAATAGTAAAACTGAAGTGTTGCTCTACAAGGTGTCTCAGAGCTTGATTTCCTTTAAGCCAGCCCTCACTGTACTGTGCTATACTAGAAATGTGAGTTTAAATTTCAGTTCAGAATTCAATGTTCTAGTGGAAACACTATTAGGTATACATGTCTGTGTGTCAGTTCCCCCTTTTCCAACCGCCTCATCCCATGATTTTACAACTGCAATCCGATGCAAGAGATTAAGTCGAATTAATAATTGTTTCCAGAGCTGAATTTTAGGGTAGAATGAGGTTACTCTTGATTTTGTTCCTATGACCTGATCCTGCAGTCCCAATGCAAGAAGAAACATTTATGTTTGAACTTGTGCCAAACCTCACTACTAAAATGCTTTTCTTTCTGCTTGCCTCCTCTTTTCCTCTGTAACATTAGGGAAAAAGATAAAATATTTTTACCTTGCCAACATGTGGTTTTCCTCTTTTTCATAACGCAAAACAAACAAACAAAAAAAATGTTGCTTAAATTCCTTCAAATGGGAAGGATTATTTTTATTTAGAAGGCTTTTAAAAAATATATTTTCTTGACTACGTATAAATCTTTATCATTACAAAACTCCAATACAATCAAATAAGAACATTTGAAACAGTTCAAGGGAAAAAAAATGGCTCTCCAGCAACCTCAGTAGCTTTAACGATCTGGTAAAAGACCAAACAAACAGATATAATTATCATAAAAAAGCTATTACATAGCTCATCCCATCTGATTTGTTTATGGGATAAAAATTGAAGTACTTAAAATCATCAGAGGTTTTCTCTGCCTTCAGATGCTACCCTTTCCCACTGAGCTCATTGCAGCCATTAAGGCTCTTGCCCTGAGAAGGTCTCGGGTAATGAAATCCATACTTCTCTCTTACTGGAGCAAATTGGCTTAGTTCACTGATTTACTGTCTGTGCTGTACTGTCCGATGACACCAGTATTTGAGTATGCATCTGCGTTTCAGGTATATGTCTGACTCTCGCTGTTCCTCACTGTAATATCCAAGTCCCTTAAAGCCTGTGGTGATAAAGTATTCTGGACTTTGTATGGGAATAATGTAGTTTCTGGTCCTTTCCCCCTTTTCAATGTAAACAATAGACCTAGGTGAAGAAAAAAAAAAAAAGGGCAGCTTGTGAGTTTCTAGAGTTTTGTAACATATTTTCTGTTTTCTTTTAGGTCCATCATTAAATCTGAACCAGATTAGATCTGAATTTGTTCTTCAGCTGGGCACAGCAACCCAGAGAGACGTCATGGTTACCGAGGGTCACTGATGCTTGAAGATCTCTTCAAACAAGAACAAAGGTATTCATCTGTAGGTCTCCAATCACCTCTGGATCCAACCCTAGAGAGCAGGGAGCAGGGCTAGGTATGGGCACCCTACTGCAAGGGGTCTTGGCTGGCCCACCAGCAAGTGGCAGCAGGGGACACTGCTCTTCAAAGTAAGGTTTTGTTTTGATAGCCTGTGCTGCCATGTGTATCACTATTAAGGCTCTTCCCTTAACTGCGGCCTGTAAGCATTTTTGTACTACTGAAAAGTAGCTCTTAAAATATATACTTGAGTACTAATTGGTGTTTCCACTCAATTTCCCTTTCTCCAGTATGTACATTTTAAGTATGTAACAAAATGTGCTTGTGGGGTAGACTTGACTTACGATGACTAGACATTTATTTCTGTTTTAATTATTTTGGTAACTTTTGAGGTGATTTTTTTTAAATTTTATTTTTGTTTTTATAAGCATTTGGCAAGACTTTAAGGCAAATAACTTTGTACTCGGTCTTTATTCATGCTGCATGTATGCTGCCTCAGACAGGTGCTTTCGTACGGTCTTAAGAACAGGTTTCTTTCTGCTGGAGTGATTGATCTGGCCAATAAATAAATTTCAACATAAAATTCACTAGGAGCAATTGATATGTCATGGAGCAGTGAACTAAAGGTTGAGATTTTTTCCTTGCTTGTATTTCTCCCACTAATCCCAGTTTTAACCGTCCTTTTCCCCCCCTTCCAAAGACTGCACTTCATTTCAATCTGTGTGTGTGCTCAGGCTGGGTTTGAGTGACCCTAACAAAGCAAAGAGGGAAGAAAAGCCAGGCAGTGGCAGCCCCTGTAATCCTGAAGGGCCCGGTGGTTTTTACTGCCCCAGGTGGAATTCTGGCATAAATAAAAATCCTGTATTTTGTGCACCCTGTATTTTGTGCAGCCTTTTTGCAGAATTTATTGTGAAGCAAACCCTAGGAGGGTGCACTAATGAAGTAGCATTTGCTGCTACTAAATTTAGTAAAAAATCAACAATCTCTGCATTGCATCAGTGAATTAAAGACAGAATACTCAAGAAAAATAGGAACTGCTCCTGTAAGTGAGAGCGTATGGCATGTATATTGGTTTAATATATGTAAAACGTTATAAGTAAATATAATGCGGAATTGTCAGTTTGAGAGACAAATAAATGGTCTCAGTTACCTGAGATCCTACATACCTGCCCAAGGAGACTGACACACACTTGCTCAAAGACACTGTAGAAGACCATAGTGGTGAGGAACCCATAGCTCCCTTCCATAAACAGTTTTAAGGGAAAAAGAATCTTGGAGAGTTGATGAATGGAAACCCTAATATTGGCCATGACAACTAATGGTTGTAAACCTCAGAATTTATTGTTTCATATATGAAAAGGGAAACTGTTTTTGATAATGTGATTTAAAAAAAACACATCTCCTTGGTGAGATTGAATCCCTTTTTCTCTGTGATATTTCTGTTACAAATTACTTTGAAATTTGACTGCCATAGACAATTGCAATTTGATAGTCTGAGGCCCTGGACATCTACCTGTTTCTCCCATGCTGTAAAACCAAGGATGGAGCTTTTGCATTACTCAGGTGACATGCATGGCCAGATCTCCACCTTTGAGTACCCAAATATGTGCTATAGACAAGCTGAGTTTTGAAGGCCCGTTTTCTTTTTCTCTGTCCCCATTCCTTTGCGTCTCTGCTCTCCTGAAAAGCAGTGTCCTTTTCTCCTTTTAGTAAGTTTAAGCAGAAATGAGTAAAGAAAGAAAGCGAAGCAGAATGAGGAAAGTGTATGGGGGGCAGCTCTGCAGAGGGATGAGAGTGCTGGTTTATTATTAGCAAAACAGCTGCAGAGACCCTACAGTAGAGGACAATAAATGAGATTATGAACAGACTTTGCATAAAAAAAAATCAGTGGAAACTTGAGAACAGTGAATCAAAAGGTTATTTTACATCCCACAAGGTTGTTGCCAACTCCTTGGCACCCACAGGTGGGTTTTCCCTTTTTGCAGTCATGTTGAAAGGCCAGTGGGACGCAGGTTTCCATTTGCACCATGCACTGTACAAACATAATTTCTTCACTGAAGAATGTAAAGTAAAAATAGACAAGATAATATCTGACGTTTTCCAGATCACAAGTGGCAGAAGATATTACTGCTATGGTTTGAGGCATCACAGTTTGTCAGCTGCTTTGGGTGAAGTGAGCAGGGTTTTAGCTATACAGAAGAAAAAAGGTAAGAAAGGGCACTAAGAGTGTGGCAGGGTGAGAGAAGAGGGAGAAAAGGTGTTAGATAAGGTGAGGATGGACTTTCTTGCTTCTGGTAGATTGGTTTTTAGAATAAGAGAGGAAATAGGGAGCTGAGAGAGAGATCCATGTAATCTGTTCATAGCAATGTGAAACTGGGTTGGCGGCAGTGTTCATAGCTGACTGGAAGAGGGGGAGATGTATTTTACGGAAACTGAATGAAAACAGATGAGAAAAACAGTAACACTGGGAAATTAACATTTTAGTGTGTTTGATATTTGTGAATCTACCCACATTAACACATTTTATCATATCCTAGTCTCACATGCAAGTTTCACTGCCTTGAGGAGCACAATTTCAGATTTTGCTTTGTTTATTTGTTGTGAAATGCTTCAGTTGGAAGACAAAATGCTACTTTGAGTCCAGACTTTGTGGCGGTTGTTGTGTTGACGCTCAGGACTGGGCGCTAAACAGAACTGAGAGGATGAAGTGCTGCAGATTGAACTGGAAAAGCGTGTACTATGGCAGGTTTGCAGCCTCTAAAGTGATTATAAAGGTTATGGTTGTTTGATTAAGTACAGGAATGGCAATTGAGATATTAATTTTATTTTTTTCTGCTGTGATTCACTCAATAACACCTCACACAGTATTATTATTTGTTGGATACACATTTGCATACTCTAAATACACGGAGCAGACGCTATTGAACAGATAGAACAATGAAAAAGGTTGAATGAAGAAACAAGCATTAAAAGTTAGGAACTAAATCAGGCCACTTACAGAATCATAGAGCTACAGATGATCACTCAGCTTTAGTAAGTACTAGCTAGTACTTACATGAAATGCTATTACATTTCTGCTTATGGGGCTTGAGTCAGGCTTTGTCCTAGGAGGAGCTTCACAGCATAGCTGTAGAGTACAAGACCACTGCAGATCTCTTCTACATGCAGTCATGTCAGAAGGATTAAAAAAAAAAAAATCCTGTTTTTCTCTCCTTCATATTTAAAAGAGGAAACCAAAAGATTTCATTTTGATTAAAATGTTCTATCTTGTGATCTGAAATGCTTTGCTCTGTTAGTCTTAAAGATTTTTAATGGAGCAAAATAATTTCTTTGAGCCTGTGTAGTGAGCTGGGATTTAGTGGTGTGCTTGGTTTATATTAAGAGATGAAGATTTCATGTTAGCTTTATTTATGGGCATTTTTATTTTCTGGGAGGTTTTTTTTTTTTTTTTTCCCTGACTTGTCAGATATACCTAAAGTGCCAGGTCAGTAACCTTCTAATTGTTTCAGAGAACCAAAGGATTAAGATATAACAATAATAATCCTTTAAAGATCTGTGAAGAAATGGGAAAAAAATAAATAATTGACTTGAGATATTTGGACAGGTGGAAAAATTAAATTAAACAAAATCAAGATTTACCCCAACACCTGAACTGTGCTTCTGGACTTTGGGCAAAAATCCTAGAAGTTAAGGCCAGTGTAAGCCACCCTTAGGTGAGATACGCTTGTGTGCTTAGCTGAGCATCTAACCAATGATATTCCTTATCAGTGAAAATATGATTTTATTGGAATTAAAAGGAGTTTTGCAGTCATTTTCCTTGGGGGGTCAGTGTTCCATCTTTTCACTTCAGAAATATTCATTAGTTTTCATAATGTCTGGCAGCAGCTTTCCTTTCTTCAGGATGTGGAGAACAGAGGGTTAGTGATCACAGAAGATAAATACAGACAGTAATGATTAGTAAAAATGATTGATAAATGGGCTTGGGAATGGGAACCAATTTGAGACACTAAAAGGCAGAAACAAGTGTTTAAATTTAGAATTCTGTCCTCAAAAAGTCCCTGCCTGTCAAATATGCGGAAATAAATTATGAAAATCTTGGCATTTGATATTTCACAACGACAGCTATGACATTCATGAGATGTATGCTGCTAAGTCATTGCCCACAGCAGGTTTATACAGTGTGTACAGCTACTCTGGGACACGGGCAATGCACTTGAATATATTTTGGGGATGACAGAGTACACTGATGGTCCAGTCTGTTTCCTAGGACAGGCTGAAATCTTGCAGTTTACATCATGTAGCACAGAGGTCCACTTTCTATACTGCACACAGTCTGAGTGCCAGTTTTGTCACCCACGTAGATCTGGATGAAATAGTATTAGGTAGTTGAATATTTATCTCAGAAGTTCAACAGTTTAAAGTCAAAAGTTTAAAAAGTACACACTTAAAAACTGGGTCATGACATCAGTGACAGAACTCCTACTGATTTCAGTGGAACTGGATTTCTTCCACAGGCTCCTCAGCAGTTCCTTCCATGCTTAAGTTTTCAGAAAATGCAAAAAAATATTGCATTTTCTCCTTTATATTTTTACTTTTCATAATTACTAGTGAAACAACAAGAGGAAAAGCTGCCTACTGATGAGCTGATGCCCCAGCTCATCAGGCTAACCATTTTCTTTGCTTATTTCCTGTACTTCTCTGTCTGCACCTGCCTTCTATTTTTGGTGTAGAACGAAATCTTTTTCTTCTGTTTGAACAGCACCTAGCACAATTGATTCCTTTACCTAGAGAAGAGTGCCTAGTTGCTGTGATAGTGGAAAAAATGAAGCTTAATCCCATTTGCAGACAGAAGTAAGGAATAATACAAAAATATTCCTTAAACAGATTAATATATATATATGTGTATATTTGCATGTGATCTTTCATTACGGCCTTTGAATTTAGAAATTGTTAATGAGCTAAAATAGTATAATCTTTTATTAGAGGGAATTTTTCTCTTGTTATTTTATAGAAGAAAATAACTTACATTCAAGTGTCCTAATATAATATTACATGGAACTTGTATTTATTTTTTGAGTTACAATATTTAAACATCAAGCATCCCCTAAAGAAATGAATTATTCATTATAATTATAAAATGTAATTAAAAAAAAAAAAATCATGTATTGGTGACCAAGCAGCATATTCAGTGAGAATGTTTCTTCTTTTCTACAATAGCTGTGTACTTTGAGATAATGTTCTAATTAACCTAATTGCAGCCACAGTATTGAACTGTAGGTTGAGATCCAAAGTGTCATGGCAACTAGCAGAAAAGCTCTGCAAGTCTCTGCTTTCTCAGTATAGTCTCAAAAATAGCTCTTTATTATAGGAAATAAGGAGGTAAATCCTCTTAACAAGATAAAGCTTAAACCAAGAAAGAATTTTCCCCTTTGCACTTGATGGTAAAGCATAAATTAAGCATTTCTGCTTCAATTTAATTAGCATAAGCCATCATAATAATGTACCCCATAAGTGTTTGCTTTTCCCATCTAGAGCAAACCTCCAGTGCTCAGGAGATTTACTGTAAATCATTGAATATTAATTTCTTGGATTTTATTGAAGAACGTTTTACACAGTCAGCTTAGGAGAGAGAACAATCATTTTCTTTCCCTTGCAGGAAAGATCTTATTTAATACTGTGATAATAACTATAAGGAACTCCATGAAATGCTGCTCCAGTTTTACAATCTTGCTAGACTCTAGAGACAGCAGGAAGTGGAAATTTTGACTAATAGGAAGTGTATATTTTAAATATGTCTGACTCGAATGCCTGATAGCATTATGTCTCTGTGCACTTGCAACTCATGTAATCTTTCATTTCATTAACAATTGTAATGCTAATTAGAAAATTGATTCTCAGTTTAATTCACAGAAGTATATGATTCCATACAGAATGAATAATGATTACAAAATTGCCATAAAGTCAGAAGAGTACTTTACATGAATAAAGATCACAAGATGATTTATATAAATATATAACAGAATGGATTGGAGTCTTCTTACTTATTGGTGCTTGGTAATATCATCAAACAAAACAATGATGTTTACTCTGTGTTGTTTTCCATAAATTAGTAATCTTGTCTAATACGCAGAGCTTTTCCTCCACATTTGCTTTTTTGTTTTATTTTGTTTTTCATGAGAGAACTAAAGTTCATGTGTATTGGGTTTTATTTCAATGAGCTACTTATGTCTCTGTTTTTGGGAGCGCTCAAAATACTGTTCCATCAAATTATAATTTCATGAGATTTTTATATTATCTGTCATTAACTAGCTGATTTTGGAAACAAATTTTTATGACTTTTGTTTGTTTTTCATATGTTTGCCTGGGAAATAGGGCAGCTGGGAGTAGCCTGCTGCCAGCGCAACTCGTGCTGGCCATGAGCAGTTCCCTTCTGCTCCCCACAGCAGCCCAGACAGGACACAGGTCTTGACCTCAACTAATTGCTGGAATTATCTGCTTGTGAACAACCCTTTTCTATATCTGATGTTCTTCTTTTCACACAGGGAAATCTTCCTAAAATATTCCCTTAAAAACTGACCCATGTACTTACATTGAGTAGCTGGAAAGTGTAGACATGAAAAAGAAATAAAGAAATGTCAAAATCTAGTGACTATTCTCCCCTTCCCTAAAATCCAGTCCAAATAACAATTTATTAAAAAATAAAAATAAAAGGAAAGAAAAAGAAAGAAAAAAAAAGTGATGTATAGTTAACACTAACTTGCTAGTTATTACCATAATAAACCATAAGTGATTGTCCCTTGAACCCTGGGAATATCAACAGGCCCATAACAAGAAGGGGGTAACATCTGTTACTATATTACTGTGGTAGGTTTTGGTAAAGTAAGGGCCAAATATTTATTCTGGGGTTTCAGTAGTTGTTCACAAAATACGTATGTGCAAGGCTTCTGCTAATGGCACCTCATACCCAACCATTTGATATGCAGAGAGTGGTACTTGCATAAATGAATCAGAGACTTGAATTTCCAACTCTGCCATCTGTATAAAAATGTAGCTTGTCTGCACAATTTTGTAGTCATAAACATTTATATTTGCAAATTAAAGCTGGTCAGGAGGTAAACTCAACTAAAACACTAAAACAAATGCAGAAGTAGTGACCTATGCAACACGCTACCTGGTTGACTGCACTTAATTTCTATTGTGAGACTTTCGGCAGTTAAAGCAAATCCCAAATTGAAAATTCACTCCAGCTTTCTGATTGTTGGAAACCTGGAACTGGCATCCAAGCTTTTATGATGGCTGATATAAATCTCAATGAATCGCCCATGAATGAAATGAATTGCAGTCTCCAAAGTTCTCTTATTTGGCTTTAAATTAAACCAGTACATATTTCTAAACTTTTTTTCGTTTATACCTAAGTCTGAATGTTTTCTCTAAACAGTTCAAAGGACTCTAAGAACGTGTAGTTTTATACTTCCAAAACCCCTTTCTGTAGGCCTACAGAGATTAAGGACACAACTTAAAAGTAATCAAATACTTTTTTTTTTTTTTTCCTATGAGTATTTAGACAGGTGACTTGTCACAAGTCACATCTGAATCTGACAAATTCTGAGTTTATTTTGCCTTGGTCAAGGACCATCATTTTTTTCCCTTCTGTACTCCTGCAGAGGATTTTTTTTTTTTTTTCATGCTCTGCCTGCCAGTGTCTGCTGGAGCTGCTGTGAGCATGAGCAGAAACAGAAGTCTCAGATTCCAGAGCAACAGGAGAAATGATCACATCACAGGACTTCAAATTCTCCATTTCTCTGCAAGCTTTAGAAGCAAATGTGAATTCAGGGATAGGGATTTGAAGAAACAGAATTTTAGATCTAGCTAAAGGCTGTAGAGTTTAGAAACTAAGTTGTACTGCATAGCTGATTTTGTCTTTTGTCAAATATGATGTTCTTAACCTATATTCATCTTGTTCTAGTTTACAGTTGGAGGTTTTCCTTCTTTTTTGCTCTAACACAGATGTAAGTAATAACAAATGATACAATATAACTGGGTGAAACTTGATTTATTTTTATTTTTTTTTCAAGCAGCCAATTAAAATTTCATTTTAAACAAAATTAATCCCCTCCTCCTTTGTCAATGAGGACTGATGGCTTTTCAGTTTCTGTGGTGCTCCTACATGTGTTGAGTATTGCATTATTGCAATGCTGCTGGGAGCTCTTTTCTTTCTAACAAATGTCAGGAACAGTTTTGCTAATTCTTCTCCTACATGTCATCCTTCCTCATTTATTTTCCCAATGACAGTGCCATGTTCTCCAGAGATACTTCCCCCAAGCTATCGCTTTATTTATTTCTTCCTCTGTCTTGCCTTGAGGAACACGATAAGCATGAGGACAGTGCAGAGGGTTTCTCATATTTATTTTATTTATTTATTCTCCTTGGAACAGTTGTGTAGATCTGGTCAAAGCTGGTAAAAATTTCTCTTTCATTTTTCATTTGTGTAAAGGTATTTTTTCTTAAATATGTATGTAACACTAAAATAGTTGAATGAAAATATTTTTTCACCATAGGGTTCTATAAGACTTTCTGGTCTGACCTCCAAACAGCACAGCCAAAAGATTTCAGGGGTAGCTCATCGTGCTGCTGAGCTACAACTTATCTTTCATGAAAGTGTTTAACATTGACTTAGAGAATTCAAGAAATGAAAAATCTTTAACATTCCTAAACAAATTAACAACTAACAAATTCTGCTGTTGAGACTGCATACCATTAAATTATGAAAATAACTGTTTTCAGCTTCCTGTTTTTAATTTTTATTTTTTTTAGAAATATTGGATTTGTTAGATTTTTCCACAAAGTCTGTGATTAGGTGAACACACATTCTCTGCCTAGATTTCTTCCCTTAATAATTTCCACTGTTACAAGAGTTTCAGCTACTGACGTTTGTAATCTTTTTTTATTCCTCTGTTCTTGCTCAGGAAGGAACTCATTTGTTCCCTGGCCTGTGGCTCCCTTGCCCACTTACCTTTCTTTAAACAAACATTTGCTCTTCATTTTTTCTTTCTTTGGTGTCTGAGGTAGTTATTATAAGAGTAATACATACTCTAAATGGAAGAAAATAAAAATTAATGAACGTTCAGTTTTCTTCAAAGGTCATGAAGGATCCTATGAAAGCTGATGGGAGATAGATAGGTGTGTAATTTAGCTATCTTTGAAAATCCTGGCCACAGGCAATATTATTATCTATGAAGATGTACTTGGATGAGTCAGACACTTTCCACTACAAAGCAAGATTTCATTTGCTAACCCAAAGACCATATGAGGGGAAAAAAGAAAAGTACATAGTAAAAGGAGAAAAAAAAAAAAAAAGAAAGGATCTCAAATCTTATCTTGGTGTATATGAGCCCAGAGATAACAAAATCTCTGAAGATATAATGACTTGTACAAGATGAAAAATAACTCAGGCTAACAAAACTTCAAAAAAAAAAAAAAAAGGACTTCACATTATTGAAATAGATTGATGCTGCTTTTAAAGAAAATATAAAATTATCTAATACATGGAAAGAATGTGAATACAATTAGGAAGAGAAGGTGGTTAGAAAAATAGAAAGAGAATGGCAAAAGGAAAATATAAGAAAGGATGAGAATAAATATCTAGATGTATTCCACACATGCAAAGATTTAACTTTTCTTCTTTCTTTAATATTAAAAAAATCTGTCAAATCTCCAGAAATGTAATTAAATAATTCTTCACAAAAAATGTTACCCTCCGAGAAGACATTTTTTTGCACATGCATTTAAGTCAGTTTGTAGTAAGTAATTAAGTACTATTGTTGGAAAATGTATTTTCCCATCAAGTTTTTTCATATTTTGCATGCAAAATTCTTTGTTTTTTATTTTTATTTTTTCATAAGGTCTTTGTGGCTGTGTTACTATCACAAAGATAATACCAGAAAATAGAAGAGTATTTCTTTAAATCCTCTGTATGCTAAATCCTTACCAGATATTGCTTTTGTATTCTAACCAATAACTCATTTGAACCTGTGATGAGAACTACAACAGTATTGTTAACTGCCTCAGACTGCCTGTATGGAGTTTTTGTTTGGCTTCATCAGGTGGATGAGAGAGCTGATCCATCTGATATCAGCTTCTTTGCACCTCCTTATTTATTTTGCTGCCTCAAGAAATCTCATGACAGTAGGACGCCTTATCTACCCATTTACTGATGTTTAACATCTACCTGAAAAAAAACCCTTGAGACTGGAATGGTTTATGAGTAGTTCAGCAGAGCAGTCAAGGACATCATTACAAGAGTGATTGAAATGTGCCTTTATCTGTATAGGAATTTCCCCCAAACAGCATCTTGTGGGGAAATATCAGGAAACTGCTGCAATTTTCCAGCAATGTGTAAATTGCCCTGTCCCTCAGATTCATGAGAAAGGTTTGTATTGTGTGGACTTGTCAACCTGCAAATTTTGAAAGTGTAAATCTAATATTACATTTACAAAATAAAGTCAACGCTATCTTTACATTTTGGGGTGAGGAGAGAGATTTTACTGCCTTTTAAACAACTGGGGAAGGCAAGGAAGCAGCAGCAATCATAGGAATATGAAGTGCTGAAATATACAATTAGAAGAGGTGTCTAAAAACTTAATTGAACAATGACATGCTGTCACCAGAAGCTTAAATGCAATCTTGTAATGACATTTGCTATAAACCATGTCAAAATGAAAAATAGGTGTAAGCTGACGTTTGGACTGTCTGAGATTTCTGGGCTGCTGATGGATATTCCTACAGAAGCAAAACAACTGACAGGAACATAAACTTCAGCAGTGATTACCCTGTAATTAAATGGAAGCAATAAAGAATAGAGGTAACAAAACAGGAACAGGATCATGTTGACAAATGTTCACTCAGTAATTCTCCTGAAAGATTTGAAGATTTAGGTACAACAATAATAGCTGGTTGTCTCTGGTGCCAGATTTCTATACCTCCCATAAAACAAAATGGTCAATTCCTATTTGACCCAGTTTTACCCCATTACCGTGTCACATCACATGCAGGTTTATCACTCCTTGGTAATTATGAAGGATCTTGACAGTGCTTTTCCTGCTGTAGCGAATACCATCTCACAGTCCCCACTGCATATTCACCTCCAGGAGTACTTTTCTGGATTTCCTCTGATTTTCATGGGGAATAGACATGGACTTTTCCCTTGGCTGTCAGACTCCAGCCTAATTTTTAGTTTAATAGACTTTACGTATTTGAGCAGAGCACTCTCTCATTTGTCTTAGTGCTGTCAACCAAGTGCTAGGCTCAGAAGCTCAGGACAAAAAGTATTTCTTCTTTCCCACAACCTTTATCTGCATGAAATTTATTTCAAACAAAACTGAATAGAGATACAAAAAAATTTAATGATGAAATCCAAAATACAATCCAGCTGCTTCAAGTGCTTCATCAAAGTTCGAACATGTCCTATTAGATATTGAATATTTCCTACTGTTTATTAATGGATAATAGTAAATGGAATTTGTTAAATAATTTCAAGTAATGTTCTTAGTAGAGAAATTAGCATTTCTTTCATCAAATACATTTTCTATTATTTACTAACCCGTAGAGTTAATTTTAATAAGCTGCAAGCAAGTAATACTAACATCAAATAATTTCCCCTAAATTCTGTATTGAGTGCAGCAGACCCTTACTAATCCACATTTTGCTAATCCTCACTCTTTATAACTCACACAGAAGAGTCTCTTCCTTCACCTCCTGTCTCTTTGCAAAGATTTCATATCATAATGTTTCAGACTGTTAGAATCTCATGATTTATACAGCATAAATAGTTAAACTAGACCCTCTTTTTAAAATTAAATGAGCCGTGCATTTCAGAACTTGTTACCTTAACTATAAATTGTGCGAAAAGCTGATCATCTCTTACATGCAATTGAAGTGTTCACTGACCAATTGCTCTGGGGCGTCAAAATTAGGAAAGTCACCCAGGCAAGGATAGGCTGTAAGGGACGCAATATGCATAGCTTACCTGTCCGCAATAAAGTACTTATACTTTTTTTTTTTTTTTTTTTTCTATTTTCTCAGAAGCCAAGAATCAGTGGACGTGGTGTCCTGGTACTTTTGCTCTGGAACTTCTGATGCTCACCCAGTGGCTCCTCATCTCTTCAGATGTCACACACACTGTGGCAGTTGTGTCCTGGTTTCAGCTAGCATAAAGTTAATTTTCTTCGGTGGCTGGTAGGGTTCTGTGTTTTTGATTTAGGATGAAAATAATGCTGATAACACACCAACATTTTAGTTGTTGCTGAGCAGTGCTTACACAGAGCCAAGGATTTTCCTGCTTCTTCTGTTGCCCTGCCAGTGAGGAGGCTGGGGGTGCACCACAAGCTGATTTGCTCCTGGTAATTAGGTAGTTCACTAAAATAATATCTTTCTAAATTTATATCAATAATATCATTTCAGTGCATACATTTTTAAAAGACTGTGAAAAAAAAAAGGAGAAAAAAAGAAAAAGGTTACAATGAAGTCTTTTGGCCAAAAATGCAATCTGTAGGGCAATGCACAACAAGGTTGTTTTGCTATGCAGGGAAGGTCTGATAATTTAGATGCATGACTTTTTTTAAACCTCATAGAGTAATATTTGTTGTGAGTTACCTGAGTAAATCTGTGTTTAATCCCTTGCTGATGACAGTCAGAATTTCTCAACTCTAAGCTTTGTGTGTTAACACTTAGCATTTGGAAATCCTGATTAGCAGCACAAGTAGTCAGAGGAGTAGAACCAAACAATAGATGAGGTTTCTGTGGAAAGCTGTTCATAGCAGACAGCTAAATAAATAAAACATGCTTCCTTCACCACCCAGTGCAGCAACTTGGGCTGGGTATCTGGTACTGAAAAATGTTTATAAAATAAAAACATCTGTCCTAAAGGTGTTTAACGTGTCATAGCCAACACATCAGTATACAGAATCAGGCATTAGTTGTGAACATTGCAGGTAAAAATGTGCTTTACTTGTGCAGACAAAACTCCAAATGAATTCAGTTTGGTTACGTGCATGTAATTACAACGGCTTGGTCTCTTTATGTATGTGTTAGCTGAAAACAAATGAGATTTGTTTGATGTTTCACATTGCACCATGGATAGAAGATCTGTAGCAAATAGAAACCTATTGCTTTGATCCTATGCTGAAACAAAGGAATGTAGACTAAGGTCTCAATCCAATTCTCAGACAAAAGCAAACATTTCTGATCATAACATTGGCTAACAACAAACAAGCAAACAAACTGAACAAAGGGTATGCATCTTGCCTTTTTTAATTAAAAAAAAAAGAATCCTTTTTTTCTTATGTAATTATTTTCTTGCATCATGATCAGCAGTGCATATTCTGCTGTCAAGAAAGAAACTATAAAAGCCACCACACAAAACTCAAACTTAGCATAGCAAAACACAGTAGCTGTTGTATAAAAAGGCCATGAAAAACAGCACTCTCACGTCTTCTATTGCAGGTGGTGAATTTCAATTAATCAGATAAATGCTTATACATTTAAAATTCAACAAAACAAAAATATAGATTGAGACTTTATTACCTATATGGGTGAAATTCTTAGTCTTTACAGGAATAGCTGCACACCTTAGAAAACAGAGAATAGCAAATATCAGTTTATAAAAGCTGTAGAAACTAGCAAATGAGAACATCAATAGGAAAAAAACAAACAAACAAAAAAGCAAACAAAAAACAAAAAGCCTAAATGCAGATCCTGTTACTTTTCCACTGAGAAGAGAATTACGTTTGAGAATACTTAACTTGTCACTTATTGAGAAGTGGGGAAAACGTATACTAAAGAGCAAAAAGGGTATCAGAAAAAAAGATTTCAAATCACATTACAGCTTTACAAATAATATAAAAATAAAATGCATAAAACTATAGAAACTGAATATTTCCATTACCTTCAATTTATTTCAATGCTCATATAAGATACCAAAATGCATCCAAGACAGAAGAACCTAATTATTCTTGGAGTTCAATGGAAACTTTCTCCATCAGACTGCTAGTTGTTTTAGCCACCTTTGCCTTCTGAATAGGCATATTAAACCCAAGAAATATAACACCGAAATAGGTAATTTTAAGTTTAAAGATCCCAAGTGAAAGGGACAAAGCTTTAAAGACATTAACAACATACTTTGTACCAGTCTTTAAGTTTGAAGGAGTCTTTATCTGAAAGTCTGACTCCAGTGGAGACGTCATAAATGTTTTGTGCCATGATTTGAATTTGTCTTATTTTGTCTTCTCTTTGCTGTTCTTCATTCCTGAGAACATGCTTCACATTAATTGAAGAAGCAAGTATCAATGCAGAGAAACAATAATATTTTTCCTTGGGCGACCTCATTATGACATTTAAGGCAAGTGACCAAAGAGTACTGAAATAAATGCTGACCTTTCTTCAGGAAAGTCTGGGACTGTAGTTGCAAATTCACACTGAAAGGAGAGAACTTTCATTTCCCTGAGGTGGGACTTGGGGAGGACCTTCATCTGCCCTTCTAGCTTTCTACTTCTCTGCAACTTCTGTTTTTTAGAAAGTGCCTATGTTATTCTTCTGTTCCTCAACATACAGTTAATGAACAGGAGAGGAAAAGAGAATGAGAATGTTTGGCTCTGAACATCTTTTAAAATGAACATTGTCATTTTTACATCATTAGTCTTCAGAGTCGCATACCTAGACCCAGCTGTCCTATAATAAATTGTGAAAATAAGCTTCCACAAGACAAAGAACTGAGCAAATACTTGCTCTGTCATGGATGGGAGTCATAGCAGAATACAGAATTTTGGAGAACAATAGACAAGCAAATACATGAGCACCTATATTTACTTATTACACAAAATATATTTCAGCACTTTAGGATCTTCAACACACCACATTTTGCCTTTCCTAGATCGCTTCCCTGTGCAGCGTTTCAGCAGGTCCAGCCTGCAAAGGAATGGACCAAGACATCAGGCACTGCCAATAAGTCTGAATGTCAATTCTGCTGAAATGAAAATGTAGTATACAACATACTCATGGACTACTTTAGGATTGCATATGTAAAAAGCAGAAATATTTGTCCAGTCTTCTCCAATAATATTTTATAATGGCAAAATGTCAACTAATTCTTTATGACAGAATTTACTCAACTCTTCCAATGGTCACTTGAAATCACATTGATTTGGCACAGAAATCCAGCTGTTTTCTCTTTGCAATACCATCCCAGTTGCTGTTCATTCCTTCTATTTCCCCCAAACCTGCAAATCTCTAATTAAAAAAGTCAAAATGCATGATTAATTACAAATCAAGAGTATTTTGAAAGCAGGAAAGAAAATAAACAACTCTGGTAAAGTGAACAGATGGGATTACAAACTAAATTGCCATCATTAGCATTATGAGTCCTATAATTAGTTATTAGAATAACAATACATATCTAATATTAATATGAGATAACACAACTGTTATTATAGGGACTTGGAAAGGTTGTAGTTAGAGATAATTGAAGTCTGACTTCCTGCTAATATCTAGGTTTGACTTGCAGAGATAAATTTTGCTTTTGTGGACATAATTCTAATTTAGCAGGCTTTAAACCAGAAACTGGCCTTGATGATGTCTCCATATTATAGTGCTCTGCATTATGAAGAGAACCTGTTGCTTACAAGTGTGAACCCTGCTTTCCTGGGAGTGGCCGGACACCTGCCTGCCGATGGGAGCAGCAAATAGGTTCCTGGTTCTGCTTTGCTCCTGCACATGTCTTTTGCTTTACCTAGTGAAATGTCTTTATCTCAACCCATGTGTTCTTGCACTTTTACCTCCCTGATTCTCTCCCCAGTCCCACCTGGGGGGAATGAGTGAGCAGCTGGGTGGCGCTGAGCTGCCTATTGGGACTTAGCCACTGCAAAGTGTTATGAGGCTTACTTGCTTATTTTGCTTTAACTGGAGTGAATAAGGATAAATCATCTGTATCTTTTTACCTATGACAACTGATAGTTTCTCCATGCCATTTTCCACAGCTCTGTGCTGGTAGTGCTGTAGAGATCCACTGGTGTCAGATCTCTGAATGGGACCCTGCCACCAAACATGTCCTAATTCACCAGAGCATCTAGTGTTGCCAGAAAAGAGGTGCACAGGTGAAATTCTGGATGAAGTGAAGCCTTCTCATGATGAGTCATCACGTTACACAAAGTAAAAGGTAAGCCTAAACCAAAAGCATAGTTATCACTGATAGAAAACTAAGGTCAATAATAAGATGTTATATATTTTTCTTTTAACTTCAAGCTGTTTTGCTTGAATTAGAGAACTAGAAAATCTAATTGAAACAGCTGTATGCTTAGTTCCATTTAATGGGTTTTATACAGTCAAATATACATTAAGAAGAAAAATGTTTATTGCTGATGTGCTGAATGTACTGTATGGGTAACATTTAATTGCAAAAAGATATCATTTTGAATGACTGTTATTTTCCTATCTTCCTAAAATGAATCTAACACTGAAATAATACACAGTGTAAGCAAAACTGAAGTTCAGAGGTCTGATTTGTAATTCAAGGAAACATTTAAGCATATACTTAACTTTGACCAAATGCTTAAAGCTATTAACTTCTAGGGCCCTAAAGTAGTGCTTAAAGTTAAATGGGTGCTTAGGTTATTGTTCACACAGAGCTGTCTTCTTGAATCTTACTTCCCTACTAGCAGTAGCCCTCTAGAAACCAATCCCATTAAAATAAGTGGTACTAATTGATGAAAAAAAAAAAAACAAAAAAAAAAAAAGAAAAAAAAAAGAGGAGGCATAATCTGGTCCTGATATCTGCATACAATTTTATTTTTGCATTGAATTCTATTCTTTATTTCTTTTTTTTTTCTTCTTCTTTTCTTTGTTTCTTTGTTTTCCTAACATTTTAAAATTTTTACACAGAAAACTTGGGTTTAGCTATCTGTTTACTGTACCTGTTAGGGCAGTAAAGGCAGGGCAGTAGTTAGTTGAGTAACATAATCTGTGCCTGTGACTAATTGTGAATGAGAAGCTACCTATGAAAAGCAGAACCATACTTTTTGGGACTCCCACAAAGTAGGCATCGTGAACACAAGCTGATGCAACATAGTGCATAATAAAATTATTTTTTCACAAGAGTAAGTATAAAGGAAATCCATCCTTAAAAGAATATTTTTCAGCCCTAAAAAACTTCTCTGCCAACAAGGATTAAATCTCAGTTTCATAAAGAACAGCCATATCACAGTTACCCATGGTGGTAATGTTAGTTGCACTCCCAGTCTAAAGCAGCCTTGAAAGAATATATCAGAGAATGTTTTCTGTTTTCACTCATTCTTTACTAATTGAAGGAGATGGTTTGTTTGAGTAAATTGTGTACTCTCTAAGGATCCCAAAATCAAGCCTTGAATTTTATCTTATGTCATACTCTGATTTCCCCGACACCATAGACCAAAGGCTTCCCATTGACATTCACTTGTTTTGGACAAGTCCAGAAAAAATTCCAGCTTATCAGTATCAGACAAACCATGTATTGTCAGAGAAACTATACAGAAGAATGAAGGTAAAGTTTAATAACTTGAATGAGCTTTGAGACATGGTTATTTTAGTCCTGTACACTGTATAGGTATTAAATTATTCTTAGAACATAGGTATTAGATTTTAAAATTCTCCATAGTGATATTGCTTATGTAGGGCTGCCCTTCTTTGTTTTCAAAACCAAATCCTGCTAAATCCATAGCACTTCTTTAGACCAAATTCTTCTCTGTAAGAACATTTGTACCTCCCACCACCACGCAACATAACACACATCCAACCCAGATTTCATGTTCTTTGTAATTGTTTCAGTGATTGCTTTGGTCTGTGTTTTGAGAATAGTAAACAATTCAAAAGATGAAAAGAAAGAGTATGAATCAAAAATGTTAGCATAAATTTGGCATTACATACATCACCCTACTTGGATTTATTGCTAACTACTTAAGTATATAACCATAAAATCTCCAACCCACTATTAAAATTCAGTAGAGTGTGATTGCCCCGATTCTTTCCTCTCTCTCTCAAGCTCAGTCTCACTTGCCAGCTGGCCAGCCCTCCCTTCCTCCTTGTTTTTCCACTGAACAAAATGTTTAAAAAACCCAAACCAAACAAACCAAATAGACATTGACATAAAAATGACAAACATGAAGGATCATAGCAAGAGTGATATGAAGCAACAGCTGTCCTGTTCAGCCTCACTCTCCAGCACCCATCTGCAACCTGAACCATCTGCATATGGGAAAAAAATTGCAGGAAGAAAAATTGCAGGAGCATGGGCCGTACTGCTGTGTTTGTAAAGGAGAAAAATCCTGATTTCCCAGCACAAATAGATGAAGTTTTGAATGTCATCACCCGCAGAGAGGAGATTTCTCTTTCAGACTACTCTAGTGAGCTAGGATACTTTCTGTGTACTGTGGGGTGAAGCAAGCTTCTAGCAAGTACTGCTCCTTCTCGTCCAAGGTGACACACCATGGACTAATCTAACCCAAAATTTATTAGAATCAACTAACAGGTTCTAAAGAGTGGAAAAATGAGTTGTCTTGGAAAAAAAGATAATCTGAAACATTCAGCAATTAGTTTGAAAAAACTGAACTATTAGGTGATCGCATGTAAATAGTATTACCCTGTCCTTTAAATGTCCAAACTTATATGAAACCTCTAACCAGGGCTGAAGCCTGATATAATGCACAACTTTTTTTTTTTTTTTTTTTCAAGAATAAATATTTTATTGGAGTCAGGAAAATCTGCGTAACCAAGATCAGTATAATCTGTTTGGATGCCTGGCAGAACAGTCTGAATTCAAATCTCTTGCCCATTTTGGAGAAGTCTTCTGGAAAGATTAGAAAAATACAATCTGCCTCAGACAGATATTGGTATGGATTGTCTAGTTATCTGGAAATATACCTAGCATTTGAACCCTCAAGTATTTGGTACTTTTCACTTTCATTGAAGTCTTTATTACAGCAGACATTCAAGTTTTTAAAAGAATTGACTTTAATTGGAATTTATTGGCTATTCTTCCCTTATAAAAACACATTTTAATTTAAAAGAACACGTTTCTTACAGTTAGGGTTCAACCCAACTGCTTTTACTTAGTGAAACCCCGTGAAATACCGTTGTGGTGCTCACTTACAGAAAAGTTATTCATGTAAGTAACGGCTGTAGATCAAAATCCATAATCTTAAATAAAAGGTTAATTCTTGCAACAAATTGTAGAGTGGCTCTTTGGCTAGTTTTGATTTTCTAAAGAAATTTCCAGAGATATACTTATTTTGAATATGCATTACTCCCCAAGACATAACTTTTCTTTTATTGGAAATTTTATTTATATAAGAGTGAGACATGAATATTTGGAAGAAGGCACGTGTTTCTGAGACATTCCTCTTGCAGGTTGTATATGAGTCACAGGAAGGAAATTTTTTGATGTCTTGCCAAGAGACAAAATGCTAGGTCCTTACATGGTGCAAATGAAAGGGGCTCCATTTTCTTCCATACACATTTATAGCAGCTGTCTGGCTTATATTTGCTTTTGTAGATATCTTTCACCCAACTGTCTTCATTTTGAACAGTCTCTAAAAGAACAAAAATAGCAGCTGTAATACCTGACACTGGACAGGGAAAACTTTGGAATTATAGAAATGTGGGTAGGAAAAAAGACTGATGATGTTTGTTTGAGCAAAGCATGTAAGTGATATCTTTATGTAAATGGACCATTATATGAACACTTCAGAGATGGCCTTTGCCTGTAATCTATTTTTCTTCAGCGAAGTTCACTTTTAGACACAGCTTTTGTGAAATAAACTACTTTGCTTGTTTGCACTGAAACAAATTTGTAATAAACATTTTATGTGATCCAGGTGCTACAAACACGACTTAAATATTATGACAATTATTAAAACATACTGTCATTTGTTACCTGACAAAGTAATGCTAACTCACAGATAAAGAATTCTGCCTAGCTATGGAAATAAAATACCACCAAAATGATAACTAATTCCTACATGATAAGAGCTGAAAAACAGTACTAAATATGTCATGAAGTGTTAAACATACACATTTTATTCCTTACAGATAGCATTAAAAGATTATTTCCCTGCTAAAATACACAGCAAGTAAGTACTCCAATGACAGATGAAAGAGAAGATATGTAATCCTATGAATCTGTCCATGGCACCACAGCAACAGGTTTGCCAATGTTTTTAATAAACAACAGGATTTTATCTCAAGGAATTTTAGACTAAATCTGATATATAAAAAATAATACAAGCGTTTTGTGATCATTTACAAGATAAGGCCTAAACCATTGTCTGGATAGAATTAACAGCAAGGAGTTTTTTAGACTATTAGATTGGTGGCTAAGAAGAAATTATATATTCCAATTTCAAAACTGTAATTTTTTATTACAGCTATTTATTTATTACTGTATTATATTTTTTTCAGTATTGCATTTGTCACAGAACTTCAGCAAGTACAAAGGTATTTATCTTTATTATCATTTCAATCTTAAAAGAAGATATTTTCAAATTTATATGGGTACTTATGTATCTTCCCCACGTATTTTTGGTGTATTTTCTTCAATGGAAGAAGCATATGGAGTATGCAACATTAGCTGCATGCATTTCTTCCAGAAATTATTCTGTTGAGATTACATTCTCCCTGTTTATCTGCATATTTTCTTATAAAGCATTTCCTTTTTTTTTTTTTCTTTTGTGCATTTTCTCTAAAAATAATTACTGAATTTTCTCATCAGAAACATGCACGTCCCGCTACATGGAAATAAGTGCCTTTCTGCAGTACACCTATGCCCTTCCCAGTCTTATCTACAATCTGCAATTATTTGTTTTACCTCTTTGTCACTAGATATCTAGTTTTTTTACAACCTGAATTTCTCTTTAAAATAAATTCACAGTTACAGAACGAATACAAGATCCTCTGTTGCAGACACAAAAAATGTCATAAAAATTTCCCATCGTGGGAACAAATAATCAAATTAGAATTTACCTAGGACTTTTAATTCAATCTAAGGAAGCATGTCATATTTATCCCACCACTGAAAAAAGCCATACTTATCTATGGCACTTTGTTAGATTTGCATTCAGACGTTGCATTCAGGTTAACCTTCAAAGAATACTTCTTACCATAGCTTTGATTTTTAAAATTAGACTAGTACTGTGAGTGATGTGTGACGAGAACTCAAGTGTCAGGAGTGCACAAGAGAAAAACTTCTAGTCATTCACAGTTATTTTTATGCCTCTTGATTTCTTTAAATAAAGTATAAAAATCATGCACTTCATGAAGAGAAAAACCATTCAAGTTTCTATATTTAATGCAGAAAAGGATAAAAGAAATATATATATATCATAGTAGTGAGCAGAGTGGGCTGTTTCACTCCAGCTAAATGGTCATTTTCCTCTAAAGATGAATTTGGGAGACATTTCATAAATTCTGCCAAGTGTGCTCTTGGCATTGGCTTGTCTGAGGCCCAGTAACTCACCTGTCACTTTCTTTGGAAAGCCCTGGTTTAAAACAAAATCAAGATCAAACACAAACCTCCTTGAATCTTTTGAGTTGTGTTTCCTATCTATATCCTCTTACTAGAATTAACATTGTGATAGGCTATTTGTGCTTATAGGCATATAAGCTTAACCAATACGTACCTGGAGATAAATTTGGCTGTGTATTGCATAATGCTGCAAGAACTGCAGTACAGAGGCTGAGGAATAAATGAAGATAAAATCCCCAGTTTTGAAATACTTTATGATTCTGCAGGTGCTCGGAGTATAATAATATGGTCTGGGGATGAATTTACAGTATGGGAAATTAGATGCCACCCGAATTTTGACTGCATACCTGTGCATAGTAAATAATTGTGAGTGCTGAAATATTGGGCATGGTGTGTGACTATATAAATATGCACCAGCATTTGGTATGCAGGAAGGGTGTGTGTCAATGGAAGAAGGCTTACTCAGAGATGGGCTATGAATATGCAGCAGCTGAACTTTACTCCTTTGCTGAAGTTTGTAGTTCAGCATTTTTATTTTTACTGTTTCTGTTGTGAAAAAGCAGCTGGCCAAAGCATCAGCAATTACCTTCAAAGCCTCTTGCCCCAGATTTCATAGCAGGGCACAGCCAAAGCTGCACCTTTTCCCTACTTACCAGACCAAGGCTGAGACATCACGGTGTGTCAGAGAGCTGCACGTATGACATACTGCACACCATGCTCCTTCATTAGTAGCCTACAGCTTCTCTGTATGCCAGAATTTACTGTATGGGAAGCATGTCATGGTCCCTTCTGACACCCCTGTCGTCATACCTCCCTGTACTTCTCTACCATGCATCATGCAGCAGAGGTCATAAATATTTCATTCTACACCAAATAACCTCTTGTTACTACCATCTGTATAAGAAGGATGGTTATATTACTTGATCGTACAAAGATAAGCAGAAATAAAACAAATTAGAAAACGGTGATTAGAAAAATTGCTGTTACAGCTAAACGGGCTAAAGCAAATCCTAGGCAGGTGAGAAATTCTGAGCAAAAAATAAAAAATAAAAAAAAATGCAGGGAGCTGTAGTTCTTGGTGCAGATTTTGGCCCATTACCAGCAAAGGCGATGCGGTGATGTGGTTCACAAGAAATGTGCTCTTTCACAACCATAATCATCCTGTTTGAGGTACACTTTGATCGACTTGACACACTAGGAACAGTAAGTTTGAGAGGAAAAAGCTCTGAGAGATCCATAGTCATGACTCTACTTCATGGGTTTCCTTTCTATGCCATTTTTAGGGTCTGGATCCACAGCCATTAGAAGTCTACGGGTGTCCCATCCCAGCACAGGGCCAGGGACTCCACCATAGACTGCGGTGGGACTAATGGGGCTTTTGTTCTGTGCTCACTCCTGGGCAAGTCACAGGTCTCAGCAAAGAGACTTCTTTCTTTCTCAGCTGTGAATAAGAAAACTGGAATCTGAATGGCAGAAAATGGTGGAAGAAAAAGATTATAATTTACTAGAGACTAATTGCTCAAAGCTAACTGAGGCCCAGTTCTCACAGCATCTCAGGAGGGAATTTCTATTCCTGGAGGTACAAAGCACTCAATCTTCCCTTCCTTCTCCTATCAGCAGAGACAAGAGAACTTCATATTCGTTGTCTTTGGTGTGACACCACTATTTAATCCCTGTACCATTAGCCAAGAACAGACATGCATACCTGTATATGTAATGTTCAAAATAAAATGAAGTTTGTTTTTTTGTTCATTTTTGAATTCACTTGAAGACAGAATTTAAATGCTAAGTAGACACCTAATAGCACATAAATAACATTATTTTATGTTCTAGATATTGCATTTAACTGGGGTGCACGTCATTAGAGAAGATAATACAAAATGGATGATTAGCCACATAATAGTAAATTGGTCACATGCTCCATTGTCTGAGAAAACAACTAAATAAAATTATTCAAATATTTCAAAGATAATTATGAATGGGCTATTATTGAGAATGTTGTCATGCTATAGAAATTGTAATGGTATAGTGTGCTTAAATCACTTTAACTTACATCTCTCATAATTAGAAATTGTATTGGTCATAAACTAAAGTCATTTTTGACATACAAAGGAATATATGATTTTATTATCTCTCTACACAAAAAAAATAAGTTTTATGTTTTTGGATGTTGAATAAGAAATTATAAAAGTCAAATAAATTTACAGTTTTAGAAAATACAATTAAATTCAGTCGCTCTCTTTCATGATGAAAAATGATATAATCTACAACACTCAGTTTTACATTAGATATTAATTTTAACATAAACATATTAATAACTACAAAGCCTTAAGTTAAAGAATCAGCACAATTTTCCCATTTCTCACATAGCTGTGGTCTTCATATTTGGGATGCGGATGCTTAGCAAAGCTCCAAAAAGAATTCATTGAAGTGTTCCTGTGTCACATTGTAAATTTTATTTCTAATAAAAACTTTGATACACTGGAGAGCTGGCCGGTTGTGCAACACTGGCACACAGGGGATGTCTATCTGCAGCCAATTGAAATGGTGAACAGTGAACAGCAAAAAAAAAGAGTGACCTCAGTTTGGTTACTAAAGTTTTTAAACTGAAATAGCTGGATAAGTCACTTTATTTAAAACTTTTAAATGTAAGTCTGTGACTCTTTGTTTAGTTGCATAAATCAGATGGTCTCATATCCAAAGCTGTTTCAAGGGAAATTAAGTATTCATCATTTCTACCAATTTTGTTAATCTGTAGAGAGATTTGCTTTACTTAATATCCTTATATTTTAATAGCTTTTGAAAATAGCCTTTCACTTTAATATAAACCTAACTCAGATTGTGTTTTGAGTATTAATTTAATAAGCATGAAGATTTTTTAAAAAGTGATTATATTTAATAAATAGCAACTATATAGCAATAAGATATAAAATAAATAATTCTATGATTTACACTGGTTGAATTTGTGCAAAATTGTGGCTTAAGCTTACCTAAAATAACCAGGATTTAAGAAATGTTAATAATATTTTAATTTAGCTTTTTTTTTGTTGGGGGGGGGGGGGGGGGGGCTAACATTTCCTCACTTTAACAAGTGTCTCAGCACACACACAGACACAGACAGACAGACACACACAAAGTTTGTTAATCATCAAATAGAGAAAAATATCAGGAAATTTGATCTTCTGGAAGAATAAACTGAGGTTATGTATGACATTTAGATATTTTTATTATTGAAATTACCTTCAAAAATACCTATAGCTGTTACCAACAATTAATGATAATGATAATGCAGCTTAAATTTCAATATTTCTTTTTTTCTTTCTCAGTGAATACTCATTACACTGCTAAGTAGTCCATTTCAGTTGCTGGGATTTTTTTAATATAAGAAATTACAGGTGGCAACTCAGAATTAGGTGTTAGAATTAATTATATTAGGAATATATTCGTTGGTTCGTTCAAAGTAGTAATTTATCACATTTGAGTATAATATATTGATAAATCTCCAAGCACGGACAGAGCAGCTTCCTGAGATACATTTATGAATGCTCCAACAGCCTTATTTATATTTCCTGCACATTCTGAGGTTCAGAGAAATATGCTGTGGTTGATGCAAAAAGGCAGACATGGAAGTCTGAAAAGCTTGCAGTATAATTAAGTGATAATAGTACTATCACACTGTTTTATGAGGCAGTAACACAGTCCCCAAGTGAATAAACTATGAAGCCGAAGGCTGCCTAGTTTATTCCAATGAAGGAACTGGATCATTGCCAAGAACATTGCTCCAACAGTACTGTTAAATTAGTATGCTATAAATGTTTAATTAAATAACATTTGGTGTGCATGCTTGCACATGTTATGGAAAATAATGTCATAGTTTGAGAATTAAGAGAAAGTGCCAACAGAAACATTTCAGGGGTCACTGCTTTTGAGGAATACCCCGTAATGTAGCTATGGTGAAATGGTCTCCTGTTCAATTCACCAGCCTGGAAACCCAGAGGGGTTTCCGTGGCACTGGAATGAGAGAGACCTTATAAAGCGTCAGTGTAGTGGGACTGTATTGCCAGTGCTCCCATCTCCTCTGAATTTTAGAGCTAGGGGATTAAGGCACAAAAAAGCTAAATTAGTTGTAGAACAAGAAGATGTTGTCTTGGTCCTTGATCATGAGAAGAGCTGTCATCACTGTCTTACTTTTCTGTGAAAAAGACAGTTGAAAAGATTTTTGGAAGATGTGCAGCCCTGAAAGATGTGGAAAGACTTGGAAAGTTATCCATGAAGGCCAGCAAGGCCCAGGTAAGTGCTAGAAAGGCACTGGGGATACCTGAGACAAATCTCCATAACATCCAGTCTTGACAGCTCTGCTGAGATTTCTGAATACAGGTACTAATTCAATCTGAATATTTGGATGCAGATGCCTACTTGCACAAGCACCTGGGTGGAGGCCACCAATTCAGTTTGTATAAATGACCAAACAGCTGTCAAACTGTCATGATTTTGGTTAAAAGCCAGCTTTCAAAAAATAGTCAAGAGATGAAAGTCTGTGGGTGTGTGGTTATTGATTCCCTCGGACCTCTAAACATACCTCACCTCTGCTGAAATGTACTCAGGGAATAAGGGAGGCAGACTGGCAGCAAACAGACTGCACTTCCTTCTATGGCAGATTAAATAAACTAATAAAAATGCTACTCCTGACACAGAAAGCAGTCTGGACTTTCATTTCCAATGCAAGTGCCAATAAATACTTGCAAGCTAGATGCATCAAACCTCTTGCATTACATCAGCCAGAAATGCTGAAGAAATGAAAGATTATGCTATGAAACAAAATCAATGGCATACACTAAAAAAGTGTGGAAAATCGAATTTAAATAAAAATAGAAACAGATGCTTAAAAATAAATCAAGAGTAGGATATCACTTCTTTCTGTTTCCTTAATTTTGTGTTTCAGAAGACCAGAGTAAGCGTCCGGTTTCAAAGCTCCATGGTTGTGAAATGTTTGCAAAGGGGAAACAAAATGAGCAACCAGCATAGGTGATCAATCAGTTGGAATATTTTCATGTAGAAGTATTAATGTGAGGCTACAATTTATAGATCTTAATTGAAAACTGAACAAAATTTTTCACAACTAGTCCTATAAAAACCTTTTCCAATTGGACTTTGGTAAAGTTAATAAAAAAATACCCTTAACTGCATTTGAATTTATTTATGTAGTAGTCACTTTTTAGCAAAGCTGCTCTGAGTTTGGAACTCAGCAAGTTCTAATCCATAAAAGAGAAGATTAAGATCAAGATTTGGTCAAGGCCTTAAAATAACCTTGAAAATAATTATTGGTTTCTCTGTGAATAACACTGTTCTATGGATAAAGGGAGTGAGACGTTGCTGTTATGGCATTACATGCATTTCCTCATAGCTCTTATGTTCATGCCTGGATTTTATTCATTGTACACACTGTGGCACAAGATATTATGGCTGAACACTAACCCATATTTCCAAAAAGTCTATCCAAAAAAAAAAAAAAGAAATCAATACAAAAAGTACATGATGAAAAGCATCCGGAAAGAGCGATCAGTCCTTTCAATGGCAGTCTTTGTTCTGTTCCTTACACTTATTTTCAAGCAGCATATTTGCATTAAATCCAATTTCTAGAGTAGGTTAATGTAATATTAACGGAGGCTGGGTAAGGATCACCTTGAAATACCATTAGCTAATTATCAACAAAATGTGGCTTTCTTTAGATGTGCTGTAGAGATTTTGACAGACAGATCCAGCAAGATATTTCTTTATTTGTCTTTCCCTTGTTCCTTCAAAGGACAACTGAGACCGCAAGGGCGCATCTTGAGTCACACCAGCTCCTCCTGGAGGCCTCATGATACTTTCCATTGGGTAAAAACTACATCAATGAAGAGAAAAGCAAACAGAAAAGATATTCAATACTGAAACAGATTAGTCTGCCGTAACATGACAGATTATCTTGGTTGTCTATTGCCAGACTGCACCAGTAACATACTCAAAGGGATTTGTAATACAGACCAATTTCCTCATTTGCACAGCATTTCGACTAATGGTTCCATTGCCCTCTTAGCACAGTGGATCAGCTGATATAATGAAAGGATAAAAGAACAGTTGCTCCATTTTATAAAATGATTATATAGTTTCTCAATAGAGAAAATGAGAGATCAAAGACCAAGGATTTATTTATTTATTTATTTATTTTATTTTTCCTGAAAAGGAACTAAATAATTGGCAAGTAAAATGGAACCTCTAGTTGGTAATATTTCCTAGACTTCATAATCAAAACATTTTAAGTTAAGATAGAAAAGTGAAAAACAAAATAAATACAAGCAAGTCTTCTTTTATTCCATAGTTCTTGTCATTTTCAAATATAGGTTCAACTTTCTATTCTGGCCTTGCGTAGTTGAGCCTTTTCATCCTAGCCTTTTTAATTGAGCTAATCAGTATTTTTTGTCAATGTTTTTTCCTCCAGTTTTCTACATTTTCTATGTTGCTTAATTGGAACTAAAATAGTTTGGATTGCTGAACTGAATGGATATAATTTTTATCAATTCAGCATTACAGTAATGTCATACTTCCATATTGACTGAGAGATGTTAGAGTTCAAGTATCTCATCCTTCCCCTGGGCCACAAAAATCTCTCATTTAGTAGCTTCCCAAAAGATTTTTGATTAGTTGTTAGTTTGAGATGATATTTGCAATCATCAAAAGAAGCTGATAGAACAAGCAAAGATGTAAATAGCAAATTGAGCAGCCTGGTCTAGTGGAAGGTGTCCCTGATCAGGGCATGGGGGTTGGATTAGTCAATCTTTAAGGTCCCTTCCAATCCAAACCATTCTAGGATTCTATGATAAATATTTTCCTGTTGGCAACTGCTGACCATTGAAATGGAAATCATTTATGCAAGATCATTGCATTTTTACCATTATTTGTGTCAGGAATGAGGAGCAAAAGTAATTTAAGAGCAGGTGCTGTACGTTTGTTTTATAATGAATTTTTATCCTTAGACTTATTTATATTCTGTCTAACATTGCTGATGAGCAAAATATAAAATTACAACACAACAGATAAACCCCCTCCAACTTTAAATGCACAATTTTCACAGACCTGGAATAATCCCCTCCAAGGAAGTTTGGGGAAGGAGAACTGAAATTCACTTCTGGGGTCTTTTTAAAACAAAAACTCACTTCGATATTTCAGGTCCAAAACTTTAAGTATCTAGCAAGCTCTAAACATAATCCCCTGAAAACTGGACAGCCAGAACTGTGCCCAACAAAGGCTGCTGGGCATCCTCACCCCTGGCATCCCCATATTGCCTGCATACCTGGGAGTCCTCCAGCCTCTTCCTGGGTGTGTGCGCTGGGCATTTCCCTGTGAGCAAATCTGCTGAGCTCGGACACCAACAATGGAGAATGCAGAAACAAGGATAATTTTTTGCTTGTATTGGATTTGGTAACAAAAATATAAATTTGAAAGGAAGGTGATGGAGAGGAGTTGGGGGAGTTGGGGGCAGGGGATGGATAATCTTAACTTTTATCTATTAAGATAGAGTACAGATACTTCAAGTGGAGACTGAAAAAGCAGCCATTAAGAAATGGGGCTGTTATGCTCGCACTGAGTCATGACAGCAGAGAGCTTTGTGCTCTCGAGTGGTCCTTTTGCAGAAGAGTAATCAAACTGCTGCTGCGCTGGGCTTTGCTGAGAGCCTCCTTCATCCCGCAGTGCAATGTGGCAGGGACGCATTCAGCTGAGCTTGTTACAAATCACTCGAGTGGCTTTTCCAGCACATACACGCTAGGTGCAGCAGAGTGAGCAAGTGCTCTACAAGGTAGCATGGCTGTAAACAAAAACTTCATTCCAGGCAGAAGCTGAGCCAAAGTGGTATTCTTCCAGAGCTTGTGGATTGTGTCATGTGGAATTTGGACCAAAATAATAATTTGTGAAGATGTGTAGGTGGAAGATTGTGGGAAGGACTTGTTAACTTGTCTGTTGTCACAGGGCTATCATTTGTAGTAGAACTGCAGGTTAGAATGAGTATTTTCAGCTCAAAAGGGTCAAGCATTAATTCAGTCACTTTTTGGTGACAGGAACACATTTTTTCCTGATAGCAACATATTTTTTTTTCAATGTTTTACAAGAAAGTGTAATATATTTATTACAATTTAGGAGTTTCGGTACAATTATACTGCAGGTAACAAAACCAGTCATATGATTCTTTTTATTTTAGAGCAAATATACCTAAAAGGGTAGTTATTCATCCGGACTTTTGGGTTTAAATAAGAAAAATATATGTCCTCTTAAATTACAGTGATAAAATAAATTGAAGGTACTTCCTGTCTAGCAGAATTTAAAGTGAAGCCGTGAAGCAATACGAGGTATGCTCCTTCCCAAAAATATTCATAAATTCCGCATTTGAAATTCCCAGAGCATATCTCTGGATGTTACCGCAGCTATATAGAGATGTATGTACAAGAATATCGAACAAGAAGAGATGCAATGTTGGAGTAGGATTGAGAGAGAGAGAGATGGATGGTGGAGATTAAAAGCTTGAATGTCTGTCTGGCATTACCATATGAGATGCTCAAAATTATGTGTAGGGCAGGTGTCAGTTCAGAAATGGCAGATGGCATTTTTGGTGCATCAGCATCATTAGTTAGCAGAAATATCTCCAAAAGTAAAGATCTGGGGATGGGAGGCACCCTGCAAAATCAGCTCTCCTTCAAAATAACTGTGCTAGGAACATATTTGCTTCTGTGACTGAAGAACACACAAACTAGAAAAGTTGCAAAAAAATATGGTTGTTACCTCCTGCAGATGCTGCTTTGTAAGACTCCTTTTTGAACTCCTCTGACAGGTCACCTTGGCCTGAATATTTGCTGAGGCTAATTGGTATGGAGCTGGAGCTACCACGCTCCAGCCGAAGGTCTGTCAATACAGTGCTGCAGAGCAAGAAGTGAGCTCTGCCTCCCCTGTGCTCCTGCCCAAGTAACAAAACAGAGACAGAAAAGCTTGGCTACTTCACCAGAATTCAGAATAGTATGTGCCCAATGCTTTGAAAATGAATAGTATTATTCAAGACTATTTTTTTGCAGTTGAAGCATAATCTTCAGCAAATTCAAAGACTCTGCAGATGCAGAAGGGCTAATCTTGTTGCTTCATTTTAGTTTCCTATCAGAGGTGTTGTGGAATAGCTGTGCTCTGGGTGCTTGTTTGGTCTCAGTCTCTCAGGTCTCTTTGTTGTAAAAGTGATCTCTTCAGAGCATGGAGGATAAGATTCAGCTTGAGATGAAAACACACGTACCAGCATGCTGCAGCTAACCCTTGGCTACTTTGCTCTGTTTCCCCTCACCCCACACAACACCGTGGAGAGCGATATTAAAAAATGGAAAGATCTTGTTTTGTTTATATTAAAACTCATGAACACTTGCTTTGGCCTTTAGTCCCAGAAAGTCACAACATTTGCATGGAAGGATGGCTCCTCAGACACACCAGTCCAGTTAAAGAAATTCAGCGATTTCAAAGGCAACAATGCCCTGTTTGGAGCAGTCAGAAGGTGCTCGTGAGGTGTGTTTGTGCAGGTCCGAATCCCCTGCCTTTTCTGCCTTTTCATCTCCTTGTCCTCTTTTTATTTCTCTCCCTAGCACTATAAACTAGTTTTCTGGAAAAAAAAAATAATAAAAAATATATATTTTTACAAAAACATATCTGGCAATGATGCTGATGACATTTTCATGCTCATCTTTGTACATTACTGCTATCATGTAGTGTATTCTCAGCATTGTCTGCAGGCTCATTTATTTTCTAATTTATCTTTGAGAATAGAAAACCTACAAATATTAAAGCTGAAATTCAAAAAAAAAGAAAAAAGAAAATGTGGCTAAAAGATGTTATATTTGACTAGATGGTGCTGGGAGACAGACAAGATAAAATGTCAGGTGAATAATTCCGTACTGCAAAGGACAGCAAATTATTTGCAGAGGTTAGGAAGAAACGTCTGGTTGTTTCTCATGGAAAAAAACATCAGATTTACTGGGTGCATGTGTGGAATTTTTCCATGTTGCGTGGGGAATGCAGACACCAGCAGAGAGGGAAGGGCAGGTAGCACATTGGCAGGACTTCATGGAGCCATGGGTCTGGTTTTAAAGGGAGGAAACACCGCTTTTAGGTGTTACGGAATGAAAAGTGTGATTGCAGCCAGCAGCAGGTGCTCAAAACCTCTCAAAATAGCATCGTCTCAGTGCCAAATTTCACGTCTGAACTGACTGGTTTACTGCACTAATTAATGGATAAGCTGGTGTGATTACATAGGCTGCATCCTCAGGACACATTTAGCATGGGGCCAAGGCCTTGTATTTTCATTGCAGTAGCATGGCATTTTAGATACTAGACCTAATGGGGAACGAATGATTGGCAGCATTAATGATAAAACAATATTCCAAGCTGAGCTCTTGACTTGCAAAAACTGAATACCATTCATGGGATGGCTCTGGGAATCTTCAGTGTGAACAAAAGAAGTCCAGCAGTTTTCTCATTTAATTAAATTTAAATCTATGGGGACTGACAATGCATGTCTTGGGCTTATGCTTTTTTTTTTTTTTTTTTTTTTTTTGGTGTGTGTGTCTTGTTCTTTGCAGCTTAATGTAAGGTAGTTTTTAATCAGTAGACAGACAGTCTTAAGTGGAAATGAAGTTGACACCCAGTTACCTTTATATAAGGATTTTTATTAATTGCAAAACTAAGTGCAGGAAAAATATCCAAGGAGATATTTAGCTATAAACCACCAGACTGTAGCACAGAGTTCATATGCATGTTGTCGTGCTCTCTTATGGCTCACTTATGGTTGCTTGGAATCTCTTCCTGGGCTCACTTTCAACTGGTTTCATGTCACCAAAAAAATCACTAGGAGGATATTTTCTATGCTCTCCCCGTCAGTCTGAATTCTGGGGACTTGAAGGGTATCTGGCTTCTAAAATATGTCAGACGTTTGTGAGTTAAAGTGGAAATAGTTTTCAGTGCTCTTTTATGATGAAACACCTCTTCTATGTGTTGGAACTTGGTGGTCAGTTTAAAATGAATTGTAAATATAGATACAGATATAAATATATAGATAAACAGATGTCCACACCACATGATTCAGCATTTCCTTCTCAGCTGAACTGTGTCCCTAACTGATGCCATGCAGCACTACAATGTAGGGAATGAAATCAGTCATGTTGCATTAAGCCAACTGTAGTCAGGAGTGGCACAAATTACTAATTCCAGGACATTTTAAGTTAGTATTTCTGGGCATGGCAAGCTAGCATGTTTGATTTATTTTATATTTTATTTTATTTTATTTTATTTTATTTTATTTTTATTTTAAATGTAATATGGCTCTTTATAATGTACGGAGGCCCCTGAGAAATATCTCCCAAATCCAAGTTTGGCTCTACAACAAGTCTCTAAAATCCTAGTGTGCACAAAGACACCTGTTAGAAACTGAGATGAGATGTTAAAGCACCTGACAGTTCACTTCCACTCTTCATGTTGTCCCCTCTCTCACCTCCTCCTAACTAATTATACTGCTTGTGTTCAAAATGAGCACCATATTGCAGCACTTGATCAGGATTTTTCCTGCAATAGTAATTTCTTGCTGGCAGGTCCATTAGGGTAAGAGGCATTGAGAGAAACAAGGGGCTCTCCCCGGTCCTCCTCCTTGTCCAAACACTGTGGGAAATTCCTGATGGGAGTCAAAGGCCTTCAAAGGGAGATTTAGGTATAGTAACCTGGGAAGGATCAAGAATAAAGATATTGAACAGGAACAAAAAGTGACAAAAGCTTGGAAGGACAGAAGGAAATGGAGTGAAGTGGACATTTGCAGGTGTTGAAAGGAGTGAGGGGTGGTGGAGGTAAAGACAGAAAGGAGAGAGGGAGAAAGGAGGCAGCAACACTGCACTCTGCAGAGGTATAACTACCAAAACTTCAGAGACACTCTTGGAAAAAATAGGGAAAGAGAGATAACTGTAGAGATACAAGGTAAAGCAAGCCCCTTTAGAGTTACAGAAGAGGCTAATTAAAGGCATTGGGGATAGAGAACTAAAGGATATTTATCCACTGCAACATGTACTTCTACAAAAACTAGGCAACTTGTTCCTGAGTTTTAGCATTCTTATTTGTTTAGCAAATAGCTGTGATCTGCCTGTCAATTCATGTCACCCTTCACGGCAGGTTCACAGACAAGATAACAGCTTTCCACTTAGGTTCTCTAATGTTAAATTGTCAGCAAAGCACACATCCTCCCCTCCTTCCAGCCTCCTGTCAAGTCATGCATTACTTTGTTCTTTGTTCCCCTCCTGTGAGTTATACACAGGTAGTTTGAGTATTACATGCAGAAGCGGGGATCTGGTTTTAAACAAGATAAAGGGAAGGGTTAAACTTTTTTTTCTCCCCATATTCTGGGTGCTTATTTGACTTGTGCTAAAGGAGAGATTGGACTCCCTCTTTCCGTGCTTGTGCAGTGCACAGAGCCTTATCCAGCAGGCCCCTGCAATTGCTCATCAGCATTACATTGCTTGCAGGTAGAGAAAGACACAGCCAGTTTGTCATTTCTCACACGTCCAGCTGCCCCAAACCATTTAGGCAACTCTGTACGTGCCAATAAGAAGACATGCAAGCACCCCAGGTTAGGAAACTTTTTGTGTGTGTTTGTATGTGTGAAAAACCATGTATTTTATGTAGAAAAAAAAAAAAATCTCTCAAAGGTGTTCCTTTTATGCTGGGAGACAAACCTAAATTTATGCTGCAGATGCTCAAGCGTGCATGCTAAAAGTCAGAAAAGCTCTCCTCCAGAGAAAGAATGGGTCATAGTGTCCTGGGCAGCACCTAGAATTAGCTCATGTAAAAACATTTATTTTCTGATTTACTTAGGAATTACAACTTTGTTTTGAAGAATATGCAATAAATAATGACAACTTATACACGAAAAGGTAATGATTAGATGCAATGTTTAACGACCATATTTGTCAGAGAGTACTGGGAACTGTATGAATTGGAGGGGTCAGGATATGGCGGAAAAAATGTTGAACATAATGTAATGAAAGATAACACCATAGAGCCAAAACAGAACAAAACAGAACAAAACAAAGCAAAAACCTACATAAGGCAATTTAAAGTTCCATGGGTAATCTCACAAGCCAAGCAATGCTTGAACTGAGAATTTTTGCATTCAATGTCCCTGTTCTTTTAATACAGATTTTCTATTTTTGGCATAATATCTAAATTAATGTCATGACAGAAAGATAAAAATAGGTACTATTATTAAAATGATCTCTTTCTCTATGGGCTAACTGCTTCTTAGATGCTATTTAGAAAAGTATCAACCAAAACCGCATAGGAATTGCATAGTTGCCCATGAGGTACAAGGGAAGAACTTTGTAGGGATTTGCCACCTCTTCGCACGCCTGAGTGACTAATACCGGGGGGCAGGTCTAAGGACCACCTGAGTGCCTTCTGCTATCATGGAAATGTAGGAATCATCTTCCTGTGGAGGCCAAATCTACTTCAATATCTAGTTCCCATTCTGCAGAAAGATCAGGAAAATCTTGGTCTCCAGAAAAAGTCCAGAGAGATGGACAATTCTGATTTTGGCATGGTCTCATGGGACACCTTATAATCTATATGTCTTACAGAACCAGGAAATTAGCTTTTAATAGATCAAGAATGTGCTTTAATATATCGTTAACCTCTGCGAATTCCAGTTCTGTTTGGGATGAACAGATAGGAACAATCATTTTATGAAGAGAAATTCCCACATTTATTTTATTCACTTTATCTCTCATGTAATACACATCTGAATAAAGTTTGAAAGTATGAAACCTATTTTTCATCACAAAAAACTTCCCCCAAAATGCTTGTCTTGTGATGTGTGCCATGATAGAGCATTGCTTTGCCTTTTTTTTTTCCTCTGAATGAAGCCTTGCTTCTTCTCTGTATGCTGTCCATTTTATCCACCCAAAAGCAGCCAACATTAGATAAGAGCATATATTTGATACCTGATCATTACAAAGATATGAGGACAACTATCTAGTGAAATTTCCAACAAAGATAAAGGGTCAAACTAACAATATCTTCTATCCCGTTGTTATCATCTTCTATCCAGATCAGTGGAGTAATCAAACACTCTGTTCTGTGTGAACGTTTTTTTCTGCTATGCATTCAATAGAGGGGGAATCATTTTTAACCATGTCAAAAAAATAAAAATAAAAAAAAAAAGAAAGAAATGAAAAATCTGATGCAGGGCACCAGTTATATACTATTTGGGACCAACATTTCTTAACACAGTGAAGGCTATGTTACTTGTGTCTGCAGTCCACTCTGACTCTAGTGGGAAAAGATGAATGTGCTGACGGTGCTGTCCAGAATTCACATATTTTTGATAGCAGTTGAAATGAATGCACCCTGCATGGAGTTTTAGGACTTAAAAAATATCTTCTCATGCTCTTGTGGAGGTTTAGGGAATGTATTTTAATAAAGAACATCATAAGATGCTTAAATAAAAATAATAATAATAAAAATCACTTGATAAGATCTGTTTCCCTCTTTTGCTTAAGAAATATATATATATATATTAAGATGGTATATATAGAGCTTGATTTATGGGTATCTTACATCTTTGGTATATGAATTATAACCTTAGGTAGAAACCTGTAATTTCTGTAAGAAAAGTATTTAGGATGGCCAGAGCTGTACTGAGCTTTTAGGTTTGGAGCCAGTGAAGATTCAATGACTTGGTTGTATTGCTCTAGTGCCTTAGGACACACTTTAGAGACATTTTTGGAGTTCCAGCTCTTGGTGGGGCAGGGGAGGCTAGTCCCTGGGGCTGCATGCTGGGAGTAACAAAAGCTCAGTTCTCATTTCTGGTTTTGCACCCTGAGTTTGCACCTGCTCCTACCCCTTCTGCATGCTCTTGTCTCTTGTGAGTGTGATAAAAACTACATCTGACATGGCCACTTCCACTACAGCCCTGACTTTGGGGTTCAGTGTGTTGTACATCTAATTCAGAAACAACATTCTTCCTCTGTCTTTTCTTCTATTGTCCAACAGACAGTCCAACTACAAAAAATATATCATGACTATATGCTTACATGTGAAGATTTTAATAATTTTTGTAAATAATCTTTTGAACAGTATTAATATCAGGGACAGATAAGTTTTCTATGTAGAGCAAAATTTGATTAAAAAATAAAACACAGCCTGCTTAGAAGACAGATGATTGTATTTAACATCAACCTTGACTGCCATCTCACTTCCATCTTATGGACCAGTTAGGAAAAAGACAAGTGTTGGAGCTGGCAAAACCAAAGGTTAATATCCAAGAGAAATGTCTGGAGAAGGCTTGGAAAGCAAGAAAAATGACACATAATGCTATGAGTAATGCACATACCTAAATCCACCCACTTGGCTGAAATTGCAGTTGACTTCAAGGGATTCAACAAATGCAGTTGCTTAAAATCCAGGCAGTAATCAGAACATTTTTCCGTAAATGTAACATTTACTTTTAAACTAGGTACTAGTGTGGAGTTATGAAAAATATGCTTGCTTCCTCAAAAATAATGAGTTTTCACTGTATCCAGATTTCACTGTCTCTTCTGAACAGAACAGGATGATAGACATGTTTGTCATTTTTTTCTAAGGCAAGAAAACAGCAATAAAGAAAACTGCCATTTTTCCTCTTACAACAAATTCAAGGTTTCATAACATCAGTTTGAAATAAAAATACGAAAACCAAGTAAGAACACGTTATATTATTTTCAAAATTGTTCTCGCTATAAAGTGTTGCCAATTAAACCTCAATATATTTGTTGATTTCAGAAACAAGAGAAAATCGTTTCACATTGCTTATTTGTGCAAGTAAGTATTTGTACTCTTAAAAGTTAATTTGTTGTTATTCCAGGTTTATTGCAATTTGGAGGTAAGATTCTGAGGCAGCTCTGTACATCTTTGTACATCCATATTTTGAGACACAGCATATGTTGCTGAAGCTGAGCTCTAAATATACACATATTTTCAGGTATTTTTTTTTTGTCTCATCCATAGCAAGACTTAATTTGTTTCCATGTTTCAGATCTCTCCTATTATTTAAAAAGCAGATGATTGCATTGCTAATCTTGCAGTTAACAACTGACCTTCCCACCCTTTGAGAATGCAAAAGCTGCATTTCTATTCTATTATTGCAAATAGCCTTCCACTAATCTCATCCAAACTTCTCAAAGATACTGCTGTAGAAGCTGTACTGCTCATTGTGCTCTTGCACACAGAATATCTACCAAAAAAAAAAAAAAAAGTAATAGGACTTTACAATCTGATCATTAACACTTAATAGCTTTGAAATGTATTTTTCTTCCTACAGAGAATGTAAAAGTCTATTCTGTAATGAACAACAAAGGAAGTGTATTGAAGGGACAAGTAAGGAAGGAGTTTTCAGAGACAGTTGGTATCTACTTTAGAGATCTACTTGATTCAATACCTAATTGCTAATTCAGCATCTAATTGCTCAGCATCGCATTATGTACTTGTCTGCGAAATACAGCAGTCAGTTCAAATGGTTTTCACAAGGGCTTCTTAACAGCACAGCTCCCTAGCCTTCTCACTAAGTGTAATTATTACTGATGCCATCTGGAATACTGAGCAGAGATGAGCAGCCTCCTACCACCTGCAAAATGTTCAGCTGCTCTCCAAGCAGTCCCAGGACCTTTTTTCAGATGCTGACACCGCTCCGGCTGGGAGGCAGCAAGGCCATCACGCTGACTAGCCAGCATGCTAAATACATTAGCCTGTTATTACCTGTCCAAGAATCATGAGCCACCATTTAGTCCTGCTTTGGTGGGGTCTGGAAAGTCCATGACCTCCATGACACGGAGCATGACCCACTGCTGCTCTTCGATGCAAGTTTAATTAGTACTATTTTCTCTCCATTATTGTGGGTAGAACATTAGGTCCTCATAAAAAATTGCAGTGTAAGATCCAGGTTCACACTGGTCAGCCAATTTATATTATAAATTAGTTATGCTAAAACATTTTAAAACTTTAGGACAGCTCAGATAGTTCTGGGTCTGTTTCAAGGAGAATTATGCAACCTCCTACGAGCATAAAGCGTTCTGAAGGTCTGCGCTATACCTTTGAAACATTAGAAAGCATTTAAAGGGAGCACAAACTATAAGCACGGCAGGTAAAGCAAGGGAAAAAAAAAATCTTGCTGAGCATCAGTATGTTTAAACATATCTGGTAGTCTCTGTGTAGCAATTTATGCTACAGCAGCCACCGCATAGAAACTGCTTTTGTATCCAATTTAAAAACATGAATGTTCCATCCTTACCCTAGAGCTTAAAGTCAATTTACAGAAGTAGGGCACTATGAAGTATTGCTACAATAAACTGTTGTTTTACTTCCCTTTTATAGCAAAAATTAGGGGAACACTGCAACTGCTGTCAAGTCTTAAAATATACTTGCAATAAAATAAAAGCCATCGGGTTTCTTTAATTTCAGTGTTTTTCTTCATTATTCAAAGGCCTCCTTAAATCTTTCATAGATTCAGATATGATTTTTTAAAAGAAACACACAACCCTTCACCAATTAATCTAAATTTCTGGCTGCAGCATAAGCAGGCATTCATTGTCGTTCTTTATTTTTCTCATGGAAGAATGCATTTTAATTCTTCAAAACCTTGCCTGTTGGTTCCCTTAAATTAACAGAAGTTTGAATATAAAGCATCTTCCCGGTAATATTCTTCTAGAATGAATGAAGAAACACCTTATAATTATAAACTCTGTGAATTCATTTGAAATCCATTCTAAAGGCTGAAGATACTGGTGGTTTAGACATGACTGATATGTTCTGGTTCATAGGAAGCTACCATCTCTTTCATTACACAAGACCTTCACCTTCTTTTTAATGAGCACAGATATAGGATATGCTGAGTTAATATAACCAAGAGCAATCACTTTCGTTACTGTTCTCAATGAATGAGAGGAATTAACTAGATTTTAAATAATATGCAAATATAATGACACTACAATGGGCTACTGTCTTTTCCTTACCTCTTCTCCATGAGAGAAACAGATTAGCTTTAAACTGTCCAGGTTATACATTTTTTAATTAAGAAAAAGCAAATCTTCACTGCAGGATTAGTCCTTCTGAAAGCAACAGAAATACCACAGGATTAATGTACAGGAATGAGACTGGTGAAATTCAAATCCTTAAACCCTTGGGAAACAGCATCCCATGCTTAAGAAGCCTGTAGAAGCTTGTATTTATGGGCTTGGATATTCCACATTCATGAGATGGCTGTAGTTGAACTTCCCTCAATGGCATAAAATCAGTGAAAGCAAATACTACACCAAATTCATCTGCTGCTTTTTGTATGATGTTAAGGAGCAGACAGAAGATTTTTTCAAGCTGTGTAAATCAAAGTGATTTTGTTAGAATAATGTCATAGTTTCTTCAGCATACAGTGGAGGCACCCTGCAAAGAGCTGCAAGCCCTGAACCAAATGGTGCTAGACAAACAGGCAATTCAAGTCTACCTGTTGGCAAGTACCCTGCAGTGTTCACTTATTTTGCTTGTTTAGATTTAAATGCAAAACAAAACAAAAAACCCCAATATTAATGCACTCTGCATATAGAACAGCTTTTGGTATCCTTGCATGCAGAAGTGGAAGGAACAAGCTTTAAACAGGAGGAGGAAAACAAATAGTGTAGGAGTTGACAGATATTTGGATTTTAGTAAAGCATTTGATGCTGTCTCATGAAATCTTAATTGAAAAATTAATTCGAGTCAGCTTGGCTAGAGACAATTTTGTGTGGATTGAATATTAGGTAAAAGACAAAAAAAGTTACAATAAACAGCTATGTAACAAGATGGTTGGACATGTCCAGTGGGGTAACACATACTGATTGTTACTCCAGGTTTAGTTATATCTTCATTAGTGATCTAGAAACAAGTGTAAATAGGATCTTAATGAAATGCAGAAATTATGCTCATTCTAGAGGATTTAAAATGTCAACAAGGCATGCGTTACTTTGTGAAATAAAAAGGAACTGATTAGAAACATGGATGAAACTTGGCCAGAAAGAGATTCAGCCATAGAATAAAATGTTTTTATTAAAAAAAAATAAAAATAAGAAAACAAAAAATATGGCAAATTGGAAGACAAATCATTAAAATAAGAAGTATAGAAAAAGAAGCTGTAGTAATGGACAAGAAGAGAGATGGTAAATGTCACGAGAACTATAAAAAATATAAAGGTAACTCCAGGATCCAATGCCCTTTGTAGCCAATGGAAGTCTGGCCATTGATTTCAAAGGATTTTGGCAATTGCAAAGCAGGGATTTCCTGCAAACTTGTCATGGACCTTGCATGCAACTATGAGAAATGCACTCTTAGAAAGATGATCAATTGTATGGAAATCAGAGAAGATACTGAAGAAATTATGTATTTATTTATTTATTTTGGTGAGAACTGAGGGAGGAAGAAAAATTAAGAGAAGTGGTTATGGCTTAGGCTAGTAAGGAGTAAGTGGAACACAATAACAACTTCAAGTGTCTGAGGGTATGAGATGGGAAAAGAGGTAATTATTCACTTCATTATATGGAAGTACAATTTTAACAAGTAAGAGAAATACATTACACAGAATGAAAGACATCTGATGTAAATATCAGGAAATGCAGCATATTAAACTGTTGAATAATAGAAGAGATGGAAGTCGTGTGGTTTAGGACTCTTAAAAATCAGATTGAATGCCAGCCACTGAAATGCAGGAAGTAATTTTTCTTTTTTATTCCTTACAATTCTGTGAAATATTTGACTTAAAAAGACTAGTATCTTCCAGACAATTCCTGTGCAAGTTTCATGTGTTAAAGCCTACATCAGGAGAAGCAGAAATAGCAAAGGATAAATTGCTCTTAAAAAGGAATAAATACTCTTTGTACCTTTTGATCATGTAATCTTCTCTCTACTTTTACCACTCTCTGATTAAGATTATAGTCTTTTATCAAATCTAGTACTCGTGTCAATATCTTTGAGCTTTTTTTCCCTTATGTAGAGGTTAGCAAGGTAGGAAATGGGAATATTTTTACCAGTATCCCACAGATCTGTTAGCTGAAGAATTTTTTACCATGATTTGTCTTAGGTTACTCTGTCTTCTGACAGAAATACCAGCCATAGGTATGGATGTGGTGTAAGATTTGTTCTCAGGAATTTATCTTCTCTGGTCAAATCCCTTTCTTAGCTTTTAGTTTCTAAATTTGATAAAGTAATTTGATTAATCAATGCAGTTCTTTGGATATGTCCACTAATTCACTTTGCAAAAAATTGCAATGTAAAAACATTAAACAAAGAAAATGTAAAGAACTGGGATTTATGGGGGTATGGAAATTCCACAGTTCATGATAGGGCAGGTAGCTGTTTATACTCAGCAGTTTCGGCCATTTCCCCAATCTCTGTATTTTAGTTCCCAGTTCTATACCAAAAGTAGGAAGCAAAGAAAAAGTTTTGATGACAAATAAGGATTTTTTTTTTCTTTCATTCTTAAAGAGGCAAATTAAAATATAGATACATAGTTATAAACTTAGGAAATGCAAATTCTTTTTTGGTATAAATGATCATAAATTCAATCATTTCAAGTTCAGTATGACAATCTACAGCAATGGAGGATATATACTATATCTATCTCAGCATTTGTTAATGTATAAACTCTTTTACTCACACTGGTGTTCATTCTCAATAGTCTTAGGAAACATTAATGCACAATTTGTAGATTTTACACACTACCACAGTTTACAACAAAACACACTGAAAACTGGCTTCTAGTCAGTTCGGACAGGAACCTGTCTTAATTTAATGATATCATTACCAAAGTTTAAGAAAATATTGTAAAAGTAATAGGGGATTAAAAAAAAAAAAAAAAGTGGAAACAATGTGGTGAAAGCTTGCCAGGGGTAAGCATAAATAAAATTTTAATATAAAAAAACATTTTATATATTTTTACTATAAACAATCATTGACAAATTTATGTATCTAAGCCTAGAAAATCAAATTGTCCTGCACTGCAAGAAGCAAGGATCAGAGATAAGCTGAATATAAAGCCCTAGTACAACACCTGGATGCATAAGTGCACAACAGAAAATAGGGAAGCAGTGGTATTTGTCCGTGTAGTAGTGCTGAGACAGTTATTGGAATAGTCTGTTTAATTCTTCAGTCCAAATTCCAAACTTATATTGGAAATGATCAGAAAAATGATATTAAGAGGTCTGGAAAACCTATTTTCTAGGGAAAAATTTAAGAAACTAAATCTATGTGGTTTATCCAAACACAGTTCAAGAGATTACTTTCATTAACTTGAAGTCAAGGAAGTACTGATGTGAAAAATCACCTGCTGGCAAGTTATTAAAACCAATAAATCTTCTGATCCATATATAAACTATGATAGTATCAATGACATCAGTGGAACCACACTATTATGCAAGTCAGATTATTTAAGTGCTTGTAGTTTATCCTCAGGTAAATTCAGTCAGTGACTGTAGTGCCTGTCTAAAACAAACAAACAAACCTACAAAACCAACACATTCAGATCAGTCCCAGTTCAGATCAGAATCAAAAAATTCAGGCTTGGATATGTGGACAGTTTATAAATACCTGAAATTAAACAGATTAATGACTAAGGCTGGTTAAGATTAAGAATCAGCTCAAAATGCATGGAAAAAAAACACCACCACAAACTGTGAAATATTCTGACATTCTTCAAAACTGAAATTCTGTGTTTCTGCACACTTGTATTATGCATTTAAAAGAATGATCATGTTTTATTCCTTGCCAGATTTGTTTTTCTACTTGGAAAACATTTATTCTGTTTCTTGTTTACAGTGAATTTAGAATTAACGTGGTTGTTTTGGTTGAACAAAAACAACCTCGACTTGTAATATGCTTCATTTTATCATACCAGAAAAATCCAATGTAAAAAAAATGTAACCTGAAGTTTGTTTAAATTACTTAAAGAGTTAAGTTAGTTGACAAAAGAATTAAGTTAGCTGATAATTACCATATAAACAGATCAAGGATCAAAACTACCAGTGAAGTTTTACGAAGTGTAAGAAGATTATATTTCCAAGTTATAATACTGAAAGGCAGAACTAGCTTAATGTATATAGAAAAATAAACCTAATATCCGTATGTGAAATATCATTGTCTCAGTGAATGTTTTTCACAAAGTAATAATCAGAATAAGAAAATCCAGCAGTCCAGTTCAATAAAGTAACACACAGTTGGCATTAGTGAAGCATGTATTTGGTGCAATGATGTTTATTTGTATAAACCAAGCCATGTTTTCTTAAATACTGTAGAAATATACAGAAATCCCAATTCAAAAACACTCTGCCTGGTTTCCTCATGAGTTTGCCATCCTAAAAACCATTTCCCTGTGCCAGCTTTCCTTGCAGAACGTGCTCACCTCTTTGATTATCAATCACATGCCTGCTGCACTCAGCTTCTCCCAGGACTCTGCTCATCACAGGCTCTTTTGGTGTCCCCTAGCTATTTTTAAGCATGGTATTACAGAAAGCTAAAAATGCATCTGTTATTTTCACATCCTAAATTTAAACACCTTTAAATAAAAAATCCTGACTAAATCTGCTGGCACAGAACAGAATCATTCTTGAGCAGCAAATATCTGACTGAGTATAGTCAGATCTTGAGCAGGGAAACACTACGTGGAGGACTCAGGTCAGCAGCTCTGTTGGCTACAGCAAGGAACGAGCTTGCAATAGGGAGGAGACCCGTCCGAGCAGCACGAAGGTTCTAGAACAAAGTACAGCAAGGAAGACCTAGCAGCATAGCTCTAAAACTGGAAAACATCCTGGTAAGAGCTGGAAGATCCACATGCATCTCAGCATTCCTCTTCCTGAGAAGTCTTGCAGTCTGAGTCACCACCAATATTCCTTGTGCTATTTGTTAATCATTAACCAGGTTAGCTAACAGTGCTGGTGTGGCTGTGCCTACTTCTGCTGCGAACACACTTTTATAATTTACCATGGTATGAATGATGTTTATGTTTTACTTAATTGATTCCAAAGCATCATAGCAGTCTGGGAATGATCATGTGAGCGTCTGGAGTGAGTCAGACACTATCTCCAGGTTAAGTCCTTGGTGTTGCTTTAGATGGTCAAAACTCAGGGCGTTAACAGGCTCAGGCTTAGGAGTTTATAAAGCATGTGGCAAATACAGACAGGACAGAAGACACAATCTAGTGACAACATGAGATTTACAGCATTGCAGACTGGCAAAAGCCGAACAGTAGAAACCCTTCAACTTGAATTGTTTTTCAGATATTTATTTTTAGAGTAAGATTTGATTTTTGATTCAATAAAAATACAGAAAATATGATTTTTTAAAAAAGATTATTATATATATATATATATATTTTCATCAGAAAATACAACACGGAATAGAACGTAGTTCAATGCCACAGCAGTTGACCTGGGCACTAGCAGACAGACTCATTTCTCAGTCCCGGGTACTGAATTGACATCCCACATTCATACAGACATGGAAGACCAAATATGAAAAATGAATAAATGAGTTTGACGACTAACCCAATGTTATGTTAGATTTTAATACTTCTAAATTTCTAATTAAAGCAAGGTGGAATCTATCATATTCTGCTCAGATGACAAATCAACCCTCTGAATTAAAACTGTGAAGTGCTTAAAGGAAAAAAAAAAAAAAGAATAGATCTCCATGTCCTCATTCCAGTTCTTGGAAAGAAGTTTAAAACGAGCAAAAAACTGCCTTCATATCAGCAGCTATAAAAGTACACTGTTACAGGTAAAGGTCTCGGCAAAGCAGGGAAGGCACAGACGCGTGATCAAAGCTGCGCAGAAATACATGTGTTTCCTTCAGTTGTTTGGCAATGTGTCATTATTTAGGTAAATTATTTACATATAAGAAGCAGCATATCCTCTGAGTCACGTAACACTCCTGGCTCCTTAAACTTGCTGCTTATCTGACAGCAGGGCAGTCGCAGATATAAGGAGCTTGGCTACTTGGCAGTCCTTGATTGGTCTGAGAATGCTCTTCTGCTGAAGGAAAGAAGCAGTGAGACGGAAAATCAGCTCTCAGGTTTGTCTTTTCTGCTTTGTTTTCAAGTAAAAGTGTTTAAAGCTGTGGAGGTGGAAGTTCTGATTCGATCAGACAGGGAGATCAGAGTGAGTAAGCATGTGCTGCTCCCCCCCACACCTATTTCTTTGTTAATTTGTGAGAACATCATGGGTGTGATGTTGTAGGGGGCAGACGAGGGGAGTGATGCCAGCCAGGCCTGGGCCTGGGCCTGTTTCCCCCACAGCCTAGGAGCTCACTGCTGATCCTGCCAGGGCAGCCTCTGGCACCAGACCAGGCCTGGACACACCTGGTCCTGTGCTTTGAGCTGTGCAAAGATGATGGATAAAAGATATTAAGTTGGAAGCTGGGGGCCCTCTGCTGCAGGAGCAATTAAGTAATTACTAATGGCTAAAAATGTCATGTTGTTGGTCCTTACCAGGTATTCTTCGGTGTTGGAAATGCAAAGCGTGCTCTAGGAAAACAAAGAGCCAGTTAATTGCACGATTTTACCTTACTAGAGTAGCACTGTAATATTTCTGAATACATCTGTTTTTGGACAACCAAAAAAGGGTATATAGATAATTCTGTCTCACACTGTGAGGACACAGAGTGACTCTACAATGCATACAGGCACATGAAAAGGAGTTCTGAGGTAGTTTGTACCCAGTTTATGTGGGGTCACCCCAATTTAAATGGGTCTGGTCTAGGACTTAACAGTGCTGCAGAAGAAAAGACAACTCCTAAATCTGTTATGGTTTAAAAAAATAAACATCAACCTTAAAATTACACAGGAATATTGGAGTGAGAATTGGCATTAGGCTGAGTAAACCAAATCAGAGGAACATTATGCATCAATGTGGAACGAAACTGCATGTACTCTTTTCTCTTTAAAGTGTTAGCAGGACATCAAGGTGGAATTAAAATGTTTTAAATGTCAGATGCTTGCTTCTCTTAGCTCCCACCAGGAATTTTCCAATCATCAAAAATCCAGCCATAATAAATGCACTTACACTGCAGTGTGCAGCTATTTCTCTCTAGCTGATAATGCTGTCAGACAGCCTTTGTGCAACAGAAGAAATAGAGCAAACACTTCTCAGCTGATTTCCTGCTACTCCATTGGCATATAAGTGTTGGCAATAAGGGTGAGATGTATAATAAGGCTTCAGACTTAGTTTTCTTTGCTCTGCAGTCATGCCATGAGATAGCAAACCTCAGACCTTAAAGCTCTCCATTAGTTGACGGTGGCTTTGCAAGGTGCTGCCCCTCTCTGCCAGGCTGGGGAAGACCTCCTGTGAGAGGAGGCTGCTTGGAGCTCATCCTCACCCACAGCTCATCAAAACACTGCCGATATCCTGGAGTTCTCACAGTTAAAATTTACAGCAATTAATGCAATGCATCTGACATTTCACTGCTTGAAGTGAAGTACCATGGAATGGCTATTCCTCCTTCACCACACAGGAGTTTCTTTCTTCTCGATTTTTCCCTTCTCCCCTCCCTTTTCTCCCAGCTGACCCCAAGTCCATCCATTCTCCTTCAAAAAGCACACGATGGGCTCAGACTTAGCTGTAGCAGGGGTGAAATTAATCACCAATTAATGTAGTGCTGAGGTCAGTGCTGTAGGTAATGAGTCTGATTAACACACATGATCCTGCAGCAGTGGTTAGCTAAATCTTTGCTTTCTTCCTTCTGGGATTAATCTCAGTTTATACATTTGCTCCTGGTCAGCCAGCAGTTAGATCCCAGATATATCAGGCTGGTCTGTCAGACAGCTTCAGGTTCCCTGGGCTCTTCATCTTTTAAATCTTTGCATAAATATCTCTGCACTTGTACCACAACAGGTATTTTTTTTAAGCCAGCATACTTGTTTTAGTGAGAACAAGCAGCAAATCAGCATCTCTGTGGATTCTGAAAAACTATGTTTCTAGGTTTTCCCAGCTGTAAAACTCTTAGAAAGGCTTTTCTTCCTTCTCTTTGCCTGTTTTTCTCTGGCAGAAGTTTGATTGCAATTTTCTTTCAATGTTTTTAAAGTGACTGACTTTAATTTGAATGTATTTTCCCCTGAAAATCCTTTCAGTCATTGTGGAATTATACAAAGCAGCTTTCTGCACAGGAGAAAAAAATAATAATAAAAAAAAAAATCTGAGACTGTTTCTGCTGAGGGGGGTGTGTGTTATGGGGAGTGCTGCTGTTTCCTGCCCTGAGCCAAAGCAGTTTGCTTCCTACCAGGCAGAAGGGATACAGCAGCGCTGCTGTGAGATGGAAATCAGGCAGAAGGTTGAGACAAGAGAGGCTGGGTACCAATCCCTCCTGCCTCCTTTCCATGCAAAGATGGCACGTTAGCAGACTGTCTGGTGATGGTGCTGTTACACAAATAATACACAAATTAGGTCTTGATGCTCCTGGCCCACTCCAGGTCACTGAAGCCCTATTTGGCAGCACCTATCCTGCTTTCGTATCCTTTGCTTCTTTGTTCTCGTTCCCTGAGTTTCTCCCATGCAAGAAATGCTCTTCCCTCATTTCTCTTACCAGAGTGCCAAAACAGCTGCAAAATGGGGCTGCTGAGCCTGGAGGGAGGAACGGTCACTGGGGGCCCTGTAAACCAAGCAAGGAAGGCTGGAGGAGTGACTCTAAACAGTGCAATGGCTCTGCATTTCCACATAGAATAATAACTTTTCAAAAAGTTGGGGGTGGGGTGCTATTTGATTTCGTGTTTGTTTTTAACATCTTGGCTCCACTGCTTTTGATGGGCTGCTCTCTATCAGCCTGGTTTCAAAGAAACAAGATGAAATTTTACAATGGTGAAGAAAAAGTATAGATTTTATTTTCAACTAAGTATGTTACTCTACAATGCCAAAACCACTATGGATTTGCTTTCTTTTTCAAATAAGAATGTAATAATACAGCAGCACACAACTTACTGTTGTTTATGACTTCAAGACCTGCGAAACTGAGCCCTGTGCAAGTTCAGAGCAGCCAAGGAAATGTGGTAGAGCAGTCAGAAATCAAAATTGTATCTTGGAGAATTTGCCAGTATCTCTGCACCTGTGTTCATCTCAAACTATCATACAAGCTTATTTTGTTTTGTAATGTCAAATCAAACAAAGTCACGTACTCGAGGACAAACAGTAACATTCAACAGCTCTTGTTAATTTAGGATAGATTCAGTGGAATAGTACAGAAATAAGGCATGAAATATAAGATATTGATGTACTTTCCAATAATGATGCATATCTTTCTGATTTCTCTGTGTCAATAATGATGCTTTCCAGTAAGGTCAGAATGGACAAGGCTTATTGGGGTGGTGAGGAGAAAGTAAATTCTTTCCTATCCCCCCCCAAACGTGGTAGGCTGAAACAGGTTGGCTCATCTTAGAAAAATGATGCAGATGATGCAGGTGTCTCCTTCTTATAAATTTACAGCAAATAAATATCCAGGAGGAGAAAAAGAAATATTTTCATAAGAGAAAAATGGTAACACTCAATAAAAATAGTTGCATATACATTTAGTCTGGAAATGAGAGTAATTTCTAATCTAGTGACTGATATTGTCAAATGTTAGGAGCAGAGTGGGCAAGAAACTACAAGATTATATTTAATCATACAATGAGTGAAATAATATATAATGATTTCTTATAACTGTAGAGGTCTGGACATGATGGACGGGAAGTCTTGAGAAATTTTGCTGTGGAAAATAACGTTGATTTTTGCTAAAAACCATTTTCAGAAGGGGAAAAAAAATGAGCAAAAGCTATCAGCTTGCTCCAGCAAATACATGCTTTTGAGATTATTACAGTTAGTAGGCCTTGAAGTTTAATTAAAGTGTTCTTAACAGCTAAATAACACTAAAGGCAATAGAGAAACTAAATTTCTAACAAACTAAAGCAGTATCCTCAGCCTTACCTTCATCAATGTATTTGAGAGTGAGAGAAAAGGAGATGCTGAAGAATACAAAAAAATAGAAAAAATTGTCAACATGTATATATTTAATTTTTGTAGATGTCCCCATCAATACCAATAAAGATCATGGGTAGAATCTGAATTCCTTTCTAGTTGGAAATCAACTGTTGATATCCATCTGTCCCCCTGCAGGGACCCTCAGGACTCACAACTGCTAATCTCACATTGTGAATAGAAGGCAAATGTTTTGCATGTGCTACACACAACTTGAAATAAAATACAATTATTGACTTCAGCTCTACATTATTCTGAAAAGGGTAAATGTACTGTGTGTGATGGGAAGCCTTCCAATAACATTTTTAGAAAAATTAGATATTTTAGGTGGCCTACGGTAGGCAACATTATTTGTAATGCACATGAAAACGTTACATATTCACATTCATCAATATGCATTGGCATAAGGGAACTGATTTTCTGAGATCATTGCTTCATCAGCTGACAATGGGAATGAAGTGTTCGACTTTGCTTTCTGCCAATTCCCCCTGCCATGATGCCTTAACATGAAATATACCACAAAGCCAACTTTTTGGCTGAACTGTTAATCAATTCATGTTCTGAATCATGAGTATTCATTGTAGTTAGTATTTTTATCTTGATATATGTGCATTGGATAATTGAGCCAGATTTCTCTAAATCAGTGTGACCATAGAAATTTTTCAGCCTTTTTAGATGCTGCACAGTTGAAAGACTTGTGCTGGTTTTGCTGGTCAAAAAGGAGCAAAATCGGGTGTAGAACTGTTTTAACACTTTTTAAAGCTCTTGTTGCCTAGAAGGCATTTCTGGTTTGTTTCTTCTGAATGTTTTCTATGTTTTCTGTGGTGTGGTTGAAACTCAATTCAAGATCAAGGGCATGTGAAACAACAGAAAACTTTTTTATTGGGTTTATCCTTTTGCTACTAGTAATCTGCAACACATTAGCCATTTTGGGCTGCTTTTAAAGAATAAGCAGACACTGAGTTGTTGTTTAGACTTTTGTTTTGAGAATTAAACAACCGTCACTGTATCCATTAATATCTGTACTGATAGATTAATAAATGTTCACCTGCATGAATCTTCAACTACCATTTTTTCCTAGTTGTCTATATTTACTGGAAAAATGAGTTTTATGCCATTTACTTCCATGTTGAAAGTCTGCCTAAATCCATGGTACGACTTAAACCTTTAAGGCAGGGTTGACCTGGTATTTAAATAAGCTTTTTGATGCTGAATACCATTCATTCAGATGCACTAGCAAATTCTTCCACAGCAGCAGCATGGACCCCACTTTTTTTTTTTTTCAGTGTAGAAGGGGAAAAAATATTTTATCTGCTTTGCAGAGCTTCAGACTCACTGAATGATTTGAAAGAAAATTGTCTTTGTTCTGATTTATGAGCAATCACAAGTAACACAGATTCTTCCCTTGGGACATTTCTACTGAAGTGTAACCACATCGAGATTAAGCTTCCTCTTTGCGTGCCCTGATAGTCTTGTGGGTGCTATTACCAGTTAAGGCATACAGACTCATGAGCATGATCTAAAACAAGCAAGTACAAGTATTCATTGCAATAGAGAAGCACATAAAATTGCTGAGTAAGCTGGTACCACTTTTTACATTATGCTTGGGATTTAAAGTGACAAAAGCCAGTCCCAGCAGCAAGCCTTGGGGCACTCCCTTATTAACCTCTCTGTATGTCAAGAATTAGCTATTTTTTCTTCTCCTTTGTTTTCCCTATCTCATGAACAGTTTTTAATCCATGGCAGAAAGTTACCTTTTACCCTGTAGCTATCAAATTTCCATAATGGGCTTTGGTGATGGATTGTGTCATAAGCCTTCTAAAACTACAACTGAATGGTCTCCTCAGGTCTTCTTTTATTCTCTATTAACTTTTTGCTGGCACTGAACAGATTTGTAGGGAAAGATTTTTAACCTTTCAAAACATGGGGGATTTTTACCTATTTCTTTATTTTTTAAATATCCTGTAGTTTTATATTCACATCTATCACTCAGTCTAAGATACCGGGCTTCACATAGCAGTAGTTGCTTCTCAGATAAGAAGTTAGACAGTGGAAAATCTGAAAACCCTCAACATATAGTTACCTCATATCTGAATGGACAGATTCACATTTAAACGAACTAGATAGAAGTCTACAGCATTGCTATTGTGCTTTACAGTAGCTAAGAATCTGTTTGTATTCTTTGGGAGACTATTTTGGGAGAGAAATCAACCTTGTGGCATGTCATCTGCAACTCACATGTGATCCACAAATCAAGGCATTGCCAGCACCCTGATGGGAGCTGAATAACTGAGTTACATTTCTCGTGTCTTGTGTTAGAATGAATTGTGCTCCAGCGTATTCCCACAATGAAAGAAGAGGTGTATTTTTCCCTCTTCTTTTTAATCTGACCTAAAGATGTTTTTCTCTGAGTACTCTGTGGGAAGACGGAAGGCACTGTCTGCTGCATCCCTCAAGGAGGAAAGCAGACAGCATGGAAAAACTTCTCCAGCAGCAAGCAAAAAGTTGAAGTGTAGCTGGGGAATTATCATAAAAGATTTGGGAATGTTAAGACAACACACAGGCAAATGCTTAGGGAGGTGGAATAGAAAATTAAACTAAATCATCTCCTAGTGTGACTCTCAGTTATTTTGTCCAGGTTTAAAGACTTGGGTTCCTGGATTTTGTTGTTATGTAGAAAACATAGGAGTTATCGTCTCCTTCTGATGATCAAGAGTTATGCTGCTTCTTATATTAGTTTTAGAAGTATGAAATTAATTGTATTTCCACAGAAATCCATGTGGGATGTTCTTGTCTTTTGTGTCACAAACTCCCAAAACTGATCTCACCTAATTGTCTAGTTTTATTAGAGGAAAGTATCAGGATCCAACCTTGAACCTTAGCCAAGTTTTCTTTATATTTTCATGGGTAAAATTAGCAGGTGGTGGGTTCAGGTGTAAACCAATAGGTGCAGTTTTTCATGACTCATGTCCTTACGCTATTGATCTTTGAGCAACCTGGTCTAGTGGAAGGTTGCCCGTGTCAGGGGGCTTGGAATTAGACAATCTTTAAGGTCCCTTCCTACGCAGACCATTCTATGATTCTGTGATCTTGTTGCCAGATGTTCTAGATGCTAGATGTTTACAAGTCTTCAGAAAGTGCTTGGACAATTTCAATGAAGAAAATAGTGGAAATAAGATACAAACACATCAACTCTCGCTGAGACTCATTTTTTTTGCTGGCTGGGAAGTTTTACAAGCATCATTACATCTACTCTGTTCTACTTTGATTTTCCAGACTTCTCTGGCATTTCGGGTTAAACCACAACAGATGTTTTACCTTTGGACAGACTCAGCATGGCTATACACATTCTTTATATGTAAAATTTCTCTTATTGAATGAAAGATGTTATAACTTCTCTCCAGTTAACATTTCTTTAGTCACACAGAGTGGAAAAATAATTTGAATCACACTGTTGTCAGGGCTGATCAGTCCTATAGAAACAAAATAATAAATTGGGTGGTGGGGAACCTGAGGGAAGGTTCTGGGAATAGCATCTATAAGAGACTGAAAGAATTAAATCTGTTTATAAGTTAGCAGGAAAAGAAATAGCTCAAGTATAAAATATCAGGGAGGGTAATCTGAAAAATAGTCCAAAAAAAAATATGGGCTAATCCAGCATTCAAATGATTAGCCTAATGCAAACTGCAATGCTGCTACCACTGGAAACAGATCTGATGGTCAGCATCTTGGCCAGCCTCTGCCTGTTTAAGGTGTCACCCAAGCCGTGTCCTCAGTACACTTGTGGTTTTTGAAATAACATGTAACTTTGAAAAACCGAAACAGCTTGTGTGTGTGGGGGGGGGAACGCAGTAGTGAAAGTAATCTGCAGTGACAAACATTAAGGAATGGTTTGTTGGAAACTGCACTGAGTGTATCATCAATTCACAGATCAGCTTTGCAGTGTTTGCATGCTAAGCCTGTGCATATGGGTTATTTATTTTCATACCTGAATTTCATGGCCAGAAAACGCTGCCAGTGGTTTACATAGAGAGCCAAAGTCCTATGAAATATACTGAGCTGTAAAATCAAGAGGAAAATGAGTCTGAGAGGCTTGTTTTGTTTCTGGTTTTCTAGGATTTGAGGGTCTTCCCAGTCAAATAACAGCTATTGAACGCGGCAGCGTAGCTCTGTGGGTGATGCATACTGCTTAAGGGCAACAGCACAGCCTGGTGGTTTATGGTTATTCCAATGCATTGGATCAGGTATCTACACAGGAAAATGCAGGACTTTCCTTTCCCCTTAAGCCAACTCATTGCCTGTACAGAACTGAAGCTGTTTCTCATTAATTCGTATGTAAGATACTGCTTTACCTGAGGTTTTCAGAATAAATAGAAAAGATGAGACTGCAAGGGTATATGCAAAAAGATAAATTAATAGGTCTCTTCCTTTCCAACATCTATGATTGTGAAACCTCGAGGCACAGTCGTGGCCAGCTAGTACATGTGGTTTGTGCTGAATGTGTCTTAATTTTTGTTCCAAGATAATAGCCAGAGGCAGATAACTAAAAAGGAAAAGTTTGCAATGTTCACTATGCAAAATTTAAAGAAAAAAATAGGCAAAAAAAAAAAATGTGTGCAGGAAAAATAAAATTTTGTCTTGCTGGCTTTTTCTATTACAATAAAGCCAAACAAAATAAATAATACATTAACATAAACTGAATATTCAAACACCAATAATAATATTTACTCTCTTTCTTCTGTGTCTTTGGGGTATGTGACGTTGGTCAGAGTGTACCTTCTGATGTGACAGTGAAATGGAATGGTGCCAATAAAATTAATTGCATTTGCTATTTTGCTTGATTTTTGAGGAATTGACTATGCTATTACTAGGAATGCAGCTGGCACTGTTGTAGTTGCTGAACAAAATTCCTGAAAGCTACAGTTAATTTTCAGTTCATTTACAGATCTTACTAAGTGGTTCAAAAGCAAATGGCTGTAGCTAGAAGAGCAGTGCCAGTCCAATGTTGGGGCTGGTCCTGAGTGTAGTTTCTTCTTCAGGCTCCTCAGCTCTGCTTACCTTGATAGAAAAATCCCTTGATTCTAGCCTGTATGGCTTTGGATCTGAGAGAAAATATATCTTGAGAGCGGCTTACCAAGGCACTGAAAGACTGAAGTGCTTTGAACCAAGAAGTAGCATTTTTTTTTTTTTTTTTAATGCAGTAAAGATTCCTACATGATGGTCACCACAAATAAATGTTCCGGTTTCTCTCTTGATCTTTAGTCTGAATGTGGCTGAAGTATGACTTGCAGTGAAGTGCGTTAGGTCACTTGGTCATACAGTTACTGCATTTGAACTTTTGTTTAAGCTCACGCTTAAGTTGCATTTATTTTAGTGTGATAGCTGGAGTCAGGGAGGCAGAGGATTCAAGACCCCCCACTGTACTCCAGTGGAAAAGGAGATATTGGCAGCATATGAAGGGGTTTGAGCTGCTTCAGAAGAGGTTGGTACTGAAGCACAGCTCCTTCTGGCACCCTGAGTGCAAAACCACCTTCTATTGCAAAAACAAGTTTATTTCTCACATATATATGTTTCCTTTTCATCACCTGCTAATAATAACCCATCACTTCAGGCACTGCCACATACTTTGCTTGTTGCTCGGCTCACGCGGTAGGTGGCGGGGTTCATTTCTGGACGGAGAGCCTCAAGTCAGCCATTTTGCCCTGACGCCTCTCCAGCAGGCCCTGGTGGCTGGGGCAGCACAGCCACACCAGTGCTGGTGGGATCAGTCTCTCCACTCCGCTTCCCGTGCTATTGGCCAGTACGACCCCATATTTTCATTTTACTGAAAGGAATTTGTCAGCAACAACTTAATTTATGGCTTGGGGACATCTGCCAGTCTTGACAATTGAGGATCAAACGCCCACTCAGAGAATCAGCATGTACCCAGTATTCATGCTTGGCTATGAGAAAGCTCTCTTTTTTTTCCATGTTAAATGAAGGGAACTTTTATTAGTATTAGTTTCACAGTGCCAGTCGTGCCACCAAACTGAATGCTGTATCAGCATTTACAGTACATTTAGAGGGTGAATCATCACCCTCATAGGCGTAACAATTCTGTAATACAAATCCAGCGTGTTGCAATATGTGTCCACCAAATTCTGTTCTTATTCCTACAAATTTTGTATCGAATCACTTAGGTCAGCTTAAATTTGGAGAGCAACAAAGTAAACACAATTTTTGGCTGATTTACATGTCTGTGATTATTGTAAAAGGGTTTGCTTCCTAAACTAAAGTGATGCAAACAGTCTGCCAAGAAAATGAGCTGCAATATTTTTGTTACATTTTTGTAAAGCTGGTTGTAACACTCAGTCATTAACCCGAGGATAAGTGGACACCTGAAAAGTAAAATTCAGATTACTTTTTACATTCATTGGATCTGTCAGTCTCAGGCTTGAAATGTCATCATTTTCCTTTGAGCTAAAACATTTGGAGTGTTAGCCTAATGTTTTTACTATGCACTGTTGCAGACGTGGGTAGCACACGTTGGCACCATTCGTCTTCAGAGCTGTTAGGGTTGGTATATCAATATCTGTGATTCAGGGACGCCTAATAGCATGGACTGTCAGGATGCAGTGTATCGCATTAAGAGTCATTAATAGCTCTATCCTGTGCACTGACATGATGTAATGTAACAGCTGTCCCAAAGAGAAACTCTTAAGGCATCCTGTCAAAGTCAGACATGCTAATAACTGCGGTAGGTGCTGGCACATCGCATGGTGACAGTGCCAGCGTCCTGCCTACCAGCAGCGCTGCAGCAATGCCAGGCATATTGTATGGAGTGCTAAAAATCCATGCATTAACGGCTCCATTTTTACTGACATTCTCCTGTATGCCCTGCCAGAGATTGATACTAAATGAGCTAAGGTGAGCCAAGATCAGACTTGTTTCATGCGACTTTGAGGCACCGTGGGGACAACGGAGCTGGCAGGCACATGCTTGAACTCCAAGTGCAAATGACTCGTCCTCACTGCCTGCCCTCAGCCTGCCTCTTGTTTTGCCTGCTATTGAGATGCCATCTCCTGCCAAAAACTCCAGACCTCATTTCTCACTGACCCTATCTCAGGCAAACACCTCTCTGTTTTTCATCGCACAGGAAGAAGCTTTCCATAAACATTTCACACAACTCTGTTGCCATCCGTTCTCATGGCTACATGCTGTATGTGCTGACAAATGTTGCTTTGTGGTTTTCAGTGTGTGTATCCCATCTTTCTGCTTCCACCGGATTCCACTTTTCTTAGACTGAAAACTTTTTTTCACTTGGACTGCCCTTACCTGATGTGTTGGCATATCCCACTGCAATCATGGTCGAAACTACAGCTGTGGAGGGAAAACCCAGTACAGCTTTCTGCGAGAAAGGATTCTTGTGTATAAATTTACAATTAAATGGCACTTCCAAAAGGCCAATAGTAAAGACCTTTATGCCAGTAATGAGGCATAGGAAACACTGATTTCTAAATGCCACAAATCAGTAAATTAGTTGCTCCTTGGGCACCTGTTATGTCAAACGCTGCTTATTGTCACTGGACTGAGTGGTCACTGTGGTGTCACTAGCATCTCCAGCAGGTGTGGGGGTTTTTACTATGCTTGGAGAATCTCACACGTGTTGTTCAACTGAGGTTGTTGGATACATCTTTATGGACCATGTCATGGCTTTAGGAGAGTGTGTTTTCCCTCAGTCTTTAGGTGAGGAGGGAATATGTCTGTCTTTAAGTCACTTTACTGAATAATTATCCACCAAGGCACAGGAGGCGCTTTTGTAACCTCTGCTGTTGAATATGCGTCCGTAGTGGAAATGGCTAAGCTGGAAAATCTCCACTTAACTATTCATAAGCCCTTGGGCTCCTGGCTCATGTTTTGGCTCAAGTGTAGCATACTGGATGGACAATAATGTCCTTGTTGAAGAGCCCTTTGATAGCTCATCCCACAGCCAGAGATACCAAAAGAAGAGCTTGAAAATTCCTCCAACTTCTTTAGGAGGGTTGTCTTCAGATGCTTAACCTGGATTGCTAAAGGGGTAAGAAGCTCTTAGTCCACAGAACAGACACCAGCCCATGTAATAGATATTGATATTGCTTATGGATATTGATCCTATTGACTCATTAGTTGATCTTCCAAAACAAACATTTATTTGTATTCACTCTGGCTCTGTTCTGAAGGCTGTTATGTACTGGCTGTGCACAGTCCCATTTTTTGCTTGCCAAGCAGATGGTCTTCCTGGGCTGGTTTGCAGGGACCAGCTGAACACGTCTGGCCACAGGTATTGGGGTAGGGAGGTACCCGTAGACACATCACGGCTGCAATAGTAAGTAGGGCAGACCAGCGGAAGCAATGAAACAGCCAGTTACCAGGATCCAGTGGTATACAAACTGCAGGGCTTCTTATTCCCTTTTTTTTTTTTCCCCCCTTCCATTTTGGAGAAGCTCAAATCTGATATCATAGACTGAATCCCCATTTCCCATGCTTATCATGACATAAATCTAGGCACCCATCACTGAAACATCATTCTAAGCTTTGCCTCAAAGTCTTTTGCATGGTGACACAGTGGGATCTAAAAGGACAACGATTTGGGAAAAATAGAAAAGAGCTGGATCAGTTCACTTACATTCCCTTTGGTCATACATCTTCTTTCCTGTCTGTTCTGGTACAATTACCTCACAAACATTTCATCATTGCCCATCTTCTCTTGACATAGCTTCCAGGTTTCTCTATAAAGTGCTCTGACTCTGCTGCTTTTCCTGTTTGTGCCCTAGTGCTTAATATTTGTACAGATTTATTGATTGTTTTTCTTACTGTTATTTTATTCTGCTATTTTACTGCTACAATTAACGTTTATTAGAAAAACTATTTTCATACTTTGTGTTTAAGGACATCACTGCACATTTTTTTGGCAACAATGAGAATAGCTGACTAAAAATTGGGGGTAAGAATAAAAGGAGTAGGAGAGACAAGGCAGCACAAGAGTTAGCAAATTGCCCTTCACTTTTCGCATGGTTAAATCCTAAACACTGGTAAATGCCCTTTCACTGGGGAGGAGAGTTCATATTTAATATAAGTACAAGTGTGCTTAATCAGAAAGGAAGCACCACAGGCATCTGCATTTCTTTGTGCGACATTTAAAATCTTAGGTAGTTTTCATCAGCTGCTGACAAGATGTTTTGCATGAACATGAAAGTTAAAATTACTTGACTGTCTTCACTGAGCAAACCTTAGCCATTGTACATCACTCCTCCAGTGGCCCTGGGAAATGCACTGACGTTTTATTAAAGCTATGTCCCTGCAGGCTAGGTAATGCTGGAGATGCTGAAAGGCAAACCATGTAAAACCTGCTTAGCGGTGACTGCCTGCCTACCTGTAGGTTGGTGAGTGGTGTTTTTTTTTTTTTTTTTTTTTTTTTTCCCCCCATACAAGCGAGTTGCTGCTTTGGCAAAAAATGCAGGCTCTTAATGCCATAATACTCCATCTGTGCCTTTGGAATCCACTTTCAGACCAAATCCTCACTACAACCTTTATTATGATTAATTATTGTGCACAGAAGATTCCCAGCTGCAGTGGTGGCTCCAACAACAGGCACTGGCAGCTCCTGGGCAGAGTGCTCAGAAGTGGCTTTCCTTCCCCATGGTACATCCACCAGCTGAGGAGCCCTGGAGTATTTGGCAGGAACTTCTTCTGATCATTGCCTTTGTGACTTTTAGAAAATGCAGACTCTGAATCCCAAAGGATGAACTCTGTTTACTGTGAAAAATGGATGGAAATGCTGCTCTTATTCAAGATTGCTATCAAAAAAAAAAAAAAAAAAAAACACTTCAATTTTCAGTAATACTTCGAGAGAAAACCTATAAAACTCAGGGATTTAAAACAAACCAAAGGTGATGTTTTAATGCTCTGTGTGTCTGGATGCAGTTCACTCTTCCTTATGATCTTGGGCACATCTTTTAATTTCCCAGTATCTCTGGACTGATAAATAGAAAGTCCTTCAGGTTGCAGGCTGTCTCTGTGCATTTTGTACTGAACCTGCCTTCAGGCAAAAGGGAGAGAATGAACAGAGAATCGCAATGTTCCTGTGACTGGTAAAGTGCCTCTTCTGCCAAACCGATGTGCACGGTGCCTGCCTGAGGTGCCACGTTCTGCCTGCATGCACCGAGGTTTTCCTTTCCTGTTCAACTTGCGGCAACCCATGCTGAAGGAAAATCCACTTACAGATTGTTTTCAGTGTTAAAATGCTATTGCATGATACGTAGGAAGGGACTGGGAGAAGTCAGTGCTGTTTCAGGCTTGTATGATTTCCTTGGTGCAAAGGTGAGAGGAAGAAGAGAGGAGTTTATCAGACAGGTCAATACACCAGGAAACTGTTTAGGTCAGAATAATCATAAGCAGAATATACTGGCAAGAAACTAATGGAGGCTACTGATGAAGAATAATTCTCTCATGTAAAATAAAGTTTCATAATAGTTGAACATCATTAGTGTTTCAAGAACATTGTTGGACTCAAAACTTTAATTTGTATCCCTACAAAGAAGTAGGTATGTAACATCAAATCATATTGAACCTCATATTATTTTTTTGGTGACTTTCTGTACTTACTATGTAGTCATACAGCAAAACCTGAGGGCGTTTGTTGTACTTCACCCCTAAGCCACCTGCTCTGACAACTCCGTTTTTCAAGCAGATGGTATTGTGATGAATTACCCAATATTCTCGAATCATGGCATGTTCCTGAAAAAAAAAAAAAAAAAAAAATGCACAGATGTTTATAACGAGGGTTTCATGATTACACAATGCTTGCACATCCACAGAGCGAAGGGGCCTTCTGTTAAAAAGGCACTCGGCCTAAGAAGGTTGCTGCTGTGAGGGGACTGACATTGCTTAGCAGTGCCTGGGCTTTCAGGAGCATAATAATCTCCGGACATGACCTGATGGAAGAGGTCAGTGCGTGCCTCTGTGTGTTGTGCCATGGGGTAACAAAATAAGCACAGCTTCTTCCAGGGTCATGTTTTTCCTGAAGTTACATTTCTTTCGCAGAACACATAGACAAAGAGATCAAATCAGCTGTGAATTATAGGAAGCAAGCAAAAAAATGACTGGAATATTTTTGTGTTTTGCCCTGGTGCATCACAGTGAGGGTAAATCCAACACATGACCTGATGCCGACTAGCATCAGTGCTTCCTTCCCCCTACTTGAGCAGAGCTGTGGGAAAGGCACAGCCCGGCTGCCTTCAATAACAGGCGGGCTGCAGAAACCTCTCTCACCTCCTCTCCAATGCACTCCAGACCCACGCAGAGCAGTGACAGGTGGATCTGACGTTTTACCTCATGACAGACACCGAAGTTATTTCTACTAAAACCCATAGCTGTGACACATTCAGGTGCCGTGAACCATTTATTGAAGAGTGGACAAGGGCACACTGAGCTTGTTTCCTCTATAACTCTCCGCCATCAGGTCCCAGCAGGTCCCAATGTAAGCCTCAGTACTTTCATTCACATTTTCAGTGTGCTGGATGAAACTGAAATCTGAAAACAGCAGTGGCTTAACCTAAACCGTTGGACACCTCTATGACTTTTTTCACGAGAGATATGTATCTCATTGTTACCGAAACTGAAAGACGGAAAATCATAGTAGCGATGAGGCCTAAAATAAAGGGTGATAATTGGGAATCGGGAAGAGTTCCAGCCTTCCCCACTTAAGTACTACTTAACAGACCCAAATGAGTTAATTTATGCATTGAAATTCTTAGTTATTCACAGAGTTTCAGTCTGAGAGGATGGGTTATCACAGAGTGAGCTTCATGCTGCTCTTGGTAGGCGATTACCAGTAGCCAACCTTAGTTTTCAGAGCCACACAGGTGTCATTTCTGCTTTTGAGAGTAGGCTGCAAAGACAACTATTTTTATGTATTTAATAGCTATCAAAAATATTTGATATCTGTTGAATATATTATCACAAGATAACACATAAAATTTTTTTTTGTCAATGAAGGATCACACGTAAAACAATGTCATGCTTTGCAAAACAGCATGCTCTTTACCTTGGGGAAAAAGCCAGCCTTGCAATCTCCAGATCCTTTCTTCTTCCACCTGTACATTGGATGAGTTGGACCATTTACCTTTTTTTTTTTTTTTTTTTTAAAACCATTTACCTGATTGAAGTCAGGAGAGGAAAGGCAGACTAATCTGAACTTCCTTGCTTCAAACATACCCACACTAGCCTTGGTGGTGTAAAACACATTTTTACATAATTTTAAATAAGTAGAGCATTAGTATCTATAGGAAAGAAAATGGAAGCATAAAAATGTAAAACACAGTTATAGGCAATTGATTAATCTTCTTCAGAGATCTGTGAAACCTAGCATGTAATTCAATTAAACTTATCATGTTCACACAATATTTTAGCTTTTTTTTAATGTTCCAGTTTTACCTGTTTTCTTACAAGCTAAACACCGGGGCTATAATAATGTTATGCAAGACATGCTGTGTATACGTTAATCATTCTTTACTTTCTTTATTGAATCTGATCCCTATATGAGACAAAGTAATGAGTTATGTAAGAATACAATAGGGGATTAAGAGTAAATGAACATTCAAAAAAAATAATAATAACAATAATGCGTCTATCTTTTATCTATTCCACTGGCTGTAATCCCTCATTGGCTCAGATTGCTCCAAGATTTTTCTAAAAGTACAGACCATAACTGTGCTAATAAAGAGGAAATTATATTAACCTATAATTAGAGTAATAACAAGAAAGTTACAGACGATCATAACTGAAACAATAAGAGGAAAATATAATTATTTTAATGGCTTATATGAGTGTTAGTGTCTTCTGTATACTTAATAAATTGGTATCCATTTTCATATGTACCTAAGACACCTTTCCTAATATTATCAAATTTCCCTTCAAATCAATTGGTTCTTATGACTTATCTAACTATTTGTTAATAGAAATATTGTTTGAAATTTCTGCTAGTCTCAAACAGCAACTGAAGCCTCCTGAGCAGAGCGGACCTGTGTTGTGTTCACTGGCACAATCTGGAAATGCTCACCCTGGCATAGGGTGATGGCATTTCAGAAGGTTCAGACGGTGGAAGAGCAGTCATCTCTGGAAATGTTGAATAGTACAGGAGATCAGCCATGTGGATGCTACTCATGTCCCCAGCAAAAAGCTTATGTTGAGACAAACCCCTGCCTCTCAATGGAGCACCGCTGTAATACCTGGATGGCAATAACTCCATCAAGGATATTTTAATCTCTGCTTAATTACTTTGTCAGTTCTGGCAGACACCTACTCCACCAGGTATTTTGTGCACTGCCCTGGAGGCATCCTCTTTCTGGAAGCTTCTCTGGAGTGAGACTTCTCTGAATAACCAGAATAATGACAGAATTTCAGACAGGTCTGGTGACCAGCTACCATCAGCCCTAGCAACACTCAGTCTCTCAACAGGCTTCTTAATGGTGTCAGTGTTTTACATGAACATTAAAATTTACATACAGGGGTGTCACGTGCAGTGCCAAGGATGAGATTTGCAGAAGACATACAGGCAGAGCAGGAAGAAGTAACTGTCCTTCTCAGGGTCACTGTATATGGGCAACTACTGTGCAACGATGCTCTGCAAGCAGGGTAAACTCAACTTAAAATCAAAGGCAATTATTTATTTCATAATATGCCCAGTCAAATAATGTGAATGTAAGCCCCAAAGCTGAGCATTAGTGGATCCATGCTGCTGCTGAGCTCCCGTCTTCTGTTTTTCCACCTGAAGATTTCACAGCTTTTGGCTTCGGTGTTTTTCTCCCTGAGTCCTTGAGCTGCTAACTGTCCCCATCTCAGCAATCTTACCCCTGTCTGCAATTTCACCTTTCTTATCTTGTACAGCTTGAGTTTATTTGTTTTCTTCACAGCTTTTTCTCACGACATAGCAGTTTTCTCAGAAGTGCAAGCCAAGGTCATGCAGCTGCTCTATGGGAAAACTCAGCCTGTGATTGGAGACAGCCAAGCCCCCCTAGGGAGCTTACCAGAGCTGGAGTTTAAACGAAACCTCTTCATTTTTTTCATAAAAATGACATTTCATATAGTATAGCCATAATTTGCCTTTTGAATTTCCTCTCAGCTATTAAAAAAAAGAAAAAAAAAAAAAAGCTTCCTACCTATCCATACAATTTGCATATATATATTTCCAAACACGCTTCACATGTGATATCTTTTACATTGAAGTGACATTTGCAAAGTTTTTCAGCCCAGCTATTCTTATGGGAGCCCAGGTGCTCTTTCTGAGACTGTAAATGGCTTGGAAGGGCAGGGTCAAATCCAGAGCAGGGGACGCTTCACATGTGAACAAACCGTGAAAGCCTAGAGGACGTCCTGGGAAAGGGGCCCACGCTTTCTACTTGGAATAGCTGAGATGCATTATTTTTCAAACAGGTTTTTCCCTCAGAGATTCTCAGCTCTGTTAGGTGACTCCTGAGTATAATCCAAAATGTGCATCACTTGGGGTATTCGTAAAGGTAAACATCTGCTTCTCTCTAGGTAATATCCTGAAGGGCAGTTTAATAATAAACAAAAAACATAACAAAACCACTTGATATTTCTATAACACATATTGTTTAAATTCTCTAAGCTTCTTAGACTATTAAATGTCAATCTTTCCTAGAGCTGGCCTTTGTTTTCATTTCCTAAGAGACCTGGGCACCTCTTCCACCAAAATTCCTGTCAGTGTGAGATCTATTTCATATGTATGTGCTGAACGATGAAAAAACTCCTGTCTTTGGTGGCAATTTTTTAAGAACCTTGCCTTAAATAAAGATTTGCATGACCTCAAAAGATAGTCTGACAGATAGATAGATAAGGATATTTAAAAGTATCATCAGTATATGGAGATATATATACATACATACATATACAAACATGCCGTTCTATATGTCTGCTGTTTTGTGCCTCCTTTCCTTTAAAACTCCCAAAGGAAAGCTGGGAAAATGACCAGTCTACACAGAATTACTAAAGGCATTAAGTGTATTTAATCTCTAATTTTCTCTCAGGTATTTTTAGTAATCTAAGGAATAACTAATATAAGTGTTTCCTCTCGCAGCACACGGTGGTGAAACTTTAATTTATATGTTAATTTTTTAATTAAAGGAAAAATCATAGAAGAGGGCTTACTTTTCTTAAAACGTATAGCATTATATTCTAACACTGGACTAAAGCGTAGTAGTCGATTATAACAGTCTCCACAGCTGGCCTCAACGCCCCCCTTCCCTGAAGACAGCCAGGTAACCCCAAGGCTGAACAGAGCCAAAACCAGCCATCCACTTCCCACAGGGTCACCTTGTTGGAGCCCATGGGAATGCTCCACATTTTGCATTTATCAGCTGAGCCCGCGTGAGGGTGTGTGGCTGCTCCCAGGGCACTGGGAAGCAGGGAAGAGGAGAAGAGAGAGAACAAGGTGGAGAAAGCAGATGTGGGACAACACGGCCAGCTCTGGAAAAACGATGAAGCCAGAAAGAGCATTTTGTGTATGTCTTCTGCTCATTGTCTACTGCTGAAGACCATGATGAGGGCTGAGAAAACAAGTTTGTCGTAAGCATCCAAAATACCTTGTTTAAAAGTGGCTTCTAACAAATTTTGGGGCTTATGATTCTTTCCTCTGACGTCATGGAAATGAAGCAAATGTGTGTCACCTGGCAATGTTCCCAACAGAGACATTTAAGTCAGTGAATGTGTGTGTCAGAGAAAATGGGAAACTGCCTTAAACAGCACAACTTAGTGTTTCCTGCAGGAAACTGCACTTGAAATGTTTTAATCAGCTGGAGATGTCTCTAGACTTGATTCCAAATTAACCCTAGTTTGTTATTTAGGATTTATGTTTACATAACTGCAACCAACATCTTGGCTAGGAATTCTGAATCTCAAACTGGCAACTGTATTGGACACTTCCATGCTAAAAATTCTGGGATTTATAATTTGGATTGGGTTTGGAATGGGATATATTCTCTCCAGTGGACATGTCCTTGCAATGCACCCATCGAATGTCTGATCCTGAAGGTAGATTGTAAAATTACCAGGAAAGACCAAATGAACATGCTTTCTTGAGCTTTTCCCTATTAAAATACTATTTCACATGCTAGCTTCTAAAAATCATTTGTAGTCTCCGTGTTAAGGTCTATAAACTTCATACTTTTTATTTCTTCTTTATTTGTGTTCTACGCTTTGCCAAATATTGCTTTTGTGTAATTGAAATGGAGCTATAGTTTGATTATTAAACAGAGGGAAGGTAACTGTCTCGAGCTCCAGCAGGGGAAGCAAAGGCCTTGGTAGCAGCTAACCTTGCAGGGTGGGACAGTTGCCTTACTCAGAGCAGTGTTACAGAGCAGATGCTGCCCGGGGCCAGGAGCCCCGGACACCAAGGGATGGCCTTCTCTCGTCATGCAGTGGCTAGGGGCATGGCTTTGACAAGACATTTTGTAAGTGGGGTGTATATGATTTATTCATTTACTCCCCTCCCTGTCTCTTTTCTGCCTTCATTTCTACCTCACAACGTTCGCACTTTACATAAGCTCTCTGGAGCTGTCTCCGTAGCTTGTAGCACTGCGGGTCCTGCTCCCAGCTGGGGATGGGGCAGGCACAGATTCACAAACACCACGGGCCCCTGCACTGTGTGACGTGTCCCCAGCTGGGCAGCAGCCCCGACAGCTCTGGCACGCAGTTTAGACTGGGCTGGCATCCCCAGCCTCGAACTCTGACAGAAACAATACTTTGCAGACTCAGGAAAAAGGAGTATACTCGTATACTAAAGGAGTATACTCATACACTAAAAGGTAGGATGATTTATTTTTTTAACCCTAAAAAGAGAGAGAGAACTGTGTGTGATGCCATATGGGTACTGTTTTTCACCCTAACATCATTACAGGACAACACAGACGTCTACAGTAGTCCTCAGATGGCCATGAGTCAAGTAATACCAGTGATGCTTGCCAGTTGTTGACATGTCTGTGCAGTGGACACTCCTCTTTTATCTGCCACAGTTGTTTATAACCATAAATAGCGACTTATGTTACAGTGAATAGAAAACTTTGAGATACTTTAACATTGTGCTAATCTTGAGCTGTACATCAGCGAAAAAGAACAGGTAGTGTCAGTGCTCTAGACGTGATGAAGGAAAGAGAGGCAGGATTTTACTATATTTGTAGTTCTGTTTATCTTCCCAGATAAAACTGTTGCCCTGTGCTAAAAACAAATCACTGCCTCTTCCCTTTCCTATAGAAGCTCATGCCTGATTTCCTCCAAAACGAGTTTCTCTCTGTAGCATTTCTCCAACGATACCATTAGCCTTTGAGCAGATGTCAGATACTAAGGAACGGCTGCCTGCAGATCAAGTTGCTGCTGCCAACTCTCGCGAGCTTTGTGTCAGAAACAGTTGATTATAATGTCAGTACTGTCCAATTTACGGGCTTAAAGCAGCAGCTGCATACTGCATTTTCCCTGAAGTATTCAAAGAACCTGACTCTTAAAAACTTTGTAGTTCTTGTAATAGAATTGGGGTAAGTGATTCTCTATTTACACGTCTCTGTCTGCCAGGGTAATTTACAGTTCAGCTTGATTTGCACGGGGATTGTGATCTTTTAAAATGTTACGCTCTGCCCATTTGTTGCTCTCTTGGGAAAACTCACTCCGCTCCGCAAATGGAACGAGTAAGCAGGCGTGTGTATCAGACCTTGGTATTATTCAAGGGATCCTGGGCTAAGTAAATTAAACCGAGCCAGAAATCACTTATTAATTCAACCATCTTTTCTATTTAAATAGTGTCTTTATAGTCTTGTGTGTAGATTTTTTGGCTGGGTAAAGATTTGCAGGGAGAAGAAACAATCATTGAAATAAATTGTATTCCCTTGTGGAATAAGAATACAAAAGTGTATTTTGTTTAACTTTTGATGGAGAAAACTACTACAGAAGCAGTTTTTTAATGTATGCAAATACATTATATGATATACGTCTACTCGGTTAAGGTTGATGAGCTAAAGCTCTTCTGCTCTTTTACTCTCATAGTAATAATCAAGGAATATTTGTTTTTCTCAGTGTGTTTTTCATCGCTGAGTTTGTTTTAATGCAACATTAGAAACCTTATTAAATGTAATATTAGTCTTGCATTGAAGGTGTAATTATAATCCTCTGTCCTTTGCTACTTTTGTCAATATTAGCAGAGTAACTCGAGACTAGACAAACCCTTTCATTCAGTAGTACAAAACTTCTGCATTTTTCAAGCTTGATCTATTTCAAACTTTTTCTTTAAAATGCCTACTATCCTCTTGAAGAAACCATTAACAAGGTACAGAATTTAATTTGGAGTTAGTTTTTTTTCATGTAATTCTTGTGTAAAACTTTATAGGATCAAAAGTTATGCCTGCTACAGTGTTTTCTTCCTGTCCCATTCTTTTCTAATTAACAAGGGAAGACAGAGCACAATTAATTTTAATTACTATTTAGATAGTAAAATCTTTAGGAACTGTAACCTCTCTGTTTTTATTTAGTACTTTTTTTTTTTTTCCTCCTTAATGATGATGTTTCAAACCTCTTACTATTTCCAGCTTGTTGTTATTGTTCGTTCCTAGGCAATGCATTAGAAGTGAATATGAAGGGAAAAAAAGAAAGTGTCAATGAAACAGCAAACATAGAATTTACTTTTCCCATCTGACAGTACTATGTAGTGGGTGCATGCATACCCAGCTAGGTTCTACTATTACCATTTCTGGGCTGACTGTGAGATAGAAGCAAAGAGCTTGGTTCTAACCTAATCTTAACATATTTTTTCTCATCCAGCTCTTACAAAATTTTTTATCAGAATGAATGAAAAACCAAAAGGACTAGCACACAGTAAGGGGAGCTAAATAGCAGTCAATGGTGTGAGCCTCCCGCACAGGGACTGTGGGCTGCTGGAACAAGCCTCTGCTTAAACCAGCTCTGCAGGAGTTGCTGGACCACGTGGGTCGTCCAGACTGACTGCTCACATCTCTAAAGTTTAGCATATATATTAAGCTTAGCATTTGCAGGTTTCTAAACACCAAGCTTACAGCTGGGTGGAGCATTAGACCAGCTCTGAAACCTATTACCCCATTAACTGCTTTTTTTTTTTTATTAATAAAAAGACAAGAAAGTAAATGTTTATTTTACTTAACTTTATCTATTTTCTATCTATTTTGATGAATGTTAAAAATACCATCTCTGAAGGTTCTTTTCTGCATGTTTGATGCTATCTCAAAGTTGGGAACTTCCTTGCACAAAATGTTCTTTTTTTTTTTTCCCTTGCATTTTCTTAGTTTATTTCTAACAATATGCAAACAAGCAAGAGGAGCTCAGATTAGGCGCACAGCTGTACTTTCCACAGAAATTAGCCTCCTTCCTTTTAAGGACACAAGTGCTTCTCATTAACAAAGAATAGCCTGTTTAAAGTAGCTGGACAGAGTACACTATGTACAACAGGGCAATAAGCAAAAAATAGAAGGAAGCTTTGTTGAGCATTTTCAAATATGTAAGCCATAGAAATAAGTTTATGTAAATGGTATTTTTCTGGCTTTTCACTTTCAAGAGGATGATACTGGGTGTTTTTTAATAGTATTTGTAAAGGCTGTAGTAAATGGGACCATTAGTATGCTTAAATAGGGTATGTAATCAGTATCTGTACCTTTAGCTTTAAGATGGTATTAATTGTTACTTTGAAAAGTTCTTAGGAAGCAAAGACAAGGACATAAAATTTAAGGCACCACCTATGTATATTAAAAAAATCCTTTTTTTTTAACATTTGATTTTTCATTCTATGTCATGGAAATATGACTGTTTGTCACAATTATGATGGTTATAAGCCTGGTTAAGTTGCTTTAGGGAAATAAGATCTTGATGTCTCATTTAGGTCTTGGCGTACCTCTGTATGCAGTCACCCACAGGAGCTAATGAGCTGGCAGTCAGTTCAGAGGTACTTCACATACTCCACTTGGTAAAACACTTTCCGATCTGAAGACGTATTAGTAATGAGTTTACAGCAATGCCATCCTAATGGTTTGCTTCAGCCCAGGCACGCACTGTGACATGAAAGCATAGCTCAAAAATTATGTGGACCTGGAAATCCTTGGATTAAAACTTGGTTTCAAATTCTGGTTCATTGTTCATGGAATGTGTGTTTATGTGTGGAAAAATCTGTGACCAGCGATGTTGATAATCTCCCGTTATTGATCTGAGAATACAAACTGACAAAGAGCCCCCTAACAGAATAATGGTTAATTGGGCACGGCCTTTTGTGTCACAGATCATAAAATGTTCTGTTCATCTTGCCAGTGGAAATGCAAGTGCTTAAGTCACCTGCTGGTGGCGTGAGACACTGCTGGTATTTGGGAACAGAAGAGGCAAGCATCAGGCTCAACAGTACCCTCAAAACATCTCCCTAGTCACTGCTGTAGATTTATATCAATAAAAGGCATGATATATGACTTATGGCCATGTAGTCAGAGACTAATTTTCTTTCTTTGGTCTGGCTTCCTCACTTCTATGTTATTTTAGTGACAGACTTTTTCTGAAACACTGTATTAAATACTAGATCCTAAACATAGCTTTTGCAACAAGGCTGACAAGAAGCCGTGGTTAAAGACTGCTTGAGTTTTGTGCAGCAGCACTGTCTTATTTTCTGTGCCCTTGGGATGACCTGTATCCTGCTAATACATCGAAATAGTAATCCTGAATTTCTTTTTCTCCCGTGTTTCAGGCATCATGATTTGGGTAAATGGTACAAGTATCCATACCAGATTTCTTATGTGGCTTCTTCTCCTGTATATGTTCATCAGGAAAGTAGTGCCTGAAGATAACATCATTACAACCAAGAATGGCAGAGTAAGAGGGACGAACCTGCAGGTACTTGGGGGGACTGTGACAGCCTTCCTTGGAATACCTTACGGAAAGCCACCCATTGGTAGACTGAGATTTCAAAAACCAGAGCCTCATGAGAAGTGGTCAGATGTTTGGGATGCCACAAAACACGCAAACTCCTGTTATCAGCTTATAGATACAACTTACCCTGGATTTCCTGGATCAGAGATGTGGAATCCAAAAACTAACCTAAGTGAAGACTGCTTATACCTTAATGTATGGATTCCTTCTCCCAGACCCAAGAATGCAACTGTCATGGTTTGGATATATGGGGGTGGCTTTGAGTCTGGGTCAACTTCCCTACCTGTCTATGATGGCAAGTTTCTAGCCAGGGTAGAAAGAGTCATTGTAGTTTCCATGAACTACAGGACTGGTGCATTAGGATTTTTGGCTTTGCCGGGAAACCAGGAAGTTCCTGGAAATGCAGGTTTATTTGATCAAAGACTAGCACTTCAATGGGTCCAGGAGAACATAGCAGCCTTTGGAGGCAATCCAAAAAGTGTGACTATATTTGGAGAGAGTGCTGGCTCGGCTTCTGTAAGTTACCATATCCTTTCTCCTAAAAGCCATCCTTTATTCACAAGAGCCATCATGCAAAGTGGATCTGCAAATGCCCCTTGGGCTGCAATAACAGCATCTGAGGCCAGGAACAGAACAGTGGCTTTGGCTAAACAACTCCAGTGTCCCACCAGCAATGAGACAGAGCTAATTCTCTGCCTCCAAGACAAGGACCCAAAGGATATATTGGAGAATGAAGCTTATGTCACAAAATATGCCCCTCTTTTACAAATATATTTTTGTCCAACTGTGGATGGTGATTTTCTATTGGACATGCCAGAAACATTGATTGAAAATGGCATTTTCAAACAAACACAGATCTTGGTTGGTGTTAATAAAGATGAAGGATCGAGTTTTCTAGCATATGGAGTCCCTGGCTTCAGCAAGGACAGTGATGGCTTGATAAACAAAACAGAATTTGAAGCAGCTTTAACTCTGTCCTTTCCAGAAGCAAGCCAACTTGCAATAGAATCAATCATTTTTCAATACACAGATTGGGAAAATGAGCAAAAGCCAGAACATTACCGTGACGCCATGGATGATGTTATCGGGGACTACAATATCATATGTCCTGCAGTGGAGTTCACCAAAAAATTTGCGCAACTAGGACACAATGCCTTCTTTTACTTTTTTGAACACCGATCCTCAAAGCTCCCTTGGCCTGAGTGGATGGGGGTAATGCATGGTTATGAGATTGAGTTTGTGTTCGGATTGCCTCTAGAAAGAAGAGTTAATTACACCAAAGCTGAAGAAATCTTAAGCCGGTCCGTGCTGAGGTATTGGGCAAGTTTTGCGAAAACTGGGTAAGTTTACTGTAGTAAAGTTTGTTTGGTTCAGATGGTTAGATGTTTTTTTATTTCACAGACAGAAAAACCTTAATTGTCTTGATAGTGATTTGATGCCTGATGAGAATGATGAGAAAGGATTAACTGTTCAGCTAGCCATAATTCCTGCGTTAGTTCCGATAAAAGCACCGTCTTAGTAAAATAAACTGTTGACGTGTAGCTTACTGTATTGAGTGAGCTTAAGAAAGCAATGTTTATCCACCTATGAAAATAAATACAAAACATTTTTTTGCCATGGTAGCAGTTGGTACAAATAAGGTAGTGGTTTCAAGTTTTAGAAACCAAATATTTTGAATTCTGAAGACCTCAAAAAATACAAGTAGGAGCAAAAAGTCCAAGTTGCTTTCAGATGTAGTTTGCTCAGAACATGCAGGTATATAACGTGGAGGTATATTTTATTCACATGATGAAATGATTTGGATTGCTGGATGTTCTCTTCAGAAAGCCTTATGTTCCCATATGTACTGTAAGTATAATCCTGAGTTTCACTGAAGCCAAAAACAATTCACTTGCTATTTCCATTAGGCTCATCTTTAAATGAAATATGTCTTAGCCTGCATAAGAAGCAAATAAACATAGTTCATTTGGACATTTGAAATGGTTTAAATAGAGCCCCTCATTCAGTCTATTTATCTGGTGTCTAAGAGAAGAGTGAGACAGCCCTTGCTCTGCGTGGAGAGATCGTGGGGCTCTCTCGATGCAATACTCAGTTTGAAATGAAAACATTTCCGTGTGGTAAGAAAAACAGCAGCTACCACTGCCATGTACAGAGTCTTAAGGCTGCAAGCCTGATGCAATGGGCAGCGCTCTTTTCTTAGAAGCTCAGTTTGTATTGTCTCCTAATTATATGTATAAACACCTGCATTTGTGAAAATACAGAATCAGAAACTGAATTCATACTTTTAAAATGTTTATATAACTTAAATTTTAAAATCCTGCATTGCTTTGACTTCCGTGGTGGACTTTTCTTTTGACTTGTGAAGGATATGTAGCGTTGTAAAGACCGAAATCAACTTTGGAACAAGATCTCATTATTTTTCTTAATAGATTAAGAGATTAGAAATCAGAAGAGGCCACAGTGCTTGTTTAGTCCATGCTACCTCATACATAAACCAAAACATAGGTAGGACTTAAACATTTCCAGTGATGGAATTTGCAGCACAAATATTGGTAGGTTGTTCTAATGCTTAATTACACTTAAACCAGTTACAGCTATAAAGAGAAGTTTTGTGTCTGGTCTGGACATGCCTATTCTATTTCTCCATTTTCCAGATGCTATATTTTGTTCGACAGTTTCTAAGCTTTACATTGTGATTTGTGTTCCATACAGAGATAATTCTAGGCTCTATTCAAATAACCCTTAATCCTTTTTCTTGTTAAACAAAACAGGTTATACTCTTGAGTCTTTCACTATAATGCATTTTTCCAAGTCCTTAAGTAATAACTGTGCATCTCCTCTGAAACTGTAATTCATCAACACCTCGTTGGAACTTTCTGTGTTAGAATTACACACTGTCATCCCCCAAAGAATCCTAATTACAGGTGTCATCTGTCCTCTATTTCAACCTGATATTCCCCTGTTTACTCCTCCAAGGAAAATGCTATTTTCTTTGACCATGCTGTTATGCTACGAGCTGCAGTGTGCCTGTGCATGGTCCCAGTCCTATGGTCCCCACTTCTGTGGTGGCTCTGCTTCGGCTCCAAAACACACTGCATGTCGTGGCTGGCACCAGCTTGTGGGCAGCCGAGCTGCGGCACCAGCCCATTAAAGCCCCGTTATGTTATCCTCCGAGGTGAACTAACAATTAAGTTTTATGTGCATTTTTTTTTTAACAGATTTACTTATGAGAATGTGGGATTTTTTATTCAAAGAAGTATTTTTTATGTAGATCTATTAGTTACACTAACAAATTCTATCCCTTTTATGTCTTGGATTTATAATATCCTTTTTTTTACCATAAGCGATAAGCATCTTAAAACTCAGAAAAATGAACATACATATGACTATACTTATCAGAAGCACAATATTTTAATGCAGATTTTATTCTAATAAAATAAAATAAAAATAATAAGAACCTAAGAGCTCTCCCTGCTTCTGTCTTAACTCGGAGCGTGATAGCACCACTCTGTATCAACTCAGAGTGAAAGACTAACACAGAGACAAGCATTCAGCAGGGGCATGCATTTTGGAAATGAGCTCTGCGGTTGATTTATCAATGCCAAAAATGTATGTGATAGATTCCCAAGATGATGTCTGCACAATGAGATAGGACAATACTTGCTAACAATTCCCGCATCATGAAGACATGCTATGACAACACTGCTTTGAGGCTGGTGTCACTACGCCCTCAGCCGAGAGCGAACCGAGAGGAGGCTCCTTATAACATGCTGCAGCTTTACAACCTACAGGACTTTGCAATCAGCATCTTATACCTCCCATCCAAAAACTGCAGACTTTTCCATTAAGCATAACTAGTTATTAGCAGGAAAAGAGAAATTTAGGGCTACACAAGATTTTGCAACACTATATTTACATCTCTGTGAACTACTGCTCCCACTGGATTTTCTCTCTCTGTATGTATATATATATAAATCTCAATTACCTGCTGTACAAAACAGAGTATACTGTCCCTGTCACCCTGGCTAAATTAGACAACATAAGATACATTCAGGTTTAAGTTGATTTTACCATCAGTCTGGTCATCTAGTCTGATTATCATTTGCACTATAATTAGATTAGCCTACGGATCAAATTTCAAGTGGTTTCCACAGCAAACAGCAAATAATCTCTCCCTCTGCTTCCACCACAAGTATCAAAACCATCACTATTATGATCAACAATGTAATCACTCAATTTACGTACCAGTAAAGGATCTGATCACTATTAACCCATTGTGTGCCACTTTCCTCATCATCCAGATCACAGATTCTATATTCATAGTGTACAAGTAGTGGGGAAATAATTAAAAAAATAATGTTAATAATGCCAAAAGTAATAGCCTATTGTTGGATTAAAAATGGATTTAAAATGGTCGTATGAAAAGTCAAAGGTCCAAATGCTCTGCAGGAACACTTTCAGTTTCTTAGAAACAACTAATATGAATGGGGAATGCAGACAATTGAGTAGGAAATGGGAAAAGACATCTCACCCATGCGGCTTGAAGTTAGATGTGGGAGTTTTACACCAATATCTTCATTCAGCACCCAAGGGAATAGTGGCAATTTTAGGAATCTGCCGTATATTTATGTGTTCTGTAATATCCGTGGAGGCCTTGCTGAAGTATCCTTCACTGACAATAAGACACTATTTGGCTTGGGAACTATGGATGTAGTAACTACTTCTGTTACTGCAAAAAAAAAGAAACAGGCAGTGATATTTACCTACATAAATACAGTTACTAGAGAGCACATCATTTGAGATGAGAAAAAAAAAAAAGAAAAAGGCAAATTTCCTTGTGGGTCTGACAATTAACATGGAGTAGCTTGAAGAAAGGACAGACTGGGAGGCCCATAATATTCCTGGTAGTGATGTTTAGGATCAGCCCTTTGGATTATTTCCAGCGACTGCTAACCCTGATGCTGGCAGGTAGACCACAGGACACAGGTGGGCAACCCCTGTGGAGCTGTGGCTAAGTGGACTGGCTTTGTGGGTAACTTCCCCTCCAGTTCTACACTCACAGCACCTCTTCCTCTCAGAAATATGCTTATGATTTATTTCAAGAGCAGATCTAAGTAATCAGTGGTACAGATTAGCTTTTAGACTCTGCAAGTATGTGCTACATGTGGAGAAAAATACCGTGCTCTGATTCACAGTGTTTAGAAGAGCCTGGCTCCAGTAATCAGTCTTTTATTCCATGAAAGGTGCAGCCAGTTACTACCCTTCCTGGTCAGGTTAAAGTGCCTCTGCCTTCCAGTCCTGGGCATTCCCAGCCTTTCCAGCATACTGCTATTTGAAGTCTACTGGCAGCTGGACTCTTGCATCTTCCAATCTTAGGGTGGATGCAGATGTCCCTTAAAATGCAGAGAAAGTCAGTGATTACCAAACTGCCAATAAATCACTGGGACTGGAAGTCAAAAGCTTCCAAGCATGGCAATTCCTTTTCCATTACTTGGACAATTCTGCTGCTTCATTATCAGTACATTTTTTAATGACTGAACTTTCATTATCAAGCATTCTGACCAAGTATCCCAGGCTTTCCTAGTGCTATTACCGTAATTTTGTAAAACACTTTTTCTTGGCATATATTTGAGTATTGAGAGAACAAGACTGTCATTGCTTCCTCAAAAATCTCAGAGAAGTGAGGGAGGAAAGAGGGTTATTGCTGGTGCTTTCTCAATAAATCAAGTATAATAAAATATTTTTATTATGAGAAAGAACAGATTCCAAAACCGAGCTCCTTGATTTAAATTTTGACTTAAGATTATTCCATTTACCCTGACCTAAGAACTCCTCATCTGATTCTTGTTTTAAGACCAGTGGCAGTTGAACATCGTTTACTAGTCTTAAAACATTTGATAGAACTCCAGCTATCACCAAACTGAATATTGGTGATAGCAAAGAAATGTGGCTGAATTTTATTCAACTGTAAACCAAAGTGTGATATTAACATTATATGGAAGGGGGTGAATCAGGCTCTGTATAGTTATGTTTGAATATAGGTAAAGTTCATTTTAAAAATATTGTTAGTTTTCAGTGACCTTCTGAATGTTTTCCAGCGCACTTTATTTTAAGTGAAGTCCATGGTGATAGAAATAATTTTAAAATCTCTTTTTAAATACTTCTAAAATTCTTTTCTCTGCTGCATTTTTGATGTTGTTGAGAAAGCTTTTGAAAGTAAGCAAGTGACACTAACAGGTACTATCAATCATAAACAGCAGAATGCTCTGCTAACTCTAGAAAGAAGAAGTTTTATTTATCAGGAAAAAATATATGGCATCCCAAATCAGTGGTTGCTAGGTTATGCCTTTTGCATTACTTTATTCATTAGATTTGGTAACTGTATTTTTTAGATATGAGTGACGTAAACTGACAAGGAGATAGACAAATCAGATGAGATGAAAACTCAAATAAGAATGTAGTGGAACATACAGAGATAATATTTTTAAGGCTTTGTGAAAAATGTTTCAGATAAAAGGAAACTGGCAAAACTTGTCTCAGTGCCAGTTTTACAACTGCTGAAACAAATCTTTGCAGCTTTTTCTCTAAAGTGAAGCCTTTGAAATATTTCCTCCTATGTTTTAGGGGAATTTGTGAGGCTTTGATTGTCCCACTAAAGCTCTGAAGCACTTTGCCTGGTTATTATTGCCTTTCCCTGATGTTCCACTGGTAGACATATAATAAATTTCAGTGCTTTTGTTACCAACTTATCACAACATGTTTATAGATAGTAGTTTCAGAACAGTGAGAAGAAAAGCAACAGCCTCATAGAGAGTCCAGACGAGAGACTGAACTGGGGACCTATATCATCTATGTATGGAAAGGGAAGAATATACTGAAAAAAAAAAAAAAAAAAGATAATATAAACCATCCAACCACTTAATTTTCTAATACCTCAATAACTAGGATGGTTTACTTACTACCAAGCCATTTTATAAGAAATTTACTGTGGGTTTTATCTCTTTTTGTGACTAGCCTACATTTACAGGGAAACAGGCTGAGACCTGGTGCTGATCCTCACAGGTTCCTCAGAGAGACCAATGCTGCAGCTCAGCAGGACCAAGAGGAGAGTTTCCCTGAGGCTTCTGCTTCTGACATCTCACAGTCATCTAGAATAAATCACTTGTCATCTTAATGAGTGATTTGACTGGATCAGGTTAATAAGAAGATTTCTGGGTGTGAGTTAAAAGCTGAAGGAGTATAAACAAGGCATGAGGAGGGTTTCTAAAAATATGAAAAAAGATACGGAAAGAAAGGTCTTACCTTCCCTGTGTTAGGGAAAAGCAAAGCTTTTATTTTGACCCAAAAGAGCACATGCATTCTCACACTCTTTCATGGAACCATTTCTGAGCCGTGAAAAAATATTGTGGAAATTGTATTCATGAACAAAAAAATGGTCAAACTTTAGGAAAGTTACTGTTTTTCTGTATCTGTTTCTCTACCTTCACTTTCATTTTTTGAGTTCTAAAAATGACTCATCACTTTTCCAGTGTCCATATATATTTCTTATATTCAGAAGCAGTAATGGAAACAAGCAACACAATACATTTGGAAATAGTGCATCATGGAAAAAATCAGTAACTAGAGACTCACTTTTGGCACTCATCTCAGTTCCTGGCTTGCAAGCTGACAAGCTGTCATTGAATTTCAAAACTGAAAACAGGAATATTTGATTCAATCATCTTTTGAAAATAGGCCTGGGATACAAATTGTTTAGATTGGTTTAGCATTATTGCAAATATTGCAAAATTACACAAAGATGTCTTGTTGCTTTCCATATGTGCAGCAAATGCAATTCCATCCACACAGATTTTGTTCTCTACAAAAGATGAGTCAAATCATTATTTTCAAACATGAGATGAGAACGTCTATTAAGGAAATGTCCGAATATTGTAGGAGTAATTGAATGAGACATAAAACTAAAACCTAAAACTGTAGTGCTAAGCTTTGCCTTGGATATAGCACTGGCGATTCATTATAGAAAAGGGTAAGCTCTAATGCAATTGTCAGGAATGGAGCAGTAGGTAAAGAATCTCTTCCTGATGACGGACAGCACAAAAAGCCTCATGATTAAATCAGTGGATTTCAATTAAAAAAAAAAATAAATCTGCTGCTATAAGATTTTTTGCTTTGTATTGAAAGCTGTATTAGCATAGTTCTTTTTTTAGGATGACTTCATTAGGACTTATCCACCTGAATACCTTTGTGTATCTGAGACTCCTAAAATGATTACTAACGTAGCTCTCTAACTCAAAGACAAATTGCAGGGGCAATAAATCAGTTTCAGCATGTGCTCAGTTACCAAAGTGGAAATCACAGCTTCAAAAGACAGCAGATACTTTTTAAATACTGACAAGGTTTGCAGGATCAAAACCACCAGTGCTATCCACAGTCCTGAGACTGAAGAAGGTGAACATCCTGTGTCTGGAGACATGGGCAGAGACACGCCAACAAGCACATACAGGCAGAAGAGAAGAAATGATAATGGGGATCTCTTTGAGGTGGGCTTTCGTAGAGCTAGGCTGCCTTTGGCTGACCCTGAACAACAAGAGAGGGAAACATCTCAGATGTGGCTTTTTCCTACTCTCATGACAAAGAGATAGGTAGAAGAACCTGTACCAGACCTGCTTCTCTGTTGTGCCCCAAACCCTGCAGGAAGCCTACCCAGGAATATTTTTGGGGAAGAGAGAGGGATGAAGAGGTACGACTATGCTAAGGGTTAGAATAAAATTATGGCATGCTTTCTACCCTCAGTTTGGGGTTGGAAATAAAAAGCCTTGGTGGAAATTGTTTAGCATTTGTTGGAAAATATATAAGTGAAGAAGATGGGAAAACAAGAAAGGGAAATGCTAATGGATGCAAGAGGTTATGTGAACAAGGAAAGACACAAAGCAATACACTTCAGAGATTATTTAGGATTAGGGATTACTTTCCCTAAATCATAACCGTGTACACGTAATTGAATGATTGCAGAAGTCACTGTGAAGTTCTAATTAGCGTTCACCCATAGTTAACCCTCTTTTTAGAACACTTTTTCTGTGCTGCTTTTCTACAGCTTAGTCCTTGTTTCATCATCAAAAGACAGAAATTGAAGTTTGAAAGGTCTGCAAACCCCATTTTTCCAAGTGGCTCTGGAACATTAATCTGAAGTCCTACTGAGGAATTTCACATGAGGAATGGAAACCTTTCAGTACAAATTTTAATTTACTACCCAACACAAGAGATTGGCTTGTTTCAGGGAAGTGGCAAAGGGGAGAAAAGAGGAAATGAGGAGCAGCAGAGGTTACCTAACACCATATTTTCAAAGGTAGTTCGATATAATGTTTAATTTTTTTTCGATCAACTGCAAGAATAGTCAGTTGTGGGTAAATGTAGTTAGCAATTTAGTCACAGGATTTGTGATCTTCCCTCCCCAGAGTTCTAGAAGCTGCATAAGTAGAAATCAGACATTTCATGCTCACAGTTAGTGATGTTACACAATTATATGCTAGTACAGATGTAAAATTAAATCTGCTGCCATCATCTTCCTTCCCAGACATCATTGGCCTACATCTGTATTCTCTACCTTTCTTTGAGGGAACATAAAACAAGTTCCTATTTTCACACAATACAAACTCCAAGGAGTGTTGCCTCAAATTTACACCAGAGATATTTTATTTTATTATTATTTTTTTTTTCCCTATTGGAGCTGCTGTTCTGTGATTTTTATTTTAACTAATGAAGTGTTAAGTATCTGTCTCTCATGAATGGTGTTTGCTGTGGTTTTCTCAAGGAACAAGTGAATTTTCTATGTAATTGGAAATTCTTAGAGGTTTAAAAAGTTACTTTTTTTTTTTCCTAGATATGAAGTACTGTGCATACTATAATTCCACAAAAGCGCCCTCAATTTTAAAGAGAAGAACTTTAATTATCAGATATCCTCCCCTCTTCCCATACTATTTCTTTCTGAGATCATGACTTTCATGATTCTCAGTCCAAAAGTTTCTATTTGGAGATCTCCCATTTGGTGCCAGGATGTAGTTTAAATCAGATTCAGAGGATGTTATAATGCTGGGACATAATATGAATGTGTTGAACATAAAAAGATACATAGCTCAATGTGTAGATGTCAAATCTACAGCAAATTTATAACACAGATAAGAAAATAAATTTATCATATATTTTTCTATTTTATTCTTAAGTATCCTAATGGTGGGCTTATGAATACTATTACTTCTTATTTACATTTTCCATCATGAAGTATCAGTAGTTCAGTTTCAGGTGAAGCAAGAACACATATACATGCTACTGAAAATTGCCTGAAGGTTTTATATATAGGACTCTTCAATTTGACCCAGATTTCATGGCAGTTGAAGTTTGTGACTTATGCTTTTCCTACCATTTACAGAAATAAAATAGTGGTAGTAGCGGAAAATATCAAGAAAAATGTTACTATGATCAAGTCCATCAGGACACAATGAATCTAGATGATTTTACTTGGTTCGGGGCTATGTGGAGTATCCATCTTGAAAAGAAATCATGATTAAGGCAATTACAGTTGAAAACAGATCTCAAATACTATATTGTAGAATAACATCCACTACACAGCCTGTATTGAAAATGTAGTCTTTAGAGATAAGAAAAGCATCAAGTCCGTTTATCTAACAATTTCCATGTGTTTGGGAATGAACTCTATTAACGGCAAGGAGAGTAAGAGATGGAAACAGCAATCATATACATATAAGTACAGCATTTACTCTTCCTTACAACCAAAGGGGCTGACAAATTTTACCAAAGCCACTGGGAATTTTAAACACAGTATTAGTAGTTCTATGGAAATAAAAACATTTTTCTCTCCTTTTATGCAATTTCTTTAGATTTGTCCCTGGGAGCAATTCTGGTTAAAATACTATGTAAGTTCAAGTTTTCCCAGGCCATGAGAAGGAGAAGTGAGGGTGTACAGGAGATATACCAGTTTTAGTGGACAACTAAAAGGGCAAGTGCCATGTCCATTTCTGTCTACTTATTCTTTTATTTACCTTCGGTGGAAATGACTTCCTTCTTCAAAGTCCCAGTAGGGTTCAGCACATTCTTCCATTTCCAAATAGCCCTCCTCTTCAACTTCTACAAGTAAGACTAAAAACTATTGTTTCATCTGAGTCCCTGCTGTAGCCAAGAGTATAAAAAAATAGCATATTTGAAAAGTGGTCCGTGAAAGCTGAAATTGATATTGTAGGAAAGGTCATAAAGGTCTTAGAAAATACTTTGCAGGAACATTAAAGAAAAAAAAAAAAGTTTAAAATTTTCCTTTAGAATGAAAAAGGCTGAAATCGTAGTGGGACCTTTCATGTCTATTCAAAAATGACATAAACTTGAACTGTGAATATTCACTCTAGAACCTGGAGTCCTGGAGAAGGTAGGAAATCATCATAGTAAACCCTATCTAGAACGAGAGTAGCTTCTTTTGTAAAGAACTGCAGGTATTTCTCCTGGGACCTGATCCAGAGCTTTCTGAAAATAAATCTCTTCCATTTATGTGGATTTGGGTCAGCCCCTAATTTACTGATTCACCTCAAAAAGTGTTGAACTGGTCTTCAAACACCATCCAAAATAACAAATCAGATGCAAGGCATGTTAAACACAAGTAATAAAATACTTCTGAAAAAAATCTTTACTGCTTTATCTCAATATATAACCAAAGAAGTGTAAAGGTCTACACTTATATGATGTAGGTATGTTGTGTTAGGTACTTGTCACATACAACTTAATGGGACTGTTAGCTAGAGTGAGTGGTAAATATTTATTAAAAGTCAGAATAAACCATACTTTTTGTGTTTTAAAACTATTTCCACATTAATTCCAAGATTTCATCCATTTTCCTGAACTCAATTCAACTTCAAATATTTTTTTCTTCCTGACATCATGCAACTACGTTGAAGATTATTCTGTGGTCATTTCCAGGCTTTCCTTTCTTTCCTTTGGCCCAAAATAATGCTCTCAACATGGTCTCAGTCTCTTCCTTACACCCTCTTTAAAACTCTGCAGAACATGCATGCATTTGGGATATACCATCCAAGATACTGTGGGGTCTCTGAGCATCAGGGGTTTAGGACTGTAGTAGAGACTTGCTGAGAAGCCAGGAGACACAGGACTGACAGCTCTCACTCAGAAGGACTCAGGGGATATCAGGACAACAGTCTGCTCATTTAAATCAGTACAATTCAAGCTAAATTTAGAGAAGTATCTGTTCAGGTTTATCTTCACAGTTGCTCAGAAAAGGACATTTTACCTCACTTTCAAGTTTCTAGCACTGATAACTCTTAGGCAGAACATTGGAACTGCTCTTCCAGACCTTGTATAATGATCACATCTCATCGCATGCTATAAAGATAGCAGAGTTTGGGGCAGGGGTTCCTGAAATAGCACCAAGCTTTGCTGGAACATTTTCACAATGCAGGAGACCTACGTGCAGGGGTGCTAGCGTGGGCCCAGGAGGTTGGAAATACTCTGCTGGTGTCTGAAGGGCTCATTAACTCTGGCTCGGCTGACCTGGCTTATTATTACTGCTGATACCAGAGCAGAGTCCAATCCTGGAGCAAGGGATTTGAGGGACTGAGCTCCTAAATGCATTGCCAGCGTGCCCAAAGAGCTAAGACAGAAGATCCCGGATCCAAAAGTCTCAAATACTATATCATCTATGGCCAATATCTCAAGACCTTCCTTCCTTGTCCACCTTTATATATAGCAGGAATTCACAAATAAGCATGAAGACATGCACAAGCAAGAAGCATTTTAACTGGATGGGTGCTTCATGAGTCTGTTTTGAGCAGAACACAATAAGACCAAAAAAGAAGCAACAGCTTGTTGCTTCATTTCCTGAAACCGATATCATCTGTAATAATGCATACCAGGGCAAATTATAGTTTAAGATTTAAACACACCACGGCTGTCACCAAGCTGGAATCTGGAAGGAATATCCTGAGCTTTATTTAGCCTGTGAAGATGTAAGAAAGCCTAGCTGCAAAGGTCTTCTCCAATTTCTGTCAGTTAAAAAGCATGCCAGCTGGATTCTACAGGTTTCTTCAAGGATCAGCAGAAGAAATAATGTTTATCTTCAATATTACTTGCAAAGCAGTTTCCTTTTGCTGTGACTCAGAGGCACTTTATAGTCACTAGATAATGAACTCATGTTTGTAATCTGTGAGTGAGAGCTGAGAACAACAAAAAATAATGAACTTTCCATAAACAACTGCTTGAGAAAAGCAATTTGAAGGATTCAACCCCGCAACCTCTCTCAAATTTGTAGTACTTAATCATCGGACTCCTTTCATTCAGTACCGTGGGAATCTGAGCAGGGCTCAACGATCACATAATCGGGACCAATGATTTTCATGCAACATTAAGGAACTATTAAATAATAAAGTTTTAATTACTACAGATTTTCAGAAGCTGGTTACTATTTTCTTGCAAGGATTAAATTGTAATAAACAAATCAATGTTTTAAAACACAATCAGGATTTATTTATTTTCCAAACTCCCCTATTCTTCATACTGCCAGAGGAGCACAGGCCTGACACCTTGAGATTGCTGAGGCTATGAGGCTGCAAAGAAGCTTAGTGTATAAAAAAGATAATCGTGAATGCTTTCCAATCACCCAGTATTCCACAGGCTGACAATAGCCGTGTCGGAGTTGTCACCTTTCAGTATGGTAGTTTTTAGAGCTTGGTTATTATAAATGGCACCACTCAGACCTTTCAGTTGATAGATTAGATAGCTGTTGTCTTTCCCATTAGTCTAAAAGGATAAAGACCTTAAGAGGATATTTAAAAATAAAATATTAAGCATGGCAGGACATTTGCAGAGGTTCCATCAGTTCAATAGATAGGATGGTTAGTGATTAGCTGATATTAAGGAATACCCTGGACAGCTGCCTCAATTAAATAAAAACTAGCAAGGTAAGTTGTTATGCAGTATTATGGATCAACAGTACCAACCGGCATCAAAACTAATGTATGTATTTGTGAGGTGATAACATGTCAGCTTTCCAACTCACTTATTTAGGAGTGGCACTTCCCCTTGGCTTGTTACTGCAAATGAGCCAACCTGTAAACTTTAGATAATGGACAGGAAAGTGCCTCTGTCATCTTGTCTTTGCTTTGCAGTTTCTAATAGCAGAAAGCCCCAAAGAGTACATTTTAATGTAAAATATTTTGGCATAATACTGAGATTTTGTCCAGGGAGTCCATCAAGTCCTCTTAGTGGATGGTAAATGATTAGCTGACTTGGGAAAATGTTCTGAATAACTGTCTGAATTAAAAAAATCTGAGAGTAAATTCATTATACTGAATCACACATATGTGGCCCCAATTGGTGGTGATATTTGCATCAGATGCAATCTACGTATTCACACAGTGAGAGCCTTTTGGATTTATATAGCCTTCAATTGCTGAATGGAAAGTTTATGCAACAGTTTGAGCTTCAGGGGATGTTTTTACAGTTAGAATTTTTTTACAGGTGTTACAGATGCTTTTTATCCTTTCCCATGCTAACTTCTCTAAGGATAGTCTCCAGAACAGGTTCATTTTCTTTGTTACAATAGCTAGGCCTGCTCCTCAGTTTAAAGATTTTGAGTTTTCAACGCTGTGGCCCTCTCTGGTGTCTAGTTAACAGCGAGCCATCTGAAACTAACAGCATGGTATGAAGACACCGGCGTTAAGCCAAATTGTTTGAAGGTTTGAGAAGATTCAACAAGTACTTAACAGTAAGCTGCTCTTCTTTTTAATAAGACTGGGCTGGAAAGTATCTGTTAAACTCCCAGCAGCAGGTCAGCAGGCCTTACACAGACTATTCCACCACCATCCCCCTGGGGACCGCACCACCACCCAGAGCTGCTGTTAACCTGGCAGGGGTTGTGTTGTGACAAGAAAATGAACACAGGTATAAATATCACGCATTATGGCCTTTGGAAATTATGTGAGATATCTGGAGACATTTGCCTGACTAATGCTGCAAACACTTCCTGCCCCTCGACCCTGAGCTCCACGAGGACGTGGGCAGCCCGGCACGCCTGGTGCACCTCTGCTGCTTGCCAGCTAATTAGGAGCGAAAAAGAGTGAAAGGAAGGAAAACAACAACATGTTCTCTTCCAGGATGGAGGGGAAAAAAAAAAAAAAGAAAAAAAAAGAGTCTTCTATTTGTTTCAAATGCTAAGTACTAAAAGGTATTTTTTTGGGTGCTTTGTTTAGTGCCAAAATGATTAATGGAGGAGTTCTACACAGCATAGCCATTAATAAATCAGTTGTAAAGCTAAGATATATTTTTAGGATACAAATCTCATGGTCTTTCTTCAAAATGTACGATATCCTCAATGAGATCACTCCTTGACTGAGGCATTGGCATGAGGGACTCAGGCTTTGTCCCCGTTACAGAAAGAGTAAAATGTTTGCCATAGCCCATCCCTTGGAAGAGCAATGAGTTGGAGGCCAGAGCTTTGGTGGGGACCTATCTCATGGTGATCTTATCTGGCAGTCCTTCCCACCCTATAATTTAAAAAAAATCTACCTATAATTTCATTAAAGCAAATGGGTATGTTTACTCATGGTGCCATTACAGCTTAGTCTGTGATATCACTTGTTAGGTGGGAACCTTGTTTCAGTTAGAAACAGTTTGACTTTGCTTCCCACCTCTTACTCATGGATATCAGCAGCTGACACTATAGCCCAGTTGATGTTTTCTTATCCTTTTACTCATTTTGTACCTTAAATTTCTCTGCCCTGTGCTATCTTACTTCTCTTTACCTGGCAGAAAATGCATTAGAAGAAAACACAACCACGATTTAAAATGGTACAGAAAAATCTTTTAGTTATGTAATTCTACAAGTGCAAGCTCAAAGTACATTATTAATTTCATTCACTACTATTAGGTTTAATATCTGTACTGGGCTGCTGCACAAGGGCATGTAGGAGTGGAAACCATGCTGCTGCCTCATCTGTGTTGCTGTACATGTTGCCGCTGAGAAGCTACCTCGGGTACCTCCACACGAGCTTTCAGCAGCTCCTTCTGTTGGCCCTAAAGATGTGCAGAGGCATCCCCCCTTCCCAGGGCGGCCCCAGGGTGAAACAATGACAGTGTTTTTCTCCCATGGTGCTGAACTGACCGTTTCCATAATTCTTAAAGACTTTGTTATACCACTGTAGAAAATGCACGAGAGTCAGGGTTACCGCTGCTGTGGCATTCCTAGTTATCCGGGAGGCAGATCCCCCTCCCTGTTATCTTGTGCCCATGGTAACACAGTGTAAAACGGCATCCCATGAAAAACAGCTGATTGCCAGTACTGCCTGATAGCTGCAAGGAGCCATGAAAGCTAATAAAAATGATTCACATTCACTCCCTCCTCCTTTTAAACCAACTGTTAAAAGAAAAGGGGGCAAAATTGAGAGTGAGCATCAGCAGATACAACCCTGGTGAAGTCAATAAAGTTGCACCTAGCAGGAACAGGTCTCCATTTGATTTCAATTCTTACTGCACAGGGGAAGCAGAGGGTGCAGCGGCATTATCATAACCTTTCATTAATCTCAGCGGGCAGCTTATTCAGCTAACGAGACACATGCCAGCAGAATGTCAGTGTGGTGGTAACCTGCAGAAGGCACCGAGGAAGAAATTGCCTCACTGTGCACTGTCTTTGGCTGGGGTGGTTGCTGCTACTCTGACGAGAGCAGCAGAGAGGTAAGCTGTGCATGGAGAGGCCACCTTCCCACTGCTTTGCAGATCAGGGAGGAATGGGATATTCTCTACGGGGTGAACTGGAGGCAAGCGAGCTTGCTGCGCTCATCTCAGAGAGGGTCGGATGGAAGCCAGCAGCAACTGAAGAGACAATTAAGAGCAATAACATGCTGCTCAGGGGAAATTAGTATGTGCTTCCTCTCAGGGAGCAATATCTCTATGAACAGCTGCAGCCAGGCAGAAGCAGTATTTGTTTGTCTGTGGTCTTCCAGGCAGGCCTATCTGGAGGAAGGGGCTACCAGGGACTGCAGGCAGAGTTGTGTTTCAGCTTCTGAAACTCTTAGTGAGGTTGGGTTGATATAATTCATCTGTGTTAGATAGCTAAAAGGACGTTTTCATTGTTGTTGTTTAGTTGTTGTTGTTGTTTGTCTCTCTAGAGAAACACACAAGGTGTTAACCTGATCCTTTTACAGAGCAGCCAAATAGGAATAGAGTGAAAGCCTGGGACAATCTAAGCTAGCATGTGGTGCAGTTAGTGTTTACAACACTCATTAAGAAGGTAAATTATGCCTAAACCATTTTCCAAGAGAGGTAGCACAGCGTTTTTTTTTTTTTTTTTTCTTTATGGACTATATCAAAGTATAATGTAACAGTACAAAGGAACAACTCTGTTAAATGGTGATATCACAGCAGAGTGAAAACGATTCAAAGTTCACTCCCCAAAATAAAAACTGTATTTTACAGAGACATTATATCGTGTGTGCTTACAAAATAATAATAGTAAAAAAAAATAGGTGTTGAATTAATTTTTTCTGTGTGTTTGAAAAGCCATCTGTAAAAATGAATATTATGTTCTGCCTAATTTGTGAATATTAATAAATATTCAATGAAGTAGTATTGTTTTCCAGGCTATATTGATCATATTAATGAGAATGGTAATGAGGGTATGCTTATTATGATTAACAGAACTCTGTTCAGGTTATTGCATTCAATCTGCACAAAATTAACATTCTCTTTCTGAAGTTTTTGAAGAAGAACATAAAATATCCAGAAATGATCAGTGAACAAGCTCCTCTGAAACCCTCTTCACTCCTGGTATGTCAAATCTCGAATGTTTACTAGGAATGAGTCTTGAGAATTGAATGTTATTGACAGTTATGGCTGTACAATACCCAAAGAGGGAGAGTATGATCTTAGTAACAGTAAACAATAACAAGCAAATTCCACTGAGCAGAGGATTAAAATAAGGCTCACGAAATTCAGTGGGAGCATGTGTATGTGTGAAGGTAGTACGTGACAACAACTTCAAGTGGAGATTGAGCCCCCAAAGTACTCTGCTTTTCAAGTTTATGAGAAAAGAAGTTTGGCTGCCTTAAACACATACCTTAATGAAATAACTGAGTGAACTGCTGGGCCACTGTCAGAAAGTAAAGAAAGTCCAGCCTACAACTTCAGGGCACATGTAAAGAAGAAAGAATAGCAGAAATATTGAAACAAATTCTGTTTACATCAAAGTTTAAACACAAGGTTGTTCTTTTCTTCTTCTCTTCTCTAGGAGCAATTCAAATAATTGTACTTAATTGTGTCAAGACTCACTCCTGCACACATTAAAAGATAATAAGCTAGTTTCTTCCTAAAATATTCAGTGAAGAAGCTTGCATTCTCTCTGAACAAAAGGAAGGTCTTCCCTAACTAGAGCTTACAGATAGGGACAGAAGTCTAAGAAATGATATTAGTGTTTGAAGAAGTAGATACACAAGATCCATCCTAAGATGTGTGGCCCAAGCCCTGCGCGATGCAATTTCAGAGGTAGGGTTGTGCAGTGTATTGGGTCCCTTTCTATTTGGTGAGGATATTCTCACATAATTTTTTTTTTTTAATAAATAATAAAAAAAGAATATGATAAAACTTTGAGCTTGGTCCAGAGACCATTGAATTTTACTTTTTTTTTTTTTTTCCCGTGCACTGCAATTCTCATCACAAAGTTATTAGCAAGAAGGAATGAAAAGTAATTGTGATAGGACAACGAGGTTATAATCATAACTTGTTCTTATCAATTAAAAATTATACTCCTGTGATCTCTCTGCTTTGCTATATATGAGAACTGCTTTTTAACTCTGGAAATTTTCAGCTAAGAAGGAAATTACTGGACATTTCTTTGAACAGTAAGCATTCTGGAAATGCAGAAAGAATGTCATAATCAGCAGGCTTATGTATTTCGAAATGCTCTCATGCTTCTTTCAATAATTTTTAGTAAAATACATCTGTAGCCATTGTATAATCCCCCACACACCTGTAAATTACAATGTGGAATGTCATGATTTATTTCATAGCATAAAAGCTGTTAAATGAATTCTGACAGCACCATTAGCGTTCTGATCTTGAACTGAAGTGCAAGTCAGCTCTGTTTAAGTCATCGTTCTCGTGAGCCACAAATAAATGTGCAGTTAAAAAGGGTTCCATAAGTTAATCAGAACAAAATTAGTAAAGAAAAATCAGTAAAGAAGTGAGCCAATTGGGAAATGGCATGCTAAATCTCATACTCTAAGATGATGTTTCTGTAAGTGGCGGTTACCTGGTGCTAAGGAATCCAGAGCAAAGCAGAATGCTAAAACATGGGCCAAATATTTGACTCATTCTGCGACGTGTCCATATTATTTCAGTGGCTGAATCTTGTGCTCTGACTGCTCCCACCTATGCCCAGTACCTTGTTCCCATTCTTGGCAAGCAGCACTCAAGTGGGCTTCACACATATTGGACTCCTGTTGACCGCTGCCTTCTGGGAACTCTTGGTGAAAAGCAAAATGGAAATAACCAAATAAACTCAGCTTCTACTGTTCCTTAATTTATCCTGCCAAAGATCACTGACTACTGTTGTTCTGCTCTAAAACCCATTCCTTATATCGTCTTCTAGCAAAGAAAATGAGTTCTGCTTGCACTGAAATAAGATGCTTAATTTGTCTTCTAACCTCTTCAGAGCTAACATAGATTTATTTTTTAAACAGTCCCAGATCACTTTTTCTAAAAATCATATTTTGTCTCATTTGTTCCCTAACGCAACATTCCTCATTTTGTTCTTCTACACACTTAAACCATTTTTTTTTTCTCTAGTCATGCAGATAAATCCTATAGGTGCTACATGTTGTCCTTTTTGGAGGGAAAAACTGGATGTCTGTCCCTTTGAATGTTAATCAGTCTGTCCCTACAACCTTATGAATTCTATTGTATTATAAATATTTATCACAACTATTTTAATACTAACAGCTGTGATCCTTTAATGTGCGGAGCGTGTGTTATAAAGAGCCAAGTGCTCTGCCGCTCTTCCCAGTTTCCAGAAGATTTGAGGTTGTTCATGTTTGGCACTCCACTAACAGAGCTCAGTGCACTTCAGGGAGGAACTGTTCCTTCTTAATGAGAAATAATTATTTTCTCTTCCACTGTAGATACCTCTGATCCAAAATTTAGACACTTCTGCACCTTTACTTGTATTTTTCATCTGAGTCATTTAGTCCAATCTGTTTGTCTATCTGAAGTGATCAGCATCACTCAAACTAAAACATGAATCATTCATCCCCCCCAAACTAGTTTATTTGTTCTTAACTCACCCTCAATAATGTACAGCTTCTGTGAGAATCTCCAAATTCAACATGTGTAGCTTGTGTATGGTAGTTTACTAACTTTTTCCTTAGGTAAAGCGTTTAAAATATAAACCATAATGCTTATATATATGTATATATATATTTAATGAACTTAAACCAATTTTTGCTTCTTCTTTTTTTTTTTCCTGTCGCTTAGAAAAGTGTACTTCAGTAATTCCAAGCTAACATAGCTAAGCTGAAATAACTGTTAAGTTAAAAGCCAACCAACCAATCAATCAACCTACAAACCCTCATGGTGTGATAATTTCTCATTTAAAATGAAATGTTTCTCTTTCTCATTCAGAAATCCAAATGGGACCCTGGTTAATGGAACAAGATGGCCAGTCTTCACCAGTACTGAACAAAAATATTTAACATTAAATACTGATGCTTCAGAGGTGCTGACAAAGTTACGTTCTCAGCAGTGTCGATTCTGGAATATTTTTTTTCCCAAAGTTCTGGAAATGACAGGTAAAAATGGTTTTGTAGATACTTTTATTTGAACTGCTTTATACAAGGCTCATCTACTTGGTATTAATGTGGTAGTTCAGTTTAAATCTTTACATTTCTATTTGTAGCTCTATTTCCATGAGATTTTCAGATGTTGGACAAAACTTCCAATGACATAGATTTTCTTGAGAAGCCTGAAGCCACAGTTTTTGTAAAGCCCACCAAACAGACTAAGCATTTGTACTTCTGGACTTCAACAGGAATTGCTTTTATAAAGTGATTTTGCAGCTCTGGAAATGCAATCTGTAGTTTGGAGTAAAAAAGTCTCACTTCAAAAATATGATACACTTTTTAAAGGTTAATTAGTAATTTACAAGCTTTCTGTAAGATTCAGTTTGAATGTTAGTCTTAAAAAAAATGTAAACTTTCACTGGTGCACAGATGATTCTTTCTGAAATAATTTGTTCCTTCCTAATTTGAGCCTATAACTGTGTTATGGCTCAAATTTTATCCCCTCTCAATTCAAGAGATGTTTCTAAATTAAATCAAGAGAAGAAAAATCAGGAGGTGAAATGAATAATTTATAAAGCCTATTCTGCGATTTTAAAATCACGGTATTCCAAATTATGGATGGATTTTAGGGAGGTTTCTCCATTTCTGACAATCCCTTTATGCTGAACCAGGAGAAGTGAACAATTTTACACATTTCTTTAATCTGGCTGTGAACCCCTACTGAGTAATGTGTGCCTTAAAAATGGACTGTGCATAACCAAATGCACCACGCCAGAGCAGAAAAGAGCACATCACCAGACAGTTCAACACATCTTTGTCAGGACAGCAGAATTGTTTTGCTTGATCCTGTGGTGTGAGAGATGATGAAGCAACACTGGATCTGCTGGGAGACATAAATACATCACTTTATCTACCATATTCAGTAATTTTACAACATAAATCTACATGGTTAATTAACCATGTGTATTCTTAGCAAAAAGGAAAGAATCATTGTGCTTGGATTCTAATCTAGAAATAAGACAAGAGTATGGTTAAGTACTGCTGTTTTGTCATGTCACTACATCTATCAGTCCTTGAAATATTGTAGCAGAAATACCGTGGTTTTATATTTTATATGTTTCCTGCACAATCTCATATAATTCTGACAAAGAAACATTTAAGTTTCTACTTGCAATCATGATATAGTACTTTGTATTGTAATAATTTTCTTCATGGAAATAGTATTTTGCATTTCCTTTTATGCTCAAAAGAACTGACAGGACAGTGAGTGCCATAAATACAAGTATTTTTTTATCTTCTGAGGGACTATCTCTTCTATCATTTCTTCTATAGAAATATTCTTAGATGAGCTGGGTTACTTTAACATGATATAAGATGACAGAAAACAAGATGCAAGGAAATTTTATGTTATCATTATTGAAAGCTGTAGTTCAAGCTGAGTTCAGATAGACAAAATAGGACTACATCACTTAGGACTTGAAGAAAGCAATCAAGCTGACTTATTTTGCAGATATTGAAAGGGAATTTCTAATTGATCCAAGTGGTCAGGGTTTGACATGGATGCACTTGCTGGTGAACCACTCACTTAGTCAGTGAGCAACTCATTGCACAAGCCGTGCTGTGCCTTCGATATCTTCTCTATATGTCATGGCCAGGTGCAAATGTATTCCAGCATCTGAGCGAGCCTGCTCCCATGGCAGACTTGGTAAGACTGAAGCATTTAAATATACAAGAGAGGAAAATATTTAGTCCCAGCCATCTTTATGGTTAGATCTTTTCCTCAAGCAACAAAACCTGAATAGATACCAACCCTCCTTCCCACCCCCCCCACCCCCCCTCCCCCCAAAAAAAAAAAAAAAGTCATGGGGTTGTGAGCTGAGAAAATTAATAAAAAATAAAAATAAAAAACTCACACACTTAGAGTAACAGCCACATATAATACCAGCCTTTATATTTCTAGACTATTTTGTATGATTTTGGAAGATTTCTCAATGTCTTCCCCTTCAATTTCAATGTGAAAGAGTATAACTGAAGACACAAGTCCAAACCTGTGGTTTCAGGTTAAGCTTGTTAAGAATCACAACCCAGACAAACCATACCTAGATATGCCTTACGTGGGCTCTGAGTTCCAACTTGACACAATTGCTACACAAATTTCCACCCTATTGAAAAGGGCTAACCGCACTTAGAATACCCTCCATTCACAGTCAGCCAAAGACAAGCCGGGAGCATCCAGCATTTAATGTTTCATTCGAGGGCACGAGCACCGGGACAACCACCACACCAGTTTCTGATGACTGCTTCTAAAAGAAACACACTGGAGGGACAGTAAACAGTAAGTGACTCTTAAGTAGCTTTTAGAGCAATCATATGTTAATTATAAAAGCATCTACGTAAGACTCTACCTCCTTAACACAATCTTTAATGCATCCAGAGCCCTACCTATTTATATACCTGTTTCGTCTAAATTATAGAAAGCTGCAGGCAGCCAAGCCTTTCATTTGTGTTCCATTGCTATTTTAGTGTCTAATATATATAGTACGTAAATTTCCATCTTATTTGGCACTACTGCATTATATATCTTCTAGAAAAAAATCAAACTTCAAAGTAGCTAACATAAATGCATTGTATTAAAAAATACATAAACTGAAAAGATTTTAAATATGGAGACAGAAAAGTTCAACCTCTTGACTAGTAATAATCCAAATCATTGTATTTGCTATGATCCTCTCAACAGCATCTAGATTCTATAGACCTAAACACTCAGGGTATTCAGACTATTAAAAATGTGATGAATTAGAAAAGCCACCATCACAATTAGTTTTCTATTTCCATGGAGCTATGTGCAGCACTCTTTATGCATGAAAAGTGAATTAGTCAAAAGTAACCTCACCAATTGTAGTGCAGCTACTGACAAAGTAAAATCTTACTCAGTGTGCCTATGGCAGCCATCTATGGACCTCTCTAATCTTAATTCTTTCTAGCTCCAGCATCTTGCATCCTGAGTCATAAGAGGGAGAAGAGCCCTTACAATATTTTGCCTCCCAGGTAGAGCTATTGCCTTTTAGAAGATGATGATGATAATGTTGAAGTCCTTCAAAATACAAATATAATGTTTTGATTTAAAAAACAAAACAAAACAAAACCAAAAACATTTCTATTCAGAGTGTGTGGTTAAAGAACATTTAATACAGAGATACTGAAGTAGATGTACTATTTGTTTTCTCCTTTCTGAAATCTTGTGTGGAAGCTATCACCATGAGCGACTACAGTATAAACTTGTAGTGTTTATCACACTAATGAATCAAGAAGTTTGCAGGTATCAGCATCTATGAGCTGTTGAGGAGGACAGAAAAAAATAATTCCTATTTGTCATCCCTTATTAATTATACTGTATCATGGCCTTTGTCCCAAGCTTAATGTTAATACTACAAAAATAAATTCAAGATTAGCACTTTATTGGCGTATCTAGCAGAGCAACAAATGATGGTATGGATATAAATTTAACTCTACTATAATGCCATTGAAATGAGGGCTGTATGCCTACGTGGAAAGAAAAGAAATGCCAGCTGTCTGTGCTGACACTGCTGAAGAATAAAAACAACCCTCTTTTATATTTTTATTTTTATTTTTTTTATTTTATTTTATTTTATTTTATTTTATTTTATTTTATTTTATTTTATTTTATTTTATTTTATTTTATTTTATTTTATTTTATTTATTTTATTTTATTTTATTTTATTTTATTTTATTTTATTATTTTATTTATTTTTTATTATGATTATTTTTTTTCTGTTGTTCTGCTAATCTGAGACCTTTCTAAGCATTAAGGTATGATTCACTGCCTCCTGAAATCTCTCCTTTTCTCCTTGTAAACTTCACTACATTCTGTGTTAGGCTAATTGGTATTAGTATAAAGTTTGGGACCATCTTAAAGACTGCATGTAACTTCACTGTAGTATTAGCTGACTACCAGAGTATTGCAGCACTCGCTACTCTGAACTGTAATTATCAGTCAAGATGAATTCCCTAATTCTTATCCTTTTTTTTTTATTTTATTTTATTTTATTTTATTTTATTTTATTTTATTTTGTTTTGTTTTGTTTTGTTTTGTTTTGTTTTTGCCTTCTAGCTGTCAGCTCATCTAAGTCATAGGTGGTTGCTTCAAAGAGATTGATGATGTTAGTGATAATGGGATGCATTGACTTGTGACTTCAATTTGGATCTTATCACTGAAAAAAGCAAGCAAATAGGAATCCAAGTTCTTATTTCAGTGTTTTCCTTTCTCCTTTTTGTCTTTTAGATTCATAATGGTGGCTAGTCTGAATTTCTCATTGTCTGCTTTCTTTAGCTCCCTCGCTTCTTCACCAAGAGGCACTGAAATGTCTCATAATTTACACTCTAGACCAGTGACTTTTAATTGAAGATGTGTGTATGATAGAGCTATTCCAGTTTCTAATGTCTTTGGGCAGAAACACTTTCTGCACATTAAGACTTCAAACACATCTAAACCTGAATAATTAAAGAAGGAACAGTTTTTTGAATTCATAAGTGGAAGCTTTGCCTGTATAAATAAAACTGGGAATCCATAATCCAGAATAAGACAAGAAATAAGGTTTAGGTATTTTTCTCCAAGTAATACCAGTAATGCTTCATACATCAAACTACCAATCCATCTGATATATATAATGAAAATTTGGCTCTAAGACCCTGGATAATTCTTTAAATTGAGAAATGTGCAAAGATGAGTTCCTAGGGTCAGGAAAGTAAAATGACGTGGATATCTTCTCCCTATAGTTCTGTGAATCGCATCTGCATCTCTTAGTAATCAAAACATGCTTTTATTGTTACCAACATTTACAAATGCTCTTTGAGTTAATCACAACTATGGCCAGCAGAAAAAAAATTAAAAATGATCTGAAGTTTTCTTTGAACTCTGATATAGCCAAGCTTATTTACGTCTTTGAACTGAGAGGAATTTGGTTAACTTTTTAATATTTCTTCCTATGTTTGTTCTTCACAATTTCACTTCTGGCTACAAAAAGATGTACAGAACCTCCCCAAGAAAAAGTATCTTGGTTTTATTTCTGGTCTCACTGGAACAAAGTAATGTAAATCTCATTTCAAAGTCTCATTAAATTGCCATCTGGATTTCCAGACCAAAAAGGTTTGGAAATGTTGAGCTGAACTGCAGATAAGCAACCAAATTACTGGATGCTTCTCCAAACTAAATCTCTGAATCTGTTAACTCTATTTCCAGAATATTTCCTCTACTGATGTATAAAACACAAAAGTATTCCATTTTCACATAACCAGCTAAACTTGCAGTGCTGGCAGATCATAAAAAAGGGGGGAAAGGGTGTTTTTATGGTGGAAAAGGGCCTATGCTCTATTGCAGCAGAAGAACATAAAGTCAAAAGAGCATAAAGAAACCACGGAACTGTTATCTCATGAACACAATTACCACATTTTTTTGGAAGCAAGCTATGTCAATATGGGATACTGAGATAATTAGGTGCAAAATGAATAAAGGCAATCATAGATCATAAATGGTTTCTAAACTTTAAGAAAAAGTCTGCAACTGACCCAAAATAATAACTCACAGCATGTAATGGACCCTGTATGTTTTATCTTTCCTTTAGTAGTTGTATGTGTTGTTCCTGCAAGGTCACTTCATTCCTCTCTAGGGTTAATTACCTTCTGGGACTGGAGGAAGTGATCCTTGTCCATAAGATACTCTGGAAACCTTGTAAAATGATATATTTTTATTATTCTTCTCATCCTCACCCTCAGCTCTGAAGCCTGTAACAAATTTGGCAATAAATATTGCCTTGGGACACAGGATTAGTCAGCAAATGCTTTATATGGGCTAGAATGAAAAAGAAAAAAGAAAATTTCACATTGACATTATGCATATCTTAGAGTGTCCTTCTCCAAACTTGTCTTTTACTCATTGAACATGCAGATTTATTTCAAAGTATGGTGAAATCCTGGCCATCCATTGTAATCCATTGAAACTAATGGCAATACTGTTATTGCCTTCAACAAAGCTGTGGTTTCAATGTATCTTTGCAAGTACCTATCTCAGTTTGCATATCATATACTTTTGGGAGTATGTAGGCTTCACTGTGGAGTATATTGAACCAAAGTAATACTTTGAGAATTAAAAAAAAAAAAAAAAAAAAAAAGTGGCTTTAAAATGCCAAGTTTGATGGACAGAATATTATCCAGAAGCAACAACCCCGTACATAAACATCTTTATTACCAGAAGTGTGCCTGAATGATATCTTTGCAGTCCTTCCTTCCTGATCTAAAGATAAAGTGTTAGTCACTGAATTTCTGTCATTCCAGGCTTGAGAAAAAAGACAAAAGACCATCCTATAATATATTTAGAGCAAGTGACATTGATAATCAAAATTATTTTTCAATTAACATATAAAGAGATTCAAATTTAGATTAATGTAACCCATTTCATGTTTTACAGGAAATATTGATGAAGCAGAACGAGAGTGGAAAGCAGGATTCCATCGCTGGAACAATTACATGTCAGACTGGAAAAATCAATTTAATGATTACACCAGCAAGAAGGAGAGATGTGCAGGCTCTAATTAATATGTTTACCCTTTCCAGTATTTCCGTATTACTGTTCATCAAGGCAAGTATACAGGTAGCTTTCTAACACATCTAGCATTAAATATGTTATGCAGACTGAAAAAAAACGTTATGGATATAATTTTGATTCCCCAGATCTTTCATTTATATTTTACCTCATATCTCAATAAACAATATAAGGCATCCGTACCCTTTGAAGCTTCAGTGTGTTAAATAGGACTATAGAGATTAAAGTCTGAAGATTAATGATGTACATATAAACACTAGCTGCTTAAATTCACACTTCAAAGATACAATGTAATCTGTTATAGAAAAATGGATTTTTTTTTAGTAGAAATAGCAGTGGTTTATAGCATTGCCATGCAAAACACAATCATTTTTGATCTTTAACTGCAATGCCACAGCACTTAAACCTTGCTTCAGACATAATTTAATTGACATAAATATAAAGAGATAACAACGTTGCTGGACACACCAAATGATATTTGCTTGTTAGACCAAAAAGTTTTAAGATGCTCATTAAAGCCTGAATCATTGCTTCTTTATAGCAAAATCTGTAGGACTAAGCCATAGTAAGAGGGTATTCAAACTATCTATTGAAGACTTGAAGACTTAAATCATCTGCATTCTGTGCAAGTGCAAAGGTGAAATAAGACAGAAAAACTGAGACCTGTGCTTCTGCTATCTTTTTTTTTTTTTTCCTCTTTTTTTTTCCATGGAGAAAAAAAATACAGATTTACAAAGTAATACATTCACAGCTTTCCCTGATCAGGCACCCAATTGTCTTCACCCTGTACAAGTCTCTGCAATGGAGGTAAGCCCCAATTATGAACATTTTTGTCCACTGAGTCGTCTCGCAGTCAAGGTACAGGCCCATATTTACTGGAACGTGAAGGATAAGTTTTTATATATCTAGAAGAACATCAGTCTGTTCTTCCTCAATCTAGCAAGCTCATCAGAAGTCAGCCATGAAAGCCCTGCTAAGGAAGGCTGGGAGGAACCTCACTGTAGAGGGACATTGTGATGTGGTGGGAAGGACGCGGCTCTTTGACATGGTCAAATTGGCTCCAGTTGTCACAAACGTAGATGTCTCTTCAATGGCTTTCTACCCACTCAAGCTGACTCTATCAGACTGTCCTAAAAAAAACCTTGGATAACTTTTCCTCCTATTTCTCTGCTTCTGGATGGGGTTGCAAGCTGTATGCTTGAATGATACTTTAAATAGCTGCTTTTTACTGGCCCATCTGGGAAGAATAATTGTCAAAAATTTGATAAACATAAGGAGTATGTAAAAGCAACAACCCATCTCATAAATAAATTATTCTGAAGCTTTCTGTAAAAGTAATAGCCTTTCAGTGGATCTATTTTCTGTTCTAGTGATTATGAGCTCTTGCAAAATTCCGTCTTGAATTTAATATACTGAAGAGATCTAGATAAGAAACAGAGGGTGGTCTCTTTTGGCAGTTAGTTTGACCACATGGGATCCCTACACACACACACACATGAAGACTTATTTTTGCAGAAAAGCTAAACTCTGAAACTGATGATGGCTTATCATCTTTTCAGTTGCTTCTAAGAGAACACAATTATTTCCTGACTTTTAATGGAAAAACATCTTTACCACAATATTTCCAAAGACTACAATTCATCCTACGCAGTAAAAAAACTGGTCATTTTTGAGCAGGCTAATTAAAACTTGAATGTATCTAGGATTAAAAAGCCCTCTTCATACACCACTTCATGTTTATACCACAAGTAATTAGCTCACTACATACATTAGCATAGTTACTGCTATTAATAATAGCATGGAGAGCTGTGCCATTCTGTGGTGTATTGGCTATTTACTGAATATTACATACTGCTGGTAAGCTTTTGAAAAAGTGACAGAAGGGTAAACTTTCTGTCCAACATTGAGCTCATTCTGGATCTCCCAATTTTACTCACCTGGTGTACTTCATAGGTATGCTGGGTACTCATCTGCCACAGTGAGCCTCAACACCTGCGATAGCACATATGCATATTTAAAAGCAACATTTTTCTTTTCTGATATCCTCTTTTTAGTTGTATTTCGCTATCTATCTGTCTAATCAGCCTAATCAGTGAGAAAAAAAAAAAAAATCTGAGCTAATTAAAATGTACAAATAACCTTTGGGAAGGGCAGAAAGCAAAGAAGTCTGTAAAATATTTTGCTGTGAAGGTGTCTTTATATGTGGTGTCAGCTAGGACGTATAAGGTCTATTTGAAGACTAATACTCTTTCCACAGTATTTATAACGTGTCTGTACCGTGTTCTTAAATAGGAATAAGGACGGAGGGAGGAAGAAAGAAAAGCAGAGTAAAATAAAACTTAAAACTACTTTGAAGTGTTGTTTTACTGATTTTCTTGGTAAGAATAAATTGCTAACTTTGTATTTTTCATATGCTGGAAAATAATATCTCAATTTGTCGTTCATATGAAATCAATATATTATCTAGTCATATAGTCACAACCCACACTTACACAAATAAAGTAAAGCCTTAAATACTTGGATGTAAGTGGCTAAGGTAATAAAGAGCACAAAAAAAACAGTCCCCATTGTGGAGAGCTTAAAACTAAAGGTCAAACAAACTTGTGTTGGAAATTGTTTGAGGATACTATGTCATAGCTTAAAACAATTACATACTAGACAAATATTTCATCCAGACCTCGCTGAAGATGTAACGTTGCTAATTAATGTTTTCACTTGGCTCAAAAGAGACAAGAGACTAAGGCTTCTCTGTGAAACCAGAGAAAATGTGTTGATCCTTTCTTCCCATCTCTGATATCTGAAGCAAGAATTCTGAATTTAGTCCCAGAGTTGGTGAAAGATTATAAGAAAATGAACTGCAGTGCCAACAAAAATGTTGGCATTAAATCAGTTGTCATTAGGTTTATAAACCAACAGCATGCTGATTAAATTACAAACATTTCACACCTATTTTGGAGATAGTTATAAGAGGGCTGAAGTCAGAAATTTCCCAGCAAAATTCTGTTTAATTAAAACTACTGACTTTTGCATTTCAAATGTTTTGTCTAAAGGATTTTGGGTTAGATAAGCTTTCAGTAAAGTTAAGTGTTATTTAAATGAAATTCCATCTGTGCCCCTCCTGGAATATCAAAACCAAAGGAGTTGGGGTGCTCAGGGTGTCTGACCTGGGGGCTCTGCTGAGCTGGGCCAGCCAAGGTTGAAGCTTCCTGGCTTGGAACAGTGGCCCTCAGTCACCCAACATTGTCTTTAGCAGTAGCAAGCCTCCTGCAAGGTTTCCAGCCTTCCTGACAAACACATTTTACACTTTTAACTTGGACTTTTGGGACGGACATTCAAGTCTTGCTGTCCTAAGCCCTGGCTGTCACTCGAGGTTTATCATACTGATAAAGCCAAATTCCCTCTAAGTGGAAGCCTGGCTTTTTGGCCCTCTTTGGTCACTAGACGATCAGCTATTTATAGAGTAAAGATTACTGCTCTATAAATATATGGATATATGCACAGAATTTAGCTCTGTGTGAACAGACAACTCAGATGTGTCTGCAAGGAACAGAGGCAAATCTCTAACAGCTCATAGTTGCAAATGTGTCTTTGCAACATAAGTCCATCTTTTATTTTAAGTAGAGTGCTGGAGAAAAAATTATCTCGGGTTCTGACAGAACTGACAGAAAAATGTATATTTATTTCATGATGTACAAGCTTAATATGACCTCCAGCCTCTCTAATGTTCCTATCAGAATGGATCATCAGGAAGCGATCCGGCCCATTGTCGTATACAGATATCACATAGATAATCTGAACATAATATTAACAGTGGGGATATATACATATTTGTCTCTGTCAGCATCATAATGCTTTCTTTTTCCCAGGCATGACTACGTATCATGCATTTCTACTGGCTCAGCACCAGTTCTGCAGCATCAGCGGCAGCTATTTAGAGGGGCACAACAAACGTCACCGTGCTTCAGTTACACCTGCAGCGTGTCCAGCTAGTAAAGAGCAGCCACTGCCAAATGCCAGCCTGTCCACTCAGGGTTCCTGCCCTTTCTTCCCCTGCAGTGGAAAAAACACAAACATTTTTGCCCCAGAATGATCAATACCTGAATGGCTTCATGATGGCCACAGTGGTCCTAAGCATCCCAGTGTCTCTGTTCTGATAACTTCAGCCAAAAAAAAAAAAAAGTCTTCCACTGAATTGCAAAATGGGTTTAGGAATTTGACAATGATTCAGAATATGGGGTGAGGAACGAGACCACAGCTTTGGCTCAGGCTTGGGGGCTGCTATGGAAAGTGCTTGTGCCAGCTGACTACTTTCTCACTATCTTTTCTCTTCCAATCAGTGGAACGATGGGCATTTGCCAAAAACTCAGACTGCTCTTGGCTAGCCAGCAAGTCTAAACCAAGCACCTGTGTAACAGATATGTGCAGCTGTATATGTTTACCGCAGCTGATCCATCTGTAGTACGCACCACATGCCAGTTGATTTACTCTGGGTGGACTGAGAGCAAGACTCCATTAGAAAAAAGTTCCTGCTGAAGGACAAATATTTCTCATGGCTTTGTTTTTATTTCTCCCCAACTGCCTGAGGTTCTAGGTGGGTTTGCTATTGCTAGCTGATTACTGCTGTGTGAAAGTAAAGAAACGTCTTTAAAAAAATAAATAAATCTGTAGCAAAATGGAAAATTTTAGGCTATTTCAATACCATGTCTTAGGGATCTACAAGAGTTATTTGGAAACGGTGTGTGGACATGGTTAATATTTAACTACCTTGATTCTATTTTGTGAGCTGAGAAGACCATTCCTTTAAAATTCTGTTACAGGTTTCAGATAATATGCATCCACAAACACATAACATACTAATATAGGAAATATACTCTTAGCAGTGTATTTCCAACCTTTGTAAGCAACGTGGACTTGGAGATAAAGGCTTATGTGTTACGGTTTTTGATGTTTTTTGTATTTTCAACATGTACCTTTTTAGCCTTTACTGAAGAAAGTGATCACAGGACTTTCTGCTATAAATTAGCACCTCAGCCAAATTAGTCATTCACAGTTAAAAGTTCAAAAGCTTTTATTCTGATTTCAATTGTTTTAGAACCAAATTTTATGAACAAACATAATTAGCCATTTTTAAATGCTTCATAAGACAAGATAATTCCTTCCTGACCCCTGCTGAAATCTTGAAGTATGAATACTGATTATCTTGTTTTAGCACATAAACCTTCCAGCATTTCGTTGATAAACTAGATTAGTTGCACTCATAAAAACTTTAACTCATAGACTTAATGACTACAAAGCAGTGATGTGAATCTACAATTAGCACAGGTGTGAATTTGAGAGGCTTTTAATTGGATTGCAGGTGAGATTAAATAAGGCTTTTAGGCATGCTGCAAGCATGGGCTGGGTTGGTTGTATAATGCTTTCAGTTGGTTTGGGGGGGAGAGTTAGGTGGAAAAAGGAGGTTCAATTATAGCATGGAGTCTGCTACATGAAAGTCAATGATGAGATGTTTCCTTCCTGATAGCATCATGGTGGTATGAGAAATGCTTATATTGGCTTTGAGGTTCTGTCTTTTGGGATTTACTGAATCAAGCCATTGCGTATGTAGCCTTGTTTTTAAAAATACTGTCATTCTGGTCAGGGATCTGGAGGTAGCCTGGAAATTACTGTTGTTTGAAAGATATGTAGTCCCTCAAAATTTACATATGTGCTTGGAGAAGAATATCAGCTTCTGATCTTTTCAATTCTGCTCCATTTGAATATATGCCGTGGTTGCAGGAGCTAATGTTTTAGCCACTATTATTAGAATAATGTACAAGTGGTGTAGGTGGTTCTTGCAGTTTGGGAGTGCTGTGGTTAATTTCTTTAATTTATAAAGTATTTATAAGTCTTCAGTTATACTGAGTAGTGGTAAAAGTGTGTAGGCAGAAAGCAGTTATCTCCACACCTCTCAATCTTCCAAATTAAATTCACTCTTGCAGCATGTCTAATCACTTCAGGGTACCTCATCATCCTCTCTATTACAGGCTATGCAGCACCATTTCTTGCAAAATAGATACATTCCAATGGAGTTTTCAGATTGATATTATTTTATTATCTCATATGGGAGACAATTAGGGTATTAACCCAGAGAAAGAAGCAAAAGATGTGACCATTTATCGAGGACTGTTTAGAAAGTAATTCAGATGGACTTTATTGAGGACAGTGAGAACCAGCTGGAATTACACATCCAAAGTGATACTTCTGAAATATTAAACTTTTCCCACTCACTAATTACAGATCTATGAATTTTATAGATACTGTTAGCTGAAGTTCTATTAGCCATTAAATAACATGTTAAATATGTGTTTTACATGAGGAAAAATGAAACACGGTTAACTTTTTTTTTAATTAGGAGTCAGAATTACAGAAAAACATTGCTTAGTTATCTTTCAGCATATTTTTTATCTGGGCATCAGTCCCATTTCACGCTTCATTTTCAGTGCTATGGTAATTTGCGTAGTTTGGGGTTTTTCCCATTTCTGATCTCTGAAAGAGACTTGTAGCTTTCACTGCAGTTATAATTTTGGTTTCAAGACTGATTATTAGAAACCAAGACTTCAACTATATGCTTATATATACACCTGGCTACCTTGGTACAGTGGTATTTGTATGTTGCATTTCTCTTTGGGAATGACCTCAGTACTCACGGTATTAGACTGTTGGGTGACTTTCAGTTAATTAAAATTTTGTCATTGCCTTCAGCAGAAGTACAAAACCTCCTTTGACTGACATCTTCAGTCTTCTTTATCACTTACTAATCTGGGAGATATTTACTATATAAGAGGAAAAATTCCACACCTCGAAGCCTACATTTTTCACAGAGTTCTCTTAGTGATGAGCTAAATGGGAGAGTGGAGCTATGGACAAACTGTGCTTATTTGCTCCTCTTTGCAGAGGAAGATTCATTAGATGCTAACTGAAAACTCCAACAATTAATTCACTTTATATTTTACCTGTTTACACTCTTTATCTCACCTGAGCATCCTCTGCTCCCCACCAGACTACTTTAATTGTAACGCAAACCTGATCTGCTGTAGCAGTTCCCATCTTTATCTGCACTGAGATACAGTGTAGGTATTATTAAAAATACTAAGATCAGTAAATCCAAGAACTCCTTTCTGGAGAGGGGCACTGACAGCCAGCTACTGCAGGAGCTCACAAGCTGTGACAATCCCCTGTGAGTCCACAACTGCAAAAAGTGATCTTGGTTAAAAACTCAGCCTAAAATGCGCTACCCGTACTTCAAGAAACTCTTTGATTGGGTTTGAGCAATGTAATTTGACAATACTTCAGAGCAAAGAGAGCAATAAAGGAAGGCTCTTTGTATTTTCTTCCCTATCTCTGGGCACAAAAACACTGGATTAACAGTGCATTAGTTACCTCAAACAGTGGTAAGATAGCAATGTGCCAGCTGTAGCAGGACGTGAGGACTACAGCCCAGTGGACTGATGGAAACAAGACTGAACTCCCCATTCAGGCAGAATGGTCCTTTGGCAAGACACTACTTCAGGGGACACTTGGAAGCCCCTGGATCCCTGTGAGCTTTTCACTCATTCAGTCTTGCCCTTGTTACTGGTGATCCAGGTGTGCTGTAGTATGGAAATAGATGGTCTGCTGTTGGCCACCTTTTGAACCCTTTCAATAACAGGGAATACAACTCACTCAGAGCAATGGAGAGGATCCATGGAGGGTTTTGTCCAGGATATCTCCAACTCCAGAATAAGCTATATAATTTTTGTTGATATAATAACAAGTCTTTTGCAAAATCCTTGAAAATCACACAATATTTTATTTTTATATTCAAAGAAAGCTGCTTTGAGCATGTAGCCATCCACTGAAGCCTAAATTCCTTCTAGTTCCCTTTTGTATTACAGTTAGAAACTCCTAAAAACTAGAGTACTATGGCTGTACCATGATTTCATGGCATTTGATGTTCATAACTCATTTATAAAAATAGATTAGTCCATTAAAGACCTTATTAATAGTGGTTCTAGCAAAGCATACCTTGTCTAAAGCATTATAATTATTGGTCAATAATTCCTCTTTAGCTGTCTGTATTACTACTACTTTATTTCAACTCTTGGCTTCTTACCCTTTGATCTGCTAATTATCTTTTTACCCTCTGATCCTCTTTGCGATTCCTTTGCAATTTGATCCATTAATTTCAGTACACATGTTCCGTGATTTCTGTAGAATGTGCATTTCTTCTGACCTTCTTCACCTTTCTTCATATAAACACCATCTTTCTGTGGGGTATATCTTCTGTAAGTATGTATTGACGGGAAATGCTATAGTTAAAAGTATCTTTACACTTTTGTTGCAATCCTTTGGACTTTTTGAAAATGTCTTAATATTTTGGTTTTGACAAATTTTGATGGAAAGGGGCACTCAACTCTGGTAAATTCTCTGGCACTCCGTCTTCAACAAAGACTTAGGATGTTGTTTTTTTTTTTCAAATGTTAATAATTGTTGGTTGTATTTCAGTCCTGGAGACTATCAAAAAATAGATTCTGCTATTTTTTGTGTGTGTAATATAAAAAATGTATTTTCTGATATAAGACTTTTTGCGTTTTATACGAACACGCAACTTGTGAATTACTGAATTGTCTGCATTGCCAGTTTCATAGTCCCTTCTAAGACAAATGTAGACTTTCAGTAAAACCTAAAGATGTTTTAGAGTGGTAGAATTGTAGCAAGTTAAACTCAAACTCTTAACTTCTGTAGTACAGAAACGATAGTACTAGGGGATGGGGGGGTTTCTGAGTCTGGGAAGTGACCATTTGACAACTGGAGTGTCACTTCTGCATTCAAAACCTATATTTCTTTTGTTTGCTGTGATCAAGTTGTCTTATAAGAGTTAAAAACAGTCACATTTTCACAGGCATTGTCTGATACTGCACCAAAGTCAGGGCAATGTAGCTGTGTTACAGGCAGTACTGCAGCATCTGCTTGTGGGGGGAAGCAGGACTATGTGAATAAGGGTTTTACATTCAACATGCTCCATTTTAAGGTACAAAGCAGTGCTGGTGGTCCAAATGGATGCCCTTTGGGATGGCTTCCCACTGGGCAGGTTGGGTGATTGGGCTGACTCTGAGACTGGGAGCAATGAGAAGGCTCATGTTGGGGTCCTTCCTCCTGCTCCTGCCTCACCCAGAGCCACTCTTCCCACGACCATCACAGGTCACTCCGGAAGCTCACTCACATATGCGTCGTTCAGTGCTGTGCTTTTCCTGTGAAGTTTTGTTGTTGTTTTTTCCTCCAAATTATCCATTTTGCAAAGCTCCTAAATAAAAGTCTGCTTCACAGAGAAAAGCAACCAAATGTAAGCTGTCTCTTTTCAAAAATCACACAAAAGAAGGACAAATTTGGTTAAAACTCCCTGTGTCTCACTGTGCCCATCTGTGTTGTGGGAGTTCATCCGTTAATATTTACCTACCTTCTTAACCTCAGAGAGAGCAGATTTAGTTCAGTACTGTGGGTTTGGGAAATCTTAATCAATAAAATGCAGCAAAACACAGGGTCTACGATTCTTTTATTCAGTTTTTATGCAGCACTTAGCTGCAAATGCTTACTTAGTCCTTCAGCCAAAGCTACCAGCTATTTAAATGAATGATCCTGTGGTGTGTCCACTCAAATTAACTCAACGTCTTATTCCAGAGAAACCTCTGCAGAGCTGACAAGTAGCCATCATTTATGGAACACTTTTTTTTTTTCTCTTTGACCTCATTTCTGCTTTAAAAATGATGGATTTAATGCGTTTTTTCTTGTATAAATAATCTGTGCAATTGTTAATATGGAGGATTCATTTTAGCTTCTTCAGTGAAGAGGGGGAAAAAAATCTCATTTTCTGTGCATCCAAATCTTTTTGATCACATTACTCTTATGAACTGTAGATATTGCAGAGGAAAAATAAATGTTACAGAGTAGAGATATCTCCTTCTAAAATCCTAAGAAAAACCCCAAGAAATAATATTCTTCTCTCACAGTTGTGAGAGTAAACACACAAAAGTGTGTTTATTGAGTATAGTCCTAGCTAATCATACTGACTTACTCTTCCTTTTTCCTTTAGACTTACCTGATAGAATGTAAGTTCCCATTTTTTCACATTAGTTCTCAAATAGTTCACACTTCCTTGCATCACAAGGCATTTAACAGCTTTTCAGTAATCTGATTGTTCAATTGTCTGAATATTCCTTGACATGGAAAAGTGAAGTACAAGAGAAGCCTGAAATATCTTGAAATACAGTAGGCCATTTCACTGTAACTGAAGCAAGTAATGGAGAATTTGTTAAATAAAATGTAAAGAAATGAATTGTGGTTTGCAATAAATACGTGTACTGCTTCAAGGGTATTTCTATTTGAATTATGGGATTTCTCATTCATTGTTTGGGAATCAGGGCTTATCTGCTTGACTTCACTTTATAGTCCCCTAGCCAGGTATCTTAGCTGCTTCTGAGACACACTATAGTTCAACACTATATAGAGAAGCTCAGTTCGTTGATTGTAGATCTCAGATTTGCCAAACGTAACCAGAAAGGTGGTCAGAACTGCTGACAATGCTATTTTTCTTTATTACCATCTGTATTGTGAAGGAAAACTTTTTGCTGCCTCCTTTGGTGAAACTCAGTCCCTTCAAGTATTTCAAAGAGAGCAAAAACATCACTAACAACTAGGTTAAACAGCTACTGAAGCATACCTGAATTTGTGTCTAACCTGAAATGCAAAATAGCAAAAGAAGAAACTGATTAATCAATAAAGTCTTCAAAGTGGAGAACTGCCATTTCCCCCTGTCGAATACTCTCCCTTTTTGTTTTTGTGTAATACTTATCTCATTCAAATACTTATTCAAAATTGTGGTTATTAAAATTCAGCAAACTGTGTAATGTGAACATATACTTTTTTTTTTTTCCTACATCAAAATTAACCTGTTATACTTTCAATCTCCAGTTTCAATCCAAATTCACTTAACCGAAACATTTAGGTCATTTTCACAGAATCACAGAATGGCTCGGGTTGAAAGGTACCTTAAAGCTTATTTATTTCCCACCCCCTTCCATAGGCAGGGATGCCACCCACTAGATCAGGTTGCCCAAAGCCCCATCCAACCTGGCCCTGAAGACCTCCAGGGATGGGGCATCCACAACCTCCCTGGGCAGTCTGTTCCAGTGCCTCACCACATTTACAGTGAAGAATTTCTTCCTAATGTCTAATCTAAATCTATACCCTTTCGGTTTCAGACCATTCTGCCTTGTCCTATCATTATCTACCTGAGTAAAGAGTCCCTCTCCATCCTTTTAATTTTTTTTTTTCATTTGTTATTAACTAATAAGCAAGTAACTTTTCTCTTTTCCTTTTGTATCCCACTAGCAAATTGCATCAGGTAGTTATCAGTGACTCAGTTATTTTCCCCCTTCCCTTTCTCAATTTTCCTCTCTGTGTTGCCTGTACTGTTTATTTGGTGTTTTGGAACCTTAAGAAATCCACAGGATTTCTCTGTATTATTTTGCTTTACCATTAAAAAAAAAAAAAAAAAAGGATAATTTTCCATAATGGTAGCCAGCCAGAGTGTTTCCAAACACAGAATTCAGCTGCAGTCCATTTCCTAATGAATACCATTTTGCCTTTCATGCCACTCCCAGTTGTTTATAACTATTAAAGCTTCAGACTATCAGAGCTTACCCCAGCTCTTGTGTTCACCCTGTTAGCTCTGAACAGCAATTAAAACCCAAGATTTCAAGAAAACTTTCGGATTTTATTTTCAGACATCTTTGGATTTCATTCTCTAAGATTATTTGCACCAAATAGGTTCAATATTTTGCACTAGAAACCTCATCTAAAAGTGACTGAAGTCAATGAAAGATTTTCAGCTGACATTTGTAGGGTTTAAACTGAACCCTCATTCAGCAACTGAGCCAGCCCCTAGTCTTTCATCAGTACTCAATGTGCAGGTTATGCCTTGATACACATACACAAAAATAAATAATAATAAAAAATAAAATATGTATTTATAACTAAGATGAATGTACAAGTAATATCATGTCACACATGCCCCAAAATTGCAAGGCTTTGTTGGCTATAACCTTCACTGCAGGAAGATTCAGAAAAGCCAGATGCCAGCTCCAGTTTTGTAGCATGCAGAATTGCATTTCTGACTATCACTGGGCACCGACTTTTGATATTGTTTATCAATGAACTGGTTAGATATCTTTCCTTCTTTTTCTTCCTATGTTTAAGCAAGAAGCTTTACTTGAACTAAAGAAGCTCTTTAACCTTGGAACAGTAGTATTTTTCTCATTACAGCTTTCTTATTCATGAATTTAAGATCCAGTGATCTTGCTGCCTCTGCCCTGAGATCAGCTAATATTTTGTCTTTTGCTGAAGACAGCTAAAGAGGAAGCAGTCTTCAAACGTGCCCATTAGTTCAGTGCCTCAACATGAAGCACACCAGAACTGAAACATGGCTATGCCAAGTGTCTTTGAGGTCACGCTAGAGAGAGTGTGGAGCTAAGACCGATTAAAAAATTGGCATGTCAGATCAGATTGGGTTCCCCACATCCAGTGGGGGCCACAAACTGTGTAGCACCCCAAATATCATAAGGTTTTAATCAGTTTTTAAAATCTCTTTGCTTTCTAGTCAAGCCTTTGGTCTCATTATTCTATTTCTACACTAAGATGTAAACATATAAAATAATTTCTGTCAACTGAAAATAAACCTATAACTTGGGAAATACTTGGAATTGTTTACAGATGCTCGGTAACCTCATGAAGACTATTGCGTCCCTCTGAATTTAATGCAAGTTGACACTGAATTCAATGAAGTGTGAATTTTCCTCTCAATTCCACTAGCACTTTTCCTGGATTTAGTATGTCTGTAATTTCACACAGTGTCTGTAAATAGCATTATAATACAGCCACCAACTCAGCCACAGCATTTCAGTTGAGAAGGTAGAAACCAAAGTCCTTTGTCATAAGCTGCCTTCGGTTCGCATCTGCAATGGATAGTGTGGATCCAATCCTCTTGAGACTTGTATTTTACTACTAATTGATTTAATTTATTTTGATTTAATTTATTTATTATAATCAGAAATGGCCAACCCTCCCCCCCTGGGAAATATTAATAATATAAGAAAAAAATAACTGCTGTATGAGGGCCTCATAAACAGGAGAAATCTCAGCAGCTTCAGCTTGCTCCTGCAGAGAGAAGAAACAGTATGGTACCCAGCCTCACCATGGGGTGATATACCCACTCCTCCGTACTTCATCTTATCTCATGAACAGTGAAAGAGACACTGTGGAGTCCAGCGCATTAGCTGGCAATCCTATGGAGATCGCCAGCTTTGCAACAGTTTCCACATCACGACAAATGCTAAGATTGTAAATTGTAGCTGTGTAACAGTAGATTTAAGAATATTATTTTTTTTTCTTCTTTCTTTTACTTTTTGGTAAGTAAATAACCATCAGCAGGATTACTGCAATCCAAGATCATACACGGGATGGACATTTTTGGACTTTAAGGCCCCCTAGTTCCTTCATAACCAGCCTTGCAGATCAGGAAGGATAAGGTTTTAGCTTGTTATCCTTCTAATCCTATTGCGGTGCTGGCTGCCCTTGACAGTTTTCAGGCAAGCAGGTGCCTGGAAGGAAATGGAGTCAGATATCTAATTACTGGTTCTGCTGTGCTCTGAGGAGTGATGAAAAGAGTTATGCTGGGGTAGTTGCAAGTGGGAAATGGAAGGCAATAGCAGAGATGCCATTGCACTGGGTCATGTACCAGAGTGAAGCTGCTCTGGTAAAAGCATCTCCTCCCCAGCCTAGCACAGTGACAGACTGGTCCCTTGGACAGCAAATGAGACAAGGGTTCAGAGAAACATGAAGGTGCTGTGCTGGCAGGGAGCAAAATTTCAGCGGTGCTTCAGAGTCTCAAGACAAGGGAGCTCATGTGGAACTTAATGTCTCCTGGCCTCTGTCAGGAAAACTTGATGACCCTCACTAAACTGTTTTTCTGTTTCTTAGATTCAACAAGCAGCAAAGTCATATTAAAATCAGCTGACTTATGTTGGTGCTTAAAGCTACCCACAAAAATAAGTGCTTTGTTCAAAAAGGATGGGCTTAAGCTGAAGCACTTTGCTGTGTAAAGTTCTGAGTCAATATTAACTGGGCTGTGTAATTTCCCATCGTTTAATATGAGGCACCTCCTTGTGCCTTCAGTTCAGAATAGTCTTTTACATATCATTGGGAAGACTGTGCTCATTCTATGCCTCACTACATATTATTACAAAATTATAATGCCACTCTATAACCTTGCTGTAGGGAGAGATTCAAACTAATGCAAGAAAGCTGGCCTCCCATACCGATGAACAAATATTTTAAAGTAGATATCTGAATATCCACCCAGTACCATGATGCAGCAGCCCTCAGAGGATTTCTGTTGTTTATCTTAAGAGAGCTGGAGTTTTAATGTTTAACTATTACCACCCAGTTCCAAAGGCTGCTCAGAATTTTAGAAACTTAGTTCTGGCAGCTTTATCTTATATGGCAATTGTCATTACTGCCTAATCACGTTGTTTACACATTTCATACCTGATATTATATAAGTTTATGGACTGTAGAGCAATCTATGGAAAATATTTTGCGTGTTTGTTTTTTGATAACAAAATTTGCAAAAACTTCAGACCCACTTCTCATCAAAAAGCATTACAATATAAAATTAAAGAGTCAGCGCTTTTTAAAAGCCCAGACTGCTCTGCACTCTTCAAAGCATGAGAACTTCTTCAAAAGTACAATAAACAGTCAGACTTTCCCTCTGAGCCTGATAAAACCTACTGACGTCTGCAGGGAGCTATGCTACTGTAGGAATATTGTACCTACTCCATCACTGCTAGCATTACATATACAGTCCTAGAGCCAGCTTGAAAATGTTCAAGCAAGATAATACCGGTCTGTTTGACAATAACCACTTCTCTCATGTAAAATATCTATGTAGAGTGCACTACGTGCTCATAACAGATATATGCGCAGCAGTTTCTTTTCCTACTCTCAAACAGTCAGTGTGTCTTATTATCTGAGTGACTACCAAAGACGTGGAAGGAAGGCGAGAAGAAAAAACAAGGAAAGCTGTAAAAACATTACATGCAGTCTCTGAAGAGACAGAAATAATTCTGTAAAGATTATTCTACCTTGCTTCATGCAGTCCCGACCTCTATATTTCAGTGACAAAAACTATATTTGAAAAGCAAACTGGCATAATTACAGTACAGAGGAACCTATAAGAAATGGCAAAATGGCACTATAAAGAGAGCCACTGGGAATAACACCAGCAAAGGCAAAAAAAAAATAATAATGGTATTTATATATTTATACAAAGAAGAATTTGTTTGTAACAAATGGAGAAAGAAAACCTCTGCAAATTAAATTCACCACAGAACTCTTCTGCTGCTCCGTGCTGTATATTAGGAGTTTAGCTGGGACATTCACAATGTGTTCTATATTATTTGCTGTGTAACAGCTCTCTGGGTATGCAGAATTTATGCAAGACTTTAGATTTTGCTTAGAACTTTGCAAAAAAAGCTCTGCATTATTTTAAAGGGAGAACTCCATGGTAATGTTAGGGTTTGCCTTTGCAGCGATTCTTTGAAGGACACTCTCCAGAACAAGTGAAAATAACCAAGCAGGCTCATAAAAACACTGAAAAATCCTTGGAATTTGTATAGCTCTGATTCTCATTCCAATAATAAGCAATAGGAAACATCAAAGAGGAGAAGAAGACACACTTTTCTGAGAAAAGAGTGTTGGTAATGTGTGCACTGAGAAACCAGCCCTTCAGGTTGTGCAGACGCAGAGCCAAGGTCTGGCTGGCCTCTCAGTTACCCTCCGATCCCAGTAACTCAAGAAGCTGCAGGTTTTCTTAAAGTCCTTTCAAGCTAAGATCAGTTACCTCCACAGCTCCTTTCTGGAGTGGTTTCTGCCCCCTCCACGTGCCGTGAAAGCCAGCTGCAGCATTCCTGCTTCGACACGGCCCTGTCAGGGACAACCCCGGCTGCCCTTCCTCCAGCCCTTTGGTCTTACAGAGGACACTGAGATACAGGAACAGCACGTCTCAAAACGCACAAGGACACCTGGGGACCCTCAAGTTCCTGCATGAGCCATCACATCATCCCCATGGACACCACCCCTGCTTCAGTCTGAGACAGCAGGAGCGGAAGAAATAAAAATAAGATTAGTATTCCTAAAGTGCCATATGCATGGTGTGAATACCACATGAATGTTAAAATCAGACAGAAGAGGGAGTTGTGCAGGTCCTTTATTTCAGAAGTGGCAAGAAAGTGCCTTTCTGTGACTCTGCCTGCCCTCCCAGCCGAAGCCTAGCTCTGGTGGGGCTGTGGCATGGCCCGCCCTGACAGGCCTTGGCCCTCCCGCTGCAGGGGAAGTCCTGGTACTCAATGACCAGGCCTCACCGACAGAAATGTGCTATCACTGCCCCAGGAAAGGCCTGGTAGTGATGATATTCTCGATCTCTCTCTCTCTCTCTCTTTTTTTTTTTTTTTTAATGCCTCTCCTTGGCCTTCTGCTGTCTGCAGGGTTGTGGTAAAGGGGTAAATATTGACCAAGCTGCAAACAGAGGAAAACAGAAGCAAGGAGAACTTTGACTGTCAGAGCATGCATGGAATTGAACTTATCACAAGATTTTCCAGACGGGGAGAATATTCATCATTCACAAATTGTCTGTATGCAGCTGGGCCCAGTTCCCTTGATATTTATGTATTCCCGTTTCTCTACATCTTGATAGATTTGTTTCTGCCTACTTTTCATACATTTCAATTTCCATAACATTTTTACATTATATATAAGCTATTCATAGTTTGCAGCAGGATAGCTAGATCAAGAAAGGAACAAGATTATCCTTGTTACTCCTCAAAACCAACAGAAATAACATTTCTCTCTCTCTCTCTTTTTTTTTTTTTTTCATCGTGGACTGACAATGTAAGATAAAAACAGAAACACAGCAAGTATATTCATTTTTCTCTATCTTAAAGCTAGATAGAGTTCTTATGAAAAGTCCTCAATGCCTTCTAGCTGGTGGAGCAGTTTTGTCTAAAATATATTGGAGACACTTGTTGCTATTAAAGGGAAAAAGAAAAAGAAAAAGAAAAAGCAAAGGCAAGAATAAAAATGCTGACAATAACACAGTGCCTTAGTCCACTGAGATTTGGCAATAATCAATATGTAGAGCCCTCTCTAAAAATACTTTGTGTTTTGGCAGCTTTAAAAATGTTATTTCCTATAGGTTTAAATTGTCTAAGATTTAGGCAAGTTGAAAAAGTCGGAAAAAAAATTTGAAAAATTACTGAAAGAACAATGAATATTTAAATCTTAGAAATTAACAGAATGCCTCCAGCTGGGCATGAACAGACAATATTCCAGATCTGCAATAGCATAGAAAATCAATAAGATGGAATCCATGGTTATTCCTGCTGCAAATGCAGTATCAGTTGCTCTATTTTAAGGCAAGAAGCAAAGTTTATTGCAAACACTATGACCTTCCTTTTTCACAGCTGTATGAACAAGGGGTGTCTACACTGAGACCTAGAAAATTATTTCACTCAGTTAGTGAAAAATCAACTCCTATTTTTACAGAAATGATGTTTCTAGAATGTCTGTGTTAAACTTCAGTAGGTCTGTTGAAGCACAACATTGCAACATGTTTGTTTTATTTCCTGTTTGGTACAAAGGGTCAGAGAGCATCATCATAGATGTCTAATGTCCTCGATTAAGTACAACTAACTAGTAAGCGAAACTAAACAGTACTGTTTTGAATTACTTACTATAATTTAATCATTGTTTATAAAAGAAGAACATTTGAAACATTTAGACTAATTTATCAGTTGTGCTACAAACATTTCTCTTCATCCTATTGAGCCTCAATATAATCTTCACTTTTAAAGTACCAGAAACTTTTCTTTGCTATATTTCCCCATAGGGAATCTATGAAGATCCGCATGGGATCTTTCTTCCTCTTAAGAACACTTAATGAGTATTTCTAGGAGCTCCCCCCACACCCTTACAGAGCTCCCTTGTAGCTGTGATGAGAATGATTTTGCAGGGGAGTTGCAAAACTGTTCAAGGAGCACTTGAGCAGAAAAGAATTTAAAATACTACAAGCTGCTGATATCTGAATGAAAAGCTTTATACCTCTAAACCAAATTGGGAAAGGAAGAACATTCCTTCTGAGTCTGTTTTTTTTTTTTTTTTTTTTTTTGTGTGTGTGTGTTTTGTCTTGTTTGTTAGGTTGGTTTATTTTTTAATCTTTATTAAAATTATGTTTAATCAAGAGGAAGAAGAGATGAGGTATGATTTCCTCTTCTTTTGTGAAGTCCCCAGAGCTAAGTTTCTTCCTACTGAATGCAGTAGCTGTCCCTATGTATTTTCATACTTCTCTTTATAATTGGTTATAAAATTTATCTAAATTAGGCTTGTTTTAAACAGTGTTTGAGAGTGGTGTGCTAAACCTCCTCAACAGGGTTTTGGGTGAGCTCAGGAATTGCCCAAGCAGAGTTTATTGCAGGGATTGCAGACTGAAAGTGTCTTCTCTTCGTGTGCATTAGTGCAAAATATCATGTATATTCAAATGATGATGATGATAAAACTTTCTCTGACAAATGCAGGATAGGAAACAGGTGAAAGTGGCTTTAAATTACAAAAAGAGGAATGTAGGAAGAAAGACATGGCTATTTGATCCTATAAAATATGACATTCTTTTTCATACTCATAAAAAACAGCAAAAGTTTTTAATATTCAGCAATTCACTTGTTGGTTGTCAAACATTCCAAAATGACCAGTCCAAAATCCCTAAATGAAGCATCTGTGTACAGTTCTTTAGTGCACAGTTAGTCACAAAGATACAAAATATGATGGGAAAACAGGGTCCATTAGCCATCAGAGCAATCTATTTTATGTTAATGCTTCAGTTGCATGCCAGGATACCGATACCTTTGCTTCAGATAATGTTGTTTTACATTTATATTAAATATTTGTTTTCATCAGATAAATGTAAGTAATATAGACAGTGAAGACAATGAAGGCAACGGATTGGTACTTCCCATATTTTTTAATGCAGATGTTTTTTACCCCCGTTTTTTTAGACTGTAAGGATGGAAGGTGAAGAAACTTGGGTCTTTGGGAAAACAAAGTTCCCTTTAAACCTTTTCCCACTACTTCCTATATGATGGTGATCTTCTTTTGATTGTAATGTTATTTAGATGTAACGTAACTTATTCTGGCAGTAACGCCAGTTCACTTGTCTCAAGGGCCATATACTTCCTAAGACGCTGCATACAATAAATACGTTGGCCTAGGTATAGGTTATACCAAGCACAGAAAAGCTGCCATATGTATACCCTACAGTTGCCTCTAGCAGGCAGAAGTCTAAGAAAATAGGTCCTTTTTCATGTCTTGATATGTCATCTATTTCCAAAGTCAACCTGGCAACACTGGAAAAGAATACAAAAGTTGAAAGATTAAATCCAATATGTTAAAAAATACTACTAATAAAAAGTTGAAATTCCATTTCAAACACAGGAGTTCTGTGAAAGAATTCGTCTTCATGGCTCAATCCCAGCACATTTAGGAGAAATTCTGGATTGCATCTTCCTCTCTAGACCACCTCTCCTGAACAGCTTTGGAGATTTACAATTAAAGTGAGCATTTAAAAATGCCTGCAGCTCATTTGGGAAAGAGAATGAGAGGGGGAAGTGAAAAAGTATTACTTAGTTGGGGATTGTGTGTTCATGCATAGATAAATTCTTTTAACAAAAAATTAATTGGCGTAGAGTTGCACTAAACAAAATGAATAATAACAGGGTTTATGAGGCCAACAAACACCAAGTGGCAACTACCGTTTATTGATATATCCTAAAAACTCCTAAAATCACGTGTTTTATTGCAAGATAAAATGCAGAAGATGCTATAATTGCTACTTTTAAAAGAGATATGGGAAGCACTTTGCCACCAATTTGTCAGAAATGTAAGCTATATAACTATATAGCTACAGTTACCATGGTTGCCATCTTTACAGTGGATGCTCTCACACTGTGGCAAGCAGAAGAGGGACAAGCTGCTAAATGGTAACAAATTCCCTCCACATCAGGGAACATCATGAGAGGCTGCTGGCTCCAAGCAGCTGTAATGGAGTGGGCACATCTTCACCTGCACAGGTGCACCTGGTGGGGAAGGGGTGAAGGGCCGGTGATGGGGCCCGTGGAGTAGCTGCAGTGTGGGGGTTGGATGGGTTGTGCATCTCATGCAGATCCTTTGGAAAGGATTTTTGAACTTGACTCTACTGTTTCTGCAGTCTGGATGATCTGTACCCAAGTCTCTTTTGTGCTTTCACATATAAACTCAGTGAGTTTTCAAGTCTCATTGCATTCTAATGAGTTTTTTTTTTTTTTTCCTTTCGTCACTTGTGAATTTGCTAAGTAAAAAAAATAAGCTTATTCAACTGTACCCAAGACACTGCAAAATGTAATTGTTGTCCACTTGACATCAGAGAGACTGTTCAGTGAAAAACAGCAAAAAAATAAATAAATAATGGTTTTATAAAATCCACTGAGATTAACAATATTGATTGACTTTGTCATATACTTAGAGTTATACCAAAATATTTGTAAGCTTTGCAGAAGATATGCTAAAACCAATTGTTATTCTAATACATTCCCGGAGGTAGGCTGTTTTCCAAAATAGAAGTACGATTAATCATTATTAGCATAAAGAAGCTACTGATATTGTACATCAAAACTATGTTAACGTTAATAAATAAACACTGTAATGTTGATCTATTGAACGAAATGTGGTGAATAAATTGTGTCTTACCTAAGGAGCGAAGATGGTTTACCAACTCATGCATACAGCACACTATTTGGGGATAAAACTAACATTCTTAGCGAATGGAAAATGTTTTCCTGAGATGATATTTTCACCATCGTCCTTTATCTTCTTTCAAAAAAACAAGTGAGAGGCTGTGTGTACAAGGAAGAACCAAAGATTCAGCTGTGGAAGAAATATTACTGGATGATTAGCAATGAGAAATAGTGTAACAGTATCGTGTGTCTTTACTGTACAAAAATACTTTTCTCATAATAACTTTAATAAATTTACATAGGACTGTTTATAGGGATAATTCTGAGTAAAATGGTTATTTGGGATTGTTCACCTTTATCTCTGTCTTTCCCTAGCAGCTATATCCTTCTGCCTGATTAATTTGAGCATGCATATACTTCTAGTCCCTGCACAATCACTCTTTTTATCTACAAAACAGGTTTCCTGAACGCAGATAATTTCAGAATTGTTTCCTCACACATTTGTCTCAGTAAAATATTAGTCAAACACCAATAGCCTCTATGCTAAAAAAATGAGTCCTGAGGATCAAGCAATACCAAAGCAAGCTTATTTGAATACAACACTTAGCAGAACATTTGCCATTCATTTAATGGTGCTTTCAAGGGTCTTGGTTCCATGATGCCATCATGACTCACTACTACATTTGTGGCGTAATGATATTAAATGACGTTGAAGTGTTCATTTAGCATGAGCCCTTAATTAAATCCACAAATTCAAGACGAGCCACAGATGGGGCTAAAAAGATAGAGGGGAGGGACCTAAGATGAAAAAAACAGATGCTGATTTTTACACTTAGCTAGTTCTAAGAGATTAGTTTTTGACTTTTGAGCAGTTTCTTTAATCCTCATATTTAAAATGACTCCTTACCCTTTTCCTCCCCAGTCACACTTGTGATTTCTTTTCAAATAAACATAGATAAACTGCATGTTCTAAAAACTCAAAGCAATGGTGAAAAAAGCCAAGGGTGGGTGTTGTTTTAGCAGTTTATCCTTTGGTAATAAGGTTGAGAAACAGGATTTATCAGATAAGCTCTTGTCGGCTCCTATTTGATTCCTGAGTTGCATGTGGCATGGAAAGATTGGACAGTTTTTTAGTAATCAGGTTTGTCACAATTTTGTGGAAGGATTTGCAGTCTCTGGCCCTGATGCTGATGAGTGCTATAGATGCCAAAGGGCTCTGGCTTTGCATCCATTATACACAGAGACAATGTTTGGTTTTGAAATAATTTCTGTGCTTTGTGCATAATCTCATGACATGGAGAAGACTGGAGGTTCAAAAGCTTCTGTTTTCTTTTATTACTTTTATTTCAGGCCAGAAATTTTGTATAACCAAAAAAATTCTTAAACCATAGTAGTGTCCATGGATAAAAACACCATGAAAAATAATATTTTCCAAAGTTTTGTTACATATTTAAAACATAAGAAAGTAAACTAAGTAGTTGATGGGAAAGATCAGGAACATCACGCAAATACATCAGTTTAAATCTCAGTAGTTGGGCGGCAGTGGTTTCTGCTGCAAAATACAATAATACGTCATTCGGTGACATTTTGAAAAGTGCTGGATGGAAAACAGTCTCTGTGCTTTTGCCAGATTTTATTTTATGTAGGCCTATTTCTGATTTTGCTGACTATATATTAAGCAGCGTTGACAGATAAATACTGATGTTTTATTTTCGTGGAGATTATAGAGTGGCATGCTCTAAGGTCTGGTGAAGTAGATTACTTAAACCACTATTACTTCTAGTGGATTTTTATTATTATTTGGATTTTCCAGAATCATCATCTTGCTTCGGCTGTCCTTTCTCTTCTGTCAACCCTGGCAAAAAAACTGATAGCCAGGTGACTTGCCTGTATAAAATAACTTTTTCACTTCCTAGGCTGTTATTTCACTCCAACTTCATGCTGAAGAAGAACAAAGCAGTTTGGGCTGCAGACACCTGTCTGTGACCACTGACCAGCAGCACAGCAGAGGTTGTTTCTTGATGCCTTTTCATGAGCTGGATAAAACTCTGACACTGCTTATCAGCTTGACTCCTACTCTTTAGAGATAAAGTAAAATAATTAGTCGCTACAAACTAATGTTATTTGCCCTTTTAGAGGAAGGCCAGTTATGATAATTCTTTTTTTCCACAGATATTTTTTGAAAAACTGCATAATGAGATGGGCACAGACCCCCTTTGAGAAAGCTGGTTCTGCAAGTGCCTGTCTTACTGCCTTTTGCTTGTGTTGGTCCTTTCAGATCCCATCTGAGAAGTGAAACTATCATGCCAAAGCACTGCGATAAAACTTTTGCTTGTGTTCTCTGTGGTGGAAATGTTAGTATTCCGATTAAATCCTCCAGCTGAAATAGCTTTGAACTAAATGGATAAACATTTGAAATGTTCTTATCTGGTTAAGGAAGCTTGGACATAAATTTCAATAAGGAAAAGATAAAGCTCTGAGGCCGTGTGTGTGTCTCTGTTTTCATCACAAAAACAATTTCCCCCCTGAGTCCCTGGTAGCCATGATTGTGTTGTGGCTGCCTCTGCCGGGAACAGGCCCACGAGCTCCCGGGTGGCTGTGGAGTATTTGGTTAATTTAATGGCACCTTTTCTGAGTTCACTTAAATTGATGGGGTGTGACCACGTTGTCCCTTCCATCAAAAGCTTGGTGTTCAAGGACTATGCTGAAGGACTTGCCTCCAAACCAGAGAGTTGTATAAAGCCAAAAAAAAAAAAAGGTAAATACAATAGCAGATGGTTTATATCAGCTTGACAGCATCGTTTTTGGCCAGCACCCAAAACTACAAACTTCTGAGTTAGAAGTTTGAGCTGCTGTTGTTTGAAGTTAGGAGCAGAGGCTCGGGAGCCTCTGTAGCTGATCCACATGTACATGGTAGGGACATCTGACGGCAGGTTAGGGCCGTGCTCCGGGCAGGTCGGTGTCAAAAGAAGGTGAAGAATGACTTAAGAGCAGAGTCTATATTCAGCTAGGGAGGCAGGAATGGTATTTGAAATGAAATACCAGAATCCAAAATAGGAATGGACTGATTATGAAGGAGTGCCTAGAGAAGTTTCATTTACACTGATGTTTTGAGGAAAGACTAGTTAGAGACCAGCTGCAACCACACTCATACCGAAGTTGTTTTAACTTACTGACCAAGCACGTGCTTGTCCCAGGGTGGACAGGTTTTGAGCAGTCAAGGTCCTTGCATTGGATACAGCTAACCACATCCTCTGAAAAGAAAGGAATCTCTGGCAGATTTGATCTTTTTTAATCCTTAGTGAGTGCATGGAGAGGAGGAATATATTTCATTTAAGTTCTCTCACCAGAAATGGCTAGATAATAAAACCAACATAAAGGAAACCCAAGTTCAAGTGAAATATATACAGAAAGGGAAAGGGCAATCTCAGATTTATGAGCAAAGATTTCATTGGAAAATAAGATTTTGTCTTCAGGTCTGAGAGTCTTTTGCTGATCTGCCTCACACATATCACCAACATTGTACCAAAAATGTTGTCATCACTGAAGCTTCTTTGAAGATGGAGCTGTTTGTATTTCACCTACATTTAATTTTGTCAGTCTTATGGAATAACTAAGTAACAAGCTACATGGGAATTTAAAGGTTTTCCGTCTCGAATTGCAGATATTGGTGTTTTGCTCCCAAAGGAAAATGTCGTCTTTCCTGCAAGCTTTTGAGGAGTTTTCTGCAGAACACAACCAAATACAACTCTTTCTTTTGTTTTTCTTTTTCTTTTTTTCTTTTCTTTTCTTTCTCTCTCTCCTTTTTTTTAAAAAAAAAAATATTTTATTTTATTTTATTTTATTTTATTTTATTTTATTTTATTTTATTTTATTTTATTTTATTTTATTTATTTTATTTTATTTTATTTTATTATTTTTTTAAGAGATCAGGGTGTCATAGGAGTTTCTGATATACACCTGCTTTAATTCCAACATACACCTGCACCTCATACATGCAACGAGGCATGAACTGAGCAGAGTTCTTTACTCCTCTCTTGTGAACAGTGCTCTGAACTAACACTGATTATCCCTGGCTTTTATTTCTGGTTCTGCCACTGAGCAGGTTCTACCAGCCCTTTGCCCACTTCCCATTTTATACTTTCTCTATCTTGCTTTTTTTTTTTTTTTTTGACTGCCAGCTCTCCAGGTCACCCTTGCAATTTATTTGCACAATTCCCATCTTAACCACACCATAATCTCAAATGAAGTTATAAGCTGTGACCATCATGATAGCAAAGAATTGAAAATGAATTGAGCTTTTCTAAGTGATATTTCTTGGGTGAAGCAGAAGTAGCCAAATTTGTCTGCCACTGCTCCACAAAGGACACCCTAAAAATTAGAGACAAAACAGTATAGGTAACATTTACAGTTCCAGAGTACAAATGTAACGTTATTGTTTTCAAATACATATGGAAATCAAGAACAAATTAGAACGTACTGCTTGAAATAGGAATGAGCCAGGTATTGTTGCCATTACCAGAGTTTATTTTCCAGCACTATGAACTTGGAGTAGTAAATGACAGTTTGTTAAGGCTATTACAATATGTACTACACTGCTGGATTCATGAATGCATTGTGTTACTATTAATTTCATCTCTGTGAAAGCTCCTTTTCTTGTTTGTTTTATATATTTTTTTTAGACTTGGCCAGCAATTAATTTTTTAGTCAAGATTCAGATACAGTGTCGTTACTGGATCAGGTCTAATAATGAGCCTCGCATGACTACCAAGAAAAACGGCTGTTTGCTTGCCTTGTTCTTCTCCATTCATATTTGCCAGGTTAATATTGTGTATGCAAATTTTCATTTGGACCGTATTAGTGTACAATCTTAAAGTTAAAAAGCCAGAATGTTTTGAATTCCAGTAATCCTCAACTGTACTCAATACAATAGGCTTTCTAGTTATACATTAACTAATTATCTCTGTGCAGCACTCTAGGTGAATTTCAACACAAGCACTCTAATAATGTAATTAAAAATGTATAAAGGAATTAAAAATGAATTAAAAGGAGATCATACAAAAACTTGCAAATTTGGACTAGATTTACGCCCCTCGGTTTTAAAGGACCTGCAGTCGGAAGATTAAGAATGTTTGAGATGCCACTAAGACCTCATGCAAAATAATGTAAGCTTCAAATCAAGCAAAAAATAATAAAAAATATTCAAATCTCCTGGGGTCTCATGCCCTGAAAGGCCACTTTTACCTTGCAAATAGAAATACCATGCAAACAAATTTTGCTAACAACAATGAGCGGCACTATTTAACAGGCAGTGATAAGAAATTTGAATATTTTGTACCTGAGGTGGAGTCCTAGTGCAGGAGGGGATTCAGATGTTGATTTGCCTTAATGCAGGGTAGTTTTGTGTGCAGGCAGGCAGCTCGGCTGATGCAGCACCCAGCAAAGCTGGCCCTGCCCATGCTTCCCATCACTTCCAGCTCTGCAGACATTCCCCCTGCAATGTTCATGGAGAACAACATGGACAGTATAGAATATTATTTTTAGCATCCTGGCCATATTAGTTTTTCTGTTGCTGCTCTCTTCCTTCAGGTATCTCCGTGAATCCACTGATTATTGTGTTTATTTGTTTGCTCCTCCTTTTAAGATATATTCAGAAAGGTCAGCCCCTTCTCTCTGCTTTTGTTTCTCCTCACACTTTTTAAGGTACCTGGCATATTCAGGCTGAACGTCTTACTATGGTTTTGGTGCATGGGTACACCTAATTGGATTAGGATCATTGTGATACAATTAATTAGTAATCTAATTAAGAAGAATATAGGGACACCGACTCCAAAGTACTTACTGCAAGTCAATACTTCTCTAGCAGACCTTTCTGTGTAGAGTCACACAGTGTGGACTTAGTGCTAGGTGTCCCTCAGCAGTGTTTCTCCTGGACATTGGCAACCCACCCTTCCTGCACAGCTTTTCCTGCTTGTACTCCCTTTGAAGAGTCCATGACCTCTTTTATGCTTCCTTTCCTACTTAGACAGACCCCTGGGTGTATGAAATACAAGTCATTTAATAGATAGCAGATAGGCTCCTAACCTTAGGGAATCAATCCTAGCCATGCAAGATGATCTATTCCTCATGTTAAATTCACCCTGAGGAGAAAAGCCCCACAAATCCTCCCGAATCGCTTCCTAATCTGATAAAATGTTCCTGTCACGGACTTGATTTTGTGTCTTAGATAGTAAAGAGTGCTCCAGATGGAAAGCATTGCTAAATTGGCTTACTTAGAATAATGATAGTGATAATGAGACCTTGGCTTACCTGGAGGAGAATGCTCCAGTGCAAAGATGTGGCAGAAACAAGCAGTGAAATCTTGGAGCAATTTTATCTTATATATATACATACAATGACCTTTAAAGACTTTGGCTACTAGGGAGAAGTTATGTAGCTAAGCAAGCAGGGAAAACATATGAATCTGAAGAATTTTCCTCTGGAAATAGCTAATACATTACCGGCAAAATAGGCCCACCACTTTTCAGAACGTTATTCTGACCATGTTCCCATTTTGTAGCTAGGTAAAAATCAGCCTGCCGTGCATTAAAACAAAATGTGAGATAAATCTCCTTCATCAGGAAAATAGCAGTGTTATTGTGCAGGCAAAAATGAATCTGCTCTGAAGACGATAAAATTGACTGAAGCACAAAGTAGTTTGACAAGCCTTACTGTCAAAGGGTAAGACTTGACTTACGGTCAAGTGTAAGACCTAGGATAAAACTTGAAAGAAGAAAAAGGGGTTATGCAAAGAGGGTTTATTGTAAAGCTGTGCAGAATATTTCCGTATCAAATAAATAACAAGATCTCTAAAAGGATGTAAGCGATGTTAGAATTATCAGTAAAATGCTGAAGCAAGAGAAGATGTGTTTGAATGTTCTGGAGAAGATGCTTGAATGAGGAAAAACCAGGTTCTGACATTGCCAGCAACCTAAATAACTCTAAGCATGAAATATCGGAGAGGCAAGTATAGATATCAGGCCGTGAAGACATGAAAAGCTGATGTGGATAGAGAGAGACCTGGGGATGATCAGAAGTAGAAACGTAAGCAGAGCTCTGTTATTAGCTGTGGTCAGCTCTGGGCAGTTTGTCTGGGCGAAGGAGCAGCTGACAAGAGGCTACAGGAGCTGGCTCAACCAAACGAGGAAGGGAAAAGAAAAGAAAAACAAAACAAAACAAAAGGTGGAAGAAATCGGGCTAAAGGAAGCCTGCTGATGATGCGTTATCTTATACTTGAAGGATTTTTTACCTCAGAGATAGTTCTTCGAAGTCATCTTCAAAGTTTCTTCCATTCTTGCATGAAGTATGATCATTTAAATTTTTACTATTTAGTATTTTTAAAAGAAAAAACAGTAGTGAACTGCACATTGCTCTAGACTGACTTTCTGACCTTTTATTGTGGTGCTTAATATCAAATTAAAAAGTGGCTCATAGTGAGTACTTTGCCAAAATCAATGGATTTCTGAGGTATTTCTTTGGACTGTTCCAAATTCTGTAATAGAAAAAATATTTTTGTGCATCATGCGTACTGCTATGCCATTTCCAAAGTTTAATTCGGTGAGAATTCAGAATTCCTGTCCAGCTGAATGGCTAGGAAAAATCATGGGAAAAAAGCTCAGTAATTTCAAATACCTGAATTCTTTTTTTTTTCTGATATCTACTTTGTGTTCAAGAGTATCGTTGCTGGGTGCCTTTACAGGCTGAGCACGCTGCCCTTTCCACAGCAGAACTCTTTGTCTCCCACTGATGCTAGGTTATATTTATACATGAGTTTGTGCCGGACATGCTCCCAGTGCAGAGAACTTCTTCCTTTCTCTCAAGTAACAGCATTTCAAGACTTCACATCCCGAGCTCACTGCTTGCAGATAGCTCAGCTAGATGAGTCACGATTATGCAAAGATATTGAACCTGCTGCCTGCAACTTTTATTTGTACACCAGGCATCATTTCAACTTTATTGCTCCCATTTGCTTTCTATCTCTAATAACAGGCCTGCCTGCAAAACTGACAGAATCCGTTAAAACACACAGTTCATTAGTTCTGTTTTGAAAAGCATTGTAAACACTGAAAATACATCTCAGACTTAGATGTCTGGAATTGATAATGAAATTATGGTTCATTTTAGGGCAGGGGGAATCATAAAACAGCTGTGAATGTGGAACTTCACTCCCTGGCTTCTGCGATATTAAGAAAGTTCTCGGATAAAGTGCCATTAATTAGGAGTGGCTTCCTTTTTGCTTTCTCTGTAGAAGCCTCTCAGAAGCAGGACTGTTTATCCCAGTGTTACTATCCTTTTTCCCTCTTTCAGCTTTAAAAGCAAGGCAGTTTGTATTGGATGGCAACCTGAGAACAGCGCTACAGCCTCAATGTGTTATAAGAAATTAATTGTCACAGGTTGCTGCATAGTTTTCTGGAGGTTTCTACACAATACCATGTATTTGATACTCCTGGTTTGGAATACAGGAGAGGTATACAACAAATTTAGACTCAGCTAACAAAAACCTAGAGAGAAATGAATCGTTACTTAAACATATAATTTACAAACGGTTGGTGTTTCACCTACTCAAAATGCAGTCTTTGTGCTTTGTCATTTTGGAGAACAAGTCTAAGATAAAATGAGCTTTACTGCATTTACTGCCAGTAAGGCTTTTTGTCTTTCTAAGATTCTTGGAGAAATAGGAAAAGGTTGTTAACATGACCAAGTAGAAAATCATTTTTAGATACATATGAACTTTAATAGAGAGAAGTTATCATATTCTATTCTCTCATCAGGAGGTTTCCTCATTAGTGACATCAAAGAGTTTATGAAAGGGAAGATCTCTTCTGACTGCTTTCTACATCATTTTTAACCTAGTTTTATAAACCTCGATAGAGGAAATTAAGCTTGCATGCTCATCCCTCCGTTTATTTGTCCATCTATCTGTACTAGTGCCTTTTTAATCCATTAAACATTTATAATGAAATTTAACAAAGAGACGGGGTTCACAAAGTTATTCAGCTCCTTCAGATTTCATAAAAGCAGAAGCTGGAGCAGAGGCGAGATATTACTGCCTGCACTGAGAATGAAGATGGCCCTTTATTAGACATCAGAGAGTCCAGGTGGGTGTAAAATCCCACCTTTACGAGCTCAGCTGCTCCTCGCAGACTCCTGACCGATGTCAGGAAGGATGGGTTTTAGCCTGGCGTTGTTACAGTTCAGTTAACATTCCAGGAGGGGAACAAATCTCTGTCTGTAGCTAACTGAGCACAGAGAGCAGCACTCATGTACCTGCAGAGCCTGCTGCGCCTTCGCCCTGAGCTGAACAGGAGCCCCCATGGGGTTGCCTTGGGCTTTGTCTGGGAGATTCCCACTGAGAAGGGATGTCAAACGTGACTCAGGGGCTTTTGTCTACTGAGGAATTTGCTTAAATGAAAGTATCCAAAAGCAGCTTCAAAGTACTTCTCAGACCACATCTTCACACTTTATCATGTTTGTCTACTTACTGCCTTCATGTGAATTCCTGTAAACTAATTGCAATAATTTCATTTCAGTACTAAAAAGTTGACAAAAGTATTTCTTGAGTGCTTTTGAGTCTAGGGGTTGGTTTTCCATATATCTTTGCAGTGAAAAACAAAGATTCCATGATCTTGAATTCCACCGAAGAAGTGTTAAATCCTGCTCTTCACATGAAGACTTCCATGTGTATTCATGATACAGGGCCGCCACAGGAATAAGCACTTGGTCTCTATTCATCCTATTTTATGCTGTATTCCCAAATCCCTTGATCCCAACAAGTTAAAGTGTCTTACAACAGTCTCAGAACAGCCAAACTGGAAGTGTCTGTTTTTCTGGGGATGGACAATAAGTGTCCGTGAGTCTAGATCTGCGTTAAATTGCTTGGATTGCTCAAATGTATCTGCAGAGTAACCAGTCTTTCTAAATGTGGAAACAATGATCATAGGGTTATTTTCTCACTAACTATCTGTATGGATGGAGTACTTGATTGTAAGGTAGGGTACAAATAAATACACCTCATCAGGCTCTCTGGAAAAATGGTATCATTAGAAAATTGAGTTGATTGCCTCAGCTCATATGTTATTGACCAACACTCTTCCTACTAAAATAAATGCAACTTGATAAAAGTTGCTATCAATCTGTGCCTAGAAAAGACAAATGAATAGTCAGCAGGGAGAGCAAATTGCAAGCACATTTAAGTAATAAGACACAGCAGGACATGCTATTGTTAGGGTAGACACCCTGAAGTGTCTTAATGTGATTATAATGTGACTTCCCGGAAAAAAAAAAAAAAAAAAAAGTTTAGATATATAACTATTATAAATATCTTAGATAAAATATTATTATCAATATTCTACAGGGTAAAATGAAAGACAAACATACATTTTTATTTTTCAACATGTATCTACAGTTTTTAGAGGCATTTCAAAAGACAGTTTTGTCAAAATAAATAAATAAATAAATAGTTCTAAGTAATGATATTCAGTGTGTTACAGGGCCATTTAAAAATACAGCTTAAGTTTAGCACAGACACACAGATCACCACGACTAAGGCATAATTTTAAAAATTTGTTGTTAAAAATGTATATAGATTTTTTTTTTTTACTCGGTTAGTTGGCTAACAAATTGAATGTTGCTTTATGATACAGCTGTAGTTTGAAAAGAGATTGAATGTATTATGAAAGATGTTTAGAGCTTGTTTCAAGATACAAAACAAACAAAAAAACAAACAAACAAACCGGGAGGAGCGGCTGGTACAGCAGAAGGTCGTGCTGCCATCCAGGTACCTTTGCAGCAAAGCGAACCTGGGCTGCCAGTGTTGCCAGCAGGTCAAGGGAGATGTTCCTTTCCCTGTGTTCTGCACTGGTAAGACACAACTGGAGTGCTGGGTCCCAGTGCTGGAGTCCCCAGTATTAGAGAAAAAGGGACATACCGGAGCAAGGCCGGCAAAGGGCCACAAAGATGCTTAAGGGACTGGAAGAAGAGATTGAGTGAGCTAGGGTTGTTCAAAGGTTCTCCTCGGGAGTGCCCAGTGAGTGGGCAAGAGGCTACAAGCAGAGTTCAAGGCCAGGCTGGATGGGGCTTTGGGCAACCTGGTCTAGTGGGAGGTGTCCCTGCTCATGGCAGGGGGATTGGAACAACATGGTCTTTAAGGTCCCTTCCAATCAAACCATTTTATGATTCTGTGAAATACAGGAGATTCTGCTTTAACATGACAAAAATCTGTTTGTGGTGACGGTGGTCAAACGCCAGAGCAGGTTGCCTGGAGAAGCTGTAGAGTTCAGCCTTGGAAATATTCAAAACCCAGCCTGTGCTGGCTGCCCCTGGGCAGCAGGGCTTGGACCAGATGGTCTCCAGAGGTACCTCCAACCTCAGCCACGCTGTGACTCTGTGATGTGAAGAAGAGTGTGAACCCCTGGAGCACCTTGATTTCCATCTCTTGATTTCCAGTGACTGAAAGAAATGTTCTGTGTGAAGTCTACCTCAGGACACAGAGTTTCCACTTCTAACCTGCGTGTCTAACGGCATTACATGTAGTCTCTGCAATGAAGAAGTTGCATCGTGACTTATCGAATCTCGGTTTTCACTGGTAGCATGTGTAGCTTTGCCTTTTTCTCCCTTCCGGGATAATTTAGCCTATTACATAAACATATATATATATATATATATAACCTTATATATTTTGCAAGACTTCTCTATTGGTGCGTCTCTGTTATTGAACATATCACATATTCTAAAAAGAATAACAGAGCCAAGAATTCAACATCCACAAGCTTTATTCTGGCAATTTTGCTTAAACTTTATATTAAAACCTGTCATGGAAGCTTTAAAAATACATCAGTGAATCATTTTTAGGTGAATATTTACTTTATGTGTTTACATATTTAAACATCTTTTCATTAAAGAAATCCAAAATGACTAAACTTGCTGGATCATTTTTTATTAATAAATTTTTAAAGCCTACACTCCATGAAATTGCTTGGAGCCTTAACTCCTCCATTACCACCAGCAGGGACTGAGGATTCATTTTCAAAACCTTATCAGAAAAATTAAATTCACGTGTGGTATTTCAGGTATTAATATCCACACAAGGATGTTCTTGAAGCTGGCAGACACGCAGCACCAAAATGAAGCTGACATGAGTTCAGAATGACCAATGATTTAAAATTTGGAGAAAATAATGAAACAACTTATTTGCAGAGACCGCCTATGCTCTTGTTTAGATTTTTCACAGTGAGTTACTTATCAACCTAATAGAAATGCTGACACACACAGCCTTAACTCCTGCTTCACCCAGTCACTGCTCTAATCTAATTGATTTGTGGTTGTTTCCTTGGATGAAGATATGAAGTAGATGTGCTTTCCAAAATAGCTGCAGTTCTTCTGTAGGACAAAGAGACTGTCCCAGAGGTACCTGTGATTACATGATTAAAACAGATTTTTATGATTTTTTGTGTGCCTGTTAAATGACAGTGCATCATATTTTACACCGGCTGAACTGCAGCTTTATGAATAATGACAGCATTTTCAGCTGATAGTACCCTTCCCTGACCTCTGTGTCCAACAAGCTATTCCTGTATTTCCTCTTTTTTTTTTTTTTTACATACTGCAGTAGCAGCAATTTTTATGAAGTACATCAGATAATTATATTGTCTTGTGTTTATTAATTATATAAATTAGCATATAACATTTGCGGTACTCATACTGCATTTTCTCCTCAAATTCCCGTTTTTCAAATTAAAAAAATAAATAAATAAAAAATAGCAACAGCTATGAATTTTCTTCCTTTTCATCCAGCTTCATTATGCTGAGAAAAACAATCCATTATATTGCAGGGAGAAAGGAAACAAAAACAGAACAAAAGAGTAAACTTAATAATGAATAACTTTACTAAAAGATGCATGTTGTTGTCATGGCTAAGATTTGCTCATCAGTTAAAATACAGTTTTGGTCCTGGTCTGCCAGTCCTTCCCCTGCTGAAGCAGTGTTTCACCAATACCATTTGGGGTGTGAGGAAGCAGCCTCATTTTGTCCTGGGGCAGAAGAGAGGCAGCATGGCATCTGCCTGCAGTTCCAGAGAGATTTCAGCTGTAGCATGTGTCTCTGCAGACCACTTTTTAGTGGGAATTGTTAAAACGCAGACTTTTAAGATGTATCTTTTCATTAGAAACTCTTGCAGCTTTGCTAACCTGGACTGTATTAACTGGGAACGTGACCGAGACACCATCCCTGCGCTGATGCACCGCTGATCCTACACAAATATTTAAAATGTTTTCTACCCAGGAAGGGTGGGATGCGGAGCCGGCAGCGAACGTACAAGGACCGCTTGTGGCAGCGGCTGGCACCCATAGGGGGCTGATATTAATGCTGTCTCCTGGGCCAAGTCTTAGTAGGATACGTAATGTCAAGGTCTGAAAAACTTGCAGAACAGCACGGATGGATTTGGCAACTGCTCTGCAAAAGTGTGGCCGTGAGAGTAAAGGTCATGTCATGAATGCAGTTTCATAATGGGGACTTACTATCTAGGTAGTAATGTCCTCCTTACTCATTTGTTTTTTTCTGTCATTTTGATTTTCCTGAATCAAATGTGTGGTTTGAAGCTAAAAGATATTTTCTAGTCAGTGTTACTTTCTATAAAAAAAAAAAAAGATATTTTACAGTCAGTGTTACTTGCTGTAGCAAACATTTATGAAAGTCTGAAACTTGATACACAAATATTTGAACATTTTCCTACATCCGTATGGTGAATCACATATATAAATATATTCTGCAGTCTTAGCAAGTAAGGATCCATTTCAGTAAATCTCCCTTTTAGAAAAACTCAGTCATTCACTAATCAACTTTCTCTTTTTAATTTCCATCCATATGAACATTACAAAATTCAGTAAATAAAGAGTTCAGGAATATAACTAGAAAAATAGTTTCCAAAATCATTTTGAAACATTTTTAATCAAAACCAAGTGAGAATCATAGTCAATTTGTCTTATGGAAATTTTCATTAAACTGATTTTTATTTGTAAAATATATTCTTGTTTGCTTCCCTTTTGAAAATGTTTGAAATGAGATGCTTAAGGGCAATCAATAATTTAAGCCACAAAAATGGTTCCACTCATCACTTTGCAAGGAATAAGGTTATTATTTTTTTTTTCAAGTGAAAGTTGTTAAAAGTTAATAGGCCTGTACTGAATACAGCCGAGAGATGTTTCTATTTGACGGTATCTGTGCTGTCACAGGAAAGAAATCACATTTCAAATGTTTGGGGACCAAAGGAAGTGAATGCAGTCATGTAAGCTCTAAATTGGATTGTTATGGCTTATTTTATTTATGTAAATATTGGTAAAGGAATCAAATCGCTGAAATTGAAATACCTTATTCAAAAGGCTGTCTTGTGGAAATAACAGCAGATTATAGGGAGGGCAAAGGATAAAACTCTATACCTGCTAGTGTAGTGCTTAGTGGCAGTGAAGGAAGGAAACAAGTAATAATCTAGGCTGAAAAGAAATGCTACAAAGATAGAAGTCATCAGTCTGAAGAAATGCACCTCTCAATTATAATGATCAAGTATGATTTGCTCTGGGAGAGTACAGAGGTATAATATGATCCCCTTGTCAAAATAATCATTGTCTACCACGGCCATTGCTCTTTCACAGTTCTTTAATGACAACGTGAAGAGATCCAGCCTCTAATTTAGACCTGTGGTACTTGTAGAAATGACAGCAAAAAACAGTAGATCTGATTAAAGAGATTGGCAGCTGAAGCCCAAGGATACTTCAAGTATTAGTCTACTTCAACTTACCAGTAACAAGATGCTCGATGGTGCCATCTCCCTTTGCAACCAGCGTGTAATTTCTGTTGCATGCTTCCAGCAGTTTCACAGCAAAATAGAAGGAGTTATCATGAGCAGGTTAAAAAATACAAAGTTCAGGATTGTCTTATTTAATGCTAAATTCAAACCTGGGCAAGAGGAGATGTTTTCTGCCTACCCTTGACAGCAATTTATTCTCCGAAGTCAGTTTTTGGGTCTCTGGGAACACCGGGAAGTGCAGGTAACCCGCAAGCAGATGCTCTCCCTGCCGAGTGATGGGACAGACAATGCCAGCGAAGCCCCAATCTCGGGGTCATCTCAGTGTTCAGGTTTAATTTTCTTTTGTTTGCCTGTTTGCCGTAGCATGGTTCAATAGTATGGATATCTACCCCTAAGTATAGCAACCATCAGTGCTGTCTACTCTACAGAGATAAAAGTAATTCCAGTCTAATTGTGCTGTTATAACATGGCAGTAGTACAATTTGGGTTTGCATTGATGGCAGATTTATTTTTTTAGCAAAGACAAATAGCTATCCCTTTCCTAGGCATAGTCAATACTTTCACTTAGCCCATGAATTCCCAGGTGCCTTCTTTAATATCCTCTGCTTTTTGGGTTAGGGTCTGGAAGATTTTTGGTGATGGCTAATTCATTACTTACATTTGTATCAGAAAACTGTATATGGACTGGCAGTCTTTAAAAGAACACGTGGGACTGGGTAAGCAGGTCTCAGCTCGGTGCCCCAGCTGTACCACAAACAGGAGATTTCCAACAGCTTGCTCTTTTCATCTCTAAATCACAAATTGTCCATTAGCAACTGTGGGATCCTTTTATCAGTTAAAGGTCTCCAGATCCTGTGTTTTTGCCAGTGAATGTGTTGCAGGACTGGACGTCCTCAGAGGATTTGTTTTTCATCAAGGTAAACTTGCTGACAACTTGGGGCTTGACCAGATGAGACAGGATATCTATTTCCCTGTTCATTGGTTTTGGCCTGTGTTTTAACGAATAGCTGGCGGGGACAGGGCAAACAACTTCATCTGTGATAGGATTCCTCTTTACTTCTTTTCCCCATCTACAGGAAGAGCATCAAAAAAATGTCCTGAAATGTGTGTAGAACGGGGCTGGGGCAGTATTTCAGCATTAGAACCGTCTGTGCCACCTGGGCATTGTAGGCACCACGCAGCAGCGCCAGGTAGGAGGTAGCAAGACACCGTCAAACTGATTTGGCTCCGACTCTGACCCCTCTTGATAGTGCTGTAATCTGCTGAGGAGTTTTCCTCTGGAACCTTAGCACCAATTTGTTTTAAAATCTATCACTGTCACCAAGAAATTGCAAAGCGGCAGCAGCCCCATTACTGCCTGACCCCGTCGTATTTTGTTCCTGCTGCTGGCGGAGGCAGACGGCCGACCCACAAAACTCTTGGCAGCTGGCAAACAACAGCATCATGTTCACAAATGCTTTCTTAAAATCCCTATAATGTTTTCCAGCCTCTATGTTTAGTTTTATAAAATGACTTAGCATATTCACGGAGAACGAACAGGCAGTGGATTGGGCTGTCATTGGCGTTCACACTAGAAAAAACTATAGTAATTTCTCAAACCCATCCCCTACCTGCCAAAAGACAGAAGAAATAGGACAACAACAGGTTCTTCAGTCTTCTTTGAATAATTTTCAGATATTTCAGGTAAGGAACTGTATCCTTGGATAAAAGTGCACTGCTTTTAACTCCTAAAGCATCTTTCACTTCCAAATACCAAAGCACTACACCTCCTGAGGGACGACAGACATTATTTTGAATGCCATTTGCACTGTGTTTCTTCATTTATATTGGTATGCAGACATCTCCACATGCTTCAGGTCTGTTTGAAGGCTTACTATGAAGAGAAAGGCAGGCATACCCATGGGCACTTCCAGGTGCCTTCAGGAACTGAGAACCAAGGACAGCTCAGTAGAAATCCCACAGAAAAAAATAAAAATGTTAGTTTTGAGGTTTTCTTGTCATGATCAAAACCAAGAAGTACAGCAATTGTTTTCATCAACAATAAATCCTTTCTCTCTAGAGATTTCCAGACTAGCTCTGCAGACTCAAATGTTTGATAGTTCAAATAATCTTTTGATAAACAACAAGGAGGCAGTTTCCAGAAGAGACAATGGCCAGGCTGGCTTTGCTCTACTGAAGTCAATGAGAGCATCCACTCCAACTTTCAAGACATCCCTGCCAGGCCAAACACATGCTTTTAAAACCCTCCTCCTCACTTTTCGGTTGCCTGTCAGCATCCTAGCTGCCTATTCCACGTTCCTGACATTTACTGATATCTCAATAAAAGAAGCCTCAAAAAATACTTGAAATTGTATTTGGGAGCTTTACATACAAATAAAAGGCAACTGCTATTTATTGTAATAAAGTGAAGTATGTGCATTTCAATGGCTCGAGAACCAGCTGAAGACCTCTGATTTGTTATAGGGCTTGCTTATGAGAAAATCTAATTTTATTTCAGCTTTATCAATTACCTAATCCCCTTCACATTCAAAGCAGTAATTTAACTGAAATATTCTAGATTAACTTCATAAAAAGCTTCTGAATAAGAGCATCTTTCCTGCACTTGAACTATTTTTATTGCCCACTGTAATGCAGCCTCAAGTATTTAACCACATCAGGAGTAACTTTTGATAGTCAGCCACACCGGTACATTTATTAACATTTATATTTCAATAAAACTGGATACACTAATATTGCCTGTATTGAGAACAATATGGCCAAGAATAATAACATTTTTTATCCCTTGTGTGTGGCTTGGGAGTGTATATATAACATTGCTCTCTTCTCTGATCTTTTTTGAAAGCCAAGCTTGCAAAATCATAGTTTTTCACAATATGGTAAAAAATATTATAACATTAATCTCACTTAAAATAATTCAATAGTAGCAATTGATTATTTCTGCTGGTTGGTATTACACCTTGCAATACCGATCTGTGGTTCAGTAGAGAGTTATATTTTTGGAGAGTAACACAGCAGCCATCCACCTCACTCCAGCTGCAGGTATTTACCTGTACTCTTACAAACCTGGTGGAGAAAAAAAACAAAACAAAACAAAAAACAAACAAACAAACAAACAAAGACTTATGAGGGCTTTTTTAGATTTCAAAGCAATAACTGCAAAATGAATTTCACAGCCTAAAACACTCTTTCTTTATGCCAACGCTGTGGATATTTTATCCTAAAATAAAGGAGATCTATATAAAACTGCAGAATGACAATCACACTCAAACACTTTGTACATGCCTATCCATCCATCCGTCCATCATCTATTAACTCATTTTCTTCTCTACTGTACATCTGTTACGACTGGCTGAAAGATATAAAACTCCCAGCCACTGCCAAGTATTTCAGGAAGGGTGGTCAGCACATCTGAAACACATTTACCATCTGGTAAATTGGTAAATGACTTTTTTCATGTTAAAAAGGTAACAGAGGAGGTAATCCAGAATAATTCTATTCAATGCTTGAAATTAAGAAAAAGTTATTAAAATTATTTTTTGCCACAGGCATTAAAATAAAAGCATCAACTTGGGAACAAAGCGCTAGTGTGAACCTTTTTATGGGGCATTTTATAGTTTACACTGAGGGCTGATCCTGAAAAGCACAGCTTTGGTGATTCATGTATACCTGCAAGGTGTAAAACAGTGAGCACAGAAAAATGATAATGAGAGCAAATGTTGTTTTATGGCCGTTCTCCTGCCAGATGCTCAAGGCTGGTATTAGAAGTGAAATGCAGCACTAGAGTTGTCTTCGAGCTCCCAGACACATCACCTACTCTTTGTTCTTCCCCAAATCTGTTGTTACTCTGCCCACCACTGCATAGCCACAAAAAAAAAAAGAAAAAAAAAATCCTCTGTCTTGAACTGACATTCTCACTTGTTTTAAGCAAGGAGGTTGGCTGTTTTCTGAACATATTTCTTGTGTCTGGTGGCCTCCAGTGCCCCACCTTCAGCACCCAGAGCCTGAGAGCTGGTCTGGCTTGGAAGCTGGTTCAGCTCCTTGTACTCAGCGTCCCATCATGACCTCCTTCTGCATTTGTGCACCTAGGTACGTAACACATAAAGGATCCCAAGTCTTTCTCACCCTTATAATGCAGTACTGCATCTCTCATTTTGAAAGATTTCCCCTTAAATCCAGGGTTTACAGGATTTTATAAATTAGCAGAAATTTTTCTGAAACTGAATTTTTAAATAATCTTTTTTCATACGTCAAAAAGATTCCAGAAAAGCCTAACTTAATGCGAGAGATTTCTAATTAATGTGCAGTAGGTTAACTTAAAGTAATTCCTGGTCTAATAGTGCCTATGAGCACTATTGAGGCATTATAGTGGGTTATTTTTTGTCTTTTGCTGCTGTTTTCAGGAGAAAATTGAAATAATAACTTCTCTATAAAACCTTCACATCTACAAATTCCCACCTCATTTGGTTAAAACCCGGTAGTTTTATGACCTGTCTGCATCTCTCCTGAAGTGGGACTAGTGAAAGGAAACGATACAACTTGCCCACTGTTTCAGCATTAAAAACTATTATCTTTGCTACTACCATCTACAGCCAGCACCCGCTTTTAAAAGACACGAGAGCATATTAATCAAGAGCAAACATGAATCTCTTCTGCCTAAGGGTTCTGTGTAAAAGGGTAAATAATCAAAAGGAATGCTACAGCTGATTTATATTTCTTTATGACGATCAAAGGCAAATGGACTCCGATTCAGCAAGGAATATAAATGCTCTTTGAAAACTTACTTTTTTTCTGCTGCAGATAAAATTGAAAAGCCTTCTCCACTGAGCTATATCTAGTTTAAAATCCATTAGCTAATACTGCATGCCCTAAGGTTAAAAAAGGAGTAAAACTCCAATGGTGAACAAGACATTTCAGATAGGTTTTTACACATCTCCCAAGCTTTATGCATCCTTCTCATTCCCTAACTGGAAATAAATAGATCTGAAGATATCTGACTTGCTTAAATAGTTCCTGGTGTTGCAAAGTATCTCATACATAATCAGCTAATGAAGTGCATTTCTCTTAAAAAATTTAGTAACTCCCCCTCTTCCCCAGATAAATAAATAAATAAAATGGCCCACACCCTGGAATTGCTTTGGTCCCTGTTGGGTGGTAGGGAGAAGACGGGAGCCCAGTGCCCTCAGAGGGGTCTGAGCTGAACCCCTGGTGCAGCGGGACCCGTGGGCACGTTGTCCTCAGGCACCCCGCTGCAGCACGCACGGGCTGCTCACTGCGGCAGGGGTTTGGCCCAGAAGCCAGAAAGCAAATCATCGGCCAGGAGAGCTGCAGAGAAGCCAAAGAGCTCTTCTTTAGAACTCAGTGATTTTTATGGCTTTTAGATTTTGGGGGTGGGAAAAGGATGCTACTAACACTGATGGTTAGAGGAAAATAAAACTGGTGGAATGGAAAGGTACATACTCCTCCAGTGCTGGATGTTAAATAGCTTTAAAACTTTTATTACCAGCAAAGAAAAGCCAAAATATTCCACAAAAACTTCTGCAAAGCAACTATTTCAAGAAGTAAAATGGTACACCAAAGCTTGCTGTCACTATTTTACATTAGTAGGCCATGTGCTGTTAAATTTATTTCTACTTCTTGTATTCTTTTCTGCTCTGTTTAACCTCGAGCATCCAGAACCTAATTTTTTAAACTTTTTTTTTCCCTAAGATCTCAAACTCCTCTCTTCCTTGTAAGTGCTACATCCTGCAGTACCCTGCAGCATCTTTCAAGGCGATGTTCTACTCTAAAATCTTTCCGCTGATTTTGAATAGCATTATTTTAAATAATGCAAAACCATTTGAAGCTGGATAAAAATCATTGGAACAATTTATTTAGATTTCAGTGAAGGAATTGCTCTTCTCTGATTTTGTATTGTCACTAATAAAAGGAGAATTTTGGCATAAATAAATTAATAAATAAATAAAGAGTTAATGTTAACCAGTCTAGCTGATATGTGATTTAAATCATGACAGTTCTCAGCTAAAGAATGGAAGAAAATGCTGGGTGGTGGTTTTGTTTTGTTTTGTTTTGTTTTGTTTGTTTGTTTGTCTTTTTGTAAGTAATAGTCATGCCTTCTTTTGGCAGAATGCAAAACTAGTATAATTCCAGAGAACGAGCATAAATTTCCTTGATTTCCAAGTGGGCACAAACAGAAAACTTACTAAAAGTGCATGGATGTTCACATAAAGTCAATGAAAAGAAAAACACTTTTGATGGTGATCAAGAAAAATAAAGGTGTATATCCTGTGTAAAAACAAAACAAAACAAAACAAAAACAGAATGGGAGATATGTCCCCTCCAGATGAGCCATCAAGTTGGGGAGTTATTTGCATAAAAACTCAATTAGCTATCTGGTGACTAAAATCCCACCATGTTGACGGGACAAGGAATGATTTTGAAAAAGGTCAAGACACCTTCAAAAACAGGAATTCATATTCTAAGACATTTTGACGAGTCATAAAGCATTCCTGGCCATAAAGCTCTGTTGTCTATCCATCCTTTCTGAAGATGCTGACATTTTCCGAAGGTACCATGTTGCCCTAATTCTGCTCCCATTAAAATCAACGGGTGATTGATTTGGAATGTGAGGAGACCAAAGCAAACGTTGGATGCTCCAGAAAATTCTCATCCATAATGTGTATGGGGGTTTTCAAGAACATATCAGTGGATCAGAGTCTTTGCTATAAAACGTGAAAGCAAACCGTTACTCAAGTGAAAGTTATGTGTACAAATCTATTCCATGTTTAAAATTCCTGCATGGCCAGGAAAATATGGAAGCTGTCTGGGTTGGAATACCACAGTTTCCAGCTCTAGTGCTCAGCTGCCAATTTAACTGTGCATATTTAATCGAGTGCACAATTGTTTAAAGTGCTTCATTTAAATTCTTCAATTAATTAAAAAAATCATAAAAAACTCTTGTAGAATTATTCTGCCTTAGTCAAGAATAATTAAAACAATTTAGCAGAAAGAACCTACTAATTTTCCATACTCAGCATTCTTAATTCACCATTAAGCTGTATATTCCTATATGAAGCCAACCACTGATATATCTACTTGATTTTATTTTTCAGTGAACAAAATCTAGAACACTTATTCACTGCATCTCTGATCTTTCTGTATTTTTTTTCCCTCTTGCTTAATTTTCATGGAATTGCATTTCTTTTCTTCTTCAGTAGAACACCAACAAATTAAAGACCTCATTTTGCTCAATAAGTATTTTTAACAGATCAATTTTTCCTTTGGATGTTAATTTAATTCATCTTTTCTCTCATTTTTGCTTCTTCATGAACAATGAAAATGGGAATAGTGCTGGATATGGAAAAGTACATTATATTAATCGATGTTTAAGGCAAAACCTTAGCAAATACAAATATACAGTAGGTATTTCAAATCGCTGCCCGAATTAAAAAAAAAAAAAAAAAGTGGGATGTAACCTAATTTTCAGTGAGAGCTCTGAAATGCAGATCCATATCTGTCAGGGATACACTAAGGGGCAAGGACACGTGTTTTCTCTGGTGTTCTGGTAATCCCTTGAAGGAGCAATATCTGCAGAAATGATGACCAATACACAAGGGGAGAGAACATTTCCCACAGAGAGGAGCAATTTCACCTTGCTTTCAGTCTGTGCCTTCTCAAGTGATTCCTGATGTGTTTGCAACTATATCTTTAAATAATACATGAACTACCTGAAATCAATGTGAAGACTCCTATTGATTGCAAGGGCCTTATGTCTAATCTGCATCCTACTTTCTTTCAAATTCATTTCCAAAACTGTCTTCATTGACAAGAATTCTGTAACTAATACATGAAATCAAATATTTTAAAACAATAAGCATTTCAAACACATTGTAAAAGCACATAGGACCTTTTAAGTATATATATATATAAAATCTTCTTGCTTATAGACAACTATTTATTGGATGCCTGGGATTTTATCTTCTTTTCATTTCTGACCTATTATATTTATTTTAAGTCCTACATCTTAGCCTTAGCATATGTTATCAGTCCAATCTTTCAACGATTTACAAACAGTGCCATAGGGTCACTTAGCAAAATGGTAAGGAAAAAAAAAATCATTATTTTGTATCTGGTCCAGCTCTTTAAAATAAAAAATGAAAAAGAAAAAAATAAAAGACAGCTTTTCTTCAGTTTTCCTATTTTATTGCCCAGCTCTTTCTGATGAGAGCAGACTTTTCTGCCTACAAACTTTTCAGTTTCCTTGAGGTAATTTGGCATCATATATTAGAGCTGGGAGATGGAAAAAAGAAAATGAGTTCAAGGGCATCATTTAAGAAAATGTCATGCAATCAAGAATCATCTAGTGCATCCCCCTTCCCTAAGGTCTGGCCAACTAAACAGCCCTGCTTGTTTATCAAGCTTTTTCATACAATACTGAAGACCCTACAGCCTCCTCCTCCTTCAAATGAATTCTATAATGCCTGAGCAGAATCACCTTCTCTACGATTTAGGCCGACTGATTGTTTTTTGTCCTACTCTCTTTGGACACAGCAAACAGGATTTTCCCTTCTTCATTTCAACAATATTAAAAAAGTAGTAATTCAGCATGGCTGTGCATTTTTTTATAAATATTTTTTGTTCTCTTTGAAACGGCAATGTATGTGATGAACGTGGAAAGTCAGTGTTAGAAACATGGTTTACACTTAGTGTTTTAAATGTCCAAATCACAGCACCATATAAACAAATGAAAATCTAATGGATATGGAAGACAAACAGATAAAAAGACAAAAATGGATATGGAAGACAGTATTGCTTCATCAAACTATGTCAAACATCCTCCATATTCTGTACTACTTGGGAAGCATTGAAAAGAGGTTTTCTGTGCCTGTTACTTAAGACTACCTTTGTTTCAAACCCTAGATTAGGAATTAATTAATTTAGAAAAAAAATAACTTTCAACTTTAATCCTGTATACTTCATCTCACATTGATAAGGTCCTAGTTTTGAGGAGCCTTAAGTTAATTATTTATTTTTAGTTCTAACACCCATCCTAAAGGTTAAACAAGCAACTAACCTTGACCTAATCGTCCCATACTAGGCTTCAGATCTGAAACAGGGATGTAAATGCGCTGCACACTCAGCAAAATGGAGGCGCCATACAGCTTCTTCTACAGAGGCTGCCTAAAAATGTCAGCCACAATGAAGTTATCTAACCCAGATTTTATGGGGGTATGTTATGAGTGAGAAATGCCTCCAGAGACTGATCCGCCTCTGCCAGCGAGAGATGGCACACCATTCACTAAAAAAGAATTACCATTGTGCTTTGTAAAATATAATGATCCCGCAGCCTATTTCCTCTTGTTGCAGTCAAACTTTAGCCCTTGTCAAAATACCCTGAGGGTTAATGCTTTAATTTATTCACTCTTAAGGTATAACTGACTCGTCCCTTCCATCTTATATTCCTCCCTGCCTCAGTATATTTTAAGATGACATGAAATTTCTCATGCTGTTTATTTTTTATTTATGTATTTTTTTTTTTTTGTAATATCATTCATTGCATGTTTGTGAGGAACAGCCACCTGCTCCCACTGGGGAACAGGCTGATGCATGGATGACAGATCCTAGAGAAACTCTTGCAGAAGATAAAGGTAGCAGTAGTTTCCAATCTATTGCCTGCTACTTCTTGCTCATATTAAGATGCTCTACCCTGTGACTCTATGACTGGGACTCAGAAATTCACAGATAGGAAATGTAATCTTTTAGCATACAAAGCATTAAGTTGTTAAACAGAAAAATTCTGCTTACAAATATTTACATGTTGGGAGAGGTGAGCTTGTGGTTAACACACTGAGACCAGGAGATTGGGATTTTGTTCTCCATGCCACAGACTTGCAATATAGTTTTAAGTAAATCGTTTATCTTGCTATGCATAAATTTCACACCTGAACCATAGCTTACAGTAGCAATATAAAGTAGCAAAACACTCTGTCCCTCCCTGCCCCTGTTCCTGAACATTTTAAAGATGCTCTCTTTTACTATATGTTCATATACTGTCACCCCTTATATTAATCTCTAGTTGCTGTTACCAGCAACTTGCAGAAATTTCTCAAGATAGCTGTTTTCAAACAAAAAGTAGCAAGGTGGAAGTCCGTTCTCATTAACATCATTATACGCTAAGAATGAGTAGAGTCAAATAATGTTTAAAATGACCAAAAAGAGGGGAAGGTGGTCGAATATATTTGCATGAATTTAAGGTTATGAGCCTAGGTGTCTGAGGAGACTGAAAGGTCACCTGGAGGCCGAAGCCTGTGGAGGATTTTCGGAGTAGGGCAGCGCTTGGCTCTGGCTGAAAGCAAGGGGCTTGCAGTTTGGACAAGATTTTCTGTAGTCTACACAACAACAGAAATGATATACCAGATTTTTTTTCCCCATCAGCATCTTCAGAAGCTGAACGGTAATATGTCTGCTGTGATTCCTCTTCAAGCCAACCGATACGCGGTGCTGCCGTGTTCCTAGCCAGGTTCCTGGAGCACTCTGCTCTCAGCTGCGAGCAGGCCGCTTTCGGAAGAGTGGCTTTGGATTAATTTGTTGGCTCCAGAGGACTATCACACAGGTGACACGGCAACGTGGCCAAAGCTGACCGAAGCTCCGGTACAGCAGGGAAACATTTGCAAGGGCAGTCTGTGAGGACGGAGAGGCAGTATCCAGGTGCCGTCCCACGGCCCCGCAGCGCCCTGGCACCCGCCCGGGCCTTGTCAAAACAACAGTGTCCAGCCGGGCGCAAGCAGGATAAAAATAGAGGGAGAAAGGGGAATGTAAAACATTTCGCAGTCACAGCCGGCGAAGAAATTGCCTGTGTGCATTCACACAAGGGTGTTTCTCTGTTTTTTTTTCCCGGCATTTTTATTTGCTCACATTCTGCGTGCTGGCCATATCGTGGGAGCTGCAAGCACCCACAGTTGCAGGCTATGGCAGCTCAAATTTGGGGGAAAACAAGGCATCGGCTCAATACGGGATCCCCGAGATGCAGCCCCTGCTTGGCAGATTTTCTCCAAGACCATAATCTGGATATGCTCGAGGGCTTTAACAGAAGAGATCCACCCTGGGAAGCGTTGCAGAGGGAGGATTTCATCACTGAGCCTTCAAACTGATGCAGCTTTTGTGTTGGGAGAGGGAGATGCATATCTGCACACAGACATACCGCAGGCTGTGCAGAGAGACGTCATCATTATTCTTAACAGGGGAACTGGTAATATATCTAGCAAACCTCTTGTGTCTGTGGATCAGTTCTACCATCAACAAGGTGATTTTTTGTTAACTGTACATGTTAAGTTCCCAAAATGATTAAAAGTTTTTTTTCTCTTTATTTTTTATTTTTTCGTTTGAAAATGGGCCCCTAATACTTGCAAATTCTTAAACACTTATGGATAAACTCATGAATCCGCAAGCACTTGCAGATTTCCCATGAGAGCTTGAATCCCTCCCTATATTAAACCTCATCTGGTAACTGCAAGTGTCAAAATTATTCCTATTTTGCTGAATCAGCCTAAGCTTGTCATTGCATCCAAGAGAAGCGGAAAATTAAAGTGAATTTCATTGCTTCATAGCTTGCTACATAAAAAAGCATGTAGAAATGAACAGCACATGCAAAATTAAAAATTTTAATTAGATTAATATATGTTCTCTGGAAACAGTTTCTTGTGTCTTCTTCCTCACTAACCACTATTATTGATTTTTTTTTTTTTTCAAAATACTTGGGAATGAAAAGAAAACAATGTTTTCTTAGGTTGTGATGGCTGTTCCGGACTTCAGTTGCATTTTTTTCCTTATGTTTTCAATGCCAAGAGAAAACGTTATATTCTGTGAGGATGGGGAGGCAGTGATGGCACATCCAGTGCCACAGCAAAAAGAAGAGCTTAATCCTTGCAGGTAAGGAGAGATCTAGCAAAGAAACTCTCATCCTACCTGAATTTTTCTTAGATGCATTAGAGGTTTTGGTAATGCACTGTTTTCTAAACGGAATCATGAGAAGTAGTGAGAGGACAGAAAAAATGTGAAAGATAGGAAAGCTCCTTTTCACGCTACCTTGTAATTATAGATGATTCCCTTCTTTCCAGATGGTAAAATGCCTTAAGATCTTATGTGAGTGAAAGGAAAGATATTAATGCAAATTTAATTCTTTCATCCAAAAATACTTGCATCTAGAAGTGCTTTTGGGGAATCACAAAGCTTGAAAGAGTCAAAATATCAAATATTCAATTATTTGTGCTTCTGACATTTTGTATATATGTTAATATTTTATTCCTCTTACCATTTTCTCTCCTCCTCTTATCTCTTTTTTCCAGTCTCTCAGATGAATGTGGATGAAATAAAATGCATTTTAAAGTGCTGTTGTGAAGTTTTCACAATATGTTCTTCCCCTGACAGTCTCTTGGGAGGCTTTTTCTTGGTGTGTTCTGCAGTAGGGACAGGAAAGGAAAAAAACATCTTTCAGTGTTATTTTGTAGCTTCTTTTCCTCTCCCTGATCCCTGGAGCCAGTCTGTATTTTGCTTTCTCTCTTGCTTTTCTTTCTCACTTGGCCTGACTCTCCTACCATTTATGATGGTTTTACACCAGTGCCAGGAGGCTGATTTTGGTGTGCTTACTTTTGATTTCAGGGTACTTAGCTCATATAAATGGATGTGGAAAAAGCTCTACACTACAAATCAGGGCTTAATTAGATTTCAATAGATTATTTATGAAAGTCCGTATTTTTCTGTTGTAGAAAAGATATTAGTCTCTTGTACTGCTTTCAGAAAAAGAAAAAGGAAAGAAAAAAAAAAAAGAAGAAGAAAAAAGGTCTTCACTACTCGTTTTTTATCCTTTATTGCCCAGATATTTCTATCAAAAATGAGCTTTGGGGAAGACGTTGCTCATTCCCTCTTTTCTCATTTTGCTTCATATAACAAATTCTGCTCTTTCTGTGCTGAGCCCAGGTCTCATTTCAAATACACCCTGAAGGACTGAAGTATCCAGGATTCCCCCAGGGCAGACCCCTTCCCCACAGCATTTCCAAAAAAGAATCAAAAAGGAATATGTCTAAAAAGCCAAACAGCGCTGAAGCACTTGGACGCCTAGGGTAATCCATTCAGGACTAACTCCTGCTAGGTATGAATTGTGATACTGGTTCTCCAAGAAAATGCTCTTATTAAATTTGACTCAATAATATGCTCTTAGAGTCCTGATAGTGTGTGAGGTTTACAAAGAGGTTTGGTCTGGTTCCACTAAGCAGTCAAAGCTTTTGAAGAAACTTTTTGAAAATTGATTGCCTTAATTTAAGCTGCACTGAGGCATCTCATTTAATGGTCTCCTTAAGTACAAAAGAGGACATTGGTTATTCAGCATATTATTCAACAAATTAGACCTTTCATGGAGACTTTTGTATGTAGACACAAAGTTTTGACTGAGTGAATCATTTCTGCATACCCCTGGTTTCCTTGCTCCTGGGGATGGTTTGGTTCTGTCTGTTTGAAGACAGAACACTCAACTGCCAAGACTCACCAGAGAGTGAGACTGGGAGGACGTTTGATTCCTGCTTTGCTTTTATTTAGCCAAGAAAAAACATTTTTCAAGCATCATGGAAAAAAACAAAAAAAATAAAAGGGACAGTAAAGTGACAACATTAACATGTTTTAGAAGGCCAATTCATCTTGCTTGATAACTTCTCTCATTTTAGTGCAGGCACACAGAGACCGTATTTTTACCCATCTGGTTGATAGCTCCTTCCTTTAAATTGGGTTCTTTTTTGCTTGTCTTGTCTGGAAGTTTAGAAGAGCAGACTACATTCACTTCAAAACACCATTTAAATATGCAAGAGTTTTATCAGCAGAAAGCCTTCATTATTGGAAACACATGAATATGAGCTACTAAAGAAACTCAGAGAAAATGCAAGCGACAGAAGATGAGGATTACTGTTACTCTGCCTATCAGTGATGCTTAAAGGATGGGGAGGTTAGAGGAAATTTAAATAATGTTCTGTCTTTGGCAGCATACATGCTGTGTAGGGATGGAGCAAAGGTATGCAACTTAAAAGCTCTACAGAGTAGTGTAGAATTTAAAGCACATTTCTTATTTAGTGGTTTATGGATGCTTCTTTCCACTTCATCTTATAGCCTGGCAAAGTAGACCTTTCCTTACATCTTCTCTGCAATTTCTTATGACCTTTTTTTTTTTTTTTTTTTAAACCCATACTCATATAATGCTACTTACTCCCCTTTTTGCCTTAGGGTTTTGGAGGTGTTTATCTATTATTGTCCTTATTTTCTAATCAAAAAGAACAACCACTTCTTATATCAAAGTATGTGTTATGTTTGACACAGACACAAACATATATGAATCAGTTTATAACACAGGAAAGACAAAAGTTGAGACTTAGGGCAAAGAGAGATAGGCAGCAGGCAGGGACCTTCTGATTCCTCACTCTGTGAGAGGTAGGATCACTAACCTTAGACAATTCATTCAAACTCCACAACTATTTTTCCTCCTACATAAAATAAGGCATGCAAAGGCAAAACAATTATGCCCACAAACTATAAAAGCTCTCTATATGATTATTATCAACATTATTCTGTTGTGACATTAACCTTACGAATATTGAATGAGATTTTTTTCATAGCATAAATAACTAGCATTGTTTTATCTTAAATAAGGCCTCTGTTATCTTCACTTTGCTAATAATTTTTCCCCTCTTTGTATGATGTGGAGTCAAAAAAGAGAGCAATTAAATGACATAACATGCTTAACTTTGTACCCTGGGGTAATTTCATGAAAAGTAAGAAAAATGAAGCTTGAACATCAGGACAGCAGGTAAAGGAGTACCATAGAATAATCCCCAAGGGTATTTCACCACATGGTATTCGCAAACAGGTCTGGAAAATTGACTTTGGCATCTACTCTAGGAAAAAAACATGGCTGGCTCACACAGGATGGGCTGGAAAAACTTCATCATTTTGTTTCCCTGTTGTGTGTTGTGTTGTTCTCAGAGACACAACCATGCAAGCTCTTTCTGTTTGCAGTTGAGGTATAAAAAAGCAACATGGAAAATATATTTCTTTTATTGCAACCATTATTTCCAGTTCCCTTTCCTCCCTCTTACAGCCATTTTGAAGACCCTAATACATGAACAAGCTCAAGGGCTGATTTAGAGCCAACAGAGAGTGGTGTGCAGAGAAATCCTACCTTGCCTTCTTACCAGGGAGAATATACTTCCTAACACTCTCACTAGAGCTTGCTGAATTCCAGAATCACCAGTATCTGTCTTGATAATATTTATAAAAAAAAAAACTTTGTAACCACATCTCCATCTTGGTTATAGTAAATGATACAACAACAGCTGTTTCCTCCCAATTAGTTGCATCTAGTGGAGCCCAGAATGGGATGTGGAGGTAGTTCTTTAAAATGAAGACTTCAAAACTAATGGAGTGAAATACAGCAAGGTGTGATTAATTCTTTGGCAAACATTTTTCTTTATTAGGGCTTTAATTAGATTACTTTCTGAATTCTCAGTTAATAAATATATTAATATTTGATATTTATCTACTGCCTGGTAGCAATAGCTGGCACGTTTAATAGAACTTCCCTAGAACCATATTTTATCTGTTTTTATTAGCTCTGTGCTTTCCCACAGCTAGAGTGGGCTCAGACAGGCTTTCAGCTGATTTCAGCATTATACTGTATAGCACTCATAACAGTACATATTAGTACACCAGGGTGCCAAGAAAATCAGAGTCATATTATGCTAGATATGCTCTTACAAAGTGTACAGCCCTATAGAGCTAATATCTAAATTGAAGCCAGACCAAAAAAAAAAAAAAAAGAGAAAAAGAGAGAGAGAGAGAGAGAAAGAGAGAATGTATAAAAGTCCCCACTTTGTAGAGTTAATGCAACAAAGTATGACAGCAGCAAAGATAGGAATCAAAATATGCATAGCAAGGTTTTGAGTTCATCTCAAAGTGTCCTGTGTCCTAGACCAATTTCCTGAGGAAGATTATAATAACATAAGAGTTTACTCAAAGGTTGAATTTACAATTAATTTTCTAATATAATTTGATGGTGGAGAGTTGCCTGGATACAAATAGAAACATACAGAAAAAATCCAGACAACTTGTGAGCCATCAACTGGACATTGCTGTCTCCACTGTCATGAGTCCATGAGTAGAAAAACAGACTCATAGCACTTTTTCTTTTGTTTAAAAAATACAATTGTAAAATTCTTAAATCCTTAGAGGCTTCTAAGCTGAAAAGCTTCTGCCATTTATACCTGAAAGCTGTAATATAATAGTTTATTGTCATCTGTGGCATCAGTTATATCAATAAAATATTTCAAAAAAAATCCTTATTCCCATGTCACATCACTTCTGAGGAACCCGTGAGCTCACAGACGTGTTGGTGGAAAGTGTGTACTTCTTTACAGGCTTCCTATGGACTCAATACAAAATTGAAATAATCTGTTCCATTACTTTCATAATCTGCTTTTTTGTGAACGTGCCACATGTGTCACATGCCTTGTAGCACCTTGAGAATGTATTTAGAAGAACGCTTTCTACACTGGAACAGCCTGAGTTTGACATCTACACAGTAACTGTGGTAAAAACTCACAAAGATATGATCAATTTACTATTTTATTATTATTATTTATTTTTTAAGGCAAGTATTTAAACTGCTAGGATACCTGAACAAGATCATTTGCATGTGTTGCTCATGAACAGGCTGAAAAAGTTTGATTTTTTCCCATCATTCCTGAGAATACCTGCTCAGAATTATGTAAACAATGGCCTATTCAGTTTTGTCTGGAGTAATTTTAACCTAAAAAAAATAAATGTTTCTCTGAGCTCTCACTGTAGATATTTTTTCGTGTTACAAATTTCAGAAATAGCCATGCATTTTCCATTGTCAGCAGCTAATAAACTCTGAATTACTCTGATACTTACCTCTGTGTATCATTAATGCTTCTGGTTTTGAGAAATGTCTGTTTTGGATGGAAATTACTCTTCTCCTGCCTAGTACTCTCCTGGTCACCTGGATATTTTTCACAAATACTTTAGTTTATGTTTTATCCCCAGTTTGCATGTTGATGATCTGATTTAGATGCAGACTTGCAGCACAATTTATGTAATTATATTTTGTTATTTACATCACTAAGGAAGTTGAAGAGATGTTAATTCATTAACAGCTATTGTTATAGTACTAATTCATTTAATACCACCATCTGTACCTGAACACATTTATTTTTATCCAAAAGAAGAGAATCTGCATGAGAATTTTCCTGTTAGAAGGAGGGAAGATATAAATACTTCCACAAGAAAACTTTTTTCACAAAGGTTTGCTGTGAGTTTGATCTAAAGCAATGTGCAGCAAACACAAAGAATAAGGAGGAATATCCTTAGCAAAATATAAACCAGGCTCTCCCTGTTGCCTTGCTTGGTGTCAGTAGAAGTATGCAAATACATCCTAGGCAAAGAAAGAGCTCATTATTTCTGAGAGAGAGAGAAGGAGAGGGATTTACTAATTTCAGGTCAAGACAAGCCTCTGACTGAGAATGCATGTAGGTTTTCCTAGGTCGTTTGATGGCCCTGTGGGCCATATTAAAGTGCCACTTTGTGAGAAATTGAAAAGTCATATATATATCTTGCGTTATTGATTTCCGAAATGGAGTGAGCCATTTAAAAACAGACTGCAAAGCTGCAGAGATGACAGAAAATGCTGGCTGAATCTCCCGACATGGCTGGGAGCTAAATGCCATTATTACATTGTTACTAAATGGAAGAGGGCTGAAGTACAAGAAATCCAAAGTACAAGTCAGTCCAGGATAATTAGGAGGATGAAAGGTGATGCCTTGATGAAAAAGCTCTGGTGAAGCTAAAATCAGGTTTTCCTTGTCAGATGACAGACAATGAAAATAGTTCTGAGACCAGTTTAATGATAAACATTCAGGCCAGCAAAAATGTGGTTGACTGATGGTTTCTAAGCCCGACTGCTCACACACCACTGAAAACCTCAAATAATTGCAGTGAGGTTTCAGGAGCTGCTCTGTCTCCTCCGTCAAAGAGCAGAAACTGCGGACCAGCATATGTAATGTAAATACAATCTGTTACAAAATGTATGCTACACATAAAGAGAAACATCTGTTAAATATGATATCCTTAAATGGCTACAGATAGGACTCATAAACCTCACCTCAGACTTTTTCCAAACCGTAAAAGCTGTTATTTAGATGAGCAAGCCAAGTGAGCATCACCGTAGAGGAGCAGAGGTGGGAAGGTCAGCAGCAGGCGAGCAGCTTGGGGGGTCAGGACAGGTCCAAACTGGGAAAAAGTGAAATAGCCGGAAAATGTTGGAAGTAATTAGCAATGAAGTGGGACAGAGAAGTGCTGAAGCAGAAATTCAGAGAAAGAGGAAAAAACAAACAAACAAACAAAAAAACTTTTGGGAGTGAAGCATGCAAAGGCCCTTCTCAGGAAAAAAATATTCAGATCATTTATTTCTGTTCAACACAGAACATCTGTTACAAAGCATGATAACATTTTTTTCCACTGTTAAATTTACAAAAAATATGCACTTTAGCATTTTTAAACATCTAATTTTCAATATCAAGGTATTTTCTGCCTGTTGTAATGAAACTGTTCAGTATTATGACACTCTGAACAAGGAAAAAATATAAAATTTCCGTGCAGTAATTAGAGAAACAGCCGCATTACTATGAAATTGGTTTTCCCTGATATTGATAACAGCTATTCCTGTTCAGTTCTTGCAATATGTCACAGTGTGGCATGTTATGTCAAGCTGTAGATGTCAGTGAGGTTTTAGCTAATGCGGTTCGTGTCACATTTATGGCAGATTGCTGCACAGTGTCCTGTACAGTGGTTCTGGTATTAAACATGATGACACTTGAACAGTGATTTACACAACCAAGGACTTGGCCTTTTCTGTTCACACTCAATAAGGTCATTCTTATTCTCTTAGATAACCCAGGGAGAAAGGTATTACAAGGAACACTTTAGCAGATACAGCAACATTCTTTATTTTGAGATTTTACAAACAAGTTGATTTTGCACAAAGCTTTATGTTCTTTGCTCATATTCGTACTTCATGACAGTTGATTCCTCTCTTTTATTTAACAAGGTTATTTTGAACAGCACAACAGTTCAAAAAGTTTCAGAAGAGGACTTTATTGTAAACAGTCATGTGTCACTGATGACAAGACCACTGTATAATTCTCATACATTATCTTACAAGCTGTCCCTTGATGTCTCCACGAAAGTCTAAACACTGTCGGCTTTGATTGCTTCTATTTACAAATGGTCTCTGCTGTTCCAAAGTTTAAATATCTTCTACATGCTTGGATTTAATTTACTCCAATAAATGAATCTTTTCAATAAAAGCTATCCTCTGAGTTATAAACATACCAGGACAATCCAAAGGCAAAAGAAGTTTTATATGTGCACTGCCAAGCATGGAACATCATCCACCAAACACTGCGAGCCTGTAGGCCCGATGGGCCTACTGTCACTGCACATGTCCTTTCCCACCTGCTTTCGTATTTCCATCGTTGCAAGACCCCTAAATCCTCAGTCCAAACCCAGGTGGTATTTTCTTTAACATTGCCATTTCGACACAATGCAACTTGGAATGACTGAGCTTATTTTTTGCCTTCTGCAAGCCCAAATTCCTCGGCCCAATTCCTAGGCCTAAGCCCAATTTTCTGCCTGGTAGAGTGGGGCCTACCGGCTGCAGGCCCTGCCCTCTGCAGGGTAGGGTCTCTTTTCCAAAGGTCATAAACCCTCTTTTTTTTTTTTTTTTTTTTTCCCCTAAGCTCTAGCCACAACTCTCTGTTCAGCCAGGCCAGTCCTCTTCCACGCTGGCTTGTCTTTGGGCACGTGGGCACAGACTGCTCCTGAGCCTTTAAGATTTCCTTCTTGAAGAGTGCCCAGTCTTCCTGGTGTGCTGGGAGTTGCATCTTCTTCACTTGTTCAGTATTCTGCTTTCTTCCAAGTAAAAAACTGTGTGAATTCATTGCAATTAATTCCTATATTAATGGCTTCGTCTGAAGGAACTGTGCTCCCTGGCCCATACTGCACTCCTAGGAAGATAACAGGATATATATATATATATATAGTCTTCTACCAAACTTTTTGACCAAAGAAGCAATTGCTTCTCTTCTGTTTCACAAAAGTAGCTGTCATACAGATGCTTTTCAGGGACAACATAACATGTCGCTTATTGTTATCTTTGGGTAAGGAAGAGGCCTAATAGCTAATAACAGAAAACGATGTGATCTTTCCCTAGTGCGCAGTGCCATTGCTTTTCTAGTCTGTCAGTCAGACTTGTGTTCAGGAAAGTGTTTTGCCTGTAGCTTTTCCACCAGAAATAGAGACAAGTAAATTCATATTGCTGATATAATAGTATTTTCCCAATTCTACTACATTTTTAATCAGAAAAAAAAAATGTTAAAATTTTTAGGAAAAGTCCCAAGTTAATAATTTCAAAGTTTTACAGAACAAAATGCATTTATCTACTTTTAAAATTTATTATAAAACTGCTTCAACCTTTTTAGAAGTCCAAAACAAGTGCAGGTTTTAATTTCACAGGGAAACCTTTAATCTTACTTTTTCATTCAAAAGGTTTTAAATGCTTTTGTAAAAGCCACTCCAAAATGATTTCCCCTGATTTTTGAGAATGGGTAGCTAGCAAAAAATCAGTTCTTACTATTCCTAGGTTATTGGAGGAGCTCTTTGTTATTACTCTTATGCTTCCAGTTTCATTCTTCTGTTTTGAGTAGCAGTTAATTATTTTATCAAAAAATGAAACAGATCTTAACAACATGAAAGTAACAAAGAAATTCAATGGAATGCATTCACTCAACAGGATAAACTTTCTGAAGCTTGAAAAGTTCCTGTGCTGGAGAATGAAACACCACTAATAACCTATTGTCCTTGAGAGCAAGTGGGAAAATAAAGAGAAAAAAAATCACTTTGCTGTGTGAAGAGGTCTTTCATTTTCTCTCCAGTATATACTGCAGCAGGCATATGCAAAAAAAAAAAAAAAAAAAAAAAAAAAAAGTAGAGAGAAAGAAGGAGAAAAGAATGTGCTTTTTGACACGTTTAAAAGATCTTTGAAGAAGAAAGCATACATATTTCATTATGATCCTGTTGTGATAAACATTTAGGTCTATTCTTCTTCAAGGACTTGCAAGTGATACTTGAAGTCTAATAAAAGTGAAAACTTGCTGATGGGGTTGGAGTTTATAAGGAAAAGAAAGCATTGGTGTCAGTTGGATCACCTCCCCATCAGGGTTTACATTCTTTTCTGTAAATATTGTAATATTTAGCTAAACTCTAGCCACACGTTTGTTGCTTTTTTATTTATTTTTTTTCCCATAAACCTAGTGAGCAAAAGATTATCTTTACTCTGTAAAATTTGTGATTCATTCTTAATGAAGGTACTGCTTTGCTTGGCACACAGCCTAGGAAAAGGACTAGGAAATGACTTTGAGTGTGCATAAGTGACATTCCACATTTTGCAGACTTATTACATCCTTCTTGATCTATTGCCTTTTGTCATCCAGGGTCTCATCCTGAAGTCCTTACTAAGGGAAAATTCGCTCTGACTTAAAAGCTAAGCAAAGCCCTTATGAATAAATCACTTGAGCTTTTGGTGTCACTGCTCAGTGAAACAACCTTCCTGCTCCTTTCAGACACATTGGTAACAGGAGCGTGTTACCAAGCTTGGCATTGCTGCCAAGGAGTGTTCCAAGCTCTGCTCCTGGTTGCTGCCTTTTTGCTAATTCTCTTCATCAGTTCACTGCTTGGCTTTTCCAGATTACGTAAATTTACAGTAAATGGTTTAATCTCTATATTGAAATATTTAAACCATTTGTCCTATCCAGGATTTTCCTCTTATTAAAACAATTACTATCAAAAAGAAAAACTGGTGGAAGCTAAGGAGAAAATAAAAATATTTTAAGGAGTATTTTACCTTTACTGAAGCAGATTAAACAAATGTCGCATCTTGCTGCTACAGATATAAATGTTTTTTATATTGTTTAAAGTATGAGAGAGATTCTTGAGGGTGTAACTGAGGGACTGCCAGCCCAGGCAGCTTTCCTGTTCAAAGCAGCTGAGGAGGTTGTCCCTGATTTTTAAGTAATGTGAAATACTCTTACTGTCTGATGGAAATAATGGAGGGGATAAGCAGATATTGAATTGTAGATTTCAGTGAAAAAGTCCAATAAGCTTTTATGAAAGCTCTACCAAGACTTCTACAGATGTATTAACAGCAAAGACAAATCATTTTATTGTAAGTGGTATTATCACAGGAACTATTGCACATCCTTATTTAGCTGCCATGTTATGATTATTTGAAAGCAAATGTGAAGACTTGCAAATTAACAAATTTTAATTATTGTTTTTTTAAAACTCAAGTATTTTTCCTTTCTTACATCTATAAGAGATGTAGAAAATTTTAGAGAAGCTGACAGATGATTTTCTCTACACTCTAAAATCAAAGAAGATTTCATATTAAATATTTAAAAAACAGAAGTGATATACAACATTTTTGTCATGATACTCATATTGACAATAACTTTCAGTTTAACAGATTATTGGTTTCTGCCCTTGATTCATTCTAACTTTCCCAGAAAGATTCACCTTTGTTCCTGTGAAACTGTAAGTCTGAGGATGGATGTGTGTGCACGGGGCTGAGATGAAGAACCCACCACTGAAGTTCAGCACCTGACCATGCCACAGAATATTTTATATGAACTGGAACAACTCTTCCTGCACCTCCGCTCTGTGTCTGTGGAAGTGGATGGTGATAATTTTTCTTCCACGTTTTATCTCTTTCATTCAGTCCATGAGATCAAGTGTTAGTATATGTCCCTTAATGAATTACAACACCTAGCACAGGAGAGCCAAAATTGCAGTTCATTCTTTCAGTAGCAGTAATGTAAAGAGATTCAGCATTAGATTATTAAATGTAATGTGTCTATAAATGAGCAAAATAATTTCCACAGTAAGCGTCTTTATTTTCCTTGGGAAACTTTACAGGGACATTTGGAATCACTGATGAGCAACGGACACAACACTAAAAGACCAATAATATACACGAACGTCAACATAGACAGATGCCAGCAGGTCACCTTAGATGGCTTTGTTTAAATCAAAAAGAAATATGAAACAATTTAAAACTAGCATTTCTGCTAGATAATTCTTTAGAAAATTGATTAGTAATCTCACAGGCTACCCTTTTCTTTGCCTAAATAATTTATACTCATATCATCCATCTACAACCGAAACATAGAAGAGCAGCAGCAACCACAAATCAAGAGCTAGATAAGATCACAGAGTACTTGCTCATTAAAAAATAAAAAAAAAAAAAGGAAAAAAAGGAAAAGAAAAAAAAAGACAAAAGTTGACTAATTCTGGGTTCTGGCATCATGCTGGGGTAAAGGAGAAGTTACGCATGGACTGGGGTGTTTTTCAAAGGTACAAAACCTTTGCACAGTGATGTCTTAGGATCTGAGAATGTCAATAGAGGCAACTTATATTTTTAAAATTGCCCAGTTACAGTTCCCAGGTAAAAAAAAAAAAAAAAAAAAAAAAAAAGCCATTTCCAGTGTGAAATGTGAAGGAGAAGGCTTAAACAGTTATAGAAGTTTTGGCTTCTCCAAAACGAGAAACCTAAGGGTTTAATCGTGACGTTTGCTGTTTGCTGTTTAAACGTATATTATCCTGACCATCTTTATATAAATATATTTGTCATATATATTCAGACTGTTTATGTACTCAGAGAAAGATCTTCCAGTCTCACAGGCTGATCATCTGGCAGTGACACCATACTTCTGCCTGGCCAAAACACACATCTCAGCTTTCTGAGTACAGAAACTAGCAGAGTTGCAAGAGACCAGCTTTTTTAAAACCTAACTTCTAATTAAAAGTTAGTTGTATCCACTTCCTGGCATAAACTTTAAATACTCTTAATTCTTGAGTATACAGATTGATAGGCTCTCATTGCAATATTAAGCCATGTTCTCAGCATTGCCTACCCAGAATTTGTGCAAGACACAACTGAGATGTCACTGCATGCTGACATGTTTTACAACTGAGCCCTAATCTTAAGTTTTGCTGAACAGCCTCCTGCAGCCTTCCATTACCACGGCAGAACTCCGAAATTGGACTGGTGATGGCTTTCCTGATGAGAACATTATGTGATTTTTATTGTGCACAGCCAGCTATAGAGTGCCATGTTACACTGTAACAAGTTTTAATACTTATTTTTAATTACAACTTTGCAATAAGGACTAGCAATCAATAAAGTAGTCTCTTTTGTCTGAACCACATGGAGACGATGTCCCTCATTCCTCTAGGGAGTATTTCACTAAAACTAACTAACTAACTGACTAATGATAAAAGCATGTGGAAACCTATGATTCCTCCTTGAAAAGAGGGTGTAATACATTTTCTCAGTGCTCAGCAAACTCACCTCATTTTTAGGTAGTTTAGGTAGATTTTTCATCGTCTTTTATTTTCATTAATGAAGAGAATGGTTTAATCAGTCTCTTCAAAACATTCCCTTTCATTGTTTCTTGCAAAGTGTCCATTGATAGGTTATGATTTGCATATATATTTGCCATTTGTTATGTCTATTTGATGAAAATCCATGTCACAGGTCAAACCTTTGCAGCAACTTCCATTCCATTTAATCTCCGAGTTTCTTGTTTTCCTCTGTTTGGACATTTTTTGTGTCGTTGTCAGCATTTTATGAACCCACACAATGGTAGTCGGTGGGCAGCAAACCCATGAAATGGTGGGAGCAATGGGAGAAGGCTCTTTCCCCAGCTCTGCACCTTTCCTTTGAAATACTGGAATACAGGAGGTAAAAATGCTGCTTTGGATGTGTTGTGCAGGTGAACTTCATTAAAGACAAAGAAAGAAAGAAAATCATCTACAGTGCATTGCCATCCTACAGTTTAATTTGTGCAGTATTAATCATTAGCAATAGATATTAACAGGCTACAGAAAGTGCTATAAGCCAAACGTTACATTCTCCCTTAAGGCTCTGCTTGGCCTAGCAAGTTTAGGGGATTTCTATTAGGGGACACCACCCAACTGCCAGCTTCTCCTCACCCTTCTACCTTCAGCCAAAACTCGGTATGGATTTCAGCTGCTTTAATAATTTCTCCTCTTTGGAAGGCCATTTCTGAGCTTTAGGCCTTAACGTCCTGTTAACCATGACGCAATGTTTACTTAAGAGATATTCAAGAAGAAAGATGGCTATGGTACAACAATAAAACGATCCTAAGAGAACATACTGCTACCAAATTTGAGAAGTTCTCTTTCAGACTGAATTTTAAAAGATTATTTATTTTGTAGATTAACATCGTCAGTTTTATATTAATTTCTTTAAGGATTCTGGAACATCTTATTCGTTATATTCATTTTTCTAAATTTTTAATAGGCTTTTCACTAACAGTAGACTTTTCTTCTCCATACTGAACCTGTAGAGTTCAGCTTATCAGCATTTTTGTCTGCATTTCTGGAACAGAAATATCTGTATTTTAATCATGGTGTGTCCCACGGTGACAGGCACAAGACCCAAAATGGGCAGTGATTTCTTAGTTTATGCCAGCAGCTATGTTTGCTGTTGTCCCCTTCAGTGACAGTTGTTCATCATGAATTCTTTCTCTGTTTCACAGATTTAACTCAAAACTCTCTTTGGCCTCAGTTAAATGGATAGTTAGAAAACCAATGCTATAAAAATCCATCTCTGATAAGGTTATCTCAAGAACATGCCACCCAAATGAGCAGATCCTTTGTCAGTGAGCCAGAATAACTGTAGGCAATGCAGACATCTCCAGAGAAACTGCTTCAGATTTATATTGTCATCAGTCCTGTGCAAGACTAAGGCATAATTATAGTGCCCCCCCCCCCAAAAAAAAAAAAAAGAAAAAAAAAAAACAAACAAAAAAACCACAAACACACAAACAAAAAAACCATAATCACTTAAACTTCCAGATTAGTGTGCAATTACAGTAAAGATGTTGATTAAGATTGGTAAAGAAAGCAATATTTTCCAAATCAAATAGCATTCCTGTTATATTACCCCAGTTTGGGGGTGGGGAGGAATTGGGAGTGGTTGTTTTTATAGTGAACATCACTCATTATATTTAAAAGACTTTCTTAGGCCAAGGTAATACTGGAAGATGCAGCTCAACATCACAAGGATGAAAAAAAGATGTTTTTGTTGGTTTTTTTGTTTGTTTGTTTGTTTTTTTTACTTTCTTTTTCTAGATGAGATAGACTAGAAAATTTATCCAAATGAAAGTTACATGTTTCATGTAAGGCCATATCAGACATTACCTTTTCTAAAGGTTAATAAATCAAGGGTACCTAAAATAAAAGCAAGCAAACAAACAAAAGCTCTGTTGGACAAGCTTACTTCACAGAAAATATAATAAACACATGAAATCTGATATACTACAAGCAAAATAAAGATTCATGTTTTATTCATGGCATCATCATTAGTTTCAAGAGACTACCAGCACAGACAGATTTTTTATGCCACATTAATATTTTATTGTTTTTTATGGAAGGGAAAAATGAAGAGCAATGATAAAATGGTACAAATAGCATTTAAAAGACAAAGGAAGAGGGATTTAGAATTAATAAGACTGAACAGAAATGAGAGGAAAATGATCAGAATGCACTGTGCAGATTTAGGTGTCCCATGTACCCAGGGTTTCCATCCAGAGCTCAGACGGCTTAGTTGGCCTTGGTGTGTGTAGGAAGCTCAACGGACTCAGCTCTGACAGCGGGCAAACTGGTGTTCAGAGAAGTGACTTGGGAAAAATGAATGGTCAGAGAGAAAAAAAAAAAAAACACACCATCGTATCTGAATCTAACTCAACTTTCTTTCAAGAGAAACATCAAGTGAGCACCCAGAGCAGCATGCTGAAGTCCAGGAAACTGCCTGTCCTGGCTCCGCTGCTTTCCTTCTCCCTGCACCATTTCAAGATGCATTTTTGCTTTAAAATGGGTCTTCTTTCTCCCTCAAATATGTTCCCACACTTGGAGCTCAGGTGCCCATCTCTGAGCCAGGCAGTATCTGTCTTGTTCCCACCACCTTGTATCTGCTGCAGTAGTTGCTCATCTGTCGAGAGTGACGTAGCCACAGCAGCACACAATGTTCCCGACTGGGAGACATCTTTACTCCTTGAAAGCTCTGAACTAGCTTTGGTTTCACTGTTTGTTTTTTGTTGGTTGTTTTGTTAGTTGTTGTTGTTTGGCAGGTATTACAGGTATTACACCTGGAAAATGATCCTAAGTCCCTACCTGCATTGCAAAATCCACAGCTAAAGCTCAATGGAGAAATAGGCAGTTTCTTCTAAGCAGCCTGGCAGAAAGTGTATCATCAGGGTGAAAAGAAATCAAGGAAAAATCAAGTGCTTTGTCCAAGATCATGTATCTGTATCACTGCCACAGGAGACCCAAGCTGAGATGGGAGATGCAATGCCCGCTGTGCCAAGGCATACACACAGGCACTGACCACCCAGGAGAGACCTGGGCACCATATCCAGGTGGAAAAGAGGAAGCTCCTGAGATGCAAGTTAGATGCAAGAATCAGCTTTAGTTCCCAGAAGCTGCATTTGCTCCTGATTTATGCACGTCTAAGGATGTCTGTATACAAGCTTTTCCAGACTTCAAAAGTCTCTTCACATTATCTCCCAAGTAGCAAGCTGAGATGATTTGCATACGAAATTTATGGGGTAGATTCTGTGGTCTTCATTCATTACATCACCAAATGATTAAGAAGGCCAGAATGTAGTCTGTTATATACTCTGTCATGTTATGGCCTTTATAAATGTTATCTCTGACTATATATAACCTGTACTGTGCATAAAGAAAGCACTCCTGAGTGTGTTTGATCTATGAAACGTCACTGCATGGGTGAAGCCACACCTGCAAGATATAAATGTGCTGTACTCTGCCCTTGCAGATACGTTTCTGCAGAAAGATTTTGTGCAAACCCAGTCTCCTATTGTGGAGTGGGAAAATAATTTCCAGGAATTCATAGACAGAGACAATTTAAAGTTATTTCTCTAATTATATGAAGAAAATTGATCCTAGAAGATTTATGAAATACAGTAATTAATTAGCCAAATAAGTGACTCCATAACATTTGCTTATTTTGCTTCTTTAAAAGGGTTCTGCCAAAGCTACTAAATTCAAAACCTGTCCAGTGTGAACCAAAATAAGGCACAACCCAAACTTTCTGTTCCAATTTGTTTTAATTCAGCAATCTGCTGATAAAGTTACTCCAAACTTACACTGAGGAAACTTGTGGCACAATTTCTCTCACAGCTAAATCAGTTTAAAACATTTTCCATAAAAGATTTAAATGTTTTCATCTCCATAAGCATAAATTCATCAGCAACTTCTTAAAACTTTTTATATTCTTAAGGACATGCTCATAACTTCATCTGAATTTGTATTTAAAGAGGCAAAATTCTTAAAAACATTTGAAAATACTTGTGCTTTCTCTATTTCTTCTATTTCTTTGACACTGTAAGGTCACATGGGATTTATCCAGGCTTAGGGAGGTGTGGATAATTGCATTAGTTTTGAAAAGATAAGTCACGTTATCTATTTGGGGAATTTTAATGTAAGCTGCTTTGGACAGAGACCACCTTTTTCATGTGTTTGTAAAGCATTTTAATTGAGTGCCTTATCCATGACCAAGGAGCTACAGCAACAAGATAGTACAGAGAGTAATTGGTGTGTGAATTCTCCTCTTCTTCAGCCTATGCTCCTGTTGTTTCCTCTGTCACTATCTCTTACATGAGGAAAGAATCAATGACAGTAAGGTCAGGTCCTCCAATGTTATGACGCTACCTCTGAAACGAACCTCCAGAGATGTTGTTTAAAAAATATGAATAATATCAATAAATGTAGTATCTGCCTGTGTTGCAGTTAGAAGGTGCTTAGTAAAGTTCAACTCCTAAATGTAAAGATCCTTTTTAACCTATTTAACCTGAAGACAGGCTGCCCCGAGAAGATGGGGCTGCCCCATCCCTGGCTGCACCCAAGACCAGGCTGGATGAGATTTGGGCAGCCTGGGCTGGTGGAAGGGGGGTACTGGGTGGGCTTTAAAGTTCCTCCCAACCCAAATCGATCCATTATTCTATGATTCAATTTCTTTGGCTTCTCTGAAATATTAGAACTGCCTCATATATTGCTGCACTACTTTACTAATTATAACAGCAGCCATATATCTCTTTCCTTTCTGGGGAGTTCCAAAACAAGTTCTTGGCTTCCCAGCCAAAGCTTTCCAGTTCAATTTCTCCCTGAGCACCAGAAAAAAAAAAAAAAAGAAAAAAAAAAAAAAAAAAAAAAAAAAGTGAGAAAAGTGGCAGGAAAGTTGAAGATAATCAATCCAGTTCTTCTGTACATATATGAATGCAATAGAGCAAGCTGAGTATGGTAAATTATGCTGTTCAAAACAAGATGAAAAATCTTACCAGGTGAAACTGTAGATTTATCTACACTGGCAGAATATTACACCGCAGTGTATCACCAGGTTCTTGGAAGACTTTTTGAGTGTCTCACATAGTCAAAATCCAGAAAATTACACTGAATAAGGATATGTTTATGGTTTAATCTGGAATAGCAGTTACATTTGCAGCAAAACTCTCCAGATTGCTGCAGGTCTTCCTCCTCCAAGTTCATGCAGTAATTTAGACATAAGTTTACAAGGAAGTGTTTAACTTGAAAAAAAAAAATCTTACCTCTTTAGTGATTCTTTGTTTTCCTTCATGTACTTTTTTTTTTTTTTTAAGTATTATCTAGTTCTTGCTTACTTGAAATATATCATCGCAAGGTTTGTGTAGCTATCCTCCTCTTTTCTGGTTCATCCAGCCATGTCCAAAGTGGATTTCTTAGATACATCAGTCAGTACAGGTACTTTTCTCTATCAAGCACATAGCTTAGCTCATTTCAGGCACTGAGACAGATGATATAAATATGAGCTGAGCCAGGCAGTATAAAACTGCCTAAAATCCTTCGGAGGTTGTATAACTTCATAACTCTCCTGAGGTTCACTGAACAGTCATTTCTCTCTTTCTTTCTCCTTCTTTTAGGTGGGTTTAACTGACATGACCAAAACTCATTGCCTGGAAGTAAAAGGGAAAAAACCCTACTGTATATTTTACAGCTGGGTTGTAATTGGAGAACTGCACTTTACTAGACCTGCCATAAAACCCCTTCATTGACTTCTGAGCAGTGAAATATATACAGACTTCAGATGGAAAAAAAAATAAATAAAAAAACAGAGGAACCATTTCCACAGTTGGCATTTAGGACTGTATTGGGTCTTTAAAGTGAAACCCTGAGTAGGGAATTGATTCACGACATCCCTCAAAATACCAAAGAATTATGACTCGTCAAGGTCTGGAAAAGGAAGATTTGGAGCAGTTTGTACCCTCCCTGGTATTAATAGTTTGCTGCATGATGAGACTTCTTCATAGTTGTCCAGAAACTTTTGGGGATGACAGAAATGTTTCATATTTGGTTCTGATCGAGTTCAGGCATTATATTCAGCTATGAAAATAAATTGTTATGAAAACAGATAGACAAAACTACAACCAATACCATTTTCAAAGTTAAATTCCCTTTGTTCAAGTTTTAGGCACCTACATAGCTGTGGCTGCATTTTTCAGCCATCAGTAATAATTTCATATTACTATACAAAGGCAGGCTACTTATTGGAGGGCAGGAAAGGGTAAGGTAAGTTCCTGGATTCAAGTACTAGAACCTGAAAAATTGTACATACATCAATATTTGTAACTTTTTTTTTTTTTCACACAATGGGTGTATATTTTTAGAAATAAGCTTTGTTTGCAAGTTTCTGATAAGCTTTTTCAAAGAGAAAAACAAATGAGTAGATTGCTCAGCCCGACCATTTATTTCCAAGTGAGCACATAAGGTCACGGGGTTAGAGCAGGCAAGGGAAAATTGTATAAAAATACTGTGGCCTACTTGCCACTGTACAGAACACCTGAAAAGGAAAGGAGAATTGCTCAGCCTGGGTTAGACTAACACACCTGAGCATGATGACTGTAATGTGTGTTTGCATCTGAATCGAGGAGTGAAAGCTAGTGTAACAATCTCGTGCTCTCTAATTAGAGAATTGTGAATAATAGCGGTAATAAAAACGGTGTCATAAAAGGGTAAGAAAATCACTTCCTTATAATAAAATATATCTCCATTGGGGTTAGGTTTAGCTTTTGTGGACTGACAAAGAAATCAGTCTCAGTAATTTATTGTTAACTGCCTGTTCTTCTGATCCTGAAATGTCTTCCCTGCTCACATACATATTTCTAGCTTGTTAGGATAGCAGCATGACAGTACAAAGGACTGGGATGTATGTCTGTGCATTGTAAGCATAACTTTTAGATGCTCTGAGTCAGGTTTTTATAATCAGATAGCCAAGCTAAGTAGATGGTTATGTTCTCTATCTTCCCCAAAAATAATAAAAGGAAAATAATAAAAGGAACGTCTGCAGAAACTCTCGATGCAGGGAGACTGCAAAGCTCTTTAGAATTCTTAAATTGTATGATTGGAAATATCTGCTGCTTTTTTGTCTCATGTTCCTCAAAATCTGATCAAATGTTAAAGATGATCTGAATTTACATGGGGGAAAAAAGCACATACTTCCGCCATTATCTCCTTTTCTGCTTCCTTATAAATCCAAACTGGATAGCATCCAATTTCTCATTGCAACTGCCTCTGGAAATGAAAGAGAGCCTGAATAGAGAAGGAGATGAGCTGCTTTAAATTCTTTTTTCATAGTTCTTCTCACTGCTATGAAAGCTTCATTAAAAGCTGCAGCTTGCTTGTTTTCTAACTCTTCCAAAGTAATAAGCATATAATTGTTCTGAAAACTTGGGAGCAGTGTATCACTGCAAGCCATTATGGCATCATTTTATTTCAAGGTCCTTTTGCGTTTTCTTGGGAATCAGAGACCTCTGTCATTCACAAATGAAGGCAATTCAGAAAAGTGTCTTTTTAAAGAGGACATTGAAAATTTGCAATGTCGATATGTCTACATAAATTACCTCTTCATGGACTATTGACTGTGAGTTCGTGTTGTGGAGCACAACAATTATTTTGCCTTTTTTGTCTTCTTAACCTACATTCAAAACATGTCGGATACAGTGCTCACTGCTAACATACTAGGAGCCCTTTTGTATTTATTTTGATTTGTTGAGATGGAGAAACATGAGTAATGATGAAAAAAATGTGTGATGCCCAGAATATATTATGGCCTACTTTGAAAAATCAGCTACAATTCTAAGATCCACACATGCTATAAATGATTACACAGGGGTCCTTCTAATATTTGCTGTGGTGCAAAACAATCTTGCCTGCAGATGATAATAGCTGCCCTTTTGAAACAGCTGGGAAGGATCTCAGGCAGCATGGATAGAGGCATGCATTTCAAAACATTGAGGGCAATATATTCAAAGCTCGTAAATCACCCTCCAAAATGACAGTCCTTCAGTATAGTAACTTGACTTCATGGATTGACCAAATTCAATCAAATCTCGTATTTGCTTATAAACTTCCATTTCTGAAGTGCTGGGACATACTCCGTATGCATTATGGAAGAGAACACTAGACTTCTGCACTGCTAGAGGCTGAAGTTTGGTGTTATTTCTGACTTTCCCTACCTATTACATCCCCAAGTATCCCCATGTGCAATGTGATGTGGAAGAAAAGTAGTATTCACCAGATTTTAGATGTGTAGACAGTTCCCACCTAAAATGTGAGGGTAATTCTCAGGATAAAATAATTAGCTAAGTAAGCCTAGTGGGAAAGCTGAGAAAATATTTAGAAAGTCAAATATGGGTTCTATAAAGTGTAGGTGTATTTCTGTAGAATACATTTCCTGCAGAATTTTTCTTACCTGTATTTCCTTGTCTACTTTATGTTTGCAGCATTAATTATACTACATAAAATTGCAGCTCCCAAGCAGTCATTCTGGATCTCTGTTGCATCTTCTTGTTTCCTGTTTACTTCTGGGATTACAGTGAAAAAATCCCTTCTAGTTTATAATGAAATAGAATGGACTCATCTTTCATAAACACAGGAACTATGAATTTTAAATGCTTGTTTGTTTGTTTGTTTTTCCACAGATTCTTGATAGCATCTGTTTTAAAGCCTTCCCCAGGCTAACTCCACACTGGAGTTCAGAAATGGGAACATATATTTTCATTTGTTAATTTTCTTCTACCAGTTGAGAAAAATAAATGGGTATTCCAGAAAAAGGAAATTAAAACCCATAGTGAGGCCTAACACAACTCTTGTTCCAACTGAAGCAGTGGAAATTTTCTGGTGTATTAAATAAAGATGGATAAAGGCCTGTGGCATGAAAGTCATTGCTTTATTTTATTCTTCTTTCTTATCAGTAAAGACCTTGCAACTCAGGAACTGTCTTTAGGATTTTTTTCTCTGATTGAAGAGCTTCTTGACAGGAAGAAAAGAATATTTACAGCAAGTGATACGATGACTTTTACACCCCATACTTTATCCTAACTCAGAGAAAATGTCCACAGAAGCCAAAGACAAATCTCACTCTGGAACTGAGGATGGAGGATGTTTCTAGAAGAAAATATGGAGTCTCTTCTTCCCCCTACCCCTCTTTTTTTTTTTTTTTTTGTCCTGAATTGCTAATATATAAACAAGAAATTCCCCAATATAGCTAAACATTTGAGATTCTAGGTGAAAGAAATCCCAAATTTGTGACCTACTTTACTGAATCTGAAGGCTGTCCATTCAGACGAGCCAACACAGCTGGGTAGGGAGTTTTAAAATGGACTCCTGAAATCATATGTAGTTCTCTTTTTTTTGGATACAGGCTGAATTTTACTTCCCTTTGTGATTAATTTTAAAATCCAGAGAGGAAATAATGAATGAAATGTTTGCCTTTCTGTCTGTGTGCCACAATATATGAGGTTTCATCAAAAAACTCAAATATTTTCAGGTAAAGTAATCTCTAGACACTTCCGGAAGCAATTAACATTGTCTGGTTTTCTAAATGCATTCTGCCCGTGCCTGTTTGTCATGTGAACTATACAAATATTATTTTCAGGGTTTCTGGTAAAGCAGTGATTGCTTGTTCCAGAGTCACTGAACTGATTGGATAAAGAAAGCTTATAAAATATCTTGGCATTGCCATTTGGATCTAGGACATTTTGCTAGTGAGCATCACTGGGGTCTGAGCTAGGTGAGTCTCTCTCTTGACACCAAATGGGGAAAGAGGGGAGAAGGACAATCCATCCCGGAAAGGCTGACATACTTGGGCTTTGTCAAGAAAACAATCTTGAATTTTGGCCTATGGCCATTTTTTTTTTCCCCATTCCCTCATCGCTGACCTATAAATACAGGGACAAGGTTGAATATTAGGAAATAAAATACATGAAAAGTTTCTGGAATTTTACTAAAAACAAAAGACTATTAAAAGGTATGACCCATTAGCATAAGCTTAGCAACATCCTTTTTTATTTTCCTTTTTGGACAGAAATTTGCAAGTTGTTTTTTGCCAGTTGCAACAGAGAAGGATCTGATGCTAAAGAAGTACCTAGGTTGTATACTTAAATATTTATTAGTACAAGAAGCAACGTACTGCAATGTTCTGGCTTCGTGTCACATTGGATTCGCTTATGTAGGTACAACCTGTAGGCAGCTGTTACACCTAAGAAACAAATCAGTCAAAGAACTGAAAAACACTAATGCAAACCAGCCCTTGCCAATAATATGCACAGCTTTCTAAAGAGGCTGGTATGTTTTTCCTTTGTGTTCTGCATTTTTACTACATTTTGGAGCTTTAGCAGCTTACAGTGCATGAATTGAATGTGGCTACGTGTCACTTTAGGTGTATGAGAGGCATGTCTGATTTACATATATTTTTATATAATTTGAGTGTTTCTGAGGCATGTGAGCAAAAGCTTTCTAATTCAATTTATTGCCTTGCAAATTTATAGGAATGAGGCGATTATATAAGTTAGTATTTTAACGAGACAAATAAAAATGAGAAAGAAATGTGGTATGATAGAGCAGTACGAAAGAGCAGGGCTTCTAATTGTTCTCAGGCCTAGCTAAGTTCCTAACCCTTTTAATGTTCTCATAATGTTTCCTGCAACAAAAGTAGCATCCACTGTTTCAGTATAAGATAATTAAAAAGAAAAAAAAATTGGTTCTTCGAATCTCTCTGCATCAGAGAGATTTCTGGCCCATTTTCAGAATTACTGAAAGAAAAAGGAAATTATTCTGTCCAGTATTTTTCTTATAAAGCTCTGCATTCTGGGATTTGTAGGAGCCCATACTCACCACTACAGGAAGAAGTGCCAAAATCTGACATGAAGGCTAATAAGGAAAGCCGTGTGATACCTCCATCACCGAGGTTTTCATATGAGGTGACTTAAGATCCTTAAATAAATGGAGTTGATTAAGGTGACACAGAGGCAACTGAGCCACCAGCTCCTCCAGAACAAGGAGAGGAAATAGGTCAGCAAAAGGAGGGCATCGCTCCTTCGCTAGCTGTGAACCTCTCCAAGGACAGAAACAGCTGCCAAGATGGTAATGAAGAGGTCCATAACTCGACAGCACTTATTGAGCAGCCACCTCGTCCACAGGTCCAGCTTCCAGATGGTGTGTCTCAGCCCCAGGACCTGAAAGCACACACTGGAGATGACTGGAAGTCAGATGGTCCTACTAGCTGTCAAGTAGAGAGTGTCCCCAGGAGATGAGTGGCAGTTTAACAGAGCAGACTAGACAGAATAAATGCAAAAAAAATGGAGATAAACAGAGCAGATGTGGAGCAGCCAGCTCATCAGTTTTTCTCTTGTGAAATTTCTATGCTGTAGTTCCAATTAGCTGGGAGAGGAGCAAATTGCCATTCCCATTCAGACTGCCAGGTCTGGGGAAAGAATTGTGCAAAAGATTAAGGAAGATATGTTACAAAGAATGTGAAAAAGAGGCACACCTGCAGGTGGTGTATATTGTCATCTTAATGACTACAAAAACTTTAATTCAGAGATAACAAATTATGGGATGCGTTTGCTTAGGCTCCACAGTTCTGGATCAGTCTCTTGGTCCCAGTCTCTGCCTCCCTGTGAGCTTCCTGAGCACCAGAATTAGGCAGGTCAGGAGACCTGCACGCCTTGCACACACCCAGCTCTCTTGCCCAGATCTGGGGATGTTTTGACTTGGGTTATGATTTTTACCTCTCTGAGAGAATAGTGTCACCTCTAACCCTTACACAACACCTGCTGAATACCTGCTAGTGTGTTCACAGATGTGGAAACTCCAGCTCTAGGCACTGAGAAATGCCCAAAGCCATTCTTAATGACTTAGCTCCAAATTACTCCTTTCATTTACAAACACACAGTTCTTGAGCAAGATCTTTGGATGTATGTAACCAACAAAGCAGCACTGTCAGGCTGCCTCTTCACTAATCCTTCATGTCTCAGACCAATATAATCCAATCTTATGGCTTCTTTTCTGGACACATTTAGGCCATCTAATCCATAGTGAGCTTCACATTACCAGATAATATTAGCCAAGCACCTCTTTTCTTACCATCTTCTGAGGCTACAGTTTGTCGCTAAATGTAAGGGTTTTGATTCCAGTGTGTGACTCCCAGCCTCCCTTATGTGCACTGTCTGGGACAGCTTCCAAGGAGCAGCAGTTCCAGGATTTACCATGTGTGATGGCAAAAGAAATCTGCAGGCAAAAACCAGGCGCTTCTAGGACCTCTCCACAGCAACCGGCATGAAAGACTTCGCCTAAAATCCTGTATTCCTGGTGTGACGCTAGAAAAAATAGTGATCACAGTGCACCCTCTCAGAACAATCCCCTTCTGAATTTCCTGAAGCCTTCGTGGGTCTCCAGGACTTAAAGTAGGCAATGCTGGGTGGGGATGGTGTGTATGTTGAAAAATGTGCATGCAGCTAATGAACCCATCATGGTAAAAGTAACTAAAACAAAGTGCAGAGTAAGGCAAGCTGGGATTTAACTTTATGACTTTATGGGCTCAGGCAGAGGCTAGCTATGGCTATAAATGTGGGGGAACAGAAATGTGTGTGTGACAATGCACTAGGAAAAAAAAAAAAAGAGGTTAAAGGAATTACATCTTTTAATTGCTACAGAAGATGGAGACCAAACTGATACAAAAATAAGGTGATAGGAAGATAAAGAACAGAAATGGAACCATAAAATTATGAGACAAAATATACTGGCCAACATCAGTTTCTAAAGGGTAAAAAAGGCACATCCAGAATTAGTTTGTTGTCTTCACTGAAAAGAACCCAGAAGGTAAGTGAGGATGTCAGCAATATCCCTTGCCCTCTACCACACAAAAGTGATCTTGGCCAGGCCACTCGGGCACACACCTCTCAGTGCTTCGGAGTACACAAGGGCAATGCTGAGCAGGTCCAACCAGCTGTCTGAGAGACCTTTTTTAAGGTTTTGCATTTTGATATTGAGTTTTGCTACGCTGATTTCCTACAACTCTGTTACTTCTAGCTGAATCATCTTATACCATATTTCAGCTTAGCTACGAAACATGTTCTGTTAATTGGTTCATTTAATAGATTTCTGTCAAAACCAATTCTTTAAAAGAAAGAATTCCTTTTTTACATTTGAACCTCTTCACCAGGAAGAGCACAAAAATGTAAGCTCAGAGCAGTTCTGGTTACAATGTTCCCCAAGAAAATCATGATATAAGCAACAGAAATTACCATAGCAGAGTTTGTGAAAAGAGTATAAATTCAGTAATATAGGATATTTTTAGTATCACATACATTTGCTATCATGTTCAATCTATGATTTTAGACTGGATCGACAATGCCATTTTAAATGAACTGTCCGTATTTTTATATGTTTTAGAGAATTGCTCTACCAGTTTATGTATTATTTTAAAATAAAGGACTTATGCCTTATGAGTTCAGATGTTCATTATCTCCATACATACAATTATAATGCCTTCTGTGACTTCTGCTTTATAATTTCGCTAATACATCAGAATAGTTTTATATCCTCTGGCTATCAGTAGTAATTTTGAAGCAAAGCTTGAGCATTTACTGGATTATTGCAAAAATCAGAACACCTAAACCCCACAGTATATATAGTAATTTTACACCTCTATGAAGATTTTAGCAATTTGTAGAAAGCCTATATTTATTCTTTAGCATTCAATGCTTTTAAAATCAGATTGATAAAAAATTGTGTCGCTAAAGACTGCATTATCCAATGCACGTATCTGGTAAAAAACATCTGTGCGTATTTTTTTGCAAGAAAAGAGATTTTAGTTGTTGTTTTCTGTTTATTTTTTCCCCCTACTTTCTAATTATTGGGTTAAGTCTGTACAGGGGATTGAGAGAAGGAGGCTCATGTGGTTGGGATTTAGAAGATGTCACAAATTGGAAATCAGCTTTCTGATGATGAGGTATACAGAATAAAAGGCAGGTTTGTAGGGGGAAGAAGAAACCCTTGAAAACTGTGGCAGCTGGGTAAGCTGGGTAGAAATCTTGCTAGGAACTTTTCTCTACTGGTGGGTCACTATTTTATTTTATTTTTTTTTTGACAGTAAATGAAATAGGACTTTTTTCTGCCCCAACTAAGAATATTTCACAATAGTTGCTAGTGTAACAATGAGTAGAAGCATAGACTGATGAGGGAACAAGGGATGTATAATTATCAAAAATTGCTCTTTGGCAAACCAGCTGGGGCAACTGCTGGCTTTAGGTAGCTGATCTTCAAGACTTTTGGAGTTGTATAACTATTTGCATATCAAAAGCTGTAATTTTCTTTGCAAATGAATGGAAATTTCTCTGGCTGAACCCACCTGATTTTTATTGTCTCTAGTAAGACTCTTCAACTATTGGTCTCTAGTATTAACTCCATTTTTTCTTTGGTGTAGGCTTTTTACCCTCAATTAGAGCCTTTTTTTTTGAAATAAATGCAAGCCCCTTCCTCCATTTCTCCATGTCACCCTCAAAACTTTGGCTGATCACTATCATATTGCTCCTTGACTTATAAAATATGTTTTGTTGCATGATTACAGTTCAGTAAGCATTTCTGTGCATATTGGGGAGTAGGTAATTATACTCAGTAACACTTTTTCTCATTCTAGAGTAAGAGTTCTAGTAGCAGAGGTTTTCTGAAGGAGGTGCTCTGATAAGATTTTTTTTTTAGTAGCATTTTTGTTAAACAGCACTTATTCTTCTTTATCTATCCCCTTTTAGGAAGGGGAAGGCATGAACAATATGCCTTGTTTGAGGACCTCTTGATTATTTTAAATATAGCTTGAATCTTTGTGGATGCCATGAAAGTCTAGCTAAATGGTCCACATCCAACTAAGTGCTACCTCAGAGGCAACCAGAAAGTTGCTGTCTCTAGGACAGTCTGCAGATGAAGGAAGGCTGGGAAAACTGAACACCTTGAAAAAGTATGTCTTATTATTCAGCAGCTATAGATTTTAAGGAATGGGAAAAAATGCAGAATTATTTTCTTTTAATTCACCGACTTCCTGTGCAGAAATTTAGAGGATGGCTCACGATTTAAAAAAAATGATAATTGTATCCAAATTCCATTAGTTGAGACTATGAGTATGCTCTTTTGTGGCTGTCTTTCTACCCCTGCAAGATTAATCTCTCATGAAAGTGGAGAAAGAAGCCGTATAACTCTTCAGATGCTGATGATCTATTTATTTATTTATCACCTTGATGAAGCAATTAGGATACTGGAGCCTCTGATAAATTTCTTGCTAATGTTACAGTGCTTTGAAGTTTTTTTTTTCCTCAGCTGCACACATGCTGCACACCCTTTCTGGCTGGTCTTGTGAGGCTATTAAATGATTTTTCAAGAAAGTGCCATATTCTTTACGGTTGTCATGTTCACACATATTGATAAGCTGACTAGCTAATCCCCCCTTTGTCAATTAAATTGAGTGCAAGGGGCGGGGATGAGACGAGCACCATCAGTAACCTGAAATGGGAAATGAAATAAGAGCATGTCGTTTCTGACAGAGCATCATTCATGGGAGCTTGGCTGCCCAAGAGTTTTCCTACACGGAGCTGCATTTGAAGTGAATGTCTCCTCACTCTGGTCTATGAATGACCATGAATTATCTACTAAGCAATGGGAGGGCTCAGTTCCCTGAGTGCTTGATTACATATTTCAGGTGATGTATGCATATGCACCAGCAGTTGGTGGCCTTAATCTTATAGAACGTACTAATTAGATATTCCTTTTCCTGTTGTGTTTGGCAAATAAATTGCTATCATCATTACCACAGACTATGGAAAAAGCCCTGCAAATAGAACATCTGCTTTTAATTAAATACATGCAGAGATATTTCAACACATACCCATTAATCAAGCTTAAACTTTGCTTTTCACTTCTTTTAGTTAGTCAAACAATTGTTATAAAAAGATGTACTTTTTCTTCTATGCAGCAGTAGTTATAAATTTACAAAACAAAAAAAAGAACTAGTATCCTGGAAACATTAAAGACTTTTTTCCTATATATTCCCTCACTTGTGCAATTCATTTTAGTCCAATTTTCAAAATGGGTGACCAGATATTTAAGATAACATAGCTAGGGCTGAATGTCTCTAAATCCAACACTTTTAGAGGTTCATCACTGCAAGCATCACTAAGCTCATTGCTGAGGAAAGAACAATTTGCCACTGCCACAGGCAAGTGCAAAGCTGATTTAGGAATCTTGCAAGGAGTCAGAAGAGGGGAGAACTGAAAAATATTTTCTGTCTGCAGCCGTTCTGAGTTTTGTCATGGTTAGCTGAAGAGTCAAAGTTGAAAATGCTTTAAATACCAAAGTGGTTGAATATCTTAAAATTTAGGGTCAAACTGTGCTAATTAGGTAACAATTAATTTTGAGTGACCTCTAGTGGTGTTTTTCCACAGTTTGCCTTCAAATAGATAACTGGGATCCCTATTCATAATGGAATTTCAGGCTCTATATCTAATAGCGCTTTCCCAGCAACAGAGCAAATAGAATGTAGCTAGATGGGTATGCCACATCATAGGTTTGCTTTTCTGAAAAAAATCTGATAACCTGATGGAGAAAATCAAAGTGTTCTTTACGTATAATTTTTGTTCATTGATTATTCCGCCTAGTACAGCCATACATTGCAAGGCACTGCACAATGCACGAGTTCATTGCACAAGTAAGGACAAGTGTGCCTGTGCAGTAGTATGACTGATATTCCCCAGAAAATTATATCATTTTCACCAGATGTAGGCACAGTGTTATTAGCTTTAATCAAGCCTATATGGGCAATAACAGCTGTGATGATGGCTAGATCCATCTTCCATGGTATTCCTACGTGAAGCAGCTATAGCAAAGCCACAGTAGGACTGCAGTCGCAGCTGAGGGTCATGGTCTGTGGACATGCACTGTTCGGAGCTGTGCAGGCTGCAATCTGAAGACCAGAAGAACAGAATTGTGATAGAAAAAAGTGAGGGATTTGCCATCTCTGAATGAGGCTTTACAGCTCTAACAGCCATTAGGGCTTTCAGGCGAGGTAAACCATGTTTTATGACCCTGACATTTGAGAGTGCACCGTCTATCAGTGGGTCAGCTGCACTCATTGGGTCAGCTGTCAATGAGCACTTTGCAGTGATTGCATTTACCACATTCCGATGGGAAGGCTAGACAGTTATTAGCTAATTGGCCATACTGTGCACAGAGATCTGTACAAATGTCAGTGGCTCCATTTCTTTCCTGAGCCTTTGTCTCAGCTCTCCCGCACACCTGGGATTCTTCCTTTGGCATGTGAGCAATCCAGATCTCTCATGCCAACAACATAGCTGGTACCCAGAGTGGGGTCACTGGGAGGTGACGTCCTCTGATGAGACATAAGACTAACCAGTAATGACTGAAAAAATCCCATGTGATGGTTTATAAATGTGGCAGAACAAGCCCAGGTGTCCAGTCTCAAAGGGTCAAGTCTTACTCTCCAAGACAGACGTGCATGTGCATATTAATACCTATACATTTTAAAGTGGTTTGGGAAGAGGCTGCAGAGACAGCCTGGGTTTGCCTGGGATGGTGTCCCACACACACAAAGAAAATATAAATAGATATTAAATCACAGGAAGGTCAAATTATTTTTTCAAGATAATACTGTGCAAAGATAGAGACTGTGGGAGCAATCTGATGCTCAGGCTCCCTGCACGGCTGTACCTAATTGCACGAGGTGGGGCTTTATGTTAGCTAAGTGCAAGTTTTGGTTAAATGAGGCAAATCTTATCTTTTCAAATGCTCCATAACACCAGCCAGGCAAAAAATTGATCCCTTCCACTTGTGCTAAGTTCTTGTCTTGGGGTGAATGTTGAAGCACATCCCAAGCAGAAATGCTCAGTGTTTGTTCTGTAAGCATCAGGGGCAGTAAAGCATGTCTCGTGTATGCCAAGGACTTCAAAATCAACAACCAAGTAATCATGGACTGTAAAGATTTACTGTGTTCACAATTACAATCCCATAGCCCCCTGAAAATTCACAGTAAAATGTATGAGTTAGTTCTGATGTACAGATTTGAAGACTTTAAATTTGCACAGGTACTGATGCTGGCTTTAGCAAACATAAATAAATATTCAAATATCTTCCTCAAAATGCACTAGATCTGTAGGACCAAATGTGACCTGTCATGTCAATATTAATTTTCATGAATGGTCTTGAATTAATGTGAGATGCAGAGAAGTCACGTTTTATCTGCTTGCCCTGTGTGGAGTGCTTTCTGATCAAGATTCTTGATCAAATTGTAACTGACTGACAGTTTCCTTCACCAAAAAGATTTAAGTCCAAAGCCACTGTTAGAATATATGACATAATTATTCTGCCTAATGGAAAAACATTCATTTTGATAGCAGTCTTAAATTACTGCTGCCTTAAAGGCAAATGCTTTAGTATATTAAGGATTTGGAAACTGGCTGATTAGTGGTGTAAATCTTGAGCAGGGAGGGCAAGGAAAGCTTGTATTTGAACCTTTATTTAATTCATCATTGAACAACTTGTAAGTATTTAATTCTCTATTTATTTTTTAATTTTATGCATACATGTCCTGCTTGTCTTATGGTCTGAATTTACATGTTTCTCATGTAATTAAAAATATTTTAGCGCTTTTATTTCAGAGATATAAAGAGATACAAAATAGGACTTTATGAACAATGCAACTGGTTTTAATAAATACCAGAAAAATGATATTTTTAATCTTCTTAAGGTGGAAGTATTCCTACAATTAAATTTGGCCCCGTGAGGTAAAAGGTTAGTTATTTTAAGAATAGATTTATTAATTGATAGTTATTTCCTAAAATTATCTTGTTTATTTTTAAAATCACTGGGAGAGTGTCTGTAAATTACTGTCTAGGCCCTAGGACAAAGTTGTGATCCTTTCAAAACATACAAGAGAAAAAAAAAAAAGTCTCTATACCTTTTGGGCAGTACAAAAGTAATTTGAGCTCTTTCTCGAGAATCTCATTGCTCTCAAAAGACTTTTTTACTTACAGTCGATGGTTAACTTTGGTGTGACATGCGAGTACACACTTAGTTCTGTGGCTATCTGCTCCCTGTGCCACAAAGGGAGAATCACAGTTAAGTACAGGAGCAGAAACTCTTCAAGTGCAATTACAGCTTCCAGGGCAAGGCAGGGTAGCTCAGAATCAAATTTATCCATCAAGGGAGAGTAAGCTGTGCTTCGGTGGTGCTGACTACAGGCAGAAATGGCAGAAATGGGCATGAGGAGCACACACAGGGAGCTTAGTTAAAAAAAAAAAAAAATAGAAAGAAAGAACTTTTCAGACTTCCAGGCTATAGGAACACCATGGAATTACAGAAAACTGATTTGTATAGCCCCAGCAGGCCAGCATAGCCTTTGCAGATGGACTTTTCTAAGAATCAGGCAACATCACCGTCCAGCTGTGGTGGACAGGGTTCTCTATGCAGGCTGTTAGACTACCAAGCTGCTAAATCTGTCCTCGAGGTATAAAATAAATGACGAGTCATTATGGTTTTTGTGTGGACAACCAAACTTTCTGCATCCCTTGAAACAAGTCTTCCTTTTCAGCCTAAATCAGAAGTGACTGCACAGGAGGCAGTGGAGGTTATATTAGAGCACAAGGAATATATAGGAATTTTTAGTGATTCTATCCTCATCTGGTATGTGGTGAAGAAGGAAATCTGGAGATATACTAAGTTGGGAAAGTGTTCTCTCTCATGTTTATCCACTTCTCTTAGGTTGGACACTTCTCGGGAAGCACATAATCTGAATCTCTTGTTTTCAGTTCAGTTATGACCTAAGCTTGCAGCAGTACGATGGGCTCAGTTGAATCTCTGGGCTTTCTTAGGATCCAAGATGATAGCTTTTCAGTAAATAAAGTGGACTTTGGAACTGCTTCTTCACAAAGATTTCTACTGTCTTCTCTCTCTGTTTTCTGGGGATTTTTTTCATTTTATTTTATTTTTTTTATTCATCAGAAAAATAGCAATGAAAGAAGGATTTAAAAAAGCATTCTTAGATAAAATAGCTATATATCACAGACTTTCCAGTTAAATGAAAACAGAGAAATATTTTGGAGCCCTCTTGTTCTTGAATAGTATATTATGCAAATGCTGTAGAAAATACAAATATGTAAAGGAATTTTTGCTTACCAATAAACTTACAGTTTAATGATTTATATTGTAGTTGCAATTCTCAGGCTTTCTGCAAGGCAGTGAGATGGATTCTTAAGTCCCTATAAAGCTGCTGCAAAACATTGTGTGTCTACCACAAATTCGTGAATAGAACAATTTAAGTCACATCTCAGAAACCCACTGGAAACTCTGAATTTTTGGCACACTTTAAATGACTGTGCTTGTTGTTATGGTAATTCTATGAAAAAGCCTCTCAGAAATCAATTTGTTGTTTGCATATAATTCCCCAAACTGAGAGAGAAGCTGCTGGACGTTGGGTGGATGAAGGAGCTGCCACTAGAGAAGCTGTTGAGCTCAATTTAAACCCACAAAATGTACCAGCTTTTAAAAACCAGTGGGCTTGATCACATCATGCCCAGAGGCTGGGAAGGAGTGAAGATGCTAATGGCACAGCTTGGACTACCTCAAAGCTTATCACACAGTTTCTTTTAGAAACTGTGATATACCAAGCCTGCTAAGGGAAGGAGCACAGCCTGCATTTACTGTAGGACATATAGAGGAGGCTGTTGGTACCCTCAGATGTGAGCTGCTAAACTCTAAAAATTAGACAAAACTTGTAGCTAGGTTAGAAAGCAACACCAACAGGAAAAGAAAGAGTTAAAGTCAAATTTAGCAACCCGAAAGCTATGCTGAAGAAAAAGTGCTCAGAACATTAAAATTTCTTACAGGTATAACTGTACTGAACATGGGAAAATAAACCATGGAAAAACAATAGCAGGGATTGGAAGAGTGGGTATGATTTTACGTATGGAAGTCCACGTGTGAGCTGCACTCAGTGTACCCATGAAAAATCCCCAAGCCATGGGATTTTCTTATAAAACTGGCAGAGGGAATAGAGTTTTCCAAACTGCACTTGTCCAAAGCCTGGCAGCAACACAGAAATAAGAATGTAAAAAAAAATAATAATAATAATACCAATTCTGACTGAATTCACACATACGTACGTGCCTATTGAAGTATGAAAGATTACCCTGGGGGGGAACCAGTTACCTGCAGGATTTCAAAGAAGAACGGATTGAGTCCTGCAGAGAATAAATAGTATTTTCTGGTTTTTGGATGACACACTAATACCTGGGAGGAATTCAGAAGAATATTTACAAAACCTTGAGGAAATTCCAACAGGTTACAAAGCTATGCTTTAAAATGGACAAAAATAAGCTTGTGGGTGTGGGATTTTTTTCCCCTCCTCCCTAAAACCAGGTTCTTTACCCAAGCTTCAGGAATAAAACATTTATAAAATAAAAAGTATGGAGTATGCATGTGTACTTCAATGTTGCACAGTTTATATTGTTTTTCAGCAGCACTGGGGAAGAGTAAAGATAAAAAAAAAAAAACAATAGTAAAAAGTTGCTCTTGGTGCCAAGATGGGACCAAGGTGGCATTTGAGCACCCTGTAGCCTGTGGGACCAAGGGGAGGAGAAATTTCTGTCAGTGCCTTCACACTGTACATCTCCTGTGTGCTTGGCTGGACTCCCAGCCGATTCCTCTGGTGGCAGCGTTTGTTAGAGAGGAGTTTACTGAAAATATCTGCATGGCTCTCCTGGGGGATGCGGTGGCCTCAGGGACACTTGTGTGCACTTCTGCCTGGGCCCCATCCAAAGCCCTCTGCTTTGGGGGGCCAAAATTAGCTCCTGGGGGCCACCACAGGCCTTTGGCTGTGGCCCTTCATGCCCGGGGCCCACAGGGGCCTGAGAGGCCTGCACGGCGCAACTGCCAGCACAGGCCTGTGCTCCCGGCCTTCAGCTTAGCAACTGGAAGGAAAAGAAAACGTTATTGTCCTCGGTTAATTGCTTCTTTGTGCCAGAATACTCTTCAAAGACACTTTAGTCTCAAGTGCATCTTAGCAAAGAAAAACCCATATTACTGATTTAAAAACCCCCTATTTCCAACAACCCAGATGAATGAGTTCCATATAATAGAATATTCTGCACCAAGCATCTCACAAGCAAAAATGGGATGTGGAATTAGTTTGGGGTTTGGGTGGGATTTTTTTTTTCTGTTGTTTTTTAAAGTGCTGTTTTAATGAGGTGTTTAGTTTAGCACATTTGGCTCCTCCAAATTACCTCAAGGGGATTCATATGTTAACGAACTACACAGCTGTTGTTTGTGAAACCAGCCTAGCACAAGCAGAGCATGTTGTGCAAAGATTTAAATGCTCTGTTGGAGAGGTCACTGCACTCCTTTGTCTGCTATCAGTTATTAATAATGACGCTACTACTTAATTTTAAACACTAAGTTAAATTTTTTTTTCAGCACCAAATACATTCCGGATAGGTTGGGATGGTTTTGAATGCTTAGGTGGAGATACAAAAGTTGAAATCAAAGGATGACCTGATTTTATGCAACTGCTGAAATGTTTTGGGGTGGGGAAGATTGGCAATGAGGTTACAGGCTTTAACGGTGGTGGCCTGAAGAGGCTGTGGTGAGCAGAGCTAACGTTTGCAAGGATAATTGTTGTATAAACATCCCCTGATATGCTTCAAAAGCTTTAATTCTGAATTTCTTAAATTAGGCAGGCTTTGCTCCTGGCAAGCAATAAACTGTTTTCATTTTAGAGATGTCACTTTACATTTAAGGAAATTAATAACTGGGAAAGAAAAAAAAATCCCATTTGGTAAATAAGTGCAAAGAATCTATTTCTCTTATTTTTTTCAAGTATCCAATTAAAATCAACAGGACTCCTCATTGAACAACCCCCGGATTTTTAAGGGCCAGCGTGACAGAATTTATATGCTGGAGGAGGAATCCCGGGTCTCCACCATCGCACGGGAGCTGTGCTGGCCAAGGGATGTGCTGGCAACGCTCGGCTGCCCCTGGAGCATGCCTGGCTGCCGTGGACGCGATACGGCACTGGAAGCCCCCTGGGCATCAGGTTGTCCCCAGGCCTTGGACTAGGGACTGCTACATCCCAGGCTACTCACACACAACACATCTCTCGCAGTTCTGGCTCACAGATAATTTAATAATTTAAATATTTGGGTTTGATCTCCTTCGTGTGCTTTATCACTGAAAATAAGTTCCGTGATTAAGTGCTAACATCAGAGCAACCTCTGCCGGCTGGTGGAGACAGAGCTCTTCTCTTAGCAGCATAACACATTAAAAGAAGATTTGATTTTGATATGTCTGCTGCTCAATCTAGGCTTTTATTCTCCCTCAAAACCATTAGTATTTAAGTACAAGAAATGATATTTTGCCTAGAACTTAGGTAGAATATAAAATAAATGCACAACGGGAGCTTTGCCAAGTTTTAAGAACTCCATATTGGCACTGCAGTGCTGACAGCAGCAGCTTCTGGCAAAGTGAATGCAAACACAGAGAGACTTCCTTGAAAACAAAACAAGTATCTTCTTCACGGCCTCCACGACACAATTCTGACAATATAATTAAGTTCAAAGAACAAAGACTTTGCCTGGCTGAAGACAGAGGCTACCAACTATCGTTTAGTTTTCTTCGGAAATTATCTTTCAGAAAGATCTGGTCTTCCTCAAAGAGCCCTTCTAAAAAGAAAACAATCCATTTTAGGGCAAAAACTAATAATGTTTTATAAATGTCCTTCTATTACTATTTTACAGATGGGAAACTGAGGCACAGAGTGTCCCTGAGACCCAGCTCTCCCAGATTATTTGGCTTGGAAATAACATTGAGGATCAGGGCAAGCTCACAGCCATTTGGAGGCACTGTCCATTTTTAAGACTTTGGGTCACTTTCCATCCTATGCCAGTGCAACTACCTGACAATGACGACCGGGATGACAGTTAATGTCACCTACAGTATCTGCATATCTAATGGTCATCTGTCCCCAAGGAAGAGGCTTAAAGTCTTCAGTTCATTTAACACAGGCTATTGAAAATTATCTATGCACAAGCTTTTTACTTAAGCACATAAGCTGTATGTGAACTAGTAAACTGGATTTCTAAAGTTATATTCACGATTTCCAGTTTGCAAGCCCCTCTTCTGAGCACTCATTGAATGGGGATATACTGAAAGTGTGGGATTTTACTTTATTTTTTGATGTTATCTCTATATAATGGAAATGTGCTGACAGAATGTTTTTAGGACTTTATGATTACTCAATGCAAAGACACTTGTGCTGTAGCGAATAAGAGGCTGTTTCCTTGCACAGCATGGAACTAGAATGACTGCCAAATGGGAATGAAGTCACCTTCCATTTCAGGCTTATTTATCTAAAAAAGATGAGTTTTCCTGTGGATTTGGATTTGCCATGCATGTTGGCTAGGAAACGGTTGAGAAACCCAACATTTCTGGAAGGTGGGGAGCTTGGAAGTACATTTACACCCCTTTGCCAATTGTTTAGCCCAGCCAGTCATATTTAGCTGATGAGAAATCATCTCCTCCAGAAGATAAGCCTTGTGCCCACTGTAGCTTTGCAGCTCCGGTAGTGTTATGGCTATCTCCTAGGACATGACAGGCCTTTCATTTGGAGCTAGGAAGAGCCAGGTTGGTAATGGGCCAGCAGAAACCACTGATGATTCCAGGACCTCCAGATACTTCATCTTGTACATTTACGGATTTCCCAAAATATATATTGTCAGAGATTAAAGGTTCAGGAGGTCAAGGATAGATGGAGGTGTGTGTGTTCAGTTAGATCACCAACATACCTAAAAGTAGAAACCCCTAGCCAAGAGAGAAGTATATAAATATTTAAGCCACAAAATTAAATGGTTTCTTTTTTTTAAGTAATTAGAAATTGTATTGATATTTCTATTGATAAAGCAAGCTAAAAGCTAATGACATCAGAAGACTTACAAACCCTACAGAACTTTGTAAAGTTCTTCAGATGAGAAGATATATAGTGAGAAAGGTGCAAAGTCTTCTCAATTACGGTCATTTTACCTATACAAACATCTTTTCATTTACATGAGTAAACATTGACTTCTAAGACAGTTGTTAGACCCTTGTACTTAAATACTAGTAGCTCACTGATGCGTCACCACTGAGGTAGAGTGTCATTTTTGATAAAAAACAACTCTTTTTTGTATCAAAATAGAATTATTGTGCAGCAATTTAATGACATAGTTCTTCCTCTTTATGAGCTCCGAAAATATCTCATTAAGAGTTTCACAAATTACGACAATGACTTATGCTGACATACTCATTTGTTCTCATCTCTGAATATAATCTGCTTGACAGCGTTAATAGAACAAAGCAGGGATTTCCCAGACCGTGATTCAGCACAAGCTTCACTCCAACACCTTGACATTATCTCCGGCCCCAGCGTTTGATTAGGCCAAGGTATGAGATGCACTTCAGACAAGCTCAGCTGAGAGCTGTGCACGCCACGTGGTGCTAGCATGAGAAAGCTGTTGAAATGTTTTTCCTTCTCTCTCAGATCTACTATTTCAGCACTCTTCACCATCTGGTGAAACACTTCAAAGAAGAAAACTGTCTTGCAATGTCTAATTTTGCCATGTTTTTGGAACATTATTTTGATGATCTTTGTGTCATTTAAGTATGATTACTTGTCCTCCAAGGCTTTTCCTGTTTACACTTAAATAGTGTTGGAGCATATCCAGACACACTTTAAATGAAATGGTAGAAAATACTACATTTTTGTTATAATAGCTTAAAAGCATCATTTACAGTTTGGGAACGTAGCTAGCACTTTGCATTCTGGTAGGGTTTTTTTGTTTGGTTTTGTTTTGTTTTGATCTTATTGTAGTAGTAGATAAATAAAATGAATTAAACAAGCATAATTACCAGTTAAGTTTTACAAAATACCAAAGAAATGGAGGGCCTAATTCAAAAGGGTGGTAATGGTGTAAATAATTAAGTCAAATTGTTTTCATTTTCATGCCGCATATTGTTTCCTTCAGCCTGTAATAGTACAAGGCAAAGTATACGCAGTGCTAGAGCTAGACAAATAATAGATAAATTTATTCATAAACACTTTGTGGATTTGTAATTAGAAGTTCACTGCAGCAGCTTTCACTAGTCTTTATTTTTTTGATCCAGTTTCTGTAAATATTTGCATGATTAAATTTCTGCTTAGAGAACGCCGACCGGCGCAGAACACACCACAGAAGAGCTGTGAAACCATCTTCGCCTCTTGGCTGAAGCTGCAACCAGGTCCCCAGCAGCTCCATCGCCCAGGTCTGCATCCCCAGCATGGACTGGACCAGCATGGTCCTTTGCCTGCTGGATCAGCCACCCTGTGCCTGGCGGAGGGTGTGAGGTGATGGGCTGGTGTGAAATGGGTTTCCCTCTTTTCATTGCTAAAAACCCCAGCCAGAGCTTTTCCAACCAGCAGATGCTAATGACCTGGCAGATGTTACCGTCAAACCCACTGGACCTTGGGGCTCCTGCAGTGATTTCTGCCAGCCAGTGGAGACTGGCAAATGAAGTGACTGTGCAGGGTGAGGGCAGCACCTCATACAAGACGTGAGAACGATCAGTGCCCGCAGAGCAGGGGGCTGACACATGGCATCGCTTCAGCTCAGTGCTGGTCTATCCTCAATGACCGCGTTTCGATGAAGAGCTGTGATAACGTGGGGAGGACACGAGCCCAGAAGATCCGTTGGGGGTCATTGCATACCATGGCAAGCCTTCGATCGCTGGGTAATGATACTGAAAAGAGTATTTAGAGCAAGCACCAGCAGGTCCTGGGCTTGAACCTGTTTTCGGAACTACCTCTTGGTTTATTTTAAGTATAAATATATTAAAATTAAAGTTTTGAAAATGTGAAGACACAGAGAAAGCTTAAACCTACTGGGTACATTTGCCATTCAGCATGCTCTATATGCAATTACTTTTAATGAAATTAGAGACAACACTAGGATTACCTGTATTTCCTCGGGTTAGGGGTCCTTATTCTTCCCCTGACGCATCCACGCAGATCCTATTATTGCTACTAAGCCATAATGTGAGCAGCAGAAAAGATAGTACTGTCTGCAGCTCTTGCTCATGGGTAGCCCATGCACATTGGTACCTTGATAATCGCGTGAGCACGGCATGCAGCACCGGGCTGATGGTCTTGTGCCTGTGCCCAGCCCCAGGGAAGGATTTGTCATTGACCGATAGACTAAAAGGAGTAGGGCTGGGGTCCGAACGAGGGGGACATTTGAGGAGGTCTGCTAATTCACTGCTTGTTCCTTCAGCAGCCCGAGGGAGCTGCAAAATACGTGGTGCTTTCCTTCACCTCTCGCTGCAGCGGAGCACAGCTTCTGCATAGCACTACTGGCCTCTGCTGCCAGCACAGGAGAGGAGGCGAGGAAAGAAATTGTATGGGGACTTCCCACCTCTCTGCTTCTCCACAGGGCCTCCTGATCCCTGCACATGAGCTGGAAGAAAAGCAATCTTTCATCTTTACCTTATTTCCATGCTTACAAATAAAGGTCAAGGCTCCTGTGCTGTAGTCAGTGCTGTACCAGCTTTAAACAACCACCCTGAAATGTGATTGTAATTAGTTTCCTTTCAATCTTGATGTGAAGAGTGATCTTAAAATGCCAGGGCTGTAGCAGTGCATATGATTAACAGGCACAGAGAAAGGCAGTCTATGGAAAAATATGGATAGAAATGAACAAAATGCAAATGTTGCACTGCTTTAAATTTTATTATCCTCTCAGCTCTTCATAAAATACTGTAGACATCGTTTGATTATATTTTTAGTCTAGGGAATTAATTTTTAACTAGGGAACTCATTTCTGCCTTATGATTACTCTTCTCTGCAATGGCCTGTAGGTCTGAACTAAAAAATCACAGTTTTAATTGAGCTAATGATGCCCAGAACTCATATTAATCTCACTTATGTGTGTGTCATGCCATGCAATATGTGCTATAGCTGCCGGCAACGTGTGCATCTTTTCATACCAATGATTTCTGCAGGAGACCAAGGGTGTAAATCCCGGCTGGGTGTGGGACTGCATCCTGCTATTGTCACCACCCAGCACACTCCTTGGAGGTGGCTGATGCCTGGGCAGCAAGTGGAGGGAAGGAAAAATGGCAGAATCAGTGACATTTCATAATCACCTCTCTGATTCCACGCCAGCTCTTTCAAGAGCTTTTAATATGTGCATTGTTTTGCTTGTGAAACAATCAGGCCGTATCTTCTATCTGAGAAAACAGAGCTTTTTTTTTTTTTTTTTCTTTTTTTCCAGTGGATAAGAAAATTCACTTTATCAAGATATAGGTCAGTAAAAAATGTTGAAGAACAAAAAAGAACAGAAACTTGAAGGTCATGGTAGAGACCCAGAGGATTTGTCTCTATCCTGAGATAAAACTAAGAGTACTGGAAGGAGGAGCACTGCCCAACACTCTCTGGGTGTCTGTCACTCACACGGTCCATAGGCCAGCTCTTCCTGCAGCATCACAGCCCAGACCATTACCGTCTGAGTCAGAAATGCACACCTGTACCTACCCAAACACCACCTGGATTGGCCTCTCCTCCAAATAATTTGAACTGAGACACCACTTGGCGGTGCTGGGTTGATAGTCGGACTTGATCTTAGAGGTCTTTTCGAACCTAAATGATTCTGGGACTCGAAGAACAGCATCATATACCGATGCTAGTGAGGCAGTCTCCATACGCACAGTATGGAGCAGTGAACATTTGGAGAGCACAGCTCTACTTGCTCACCGAATCCCACACCCCCCCTCCCACCGTCTGGGGCTTTAACTCTCTGCGCTAGAATCCTTATTAAACAGAACGGTGAAATTCCAATTGTTTGTTGTCAAAAAGTTTCTGTTTTGTGATGGAAGATGTGACCTTTCTTGCCGGCAAGAGTCTTTTCTGATTGATTAGTAAACATGAGGTAAAATGCGGGAGCACGCCAGCGTTAACTCGATACTGCCACAGGCTCTGTGCATCAAATATTTTTGCTTTATTTTGAACATCCTGTTAATGAGAAAAATATTTTAATCAAAGAAACGTGTTTCCTCCAATTCTCTCCAAAGTGTTATTTGCTGCTTCAGAATGACATGCTCAATTATATCTTATTCCTAATTTAGAAAAAAAAAAAAAAAAAAAAGCTTCAAAAAATTATTAAGTAAGACTCTTAACAACTTTTAAGCAATATCTAGTATTAATTATTTAATCTTTTTTTTTTTTTTTTTCTTTTTTTTCCACCAGGTGAGAAGAGAACAGCACACTTGCTCCGTGTATGTATGCCTTTTCACAAAACACCTTGGCACACAGGACCATGCTCTCAAAGCGAGCACAAGGTATGGTGCTTCTGCAGATGCAGATAGGCAGAAACTTTTTCTTAAAAGCCACTGGAGAGGTGGTGTGGCTTCGCCACATGTTATAGCACATCAGTAAATGGCTGGTAAAGGATCAAACCCAGGCCGAGTACAAGAGGGATGTGCAAATGCTGCAGAGCACAGCCCAAATGCACATTCTGTAGGGTTGTGTTCTGGATGGGGGACACTGAGGCTCAGGTAACCTCCTGGGATCTTCTCATGCACCAGTACAAGCTTTTGTTTTGTTTTACCCGGAGCAATTACCTACCCTTCGGACGAGGCATCATTCATCTCAGTCCTCCTGTGCTGCCGGGAGAAGCCTCCTGTCCCTTGCATTTTGGGGGGCCCTGAGGTGCTGGCGCTTTGCCCCCGATGCTCCTGTGCTGCCCCCGGTGCAGGCACCAGCTTGTGCTCAGAGTGGGGCCAAGGCAGCACGAACTGCTGGTTGCTGATGCACAGTCCGAGCCCATCGCACATCTTCAGGAGACCGCCCGAGGCAGAAAAGCTCCCGAGGTTTCCTGAGGAGAGGGAACAACGTCAGCAAATGGTACAGCAGGACCGGCTGCTCACACAGCCAACGTTGGCAGGGCAGGCACCGAGCGGTGCAGGGTCTCGTGCCAAACAGCCCTGCTTCCCAGATTTCCTGTGAGCCGCACCAAACGAATCCCTCAAATACAACACATCTTAACAGTATTAGCTAAGGTGGCACAGACCAGAGTAAACCTACTGTCAGTCACTGTTCCTTTTTGCTTCTTCTTTTGCATTTTTTTTTCTCTGCTTCTATTGCGCTCTGCTCATAGCTGGGTGAACATGCAGGGGGTAATCATACTTCAGCCATGAATGGGCACACATACTTCTTTGGTGCACCATCTAATCACCAGCACTATTGCTAGAGTTATTAATTCTGTCTGCAAAGGGTGGGGAAAGCACAGAACCATGGATCCTGTGCATTACTGCCATGATGCAAACTTAGATTTTGACATATATTGCTTTCTTTCCGGGATACTGCAAAGCATTGGTATCTTCTTTTCGAGTTGCATCTGTGCACTTACCACTGCAGGTCCATGTTGGTGAGATGCAGAAAACACTTGGCAGCTTGGTCTGTCTCCTTGGCTCCACCTCTAGGAAAAGGAAAGTCTTCAAGTCCACATGCAAATTTTTTCACACTTCAACTGTCTGGCCCTATGCCATAGAGCTACCTTCGCTAGCACCGCTGAAGCCCTCTTTGATACTTGGCATGAGGTTCTCTCATCCTAATTCCTGCTAGGACAGATCGTACCAGAACACGTCATGGTTCCGTAGCTGCCCAAGAGGTGTCTTGTGGGTTGGAAGTCGTCATCTAGGTCAGGATCAACGCTTATAAAAATCCTTGTATGGCACGGCCTGCACCACAGCTGCCTGGGTTGTACTCGATTATTTGATTTACTTACATGAACATGCACTTCTTTGTTAAATCTTTTTTAGAAGTATTGCCACGAAATAGTTCCTCCAAGAGTAATAAAGGAGTCTCAATATTTTTAAGTCTGTCAAAAAGACTTTGCCACACTATAAAATACAGGTGCCTTCAGGAATAAGCTTCTTGTTACCTGAAATAGTCCCTCAGTATACATAAATACGCAGTGCCCAGGCACTCTTTTTTTTTTGTGTAGTTCAAAATTTCACTCGTATAAAAACTACTATTTACGGCAATTCCATCAACTGTCATTTAACAGGGCTTGTTAAGTACACCAGTACGTGATTAGTCCCTCATGGGGAAGTCATGAGTTATGTCGAAATAAACGGTAACCAGCCAGTCAAACTACTTAGAGCAGGGAAGGAAATGCTGAGAAAGAGGAGCTGAGGATAGCAGGAACCATCAGCAGGACGAGCACCAGGTACACGACAAGAAACTTTACACCAGATGAGTTCCTTGCTGAGTTCACCTCCATCTGTCAGCTTCATTTGGGACCATGCTCCCTGATTCAAACTGATAGCAAGAATCTGAGTCAAATAAGTGAATATTTTTGCTAAATGTTGTCTGTCACATCATGTTACTCCACTTCGGCTTCTCCCCTGTATGTACTAACATGATGTGGTGTAACATAACATGATGCAGTCTGAGTGATTTAATGCGACATGACAGAAAAACATTGCTGCAGCTTTTGGAATAAACACCTGCTTTTAGCAGTTATTTTGTCTGCTGGAAGCAGTTTCTTAAAATATGTAACCTGGGTCCTACTAAAGTACATTGCCCTTTTCTGGTCATATAACTCCAGTACTTTCCATAATATGTACTTTCTTCATTTTCTTTTATTCCAGAGGCCATGTTCCCACATAGGGTACATTTATGGTGTTATTTTATTTTATTTTTTTTTTCATTAGAAGGAAAAAAAAAATTGCCTTACAAAAATCGAGGGAAAAGAAGCTAATCTAAACCATGAATGTAGAGATACATGGAAAAGAGTTCTTACTACAGAATGAAAACACTGGTTCTATTAACAGCAAATAATACATTTACCCACAGGTAATAATAATACAAGTAACAAAGTTTAGAAGACATGTTTTTCCTTCCAAAACTTCAGCAGAATATTATAAGTGAAAACTGGATAAAGATCATCTCTCTCTCCTTGGAGAGATACAGACATAGATAAGGCAAACATTTAACTGTTGATTTTGCATTTGCAAATGTAGGTTTTATGAATGGGAACATTTTTAATAAGAAAAGTCAAGGTTTGGGTGAGCCTTCCTTGAATTTTGGTTCATTATCCTTGACCTGACTGACAGAAATATTAACAGTGGGAAATGAAACTGCTGGTTTAGTTATTTAAAAAATAAAGTAGTTTATTCACATTGATTAATATTCTTTCTTTCCAAAAATCTATCCATCTGGGTGTGAATGCACGAAAGATAATTAAATCGCAAACCATAGCTCTGTAATTCTCATTTGGAGGACCTTTGTCTCAAGCTAGAAGAGCTTTATCCTCCAAGGTCTCAGTACAGAAGTCTTTTCCCAAGCAGAGGGAAGCAGAAGGAAATTCTAGTGACTTTCAGCTCATTCGATGACAAAGTTCAAAACAGGTGCTTTTCAAAAAAAAACAATAACAAACTGGATCACCATTCAAAAGGAATAAAAGCTTTCCCGTGAAGTCAGAGAAGTGTTTCTGTAAGCTGGAGCTCACAGATGCATTTGCCATGTTCTTTGTATACCTGGCACCTTTAGAAGAAAAGCCTACAACCACCACCACATACCTGGAAGGTTGCTACCAGCTGTCCTTGTTCCTTGCACAAAAAGACACCATCTTGAAATATTGATTGCAGCTCTAATGTTAAATTTCTCAGAGATATCACCAATGCAGGGCTGTGGTTGTGGCTTGAGAAGAGGAAAGGGTCTTTGGTGTTGCAGGGAGGGGGAAAACAGGCCGATTTCCCAAAATCTGTCCTCCCATCCAGGCTGTGCTGCTGTGGCACAGCACCCGTTCCACCAGCACTGTGGTGGCCCTGGGGACACCCAGGGGTCACCCCAGCTGAATAGTAAGAGCATGATGCTCTGGTCAGGATGTGGAGTTATACAGGGATACAGGTTTAGAAAGCCAAATACTGCAGCTTCCCCACATACGATGCACCTTTTGACCTTCAATAAAAATTAAACGTTCAGAGGAATCGAGGAAAGCAGATTTTAATTTATAAAAAGGAAGACACTGTTGCCTATATTTTTACAAAGGCCCTGAAGAGCTCCTTTACTATGTGATCCCGGCAAGTTGGCAATGTATTTTAATGTATTTATTTGATTATGCATTCATTCTTTCATTCATTCATCTATTCAGTCATTCATTCAGACACTTGTTCATTCATCCCTGTCCTTTTGCAGGAAGAGAACATAAGCCAGCAGTGGCATACTTCTTCACTGTCCTGATTTACAGCCATGTCTCTGAGTTTGTATCAATAAATCTCTTTGGCCCTCTTCAATCCAACATTATCCCTCATTAATGACAGGGATTTAAAAAAAAGATTAAAAATTATATCAGACTATAGATAGATAGATATGCATATTGGTTGCAGTGCTGTGATTAAAGTGCTGGATTGTTGGATTTTTTTATTATTTTTTTTATTTAAAACCTTTCATATTTGTGAATCTCTAGATCTTACGATTACTTTCACACACAATCCCTGACTTGTCATTAACTAGCCCAACGATTTCAGTATTGGAACTGAATGACTGTTCCCAGTGCTCTCCTGGTGCCTGTGGGTGCAAGGGGGAGCTCTGGCGAGCCTGGCGCTCACATTTGCCTTTACTGTCTCTGCTTTCTGACCTTTTGCTGTTTTCTGGCCCTGAGAAATATTTATTTAATAATCACCTTTCTGGAGGGGATGCCCGTGCGCTGGCTGCCAGTAGGCAGCTGCTGCATGGGCTGCACCTAGGATTGCCTCACCACCGCTGTGCACCTCTCTCAGCCTGAGCACATACATTTTATCTGCTCCTAAGTATATCTTAAACACGGGAAGATTTTCTCTGAAGGGGACAGAAATGAAGGGGAACTACTCTTTCAGTCGGGATTACTCACACTGTAATAGCTGCTGGAACAATTTTTCTCCCATATCTGCGAAATACCCTTAATTAATCTTCCAGACAACTTGCAACATAATTGTGTCCCTAAACTGTTAACCTTGAAAAATATTTGACAGTGTACTAACATCTCAGAAACTTGTTATCCCAGGGAATATAATAAATCCATAAATATCCTAGCTTCTCTCAAAAGTCCCAGAATAATTCTTCGTTGTCAGTCTTTTTTTTTTTTTTTTTCCCTTTAATTTTCTTTTTGACCTGGTGACAGGGGATGCAGAAGAGAAAGAGGACATGTTAAAAAATAATAGTAATAATAAAAGCACTTTGGGAAAAAAGAAAAAAGGTAGTTATATAACACTTAGTATTTCTTATAAAAAGGAGGTGTCCCTTTGTCCACCAAGGGTGTGTATTTCTCACCATTTCCATGCCTCAGAGGCACTGGAGGATGGAGCCACTCGATGGCACGATGTGCCATTTGCAGTCAGATCAGAACTGGTCCCTGGTAAACAAAAGCAACAACACTGCCATTCAAGTGGTGCAGAGCCATGCGAGGCTTGCCTGTAGTTGCAATTACTTCTTCATAAATAAACACCTCATATTCAAAAAGAATTACAATGCCATCTATGCTGACAGCGTGTTTAAATGACATGTTCACTTTGGCTGAGAAAAATGAGAAATTTAAAAGACATGCATTCTTCTGACATCAATGACCTTATTAAAGTCACAGAAATCCTGGATAACTGAATAACTTTAATTAAAGTTATTAAAATTTCTTCTATGATTTAGAAGCTCTGTTATTTTCAGCAGTCTGGCATAGACGGCTGTTGGTAACAGAGATGCTCCTCTTCCAGGCCTGTCTGCTGTTCTTACTGTGCTGCCATTTGAAATCATCAGGAAAAAATAATCATAAGCTTAAAAAAGCTAAGGCAGACAGGCTGTTTCAGATTATTTCAGTATGTGTGTTTGCTACAACAACTGAATTTTCCTGTTAAAATCATAGGCTGATTTTCCTCCTGAAAATCAGGTTATAAACAAAAGGATTAGACAGAGACAAACCCAGAGCGAGAGAGTTTAGAGCTGGGTTCAAACGTGCATGGGAAATTGTGGAAACTCTTTGGTCTGAGGCCCTCTATATTTTAATAATAATTGTTTTCCTAAATGTATATGTTCTTTATATATTTCTGTATCAGGGATTAACTATGTAGCTTAGTAGAAACCAGAAAAGGAGATCGTTATTTTACAATTTAATTTAGAGGAATTTGAAGGCTGACGATAGGCAGGGAAAGCAAGCACAGCTGCATTTCTTATAATTTTCCCATTAGAATATACTGCTGCTCCACACTGCTGCTCCCTTATTTTCAGTGTGTTTGTAGGTATTACTCTCATATTGGGATCCAGCAACCCAGAAAGCTTGAAAACTCTGTTTTTCGCTAAAGGAACATTTTCTCGCTTAGTTTGGATGTGCCTTCAGCTTTTATTTGCTAATTTTCATATAAAATGGTAAAACCATGCTGCTAAAATGACATTATTATAAACTTGGGAACTTGCAGTGCATATACCAAAACCAAATCTCGATATATCGTGGGTACTTGTTAAACCTGGCCATCCTAGATGTGCTTCACAGTCTGGACTGCATTTTGCTTTAGAACAAATCTTCAAGATAGGAAAGAGCTTTCATCTCCACGGGACAAAGAGCTGAAGCTCAGAGGGGCTGAGTGTGCTCAAGGTCATTCTGGATATGCGTGGCACAACAGGGACATGGACCAGCATCTTCAAAGCCCGGGAAGCCCCAGCAGCCTCAGCCACATCCTTTGTGTGCTTTTCCTCCCAGACGCAATCGCTTTCTCTTCAATCCCTCTTAATGCCGGTTTTTAAGCCAGCCAACAGCTGAAACTTTTAAATGGTTTAAACTTTTCAACGGTTTAAACTTTTAAACTATCCGACATGTTAAAACATTTACCAGGAAAATAGGAGGGCTGTTGTGTCTAGTCTAAGCGTTTCCTCACCCGTGGTATTACATTTTGAAATGCTGGATTTCCTCTTTGAGGAAAAGATTTGTTCGACTCGCCTTTTATTGCATACCAAAACTCTTATAGGAGCTTTTCTACCTCTCCCTAAACACAGCAGAAGACTGAAGAGCTAAAAAAACGCTTTTCAAATATTGGAATTAACATTGGCAGAACATATTTCATGTGGACATACTTCTGGGATCATAATATGAACTGTCACTGAATATTGGAAAGCTTGTGGGGGTATTTGTGAAATCCTTTTAGAACGTCAGCCATTTCCACAATAAGTGTAATTAGTGTTTGGTACCCTACTGTTCAATATTTTCACTTGGACAGTGACAACTCTGGTATCCAGTTGTGATATCCGGAGATATCTTTTCCAGATATTATCACTTTGACCGAAAATGAAATCATCTGACTTGAACGCATCTATTCCACGCTTGACTGCCAGTTATCTAATATAAGCTCAGAGGTCGCTAGCTGTTCATTCAGGCTTTTGCTAGATATTTTCAAATACATTTTTAAAGCATCAGATTTGTTTCCAAAAAATTAGCAACTTCCCTACAACCTCTTATTTGCTTATTTTATTTTTTTTGCTCATTAAGTCAGCAATTTCATCATCAGTGCAAAACCAGTCATATCATTATGTTTACACCAGGACTACCATTGGCTCAGTGAGATGTTGGTCTGCATCACCAGCTCCTTTCCTAGAGATTTGGGTTTTTACACAGCATTTTGTTTGTCCTATGTGTTCCACAGCTGCATATTGAAGTAGCACAGCAAAGGCTTTGGGGATTTCCCAACAATAAAGTTAAAATCTCTTTCCTGGTTAGTATTCAGCAGCACTATAACATTTAGCAGACATTTTCCCTTCTCCCAGCTTTCAATAGAATGCATTTATCAGCATGGAGTAGCAATCAACATGTATTTGCTTGTGTATTTATATAAGTCAGCTGTATGCATCCTCATTATTTGCAATTCTTCCTCTAAAAAAACTCTGCTTTCCGTGTCTCCTTCATGGAAACTGTGGGTATATATAATGTGTGTATTGTTGTTTGTGGAAGGTACGTTCTGGTGTGTGTTGTGGTTTAACCTGGCAGGCAGCTAAGCACCACACAGCCATTCATTCACTCCCTTCCAGTGGGACGGGGGAGAAAATAGGGGAAAAAAGTAAAACTCATTAAAGACAGTCAAAAAGGAAAGAAAAGGGAAGAAAACAAACAAACAAACAAACAAACAAAACATTTATTTCATCCCTAAATGTATTTGAAGTTCACATTACAGCATTAGATTTTTTTTTTTTGAAATTGCTTTAAGAGACTTGTTGATTGACAAGAATGGCGAGTCCTTGCAAATTCCTTGCAAAATGGTCATGAAAAGTAATTAGAAGACACAAGGCACTTAAAAACTTATTATAGCCTAAAATAAAATATAAAGTCTAAATCCTACTCCCTCATTCCACTTATACTATAATCCCCCAAGGTCACACCCGCAACCTTTTGAAACACACACAACTGCATTATAGACTTTAGAATTACAGCCACAGATTGGAGTGTTTTAATTTCACTGTAAAGGGAACGGGGTTTCAAAAACGTCCATCTGACTGAAAAGAGTGAAAATATTGAAATAATTTTTCCCTAAATGTGCATTTTTTGCATTTATTTTTCTTCCTATCTTATTTTATTGGTTAATCTTACTGAAAGGTTAAATGTAATGCTTCCATACTTATTATATCAAACAATAAAATTATTTTTTAAATAATATCTAATTCAGGAGTGGCACCTGCATAGCCCCCAATGTCTCCATTTTAATTGGCATTAACTGTCCCAGCTGATTTTCTGAAACAAAATCCATTGGCCTCTGTCAGTCAGAATTTTGAAAACTGGATGCCTGAGGTTTAAGAATGCAGCTTAAATATTCCTTAAAATCAGCTAGGAACCTTAACTGGTCTTTGGTTCGTGCCCTGACAACCCCAACTCGAGCTAAATTTTCCAAAGTAAACCTCAAAATAAAAACAAATTATTTTCCTGAGTAGGATAAAATATCTAAATTATATCATATTATGGTTGTTATCATCATGTGATGATGACATACTATCATCATCATTAGTGTCTTTATTATCATTATTATTATTAATATTTATTATTATTGAGCTGCAGGAATAACCTTTTCTTTATATTCAATGGAATATCCCTCCTGGAGCTGCAGTTTGGGATTTCTATTTTGTAAACCAAATACACCAAATAGAGTGAAACGGTGATGAGCTGGTGAAAGCTCTGTAAAATGACCCAAAATTGAATGGAATCATTCATGGTGCTTTCCTTGTTTGCTCATACATGTAGAATATGTGTAGCTCAGCTGAGCTAAAATTTTAAGATGACATCAAGAGTACTTGAGGCAAATGCTCTGAGGAGGGGAAGGACCACTTGGGGTGGTATGCAGGGCTCCAGCAAGGGTGAATGGGCTTGGAGGGGAAATTAATTGAATTTCACCAATAGTTGAATATTAAGAATAAATTATTCCCAGCAGCAAGATAAGCTAGGCTGAAATAGTCTCCCAAGAGAAGTAATAGAAGTAGTGCTATTTAACATAGTTGATGCTAGATTTGGCAAACCACTAGAAACATTCCATGGAGAACAATTTTACATCTGCAGAGAAGTGGAGAGGACATCCTAAAACAAAGTATGTGACTCCTAACCTTTCTATAATTGCATGTGTGCATTTGCAGGTAGTGCAGTTAAGTTCCCCACAATATAGCATTGCGTTCTCTACATATACACACAGTAGATCATAATGGGTACAGAGATTTAATGAAACATTATAATTAAATTTTTATTCTCTCTTCTTTTAGATGTGGAAAATTCCTCCATACCAAGTGATGTTAAAAAAAAAAAAAAAAAGTATATTTGTTTAAAATTTCTCAAGAAATGCTTTTCCACAGAGGCCAACATTATAATTAAAACTACTTAATCTGATCCCTTGAGATATTTCCATACATATTTCCTATCCCAAGGCAATCTGAAATATAAATTCATTCAAAGCGAATCTGTCAGGAGGAATGGTGTTCCTGATCGGAGCCCAGCAGGACAGGCTGGGTCAGCTCCAGCAGTGCCAGCTCCATGGTATTGGTGAAAATGGGCTGCAAAACGGGCAGTGTAGCATTGCGGGGGTCAGCAGCCTGGGGGAGGTGTCTCAGGCTCTGCCAAGATATTCAGAGACTAAAGAATAGTGGAATTAAGTCTGGCCTTTATTAAATCCCCAGTACTGGCCTTTTAATGTGATCAACCTGTTTCCTCAATTATCTAAATCTTGGTTAGTCTAGTCGCATTGTATTTCTGTGCTAATACAAAAATTGCAAGACACAGCTGAAGCTGTGCAGTCTCGTTTCTCCTGGCATTGCAAACCACTTAGAAAATGTTTCTTAGTGGTTCTAACAATGAAACAGAATTCTCTTATTCACTCATTTTAGGCTGACTTCGTTAGTGACTTTCCACTGCAGCATCTTTCTTAGTGAAGTCAATGATTATATTTCCACTCTAATAGCTACCTTGCAAGTCTCTATATGGTGCTGTGGCCAGGCAAAGTTTTCTTGGGGCAAGGAGGGTGGCAGTCTCAGCACCCCGACCTCTTTGTCCAAAAGGCAGGAGGAATATATCCTCCAACACTTCTCTGTGAACCATGCACCAACCCCTGTAACAGCGTGGTTGCCTCACCAGCATCTGGTGCCCTGAGGAGACGAAAGTTTAACTTGGTCATCTGCCAGAGAAGATGCCTTTCTAACTCTCCAGACAGACCAAGCACATAGGATCCCCAGGGATGGGAACACACAGCTGGAGGGAAGAGGGCGATGCTTTGGCCTATAGGCAGACTCAGAGTGAATAGTTCAAAATTCAGTTAAGATTAAGAGAAATTAAAAGGCAGTAGAGAAGTGCACAACAAACTACTAAGTGACAGTATTACTCCTGAAAAGGAGGTGCAGAAACCTTGAAGCTTTTCCTTTTCAAATCAAAACTTCCACAGTCTTCAAGTGAGGCCAGGGGCAATCCTTCAGTCCTGGTAAATTACATTACTCCTATTAATATTAACTCATGAACTTTGGAATGCCTGAAGACCCAATCTACATAGACGTTTGTTTATATTTTTGAATAATAAATATAAATGATGTGTATATCATAAATCTTTCCCAGACAAAATGAATTATTGCAGCTTGGTACCAGCAAGTATCAGACTTGCTTCTGTCAACCTTGGCAGGGTTCTGTCCTTGCACTGGAGGACGTTCCAAGAGAACAGAGCTCCTGAGCTGCTCCAAAAGGATTACAGGAGCTGATGGAGTAATAAGAAATTTCCCAAATGCTGAAAACGTCCAGAGATTTACCGCCATGCTGTATACAAAGGAAAGTAAACAAACATGGCTTCATTACACAGCTCACTACACTCAGCAACTGATATGCAGTCCCTATTCCCTGGCCACATACAGTATCTCATCAGTGAGTTCTGTCCAGGAACGCCAATAAAATAAGAATGTATGTTGCCAAAGTGAAGTTTTAAGAGTTACAACTTTAAATTTCCTATTAGGGATAAGGTAAGATTTATGGATGATATACTGATTTATAGATATGTTTAGACAGTAAGTATTTTTGGCTTTAGGCTGGAATCAGAAAGCTTGGTGTAAAGAAAGATTTTTAAAGGTTTTGTGGAACGTAAAATAAATCCAACTTATACTTTCAAAGAGCCCTCTGGCTGTATAAAAGATGATGACAGTGACAGTGAAAAAAAAATTTGCTTATATCTACAATGCTCCATTATTTTCTCATTAACTTGAGTTTTAAAGGGAATCATATTAGTGCCTCCAGAGGATAAGCTATATAAACAAGAGCTACAAATTTATCTGTGCATTAAAATGAATGCTATGGTAACAGGTTTGATTGCTTTGGAGGCGATTTAAAAACCTAAAGGGTGTATTATCCTGACATAATCTCACCCTTGGGTCCCTATATATGTTATATCTCATACCTCTAATCCTGTGGGATGGTGCCTAGCTAATAATATCCCCTCTGCCTTTGTCTGGTTTGTTCTACTGCAACTGAAATGTGCCTCATTCTACTTCAAACAACATGTAGGTTAAATAATCTTACTGCCATCACTCTGAACCATTAGTTTATTCCTGGCGAAGGTGTAAAGATTTATTTCCTTGGGCATTAGGTACAATTTCCTCAGCAACAGCATAGTGCAGCGCGCAGGACTCGGTGGAGCAGGGAAACCTCCATCCTTTGAGGTGTTCAGGACCTGGCGAGGCAGAGCAGAGCCGTCCGCTGTGTACCTGTTGTAGGCATTCAGCGCCTCAACTTCACAGCCTGCTTTCTCCAGTCTTATCAAAGGACACATAAATAGTTGCAAAGCATCCTGACACAGTTTCTCCTTTGGCCACATTTTGGTGTCCTGTGTCTCGCCCAGGTCTTTCCCAGCCCACCAGGGCATGGGCACAGCTCAGCTCTACACTGCCTTTCCAAGTGCCTGGGAGCGACCGAAGTGAGGATGGTCTTCCATCAGGGTGTGGAGTCGTTGTTGTAAATCCTTCTTTTCAAGTCCTATGGATGAGAATTTACTGGAAAGATTAGGATGGCTTTAGACTACATCAAGAACTTTCAGGTCCTCACAGCGGATGAAATTTCTGTATCTGCTGAGGGATCCTCTGTGCATTGACCTGTAGACGGCTGTGGTGGATCAGTGCATGGATATGGCCACTGCACACCAGAAGAGCATGCAGATGCAGAGACAGGACCCAATTCCTTGCATTGTGGATGATGTACTGGCTGAAAGACACACATCCAGTTATCCATAACACAATGATCTTGGAAGCTGAAAGTATTTTCCATTCTTCAGGCCTGAACCTTTCAGGAGCCAATCACCTCTTAGAAGCCTCTCATATCTTACAAAAGTTGAAGGAAATCAACATGTCAGTACACTCGCTCCATGCCTTGAATTAATCAAGAAAGTGGCAACAGCTGTTTTTCCAATTATTTTTTTTTCCACTCACTCACAGCTCTCCTTACACTGTTTATTGCAACACTATTATTCCCTATTAGTCATTTTGCTATATAAACTGCAACATGCTGACAGTGTAGAGTGATTTACGGACGGAGACAGTGATACCTTATTAAGAGAAAATGACCTTGCTTTCGAATGCCGAAGTCAGCTCCTAAGGGCTAGCAAAGACTCTTTAATGTCCCAGTCAGCTGCTGCATGGTATTTATGTACTGTTCCTGGTATAAATTGCCTCTGAACATGCCTTCACCTGTCAGTTCTGTCGAGATATTTTTGAATGTCATAAACTCCTACATCTTTAAGCCAGGTGTTGAAAGAATCCCTATTATTATCCTACATTGTCAACGACAACAACAGTTAATAAGTGATGATAGGGATATAAATGCCTGGTTCCTGTGTACAGCTTGTCATTTGCAGTCAAATCTAACAGTGGTAGAGGAGACTTCAGGAGTCAATTCTGGAAAAAAATGTGCCTTCTGAGGAATGGCTCTGTAAAAAGGCATCCATGTTTAATTCTGCTTAATCTCTTCTAACTTAAATGTGCTCCGCTCTTTGAAAAATAAGTGCGAGCCTGTGAACACATCCACGTGTGTACTAAGGGCAGTTTAAGTGGGGAGAGGATGGGGCTCGTGTGGTGCTAGCCACGTCCTGCTTCTGTGAGTCTTTGACTTTGAATCACAGACCAGAGGCCAAATCAAAATAGATATTAAAAAATAAAATAAATAAAATAAAATAAAATAAAATAAAATAATAAAATAATAAAATAAAATAAAATAAAATAAAATAAAATAAAATAAAATAAATAAAATAAAATAAAATAAAATAAAATAAAATAAAATAAAATAAAATAAAATAAAATAAAATAAATAAATAAAATAAAATAAAATAAAATAAAATAAATAAAATAGAGGTACTCTGTATACATGCAGCCACGTCTCTAAACACAGTATCACATTATTCCAGTGCTTTGTTGCATTGTGATTTATTTCTTCTCTATTTCGTATAGGTTAAATTTGGGAAGACTGATATTTCTCACAGTAGATTGTTCGTAGCAGTAGTTTTTTCACCTCTCATGTAAAAAAAAATATAAATACAGACATGAAAGGGAATTGCCTATCATGCCTGTACAGTACATGTCCTTGTGTTTTGCCTTATGCTTCTGGCTAGGTTTCATAGGTTTGTTAAACAGCTTTGGCAGGAAATCTCTTTCCCTTATATATACTGTGTATATTTTGCCTCTTACAACATATTAAATAGCCCATGTAAGAAAAGTACATGAAATATTGATACTGTACCAGGAATGAAAGTGTAGGGGGAACAGACAGAATATTGCATGACATGGTAAAGCAACCACATGGTTCAGTTAGATGCATGGATAAATAGCTCTGTAAGAAATCCTGTGGTTTGCTGCTTGCTGCATATAAAGTCAGTCTCAGGTGCCTTCTTGCTGACTGTGGTTATCTTTTCCAGTTTTCAGTTTTTGAGCATAAGCTGATAGCAAAGCTTCTACAAATTATTTAAGTGAGAAGTTCAGCTCTGTCTTTAAATGGGAAATGTAATTCCTTGCCTGTTGTAAATCCAAGGGACAGGGAGAGCCAGCCTTCCCAGCTTCATTTTGATCTCTCTTTGCAGGATGCACTGGCTGAGTTTTCAGCATTTTTTTCTTTTCAATCAATCATCCCTTTCAGCGGGAGGGGTGCCTTTGTTTTCCACATCACTCTGAATTTTGCGACATCAGCTAATTTCATTGTCTTGCATAAAATTAACTTATCCTGATTTTTTTCAGGGCTTTGTAACTCAACATTGCCTCCATCTGACCATCAGTAAATCTCCAAGCAGAGCCCAAAGCTGGAGAAGGCACTAATTCTGCACCGTGAAAAACCATTAACAGTTACGTACAGGCCTCCCACTTCCAGAATTTAGCTTTTTTCTACCTCTTTGGTGTTTCTTATTTTGTGGACAAGGGACAGAGCCTACTGTACCCTGCAGCCCAGGCTTTGTGCTTTGTTTTGTGTTAACCTCATGTTATCAGCTCTTTTCCTTTGACTGAAGTCAAATATCAAACTGAAAATCACTACTTCATCTACCATAGCGTGAGTCAGTGGAAGAAAAAAAAAAAAAAAAAAGAAAAACAACATCACAACACTTTACAGTTCTTAGGAAATAATTGGGTAATGCTATAGCAGGACCTCCTAAGAAAATCATGGTAACAGGCTGTCATAGACTTTCAAAGCAGAAAGGGAAAATTGTTTCACTAGAGCCTTTAAACTGTTGTATCTGCAGACTTCAGGTGAACAAATTGCATGTGGGCAGCAAGGAATAAATCAAGTACTTACATAAATTTTTTCCTCTGTATTGTTCCTGTCCCAAGCTCTACAATTTTTGCATATAATTTTGAGCATTTCAAAATTTGAAGTTATTTTTATCCTCTAAGAAGTAGCTTCTACATAAAGAGTGGTTGCTAATGTATTATAAACCAGGATTAGCTTAATTAGGGACTTCACAAGAAAGTAATGACTATTTAAGCCCTGAAAACAAGCTAATTATTTTGTATCACATTGTTGCTAACACCGTCCTCAGCTCTCTTTAGGTGAATGTTCACAAAGATGTATGGCAGACATGCTAATTACCAGATTTCTTGCAATCACTTTACCAATTTTTTATAACATATTCAAGTTCCCTTTTTATGCAACACTTCCTATATATATACATTGCTACTCAGGTTAATTGACAGCATGATTCAGTGCTTTCTGTAAGATTGCATCACCGTCAAACTTGCTGGTAGAGTAGCACAAGATCCAACAGTGATTTTTCCTCAGCACTCTGCTGAATATCTCATTATTTTTGCCACATATTTTCACATATTCCTTTTATTTATATTACTTTCAAACAATCCAGTCAAAAACGTGAAATAAATCCAAATGGATAAGTACAATCTGGAGGTCCGAAGCAGCACCTGAACCCCCTTCTGAAGCACCTCTTCTTCATAGTCCTTATCCTGCAATTCCACCACCACAGCACTGTGGTTGGAGCTCATGATGCACACAGTTAGGAGTGGAAAGCCCATACAATCTGCATGTTTAATATGACACAACGTAAGGTGATCTGATGGCTCCTTTCTGTAACTAATGTGTTTAAAAGCATAAGGAATATCTAGCATTTAGTTCTAATCTATGCTTTCCCCTTTTCTGGATATGATAGTTGCCTTTTCTTTAAAATCATGACTTTTTTATTATTTTTTTATTATTTTTATTTTTTATTTAGCTTCCTCTGTGCTTACTTTTCATATTCAATGTTCCATCATAGTTACAGGCCCTCACATGATCTTTTCTTCTTCCTTCAGTATTTTTCACTTGCATACATATGCATTGCATACATATTCCAGGATCCCACTGGTGTATTTGCAATTAATGACACAATTTATCCTGACACACAAACTCTTACAAAGTGCCTATAAATGATTCCTGATGAGATAGCTGGTTTTCATAAAAGAGCATTGGAACTGAAGCAGATGAATTCTCAGCTCTACTTTGAACTGGCACATTGGCTCTGCTTCATCTGAAATTTCCCATTGTGTTAGTCAATCTAAATCCCTGCAAACTTGCCTTCTAAACAAGGAATATTATGATAAATTCAGAGATATATAATGTAAAAGTACGCAATTTCAATAAATGTAAATACATCTATCTTAAATGGAATAATGCAGGCATCTGTATTCTGCTTCAGACCAAATGGCTGACAGAAAATGATTACACTATTATTAAGTATCTACATAGTTTCTGCTGCTAGGTATTGTCAATACAAAACTATTAAGCTTCATTAGAGAGCTGGTGCCTTAAAAGAGTCCATCTGAATGTCCTAGATGAAGGCCCCTTCAATAAGGACTGATAGCATTGCAGTTTTGCAGCATCCCTGTTCTGGCTTTGTTTCCATCTTGAATTTCCCATGGTGTCATCTTATCTAATCACCGCTTGGCAATGCCGGCTCCATAAGAAATCTTCCATAGAAAATGAGAGTTCATACATCTGTCTCCTGCTGAAAATGCTCATGAATAATGGCATGTCGCAGCACTAGTCAGTAAGAAGCAAAGAGCAATTCCAACTCGCTCTGAAAGGCAGAAGGCTCTGAAGGAACAGAAATCCGATTCTTATTTTAATTTCGTGTCAGGGGCATCCTCAGGTCTAGATTGTCCCAAGCTCTTGAAGGAATATTAAGGGGGAAGTCACAAAGAAATCTTTTTTTTTTCTCCCCAGAGCAACAGCCAGACAAAAACTATACCTTTTGTGGCTGGTTAAGTGCAGGGACAGCCCCTCTTTTATATTCCCAAAGCAAAGCTCCGAAGGTGAGAGCATCTGAGCACTCCCTGGTGAAATTCAAACCTGCCTGCAAGGGCTGGGCTGGGGCTAGGAAGCTGTGTGTATACATGTGTTTGTGTGTGTCTGTGTGTGTGTATGCGTGCGTGTGTGCATACAAATGCCAGTGTGTAAGCAGGAGCTCCATGCACACGCCTGACAGTCATATTTTCTTCTTCTGACATTCCCATCAACTGCGTGCCATCATCATTTATTACTGTCATAACTGGATGCTTATTAATTTTATGTTCAATACTTTGATCATAAAATGAATCCCAGCCTCCATTTATAATAACTCTAATCACCACCTTCTCGTAAACCCAGCTCCACACACTGGGCATCCCTGGCAGCCCACCTTGGCTACAGACCCTTATACGCTCCAGGCTGATGAAACAATTAATTTTTTTTTAAGTCTCTTATTGACATTGTGATCCCAAGAGCTCAGTATGAGTTAAATATTTGCTTATTTTAATTGTACGTTTCACTTGCTAGAAGCAATTTCTGTATTATATTACTGGTACAATATTCTGCAGTGTGGAACTCTCTCTAATAAGGAATCAAATTCAATCAGACGTCAGAACTATTCACGTGAATGACTACCATTATTTGATATCATCTGTAATGCAATAAACTGTTTGATATAATAAGGTTGTATTAGGGATAAGCATAACCTATTTGTTATCCATCATTGGAATCACACAAAAGCGGTGATCAAAATTAATTACATTTTTGGGTATGTCTGAATTACAGCTAAATAAAACAAACAACAACAAAAACCAGTTTAAATGTATTTTTGAGAGAAAGAATGGATGTGATGCTATGCTCTTATTTGCAAAATAGATTTTATTTTTTTTTTTTACAAAACTGTGCTTGTCATCAAGAGCATTTGTTCACTGCCTAAATGTCTTGCATTACAAGTTGCAGCAGTGGCTGGCTACATAATATGACCTTTCAAAGAAATATTACGTGTTATGAAAAATATTGCATCAGTTCTCAAAATAGAAAACGGAAAAGAATTTATGAAAATAAAAGCATTTCCAAGTCAAATATTTTATATGAAGTGTTACCCATGGGAGCTTTTTCATAAATATCTAAATACAGCTTTTGGGGAATGCCCATAATTACTGTATTACATATTCTTAAACTTGGTAAACTGATTCCTGGACCTGAAAATAAAACAATTTGGGCTTTTTTGAGTAATACATAAATAATAATACATGTAATAAAACATGTTCACATTTGATGACAGTAAAGACTTTTGCACATAAGTAACTTCTACATCTTTAAAAAGTTCACTGGGAATGGCTTTTATCTTAAAGCTCAGTTGCACCCCTTGAAGGGTGTACCCCTTGCAAGGGGTCAAATGTACCACACAAAGAAGGTAATCCTGCAGGGCGATGGAGATAGATATCTATGAAATATAGATGGAGTTTATCTAAGGGATGCTGTCTGAGGTATCAGAAAGTGAGCCAGGGAATGGGATGTTCGGCCTTGGAGGCAACTTGTGAGCACACTGAGTGAGCACATTGCAGTCTTATGGGAGTGGAAGGAAAAATAAGAAAGGAGAAAGCAGAAAGAGAGGTCAAGTCTTCTGGCCCCAGAGGAGGACTAGGTATAGCCTGGGCAGTACTGAAAGAACACCTGAAGAAAGGAAAGAGAACTCGTTGTGCACAGAACAAGAGTAACTTTAAAAGGAAATCCTCTCTTCTCATCAATAAAAGGGTTTTGTGTGTGCAGCCAGCCCAGACGTCCACGGGGAAGCTGTGGGAGCTGATGGACGGGAACAGGAGGTGGCTTCCAGGAGCAGCCTCCAGCACTGGGTGAGCTGCCCAGGGCACGGATCCCACGGCACAGCTCCCACGGCATGGCTTTGCTCTGGCCCTGCCTCTCCTGCTGTGCTCCTCTGCGGTGTGGGCGCGGGAGAAGGGTCTGTGCTCTGTGCCCACACCTCACCAAGCTCGCTCAGGGTGATGCTCTAATTCAGCATCAGAAATATTTCTCCAGTAATACCAGGCACCACAGTTGTACTGACCCTGACACTACATTGATCTAAAAGCCATAAATACTATTGGTGGTATATGGGAAATATTTGGGGATTTATGAGCTAATCACAATATCTCTGAAATAACCATAGGATTTATCAAATGGTTTCTAACCTGTTTTGTGAAAGGCTCTTCGACTACTTAGTGTTTTCGCCTGTTATTGCTTCACATCTAAGACCTGTGGCTCTCTTAAAACTTGTTTTCAGACAAAATTTATTGATCCTACTTCTATTTCTTTATTGAGTTATCTTAGGCACATTCAAAACAGAGGAAAAAAGTCTCCTCGTTCTATTGACAGCTTATAAGAGTTCAAAATCCAGTTAGGTAGCTTGTTGGATTGTGTCCTGCTAGACTTTGTAATAACCCTGGCCTCCCTCTTTCAAATCTCCACAGTTTAACGATTATCTTCCAGGTCGGTGTGGATAATCCTACTGCAGATGCTGGGATTCTCTGATCATATAAAATGTTAAGGTTTCTTATTAAATCTTAAATATATATACATACATATATATATATATATATAAAACCAGGGTCATACATTAGGGAGAATTCCAGAAATTTTAAGAAACTTTAAAAGCTATTAAAACAAACAAACAAACAAACAAAATAGCTCTTGGCAACTAGCAAGATTCATGCTATGTTTTCTTACAATTCTGTTTTATACATATATGGACTTTAAAACCCATTTATTCACTTCGGTGACTTGAATAACCCAGGGCATGATTTATAATGATTTGTCATCTAGGATTAGATTTTAAAAAGTTTAATTAATTTTTCATTAACCACAGTTAATGATGGGTTTGTTAACCATCCTGAGGTGAAGCCAAGAGCTATTAGCTATATTAAGGGACAGTTTCAAGAAAATCACTCCTTTTAAAATCCCCAAGGTGAGTTATAATGTTTTTCCCCCTTTCTGAAAACAGTATTAAAGTATACAGATATATAAGTCTGTCCAGAAGATTGGCTTTGAGGAAAATTGATCATGTAATAAATTTACTCACCAATTTTTGCACTAATCACAATCAGATCTAACTCATTGAAGATTACTCTGAAGAAATTAGCCTCATGAAAGGAGTGATCTAGAGAGGGTAACTATTTGGAGGAACCTATTTGCTGCCACTAGTCTTCTGCCAGTTATCACAGCTGAATATCTTACTGAAACAGAAGTTAGGGTTTAAACTGGAAATTGAAATTGAAAACATAATCTAATTGAAAAATTACTTTGTCTTGCTCTATGCCCCTTGCTGTACGGGAAGGCTGATCACCACTGTGGTCACTGCACTGTGATCTATGACTCAGAGAGTGTACAAAAGAATGAGAAATATGTATGAACAATTAATAGGTAATAATTTAGAAAGAAAGAAAGAAAGAAAGAAAGAAAGAAAGAAAGAAAGAAAGAAAGAAAGAAAGAAAGAAAGAAAGAAAGAAAGAAAGAAAGAAAGAAAGAAAGAAAGAAAGAAAGAAAGAAAGAAAGAAAGAAAGAAAGAAAGAAAGAAAGAAAGAAAGAAAGAAAGAAAGAAAGAAAGAAAGAAAGAAAGAAAGAAAGAAAGAAAGAAAGAAAGAAAGAAAGAAAGAAAGAAAGAAAGAAAGAAAGAAAGAAAGAAAGAAAGAAAGAAAGAAAGAAAGAAAAGAAAAGAAAGAAAGAAAGAAAGAAAGAAAGAGAAAGAAAGAAAAAATGATTTTTCTAGAACATATCCTTCTGGTTTTCAAAAAGGATTACATTAAAAATAAAATCAAAATCTTCAAAAGTAACTGTCTATGCATAGACTGCCACAAGCTGAATAGTCCTGAAGCTTATTTTTAATGGGTGGGAGGGACAGGCCTATTGAAAGTGATGAGAAATGTGACTGCTCAGTACCCTAAGCCTTCAAGCATTTAAAACTCTTTTATCCTCAATTTTTGTAAATTTTGACCAGAATCTAAATTCATTGGAAATGAACATAACTTTAAAAAAAAATAAGTTCCATTCTAAACTGCAATAAAATTTCAACTTCCCTCATGAGCACATATGGGTAAAGTTGGAAAAGCAATTTTCCGTGGCTTAAAATGTTTTAATTAGCCCTTCTTTCTTTTTTAATGGCATCATAACATGCATAACACAACCCCAAAATGTTAGCAGGTCAAACTGAAAGTTGTTTAAAAATTTAAATGGAAAAAAAAAAAAAAAAAAGGCACTAAAAATATTTTCATATTCAGAGACCCTTTTCCCCTTTTTTTCCTAATGGAAATTTTGGTGAGCTTGGCATGAACTTAATGCAGTACCAAGTTCTTCCATCTGAATTTTGGAGGAAATTCAGACCAAAGCAAGGCAGAGGGCCCACACACCAACACATGGCAAAGCCAAACTCCAGACACGGCCAGCTGGGCTAACTCACACCTGGGGCTTGGATTTGCAGCTCCGCGCTGGTTCTCCGCGAGTACTTCAGGCATGTCTGAGTAGGCAGCACCGATCAAAAAGAGGCATCACCCAACCTTGGGAAATGCACCTGTGAGCACAGTGAATCTTTAATCTGACCCAGAAAGGCATTTGGGAAAACAAAGAAGATATGCAGCAAAATCTGGATGCACGGTGGCCTTACAGTTGGTATAAATTTCTCTGCACGAGGAAGACCTAAAGACACATTTACAGCTCAGTCCATATGCCATCTCCCTGTCCAAGTCCATTTTGGAAGGGGATATTTCCCTGAGAGCAAGAACATACACTTTAAAGAGAAGCATAAGGCCCTCTAAATGTCTAGCCTAAGGCAATCTGTTTCCTTTCACAGGACTGCTCTTGAAGCAGGCCCACAAGGACCGTTCCTCAACACTTCCCATTGGCGCCGCAGTGATAGGGGCACAGTTCTCACCCCAGATCCGTGCAGAGATCCCAGAAATGCTGACAGCCACCACGGCCCCGTCCCAGCCGCACTCCCGCACGTCTCAGCAAGCTGCCCAGCCTCTCCTCCTGCACAAATGGAAACCTGCAGCCACACACCCATCCTGCACAGGAGGCTCCTGGGAACCCAACCGCAAAAAATGTATTTGTTTCCTTGGGACAAACTCATTTAAGCCAATTTCACTTAACTGATGCTTAGATTTTCACTCAAAACATCCCGCTAGGTACTTTCCAGTTCTACCACAATGAATAAATGTACCTCCACCTTCACTTTGATTTTTGACCTTATAAAATCAATATATGTGTTAGGTTATTATAAATAATAATATTTGAGCATAGAAAATACATGGTTTGCACCTTATAGCCCTTCAATGCATGGCCACTTTTACACATATGTGACTGTGTGGCTGAGGATGATGCGTGGAAGAAGCAGAAACAAAGCCGCAGCAGTTACCACAACCCTGGCCTGTCTTACCATCCCTATACTTGATATTACAGCCTTAATCACACTCTTTTAAGGCACTACTTTGGCAGAGTAGAGGTATTGATAAGACTATGCAATATTAGAACAGTCTCAGTGATCTGTCTTATGAAAATTATAGGCTTTTATCCCTCCTGTTAGCAATAGTAGGTGTCTGTCTATCATTCGTTAATCAGTCTCTGCTGGATACTAGAGTGGAAAGAAAGAAATCGCAGATTTCACAGCTAAGCAGAAATGTGGGGAAGCAAGTGTAGATGAAGCCTCCTGGGAACACAGTGTGCTCTCGCAGACCTGGGAGGGGAATGTAGGGCACATCGTCTGCAAGAGCCACGGATCTTAGACCTGCATGTAGCCTCTCAGGTCACTTTCTCCACATTTCCCCTTATCTCTGCAAACCACAGCTTACATAACCCAGCGTGAGTTTTTTCCAGTGCAGACTAGTGAAGTCCCACACCTCTGAAAAATCAGGGATTTGGCTTCTTAAAAAAAGAAATTGCTCAAGTTCTGTTGAAAATAAATTCCAGCTGGTTCTAATGAAGTAGGGTTCCATCCAAAATGGGTTGGGCAGAAGCCTTGCTTCTATTCTAGTTCAGGGAAGATAAGGATACCACACTAAACCTTAGCAATTACTAGGGTGCACAGACGTCGGACACAAACTAGTACAATATCCTTAGGGGGAAAAAATCATTTTATGACCTATAAACCACATAAAGGAGCAAAATCAGAGACTGTCTTAGATGAAGATGCTGGAGAAAATGTGCACTGCTAAACTCCCAGCTCAATGTGTTGTCTGCATATTCAGAACTAGAGGACTAATTTTAGCATTCCTGCCAAAATTACAGCAAAGAGACTGGTAGTATGTCCCCCAGTGATGGTACCATCATGTTTGGCACCGTCACGCTCACACGACCGACTAGTTGTTCTGCCCAGGGTGCGTGCTGAGGACAGGGCATGGTGCACCATGTCCAGCACCTCCCGGAACGTGTCAGGCTGTGAAGGATGGGAGGAAAAACCCCAGCAGCAACACTAACACTGCCGTGGGAATTTGTCACGGTGACACTGATGGTACTGAGAGTCCTACATTGTAATGATTGGTTTACAATAAAAATTACTCCAAATGCTGGATCAGAAAAAGTATGGTTCAGTCCATCAGGTCACTGTCAGCTACAAATTAGGCTGCCCATCCCTAGGCAATGGGGAACATAATTGGCTTTCTCCATTGCTGGTTATATTTTTCTCTCTTCTGTTAAAGTCATACCCATTCCTTGCTTGTACTGGTGCAAATACAGAAAAAAAAAAGTCATTGGTGCAGAAAGGCTCTTTCACTCTTTACACCCAGAATAAGTGTAGCAAGTTAGCCCTGAATTAGCCTTGGCTAAAACTAGGCAAGGATTCTTTGGGAGACAGCTTTCTGTTAGAGCCAGATTACCTTAATGGAAGAAGAAAATAAAGAATAAATAGATATTTTAGCAAAGGGACTTCTAGGAGAAGCCTTCCATTAAACCAACCCTTAAATCACAAGCAGCCAGTGCTCTGGTTCGGTCCCCAGGGTAACACGAGAGGGGCTGGGGAGGCCGGAAATCTTTTATTTTCTATTCCTGCATGTATCACAGTAACTTTAAATCCTGCTGTAATTTGCTGAAGACAGGATGAAAATATACATATCTAATGCCTTCGACAGGATGGAAATATACATATCTAATGCCTTCCTTCCATCATCAGGACAATCATTTTGACACTGTTGGTTGCAAGGCAAATTTTTTGCAATGTGATGTCTTGGCGCTTCTACAAAATGTGATAACACAAGATGAAGTTATGAAGCTGTGTCGGACTAAAATAGCCACAAACAGGCTTTCCTGGGAACATATGAGCAACCTGAAAACATTACTACCCCCAAAGTGTCAGTATGCATTGCTCTTGCTGCCAGGAACACCGGTGCTGCAAATGTGAAGTGGGACCATTCTCCATCTTGGCATGACACACAGCTGTCAGACAGTCAAGTGTCTTTCTCTAACCCTCCTTCAAATCCATCTATGTTAGTATTCAGCTGTGTATAAACTCCAAATATTCCTATCTGTCTTCCTCCTTGTGCACAAGGACTATGCCCTTCCCTGGATAGCAGAGCTTGCTTAACACATTTCCCTGACATCGCAGGATACAGCGAGACTCTGAAAAGGAGAAAATCCACTGAAAAAATAAATATAGCTGACTAAGTAGGAGTGGGGAACAATGTCTGTCATCTTAACCTGTCTGTCATCCTAACCTGGAGAATTGGCTGCTCTCCTCACTCGACTCTCCCTTTCTCTCCCTCTAACTTTAAGGCATTTTAGCAGTCACCTGTGTACCTGGGAAAGCCGCTTGGCGCTGAAGGCTTGTCTGAGCCCTGGTTCTGCGGGGACAAACCGGGACATGTGCCAGGCGAGGGGAGCAGGGAAGCAATCAGAGCGATGTTTAGCTGACCTTCATGTTGCACGCAGGACGGAAGAAGTGCGTCTGTGAAGGACTACTCATAACGGTTGTGTTCATCAGCGAAGGCTAATAATTGCAAGGACAAATTGGAGCCCTCTGTAAGGTACAAGTGGCTGTAAAGAAGTTAAGAATTATTTATCATGCCCCTTCTCATCAGTTCACGTTGTTTGCATCACCCTTGCCTTGCTGCATACGCGCACGGAGGGCAGGAATGACGCCGTGGCACTGCCTTGGCATCGTCCAGACAGGAGGTGCTCAAAGCAAAGGATAACAAGCAAATAAATAAATAAATAAATGTTTGGAAAGACGCATGCGATAACGATCGGGGCTTATGAAGAACTACTGGAAGCCGCTGCTGCCGTTATTGCGCTGCTGTTGCTATTACGGTCACTCCCCGCTCCGCTGGGAAAGCTCCCGGGGAGGAGGCACCCTGCGGCAAGGGCGCCCACCTCCCGGCCCCCGCCCCGGCTGCGCGGTCGGAGCGCGCCCCCTGGGGGAGCTGCGGCACCTACCGGGCGGCTCCGCACCCCCGGGGGGTCACGGGGGGGCCCGGCTACTCCCCCCGGGTGGGAGACGCCATGGTCAGGGGTCTGGGTTCCAAGGAGCACGGGATTATGCTCCTGGGAATAACGGAAATATGAATAAAATAAGCCTGGCGTGCACGAAGCCCGGCACCCGACCCCAATAAATCATAGACTCACAGAATCGTGGAATCAAATAAATGGACGCGATATCACGCGTCGGGGCATCAAACATCTGAGAGCGCCCCGCCGCCGCTGCAGATGGGCTTGGGTTGGGTTTGCCGTGATAAGGCTTTCACGTGACGCCGTGTTCGGGTTGTCGGCGAAGCCCAGCGGATTAGTGTCCCCTGAAATCTCGCTAAGCAGCTTGCCCTAAAATGTGCTTTATGTGGATCATTCGTGAGACTGCATGAGACAAAACGTTAATTATTGCTATAAGAATAAACGTGTATTTTTTATAATTCTGTTTGACACACACGTCTGCGCTCGGGCTGCATTGTGCAGAACTTCGCTCATTTTTAAAAACTCCATAAAGAGATTCAAAATGTCAGCCTGCTCTAAATTGTAAAATGAAATTCAAAGCAAAAGCCTTTTACCTTTCTCTTTAATTGAATCCAGCTGGCCTCCTTCTACACTGCCTTGCAGTCATTTACAGATATGCAAATAGTTGGGAAAAAAATGTTGCCATTTTCATCTGCATTGCACACCAGAAAATCAGACAATGCATGTGTTTTCATAGGTTTTCGGCAGTTTTGCCATTCTGCTGCTTTCATGTTTTAATCCAGTTTAACAGCACAATATCTTTTAGTCATGTATTTAAAAAAAAAAAAAAAAAGTCAGTCTCTACCTGGACAACGCTGATGATGTCCATTTGACAAGCTGAAAACTTTGGCATCCCCAGGGAAGCTTTCAGCATCACCTGTCAGTGCGAGGGGGAGACCCGTGGCTGCGGGGAGAAGCAGTGAGAGGTACCACCGGTTGGAAGTGTTGGAGAGGACGTGGATCTGCTGCCTACCATGGCTCCTGCTGCTGCGGGTGGATGAGATGCATCCACGGCATCTCTCCTTGTCCCTGCACTCACTGCTTTCTTGAGTTTCCTATACCCATAGTGTTTTGCTGTGTTGGCCCATCGCTGACTTCCTTGTGTCCAACTTGGGCCACGTGTCCTACAGGTGGGGGTAGCCCTGACGTGTCTGTGATGAAGCTCGGCAGTAAAACTGCTCTGGCAGGGAGTCACCAAGGGCTTTCTCCATCTTCTGTGTCTAACCTGGGAAAGCCTCAAAGTCTGAGAGCCTCTCTCCTAACACCTCTATAAGGCTGGTCCCATGTGGCTTCAGGATGAACGGATTCTCCCCAAATGACAGCTGCTTAACTGGCCAAAAACAAAATCACATTTTAAGCAGTGTAATTTAAAAACTTAATAACACCGTCTTCAAAGGTTCAACCAGCAAGAAACCAAATGGAAGGTTTTGCACTGGAAGCAAACAAAATCCCTGAGCTGCTGGGCTCCCCTAGGCGGCTACAGAAAGCAGTGCCTGGTTTAGCAGGATGGGATGCACCCTTGCAGCTAATTAGGTGATTATTTGGGGCCTTCTGTAGCAAGATACCAAATGTTGGATCTTCTGCGATAGCTTATTTAGAAAAACCATGAAAACCACCTGCTAAAATGAGTAACCTTTGGGAGAAGTACAGCAAGGATGTGGCTGAATTTATTATACACCGAGAGAGTTTTAGGTACAAAGAACAATCATGAGCACATTCACGCACGTTGGTCACTGGCCTGAAACTTTTCTGTGTATAATTTTCTGTTCGTACAGTACCTTGCATGCATGGAGGGAAACCTTGGCACTCCCACGGTGTAAATTATTATTATTAATCCTTATGTTAGACTACTTCCACATCCACAGCAACCTCTGTGGGAAAGTGCAGAAGCTTGCTGGGTGGAGAAAACAGTTGCTGTGAACCTGTTTTCAATGATTTTTTTTCTAAGAAGGTTAGCACAGTAAAACATAATTAGCCTTGAATTTTCATGGGTCTGTTGTATATTTATCTTGATATATTAATGTCACCTTGGTTGCAGCCTTTGCGATGGCACCACATCACTCAGGTCTTTCACTTTATTCCTTGATACTGCTCAGCGAGGGAGGACAAATCAGACAGCATCAACGTGAAAATACGTTTGGAATATAACAGCTTGATTACTGCTGACCACCCAGAGGACAGGTGTGACACATATTTATGGGCTTGATTTTAAACCAATATGCGTTCATTTCATCTATGATTCCCTTACATGTTTTATTTTGACAGTCCCACAGTGGTGTTCCTGCAGTCTTCTGGCCATAAACCTTTCACAGTGGGATGTGTAGCTTATTATTTGGTGTGCAGGCACTGTGCACCCCACAAGCTGATGAACTATGTACAATTTATTCATTGGATTTTAAGCCTAGTTAAATCAACAGCTAAAAGGAAAGTTCCTTGCGCTCTTTGAAACTAAGATTTAATACTAGAAAAGTGGTTAGGAAAAGCTGAGTATTTGTCTGGATTTTACCTTACACCATGGTACAGTCCTTCTTACACTATGAGCTAAGATTTCTATCTATATTCAGGAATAACAATTCTCGGGAACTCATTGTGCATTTTCTTGTACTGAGTTTTTTTCCTAAAATTCCAGCTTCTGGGAGTTGACTACCTGAGAAGCTGTTTTTTTATCTAGCTAGCCAACTGGAGATAGATGGATGGTGCATAAAGATAGAAAATGAATGGAAAATAAAAACCCTAAGCACAGAAACCTTGAAAAGATAAAGATAAATAAAACCATACAAGGATGTAGATATGCATGCGCATGTGTGTGTTTGCATATACATACATATGCATATAAATATATACATATATATCCTTCCCAGATTACAATTTTAGCCAATTGCATGAGTTCAGAATTTAGATATATGATGCTTCATTTATAGCTTATCTGTACATATCCTGATGATATGAAACTCTCAGTTCCTTCATGTTATTTTTTTTATGTCATTGTTTCTACTGGGATCTAATTCCCAAACTATTTTTATTACATTTTCCTACTGTATTTAACGAGGATATAAATATATATATATATATATATTTTTTTTTTCAGGAGTATAGGAGTATAGTATAGGATCACAAACAATTTGTCCCTCAACATGAATAATCACAGAATTGTGGGGTTTGAGGGATGCTCAGGGGATCCATCCCTAATCCATCTGTGTGCTACAGGAACTGCTCTCTGATGCTCCTGGCTCAGGACCTCACCTGCATGTTTTTGAGCCTCTTATGCCAGAGGCTCAGCCACCCCAAAGTCAGTTTTTGCCATCCTAACCATCAGAAACTTTTTTCCTAATATCTGATATGAAGCTTTCTGGCTACAAATTAAGACCAATTTCTTGTACTCTCTATGATGCTATTCACAGAGAACAAAGTATTCCCTTTATTTTTCATATATAATTCAAAAGTATCATCATGTTCCTCCTACTCTTCTGTTTAGAACATTCCTAATTTACTCTTTCCTCAGAGGTCGTGCTATCTAGACCTCTGATCCTTCTCATACGTGTGCGTTTAATGACTATCTGGAAGTAGTGATCAAAAATGGTGGTTCCCGCTGCTCCTTGTAAAAGAAACTCGGTGTTACATAAAACAGCCAAAGACTAAATGGAGAAAACCTATCACGGTATTGAAAACATAAAAAGCAGCTATTTGCCGCAGCTTTTCTCTCCTGTACAACATAATGCTACTTTAATTAAGACAAGGAAACAGGGAACTACTGCATATAAGGGATGGCCACACGATTCAGTTTGCAATAATTTCCATTGCCTAAGTTGGAAGGGCAGCAGCCTCCTTCCCTAGCCATGGGTCAGCTCCGCCTGAAGGCTGGGCGAGGTGCACTCAGGGGTACTTTGGCTGCTTCTGTCTCTCTCCATTTAATAATTTCAGCATAATAATATCTTAAAAGCATGCTAATGTGTTAATGTGTCATGCACTGGAAACCCAAGTATTATGGCTCATGGTTTTACATATTAGAAAAGATCCAAGAGTTTAAGACCAGCCTCTCTTCTGCCATTTCTGCAGACTTACATTAGTCCACAGCTTCCATTACACATAACTGAAATCAGAGTGAGTCAGCTCATCTCAAACTTCATAGCTGAGCCCATTGAGGATGAAAGATCACCTCTTATTCCTAACCAGGGGCTACTATAAGACTTGTGTCATCAGCAGCAAAAAGAAAGGAGTGCAAGCCTTGCAGGAGCAAGGAAGACACCATTCTCACCATCTCTTCTATGGCCATTGAACTAATTTTTCTAAGAGATTAAAATGACTATCCATCTTGCTGCCCCTGTGCTCAAAGATAAGGGCTGTCTCTATGCCCGAACTGTCCTCAAGCAATGGTGCTGAGTGTAGGAATGAGGAGAGAGAAGTAGTTAACAGTAAATGGAAAATTCTGGCACCATGGGGCTGGACCAAAGTGTCACCATTGACATCACTAAAAGTAGGATCAAGACTGATCTAAAAGCAATTTTGAATATGAGCTTTTCTTTCCAAATGAGCAGTAAGTGCCTTCCTTCACACGGAATCCAGTGCAGTAATCGTGGCTTCTATTACACTTTAAATTGATTGGCGTTATGGCCAAGGAATGGGAAATTGCCCTGGCATGATCTCCTCGGGCTCATGTTTCTAATTCTGGCAACTCTAAATCCAGATGCCCTGAAAATCCGTGCTGTTGCTTACAGTGTGTGCTGTCAGGTTATCTCTGTTTTCATGGGTCCAGACCAAATAAAGCAACCGGGATATACACAAGAGTGGCCCACAAGATGGAAAGGAAACCAAGCAGAGTTAGCAACTGCAAAAGGAAATGTTTACGTGCAGAGTGCATATGTGTAGAAATAATCCCACATGATTATTTTGGAATAAATCACAGAGTCACAGAATCATAGAATTGTATGTTCCTGCTAATAGTACTCTGACATTATTTTCTGCATTATCTAAGATTTTTTTTGTATGCATGCAAGGTATCAGCTATCTTCTGAGGCTCTGTGTCCTACCTTTGGGCTCTTAGGGAAATGGAAGGAGAAATTTAGAAAGCACCTTTCTAAGTCCATGTTCTTCCTTTGCATTGGTCCATTGGTCCATGATCTGTCACATTTAGGACACCAGAGCCTGTATTCATGCTACCAGGTAAGAATTACTTTCTCCACCGAAGAAAAAAATAATATAAAAAGCTTAAAAAATATGCAGCACGTTGGCACAAAAGTGGATGTGGGCTGCAGAATGACCTGTCTGAAGCATGGGAAGAGCTGAAGAAGCTCCCACCCCGCACTGAAGCAGAGCTCATAACTCTGTAGTTTGGACGGGAAGAGATCGCCCTTGGGGAATTATTCTACCTTTGATCCACACACGAAATCCTGGCTGCTGTCAAAAGAAGTTGTGCATGCCTAACCACGGCCGTAGATCATTCTAATAAAGGCCAAAGAGAAGCTCATATATAAATGGAGTGCGAAGTTTTTTGACACTGGCTATAATAAATATCAGCACATTTAGAAAAAAATGTGGGCTTACGTGTCTGAGGTGGGAAAATAGCTATAGCTGTGCCTGATTTAGTGGAAAGAAATATTTAAGGCCATTGAATCATTAGATAAAAACTGATCTTGAAATGTCAGGATTTGGTGAGGATAACAGAACTGTCAATTTTGTCCATGAAAATCTCTCTTTTACTTTGCCTACTTTTCTCTTTTATTTTTAATAACAATCCATTAAAAATACTGCACTCATGATTTGCTGGTATTTGCTGTTCTATTTTAATGCTATCCATTAGTTCTTTCATCCTTTCTTTTTAATATTTACTCATATCATCAAACACTGGGCAAAATTTCTCCGCTGAAAAAAATCCCAAGAGTAAAAACCAATTACATATAACTTGTTACTGAGGGCATGGCTGGGGTTTCTGTACAACTTCAGTGTCCTTCTCTTGAGTTTAAAGTAGCTGAGGAGTTTCACATCAGAAGTACAATGTGATGATTTAATCTGGTGCATTGTTATTTCTTAACTTCATATATAAAAATACTATGATGTATGCATCACTTAGAGTGGATGTGGCCTGGGAAAAATTCCATATGATATTATATAGATGATAATGAGGTGACTAATTGTAAAAAATGTGGCCAGGAGCATCAGTTCAACATAAGAAGCTCTCCAGCCTGAAGGATTCCAGCTGGAAAAGCCCAGTTTAAAATTCTTACATCTCCTCCATTTCATGTGCATTCACAAACGCTTATGCAGCTCAAATAATCTGTCCTGGTAATTTATGTCTGGCATGTCAAATACCAGGACTGCACGCCGAAAAGGAAGCCAGCCTTCAGCTGAGCAGCCAGTCCCAGGCTGGAGGTGACTCAGGGTCCTCAGCGGCTCCCCTTGGAGCTGAGGGGGACTGAGCTTTGGCCAACCTTGCTCCTAAACAGCAGCCCCTTCGTGCTGACTGGAGGGCATAGGACCGAGCCTTGTGTTGAACTCAGGTCCTCTGGGCATGGGCCTCAACTGTTGGTATGGTAGGCTGAGAGGTTGTAATTCTCTCCAAAAAACTGGGATGCTATCATGCAGGTTTCAACAGAAAAGTTCTCTTCCAAGCCAGGACTGTAGGTAAATTCCACCAGTAATTTTGTTTCCCTTTCGGTTTGGTAAATGAACTGAGTAGTAAAGAGGGAAAAGAAGAAGCTAAGCCTCATGAACTGTTTCATTGACTGGTATGCAAAGAAGATTCTCTGTTCAGATTTTCCTCTGTCAACATTTTCAAAGACACTAAAGTCGTTCAGTTTAAGCAATGTATAATATAGAAAAACAAGAACTTTTGAAAGGTTCTTAAAAAAAAATAAAAGAAAGAAAAAAAGAAAAAAAAAAGAAGAGGAAGAAAGAAAGAAAAGAGAGGAGATCTCAATTTTAAATACATTTATCTTGACACACCAGACAAATGGAGTCTCATGAGGACACAAGGGGGATCTCCAGACCAGGGAAGGAATTTTAAGCCTTCGCCAGGCTTGAACACCAGGCAGACAAGTGGCGTTATCCGAAGTCTGCCCCTTCAGCCTCTGCAGCCATGAACATTTCCATGCAGGACCACTCTCTGCTCTGCATTTTCCCCAGCCCCACTGACTTTCCGGCCTTCCCTCAGACTCAGGGATGCTATGAAGGTCCCCAGAGGCGGGGGCTGGCTCTGCCCCATGGGAAGCCCCCTGAAGCCCAGGGCCTGCCCTCCCAGAGCACCCTACTCTCTGAAACAAGTGCACGAGGCTTGGATTAAGCAGCACGGCAGCCTGCTGGTGTCTCACAGCTCTGGTCCCAAGCCCAGGCTCCCACGCATCCCCCTGCCCAGGGGATTTGAAGCCCAGTCCTGGCTGTGCAGGCTTCTCCAGACCCCTAGGCAGAACCGCAGCCAGAACCCAGGCGCTGCCTACCCCTAAATCCTCACAGCGCTCAGATCCAGAACCTCTAAACTGCTCCCTGGCTTTAGCAAAATACAGAGAGCCAGAAAGCAGCTCCCATCTATAATAATTACAACAGAGTTTCCCTTGTCCTTGCACTATTTATTGCTTTCGCCCTTACCATGGATTGCTCGAGACAGAAGAGGCTATTAAAGATCAAAATATTTCTTTCTGGACAGGCAGAACTTTGCTAGAAAACTCCCTCCTTCTCTCAAACATTGCCACTTCTATTAGAAAAGGAACGAGTTGGTTTACACTGCAGATTGAATGAAGCATTAAATGACTGCGTTACAATGACTGCAGTGGGGGGAATGGTCGCCTCCAGTGGAAATGTAATGCTGTAATGATACGTTCGTAAAGGCACAATAATTGTTCAAGTATCCTTGTCTAATTTGTCACAGAAGTTGTCCGGGGTTTTTCTCTCCCTTATTTTTTATTTTTTTTTTTTTTATTATTTTTTTTTTGCAAGCCGTCGGGGAAAAGGTGCATTCAGTAATTACAACCAAGGCTGGGAAGAGGCAGGCGGGAGGGCACCTGCCAGCCCCTCACCCGGCTGACACGCATCTCCCCTGACTCCACGGCTCCAGGACGGGTTTGGCAAGGAAACAGCTCGCTTGCCAATACTAATTATTATTATTAATAACCGAGTGACGTCCCAGTCTCGGTTGCATCAGCCCGCCGTACCCTGAGCCGGAGCTGCTGCCAATCTGCCGAGCCTGCTCCCAGCAGCTGGTGGCAGCAAAAAGGGCCGAGGCTGGGAGCTGCTTTGGGGAGGGGGGCGGCCAGGGCGACTGCTGACTTTGGGCTGGGGGGGGGGGACACACCGGGGGACACGGGGTTTTCAAGCCGAGCAGCGCCGGAAAGGGCCAGCACCTCTGGGCGAGCTCGCAGCTCCTGCTCCTCCCTCCGCACGCCCGCAGGGAGCATCGCGGTGCCGTGTGTGTGTGTGGAGGGGGGGGGGGGGATGCCCCTCCTGCGGCCCCGAGGGCGTCCCGGGGGGGTTAGGGGGGGCTGCTCACATGCGGGGACAGCCGGGCACAAGGCGGGGGCACCCCCCGGCCAGTGCCACCCCCTCAGCACCCGCCGGTTTGCATGCACGGGGCCAGCCCCCCGGCGCCCCCCCCCCCCCCCCGTCCTCCCGTCGCCAGCCCAGCGGCGAAACTTGAAGGCGGCAGCCCCGACGTGGGGGGAGGACGAGCCCCTTCCGGTGGCATTTGGGGAAAGTTGCGGGGTAGCGGCAGCGCAAGGTCCCCAAACACGGCGGGGAGCGAAGGGGGGTGCTGGAGGGGGGGGGGGGGGGGGGGGGGGGACACAGTTCGTCTCTCACGGCTCTGAGTTGCTGCTGGAGCCCCCCTGCGAGCTCGGCACAAGCCCAAGCCGCTACGATTTGCCCTTTCGCCCTTCCCGATCTCCCCCCGCCCCCATTTAATTCCAAAGGGGGTGCCGGGTGCGTGCCGCCCGCCTCGGCGGGGGGATGATGCTGCGCTTTAATTAGGAGGGTGCGGAGCGCCCGTGCCGCACCGCTGAAGGAGAGCTCGGGAGCCTGCGGAGCATGGGGCCCGGCCGCGGAGGCAGCGCCCCTGCCCGCCGAGAGAGCCGGGAGGAGGCGGCGGCCCCCCCGGGCGCTCCCCCCGACCCCTGCAGCTTCGCCCGTCAACTTTGTGCTGCCGAGCCGCGGTCGCAGTTAAGTCTCCCCCCGGCCGAGCCGCCCCGGGGAAAGGGGACTTGGGGTTGAGGGGGAACCGGAGCCTGCCCGAGGATGGGGATGCGCGGCTGCGGAGGGCCGCGGAGGCAACGCGGGGCCGCGATGCTGCCCTGGCCGCAGGTGGGATGCCGGGGGTGCGACACCCCTAGGCGAGGGGGGGGGGGGGGGTCTTCGCCACCCAACTTTCAGCCGAGGGGGAACCCGCGCAAGCTGCGCGCCCCTCCGCGCATCCTCCGCGGATCGCTCCCCCCCTCCCCTCCCCGCAGCCCCGTTACCTTCCTGCGGCTCCCCGGGGTGGGGGGGGGAGAGATGCCGGCCGGCAGCGCTGCCCTCCGCGGGCGCGGCCGCCCTCCGCCTCCGCGCAAACTCCGCGGCGGCGGAGGGAGGATGCGAAAGGCGCCGGGTGTCCTCCCCGAGGGTTTGGGGCTTTGCCTCCCGGCCGGGAGGGAGGAGGCTGCTGGATCCCGGAGAGGCTGCGAGGCTCGGGCGAGGTTCGGCACCGGCACGGCCCGGAGGGGGCGCGGTGCGGGGAGCCGGGACCCCGGGACCCAGGGACCCAGAGACCCCGGGACACCCGGACCCGCCGCTGCAAGGCTGCGAGGCTGGCGCTTGCAGTCAGGGCATCTCTGATTCCCTCCGGAGTTGGATTTTTTTTTTTTTTTGTTAGAAGAGGTGGTGGGGGAGGGATGCGAATTGTGACCCATCCCGGCGGCTTTTTCCTCTCTGCTTCTTCTTGCCTTTTTTTTTTTTCCTCCCCCATCTGCTCGTTTCCCACTTCCCTTCCTCTCCGCCAACCAGCCCCCTCCTTCCCTCTCTAAAAAAAAAATTAAAAAAAAAAGGCAGGGGAAAAAAAAAAATGTATAGTCAGGGCTTCCCAAATGCGCGCCCCCGACCTGGTGCCAAGCGCGCCCCCTTCATTTGTTCCCCTTCTTGAAGCTCATTTTCATGACGTGGAAAAGCCTGATCCAGGGCAACAACAGCACCACACACACACACACACACAGGGAGCAGGAGAGAAGCCCGAGATCCTCCGCCGCGCCCCAGCCCTCCCGCTCCGCGCTGCCGGTGCCCGGAGAAGGCGGCGGCGGCGGCGCTGGAGCCTGCAGCAGCCCCTCTCCTCCCTCCTCCATTGAGTGTGCCAAACAGCAGCTCTGCATCCTAAAGAAGATCATTGAGGGGCTCATTGCATTCCCAGCACGTCTCAGCCTTGCTTCTTTTTTTTTTTTTTTTTTTTTTTTTTCCTTTTTGCCTCAGCTTCAGCAGGAGTAGAGAGAGAGGGAGAGAGACAGAGAGGGAGAGACAGAGAGAAACCAGCAATCTTTAAACTCGAGCTTTTTCCCCCCCTTCCCCCCTTTTTTCTTTTTTTTTTTCCCTTTTTTTTTTTTTTTTTTTTGGAACGATGTGCTAAAATCTCTCCTGCAAACCGGTAAGTACAAGCTTTCTGGATCCTTTTGTTTCCACGTAGGGTCAAAGACACCCCCTCTCCCCAAAAGAAGATATAATAACCCTCTTTATTTATTTTTTTTTATTACAGCCCTTGCAGAAGAGAAAGAACTTAAGTGGCTAATATTTTGCAAAGGAGACAGAGAGACTGATACTGCAATATAGCTCTCATCTCTCTCCCTTCTTCCCAATTAGATGCTGGCTTTAATTGCAGGGGGTATTTCTCTTTTCATGCTTTCAACCACCTCTTTCCCACAGGGGAGGGTTTCATTCGCAAGTTGATCCTAAGGATTTCTTTTCCTTTCGCATTTCTCTCCCCTAAATGCATCTTTCTGCTCTTAAGTTTGTGGATGGGGGTCAAAATTTTCCAGTTCTTACGCGTGGAAGGGAAAAAGGACCATTTCTATTGAGAGATTAAGACCGAAAGCAATGATCGCTCCGAATAATTCTAATGGGCATTTCAGTGATTCAAGGAAGGCTGCATCACCACCGTTATTATTACCATCCTTAGCATTTCTCCATGCCCATACATTTGAAATATCTGGTGAAAGGAAGGGTGAAACCATATGTTGAAGGAGCTGCATCTCATTAGTACAGTATTATTTTCATCTGATTGGAGAAGAACCGTGTCTTCATTCGGAAACGTATATAGTAGGATAGATAATTTATCGGCTGGTAAGTGTCAAGGTATTTTTTCTTCCACTTTCATCTTTTTAACCGGGTCTCCTGCTTGGTCCTGGGGGCGCAGAATACCCTAATCCAAGGCAGGCTGAGCATTTCAATCCTAGGTGCCTCTTTAGCTGTCACTTCCCTTTAGATCTGCTGATCGCATGGGCATGTGCTTTAGAAAGATTAATCATCTCTAAATGCTTTAATCAGCTAAAATGACTAATATGTGGTATGTATTTATCTGATAATATACCATTCCATTAATTCATCTGTGTGTTTGAAAGGGGAATGTTTTCTTTTAAATCAGGATTGTTAACCGTTTACTCTTTTAAAGACGTTGTGTTGGCTTCTGAAGGGAACTGTTTTCTCAGGGACATTAGGAAACCTTGCACATTCCTTTGAACTTACATATGGAATAATATCGAGCTGGCAGGGAGAGAGATTCAAGGACTGAAATTCAATAACTTTGGGAGTTTGCATGTATAAAAGATGTAGTGTGACACTGGAGAAATCTGCCCACTGCTACGAGATTTCCCCCCTGTAGTCGACACGGGCTACGATGGCTATAAAGCCAAAACTGCAAACAAGTATGAAATACACGCAGTTCTGAACACTGGTCCTATGGCGGAAAACACGCAAAGACGCAACACGTTCTGCCTGTGTGCTCCTCTCGTTGTATGGTCTGCATGTGCTGTCCTCTTTATAGGTGGCATTTACCAAAACGGGGGGCGGAGGGAGATGAGGGAAGCTGATATCGCGTGATTAAACCCTTTAACATCTCTTAAGTATAAATCAGGGCAAGGCTCGCACAACCGACAGCCCTAGAGTTTATTGTGAACGTCTACCCAACAGTTGCTGAACTTTCCAGGAGTCTAACACAAGTCTAGCAGGTAGGGGCTTGGTAAAAGGAGCGGGGCAGGAGAGAAATACTGAAAATCTGCATTTTTTTTCCCGTTGCAGTTTTGTAAACGTCAACAAATGATGAAACCTTCCTCGGCAGAGACGCTTCATAAAGGAAGGATGTTGTGGATAATTCTTCTAAGCACAATTGCTCTAGCATGGACTACACCAATTCCCTTGATAGAGGACTCGGAGGAACTTGATGAACCCTGCTTTGATCCATGTTACTGTGAAGTGAAGGAGAGCATTTTCCATATACATTGCGACAACAAAGGATTTATAAATATTAGTCAGATAACAGAGTCATGGTCAAGACCTTTTAAACTTTATCTGCAGAGGAATTCCATGAGGAAATTGTACACCAACAGTTTTCTTCATCTGAACAATGCTGTGTCTATTAACCTTGGGAACAATGCACTGCAGGACATTCAGACGGGGGCTTTTAATGGGCTCCGAGTTCTGAAGAGGTTGTATTTGCACGAAAACAAATTGGACATTTTCAGAAACGACACTTTCCTGGGTTTGGAAAGTCTGGAATATCTGCAGGCAGATTACAATGTCATTAAGCGGATTGAAAGCGGGGCATTTCGAAACCTAAGTAAATTGAGGGTCCTTATCCTAAATGACAATCTGATCCCCATGCTTCCCACCAACCTATTTAAGTCCGTGTCCTTAACCCACTTGGACTTGCGTGGGAACAGGTTAAAAGTCCTTTCGTACCGTGGGATGTTGGACCATATTGGCAGGAGCCTGATGGAGATTCAGCTGGAGGAGAACCCGTGGAACTGTACGTGTGAGATCGTGCAGCTGAAGAGCTGGCTGGAGCGCATCCCCTACACCGCCCTGGTGGGGGACATCACCTGCGAGACCCCCTTCCACTTCCATGGGAAGGACCTGCGGGAAATCAAAAGAAGTAAGCTCTGCCCCATGCTGTCCGACTCCGAGGTGGAAGCCAGCCTGGGCATCCCTCAGCTGTCGTCCAGCAAGGAGAATGCGTGGCCTACGAAGCCGTCCTCCATGCTGTCCTCCTTCCATTTCACCGCTTCCTCCGTTGAGTACAAAACATCCAACAAGCAGCCCAAGCCCACCAAGCAGCCCAGGGCACCCCGGCCTCCCCCAACCCCCCGCGGCCTGTACCCCGGGCCAAACCAGCCGCCCGTGGCCGCCTACCAAACCAGGCCCCCGATCCCCATCATCTGCCCTACCGGCTGCTCCTGCAGTTTGCACATCAACGACCTGGGCCTGACGGTCAACTGCAAGGAGCGAGGGTTTCACAACATCTCCGAGCTCCTGCCCAGGCCCCTGAACGCCAAGAAGCTCTACCTGAGCGGGAATTTGATCCAGAAAATCTACCGCTCCGATTTCTGGAATTTTTCCTCTTTGGATCTCTTGCACCTGGGGAACAACCGCATCTCCTACGTGCAGGACGGGGCCTTTATCAACCTGCCCAATCTCAAGAGCCTCTACCTGAACGGCAACGACATCGAGCGGCTCACCCCGGGCATGTTCCGGGGCCTGCAGAGTTTGCATTACCTGTACTTCGAGTACAACCTGATCAGGGAAATCCAGCCGGCGGCCTTCAGCCTCATGCCCAACCTGAAGCTGCTCTTCCTCAACGACAACCTGCTCCGCACCCTGCCCACTGACGCCTTCGCCGGCACCTCGCTGGCCCGCCTCAACCTGCGCAACAACCACTTCTTGGCGCTGCCGGTGGCCGGGGTGCTGGAGCACCTGCACGCCATCGTGCAGATCGACCTGAAGCTCAACCCCTGGGACTGCACCTGCGACCTGGTGCCCCTCAAGCAGTGGCTCGAGGCACTCAGCTCGGTCAGCGTGGTGGGCGACGTGTTGTGCGCCAGCCCCGAGCGCTTGGCTCGCCGCGACCTGCGCTCCCTTGAGCTGGGGGCGCTCTGCCCCGCCGCCCTGCGCCCCCCCGCCGCCGCCGCCGCCGCTGCCGCCGCCTCGCCCCCGGCCGCCGCCGCCCCCCCGCCGCCCTCCGCCACCGGCGCGGCCGCCTACGAGCTGCCGCCGCCCGCCGCCGCCGTGCCGCTCTCCGTGCTCATCCTCAGCCTGCTGGTCCTCTTCTTCTCGGCCGTGCTGCTGGCCGCCGGGCTCTTCGCCTTCGTGCTGAGGCGCCGCCGGAGGAAGCGGCCGTTCCGCGGGCCCCGGGCGGAGGCGGCGGAGCTGGGCGGCCCGGGGGGCTTCCAGGAGGGCGGCGGAGGGGAGCGCTCCCCGGAGAAGGCGCCCCCGGCGGGCCACGTCTACGACTACATCCCGCACCCGGTGACCCAGATGTGCAACAACCCCATCTACAAGCCGCGGGAGGACGACGAGGAGGACGAGGCGGCGGCGGGGGGCGGCGGGGGGGAGGCGGCCGAGCTGCTGCGGGGCGCCGGAGAGCGTTTCGCCGCCGCGCCCCCCGGCCCGGAGCCGGGCACCAACTACCGCACCTTGCTGGAGAAGGAGCAGGAGTGGAGCCTGGCCGTGTCCAGCTCGCAGCTCAACACCATCGTGGCCGCCCACCCGCAGCATCCCGCGGGCGGAGGGCTGGCGGCGGGCGCCGGGGGGCCGGGGGCGGCGGCGGCGGCGGCGGGCGGAGCCCCCCGGGACCGCGACCGCCCGCCCCCCTGCGCCGTGGGCTTCGTGGACTGCCTGTACGGCACCGTGCCCAAGCTGAAGGAACTGCACGTGCACCCCCCTGGCATGCAATACCCGGACCTCCAGCAGGACGCCAGGCTCAAAGAAACCCTTCTCTTCGCGGCCGGCAAGGGCTTCTCAGAGCACCAAACCCCCACAAGCGAATACCTCGAGTTAAGGGCCAAACTCCAAACCAAGCCGGATTACCTCGAAGTCCTGGAGAAGACCACGTACCGGTTCTGACCGCCGCCCCGCCGCCCGCCCGGCACCGCCGCATGCGAGGGGAGGCTCCAGCTGCGCGCTCTGCCCGCCAGCTGTGCGCGCTGCGGGCAGGGCCGGCCTCAGAGCAGTAATCGACGAAGTGCCTTCGCAGACTTTTGCCAGCAGATGTTAATCAATCATTATTTTTTATACTGAAACTGAGACTTTGACTGTGCCATGTCTAAGGTATATTATTATTATTATTATTATTATCGGGGATCTTTGTATTGATCCTGGTTAAGTAAATTCCATGTGTGTCTCTTTTTTTTCTTTCTTTCTTTCTTTTTTTTTTTTTTCTTTTTTCTTTTTTTTCCGTTGCAGTAAACTTCCTCTATATTTTCCCTTGGAGGGGAGGGGGAGGGAAGATGGCATTTTGTGGCTTGCTTTCTTCTTGCCCATCATGGCACAGATTCTGTACATTTATTTAAAAAAAAAAAAAATGCAAAGAAGCAAACGAGAGAGGTTTGCTGCATGCCTGGAAACTGCAAGAGGGAAGGGAGGGGAGGGTCTTGCTCGAATGTCTCACTCTTGTCTCTCTCCCTCCCTCGCACGCACACGCACCCACCCGCATCCCCGCCACCCCGCGGCAGCCCGGCCTCTCCGCGCAGCGCCCGCCGCCGCGCAGGGAATCCCGGGCGCCGGGGGAAGCCACCCGGAGCCGAGCAGCCCAAAGGATGTAACCACGTGGCGCACACACCTAGGGGATGCTCAGCGACACTTCATCATGACGCCATGGTTTTTTGGAGGACATCCGCACTTTCCTAAATAAAAGCAACATGCAAATATGCAGGAAAATAAAAAAAAAGGAGAAAAAAAAAAAAGCTACTGGGCACCTGTCACTAACAGCTTTGTAGGAAGCACTTTTAATGTTTTCTCTCATACACACATACATGCACACACACGCACACACACGAGAGGTACAACAATGTGCATATATTTATTCTGTAATTTCAAGTGAATATAAATTGTAAAGGTAATGTTTAATCATTGTACAGTGATGCGTCTGGTATAGCTTTCCTAATAAAAAGTTTTGAAAAAACATGCATATATATATATATATCCACATATATATATATATAGGAATACAAAGCTTGAACCTTAAACGTCAGCTTCCCCCTACTGAGATTTCCTTCTCCCACCTTAACCTTGAAAGCTATTTTATTGATAACAGTTCGATGCACTGTGATGTTAACAGAGAAAAAAAAACCGACACCTGTACAGCTTCTCTTGCCAAGATACCACCCGAGACTTTTACAAATCCGATTTGCAATCCGTATTCCCACGCCGCACTGTACTTACGGCAGTTCCCTCGCATCTCAAACCAGTGCCCTCTCGCAGGGGCACTGCTGGGGCTCCTTCTAAATGCGAAGCGAGCAGTCAAAGGGGGATGGGAGCGGGCATTAAAGCGCTTTTCAATTTTGGAAAAAATAGTTGAAGGTCTCTGGGAAGGGATGCGTAAAGCTCCAGCCACCTCCCCGCGGCCGGGGGTCTGCCTGCCTTGGCGCGGCCGTTTGTTTGCTCCGCGCTGGAACCGGAGTGAGACCAAAAGGAGGGGAGGGAAGGTCCCGGTGGTATCTTGGCCTCGGTCCCCGGGGTCGGCCGGGCGGCAGCGGCGGCTCCGCTCCTCATCCTCCGCCAGGTGGCGCCGCAGCCCCAGCGCTGCCCGCCCGGCCCCGGCCCAGCCGAGCGCAGCCCCCGGGGCCCTAAACCGGAGCCCCCGGGGGCCTTGCACCGGGGCCGGGGGGGCTGCGGGGGGGACAGCCCACTGCCGGCATCCCCTGTCACCGAGCACTGTCCTGAAGGTCTTCAGATATAGAGTTTTATAGCGAAAGATCGAATATATATCTATAGGTATCGTTTGTCTTAACGGAGCAGCAGGTATGATAATTTATCCATAATAATAATAAATGTATATTTGTGATTTTTTTTTTTTTTTCTCACCCCCATCTGCGTTAAAAAGGTTTCCCCCTTAAGGCATTTTTTTTCTGGGTGCTGTTCAGGGGACAAGGCTCAGCCACCTGCTTGGCGCGGGGCAGTGGAGCGTGGTGTCACCTCTCATCCAGCTGTCCCTCCGGCCTGGTGGGAGCAGTTTTGTCCCACCCAGCACAATGCATATACCGGAGATAAAACCATGGACGCTTGTTTTCACCCCAAGTGTCCCCTTTATAGCTTCATCAAGTATGCTTATTGCAGGCTTTTTGGTCTATCTGTCTTGGAGAGGCAGCTGGGTGTGACATTAGGGTCCCAAGCACTGGGAGTAGCTGTATGTGCTTTGGGGTGGAGAGGCAGCTCCAAATGTCTGTAAATCTATCATTGGCTCAATAGCTTTGCTAAAGAAATGTTATACATTTGAAGTTCCCAAATTCCTCTACTGAGCTGATAGTGTTTTATTACTGCTGCAATTCAGCTCTAGTCTGCTGGGCATGGGGTTCTCTTTTCTTTCTTTTCTTTTTTTTTTTTTTTTCTCCTTTCTTTCTTTTTCATTGTTGTTACCATTGATTTTTTTTTTTATTTTTTTTTTTTATTTAAAGGACAGTGGAAGAGCACGGACCTGTTAAAAAATAAACATCAAAGTGCAAAGGCCAGATCTTTCTTATGATAATCATTATAATATGATAATCAGAATTGCATTGATAAGCGTACATGCAAGCAACACGTGGAGCTATACAAACCAGGTTAAAGTACAACCCCTAGTGAGAGTGGTGCTGTGTACATTTGGCAATGTCATCAAACCCCAAGTGTTCATACTTGTATCCAAATATAGTAAAGCCAGTTGCAAATAATGTTTATATTTTAATTAAACTGCAGAAAGGCAAGAGAATTTCAACATAACTATAGGTAGCAATCTCACCCGTGAATGGTGAGAAATCTATTTATTCAGTGGAAATAAATTTGTTCTATGAGAATGGAATTTTGTATTAAAAGAGATAATTTTGGCTTACATTGAGTTATTTTTCTTTCCTTGTGTAGGAAACTTTCTTTTCCTTGTGTACTGGGAATTCACTGGAATCATTTGGGGATAGTTGCCTCTGGAAATATTGACAATACTTAACTGTGATATCTAATGTATATTATGATGACTTCTATTTTGCTATTTCATTGTGTTAAGCTGAGGCTGAGTGGGTGGTAGCATTACTTTCCACTGCAGGAAACGAAAGTGGATCCATCATCTCTGGTCTGTGACGGGTGACTATTTACATGCTGCGACCTGGGTTACTCCTAATTAATAGGGATTATTCTCATTATCAGCAGTGTTATTGGTAGCATTAATAATATTGGGAAGGAACCAAATAAAGTCAATGATCCACATTCACATTGGAGCTGTTTGATGGGATACTATTTCAAATAAATAAATACATTTTTTAGCTTATTACATTATTGTATGAGTAGCTGGTATCAGCTTCAGCAGTTCAGCATGTGGCAGTGCTCAGAACCTTTGTGTAAATCTTTCACCATGTGCTTGGCTTATTCACTCATTGTTTATACTGAAATTCTTCCTACAGGTGGAAAAGAAACAAGTCCAGGTAAGTCCCAGTCCTAGCTGATAATGGCTGCATACATGGGAATAGATAGTGGTGGTGTTCGGTGCTCTTTTGTACTTCCTTGATATTGCCATAGATGTAAAAGTAATATTTTACCTGGGTTAAAAGATTTGCTTGAGGCTTGGACAATGCTTTGTGGATCCCTGGGTTGCATCAATAGTGATGTTAATTTTTATGGTATAAATAATGATCTGACTTCCAGAACACTTGCCATCTCTGAAAGTCTGTCACAGCACACCAGGAACTGGACTGCTTTAGTCAGGTGAATACTACAAAGAGGTTTATTATTAGATTCAGTGGATGTGAGTTAAGCTGTGGTAACTCAAGATGTTGTCAGAGACCCTTCCAGAAAAAACAAAACAAAACAACAAAAAATGACACTTTTGTGCATATCATCACTGCTGATTTGGTTTTAAGCAAGAAATGTGCATTTATGGCCAACTCATTTTCTCTGCTATAAACATTTAGAGCAACGCGACAGACAGGTCTCTACAAAATATCAATATGCAATGTTCTACATTTCTGAAACACTAAAGTATGCAAGCAGCAACTCATGAGTGCTATGCTACTTCTACTTTAGTCGTATTTCAAATGAAGTTGAACTGTTCCCATGAACAATATGTGATGAGCTGGCTTTATGTATTACAGAAATGTTCACGTGAATAAGGTGTGCAGAATCTGGCCCTAAGTTTGGAAGTTCACTGGTTATCTACATTACTCAGCCCTAGGATATGACTTCTGGCAATGGTTCAGCCACTTAGATGTGAACTTGTTCCAGAATTGCACTTCTTCCAAAGGCATTTCCTTTTCCAACATGGATTTACATACATTCAGAAATCAGACTGCTGCACATTGCATATTCCTATTTTCTGAGTTTTCCAAGACTTGGTTCTAAATCTGACTTCCTCATATCTGAGTTTCACAGTGAATTTATGTATGGATTATACAATACAAAACAATTGTTTCCATGGGAGAAATGTGGAATAAATATACCCAATATGTAGTTTCATAACTTCTTCATGCTAACAACGTCTCTTTGTACAAAATATGCTATTTTTAATACTTTGTAAAGCTGATGTGAGTGGGAATACAGTTTTTTTTTCCCACTTCTTGAAAAAAGATTCTGTTTTAATCTGGCAAACACATCTAAGTCCCAGTTCAAAGCCTGTTCCTCTTAGTGGAAGAAGTGGAATGTGCTTGGAACAAACTCTTGTGTGAGCACGGACTAAAGGCCGAATCCTGCTCCAGTTGAAGCCAGTGATGAAGTACCACATTACCGCTCAGTTTTAGTCAGCAGACTCAAATGAAGAGCAACGTCTCATCTCAGAAAATTGCAACCTATATTATGTGGATACAAGTATATCGAGACAAGCTCTCCATGTGACTAGAAAAAAAAAATTGTTACCATTTTAGTAAATTTCTTGATTGACCTCATTCACAAACTAACCAACCCTTAGCACTTTCTTATTCTAAAATAAGAGGATTTGCATGAAGACAAATATTAGTGTGTCTCAGTAGATTCAAGAAATGTGGAAATTGGTAGAGGAGTTTAGATCTAATGTCATAGGTAGCTATGTATTATAGCTACATACACCACGATTATTTATATAACAGTTGCAAATTATTTGGAAATACCTCATCTGTATTACCTTCTTTAAAAGCAAGAATATTTACAGACACCAACAATTGTGTTTCATATCGTTTTTTTAAATGTCTTTTGTTTGATCTTTGTAGCTTCCCACTTCTTTTAAAATTCCGTACTTCTATTTTCGTTTAGGGTTTTTGGAGGAGGTAGGGGGTTACTGACGAACCCATTACCTTTGGGTGTATCTGGTGATACATGGTGCTCACCAGAGGGGTGCTGGGGTGAAACGTTGTAGGTTATCTTGATCACTGTGAAAGTATTTGGAAACACTCCCCTGTGGTGGGATTTTCTCTTTTAAAACTTTCAATATTGTGGTGGTTTTCAGAACACTGTCAGATTGTTCATTTTTGTGGAAAAATGATGGGAGAAGACTCAAAAGAACTGAGCCACTGGCATTGCTATAGAAATTCCCTGTCTGACAATTGTACTGGGTAGTCTCTGCAGAGTGGATGCTGCATCAGTCTTTATATTTTGAATGTTAAGGGCGTTAATCGTAAGTGTGGTATTAGGAAGATGTATGTATATGCAATACTAAGATGTTTGGTGCCTTAAAAAGAACAGATAATAATAGAGAGTATAGCACAATGTAAAATATTAATAGCTCAGTCATATGCCATGTACTGAACGCATCATGGACTGAATGCCCATTTACTTTTTCTAACGTCTTTATTTTTGTATTAGAATTTTCTAAATTTCTCAAGAATATCCTATATATTCTATGAATTATGATGAAATGTTTTAGGTTTGCTAAGGGTCAAATCTCTCAGAAGCTGGAAATTCAAACAGATGCCACCAACAGTGGAGGAAAATTCCTGTCCATGATAAGTGGCATGGAAGCTGGGGATGTTGTTGTAGCACTGTGCCAGGAAGGGCAGCTCTCTGCAGCGATGCAGATTACGCAGTAGGGCTTGAATAAGTAGTCATCGAGGGGGTGTTGAGTTGTGATGAGTCACTATTGGACTGGCATAGACCTGGAAAATGCTGCTGGTTGTGGTGGCACGGATAATCCTTCTGCTGACGGTGGCACCATTGCCAGTGGGGACTCCTGTAAGAGTAATCCCCCCCCCAAAAAAGGGGTTGTTGTCTTTGTCCCGCAGTGACTATCTCATCTAATGCTAATCATTTTGCCCCAAGTGTTAAAGTGACATCAGTACACTGATTATGGGAAAATGTTTTTTTCTTGCTTTGTCCTCTTTACTATGCTTTCCTTGAGACAAGAGCTGTTTTGCATGTTGAGGAATTGTAGGAAGGTATTTGTTGCTATTTTTTTTTTTCAGAACATACTTGTTTAAAATGAAATCAGTCTCTCACGGCTGTAACTGTCCTAAACTGAGATGAGTTTTCTAGAAAGCTATGTAAACCTTTGGTTTTGTTCTTGCTCTCTTAGTTACTATATGCATAAATATTTACATATTTTATATTTTATATGTAATGACCTTTATCTGAATAATCCTTAAACTGAAGTCTGTCTTTGAACTTTGGAGGTTTTGGCTTTGGAAGTCAAGGTTAATTACAGTTTTGTTGCTGTTGTTTCATGATTGTTTGGTTTGGTTTTATTCAGAGTGTCACTGGAGAGCGGAAAACATTGCAGTGGGGAAGTTCTCACCACAGAATACTTTTTAATAGGACTTTCAAGTCTAATCCTTTCTTTTCTTCTCCTTTTCTTTGGAGAATGAAGGAGCTGTGCTCCAAAGAGAGTAGGAGTTGCCACTCAGGCTGAGAGTTGAAATGTGTTCATGAAATGTGTCCTCTCAATCCTGAGAATGCCCAGAATGATCAGGCTCAAAGGAAGGTGTAAGAAACTCCCATTAGTGAGATTACAGGTTCAGATGTGGCCAGCTAATCTTCTCCACCATTAACTCTCACCCTGCGCTATCAGGTACCTGGAGGTCTCTTGCAACTGCAGGCACCGCTCCTGTGTCGCACAGGGAGCAGGGCAGTGATGAGCACTTAGAAAAATCATGGTGTAGTGTTTCTGTGAAAAATGAATGTTAAAAAAACTGGGCATTGGTAATGGACATTGGCCATTTAAAAGTTTGTCTCTGTGTTCTTCAGAAGACTCATCCAGGATTTCTCTGGTGCAGTTAAAATGCCATGCGAGGGCACAGCTGATCAGTCTTCATAAAAGCACTGCTGAAAAAGATGTATAACTAATGCATTCTTCTTCATTAGGAAACATCGTTTCTTGTGGCATCACTTCTGTTATGTTTTCTTGCAGTGACCCAAAAACCTGGCTGCTTTGGAAAGTGGATAGTATTGGCAATCAAAGAAATATGGCAAGTAAAGATATTTTTCAGATCCAGTTTATATCAGTATTTTCTTCAAGAAAGGGCAAGTCATAGCTACTGGGTCCTTGTTCTGCAGCCTTCACTGATTAAGGCAAAGAGTCGGTCATTATTCAATGTGTTTAATTATCCCCTTCAGTTTTAAGCCAACAAAGCAAGAAAGGTGGATGTATCTAATTTATGTATGTACGTATTCCTCCTGTGAGCAATGAGGGGGCACAGTGCTAGAGCCAGTGATGCCAATGGAAGGAATGGCATTATTAACCATGGCTGGGTTAAGCTGTGCCAAGTGGGACCTGTGCCAAGGCTAACGATGCAAACGGCACCGCAAAGTCAAGCATCTTGCTGTGTTAGAAACAGTCAATAACAACATACAATTCCTGTTGAAACCTCTCTGTTAGAGCAGGTAAACAAATATCTCATAGAATCCTTTTTTTTTTTTTTCCCCACTTCTGGCCCAAGTTCTCAAGCAGCATCCAGATTTGTTGGCATTCTCAACATTGCTTTTACCTATCTGCATGCAGAGATAATCATTTGGCTGATGATAACTTTTAACGCCTCGGTTTGCACATTGAACATGTGCACAAAATGGAGTCCAATTAAAAATATGGTTATCTTTGTTGGGTTTTTCTGTAGAGTGATGTTTTGCACCTCAAGACTTCATTCTGTAAGATGTATCGACTGGATTGCCTACCTGTAACTCAGCTTTGTAAGCAGCCTCCCGAGGTTAGCCGCGGTGGTAATACATGCCTTGTGCTTTGCCAGCCCCTACAAGCCAGCCAAAGTCTGTTAAAGCCTTCAGAGCACAAAACACTGATAAGATGGATCACTAACAGGTATGCATCAGGGATAACGCAAAGGTGTTCCATGGACGACAACCTAAAATTAGCTGCTGTTAACTCAAAGCAGTAGTAACTGCCTCCTATGTTGTTACCTCTGCTGGAACAGAGTGGCTAATGTATGTAAGGGAAATGGTGATACTGAGTATGTACATTATATACATATATACTATGTATATGTATGTATATGTGTATATGCTAGCATGTTGAAGTGTAGAAGTCATTTTTTGAAAAGTTCTGGGAGATTCAGGCATATGGCTTGTTTTGGACTGTTATAAAAATATGAACATTTTGGTGATAAAGCTAAAAATGTATACATTAAGACCTACATTCCTAATGTAGGTCAGTGGAGGCACTTCTCAGACATATTAGTGTTTTGGACACTTAATCTTAGCAGCATATTGCATCTCCTGGAATAGGTTAGCGGAGGCAATGCAGAAGAAATTGTTGCATCTGAAGTCATTCAGAAATATTGCCAAGTTTCTCAGGAACCAGAATTGCAGGATAATGAGTATTATATTTAATTTGTGATGGAAAGGCAACCGTAGGGAGTTCAGCAGAGGCAACTCAGATCATCTTGGCTCTGTGGGGGAGGGAGAATTTATAACTATAGCTAGCTAAAAAGAAGAAAGCTGTCTGTATTTGTGTGTATATATATATTTATATATATGTATATACAAATCTGTGTATGTGTAGATAACGCTGTGTGTATATATGTATGTATGTATATGCCCATAATGTATAATATGTGTATCTATATATATGTATACATTTATATAAATTTATATTTCTCTATATAAATAGTCATGCAACTATGGAAAATAACATTTCACCGGTGTGTCCTTTTTTTTTTAAAACCCAACAAGAAGCTTGTCCCATTAACATCATATTGCACAAAGTTCTTAAGTTATCATTTACACATAGATAGGAGTGTTGCTCCATGGCTGAGCACCAGCCTGGAAGCTTTTTACTGCTCCAGAGGACTCCAAGCAAGTCATTAGCTCTTCCACAGCTGTTCTTCATATGTGAAATAAAGCGGTGGCCAAAGAGACTCCGGGGCTGCTTTTAAAAGTGAAGGAAGAGGGGGTTCTTGACTGTTTATGCTTTGGAAATCCCTGTTGTGCTTTGTGGAGTTTTGATGGTGAAATAACCTCAGTAGTGATTACTTTGGTTGCTGTTAACGTCCCAGCTAATGGTAATGGCTTCTGAACAGAGGAAAAAAAAGATGAATTTCCTGCTTTAAAGTAAGTGATCTGGAGTCTGATTACTTTGACTAGATGATGTATGGATTTCCATTTAGGGTTAGGATGTTAGGCTGTAAATCAAGAATCTTAGCTCAGTGAGCTTCTAGTTCAGGATATCTCTTTTATGTTATAATTGATTTTAAATAATTTCACTTCATCATCGGAGCAAGCTATACTTTAATTCATGATAAGCTCAAAGAATTTCTCAACTGGAAAACCATTTATATCAGGGTGAATTTTGCACTTGGCTTCAGTGGGGTCAGATCAGCTCACACTGTTTCATTAAGCACAACACTGACATTAAAACTGGCTTGTCATTGTGCAACTATTAACCAAAAGTGTAATTTTGTAATAAAAGCGAGCCTAAAAAGGATTTGCTAGTTATGTATTCTATGATTATAGCATCTTTCTATCACAGAGACCTTTAGGCAGTTGCAAGGGCTTTGGTTCTGTGCAGCTGATCGCTGCTCTCAGCTTTGCCCCTGATTTGAGCTGCACGTAATGCCCTCCCCGAGCATCCCCTCGGCCCGAACGGTGGCTGGTCACAGAATTGCTACGTGCCTTGTGCTGGCGTGAATGAAGGCCACGTGGACGTGGCTCTGTCCTCACGGTGGGGGCTCCAGCACAACGCAGCCCATGCATGTCCCGCTGGGACTGTGCACGGGGCTGGGGCCATGGCAGGGCTTTGAGGGCATGAGGCTTTCTGCCTCGTGCACCAAATGCTCTCACGGTTCTGAGAGTGGCATGGGTCTGTCATGCAGCCAACCTGCCATCGTCTGCAGACTGTGATGTGATTAGAAGAGAGAAGGGGGAGAATGGATTATTTCTTCTAAAGTCCTTTGCTTCCTCTGAGGCAGAAGGCAAACAAACAAGAAATAATCACAGAACTGAAAACAAATACCTGGTGGTTTAAAATATACGATATGGAGTGAAATGTTTCTTTTAAGCTTCTTGATTATACTGTGCCTTCTTATTTACACTGGAGGAAATAAGCACCTTACGGGAAAGTGCTTCCCAATCTCTTTTGCATAAATGCTGTAGTGGAACTTTGTGTAATATATAGCTGCCTCTTCAAAAAAAAAGGTCATTTCCATATAAATGTTATATTTTTTAATGCAGAAAATATGCTGAATCTATATACTATCTGGTTAAAGCAATCCTTTTGCTGTTTTTGTGATTTCAGCATGTTTGCCTGAATGAAGAAAACTAGAAGGGGAGCAGAAAAATTGATCACATTTTAATTAACTCATGCAGGCCTCATGGCAGGCTAATCACTTGAATACGGTGTCTCTTGGACACCCACAGGCACATCATCTTCACATGGCTTTTTTTTTTTTAAGCAAGGAGCATCAGAATTTGAGTTGAGTGTATCAGAGAGTTCAGAGAACTGCTGCTTTGCTGAGCATGTGGAGACTTTGGGAAATAAGTTTTTCTGGTGTCACTTCTTAAAGAAGATGCCTAGATGTCTGCATCCTCAGGAAAGCAGCAAATGACACAAAAAGGCCAGAATCTGAAGCTAGTAAAGGAACAATAAAGAGTGCAAATCTCTTCATTCTCAGTGGTAATGTCCTCTTTACAGGTTAAATTTAGTCTATAATGAACCTTGGCTACTTGCTATTTTGCTGTGAAGAAACAACAAACCCCACCTTCTTTGTGGTTGAATTTTGTAAAACCATTTTATATTTAGGAAAGGAACTGCGTAGTCTGAGGATCGGGCATGCAAAATAATGTTATTGTTATAGGTGAACATCAAAATAAATTACATGACCAAAGCATGTAGGTGGTGTAAATCATTGTAGCTCCATTGCTCTCAGTACAGCACTGCTCGTACCCCTGAGCTGGATTCAAAGATGCTTGCTACATGCTTGCAGCAATTGCTCTGGAGGGCTTCCCATGCAGCCATTAGTGTTTTGTTGAAGTTTAGAAATGAAGGCGAATAAACCCAGCTCCTCAGGCCACTTGGTGGGGAGTTTGCCTGTGGCAACCTTCTCCCTTTGGAGAAAACCTCTGGGGGTTTTTGCCGGTGGGAATTGCTGCGTGCTGATCTGTGGCTGTGCTGCATGGGCCAGCCCCTGCGTGGGCAGTGCTCCCTGGGCTGGCCTCCAACTCCTGCACAAGTTTCTGTGCCCCCTGAAGCCTGATCCTGCCCTTCTGTGTTGAAAGAAAAAGAAAAAAGATCAGAGAAACACAATTTCCCTGTGATTTTTCCTTTACCAATTCCTGCTTAAACCATTCCTTGAAGTAATTAAGTAACAAGGGCAGTGGCACTCTACTAGAATATGTGATGAATTTACAGGGATTAGGCTCCTGCAGTTTGTGTCTCAAGATGTCTCCAAGTCAGGTTCCAATGGATAACTACCTGTTGTAAAACACGTAATGGCTGAGCAGCTCTGGTGCTGAGTACCAATGATAACAAAAAAGAACTGGCTTGGGGGGGGAATGGACAATATAATGATAGATGTGGCTCCTTGGATGCAGTGGCTGATCTGGTGAAGGTGCAGTTGTGATGATTATAAAGGTAGGCAATGAGCACAGACAGCAGCCGTCAAGGAAACTGCAGCAGTTTTATGGCCAGGACAGAGCTCAGAGATACTCTCATTATGACTGTCGCCGGCGTTTAGACAGGGATGTACTGCTTATTTTTCACAATGTCTCTCCTGAGCCATGAGGAACTCCATTCTTCTTTTTCCACTGAAAAGTAATTGGTTTTAATTGGAAGGAAAATCTTCAAACTTTTTTTTTAATGATTATTCTATAGGTGAAAAAATAAAAAGCATTCACTTGAATATTGCTACAAACCAAAACCTTTTAAACATTCTCATCTTAAGAAAACACTTTTTTTTTAGCTTAGAAAAACCTCTTTTTGAAGCATTGAGAAGCTTTCTGAAAATCATACCAATTTAGAAGAAAACATAGAATAGAAAAAAAAATAGAAGTAGGGTTAAACTTATTTTCCTTTATTAGTACTAAAAACACCAACTTCTATGTGCTTTGATTCACGTAAAATTTGTTTGTAGGGAAGAAATAGTATCTAGCTGGTATTATGGAGGAAAAATCATTCTCAGGCACATGAATGTTTTCTGTGCTCAAAAACTTTGTCTATCTTTGTTTTTTTTCTAATAAAAGATATCATGCATTCTATCTTTAGTCACTTATTCCTTTAAGGAAGAAATAAAGGAAATAAAGGAATCAAGTACTGAAGGAAAGCATATCTTGTAGCTTAGTATTGTATTGTGGCTTACAGTCACGAAACTGAGTTTCCATTGCCAAGAAATGTGGGTGTAATCAACAGGGGCTTGTGAATCCATAATCCTTTTGAATGAATATCAGGCAATTTGCTGACTTCTCACGTTATTACCAATGTAAACTACAACTGAGTTCATAATCTCTTGTTGTCAGTCTTGTCATTACAAAAAGTAGTAGTTCTGGGAAGATTAAAGAGTGGGAGTAGTAGAATCTCAGGGAAATTGCGGTTACTTCATTTTTTCAAGTGATATACAACTCTAAGACTAAAAGTTATGCCATCTTTAGGCACATTAATGTAGTAATGGTGAAATCAAGTGACCAAATTGTAGAGGGAAAATACATTCTAACGTTGCTTTAGTTGGCTTGCTAGCATTCATCTGTGTATGGGCAGGCCCTTTACTGCTGGGACCAGATAACACCAGAAATAAGATAATTTTTCTCAAGTGTTTTGTTCAGCATCTACAATCCTGAGTAATATAGTAGACCTTGAACAGATTTTCAATTGCTTATTTGTGCCAGCAACACGCACATAAAATCTGTACAGGCTTAAAACCTGTATGTGCATAGGACAGGCATGACAGCGTAATATACGTATACAAATGAACACTTGCTAGCACAGTCATGGTCTTAGCATGCCCAAGTTAGCCCCTGCAAAAACAAAGAACATACTGTGGGCACTTGCACGTGTGCCTAAATGATAAAAGAATTAATACTGTTAAGCTGATCTTTAGCACCTATAATTAACATGCTTGGAGTGGGTGGACTTTACATTCGCCTGTTTCTTTTCACAGCTAAATCAGGGAACAATGAAAACTGGAAATTATGATCCTCTGCAAAGTGTTTTCCAAATTTCCTAGTGCTGTGGTAAGCTGGGTAGGGAGAGCCCAAAGGGGAAGCTGTGATCCTGAAAGCCTTCAGATGTAAAGTTGCTTGCATTTTTGCTTCTGATGGAGTATAGTTGCTTTTGTTTAGTCTTCTCTGAATACCTTGACTTTATTCATTTCAGCAATATCCCAACCTTTTTGCGGTCAGCTACTGTTCACTGCAGTAGAGTAGGATTCAAGTGTAGGAGGTGGACTCGATGACTCTTGTGGGTCCCTTCCAGCTCAGGATATTCTATAATTTTAGGTGCTCACTGGGGCACACAGAATGTATGTGGTAGAGGTGTAAATTCCCTCATTATGTTGAAATGAACCTCCTGAGTTTAAGATGCCATCTGCATTTGGAAGGTGAAATTCCCATCAAATAAGTAAAAATAAATACTTGCAGGCCTGATCTGACATGTGAAGGAGCTACTGGAAATATTCCCACAATTTTATGGACTTCAGAGAATCGGGCCCCTGATAAATCAGCCACAACAATAATTTAGAAATTTAAATCTTTATAGCCATAGTTTTTGACAAGGTAAACATCACAAAGAAATTCTTAGATCTAGTGAATGAAAATGCCAGAAGCATAAATCAATAGAGAAAAGACTGACATTGGAAAAAAGCTGGACACAGGATGGTGGTTAAACAGTATACAGCAGAGACTGAAGGGACAGGCACAAGGTAAGTAGTGAAGATGCAGCCCAGTTTGAATGAGAGGATTTGTTGAATTCTAGAAGAGGATTTATTGGCAAAATAGAGTCATTGCAGACAGTAGCTGAAGCAGGTCCAAAGAATAGAAATGCTCCCCGAGTCATTCAGAGCCAACTAAATGAGCACAGTAAATTGATTGCAAAAAATGAAAATGCTGTAATTCGGAATTTAAAGGTAACCAAGTAAGTGTTGTATATATGTCAGGAGAGGGCATCTAGCTTTTTCAAGGAAAAGCCAGTAGTATTTTAAGCCTCTTAGCTTCTCTTCTGTTGGAGTGGCTGGTGAATAACTGAGAGCCGAAATCCAGTTGGTGGCCTGTGCGAATGCTGATGGCTGGTGTCATCGAATTCCCATCTCATTTAAAATGTAACTCTGAAATCACAAAAGCTTCTCGTCGCTTCTTAAGTGAAGTGGCCCAAATCAGATATCTTTGAAAAAATATGAACCAAAGTTTTTATTCCTCTTTTGAGTAAACATCCCAGAACACATTAAAACAAAAAAACAAAAAAAACATGAAAAGAACAAGTACTTCTACAACATTCTTTGAATAAGAAAGTGGGAGCTCAATGCAGGCTCTTAAAGACTATTTACTCCTGCATGTAATTAAAAAAAAAAAAGTACCATTTGTTCTCTGCCCCAGAATGTTCCCTGTAGCCTGGACGTGCACGTAACAGAGCAAAAAGATTGCAGTTTATTGTGTTTGGGAGAGCTGGTATGTCCAAAATCCTCAAGCAAGCTTTTCAGAGGAGGCTATAAATTACTTTTCTGAGCCTGTATCAAAAACAAGTTATTTTTTTGAGAAAAAGTTTAATTTGAGAAAAGTGCCAAAGTGGATTAAATACAGGCTCAAGAAGGTCAGGAAAGGGAAACTGCTACTAGACAGAAGAGTTCTGAAAAAAATACACTATTCTATTTCTATTAATTTTGTGGTTTTTATAAACTCAGCAAAGATGTATTATATCTTCAGTAACAAACTTGGCTGGTAGCCTCATTTTGGAGGGTGGCAGAGAATATAAAAAATATTTTCAAAGTAATGTGTATAGGTGGGATTTGATACCTCTAGATGATTTCTGCATGCATTGCAAAGAAGACAAAGGTAACAGGCTGACAATATAAAACTAAGATCAGAAGCCAAGATTTTTAAATATTTAATTTCAAAAATGTTAATATTTTAAATTTTGCAGGGTGACTAGGACTTTTAATGGACAACTTGGTAGACTTTTCTGATTATCCATCTTCTAAAGATCTTGTGGAGTGTGACCTATCATCACAAGTCATTCAAGTCAGTTTTGAAAACTAAGATCAAAAGTCATATCTAAGTTGACCAAACGTTACAGCTGAAATATAGATGATGAGGGTGGGTTGGGTTAAGTTAAGGAGAGATGTTGCTTGTAGAAGATATTAATTTCCCAGTGGATACAGTAACTGCAATAGCAAGTGTTGACAACATCAAAACTCGCTGAAATTTTTTTTAAAAAAATCACATAATTATGTAAATAAAAATAAATAAAAATAGAAGAGTGCTTTTTATTGAGCTAGTCATGTAAGTGAGGAGATGGCAACCGGGTCCTCCTGCCTTCTTCTCAGCCCTTGATACTGATTTCCTGTATGGATTTAGATAAATCTTTTAATATTTTCTTTGTAGTTTACCTCCCTGTAGAACTCTTATCTCTGTACCATGAAGGCATAGGGGAAATATACAATGCTGCTGCCTGTGTTGAGAACTATTTATAATACATTATAGACTTAGCTAAATGTTTGCAATGAAATCCCCAAATACACAAACCTTAGACTTGCTGTGCACTTGCTGAAAGGTTAGCACCAGGGAAGATGTGGGCAATATTTTTATCAAGTACTGATAAACACTGTAAGCAGCCATGGGGAAGTCACACACTGGTATTTTCACTTTCTGCTGACCTTTTAAACACATCTTGCGTGGCATAGGAAATAAATAATGCCAATGCTGGGCACTGGCACAGCTCTATCTGTAGAGAGGAGATTCCCAATGGACTTCAGAAAATCTCAGAAACTGCAGGATCAGACCTCGAGTTTCTATAGATTCATGTGAATGAATTTAAAGCAGATTTTAACTACAGTGTTTTTCAGAAGTTAAAAAGGTTTTTAGTTCTGGTTTAAGAGTGAAAATTGATTCCTGTGGTTTCTACAGTTCAGAAACACTGTGAGGCTCTTTGCTATGTCAGACACCTTATGGAGAGAGGATATTTCCTTCTGCAGTGGTTGGTATCCCACGTACCTTAGTACAGGAGGGCACCCAAAAAGAAAAGATCAGGCTCTTGCTCCAGCTTGGGTTTGAAAAGGCAGCTAAAGAGAAGGCTGAGGCTGCCATCATACTCACACTTTTTCATAATGCTAGCCTCTGAATCTGGTTAAGAACTGCTGTGGATGGAGACATCTTGTTCATATTCACCAACGTCCCTGTTTTCATTGGATTAATTGGCTTGGATTACCTGATGCTTCTTCTGAATAGCTTTAATGGAGTGGAGACCAGAAATTATTTTATCTAGACTGAGCTCTTATAATTTATTCTAATGGAAGTATCAAAGCAATTTTATTATAGTGTTTTACCTTGAGTGTGTCTTTGTAGCAGTAGCACGAAGTTGGGTGTCTGCAAAGAACCTGGAAGCCTTGGTCCCCAGTCCCTGATGCAGGGACTTATCGGTGTGCCTCACCGCTGGTAGTCTCAGCAACCTCAGTATGAGTAATCTTAGCCCAGTGTCATGTTTATTGAGACACTACATATTTCACATTAAATGTTATTTACTGTAACTCTGCTCATAAACAACCGACAACATTATTGGGAACTGTCCTTTGCATGCCTTATATCAAATATAGATGCAGATCACATTTACAGCTCAAAATACATGCAATGTAGATTCATAAATTATGGAAGAAACAACACAAAGTAATGAGAGATGTGTCGTCTTTAGTTTCTCATTTGAGAGGCAGCAGTATGGCACAGGAGATTTATTTACTATCCCAGCAACTGGCTTTCGTGTAGGCAATAGCTCATCACTTTAGCCTGCACGTAGGAATAAAGATGTTTTGCAAGAAGGAAAACAATAAGATATCAGTCCACCAGTAAAGACAGCAAGGAAGAAGATGGAGGTGTCTATTCAAAAGCATGCTGCAAGCCAGAGTGAGCAGAAATTTAAGAAGGGAAGATATTTTTTGGAAACACTCAGCCTGTCTTTAGTGGTTTAAAATAATGTCTCTGTGTTCAAGTGCAACAGTCAGAGATGAAAAACTCCTGTTCCTCAGCCTAATATTAAATTAGTGAGGAACTCATTCCTTCCCACCTTGGGTGAAAATCTTATTTGGGCCAAAGCTTCAGCATTAGTTTTGCCACCTAGGAGCCATCCTATGGGATGTATCTGTGAAACAATGGTATGTTCTTGAGGTGTCCAAGAGAGGAGCTAGCATGGGCTCCTGCAGTGCCAAGGGATGAGGAGCGCAGGCAGCAGCAGCAGTGCGCATACAGATCTGATGGCAGCCTGGTGGGGCTGCCATGAATCATCTTTGTGGCAGTAGCATAGAAATTTCGTGTACATCTGCATTAGCCAGACTGATCAGATTATAGCCCTCTAAGTCAAGGCAAATGCATATAGGCAGGGAATACTGACCAAACTGCATGCAGCATGCATGTCTGGAAGCCAAACAGTCGTCAGTTAACATGGATGTAGGCAGCAGTGTTAGTACACACCGAATTAAATTAGGCTAGAAGGTATTGTGGTTAATCCTGTTCTATTTTTAATATCTTGTGCAAGCAAATTTGAGCTGAGGATTGCAGAATAGTCCTTCAAAAGGAAAAAAAGATGTGATGTGTTGCCTGGTTTTGTGTTTATTTCAGATACAATAACCACTTAACAGTAGGGTTACAAGCAGAAAGACATTCTTCAGATTATTGCTTTTCTAGGGCAATGTTCCTTGCATGATTTTGTGTGGGCACCTCCCTGTGGACACACAGAGCCCCAGCACAGCAGGGTCTGCCTACTGCAGAGCAATTCGTAGGAACAAGATGCAAGAAACATCCTTTTGATGAAATACATTTCTTTACAGCCAGTAAAGCAGTTTGTTACATTCAGAAATGAACTGAAATGATTTTCTGCTGGAGTCACCTTCCACTTTACCATATTGTGCCAGATCTTGCATGTTACTGATGAAAAAGTAAATATTTACAAAAGTTATGTAAGCAGAGAATGCTCGATGTTGCTGGCTGTGTTTTAAAAGCTTGCAATCCTAAATGTCAGGGTTCTGTTGGTTTTTGCCTTTTGTAATAATATCTAGTTTTATTCAATAGAATCTCCCATCTGCAGGGTCAGGAAACCTCAGTAGATGTAGATTTGTGTGTGATCTGTATATCCAATGAGGGCAGCTACACAGTCAAGCAACTAAAAGACTGATGCTCTTTTGCTCGTGAATCTTGTATTCCAGTGACTACATGCAAAGCAAAGAGAAGTGCATAGAAGTATACAAAATAGAAAGTTTATGCTTTTGTTACTTTTTATAAGACTTTATAATAATAATTTGAGAGAACTTGATTAACTGAAATATCAAAAATATTAAAGCTTTTAAGAAAATAATATTCAGATTAACCTTACAGACTACTTTGGGAGCATTTGGATGCTTTAAATAACTGTGTTCAAATTGTTGGATGTCACAATTTCTTGCATTATTAACTAGAGTAGCAGCTTTGCATCTTCCAGTTTTAATTATTTCTCTAAATATCTCCAGGAAATAGAAGCACAAAATAGCAAGCATTTAAAAATACTGTGTAAGCATCTTTTGGAGAATATGCCTATAAAATGAGTCATGCTTATATTTACAGTTTTATTATTGATTTTCGAATCATAAAATGAGCACAGGATTAGAAAATGGCTAAATCATGGTAGTTACCTTGAGGTCAAGATTATGAGTCAGTAGTATCTTGCTACACAAGAGTTTCCACTGCTAGCAATAGATAACTCTTGTTAATTGATAGACTCTTGAAAATAAACTGAATGAATTCACGAAGATCGCATGATATTTCAGAAAAAGAAGCCGCACAAAAGCAGATCATTTTTGGCAGCATTAAAGCAGTTTTCAATCAAATAAAGTTATTCACTTCTTAAAATTCACTCATTCTTATGTCAACTACACATATGATTTTATACATACATATATATATATATAATTTTGTAGATGTCCTCAAGAACTCTAAACTTGGACTTACAAATCTTTTCCAGAACAATCAAACTTGGTTAAAAATCTAATTTGGCTCATACTGAACTCAGAGAGCCAAATTCTGCTCATTTTCCCTTTCCAAGGTTGTCACTGTTTCATGAAGTCCCTTACTGGCTATGTTGTCCAACTAAAAATACTGCAGAGTACTGATGAAATTTTGTGCTGCTGTTCTTTAGGACCAGACTGTAGGAACTCTACTTTTATTAGAGAGATGTACTTACAGAAGTTTCATTGTTTGCTAAATATCCTAACAGGAAAGTAAATCTAATTCCTTTTAAGACAGGCATACTGTATCTCCTTACACACTTCTCTACACTGGATCACACATTTTACAATGTAATTTTAATATAATCAATATAACATCAATATCAGTTATTTGGTTTTATTTTACAGCAGTGTAGCAGAGTGACTTCCCCAAAACACCACCAAAATATTTCAGCTTGTTGTGGTGTTAACTTTCAGAAGATATGTCTGACATTGAGCTGTCAGGAGAAACAAGTGTACAGTCTTGGTTTATAAACAAACATTTGTTACATTGAAAGCTCACTACATTTACATCCTTGTATTGCTGTTTAACATTTTTCCTTGGAAATCAAAATATATTCAACTGTGTTTAACAAGAAATATGTATGAGTTGGAAGGAAACCTACTCCCCCAGTTGGTGATTATTCTGAGGAAACTGTGTACTTAACCTTCTCTTGATGCTCTTTCTCTTAAGATAGTATTTGTGTACAGAAAAACATGAACTGTTTCTCAACTTTGTGTTTTACAAATTTTATCACTGGTGGAACTAATTGCAGATCTCAGGTTTTCAGTGAAGGTCACCCTCCATAGTTCCTGATCATTCTTTTTTATTATTATTATTGTTTTTATTTTTTTCTGGGTACTTCATGTATTTTCCAGAGTATATGATGTAAAGTCTTACTTTATTATGAGCTAAAGGTCAAGAACGTGAAAATTTCCAACTACGTTTTTCCCCAATGAAAATGTATGAATTCAACACTGTAGCCCATGAATCAAAAGAGCACAGCTCTACACGGAGTTATAGGAATACCAGAGGCTCTTTTTCTTCAATCTTCAGATTGAAATTGAGTGTTATTTATGTGCAAAGGATTTTTTCCCTTTCCTGTCTTAAGCAAATGATACCCCAAAATCTCCAGTGCTTACGTAAGAAAGGAATGCATAGAACATGATAGAAAGCAGTTTTTAAAAAGCAGTTTTAAAACAAAACTGAGATGTGACAGAGATCCAGTCACGTGGATTTCAATCCATTTATAGGAAATATCTTGATTAAAATATATATAATAAAATCTGTATTTAAGTACAAATAATCATTTTCTTAAAAATTCTCTCAATTTTAAGATACACAAGAACAAAACTCAATAGATGTGAGATTCTAAAGCATGAATGCTAATGTTTCACTTAAACAGTCCATTAATGGAGAATTTGAGCAAGTACAAATGGATTGAGATAGGGGTCCATATGGAGCTTTTTCAGTTGCAGGGATAACTTCTTGGCTATCCCAAATAGGCACAAGAAAGCACTAAGTCTGAGAGATTTTTAGTTTCCAGGCCACAATTTCAGACTGAAGATCTGAATCTGCAAAGGGAACAGTAAAACAGGCAGTGAAAATCTTCAGAAATGGAATCTCCACTGTCTCAGAGGGCTGTTGTCTGAAAGGCGTCCTGGCTTTACATAGCTTTTGTTGAAAACAGTCCTGCTGTGTAGGAAAGAAACATGGTAGTGGTCCTTCTGACTTAGAAGAATCAGGCAGAGATTGTCTGAAGACACCTGTTTCCAAAATTTCAATGTTTTTACCCTTTCTCTATTTAATCAGAAGATGTCATATATGTTTACTTGAAAAGTCTAATCCTTTTTGTAATGACAACCTTTTTCTTAGTAATGCTAGATGCAACTCCGTGCATTTTGTATCAATTAGTTAATTCATTCTGGCAGGGGCAAACGTCTTTAATAGATATTAAAGATTATGGTAATTAACATAATAGATCTCCAGCAATGTTGTTAACTACACTGCATTTTCTTTTCTGAACAGTGAAAGTATCCTGCAGGATGGAACTAGCTCATCACTTGTAGCACTAGTTGACCAAGCAGCATCCTATTAAATCAGTGGAAATGACTCGCAAACCTTAGGCAATGGAGTGTGTTTACATTAAGTGCCTACATTCTCATAATTATTAGGTGCTAACTGATGCCTTTTTGTAGTGATCATGTGGGGTAAAGGTTGGAACATCAAAGGGAAGAATCATCCCTGACTTCTCGAAACCAACCTTCGCAAGGCAGGATTCAGAAATCTTGTCCCAGTACTGTGGGTCTGCAACATGCAAATGCCAAATCTCAGCCTGCTGGGCTACTGCAAAACAGCAGGAATGGTTTTTCTTTGAAAAAATCAGTTTAGTTCAAGTAGTTTCAAGACAAACGTGTTCTTTTTTTTTTCTCCCCCACCCCCCCAGTGTTATTTGCTTTGAATTGATGTGCTTGTGCAGTTTTCCCCCAGCAGCCCCAGCCTGTTGGGAACGGTCCTGTGGGGCAGGCTCCGACTGCACATGGAGCAGTTCAGCTGCACGAGGCACCTATAAGTTTGATGTGCTGATTTTGCCTCACCCTTAGGAAGATAATTGGTCTTTTGCCCCTTTTACCGTAGGAGGAAGAAAGGGACTGGAAAGCAGCAGCTAAGGAAAAGCTCCATCAATGCCGCAAGTTCAGGGGCAGGTCACTCACCTGCGCAGCAGAAGCGGTGCCAGCAGGTGTGATACTGCTGAGTGCGGCTGCTGCCTGGGTGGGGAAAAGCAGCTTTCTGAAAGCTGTCTGACACCTGAAAGCTCCGATATGAACAGCAGGAGCTGAAGGTAGGAGAAATGTCTGCATCCTTACCTGGAACAAATAGCAAATCTGAAGACAAGGAGGATAAACCCTCTTAGTGCAAGAGGTAGGGATGGTGATAGAGGAGAGGTTAGTGACATGTCTCATTCAGTCTAGCATCACACCAGGACATTTCTGACACCAGGCTGTTTCTGTAGAGACTAAGCTGCAGCAGTAAGCCCCTGGCCACAGAGGGGAGTGACAGCAGCTCTGAAGATCAAGGAGCTCCATGCAGTATCGAGCACTGTCCACGAGAAATGACACCGTGGGCTAGGGGGACACAGGTGACGGCCACCACTCACCTCCTCATCTTCCCAGAAAGAGTGGATATACAAGCACAAGTCACCAGAATGCCTTAGGGAGAATCCTACTTGTGATTTTATGGAAGCCACAGCCTCCGGTGGCTGGTAAGTCCCAGCCTGTAAATGGAGAAAACTTTTGAGAGTATTTCCTAATGGAAATAAATTTTTCATTCAAGACAAAGGCATAGTCATTTGAAAGGTACTGCATGATCTCAGTGTGATCACTGAGAAATTAGGTACAACTGGCTTTGTCTTGCTATTGCCGGCATAATTTTTTTATGATACCCTCTTATCTCTTCTTTCTTTTATGACATACAGGCACTAAGCATACTTTTGAAACTCGGAAAAATTTATGTTGACGTCATATGTATATTATCAAAATGATCTCTGACCAATTATTAATTACTGTGAAGTAATGAAAATTATGCAAAAATTTAGGTTGGGTGGGAACTTTAAAGGTACAAGTCTCCCTGAAAAGCAGAGCTTTCTTCAGGGATATGTGAGATGGGAGGATGTGCCAGCAGGCAGAGAAGGCAGTGAGCACCTCAGGTTTCTGCGTTCTGTGCTAGGTCTTCTGCTCCATTTCATTTGCACATCAAAAATAACAGTTTTTATGCTCTGAGGATTTTTTTTGGCTTCCATGGCCCTGATTATTATTTTGATTTTATGGAAAATTAAATAGCTTTATATCTCCTTCAGTTCCTCAGTTTGTTAGATAATCACGATTAAAAGAAAACAAAATATTCTCCCATTTATTGATAAAGCAGCAACATTTTCAGAATGAACTGGCAACGTGTACTTATGTGATTTTCTATTTCTGACAAACCTGTCAGGTATAATTTTTAATTTGTTTCTAAAAAACTTTAATATATTAGATTTCCAATTTAAATTCAGAAGATTTTCCTCCCCATATTTTTTTCAAATGTCAACCAAGCAATTAACTAGGTCAGATACATTTTTAATATAGGTACTATTTTGTCCTTTCTCTGCTTTCTTGTTTAAACAACAAGATTTAGAGGTGAGGATACATACAATATAAATATTTTTTTCTTTAAGCTCTCTTTCACAATCTGTGTAACATTAGTCTGTTTTTATTCCTTATCCTATTCACCTTTTTTCATAGCTGGCCACCTCTCTTCCTAGAGGGTTGGAAAGAATCTCTAACTCTTCCTCTCCATTGCCACTGATAGCAAAATGTGGATGTATTTAAACCTCTGCAATGCATGCTGCACACCTGATCACAGTCACACCAGGTTGGGTAAATCCCTCATGATCTTTGCCGTCAATGGAAACATTCCCCCAACCCAGTGTTTGAACTGGTTTGAAAGGCTAAGGAAGATGTAGCTTACTTTAATAATCTTTATATATATGTATATATATATATTTGTAATCCAAATCAGAATTCAAGTTCTGTCTAGTGAATGGGAAGGTTGTACAATTGTTTGTTTCTGTTGGACTATGTGATAGACTTTTCTCCTTTGAAGCTCTCCTGTATTTGCAGTCACGGAGCCAAAACCCTACCATATATAGCAAGCCTATAATTACAGTGATAGTACACCTGGTCCTCTGTTTTCTTCTATGTAATTAGGATTTTCCTTGAATCTTACTTGTTTCACTATAACATCCTTGTATTTTCTTCATGCAATCTGCCTTTCACTCATACCTGAATCTGACAGTTTGAATCTGGGGATTTTAAGTTTACAGCACAGTAACTTACAGATCGTGATGTTTGTTTGACCCATGCTAATCATCCGTTATGTTTTCCTCAAGAAGCTCGCTTCAGTCAGGACAGACAGGAAGCATTGAAGGCTTTTGCTGCTATACTTCAATAAAATGCTTTCAAATTGATTTCGTTGTTGTAGTTATTGTTGTTGCAAGAGGATTGTTTCAAGAGTGATAACAAGTAAAAAAGAATAATGGTCAAGTGTTTAGCTTCCTGGGGTGAAAACATTAAATGCTGATGTATATTTTTGTGTTAATAACAGGTACAAGAAGCACCAGTGGTTGTACTTTCTATACCAAATAGAATTTAAAAAAGAAAAATCACAAGAACAGAGGAAAACATCATATGATTTGCTATAACAGAAGTAAAAACTTTTTTTCTTCTCTCTGTCCAGTCACTTGAAAGTGTGACTTGGAGTGGAGGATGTGGAGTGTTTACTTGTTTGTTTCTACTTTCTTGTGCAAAAAGAGTGCAACTGCTATTTTATTCTGACTTTATTTTTATGGGTTAGAATATTTTTCCAAGTAAGGACTGGACTATATTTGTACTGAGAAATGACAGGATCTCTCTTTCGGATGACTAGTCCCACTGAGGCCCAAAGCAGGATATGGCCCTCACAGTCAACACTACTTAGCCGAAAGTGTTGGCGTGCCTTTCATCCTCCTTTTAATGAAATCACGTTGCAAAGGGAGTGATGGTGTGGATCCTACCCATGAAAACAAAAGTAGCAGAGCTGACAGCACAGAAATAGCAGACAAATACAGAAAATGTACAGTGAAGCATACTTGAAATGGCCAATGTCCTTGTGCATATATACCAATGATAACTTTTATTTCAAAACTCAGTTGCTTTTTCACCTCTTGTGCAAAACCTGCTGCTCAATCAAAGGTTCAAACGGTATAGGAGAGTTGTCTTTTTCCAGCCACCATCCTTTCAGAGGAAGTGCTGTGCTGAAGCAATCTGAAATTCTTCATTCCTATAAATGCATATCTTAAATTCCCTCCCTCCCCCCCTTTTTTTTCCACTGAAGTTGTGAGAAGGGATATCTGAGGACTGATAGCTGAGGCTTGTTTCAGGGATTAGTTCCCACTGGCTTAATATCATTTTCAATATACTTTGAATGGATGAAAATTTGGGCAGTGTTTGGTTTTGAGAAAGTTATAAATAGGGTAATTTACATGGTGCTTTAATCCTGTTTAATTATAATGGTGTTTTTTTTGGTTTATTTTTCTTTTTGAATCTTTGTAACTTAAGGGCTGCCAGAACACTTTGATAGGTCTGCTTAAAACAGGTAGCAGTTCAAAGGAAAGAAATGAATATATGGTCATGTTTCCTGAAATATAACCCTGAAGGAATTTAGGCAATATTCTAGGACCATTTTACAGAAATATGTCTCTTCAGATATTATTGTAATATTTCATTGGGAGCGGTGTGGTATGTAGCATAAAAACAAGTTTTTTTGAGTAATACTACAGCTCAGACAAAGGATGCTGTAATGTATTACACTTTCTAAATCGATCTTGGTTCAAATGTTCAAGAGTAACTTATCTGATGGCAGAAAGTGTCCCCACAACGAGGTTACACCAGTAGTCAATCTATTCCTTCCTCAGAGCAAAGCTACTGAAAATGTGATCAGTGCATTGCTAAATCTGTGAAATTAATAGGAATGAACCTCATTATTAAGGCAGAATTGATAAAGAAACAATATTAACTGGAAAGTTAACAATTTACCTAGTCCTCACAGAGCTGTTACTAAGTTTGGTAATTTAAGGTGGCTTGCTTAGGGTACTTTTTACTTGCTGGTCACTGAAAATGATTGTCAAACCATATTGGCTCAAGAATCACCCATAGCTTTCCTGTTCGTCCAAGGATGTTGCAGGCACTCCTTTCTTCTGGAGGCAGAGTAGCAACCTTGGCTCCTTGTTATAGGAGTCACGTAAGCACCCATCATAAAAGTTATCTAGCTCCAAGAGATTAGAGTAAATAAAATAAATAATAACGATAATAAAAACTAAACGAAACCTGTAGTTGTTAATGTGTTTCATGGCTAGTTTTGCATTCTGTAGAGACACTGATTTTAAATTCTGAAAAGATGAGGTGTGGTTACAACATCCACATCATGCACAGCAAAGTACCTTACATTATTTTTTTTAGATGTCTTTAACCATGAAGACCAGAATCTATGGTAATTCCACACACAAGTATACTGGTTGACATTCTGTTGTGTCCCCTCTTTCATGTAAGTGCTATTAATGAGTTTACATTTGGAGACTTTAATTTTTTTGTGTCCTTTTGTGCCAGCACAGAAGTATCATTTAGAAAAGGCAGTGTGCTGGTACCCATGGGCCACCTTAGAGAAGCTTAATTACATACATTGATGCTGTTTTGATGCATTTCTCCTTAAAAAGCATCCATTTTGTAAAAATGGTCTGAAGTACAGAGCTAGAATCATGGAATGGCTTGGGTTGGAAGGGACCTTAAAGATCATCTAACTCCCACCCCAAGACTGTTAACAGAGAGCAGTGTGAAGAAGTGTCGGCACCAGTGCATGCGAAGAGGCTGCAGCACAGAGCAGGGCTCCACATGAAGCAGATGCCTTCCCTATCAGCCCAGAACATGTAGCAGCACATTGGGTGCCACGTGGGGCAGGCAGGGTTTCAGCTAGCAGGTTATCGCTGCAAGCACTGCTGCCAAAAGGGCAAGTTATGATAAACATTGACCCAGGGCGGCAATCCTACAAACAATGACTGGACTGAGCAGAGTCCCTGTTCTTTCCATGCCCACAGCAGCATTTTTCCAGGGTGCCTTTGCATTCCTCTTGGCTGCCTAGCAAGGAAGTTTGAGTAGCTGGATGCTCAGACAGTGTTTTCTAGATTTTCATTTTTGTCTGAAAACATAAAATGGTTTTATCTTAGACTTTGAAGGGAAGATGCTACAGAAACAGAAATTACCTGTTCTTTATGCTGTTATAAGCAGAAATACTTTGCCTGCTTGGTTGGCTATTTTTCCTTTAGGGAAGCAAACTAAAATGGTTCAAAGCTTTTCCTTACTACTTGCTGTTATACAAGGCTTTTCAAACTGAAGGAAGAAAATTATCCAAGCAACACAGATAATATTGAAAAAAAAATGAAAATTCAACTAACACTTATCACCCGAGGTTTACTTTTTATATACAAAAAGGCAGACTTCTTAGAGCAGTAAATTTCATCATTATAAAAGGTGATATTATAACCATTTTATTTCAGTTTTCATCATGTGCATTTTCAGAATCTTTTTCACTTAACCTACGTTGTCATCTCTAAGACAGTTTGGTGTTTTTCTTGATGAGTTCTTACCTTGGCTGGGTTTTCCTGGTTCTCCTGCTCCTGCCTTTCCATTCTCTCTCCATGTCTTACCTGCAGTTTTCTCTTTCAAGAGGCACCGTGTACTGCTGATCCTGTGGGACACAGAAGTGCCCAGTTCTCCCCAGATCACAACTCCGTTCAGGCCCTCACATGCGGCAAGGGGTCACTTAAGTACCAAGAAAAGCTACCTGAAGGCTGGACAAGGGGGCTTCATTCCCCCAGCAGACTTCAAGGAGGACAGTATTGGCTGTTGCAGTTTGCTGGCCCAGATGGACTCACCAAGATATCTTCCTCCATGACTGATTACATTAATGACAAGGGCTTGAGTCAAGGAATTCAATGATAAAATGATTTGCTACACCAGTAACATAGTTTGGGCTCAGGATTCTGCGAAGGTGTTTCAAGGAGAGTAGATTGTAAGAGAGCACAGCACGTCTTAGAATGGAAATAAACTGGCCACGGGATCATCTGCTTGTGCTGGGAGATTTGTCATGTGGAGAGCGTAAACAAATCTTAACAATGAGGCGAAAAACAACTTATATTAATGGCACAGATCAATGCAAAACATTATGGCACTGAGCCTTGCGGTGACAATGATATTAAAGAACCTCAGATGAGCTGCAAGATACATGAGTCTCCTGGTTAATGAATGATGGTGTTAATACCTCGAGGTGTAGAGGGCATGGGTGTATGCATTTTTCCTGAATGTGTAAAAAAACTGTACCAGATGATTTTGGAGCCACTTCCAATAATGTCCAGTTCTTGTACTGTACCCGGCTTTTTGTTTTGTTTGCTGTACCCAGGATGTCACCAGAGTGATGAGAAATAAACATTACCAAGAGGGAACGGCAGCCCAGCAAATTCTTCGCACCATTTACCTTTATATTGTTTGCTGAAACCTGGGCTGTCCCTGATGTGCCCTCCTCGCAGTTGGACAAGGAGGGACCGGCAGTGCTAAGGGAGACTGGAGCAGGACCTCAAGTCTCACAACCCAAAAGGCAGATACTGTGCAGATGCACACCACTGAATTTCAGCTCCTCGCAAACAGCAGCTGCTTTCCGTGATTGGCAGGGTATTTCCCACAAACTGAAAATAATCTAATATTTATTTTCAGCCTCAGGATCCAGCTGTGTTTGGAGCCGATTCACTTTTGGTGAAAACCTCCAAACATTACTTGAACATTCGCTACACTTTGCTGCCCTACCTGTACACCCTCTTTTACAAAGCTCATACCCAAGGGGACACGGTTGCACGTCCAGTTTTGCACGAGTAAGTGTACCAAAGAGCCTTTGTGGTAATTTTATTAGGAATAAAAGATTCAGCTTGAATGTTGATAGGAGCTATCCAAATAGGTATATAATTTGTGAAAATGCATGTTGGAATATATATAGAGAGAGACAACTTCTGAATTCATGAAATACCATTTTGGTGTAATCAGAAGAGTAATCAGAAACCATCTGTAATTTCTGTATATATGCATATATTATTGTCAGTCAGTCTTAAGAGGTGCTACGAAATGTTATTGCCAGCTAATCAAATCACTCTGGGCCATGATCTGTATATTAGAATGTACATTTCCTTACCTGGAAACTTTTGAACACAACTAGGTCAAGAATACGTCAAGAAAAAGAAGGAATTTTCACCTGACACTTTTCAGTCATGATTCTGGGCAATCAGTACTTTGAAATACTAGGATTACTGATGATGGTCTAGTTCTTCAAAATGAGTTAGTGCCCTGTCCTTCCCAATTCCCAGGTTCTACTCAGATGAAGCGACGTGGGGAGTTGATAGGCAGTTCCTATGGGGTCCTGGTCTACTTATTTCTGCTGTCCTTCATCCAGTAGGTTTGGCTCATTGTGTGACAATTTCGTTATTCAGCTTGAAGATAATAGTTCCTCTCTTGTGTATGTATTTCCTCCTGAAATCACACTTCCTCTCCCGTTTAATGCTGAACAAGGTGAACCACAAAAATGGGGTCTTCCTATTTCGCATAGGAGCTCAGGAAATGTCCTCTGGTCCTATTCTGGTCTGAACTCTTCTGTTTTGAGCAGACCTTGAGCGAAGTTTGTCATATGTCAATAAGGTGCTCATATGTCATAACTTTTTCATAACTTTTAAGTGAAAAAAAAATCTGTTATTTAGTTAGTCTTCCTTTTTATTTATTTATTTTTTTCCCCCGTGTTTTCACTGTAGCTACAAATATGTTAAGGTTTGGTACATTAGCATTCTGACTGTTAAACTGTGGTGTCAAGATTGATATATATTCTGGTATAGATCCAAATTAGTTTCAACGGGTGCAAGAATTCACATAATTAGCGTTGGACACTACAAACAGGTAGAAAATGAAAAAGTAGCGCTTTTTTTAACTCTCTGGAGTTATTTAAATTACTTGTGAAAACAGTAGAGATTATGTCAACTCAAAGATACAGTATTGAAGCCAAAATATTTCGTGCCATCTGGTTCCCGCAGCACACCGGTGCACGAGCATACAAGTAAGCATGTACAGGCTATATTTGCCATGTTGCCAACCTCGCCTTTGCAAAAGCAGTCAGGGAAGTTGTTTCCCCTGGGACAGTCACTATAATTATGCCAAAGCCTGTCAACTTCATCTCTGGTGGTGAACTGGCATTGATAATCCTTACCTCGACAGTTTTGTTCTGTCAAAAAAAAAAAAAGATACAAACTTCAACCTCTAGTTTACAGTCAAATTAATTTCTGTTTTCATGAAAATTAATGCATTTGGAATACATGCATGTCTAAGGAAATCAGTGTTAGTTCTAGAGCAATGGAAGAACCTTGGAAAAAATAGAAATAGAAATTTTAATCTTGAGGGGAAGAAAGTTTTGAAAAATGGAATACCTTGAACCATGGGATTTTCTATGGTATTTCTGAGGATTTAGGTAGGCATTCAGTTTCCATTAAAATAAAAGGATTTGAGGTACTTCAGTCCTTTAGGCTGCTTTTGCAGCCTTTGTCCTTTATTATGTATATTTTGAGAGAAGTCAGCAAGCAGGTTGAACATTAATTCTGAAACAACTGTTTTGAAGAGCTTTTATAGAACACTGTATCTTGCATTAACATTTTAAGAAGTGTTATTTGACAGATCTTATTGTTTTCTTTGCAACAAACCATATCATTCAGAGCTAAGTATTATAGTTTATGGTGGATGCCAGCTGGTACCGCTGCATTTCAGGCGGACCCCATCTTCTCTCTTTCATGTCCTATTGTGTCCATAGACAGCTGTCCAAGACAAAAGTACCTGAGCTTTATTTTAGCTATACTGGAATAAAATGTAGGTGTGAACATAGCAAGAACTGCAGCAATAGGAATGCACAGCTAAAAATGAAGTCAGAGTAATACTACCACTGAGGTTAAAATATATATTTTGGGCATGTCCAATTCGTATTCCTAAAGATTAGGCTCAGGTTCTGCAGATGGTTGCTCACAGAGGCAGTTTGATATTTTCCCATGTGAATTAACCTGACTAGTGTCCATCTGTAGGTGGTATTTGCATTGGTGCAGTCATGCCTCTGTCTTCTGATAGGAAAAAAAAGCTCCTCCTTGTAGATACTTTGGCGGTCCCTTTTTTCTGGTTTATCATCCAGTTGTTAAATGCTACCTTTATCCTTGGTATAATCTGTTTTTCCACTCGTCTGAAGCCCAAGGCTCTGACTCCACTTGCATGAAAGCAAGCATCTGTTGGGGTTCAGAACTGTAACCACTTTTCCTAAATTCATAAATGCTTTGTGCTGTGCTGGCGGTCACTGTCTTTGTAACAAAAGCAGCAGGAGAAAAGATGTGATTATGCTTTGTTCCCCCTGCCTCAGCTGACACTGTGAGGTTCCACCCTGGGAGAAGGTCAGGACGGACAGCTGGAGGGGGCAAGGCTAGGGAACAGCTTGGCTCTGTTGACCGGAGCACCTCTGTCAGAGCCTTCAGATTCACTCGCGTGTCTCTTTGAAGTAGCAAACCTCGGTCAGGTATTTCCTACTGGGACATGTACATCAGAAATCTTAGCCCAGAAATCTCTAGTTTGAAGGGTTTCTGCACCCTAATGCTGCAAAGGAAGATGCTGGTGGAGCGTTTTGTGCAGTCTGTTAGGAAGACAGCTACAGAAAATGCCAGAAAGTAAGGTATTTGTGCTCCACAGGTATTGTGATGGCAATCCTAGAAAATCTGTTGGAAAGAGAAAAACTTCATGCATCGGACTTGTAGGACTCCCTTTTATTATTTTAACTGTGCCAATCATATCTCACAGAAAAACTTCCAAGCATCTAGTTTTCTTTAGATTTTTGTGAAAGTTTGGGATGCTTTTAAGAAATAGAGCTGTGATTTGGCTGATTATTGCAGCAGTAAATATTGAAGGCCTTGGGTGGCTGCTGATATGACAACCGTATGTACTGCTATGTCAAGATCTAAAATAACGAAGCTGTTATTGTACTCTCTTCTGTTGAGAAACAAAACAATAAAACATCTTGTGATTCTATTTCCTGGCCAAAACTTACAGGTTGCAGTCTTTTCAGAGAAACAGTTTACAGTTTGCTTGCATTTACATTTTCTCATACAGAAAAAAGTAACAGATTGTTGTAGTCAATTTCTGTATTTCTTTTTCCTGGTGGTGCGTTGTTTCCTCTGTTATGTCTCCATGGCATACATTATTAATATTACAGTCATTTTCTGCATGAAACACTTACTTTAAATATTTTGAAGGCTTCACTTTGAACCATACATCTACATTTAAGAAGATATGAGTAAAAAAATATCCATTCATTTTAGAGATGCTGAATATATTATTTTGGGGGGGAAGTTTAGGAGAAGGGCAATAATGATTATGTTAAGAAAACAGTATCAGTTTACTTTATACTACTCCACAGAGAACTAATAAGAAAAATAAATTAAGTCAGGAGAACTTTATGCAGATTTTTTTGATAATAAATCATTGTTGTATAGACCAAAATTGTCTGTTAGCTCCTCCTGAAACAGCAACAGATGAATTGGTACAGGAAGTTCCCTGAATTTGTTGCATTCTTAGGAAGATTTTTGCAATTTTGGATATTTGGAAATGTTTTTTCATGTGAAATCAAACTCTGGTCATGTTATGGACTGTGTATGTTTTAAACATTTGCTCAAGTTGAAAGGTACTTTGATTTTGATAATGGCAGACGAATAAATATTCATTAGCAGCTCAGATGTGAGGAGCAGGCATAGTTTCATTAGAACAACTAGGCAAGATTAATGAGAAGTATGCAGAAGTGGAAGGCTAATGCATTAACCTATATCAGCTCATCTAATCTCAGAATACCTAGTCTGAGTGTTTCTATTGAATTATAGGAGGATACTGAAAGATGCCCACACAGGACTATTGGAGATATCCCATTTGATAAAGATGGAAACGCTCTTTTATAATAAGTCATAGATGACAGTATAGATGCCTAACAGAGAGTGAACACAAAAGAAATCATGACCATTAACAAATTAACTGCAGTTGTTATAGAATACTCCTCATTAAAAATATTTTTTTTCTTTTCTTCCCTTCTCATTAGATTTGGGATCCCAGCCAGATGATTTAATTGTCAAAACTCCATGCATGGAAGGTCAGCAGTATCTTCCGGACGGTACCCCAGTTAGACACTATGATGTCCACAGTCTTTACGGATGGTCACAAACAAAACCTACCCTCGAGTAAGTGAGATTTGCATACTTTCTTGCTATCTCCAAAATGTGCTGCCAAGAAAGTTGGTGTCCATATTCTTATGGCCCAAACCTGCCTGAGTCTCTTTCAGATGTCTGTGAAATCTTCCTTTTCATCCTAGTAGTGTTGATTCTGCCGTTCTGTTCAAAGTGGAGTTTGGTGTTCAGAGCACCAATGCTCCAGGTTTTGCAGTTGGCAGTATTTCAGTCACGTTCCTGCTCAGCTTGCGCTGTGATCTCGCGTGTGGCGCAAGCAGGGTGGTAGGAACCTGAGCAAGGATGTGCAGGGGAAGGCATGGTGGGTGTGTGCAGGTCGGAGCTGAAGCTCAGCTTCCACTGTTGCAGTGTAATAAAGGCATACTGCTGTTGGAGCCAAGTAGAAAAAAACTAACTCAAGCATGTCTACACCAGCAGCAGCATCACTCGTTGTGTCAGGACAGGCAGGCAAAGCCTTTATTTTGAGTGTGGCAGCTTTAAAATCACTGACCCTGAGCAGATGCAATTTTCAAGGTACCTTTTAGCGGCAGTTTACCCGAGTCTGATATTAAAGAAAGTTACTCTTCACCTAGCTGCAGAGCAAGTCTTTGTATAGCAGTTCTAAGGGTTTCATCCATACACATTTTAAGTTGTGCAAGCCCAACTGCTGACCTGTATTATGAAATGAGGTGGTCACGGTGCTATTTCTCATATAGTTTAATTGGGATGTAATAACTCGCCACCAATCGTTGTCCCGTCCCAGGGTGTTCACACATAACACGTTGCCTTTTCAGCAGAGGTTTCTATTGAGTCAAGGCCATCCTGGGGCGATGCTCAGCATTGTAAATGGGAGCAGTCAATCAAAAGGCATTGCTCTGCTATTCTGTTACAAGGCAGAACAGAGAACAGGTCTGAACATTTGGATCAGCTGTTGTTAACAGTAATTACTCAATGACAGTCTCACCTAATTACTGCAATTAAAATATAAAACATGTGTTTTTTGTTTCTAGCTAGTGCTAGGATAGCCTCTTTTACTTCTAGCCTTGATACTGTTTTAGCCTTACACATGTAGTGAGGGAAAATGAATACAGGTTTTTTAAGAATGTTAATTTAAGAAGGGCTCTATTATCTTGGGTATTCAAAATTACTTGAATATGGGTGAAGAGAGAAAACAGTGACTTTTAAAACACACATTCTGTTCATAAGGCTTTCCTTTTAGGAATTTATTTTCTCAGTTCCAAGACAGATGTCATTACCTGTTCCTTAGTGAATAGGATCCCAGCTGACTTTAGATAGCGTCTGATCTAACGATAGTATACTTGTGCTGTTTCATTTCCAATTCAAGGAGTAAGCAAGGAACAGCGTTTCCTTATAGGTCTTAATGATCTTAAAGCCCTTGGTAACTTTGATGTTGCCATAAGACAAGAAAATACCAAGGCTATTTGATTTTTTGACTGAGTGGATGCTACTGTCGGCAGCGTGCATGGCAGCGCTGTCGGTCAAGGCACGCATGAATCTGCTGGCAGGAGAGGGAGGAAAGTCTGATACCTCTGCTGTCAGCCAAATCACATGCAATTTGGATATTGTAAATAGACAATAATTTAACAGTGGGAGCAATATTGCTGTCATTCCTGTGCATCAGGTGTGAACTGAAATGTAGTGAAATATTTTCTTCTCTGTTGAGAGGTACTGTAACAGAAATGAGTACGATAACTTACACAGCCTATACAGATATTCTCACAGTTGAAACAAACAGAAAACTGTTATTAATAAAAAAAAAGAAAGAGATCACAACTAAGAGATCTCTCTAATTAGATCTCTCTCTAATACTCCTGACTAAAGGAGTTATTGTGACACAGAAGATGTGTAGTAATAATAACCTATTCTAAGAGTAAACCATCCAAACAAGAAGATTGTTCGCATACAAAAGCCACAATATGGGAAAAAAAAAAAAGCACTGTAATGGAAAAGTAAGCTGTAAATTTTTGCCTAGTTTGATAGTTTCGTTTCTCTGTTAATTCAACAGAGGAACCTTCTTTGTATTGGCTCAAGGCTGTTCTTTTGTAACAAGGCTTTTGCACAGATGTGAAAGCCAGAACCTTTAAGAGTGAATCTAGCAACCATTTTGAGGTAAAGGTTTGGAGGGCTTGGTAACATGAGGGATTTCTTTTCAGGGATACAGTTTTTGCTCAGTCCTGAAGCAGAGAGCTGCCACCCTAAGTCAGTAAAAAAATTTGGGCCCTGCTCATCCCTGGGCGGTTCAGTGGGCAACGTACACTTTCTTTGGATTTCAAATTTTAGCAGGACCTTCCAAAGACTGTTGAAGGAGGGTAAACGAAGCAGCGGCTGAAAATGTTTGATAATACATTACAAAGAAATAAAAGGTACTAGAAAACTTACTGTTTGTCTTGGAAGAAATAATTACAGCACATTAGTCTAGTTTAATTACTACGGTAATTTAAGTGACTTGTGTATTTTTGCTATAATTATAGCATCACTAAAGCTGCAAATCCTGTCGAAAAATAAATACATAGTGCCTTATTGAAGCAGCTGTTTAGGCAATTATGGTGGAGCTAGCATTGGAGATCAGTGCGATTCAATCAGTGCAGCTTTCTAACTAGTATTGCAGTTCAGTATTTTACTGTTTTACAGTACGCCTGCAAAGGGATTCTTCGAAGAAACCAGGGCAGTTATGCATCCACACTAGGCACACAGCATAGACCAGCAGCAGCAAGGTGTGAGTATCCTCTGCGGGACAATTGAGAAGAATTTATGCTTCCTATCTCCACAACTTTTTTTCATAAAGCCTATTTGTTACCTTTGGAGGTATTTTGTGGCAATTGCCAAGACATTATTTAAGAAAATAAACCATTTTTTCTTTTTTATTTGTGGAATGGACCTAGCTGGTGAATTGTTTTTCTTTCCAGCTCATTTGCAGAGAGACATCACCTAATGCCAAGGCAGTCACCCAAACTAGTCTTCCTTAAGCTGTGTGGCTCATTACCTGGTGTGAGATGGAAACAACTGCTTTAATATATGTTCTTCTAGGCAAGCCCATGTTGGTCTCTTCTCATCAAATCACAGAGTCATAAAATTATAGAATATTCTGTGTTTGAATGTACCCACAAGGATCATCAAATCCAACACTTGTCTCCACACAGAACAACTTGAAAATCAAACCACGTGTTTGAGACCATTATCCAAACACTTCTTGAACTCTGACTAGTTTATTTGTTTCTGACATGATTATAGCTCCATGGCTTGTTTTTTGTTCAGATGAGTTTTTGGTTCCTGCTGAACATCTTCGTATGCATCTGACATCCAGCTCTCAATTCTTTACATACCACAAAAATATGAGAAATTAGAGAAATTGTGAAACACTTTTTTTTCTTCTTCTTCTCATTCTGCATTATGTGTGTATTATCTTTTCAACTATTGACATACCAAAGTGGAAAGAAAAACAGCTGGTAACATTGATTTATTTCTTCCTTTAGGTATGATGGACTTCAGTCTCTACATTATCTTATGTAAGTTAATGAGTTATTAGCTTATATTTAATTATCTTGACACTGTACAAGAATTTACAGTATTCCAGCTGGATTATTTGTCAACTTTCAGACAGGAACTGATATCTGTGGCTTCTTTAATGAGTCAAAGTATGAGCTGTGTCTTTGTTGGATGCAGCTGGGTCCATTTTACCCATATTGAAGGAATCACGATGGGAAAGGAACAAAGGTGAGTTGCAGATTTTTAGTGGTTGTTAATGGATAGACCTTTGCAATGCACTTGTAGAGAACAGCTGGGGCATCACACAAGCCTGCCAGTGTCAAAAAAAGCACATTCCAAGCAAAACGGACATGAAAAGAACACATTTCGCTCTTCATAAAACAAACAATAGTCTTTGTATGCTAGTTCTATTGTAATCCTCCCCTCGCATGGGAGGTTTTATGCCTGCAGAGGGGCTGCTCTGGTATTTAGACCACTTGAAGGAAACATGTTCTACATTTGCTAAACACTCTTAAAGGAGCAAAACTGACCTTGGAGTTTGAAGCCCTAATTGTCCATAATTATTACAACAAATGAGAAAATGGAACAGTGTAATATGACTCTGGAATAAGAGTCAGGAATTTATGTACTTTACACATTTGCCACCATCAGATATTGTATTTCTTTTAGGAATAAAGGAAAATAATTGCTTAAATGTAGGTCTGTGCTGGCCAAGGACTATATTGTAGAAAGCTGTAAAACTAGATAAGTGGAAAAATAAAAATTGAAACAGCACGTAGATTCCAGTTAAAGCTTCAGGTCTAGCCAAGTAGTGCTATTTGTGTGGCACATGTCTAATGAATCCGAGTCTTCTTTTCAAAAACTACGTGCTTATCTTGCCACGGCACACCTTTTGATAGGACTTCCAAAGCCTTTAAAAATGCAGATTCAGGGTTATCATGTTGCTTGCAGTCTTAGCCAATTTGCCAAGGTATTGTTCAATACGTTTAGTAAAGATTGGAAGTGCTCCCTGACATCAGTCATTAGTGCTTTGGTCTCTTTTTGCAAGTCCTGAGTGCTGCCCTGCAGGAGAGAGGGATAATAAATTATGTACTCCAGGATGTGTAACGCCTTCAGGACAACTTGCAAGAAATATTTTTTACAGTACTCCCCACAGGTTTTTCTCGTCTTCCTTCTTTCTAGTTCCCCTCTTAGGGATGACAGTCATACCTACTGTTTTCACTGTCACGTAGTCCTTTACCAAGATCTTAGTGATCTGCTTGCTGTAGATCAGAAAAGCAGAACCCGCAATGCCCACTATCATCAGCACTGCTTTCATTAGTTCATTGTGCTGAATAAGAGGACTGGTAAAATATATAACAATGATTGCAAAGAAGCATCAACATCTATCATTATCATGCATAATTGGACAGTGAATAGATATGGAAACGGGAAATCACTCCCGTGCTTCCTTCAGCGAGAAACATTTTTCTCTTGTTGGTCTTAGCTTCCTTGATCTTTCTGAAGCAGTTTGTTTGCCTTCTTATATGTCTTACCTCTAAAATTTGTTCTCATTTAAATAGCAAACAGTCCAACAAGAAAGTATCTTATGTCTAAAAGCATTTCTTGCACAAATGCAGTTATACTCTCTTTATATACAGTGAGAGATATACAACATGCGTATATGAGTAGAGCATGTGGGCACCCTTCTTCAATTGAAAGTTTTATAATATATTAACTGAACAACTAAACAGCGAACACACTTGATTGTATTCTTTCTTTCTAACAGATGCATATGAAGATGGTTCATATCTGCTAACATTATTTACTGCTAAGCAGGTATGTAATGCTAGCTAACAGTTTTTGAATAATCACTTGAGATGATCATTGTCTCATTCTTAACTACTCATATTTTAATTTGGCCCTTTGCAAAGTTTAGGTATTCCCCCTTCTCACATTAATTCTAGATGACAGACCAGTTGTTATTCAGTAGGGTGAAGACTGTTATGGGTCTATACATATTGCTTAAAAAAATTATTCGGTAATCCAGAAGCATATATTAGTGCACACTAGAAGAACAAATTCGTTTGGCACTTTGTACTCATATACATCAGAGTAACCTGGTTTATTTCAGTGGGGTTATTACACAGATGTGAATATTCATTTTAAGGAGTTGGCCCACAGTGAAAGCTGCAGGACGGATGTTGGTGCACATCCTGTAGCTGGAGATAGTTTCTCACAGGGAACTGGGTTTGCAGCTTAAGAGTAGACTGGCTGGAATCCTAGAAGTACGCATCTGACAGTCTTTTGGGTCTATCAGAAGGAATTGACAAGGAGTCTGTTGTGCTCATCATCGAATCCACCACAGGTTGTACGATTAAACTGTGTTAAGAACAAATTTAAGAATGATCCCAACTGTTCTTTCTTCTCATTTAATTCTGTCTTTGTCAATTACTTGGATGTTAATTGGTAAGGAAGAGAAGTGTGTTTTGCTAACATACACTATTTGCAGCTGAAAGGAGAGTATGAAATAAATACACCTTTTCCTGCTCTTACAGAAAGCTGGTAAGGAAAAGCCTAATTAAAGGGGTCGTGAATCAACCAAAAGTTAGAAATGCTCACACTAAAATAAACAGACCCATGACTACTGCATTAAATATGCAGAATTATATCATAGCACATTTAGTCCATAGAAGCAGAGAAACATTTCTGATGGATCTAATAGATTTGGACCCTACTCAGAACCAGAGTCAGTTCAAAAAAGGTCTTAACTGAAGCTCTGCAGGTGAAAATCTGTTTTTTAATCCTAGTTCAGGCCTCACAGAAACTGGGAGATGAGGCATAACTGCTGTCCTGGTGACAGCAGAGGACAGGTTTGCCTATGTGGCAGTATCTGCCTGTGACAAGGGTTAAGAGCATGTGGCTGCTTTGCTCCTTACACCTTGCAGCTGAGCAGCAATTAAAGACATAGCAGATTCCAGGACCTAGATAGATTAACAATGTGAAGAAAACTGAAGCCTTCAGCATTTGAAAAATAAACAAGAATATACAGATATATTTTCTTTAAAACACCTGAAAGGAAGGATGGCAATTAAAAGGCTCAAGTGGACTTGAACCAGTCTAATGCCAACATCCCATTTCATTTTTTTTCTTTCAGAATGTTTTAGAGATCACGGTTGTACATCACGGTTACATAGATCCAAGCAACTTAATGTTTACCGAAATTAAAGTCCTGCGCATGACCACCAACGTTCACCAGCTGGGACAATTCCATCAGCTTATGTGCTGAGCTACAACAGCACCACCCAGGTAGGATGCTGTTTTTGGCATAATGGAAAATATTCACAACTTCACAACTTATGTTAGCAATATGCTCTTAAGCCTTTGGGGATTCAGCTCTCAGCTCTAATACCATATTTAGAGGATAGTTCAGCAGGACATATCATCATTAACTGACAGTCACTTTTAGAAAGTACTGTTTAATAGAGAGTAAATATTGTGCAGGAGGTGCAGTAGAGCTTTTAAGCACAGAAATTACTGTAGAGGAACCCAGGCTGCTCCTGACTGTGAAGAAATGGTGGGTTTTGTTTTGTGCTGGTTTCTACTCTTCCTAATAGCTTGCTCACAGCCTGCGATTTGAAGGAAGGAAAAGCAACAAATGTTTTTGTAGTCTCTACATGACCCTATTGTTGTCAGTTTTGTCTGACAACTTTATTTCCTACCTCTGTTTGCCAACACCATTTCTTCCTCTGTCAAGTCAGATTTGAGCTGTAGGCAAGGCAGCTCACACAGGGCCGCTACGTGCACAAGTCCAATTCCATGCCTCTGAAGTTATCGGCTAAGCTTCCCACCAACTTCAGAGTGCCAGGCTTTCCATCTGCACGGGTCATGTCTGTCCAGGGCATTTTCTCCCAGACAATAAAGTCAAGCACTGCTAAAGCCAACTGAGACAAATGACTACAATTGTATTGCCACTCAGGACAGCACTCCAATGGAGCATCTTTCAAATGCAAACAGAACTGCTGGGGCACTCAGTCTCACCGCTTTTCTGGTAGAGGGCCTAATCTCTTCTGCTATTGGGATCTTACCATCCTTTCTTTGAAATTCAGTATTTTGTTAAGTCTCAGTACTTTCTGTCTTTCAGTGGAAAGCCAAAATTATGTAACTTTTGTACATAACGAAACAGATGAATTAAGATTTTGAAACAGAATGGATGTATTTCATTCTGGTTTTTATTTTGGATGAAAGAAAAAGAAATGGATATGCGCAGCTGAATTGTAGTGTGTTCCAAATTTTGCTGCCTTATATATATGTATATATAAAAACTAAATGCTAAAACGTCCACCGAATGAAGAAAAGTAGAATCTCTGTCTGGCTTCCTTCTTGCCCCCCCCCCCTTTTTTTTAAAAAAGAATATGCAGCATAAAGATATGTAACATAAAGATATTGCTTATTGCAACATAAGGAATATGTTACCTGCATGGACTTTGAGTTATAATATTACCCATAATAAGTTCTACCATCTTAATTTTAACTCTGCCAATTGTAGTCACTACTGATTAAAAGTATTTAAGTATGCGCAAAGTAAATGTTTTCAGATTGTTTTAGCGTGAAACAATGCTTCCAGTTGTTATCCATAAACTACTATGGTACTTGCAAAATGTCAGCCAGACCTTTGTGTTCCCCAATGCTGAAGTCGCAAAATTAAACTTGAAGTTTCAAGGTTAAATGATAAATATTGGTCTCTGAGTTTTTATTTCACTGAAGGAAATGTAGTATGTTTACTATAATAGTGATTCATGTTAACGACTTTCTGTATCCTAAGAGTGCAGCATACAAACTAAAAGGATTAGTACAGTGTGTTTACAATTAAATTTGATGGGAATAAACTGCAGTCAGAAGTAGTAGTAATCTCTACTGACTGTGCTTAAAAATCATTTAAAGGCTGCTTCTCTGCTTTAAAGGTTTGTAGTAGAACAGCCAAGTAGCTAACATCTCATAGGAAGATCAGTGTTCTAATAGGACTGAATTTGCTGAAATTTGCCTGTAAAGTAAGGAAATTGGAAATGCAGGGGAAACAGGTAATAGAACAGATGAATAGATCATTTAAGAATGAATTCACCATTTTGATGAATATTTTTGTCCAAAGGAACAAAGTACAATCTTGAGCTAGTAATGACCAACTGCATAAGCAAGCAAACACAAGGAAATTGCTTCAGAAAGGGGACGTGCAGGTTACTAAGCCTTCGACCCATCCCCTGTCAGGTTATGTGCTACCACTTGATGCCTGCCCAACTGATGTGGGAAACATTAGGCACAGACAAAAGCTTCCGAGAGCTTATTTTCATCATTTTTGGTATTATCATGTTTATTTGAGGAAATTCATCATTTGGTTTTCTTGGCTTTGTGAGGGCTTGTCAGAGCACAGCATGTTAGCTGAACTACACGCATTTCGGCCAGGGGGAACGGCTTTTACTGAATACCCAAGATAATAATTCATCAGGAACTCATTCAGACTGAGAAATCACAGCTTTCAACAGGTGTTGGCTGCCTCAGGGAGGTGCTCCCCACTGTGTCCCTTCCCAATGGCTGAGGAAATGAGGATTGTGGCCAGGTTTTTGTGCTGGGGGCATCAGGAGCGTTTTCCGTGAGGAGAGACCAGGGGCTGCCACTGCCAGCACAGCCGCTTCCAGCCGAACTGCCACAGCACGTGGCTGAGCCCATCAGCAACCTGGGTGGTGCCTCTGTAATAACGTATCTAGGAAAGGGTAAAAAAAATCATGGTGGTGCAGCTCTGAGAGAGAGGAGTGAGGAAAAATGTGAGACAACCAGCCCTGCAGACACCAAGAAAGAGGGGCAGGAGGTGCTCCAGGTGCTGAAGGAGAGGTTCACCTGCAGTCCGTGGTGGGGAGGACCGTGGCAGAGCAGGCTGGCCCCCTGCGGCCCTTGGAAGACCACTGTGGAGCAGATATCCACACTGTAGCCCATGGAGGACTTCACACAGGAGCAGGAGAATATGCCCTGAATGGATCTGCAGCCCATGGGGAGCCCACGCAGGCTCAGGCCTCTGTCAGGAGCTGCGGCTTGCTGGGGACCCGCACTGCAACAGTCGGTTCCTGAGGACTGCAGCCCATGGAAGTGACCCATGCTGGAGCAGTTTGTGAAAGACTGCATCCTGTGGGAGGGACTCCACGCTGGAGCAGAACTGTGGGAGGAGGAAGGAGTGGCACAGGTGATCTGCCCGTCTTTGGCTCAACCTGTGAGCTTTTTTTGTCATATTTTCTCCTTATCCGGTTGAGGAGGGGGAGAGAGAGAGGCCTAGTGTGTGCCTGGGAGCCTGTCAAGGTTTGCCCACCACACACGCAAACTTGATTTTGACCATTTGGGTCCAGGGATTTTAAGTTCACAGTACAGGAACTTACAGATTGTGATGTTTGTTTGATCAATAATAATCACCCATTATGTTTTCCTCAAGATGTCTGCAGTTGAGAAAGACAGGAATCATTGAAGGCCTTTGCCTTTACACTTCAATAATATGCTTTCAAATTGAATTCTTTTTATCACAAAGGAATTGTTTCAAGAGTGACAATGAATAAAAAAAAAATAACAAACTGAGTATTTATCTTCCTGAGGCACTGATAATAGGTGAAGACATTAAACTGTTGATATATATAAATACATATATATTTGTCATGTGCTAACATGTACAGGCAGAAAGAGTGGCTATAGCTTCTATACCAAGTGTTATTTCAAAAATCACAAGAACTGAAGAAAGCATCAAATAATTTCGTGTAAGAGTAACAACTTTTTTCCTTCTCTCTGTCCATTCACTTGAAAGTGTTGGATCTTCCCTTCTAAACTCCATAGGTGCATTTATCCTTCCTGGAGCACTAGGAGAGTCCAAAGGCAGAAGCAGCAAACAATACAAAGGTAAATGGTGCGAAGAATTTGCTGGGCTGCCGTTCCCTCTTGGTAATGTTTATTTCTCATCACTCTGGTGACATCCTGGGTACAGCAAACAAAACAAAAAGCCGGGTACAGTACAAGAACTGGACATTATTGGAAGTGGCTCCAAAATCATCTGGTACAGTTTTTTTACACATTCAGGAAAAATGCATACACCCATGCCCTCTACACCTTGAGGTATTAACACCATCATTCATTAACCAGGAGACTCATGTATCTTGCAGCTCATCTGAGGTTCTTTAATATCATTGTCACCGCAAGGCTCAGTGCCATAATGTTTTGCATTGATCTGTGCCATTAATATAAGTTGTTTTTCGCCTCATTGTTAAGATTTGTTTACGCTCTCCACATGACAAATCTCCCAGCACAAGCATATGATCCCGTGGCCAGTTTATTTCCATTCTAAGACGTGCTGTGCTCTCTTACAATCTACTCTCCTTGAAACACCTTCGCAGAATCCTGAGCCCAAACTATGTTACTGGTGTAGCAAATCATTTTATCATTGAATTCCTTGACTCAAGCCCTTGTCATTAATGTAATCAGTCATGGAGGAAGATATCTTGGTGAGTCCATCTGGGCCAGCAAACTGCAACAGCCAATACTGTCCTCCTTGAAGTCTGCTGGGGGAATGAAGCCCCCTTGTCCAGCCTTCAGGTAGCTTTTCTTGGTACTTAAGTGACCCCTTGCCGCATGTGAGGGCCTGAACGGAGTTGTGATCTGGGGAGAACTGGGCACTTCTGTGTCCCACAGGATCAGCAGTACACGGTGCCTCTTGAAAGAGAAAACTGCAGGTAAGACATGGAGAGAGAATGGAAAGGCAGGAGCAGGAGAACCAGTCAATCCAAGGAAAGTACTCAATCCCATCATTTTTGCTGTGCTGTTGCCAGACCACAGAGCTTTGTTTGAAATCTTGCACTATTTGATGTTTTCATTCAGACTCCCACATGAGATTACAAGCAACTGTAAAATATCAGGTGTTAGGCTTTAAAAAAAAAAAAGGGAGGAGGGCAGGGGGGTGGAAGCTTCCAGCTGTTGTAATCAGAGAGATCACCTTGGAACTGGTTTGAACAGAATCTTTAAAGGTTTGTAAAGATTCACGCGCAAAGCAAAAGCATCTGATGGGATGATGGGATTATTTATTTCAGGATTTTAATCCTTCATCACAGAGACAAAAAAAATTATCGCTAGGTGCAAGGCTGCAGCTCAGAAGTTACTGTGCAGGTTAAAAGATAGAGAGGGAACTATGTTAATGGAGATCATAAGCACCATGAACTTTGAAGTTTCCTGTATCCTGAACAGTGTGAGTATGAGCTGATCCATTCTCTCTGCGTGAGCCCTTGTGTCACTTCTGCAGACCAGGCTGCCCACTGAGTACTTACTAAATGCCATATAGAAACAGAGGCTGAAGTAAATGAGATTCTTGGCACTGATGTTATGCACATTTTTCAGTTATTATTACAAATATGTGGAATATTAAATTTTCACCTTTTTAAATAGAGATCCTAAGCCTTTAATAATTTTTTTTCTTATTATGACCATCCATTACTTTTGCTGAAAAAAAAAAAAGCAAAGCTGAATAATAAACTAATAAAATGTCGAAATAAGTAAAAGAGCTGGCTAGGAATCAGTATGTAATAACGGTGGCTTTGCTTTGTTTCCTACTCAGTAGCAGCAAGAAGCACAGGCGCTGGCTGGAGGACCATCTGCAGCAAGGGCAAGGAAAGTCATAGAAACAGTCAGCAGACAAGCTTTGATAAAAAAAAAAAATGCAAAGGGTCAAAACAGTGATTTCATTAAGCAGTCGCTTTCAGAGTTATTTTTTCCTGACTCTGAAAGCGGGGAGGCAATCTGTCGTTTCAGATTTTGTTCAATAATGACCTGAAAAAATATAATAGGTTAGGAATTACAAATAATGAAGTTAGAACTGAATAAGGTGTGTCTGGAGTGTTATTTGCTAACTGATTTTTGCTGTTAGGTTATTGTCAGTATTGCATCTTCATAATTTAATCATTAAATATCATGTATGTTTTTTTTATTTATTTATTTATTTACTTTAAGTAAAAGTACCAACATCCATTTAAAGAGAATAACTAGAGTTTCTGGCCTTCATAGTTGCAGAAAAACTTGCATGTGCAAATTCACAATCTAAGAAGGTCAGAAAGAGTCCCCAGCTTTTTACCTTTGTTTTTGCAGTTGTTTGTTTGTTTTCCAATTGCATTAGAAAACTATATAAATTGCTATTTTGCATCTGCCTAACATATGACTGAAAATCTTAAGAGCTGGCAGACTCTTGGGCTTCCTAGTGGTTTGTGCATATGCATCTTCAAACTGCCACAAGTAGGTAGTCATATAAGTATTTATTTTACGTTAATGTGCATTTTGATTGCCAAAATGCAGAATGGACTGACCGGGGTTCTTAAATCCAAGACTAAGTTTTGCCTGTGTTTTTCTTGCTAGGCTGTACATGCTTTATTTAAGCACATATGTGTATTTTCCGTGTTCTAGAGAGAAAAACATCATGACAGATATCAGGAGGTTTAAAAGGCAGTTTCATCTGTTTTGTAGGGATTCAAAAGAGTGAAAAGGACTTTTCTGAAGAGATTTAATACATGATACATGCATTTTTATTTTATGAAACTAGTCCTTGATTTTCCCACCAATAGATTTCATATGAAGCCATATATTTTTTATTCAAAGCAATAAGCTGCACTTAGAATGTTAACCTTGACACGTCCTCGTTCAGAAAGTGTTTCAGAAAATGTCTCCAGATCTGTTAACAGAAGTAAAGCTTTCTTTCTGCTGGTACATTTGAGATAGGAAGGAGTACAAAAAAAAATTTACACAAAGCTGAAGAAAACGAAGACTAGAGAGTAAAACTAACAGCCATTCCCAGTAATGACTCCAGAACAAGCACCCGCAATGGGCTCAGTCTGTCAGCTTGTGCCATGCCTCATGAATAAATCTGATCTAACATGCTGCCAAGTTTCCACTTTCAATAATGCCTTCGTTTTCCAAAGTCAGCATTTCTTGAGAAAAGCATCTAAGCTGGGCTGGGTTGGTTCTGCTCTGTGACTCAAACTGTGGATTCAGATATTTGAGGAGAGGTGGGGGACCAAAGGAGTTGGAGGGGATGTCACAGGGGTGGCCATTGGGCCTTACATGCCTGCGAATACCATCAGTATCCCCTTTGGATGACAGAGCAGAGATGAGAGAATGTGTATCTGAGAATTACTGGTGGTGTACTTTTGAGTTTTATGGATTATCAGGAGCTAGCAATTAGCTGGAAAAAAAAATACTTATCCTTTTTCACCCTCATTTATAGGCAGCAAAGGGTATCCTAAAGTTAACATTGTCAGCTGCAAATGACAGGTCTGAATCATTTGCTTCTAGGACATTTTACATTTCCAAATATCCCTAATACAATCTCATTACAATTTGAAGAATAAAAAAAAAAAATAGACAATAGATTTTGATCAAGTAACTCTGTAAAACACGTTTTGATATTTCCATGTCTTGAATCATGAATAGCCACAGAGAAAATACACTTTTTTTTTTTCTTCAAGCAAGCTTGTAATTCCTTTTTCAGCTGAAAGGACATATCATAAATATTGGCAATACATAAGATTTGGCTCTACTAGCACCTACCATTTGCTAGCTTGAAGAACAGCAGTTATAGACATGATCAGGTAATTTACATTCATGATTATAATTCAAACTGTCATGATGCTTCTTCCTTCTACATTGGACACCTTCTCAATTTCTGCTTTTATGTTCACTAACTATAAAAAAAAAAGGAAATGTTAAAATATTTTTTAATCTGATTTCACGTCTTAACAACTATCAGATCATCACAACCATCTGAGAAACATGTACTGCTCTGTCTACAGTAAAATTTTCAGTGGTAATTGTTATATTGCTGTATTTTAGAGATTTACAACAAGTAATTTCGTCAACTGCCCTAAGAGCTGTGGAATTTCTTCCTCTTTCTACAGTATATGTTCAGTTGGAAATGTTATCATTGCAGTCATCATCATGGCTTTTACTGGGCTGTAACTTGAAATAATAACTCCTAAATAACATTTGGATTCAGTTTTTTTACCATGTTCATTATCTTTGCCATACTTTCTTGGCTCAGAAGTGTTATTTGAACCAGGATAAAGGCCCATGGTTTAGGTACACAGAAAGTAATTTAGCTATGAGAAGACAGAGTTTATATAATGTCTAATTGCATTTCTCTTAGAAAAACTACACATACTTTGAAAATGAACTTCAAACATGTTCTGGTTTTCCATGAAAATTGAATTATTCAGTTGAACTTATTTCTGTATCTCGTTAATAAACAAAATCAAAATCTTTTGGCTGTCATTTGCTATGAAATGAAAACTACTTCGGTTTGAGACTAAGCTCACGTGATCTGATCTTGAACTGTGAGGCACTTTGTGCAAATGAGATTGCTTTGAATGAATTCAAATCCATTCTCTCCAAAGTCCCACTGGGGAAATAAATGTTTGCAATACATTTTTGTGAGGCTTTCCCAGTTCTTTTACTTGCTTGGTTGAATTTTCATTAATTGTTCAGTGTCTGAATGAGACTCCTGGGCAAGTATACATTTTTATTTTATTTTATTTTTTCTCCATTAGAAGTTTTCTTGCTCAGTTTCTATTTAAAATTGTTTTTATATATATATATATATATATATTTGTCCTAACTGTAGGGATTTTCTGTGTCCTTTACAGAAACCTATAACAAATTGGAAAGCTGAATAACAGTATGCCTTCATTCTGAGGTCCAGAGGTCCAGTAAAATTTTCCCTGCTCTGGTAAGGCTTCTGCCTAGAAACTTCCACAAAAGAGCTGCCTAACACAGGTTTTCAAAGGTCTGTGCTCATCACTGTGCTTATTGAAGCTTAAAAGAGCAAAAAGATGCCTATGGTGTGCTATGCATTTACTTTGTTATAGGCATTAATGAACTTTTGAAAGTGTTTTCTTTGCAGTCCTCCATACGGAGCTCACGGGTGCCAGTAGAACCCTGGAGGTTGGTGATCCAGTGGGCAAAGCTATGCTGTGAACCACATCACTTGTTCCATGTGTTCGCTGAGGTCCTAGCAAAGTGTTGAAGAACTGATTAAGATGTGCAGTGAACCTTTTTCAGGTTGAATTCCACCAAACTCATAACGCTTTGTTTGGTAGTTTTCTGCAAAGGTCTGAGTTTCCATTTGCTCACCTGATAAAGACAATAAGGTGCAGTCTATAAAAATAAAAGGAAGAGGTATCAACCTAAATATTCCTTTGCTCTTGTTTAAACACTGCCATAGTCATTTAATATTTCCATGCCGATCAAGCTAGAGAGAATGTGAAATGATTTGAGCTCAAAGGCTAAGATACTGAGATACTGTTTTCTAAATAAGAAGTCCTAGTCTCCAACCTCTGCTTTAGCACCACATATTTTCTTCATTGTTTATGTGAAATAGAGAAATAATCCTTAAAGCACCCAGTCTTCTCTCCAGATGAATATAACAATTGGAAAAGTGTAGTCATAGTTTCTCTTAGCTCTCTCTGTGGTCTGGGACTGTTCTAGTGGAATTTCTAAACCTTGATCTTTTTAAGTTTGAAGAGGAGTTGTGTTTCTATTTTTGGAAGGTTATATTTTTAGTTGAATGCTGCAAGAAGTCTTTTGTGATTTCAGTGCCAAAGAAGAAGATTTTAGGGGCAGGAATATCGTCCATGTGATCTGCTTGTTATTTGATGGTGGAATTTTATCAAGGGGTTCCCAGGAATCCTCTAAGAGCTGTGCCGAATTTGGATGGGTTTTCTGCTTGTGTGCATCTGCCTCATTAGTTTGCCAACAGTCCTGAAATTCTTGGGAGGACATTCATCAACAGTATAAACCAATTTACGGCAGCAGAGTTACAGTAGGAAGAGATTGGGTCTCCTGCCAACGACCTGTTTTGTCACCAAACTGTCACCAATATGTTGATTTTACCAAATTATTTGCCTTTTGCTCAGCTAGGATATTTGTTTCGTCTCAAGAAAAGCAAGCAATTACTCAAAGTAAGCAGAGTCTGTAATGTTCAAATATTATGCAGACATATTTAGATACAAACCATAGTACAACTGTACCTGTACTGTCATGATGGGACCTGCACATAGCCCCCTTGTCCCTGTGCCTGGGAGAGGAGCCCAAGCAGCAATGCCTATGGGGCACTCCTACCAGAGTAGGTGCTTGGGGACCAGCACCTCAGGGAACAGTCCATAAGACCTTTGTTCAACGGGGCACTGCAGCCAGAATTTTCAGGGTGTGTATGGTTCCCTGAGATAGCAACTCAGCGACTTCTTGGAAAGGCTGGACCCTATTCTGTTCTCTAGGTAAAAAGCTGTTGCTAATCAAACCATTTGAAGCATTTGAAGAATTATCATCATCTTCCTTATCCAGATGGAAAAAATCATGAAGCATGCAGGTGAGCGTAGGAAAATCACCACCTGACACTCAGCTAATGAGTAACTGAGCTGGGAGTGGGGCACAGACATATGGGTCTTTGCTCTGAACAGGCAATGTGTGCTTCAGTACACAGAATGGAGATAAGGGCACATACCTCCTTCTGAAGGAACAAGGGCTGCATCTTTCATATCTCCTTTCAGAGAAGGGAGGAGACCTCAGCAGGCATCTGCCTTGTCATATGCAGAAGGTAAATCAAGCTAGTTTCTTTTTCCCAGTCTTGAGGGATGAGTCTTTGAGCACAGGATTCCCCACAACTGCCTGTAAAAAGTGCTCAGACTTCCTCCTTCTTTCTGTATGACAATGGCTGCACTGAAGCGCTCCTGTCTTGCTGAATGGGATTGCAGAGCGGTTTCAGCCATGCAAATGCAGCATGTGGGGAATACAGGAGGGCCAGTATGCTCCCACTGGATCTTTGGTAGATGGTCTTCCATGGCAGTTAATGATTATGTTCCTGCCTGAACTGGTGATCTGCAAGCAGCTTATTGCAGGAATTAAGGGCTCCAAACTGTAACTTAAAGTAAATGTTTGATACTGGAGCATTGGAGGGAAAAATAAAAATCTTGTGAAGCTGTAGAGAAAGAACTTGCTCATCAGCACAACTCTCAGTGAGCCACCTATGACCGCCTTACAAGTTTTTTTTCAAGTTGTATGTGATTTAATTAAAACTGGCCCTGTTAAAAGCTGATAGATAAATGTTTCTGTCTAAATGACTACATTTTGAACAGTACCTAATTTCCTAGGTTTTTTCCTAGACTCTAGTCTAACCTATATTCCCGGGCTTCTAGTAATTCTTCTTAACGGCTGTCAGAAATGAATCGGCTCTTAATTCCTGGAAACTAAAGCAGGACATAGCAGAGACCATGCTGTTCCAGCTCTTGATTTAATAGAATTCTTGGTTTTCTTTATGGTCCCTTGGTGTCCCTGACTGAAGAGCCTTCTCCGTTCCTGCTTCTTAGAGCTCAATATCACATCTTGACCTGAAAGCCCCATTGTTGATATCCTTTGTAGGTAAATTAAAATACACTCAGCTGGGAAACCTGCTGGTTAACCCTCTTGTGAGACCTTTTTGTTCAGTGCTTTCATGCTCTCAAGTTGCATAGAAAATGTGCACTAGGTGATTGATAATATGAGATTGCAGCACTGTGAATTCAGGAAAGCACTTAAGCAAATGGTTATATTGATGGCAATGTGATTGCAGACATGCTTAAATGAAACTCATGGCCATATGCTTTGCCGAACTGTGTGCTTTCTTGGAACAGCTAAATGAAGATATAAAACTTGGAAAACAGATATGCACAAACAGCCCCCCCAGACCTCCAGAACCATTGGTATCTTCATAATTCACGTGAAATTGTTATGTCTCAATATGCGCTCATAAAGCAGCATACTTAGCAATGTTAAGAGGGATGTTAGAATTACATTTCAAGAGCTTGTTTGCACACATGCAGATATGCATGATGTTGTTACAGTGAAATGGAGAGGATGAGATAACTAAATACCAGGGTGTGTTTCAACAACGGTCAGTGAGAGTGGTGGCATTCAGAGATGAATGGTTCCAGGAGAGCCCTGTGTATGATTGATTTTGTGTCTTTTAAGTACTGACTAAGGAGAAGGGAACCATTCACTTGGTGCTTAGAGGGGTCTCCAGTGGGAGGGGAAATATTTAGGAAATTAAATAAATTTGCAGAAAATTCAAAACTACAAGTGACACTTCTCAGCCATCTCCTTATTACTGAAAAATAGCTTATAAGTACGGTAACAATATGAACTAAAAGTTTTCCTTTGGAAAACAGAGATTTAAGGTTATGATTAGATCTGTTGTAAGGAGAAGGCAAAACCTAATTCCACGTTAAGATTTCATATTAAGATTATGATTGAAAACTCTTCCCTGTAAGCTCTTTTCCATGCTAATCTTTCATCTTTCTCTTATGATTTTGACATTTCTTGTTAGAATCCCATGAAATCTGTTTATATTAATATTAGAATTAATAATTCATAGTTCATTCCTGAAAAAGTTTCAGTGATCATAAATTTGATTCTCTCTTACAATTATTTTAATAAGTCTTTTACTCATTTGGGAACATTTAATGACTTCATGTGGTGATTAAAGCAGAAATGATAGACAATGGGAAGGTTGCATGAAGGTTCTAGAAATAATGATATGGAAAAAGAACAGAATAAAACTACTAAGTCATGCAGCACGGACAAACGTATTGTCATTTTATTGCTGTTTTTCTCTTATTTAGAGAACATGCTGAGTAATACTGAACCAAAATATTATTAATTAACTAGCCATTCCTTGGCTACAATAACCATAGTAACTAATTTTAGCCCAAAGAGTTTCCACAATCTGCCTGTAATTATGTACGGGCCTGCTATTGGTAGATTGGTTAGCAAACAACGCAATGAGCTGATAAGAGCTGAGAATAAAGCATTGATTTTGAGTTTGAGCTTTACAACTAAGAGCAGCAGATGAAGGAAGCGGAGGGGCTTTAAGGTATGTCATCCAATTTATTGCATCCAAGTTACTGGAGACCTTTACTTCACTGCTGCGTACAAGTCACGCAGTAGAACTTTTATAAATTAGAACTGTTATAAATTATAAATCCATGTTTTTGAAGTCTCAGGTCTTGGGGGAGACCACGAAAATGAAAAAGCTGAAATATAATGCTATGGTTGTTTGTGGGTGGTGGGAAGAGTTTGATGACAAGGACTTTAATAATATTCTAGTTTTCAGAAAAATAACTGTCACTTGTTAGGGCTCCTAGTGGACCTGTATTCTGACAATGTTAAAGGAAACTCAGGAGAGGAACTGCTGGATACGACTTGTATCTAAGTATTGCCTTCACTATTCTGGGGATGGTTGATGTTTCAGTATTGCTTTTCCTCTCCATTCATTCCTGTGGCTGTGGGATTTCCAGGAATAGGGATGCTGGTGGGGTGATAGAATATATTTGTAGGAAATGAGAGGTGATGAAGTGCAACAGATTTAGTGTTACTTCGCACACACCATACACAACTTTTACTAAAGTGTTTTTCTTTTGAGTTATCACTAAAACCCTTGACAATGTTTTCATATGCTAGTGCAATGCACACATATTCCTTCACTTTCTTACTTGAGCTAAAAAGAAGGTATTTCTCTGTATTTAAGGCTGTTTTATAAGGCTAAATGTTCATAACGGAAGGTAAAATGCAGTTGCTGCTGCCAATGTATATTGATCTGGACACTGGAGACTAGTTTTCGTTAGTTTTATTGGTGGTGTGCAGTTCAACATTAATAGTACCACGTTGTTCTGTGTGTGGGGCTGAGCAGCTGGCTCTGCAGACAGCACACACCCCTTGGCACAGCATGCCGTGCTCCACTGTGCCTCGCAGAGAAGCGATACTGGGAACAACACAGGTTTTAAACAGCAGTTTAAGGCACTGACTCCACCTACGTACTCTCCTTCATTTCAGTTGTGATTTCAGCAGCTTCCAGGGTACCTCCTGTGGTGGTTTCTTCTGCCTCGACTACCCCTCAATGTCTGTGAAATCCCACGGGTTTATAAGCACGCTATTTTCTTCCACTTGACAAATAAGTAACTTACCCTGGCTCCTATGGCTAGTCTTTGCCAAGCGTCACAGGTGTGATATGCTATTAGAGCTCATTAGTGTTTTTTGTTAACTACCTTTTTTCACCAACCAACATCCTCCTTTATAAAAGAGGAGGTAGTATGCGTTTGTTCTAAAGAAGGAAATAAACCTTGCAGAATCAGACAAACAAACAAAAATGCACAGGGATTTGTTTTCAGTTTCTGGAGTTTCAGTAAAATGTAAGAAACTTCATAGTTACTCTCAAGTGAAAACTCTTATTTGTGAGTATTTAAAAGTGGTTTATAGCGAATAAAACACATTTCTCAGTGATTTCCCATGAGTGTAATAATGCAGTATTCTATGCTGTGTGAATTATCCTGAACAGGAGATTTATTTTTAACCCCAGTATTAGGTGACGTGTTTTAAAAACTAAAGAATGTATAAACATATATTAATTACAATTAATAATGTAATTTATAGAGTTTTCAAAGCTATTACTTTTGTTTTACTTATGCCAATGGTGTTACTCTGAGCCTAGATGGGCAAGAGGAAGTTCAGTGGTTTGGAAACCACCCTGATTGCCCTCTTCTGTCTGGTGACGGTGGTGGCCATTGTCCTCATTGCGCTGTTAGCATCAGGACAACCTGGAGTCAAAACGACAGGTAAGTACTTGCCATTTGTATTACCAGATGAAAACTCTTCATCGGGAACTGCTCAGCTCTGCTTGCTGAGGTGATCATGAATCCCATGCAGCTCCAGGAGCTGCCTATTGGCATCGTTTAAATCACCATTGAGTCAGGCTTCTCAAAAAGCATTGACGTTCAAATGAAAAACAAACAAACAAACAAACAAAAAAAACGGAAGCATTGCTCTGCTCTTCTTTTTAAAACCAACGTATTTCCTGTGGTTTTCAGTGTTACAGTTATATTCTTAATGGAGGCTTAAGGTGCTTTTGTCTGATGCTCTAATTCAAGCTGCCTGGACGAGCAGTATTTCATGGGAAGGAGCATACATAAAAGCAGTTACACACCACCATTTAAAAAAAAAAAAAGAAATCCTTCTGATTTTAATTCGGTGTAATTTTTTTACAAGAAGCGATGCATATTGAGTTATATGACTTACCAAAAATAGGATTACTCTATGTCTTAAGAAATAAATCTATCAGTGTTGCCCATATGTGCAGAAATTGAAAGTCAAGCTCTCCTATCTTTATCTGGAATGTACAATGTTTCAAATGTAAGGTAAATCACAGTAGCAATATTTTAAATTCATTTGAGTCTATTTTAATGTCTAGAGTTTCCAGGTGGTGTGAAATATTTAGCAGAAGCAGATAATGATTTAAAAGGTAATACAGATATTCCTAAATTTTGGAAATCCTGTTACTAACCCCTTATTTTATTTCTCTGGCAGGATTTACGCCAGTATGTCCGAACATATTAACAGCAGAGAGAATTGACTGCATCCCAGATCAAGTAGCAACAAAGGTCTGAAAACATTGTAGAAAAAATTACAAAACAAAATTTTTCACAAAAAGATTCATATTTAATTATGAAAATTTACTTTGTCTCTACTATATTGGTGGTTTTATAACTTTTTGTTGTTGTTTTTGTCTCTGAACATCTGAATGCTTTGTGGGGAAGCTTAACTCCTATATAACCAATTTTAGCTCTTTGTCATAAGGTTTGATTTTTCTAGCCACTGTGGCAGTATACTGTGAAGGGTTGAAGACCACTGCCAATATACTTCCCAGCAGTCTGGCTTTATGATAAGTGGGAACAAAATTAGGCAAACAAGAAACAGTTAGAAAAATTCACTGTTTTCAACAATTTTGCCTAAGCAATTTATTTTTGTCTGGTGGTCAACTATTAGCATTTACAATAAAGCATATTTTAGAAATAGGTCAAGATGCACTTTACACAGATGAACATGATTTTTATAATGCAACGAACACTGCCAATTTCCTTTCAGAACTGATTTGAATTTCACTTTCTCTCTTTCTTGGTTGTTGTCTCTCATCTGAGCAAGCACAGTGTTTAGAAATGACCTTCTTGCTTAAGAATCCATGAGTTAAGTTTTCCAGCGAAAAATAGCATCTTAATTTTTTAGTCTTCTCACATTCAGAACATTTTTATGGTGGCTGTTATAGTAAGGCTATTATTGAGGCTATTATTGTTATTTTTATAACCATTATTATTATTCATTTTATCATGGATGTTCTTATTTTCTGATGGGTGCCTGCCATCTTTCTTTTCATCGTGGGGTGCAGTTTATGAGAAAAGACAGAGAGTATATTATGATATGTGATACTTACGTCATTCACAGAGGTATAAAAAATGATTAATCAACTGTTTCAATCTCTCAGTGAATTCCCAATCCAATTCCAGAAAAGACAGTTGTTAATGCTACTGTCGTGCCACGGTTTGCGTTATGATATATAGTTCAATAAAGTCCTGCAGGTTAACAGATTAGTAAAGGCTCAACTCACAGCACGTTCCTCTTCTCTTTTGCTTCCAAGCCCCAGGAGCAAGCACGCCACGACAGATGTCATGCAGATCACTTTAATCTTTAATTACAACCTTTGAACCAGTCACCCCACATTAAGTGCTGCACTTATCACAACGGAGGAAAGTAGTTTTGCTCTGGTTGCAACTGCAGGCCTTTTTAAATCTGACCTTGTCTTTTGCCCTTGGTGATTAGGAATAACTAAAAATGATCAAAATACAGTTACCAGAAAAAAAAATGGGGGGCCAGATGCAGATTTGAACACAGGGGTACTTGCTCTGGAATTAGAGGTAAAATAAATGATTCTTAAATCTGCACTTTCCTTAGTGAATACTGGGCAGCAGATTTCAGAGGATTAGAGTTAAGGATCACCTTTAATCTGTGCCCTGAGCAAAGCTGAAGAAAGCCTGATACAAGCCAGAGTCCCACCCCGGTGTCTCTTCATTCCTTTATAAATTTTCTCCTGAAAGAATTGTTGTCCTTCTTTAGACTTATTCTAATACTGCAACCAGCAGAGCTTTAAACCTACAGGTATCTGCTTAGGAAAGAACTCTTCTGTAGTGGTTTCTGTTTGTGGTTTTCAGAATAACAAGCATCAGGGAACATTAGGCCTTCCCTAAGCTCATGTAGCAGGTTAGTGTCTGTCTTGATTTCTTTACTCACTGACAATGTCCTAGATGAAGCTAGGATTGCAGAATAGAAAAATAGAAGTATGGAAAGCAAGTAGATATTGATTAACCAGCCGCAGGATTGCTGAAGATAGAAATCCTGAAAGAAAGTAGACATTTATTAACTATTCACTGCTGTGGAAAATTGTTGCAGAGTTTTATTAGACAAGGAAAAAAATACTGTAAGCAGAGCTAGTATTGTCCAGTCCTAGATTGATACCTTTGAAAGCTTGAAGGGAGACTGTATAGCTTGTTGTTTCAAAACTATCTTGCTTGCACAGGTTTGTTTGGGTGCTCAGAAAAGAAAAGTTTTAGTTCAGCACATAGCTTAAATATTCTTTTAGTCTTAGGTGCTGAGTTCAATGTTCAGAAGCCATCTCATTTTGTACCCCACCATAAAACTTCTCCCTGTATCCAGGATTTTTTTTCTAAATAAGCTTTGACTTTCTTTCTGATTTTATTGCATATTGGTATCTATTATGCTGTTTTTATAGCTCAGAGGCTGCGATAACCTCCCATCTTTATTTATATTAATGATAACTTTTATAACAGCCTCGACAGTATCTTTGTTTGAACTCTGTTCCTTCCCCTGTGTCAGGTGCAACCAATCTTTTACTTCTGAACTTACTTCCTTATGCAGCAAGCTCAGGGTGCCACAAAAATACAGGAATGTAGTTTACACAACTGCTAGAATAAGATCTAGCTAGAAGGCCATCACTGCACTGTAAAGTAACTGCAGAAGATATTCAACGGGTGTTCATGAGAAGTAGCTGGGAAAAAGAAAAGTGTATTTATGAAGTTGGAAAAGGAGATGCTTGAACTACCAGGCTTCAGGTTAATCTGTTGTTCAAGCTATTCTGTGTTGCAGGGGGTACCCACAGGTCTAGGAAGGGATAAGAAGATTGAGGTAGTAACTCTGTTGCGATGTGTTTAGGATACTTCCCCTAACTATGAGGGAAATGAAGTAAATAAAGTTTCTTTGCTTTGAAGAATAAAGCTGCAATCTCTGCAGTCATGGAAGGGATGGGTGCTTCTTCTCATTTTCTTTGAAATAGTTCATAACCTGGGAAGTAGGGAACTCTCGTGGTGGGAGTTGAGAAGGTGGAAAATGAGCATGATGTTTTACACAGCCTCAGAAAGTGCATTGATTTGTGGATCATGGGGAAGAAATTGTGTTACTGTATCTCTCCTCCAACTGTGTTTTTGTTTGAAAACTAATGAAAATGAGAGCATACGTGTTTTCTAATGTGAAGAGTCCATGACAGAGAGACAGACATTTTATCTGTGTGGTGAATCTTGGTTTATCTTGAGTGGTTTTGTGGAGATTTCTGTGCTCAGTCCAATCACTACGGAATAAATGCATAAAAATGTCTCGGGCCAGTGAATCTGTGAGCTCCGTCTGTGCTTTCTTTGGCACTTGTATTATTTCTGCACTGGACCTGGCTTAATTTTCTCTATTCAGAGACTGTATTTGACCTGTACTGACTAAATTGGGCTCTATAACCCAAAGAAGAGTGGCATATGCACCAGCAGCAATAGTGATTTTTGCACATCTCCACCTATAACATGCTGCAGAATATTTTAAGTAAATATGGGACAAAAAATATATATATATTTGAGTACAAACAAACAGCTTCTGCTAGCACACAAGTGGAGAGAGAGGTATTGAAGACCTATATGTTGGATTTGGGTGCCTGAGATCACTCGTGGACATTGCCCTTTGCCCTCAGTGGAGCTTCTTGTATCACTGCTGCCCTTCGCCCCGAGTAATTTGTTGTTATTTTAACATGAGAAAATGTGTGAACGCTTATAGTGATCTATTACTCAGATGTTATCTTCAAACATAAAACTCATGCAGGCGATCTGTGAATAAGTTAATTTATAACAGCAAAGCAAAGGCATTCTAGTTTATTGGAATGCTGAGAGGTGGTGTAAAGGTTGATGCCACTACACTGAAATACATGCTTTGAACAATAGGTTTAATTGCTCAGTCGTTTGATTTTATTTTTTTTTAAGTTGATTTATCTCAATATAAGGTTCTGCAGAAGCAATCTTAACATTTCTGTAATTGGAGAATTATGTTAAAATATTTATCCTGTACCTGATTATCAATGGTGCATATGTGGATTTTTTCCAACCAGATGTTTACTAGACGTTAAGCCAACCATAAATTTTATCCAGTCTCCAGTGTCTGTTGGTTTGTCTATACCACATCTGTCACAGCTCAAAGGTTTCAATAGTTTTTTACAGGTTCATTTGTCTGTGGTTATTCTGGTTTTAAGAAAAAATAATGTCTAATAAGCATGTTTCTACTCTGAATACAGAAGAAAAAATGTTTATTCTGTTCCATTCAAATTGACAATAGATTTTCAGAGAAGGAGTTGGTCTGATTGCACATGTTACTAAGGTTTCTGATGTTTGGGGCCAAATACGCTTCATGTGCATTTTAACTGTTTTAGTATAAAAAGATTTATTTGTGTAAAATCAATTAATTTGTGCCCTTCATGTCCTTGAATCAGAGCGTCTGCACCTTGCGTGGCTGCTGCTGGAGTCCCCAGAGTGATACCAGTGTGCCCTGGTGTTTTTTCTCTAGTAAACATGGGTACGAAGTGGATGGGTCCGTAAGATCAACTCAGACAGGTAAGCTGTGATCGGAGTTCCCCAGTTTTATGCACTTATGGATATCTGATTTCACAAAATAACGTTGCAACATGTTTTTTTCTCAAGGATTTGAGGCCACATTAAGAAGGCTGCCGTCACCTTCCCTCTTTGGAAATGATATCAACACTGTCCTCCTCACAGGAGAGTATCAGACTTCAAATCGCTTCCGGTTCAAGGTTAATCTTTTTCATATGCTGTTTTAAGGTTTATATTTTGTGCAAGATTTTAGGCTGGCTGTTGCTGTCCAGTAAGTTTAGGAAGGCTCAGTTAATCCCTCTGATGCGCCCTCATGACTCTCGCTGAGAAGAGCTCAGCTTTGCCTTTCTTTGTCTTCTCTGCTCTTACAATGCGTAGGGTTAGCAGGGGTATAGCACAGTGGGTTTTCTGCTTGAAGCAATTATGGAAAAAATCAACTTTTATATTGTCCTTACTTTATTACCTATTTTCCTCATTATAGGAAAAGATTTTGGGGGCAGATGTATTTATTTCCTTTTTATATATAGCCTGGCCATATCTCCCAATAACTTTGTCAGACATCTTTAGGTCTTCCAAAGCTTTCTGTTCTTCATGGAAAATTCAGCAGTTTGTGTAGTGAATGTGGGGTATCGATGGGTTCTGGGGTCAAGCAGGGCTCCTGTGGGAGACCTTCCTCTTGTGGCGGGTTTCCCTGGAAATCAGGGAAAGAGAGGGTCAAGTATAGTAGGGAAACAGTTGAAAATGTGTGATGAAATGGGGAAGAGAATAATGAAGGAAGAAGGAGGAGACTGACAGGGGTGGGAATATGCTAAATCAGACCCATGTGTTAATGCTGAAAAATGTTTAAATTAGACATTATTTTTTAAAGGCCTTACACTTTTATTATTTAAATATGTGCAGATTACTGATCCTAAAACAAAAAGATTTGAAGTCCCCCATGAGCATGTGGGATCTTTCAGTGGATCCGCGGCCTCCAATTTAAACTACAAAGTGGAAGTGAAGCATAATCCCTTTGGTATTGTGGTGACCAGAGTGAGCAATGGAAGAGTTCTGTAAGTAACGTTGGTATTTTTTTTTTGGGTAACACTGATGTCACTGGTTTTCTCTGAAAATCCATGTTGCCGTATAAGTAAGGTATTCCCCAGACGCCGTGTGTAAAGTGCCCTCTTGGACATGTAGTCTACTTCTGCTCTTTTGACTGATGGACATTATGCAAGGGCTCTTGTGAGGACTTTTGAAATAAATACTGTGATATGGAGAGATCTGTTGTAAAGGTTTTAGGTTTGGCTACCTGTTCTCTTTCCACCAGTACTAGGGAGATCTTTACAGCTATTTTGTTCCATCAACACAGGGAATCACTACTATCTGAAGACCTTCTCAGTTCTTCAAATGACATGTGAATACTCTTCATTGCATCTTTTATCTTAGTTGTTGCAATCATGCTGAATCTTTGAATCACCAAAACCAGGTTGTTCTTTAGACCTATGACAAAAGAGTAGCTGTTGCAAGACAGCGATAAGTTGGTCATGTAATTCTGTAAAATATTTGATGTACTTACATATTGAAAGTTTTCATCCCACTTGTTTCCTAAGAATAAACAAACTTAGCTCTGAAGTAACCACATAGCTTTAAGAGGCGTTAAAAGGGGAAGTGTCAGGATGAACATGCCTGTTAAATCAGTCAAAGAATGATTACCTGTCAGAGTTCTAGGATAGTTAAATTATCAGTGCTTCAAGTTTAATTAATTAGCAATTAGTTTTATGCTGTTATTAGTATTGTTTTCTTATATAGAATCCTCTATAATGATTGATTTGCAATTATACGGAGCACAAAAGATGGACAGTAGTCCATGACTGATTAAGCAGGTATATGAAGGGAAATAAGCATTCTAGTTCAAAAGAACCATGTTGAAACATGGATGTTTTTCTATATCCCCCCCCCCCCTTTTCTTTCTTTAAGGTAGAAAATGCAACCACTTTTATGAAATTTAATAAATTATAATGATGCTCGAGTCCGAGCTGAAGAGTATCTCAAAGTAAGCCAGGGTTAGCATGAGCTAAGAGCAGCCCCTCAGATGTAAATCCTTGATAAAGTGAGTGCTTTTCCCTAACACTTAAACAAGCAACCAAAAGAGAAAGATTTTTTGGAAAGGAAAGAGTGAGGATCATTGTCATTGCAAATCACTACAAAAATCCTAATCATCCAAATAATTATAAAGCCAAATAATTATAAAGCTTGCATTATCATTTGTTACACTAGAGCCCCCCCCCCCCCCCCCCCCCCCCCAAGAGTTAGAGCTCAAATGAACCAATTACCATCATTATTTGCACGACAATGTGAATGACTGCTATAGCTTCACTGGAAATACAGACTTTCTCACCCCAAAGTATTAGAAAGCAAGCAGTTGGGCAAAATGGTGCTTGTAGTCATTAAAAATGGACAGAAATATATGACATGAAGACTTGACCCTTTCAAACATAAATATTTTTAACTTTAAAAGAGAGAAATGGTAACATGGGAAATTAAAATTATAGCAAGCCTGAACTCCCCCCTTTCTGTCATTTGTGCAATGTTTATAACTGATAGTAAGCTGTATATTTACTTATTAGTTTTTAATGGTAATTTAATATTTTTAAATTAAAAATATTTTTAATATATTTTAATGATGGTAATATACTTATTCATGGTGATAAATACATTGTATGAATACATCTGAAGTGACAAAGTCCCTGAAAATCAATGCAGTTGTGTTTGCATAAAGCTGAGAAAAAGTTGTCCTTCGGCCCCTTCTTCATATGAATATCATGATAAATGACACAGATATCACATGAAAATATAACTTTTAAAAATTTGTAATTAAAACTAGAGTGTGTAGATAAAAGCATATTACTTTGAAACTGTGTATGATGTTAAAACTTATTGATGTAGTTTGCTTTCTCAAAGTAAGTCATTTTCTCTGCTTTTGGTGAAAAACTGCGTTTCTGCATATCCTTGTAAGCTCTTGTTTTAATGAAGCTGAAGATAACCTTCAGGTCTCAGGATCAGCTTCTTTACAATTGCTTTGTGATTTAAATCTGGGTTAACTCATAATTACATTCTACTTATGATTGTTTCATTTAAAAAATAATGAAAAGGTAAAGCTACTTCTGGGTAGAGGTCAATTTCCATCCATTTGCCAGGTGGAAAAGTTCAAAGTCTTAGAGCAATAAAAGAAGAAAATGAATATGTTTAAGATCAATATTAATAAAATTCAATCTTTTGATTGATTAAAGGACTGTTGTCTGACAGTAGGAATTGCCTTGCATTTTACTCCTCTCTGCCTCAACGCTGCTCAGATTCCCTCAGTTTCCTGAGCCCCTCTGTAGAAACAAGGAATAAACTTCGCTTTAGCTTAAGCCTTTAAAGCTCTCCTAATCTTCATTTGGGATATGAATTGTTTGTAATGAAAGGGATTGGTGAAAGATACAAAATTAAATTAACAGAAGAAACTTTATTAATGAAATTGACTTTTACCGAGCAGATTCACAATTCAGTGCAAAAGATGCAGGGTGGGAAGCGTTTGTGGAAGCGGTGATTGTGAATGTATGTCCAAAAATAGATGGGCCACTTGTATGAGAAGTTTCTACAGATCAATTGGTACTGCTCTTCTCATCCTATGTGCAAGGACATCTCTGTCCGCTGCAGCTGCACATTGTCCCCTTCCATGTGTGTCCCCTTTGGGCCTCTGGATGGAGACCTGAGCCTGCCTATCCATCTCTAGCTAAAAGGAGTAGAAACAATTATTCTATCAATTCTTGGTGAAATCTCTGTGTTTTTTTTCTTAATTGTTTCATCAGGTTTGATACTACCATAGGACCACTGCAGTATGCTGACCAGTTTTTGCAGCTATCAATCAAGCTTCCTAGCAGCAACATTTATGGGGTGGGAGAGCATGTGCATAAACAGTACCGACACGATGTCAACTGGAAAACCTGGCCCATGTTCAGCAGGGATATTGGCCCCTCTGGCGTAAGGACTTATTTTATTATTCTCTATTCTTTGCAAATGAATTCTGGAATCCAAAGCTGTTATGCAGTAGACATTAATATCAATTGAGTTTTTCCCAAGAACTTCTCAGGCACTGTATTTATTACTAAAAGCTAGATAGTACTGATGAGAATTCCCTAAGATAGCGTTTTGTAAATATTTTTATTTTTGTCTTGATGTGAAATTGAAAATCAGTTTCTAAAGATATGAGTCTTCAGTTTCTACTGATAAGCAAAATAAATAACAATATGTCTTAATCCTTGCTTTGTGCAGAGTTTGGTACATATGACACATGCTGCTTCAGTTAACAACATTGTAGTTCGGCAAATGATGGCAAAGTTCTCTTTAACAGCTGTCTCTTTATGAGATAAAATATGTCTGTCAGCAGTTATTTGTGTCTGTAGTCTTTTTCCAAAATGATTTCCAGGGCACCCATATTTTTGATAATTACAGAAGAATCTTACATCTGCACTGAGACTTCTCTAGGCTTTGATCCAAGTTCTCCTCAACACTGGTGCGCACAGGCACATGGTGTTGGTCCGTCAGTTCCTCCCTGCAGTGATTTGCTCACAGAGTTACAATGAGTTTGTGTGGGTTAAAATCAGTTGAGATGCTGATTCAAACAACAGTAGTCATTTTCTGCTTGTGGTAAACAATCAGATCTTATTGCTATACTCAGTAATATACTTTGCTTTGACTAGGGAAATATTTGCTAAAGCTTGTAAGCAGTCAGTTGAGCTAATACTATGAAAAAAACAAAACATTCAAAGCCCTACATGTCTAGTACAGAATCAACACATGGACATTGTGCAGAAAGAAATCAATATAGAGCATGAGTGAAGGAATTTTTGTTAATGTGAATATTTTTGTGTGTTTTTTATTGAAGTTCCTCGAGTAATTTATTTATAACTCACCAGTGAGCCTCCAACAGACACCATTTGTCAGTGTTACCTCAGTATAAGAAAGCAACAATCCATATGATTTATTTTCAGAGAACACTTCAGTATTTTGCTGAAATTTAAGCTATACTAACAGAAGCTAGGGGGAGAGACCACTATATGTAATTATTTAATAATTTGGAATTAGGAGATCAGGGTTCAGGACCAAAATCTAAATTAGGTCAGATTTGTCTCACTATAAACAAGCTCTACTGTAGAAATCATACCATTTATTTCCTATCTCTACTACATGTTCAGCTTATAAACTGCCTCTTGTTAATGATTAGTACTTGAAAGTTTGAAGATGGTTCTTATCCAAATGGCTCTATTGAGTGTAGGCTGATTAAGTTAAACTTAACAGTGAACAAAATCAAGTTAGGATAATTTCACATTGCTCAGGTTCTGTTCCTCTTCCATCATGTGTTCTGAGTTTTCAGTTGCAGGGATGAAACACAGCTATGACAACAGCTGTGATCTTTTATTTATTTATTTATTGTTGTTGCTAGTAATAATTGAAAAAACAATATAATGGAAATAAAGAAGACAGGTGCTCTCTTACATACACTAGATGTAAAAAATGGTTGTCTTGCAGGATTCATAGTAACATAGATGAGAGGTAAAATCTTGTACTAACTGTCAAGTTATTTTGTCACTCGATGTGCACATATATCACACAGAAATAGTACTACAATGTATACAGACTTGCCCAAAGTTCCATCATATCTGCTTGTCTATGTTATCTCTATATTTCAGGAAAGTTCAGTTTTAATTGAAAACATTCTCATAAAGGAGAAAAATGCCAGGCAGTAGAAAACAAAACTTTAGGAAAAGTGTCGTGATTTTTCTTTCTGTTGTTTGCTATATTTTGAAAAGTTTCAAGTTCTACATATGTTATATTTTGAAATATCCCCAAAACAGTGTTATTAGATTTTAACTCCTCTTCTCTCTCTTATTTATTTATTTTATTTTATTTTTTTCTCTCCTTGAAGTCAATGCATAACTTATATGGAGTTCAAACTTTCTTCCTGTGTTTGGAAGACAGCTCTGGAGCCTCTTTTGGTGTTTTCCTGATGAACAGCAATGCCATGGGTAAGAAAACTTTCTCTGTAACTCTAACTATTGCAGCTAAATATCTCTTTGAATGATACGCAGGATTGAGATCAAAACTGGGTTAATGTAAATATGCCTTTTAAAATCCTATTGCATATAAAATCCTAATGAATGTTGTCTTCAATTATCTGATGACAGTCATTGTAAGCATTTAGTAGTTTAGCAAATACGCAATGTTAGCAGTGAGTGGCTCAGGGTTACAAGCAGATTATGTTGGACACCTGAGTGTCAGAAACTTCTCTGAAGCCTTGCACAGCTCTGAGCAGATGTGCAGGATAACAGAATCAGAGTGTAAACTTGGGGCGAGCATTACTTGAAAGTAAACACCCTTTTGTCTTTGAAATAGACATGCATATATGTATGCTTTAGGAAAACATTTCTCTTGAGTCTGGAAAGTTGTACTGAAAAGTTAAAGAGAAAAGGTTGTGCCATTGGATTTTTTTCTGATTCTTTTCTCTTTGTGGGATGTAAAGAAATGCAAACATGAACATCCAAGAGTCTTCTAAATACATTTCCCCTTCACTGCCAGTTCAAGTAATGGTTTTGAGTTCCTTAGGTATTTCTGTTTTGTGTTTTTGTTGTTGTTATTGTTGTTTGTTTTGTGGTTTTTTATTTTTTCCTTAAATTAAATTTTCTAATCTTCAATATTAGTATGACAAAGTTATTTTATATTTAGCTGGTATTCAGAATTGGGTTTGTGCATTCTTCTCTGGCAGAGTTTGCGGTGCAGCCTGCTCCAGCAGTGACCTATAGAACCATTGGTGGTATCCTTGATTTCTATATCCTCTTGGGGAACACTCCAGAGCAAGTAGTCCAGGAGTACCTGAAGGTACCTTTATATAGAGAGACTACACAGGGAACAGACCCTTAAAAGTTTTTGTTTTGTTTTTATTTTATTTTTTTTATTTTATTTTATTTTATTTTATTTTATTTTATTTTATTTTATTTTATTTTATTCTATTTTATTCTATTTTATTTTATTTTATTTTATTTTTTATTCCCTTCTTTATGTCTTTGCTATGTTATCTATTAATTGAAAGTATGATTCACTATGCATTTATCTGAGAATAACTGTTAATATGTTGCTAATGTGACTGCTGCCATTAGTAATAGCTAGCTGGTGTTAAACTGGGGTGTAGATGTTCTTAGCTGGCCTACAGGCAGCTGAAACCAGATCACTCCTTTTGCTGGAGATACTGTTGCAGAGAGGATGCATCTGTTTCAGGCACAAGAAGTCTGTAGCTGCTAAGCTGATCAGTCTGTACACCCTGACTGATTTCCACAGTGAGCTAGAGGTGGTCTACAGAGAGCAATTTATGCTTCCGTGCTGAGGCTTACCCTTACTATAAGGACAAATTCTTGTTCATATGGCAGCATTATAGGGTTGATATTGTGTTTTCTGATACGTCATGATCTTCTGGTCATTAGATATCACAGACATAATTTCTTGTGGTCCGATCAGGTTTCAGTGACACCTTAAACAACAGACAAGTGACAATGAACCCAACTTCATTGTCACAATGTATTTGCCTTTCTTAAAAGGAAACATATATATATACATATATATAAATATAGTTGAAGGCAGATAAAAAAAAATATATATATATGAATGTTGCATTTGGAGTGCACTGCTCATTTTACGCTCAAGCTTAGTGTATATTATTCAAATGGTTTGGGGCACTGAGGTGACACACAGTGTCTGCTAATGGTGCCTAATAATTTTAATTTAACTAATAATTTTACTCTCAACTTGCAGCTTGTGGGACTGCCATTGTTGCCCTCCTACTGGAGCCTGGGCTTCCAGCTCAGCCGCTGGAATTACGGGTCCTTGGATGAAGTGAAGAATGTGGTGGAGAGGAACCGTCTGATTGACCTCCCTTATGTAAGTTCAGGGTTTGAGGAGGGCAACAACCCATCAAGGCAGAGTCCTGTGGGAGAAATTGCCCAGAGGTTATGACTGTGGTGTTCTTCTGCTAGTTCATTTCACATCAGTTCAAATAAGTAAATTTCTAATAAAATACCAAATATGGACTTCTGGTGTCAAAAGTTTATGCTTTTTAATGGCAGAGCCATTATCAGAATCAAACACCAGGAGAGGCTTAATTACAATAAGTTTTATCTGCCCACTTTATTGTAATATCTTTTCAGTTATATTTTCAAACTATATCTACTTATTTTGTAGTGTTAGCTAGTGTGCTGAAATATTTTTTCAATGTACTGTGGACAGTTACGGAACCAGAGATTATTTTTAGTTGATAAGCAAAGGTAAGTAACAAATAAATTTTAATGAGATTCCAGATTATAGTAGCCTGATGGTGTACAAAAGATGAATACACCCTATTTTTTAAGATAAGTGTTGAGGAAGAAATGTTTGGATTTAAAGGGTAGTTCTAGAAGTCAGGCAACTGCAAATACTCACCCATCATGGGGATAGTAGAAAGGATGCCATTACACATTCATTTGAATTCTGATGTGAAATACAGTTTCTTTAAGGCACAAAAGATGTGTCAGTACAGTACATTTGGACTGTGTGAGATGAGATGCACATATTACAAATGGTCCTGACTGCATATTTTCTGTCAGGCTGCAGTAAAGTCCCAAAAGTAAATTCACTTCAGGATGAGCAGGAATTCTCATAAGAAATTACATCGTAAAAATATACAAAAAAAAAAAAAAAGCCTTTACATGTTACATCTCATGTTTAAGCTGAACTCTCTTCTCTTCCAGGATGCTCAGATCACTGATATTGACTACATGGAGGAAAAGAAAGATTTTACATATGACAAAGTGCAGTTTAAAGATCTCCCTAATTTTGCATCTTATCTGCATAACTATGGAAAAAAATATATTATCATATTGGTAAGAATTTAAGTATTTATTTTTTCCTTGTAAATACTATCATTATAACTATATATCGTTATACTTTGCATATTTTTATGCAATTATTACACTTCCTGCTTAACATTCCACTATAACTCATGGTGTGTATCTTTGTTTCTTATTATTGTATTTTATTTTATTTTTTTTTTTAAAACCTTTTTAGGATCCTGCTATTAGCACAAAAACCCTATCTGATGGTAGTGAATATGGAAGCTACACCAGGGGACAGTCTAAACGAGTCTGGGTTAACGAATCAGATGGAATAACACCATTAATTGGAGAGGTAAACACATTTTTATGAAGTTTAAACATGGTCAGTTTGGCTTAATTTGGCCAGGAGGGTCATTTTAAACTCTCTTCTTCCAGTGAAATTACCAGCCAGTGAGAACCAAGTTTATAAGGTCCCACTTAGCATATGATACATTTCAACCCTTCTTGATTAATTTTTATACATTTTTTTACATTATGTGTGTCTATTTTTGGTACAATCCTGTTTTGTATTAATACAGATTTTTAGGAAAACTAAAAGTACATGCCCTTTATAGTAGGAGGAAAAAAGCACTTAACAGCCCTGCCAGCCCATTGAAAACTTATGCAAGAAAAATGGTATTCTAATAGCCAGTACTTCATTTGATTTTATCAGGCATCTCACAATGATAAAAACAAAACAGATTATATATGTATATATATATATATATATATATATAATTATGGACTTCAGTTAATGTAAATCTGGGATCTGGGGGCTCTGGTTGACGGTAGGCTCACCATGAGCCAGCAGTGCAACTTGGCAGTGAAGAGGGCAAACCGTATTCTGGGGTGCATTAAACATGTTATAGCCAGCCTGTCAAAAGAGGTGATTATCCCACCATATTTAGCATTGGTGCAGCCTCATCTGGAATACAGTGTACAGTTCTGGGCTCTACAATTTTAAAAGGATGTTAAGGTATTTGAATGCATCCAAAGAAGAACAAGAATTTTGTTTAAAGGATGAAAGAAAATGGAAGGCATGTCCTTTGAGGAGGGGTTGAGGACACTGGGTTTGTTAAGCTTGGATAAGAGAAGGTTGAGGTGTGACCTCACTGCTCTTTACAGCTCGTTGAGCAAGGGAAGTGGAGAGGTAGGTGTACATCTTTTCTCCCTGGTGTCTACTGACAAGACACATGGGAATGCCTAAAAGCTGAATGAGGGGAGGTTCAGACTAGATATTAGGAAAATCTCATTTACCATGAGGGTTGTGTGACACTGGAACAGGCTTCGTAGGGAGGTGGTTGATATGCCGTGCTGTCCATGTTTCAGAGTCATTTGGATGCACTTTGGGTCAGACCCAAAGTAGTCTGACAGTTGGACTTCTTGATGACCTTTGTATGTCCCTTCCAACTGGAACTACTATTCTATTCTATTCTATTCACTTTGATACATATCCTCATATTCTGCCATGTACCAAAAAAGGCATTGAAGAGCAAATGGAAGAGAGGGCTTAAAAGAGGAAAAAGGTAGAGAAAATCCTTTTTGGTAGAGAATTTCGGTTTCGTTCACATTTTTTTAATGTTTGGCCTAGGCCTGGTTCAAGTTATTATTTGGAAAACAAAACAAAACAACAACAAAATCAAACAAAGGAAGTTTAATATATTATAAATTTTCATCTTCTTCTAATACAATTAACAGTGTAATCAATTATTTCCTTTTTAATGTTATAGGTGTGGCCGGGGGAAACTGTGTTCCCAGACTACACCAACCCAGACTGCACCAGCTGGTGGGTGGAAGAATGCAGATTGTTTTATAACACAGTGCCGTACGATGGAATCTGGATTGTAAGTAATTCTGAACTTTCATTTTAAGATAGATGTTTATCAAAGGAAAAGTTTAAAAAAAAGTTTGAAAGGAAAGTTTACTGTTAGTAACCTGAAATCATTGCAGGATGTTCATGTCTTTTGCTGTTGGATATGCAATTCAAATTTGATATCAATTCAAATTTGATATTCAAACCTTCTTCCCCTTAGACTTTTTCTGTTTTTCCTACTTCCTTTTACGTAAAAATAAAGAACTTTTCTGAAAGAAAGCAAGAATCTACTGAATATTTGGATATGCATTTTAGCAAGCTATAACAATTTTAAATTAACTTCTGTGGCAAAGTTGTAGTCCTTTACCTGCTACATGATCGAATATGTAGCTCTCACTTGCTTTGCTGACTGTGGTTCCATCAGGTCAATCTTTCAAGTGCAGACTGCACAGCTGTCCTGCAGAGAGCAAACGATTTGAGTCACGGAAACTAGTCACTAGACCAGTGCTACAGTGCTAAACTGTGCTAAAGATGTAGCTCTCACAAAATGATGCTCACCAGAATACAGAATTCCGCCCAACAGTGAGATCTGTATTAATACAGGAACAGTCCAGTTCAGAATCCAAGTGGTATCACTCTTACCTAAATGTATGGTACTAGTACTAAGTATTCCTTAAAGGGTAACAGAATAGAACATGTTGGGAATACATAGTTGAGGAAACTTTATTACAATCTGCATCTGCGTCTTACAGTCTGCATCTTACCTTTTCAGGACATGAATGAAATATCCAACTTTGTTCAAGGCTCAAATAAGGGTTGTGCACAAAATGACTTAAACTATCCTCCATTTACTCCCAGTAAGTCTATCTTCTTTAATCATAGAGAAAAATATTAAAAAGAATGAATTACAAATTACTGTGCAATTGCCTACAAGGATGCAAAGTGAATTTACTCTAGTTCTTATGGATGGTGTATGAACATTCTAATTGAGAGACAATATAGGTATGCCTTGGCGTGATTCAAAAGCGCAGTTCATATAAATCAAGAGAAAAAAAATGTGTTTTTACCACTTTTCTAATGATTACTGAATATTTTTGCTGCCTTAATTATCCCTGAAGATATATTGTTGCTCTTTCACTCAGTAGTTTTACATTTGTACACAGCACTTACATGGAATTCATATTTGCTATTAAGTACTAACTTCAGGAAACCATTACCATCATATTGTCCAATAGTGATTCAGAAATTTAGGGTGCAGCAGTACAGTTCTTCTTTGCATGGGTAAACAGTCAGTTGCAGGACAAATGCAGCTGGACCAAGGTTGAATTGCAGTCAGTTTGAGCCAGTGCTTAGTATGTCATTTTACTGTAAAATTTGGAAGTAAAAATGTTATTTTCTCTGACCTCAAACACAGATGAATTATTCAAATTAAACAAAAAGTGTTTCCATCTGTTCTAGATTGCAACTATTTAGTATCCCCAGTTCTAATTTAAGATGGAAAATAGGCAAGGATTACCTGTTAGTTGACTGAAAGTTAAAACTTTAAATAATGAATTAGCTTTTGAGGGTCTCTTCAGCATTCACAGCCCCCAGGTAGCTCACAGAGCAAATATGGGCCACTTGTGACCTCACAGGCATAGTCTGCTACCTTACAGTAAAGCGAATAGTCAATACAGAGAATGCAGAGTCTGCTTACACCATCTTGTTGCTCCCAGACATATGCTTGGGCTCACGATAAAGCTGACAGTGAGTCCACTTGTGTATAGATTAATTAAGAGAGGTGCCAGCAGAAAGCACTGGCACTGAAGGGATTAACTGTGGTTACCTTTTAATCACACCTAGGCAAAGATAAAGTGTTTGAGATAACTATTTTATGCACTGAAGAAATTGATACACATTTTCCGTATGTCTACTAAATTCTACTCCCTTAGCAAAGCTGCATTTCAGGAGCTGTTTGCAGTTATGCATGATTTTTTTTTTTCCTATTTGTGTGTTGATGGTCATGTGGTATACAAAGCTCAAGAGCAGAAAACAGCACCATTGGAGCAAAGTTGAATAAAACCAGCAGCCAACAAAATAATTGTGTTCCTGTAGTAGTAATAGTGATATTTGTTTAATGCAAACATAGTGAATTTGTTTAATGGAAACATTAAAGAATGAAAGAAAGGCTTCAGTGTCATGAAAGTGCACTAAATAAAAGGTTGGAATATTCAGAATCAAAACATGCTTTAAAACTAAAATCTATGTTCCTTTATTGAAGGTATTCTTGATAAACTCATGTTTTCCAAGACACTTTGTATGGATGCAGTGCAGAAGTGGGGCAAACACTATGACGTCCACAGTCTTTACGGATATTCCATGGCCATATCAACAAACAAGTAAGGAATGCATCCTAATATCTTTACAAAAAAGTTTCAGGTTTGCATCGTCCAAAATAGCAACTTCTAAATGAACCTGATTTCTGGACAAAATTAGACTGTATTTAAGCCACTGCAAGAAAAGCAAAATCTACTAACTAAAGTTCTGGGTCAGGCGTCGATAGTCAAAGACTTACAGAAGGGTTATTCAAATTTAACATCTTGAACTTTGCTAAAGGATGCCTGTCTAACTGTAAAGGAGTCCAGGTCTCTGCAATGACCGATTATAGTAACTTAGTCAGTATAAATCTGCTTTATATAAAACTACTGAAGCCTCTGTTATCTTTATTCTGTTGCATAGCTCCAGTCTTATTTCATTTTCAGGGTCATCAATACAGTGTTTCCTGGAAAACGAAGCTTCCTGATTTCGAGGTCTACTTTTGTGGGATCAGGAAAGCACACGGGACACTGGCTGGGAGATAATGCAGCAACATGGGAACACATAAAATGGGCGATACCTGGAATGCTGGAATTTAACCTCTTTGGAATTCCTTATGTATGAAATTCTAGTTTGTGACTTCTTTCAAAACCAATGGAAAAACATTACCTCTTTACCTCTGTGATAATGGGTTGTCTAGTCAAAGGCTGTTTATATAACAATCTTAACTCTTCAGCTATGCCATAATCCCCTTTAGGGATCTGGTTTTAACATTTTTTTTCCAATGACTGATTTTTGGTTTAGGCCACGTATTTTGGTTTCTATGACTGTATGTGTATGGTGAGACTTGCAGGTAACAGACATATGCCAAGCTACTTGTTACATCTAGTATTATTATATTCGTTAGTGATTCATGTGGTGTTTTCCTTTCCATTTCCATTTTGAATGAAATAGAAGCATCCATTTATAAGTGAAATGACCAAACTGTTCTTCAAGATTTAAATTTGTATGATTTGGCGTTGTTTTCTGAACATATGCCTATGAGTACCAAACAGGAAGGTAAGGGTTAGAAAGAAAAAAGAATGATGGACAGTGCTAGGAGCCAATCAGTTGACTGGTTGTTTGATTTATTGATTGATTTTGTACAAAGCCTAGTTAAAGGAAGATGTTTTCAATGGATTAGTCACCCTAGCAAAAAAAAGAAGGATGAATTGATACGTCCCTTAAATGTTACATCTTGTGTAGAGATTAGAGGTGCAGTATACTCTCTATGCAACACATTCTGCTTTTATTTAAAGATTGGAGCCGATATTTGTGGTTTCTTTGATGACACGACAGAAGAACTTTGCAGGCGGTGGATGCAAGTAGGAGCCTTTTACCCATTTTCCCGGAATCACAATGCTGAAGGATACATAGTAAGTTGTACCTTCTCTTACAAACTGTTTTGGATTCCACTCCCACATTTCCTTTGATAGTATCCCTAATGATCATTACCATCACTAGCAATTAGATAGCAGAGCAGTCTGAAACTGACAGAACCTTGAGCTCTCTTTATGAAATCCTGCCTTCAAGAGGTTAAGAGGTTCTGCTTCAGAAGGGTTAGTTTCATGTACTTGAGGCTTCATGGATTTGGCAGCAGTTTCATCACCATTATTTGCCCCTTCCAGTGAGGGCAAGCACTCGCTGCTCTGTGACCCATTAGCCTGATTCTCAGGAGCACCCTTTAGTGTGCACTGGCATGCGTGTCCAATGAAACGTGGGCTGCCCCTGACGTGCCCTCCTCGCAGTTGGACAAGGAGGGACCGGCAGTGCTAAGGGAGACTGGAGCAGGACCTCAAGTCTCACAACCCAAAAGGCAGATACTGTGCAGATGCACACCACTGAATTTCAGCTCCTCGCAAACAGCAGCTGCTTTCCGTGATTGGCAGGGTATTTCCCACGCAATGAAAATAATCTAATATTTATTTTCAGCCTCAGGATCCAGCTGTGTTTGGAGCAGATTCACTTTTGGTGAAAACCTCCAAACATTACTTGAACATTCGCTACACTTTGCTGCCCTACCTGTACACCCTCTTTTACAAAGCTCATACCCAAGGGGACACGGTTGCACGTCCAGTTTTGCACGAGTAAGTGTACCAAAGAGCCTTTGTGGTAATTTTATTAGGAATAAAAGATTCAGACAGCTTGAATGTTGATAGGAGCTATCCAAATAGGTATGTAATTTGTGAAAATGCATGTTGGAATATATATAGAGAGAGACAACTTCTGAATTCATGAAATACCATTTTGGTGTAATCAGAAGAGTAATCAGAAACCATCTGTAATTTCTGTATATATGCATATATTATTGTCAGTCAGTCTTAAGAGGTGCTATGAAATGTTATTGCCAGCTAATCAAATCACTCTGGGCCATGATCTGTATATTAGAATGTACATTTCCTTACCTGGAAACTTTTGAACACAACTAGGTCAAGAATACGTCAAGAAAAAGAAGGAATTTTCACCTGACACTTTTCAGTCATGATTCTGGGCAATCAGTACTTTGAAATACTAGGATTACTGATGATGGTCTAGCTCTTCAAAATGAGTTAGTGCCCTGTCCTTCCCAATTTCCAGGTTCTACTCAGATGAAGCGACGTGGGGAGTTGATAGGCAGTTCCTGTGGGGTCCTGGTCTACTTATTTCTGCTGTCCTTGACCCGGTAGGTTTGGCTGTTTGGTGTCTGTCTCATAACCACCTCATGGGGAAGGGGGACTCCTCAAGTCACTAGCTGCAACTCTTTTCTCTGGTGGGGGACTACAGCATAAAATGCTGAAGTTATGTTATTGCTGTTGTTCCTTTATTCCTCGGTTAGAAACCACCTTCCTTTTTTTTTTTTTTTTCCTGAGCTTTTGGAGTTTGTTTGTCTGACAACTTTGTTACTCAGCTTGAAGATTATAGCTCCTCTGCTGTGTATGTATTTCCTCCTGAAATCACGCTCCCTCTCCCATTTTATGCTGAACAAGGTGAACCACAAAAATGGGGTCTTCCTGTTTCCCAGAGGAGATCAGGAAATGTCCTCTGGTCCTATTCTGGTCTGAACTCTTCTGTCTTGAGTAGACCTTAAGCCATTTCACAAGAAAAATGCAGAATTACTTGTCTATTAGCAGTAACGCAGTTTCTTCTCCAGGTGAAGTATGTTTTTTTGCTAGATGATTGTACATATTATTCATTGGTACATCATATTACTGACTGTCTTTGGACTCCTTGCAAATGTACATTTGTTAGTCTTCTTCCCCTCCCCCTCCACCCCTTCACTTATTACTTTCAGTGAGAGAGCCCACAACATATTTTTGTCACTGTTGAAATGGAAAGTCTTGCACTTTATATATTAAATCCCATATAATCTATTATATTTTCCATCTCCTGTTTTTCAGTCATCTGGGGAACCAGTCATCTGGTCTGATATACTGATTCAACTCATCTTTGCATCATCTCAGAATTTCACTCAAAATCAGAGCTTTTCTCACGTCATTTTTTCTTGTCTTACACATCACAAGAAAGTTTAGTCTATTAACTAACTTGATTTCAAATATGACAGTTGTTTCTTTATTCACATTTCAGGGTGTGGATGTAATTCAAGCATATATTCCTGATGCAGTGTGGTATGAGTATGAAACGGTGAGTAAATGCCCAGGAGACTATGGGGTGATTGTCTAAAGGTCTGTGTGATAGAATTAGATTGTCAGGCCTGCTTCAGTGATAGAGACCTGAAAGAAAGCCTACAGGGAGGAAATGGTGAGATAAAGGATGAAGTATGGAGGGGGTAAGCACATGAGTCAAAACCTCAAAGAAAGGACATGGAGGTGTGGAATATAGTGCAGGGGATGAGAAGTCAGATTGAATAGAAACTTCAGCAAAGACATACTTGAAGTAAAGTAAAACATAATGATGCATGAGAGTTTGGGATTTTTCTTTATTAATCTCATTTCTGCAAATAAGTTTCCCACTGCTGGGACCTCCCACTGTGAGGGCTTTCCTCACATCTGATGTCCCAACAGGAGCTGCTGTCTGTGCTGACTGACCCAAAACTCAGCGCTAAGAGGTGTTGATTTATATAACATATTGATATGTGGTTATTTTATTTCTTGGGCCCAGTGTCACATTGATATTTACCTAAATTCAACCTCCTCTGAAAGGAAAAGTTAAAATGAATGCTGTCTTAAATCCTGAGTTTCATAACAGTGAGTAATGCAACATACCCATTCTTTTACATCCCTGTCAATAAGGGGGCAAAAATACCCATAAGAAAACAATGGACTGATTTGTACCTGCCAGCAGACAAACTGGGGCTCCATTTGAGAGGAGGCTACATTTACCCTACCCAACAACCAGCTCCCACAACATCTGAAAGGTATGCTTCCAAACCAAATGCTTTCATCATTATAGTAGTACGAAGTGTAATTTCAAGAATGGGCTCAGGACTGCCAAGTTACAAATCAGTAGCAGCCCATCCAATTTAGCATTCTCACTTTGAGACTTGGGAACAACAGTGAACAACAACTCACTTCTGCTACTGTTTACATGATATAGGTAATGATGCATTAAAGGTTTATTTGCATAACATTTTTTCAACTTGCCATGTATTTTAATCCATTTCCATGAAAATAAAGATGAACAAGGACTAATCTAAGACAACTCCCCAAACATTGTAACTCTTCCGATTACTGCATTCTTAGCATGAACAGGAAGGATTTGTTAAGACTGTCTCAGTAACTGTCTAGATACATGTAAGACAGAATGTCTTTCTTTTGATAGTCGCAAGAATCCAATGGGACTTATAATTGCCCTGGATGACGACGGTAAAGCTTATGGAGACTTGTTCTGGGATGATGGAGACTCTACAGGTGAGCTATCCATACTGAAATAAGTACGATAAACCAAACTTAAATATTCTTACAAACTTCGATCTTCCAGCTCATTTTATGGAGCAAGAATAAGCCATTGTGGACATTGTTACAACCCATTAATAGTTACTCATACTCATACATTACTTTTTCATCACTTTTAAGTGAAAAAAAAAAGTTAGTCTTCCTTTTTTATTTTTTTCTATTATTTTCAACCCATGTTTTCACTGTAGCCACAAATATGTTAAGGTTTGGTACATTAGCATTCTGACTGTTAAACTGTGGTGTCAAGATTGATACATATTCTGGTATAGATCCAAATTAGTTTCAATGGGTGCAAGAATGCACATAATTAGTGTTGGAAGCTACAAACAGGTAGAAAATGAAAAAGTAGTACTTTTTTTTAACTCTGTGGAGTTATTTAAATTACTTGTGAAAACAGTAGAGATTATGTCAACTCAAAGATACAGTATTGAAGCCAAAATATTTCATGCCATCTGGTTCCTGCAGCACACCGGTGCATGAGCATACAAGTAAGCATGTACAGGCTATATTTGCCATGTTGCCAACCTCGCCTTTGCAAAAGCAGTCAGGGAAGTTGTTTCCCCTGGGACAGTCACTATAATTATGCCAAAGCCTGTCAACTTCATCTCTGGTGGTGAACTGGCATTGATAATCCTTACCTCGACGGTTTTGTTCTGTCAAAAAAAAATAAAATAAAATACAAACTTCAACCTCTAGTTTACAGTCAAATTAATTTCTGTTTTCATGAAAATTAATGCATTTGGAATACATGCATGTCTAAGGAAATCAGTGTTAGTTCTAGAGCAATGGAAGAACCTTGGAAAAAAAAAATAGAAATAGAAATTTTAATCTTGAGGGGAAGAAAGTTTTGAAAAATGGAAAACCTTGAACCATGGGATTTTCTATGGTATTTCTGAGGATTTAGGTAGGCATTCAGTTTCCATTAAAATAAAAGGATTTGAGGTACTTCAGTCCTTTAGGCTGCTTTTGCAGCCTTTGTCCTTTATTATGTATATTTTGAGAGAAGTCAGCAAGCAGGTTGAACATTAATTCTGAAACAATTGTTTTGAAGAACTTTTATAGAACACTGTATCTTGCATTATCATTCAGAGCTAAGGATTATGGTTTATGGTGGATGCCAGCTGATGCTGTTGCGGTTCAGGCGGACCCAATCTTCTCTCTTTCATGTCCTATTGTGTCCATAGACAGCTGTCCAAGACAAAAGTACCTGAGCTTTCTTTTAGCTATACTGGAATAAAATGTAGGTGTGAACTTAACAAGAACTGCAGCAATAGGAATGCACAGCTAAAAATGAAGTCAGAGTAATACTACCACTGAGGTTAAAATATGTATTTTGGGCACGTTCAATTTGTATTACTGAAGATTAGACCCCAGTTCTGCAGATGGTTGCTCACAGAGGCAGTTTGATACACAAGAGATTTTCCCATGTGAATTAACCTGACTAGCGTCCATCTGTAGGTGGTATCTGCATTGGTGCAGTCATGCCTCTGTCTTCTGAAAAGAACAAACAAAAAAACAGAAAACTCCTTCTTCTAGATACTTAGTTAGTCTTTCTCTTTTTCATTTTTTTTTCCTCCTTCCTAGTTTATCCTTCAGTTACTAAACGCTACCTTTGTCCTTGGTATAATAATTTTTCCACTCATCGGAATCCCAAGGCTCTAAATCCACTTGCATGAAAGCAAGCATCTGTTGGGGTTCAGAACTGTATCCACTTTTCCTAAATTCATAAATGCTTTGTGCTGTGCTGGCGGTCACTGTCTTTGTAACAAAAGCAGCAGGAGAAAAGATGTGATTATGCTTTGTTCCCCCTGCCTCAGCTGACACTGTGAGGTTCCACCCTGGGAGAAGGTCAGGATGGACAGCTGGAGGGGGCAAGGCTAGGGAACAGCTTGGCTCTGTTGACCGGAGCACCTCTGTCAGAGCCCTTAGATTCACTCACGTAATAGCAACCTTGGTCAGGTATTTCCTACTGGGACATGTACATCAGAAATCTTAGCTCAGAAATCTCTAGTTTGAAGGGTTTCTGCACCCTAATGCTGCAAAGGAAGATGCTGGTGGAGCGTTTTGTGCAGTCTGTTAGGAAGACAGCTACGGAAAATGCCAGAAAGTAAGGTATTTGTGCTCCACAGGTATTGTGATGGCAATCCTAGAAAATCTGTTGGAATGAGAAAAACTTCATGCATCGGACTTGTAGGACTCCCTTTTATTATTTTAACTGTGCCAATCGTATCTCACAGAAAAACTTCCAAGCGTCTAGTTTTCTTTAGATTTTTGTGAAAGTTTGGGATGCTTTTAAGACATAGAGCTGTGATTTGGCTGATTATTGCAGCAGTAAATATTGAAGGCCTTGGGTGGCTGCTGATATGACAGCCGTATGTACTGCTATGTCAAGATCTAAAATAACGAAGCTGTTATTGTACTCTCTTCTGTTGAGAAACAAAACAATAAAACATCTTATGATCTTACTTCCTGGCCCAAACTTACAGGTTGCAGAGAAACATTTTACATGTTGCTCACATTTACATTTTCTCATATGGAAAAAAGTAACAGATTGTTGTAGTCAATTTTTGTATTTCTTTTTTTTTTTTTTTTCCTGGTGATGTGTTGTTTCCTCTGTTATGTCTCCATGGCATACATTATTAATATTACAGTCATTTTCTGCATGAAACACTTACTTTAAATATTTTGAAGGCTTCACTTTGAACCATACGTCTACATTTAAGAAGATACACATGAGTAAAAAAAAAAATAAAAAATAAAAATCCATACATTTTAGAGATGTTCAATTCAATTTTTTATGGAAAATTTTGGAAATTAGATCTCCTGGCCTAATCCAAAAGAAGTTTAGGAGAACTGTCTCATCATCAAAGAGACGATAGTAAGGTCAAAATGGAAACCTGTTGGATGGAACATGTAGTGAACACTTCACTTGGCTAACTTGCCTTTTGCCTGCAAAACGAGAATGTGCAGAGAGAGCATAGCAAGTCATATTACTTTGTCATACTCTTATCCTTGAGCTATATTAATTTATATATAGTTTACTTCATTCCTATGGAAAGAGAGTTGTTGGCCAGCATATAATTTCTTGGTGTTATAGCAGATCTGCAGTGAATAATCACTCACTTTGTAGCTTTGGTGGCCTACAAGCTGCCTACAAATTTCACTCTTCTGGGCAAATGTAGAAAAATAGGATACCATAAGACAGCAGCAAGAACAATTACAAGTCTAGAAAATAGGCCTCATAGAAAAAGTTGTGTGATCTAAATAGAAAGATGAGAGGAAATACCAAATACTATAGAGATATTGAAGGTGATAAACACTTTTGCAATGGCAAACAAACTCCCACTTGGATAATAAACAGAAATAGTGAATGTTTCTATTGCTTCCTGTTAGAAATGGGAATCCTCTACAGCAATGGTTGAGATAATGAATCTTCAATTCTGAGCTATATGCAGGTTTTTAAAGAATACAAAATAAGAGTCAGGTCTTCAGAACAAGGTGGAACCAACAGTAATTTGTACATAATTTGTTCCAAACATCTTCTGAATGACTTTATGATAATCAGTAATTGATTGGTGACACAGTCTTGGTTCGTATGCATTCTTTTCTGCACTGCAAGTGTAACTTATTTCTTTTCCTTACAGGTACACTTGACAGTAAAAGCTACATTTACTATGAGTTTAATGTTTCTGCTGTAAGTATTCTCTTTTAAATGATTATATTTTCATCTGTTATCTTTATCAAAATGTATTGTCAAAGGGCATTCTTTTCTCCCTCATTCTCCCATAATAATTACTGAGAAATAAAGTGTTTGACAAAGTCACAGCAGAGTCATTTCAAAAATAATGTAATTTAAATGGAATGAAAGTATTTTAGTTGTCTTTACTTCCCCTAATTAATTTTAATATCTAAAGAACTCTTAATTCCCTTTACTTCATAAACTCAGCAGCAATGTTTATTGAGTGGGAGAACTATAAAGCATCAGAGGCAGTTAAAACAGTGCCAGGAAGGAGAGGGATATAGTGTTTGTGATTCTGAAAAATTGTGAAATTGAAAAAAAAAATAAAAATCTGGGATACTGAAAAAGTGTAGCTTAATGTCTCCAAAAAAGGGAGGAGTAGACCTATATCCTGTTTGAACCTACAGCATCTGCTTCATGATTAATTTTCTATTCCGTTTTGTCCAGAGATATCATATGACCAGGATGTCAAGTAGTATGCTAAAGTATTATTTTGTATAATGATAATAATATCTGTGAAAGGTATTCTTTCCCTTGCTATGGTAAAACAACAAGGCAACAAGTGAGAGAAGATGCATAGGCACAATGCGTACGGTGGAAGCACAGGAACAGAATTGAGAACTATGCCTCTATATATACCTATCTATCTATTACATATATGATTTACATTTAATCTTATAGAATCATTTGTAGATAAGAAACTTTAGTTACTCTTGGAGTTTGAAAGTCTTGTAGCCAAAAGCATCAGTTTCGTCCTGTAACAAAGAAGAAAGGATTATGATGATAACAACAAGCAGGACAATAATTATTATGTTAAGAAAACAGTATTGGCTTTCTTTATACCACCCTGTGGAGAGCTAATGAGAAAAATAAATTGGTAAGTCAGGAGAACCTTGGGCCATTATTATTATTTATTTTTCTAATAAGCTGATGACTACCTTATTTTTCAGAATATTCTACAAATGAATGTCATAAACAATGGTTATGTCGATCCAAACAACCTGAAGTTTGAAGAAATCAAAATACTGGGAGCGCTCCAGGAAATAACAGAACTTACTGTCTCTCAGAACAATGTTCCACAAACTTCTTTACATAATATCACCTACTATCCTTCAGATAAGGTAAATTATAACAGTCAAATGGAAAGCATTGGAATTGCATGAATTGGATTTTATACATTGCAAAGGATAGTCCTCCATAGTAATACTGTTTTACCAGAATACATTGTGTACCTGAATACAAGTGCAATTACATTAAACTAAGCCGTATAGGAAGAGCATCCAAGTTTTGCTCTCAGACCGTCAAAATGACATGATGTTTAGTTGTGCACTTATTCCCACAACAACATTTGATGTGTCAGAGGAATACCTTTGTGATTTGGTTTGATGTTGAAGGAGGGTAAAAAATTCCTACCTTGCCAGTGAGCATTAGTTTATTGATTTTTATTTATTTATTTTTAAACAAAATCAAGTGCACTTTTTGAACCTCCTGTATCAGTTTGTTCAGCATTTTTCACAGCATGAGTAGTGGTAATCAGCAACACAGTGCATTTATGTGCTAAGTAAGTGAATCTGCTGCTAGTGGGGAGCTTTCATAGAAGTGCTTTTGCGCACTAACGGTAGCGCTGACATTGCTTTGAACTTGTTTTGAACGTGCATTGTATACACTCTTTAATTATTACATGCACTTGTGTTACCTGTTATCTCAGTAAATGACTCAAAATCAAAATATTTTAACTTTTTCTGACCTCTTGCAATCATATTTCAAAAGGTGAGAGAGCTGTGCCCCTGTCTTTATTTGTGTGTGCTTCCAGAGAAACCATGAGATCAGCTCCATTTTTTAAATAATCTTTTTTTTCAGGTTCATCTTCTTATTTTCACGTTATTTGTAAGAATTTCAGCTGTGTGCATTTATAAAAGTAAGATGATATCAAATGTCACAGGACAGTTTTTTGTGAGATGCCATGTAGGAAAATGCATTGTTCCTGAGGAACGGCTTCTCTACTAACTGAAGGAAAGATTGATCTGCTGTAGGATTTAATAAGTATTTCTTGTGTAATATTTGTAGGTTGTTCATATAACAGGACTTCAGCTTGAACTGGGAAAATCCTACACACTGCAATGGAATCAACAATCAAGTATCAACGAAAGGTTTGATTGTTATCCCAATCAGGATCCAACAAAAGAAAAATGTGAACAACTTGGCTGTGTCTGGGAGGTAAGCAAAAATGATTTCTCTAAATGGTCGTGACAGAAACCTTTCCGGAATCATAGCTTTCTCTCTGTTGTGGTTACAGGGGAAAAAGTAGTCAGGCAGATTTGTCAGACATAATTAGTATGGGGGCACTGCCATCAACTGACCTGTACTAGCAATTTTATTTGCTTCACTGATACTAAGGTAGTTAGCAACAGTGTAAGTTCTTTCAAAGTGTATCAGAAGTTGAGGAAAAATGTGGTATTCTTTGCAAGATGGTAAGAAATAATAACAGAGTTGGAAAAAAAAAAAAAAAAGAACAGAACATAATGGAATAGAATATCAGCATCTTTAACTACTGCCTCTTCTGCTTCACTGGCACCTGCCAGACTCACCCCTTTTGTCTCACCTTCATAGTCACTGAAGCACATTTTAAGTTTAAAAAAAAAAAAAAATCCTTTAGATTGTTTGAGAAGAAATCCCTGAATCCCCTGGATCTTATAACTCCTATGCAAACGAAATTGTTCATATCTCTGTTGATACTTATGTATCCAACCCATAATGACTGACATACAATTCTTTATTACACAGTTTCATTGATGGATATCTTATGACTACAAACATGCAGGAGCACTCTACCCTGGCGGGGTTGATCTTTAAAAGGTGTCTCCAGCTGAGTTACTCCCTGCTCCTCTAAATCTAAATTCTATAGCCTGGACATATCTACTAAGTATGAAGACCAAATTGTCTGTTAGCTGTTCCTGGAACAGCAACAGCTGAATTGGGTGGATGAAGTTCCCTGAATTTGTTGCATTCTTAGGAAGATTTTTTTTTTTTTTTTTTTTCGCAATTTTGGATATTTGGAAATGTCTTTTCATGTGAAATCAAATTCTGGTCATGTTATGGACTGTGTATGTTTTAAAAACTTGCTCAAGTTGAAAGGTGCTTAGATTTTGATGACAGATGAATAAATATTCATTAGCAGCTCAGATGTGAGGAGCAGGCATAGTTTCATTAGAACAACTAGGCAGAATTAATGAGAAGTACGCAGAGGTGGAAGTCTAATGCATTAACCTGCGTCAGCTCATCTAATCTCAGAATAACTAGTCTGAGTGTTTCTGTTGAATTATAGCAGGAAACTGAAAGTAATTTTGACCTTGCTGTCGGGAGATCTTTGATACATAGGATGTAATTCTCGGTGGATATTTTAGGGATAATTTATATGACTAAAGATATATGCAATCCAATGGAAAGGCCTGGTCTGCTGTTGCCTGAATATCTAATGTGGTTTTGGCACATCCTCCTGAAGGCTGGTGGAGACTAGAGGGCAACGGGATTAGGAGGGAGGAACTTCTGAGAATTTCAGTACGCCAAGACTCAGCCATGTTTCAGGATTCAGCAGAAGATCACAGATACAGGGAATTTAAATCCATCTTCATTGTGCATGGGCTCAATTTCCTGACTGAATTATTTGTACAGGCTTGACTGAATTATTTGATTATATCTGAATTTTAGTATAGAGATCACTGGGTTCTGCATTGCTTCTTTATTGTTCAGTAGTTGTATTAATTTTTCCCCAAATTTCTCCATTTGACAGCTACCTGATAAAAATGGGAGCTTTGGATCTCATGCTGATAGCATGAAATGCAATAGGCCAGCGTCACTCACTAACCTGCAACCTATTGTCATTTGCAGCAGTCACCATCAAACCCAGACAGTCCATCCTGCTACTACAACTCCGACAACCCTTACTCTGTTGGTGGAGTAGAATACTCCTCATCAGGTTTGGTAGCCAACCTGACCGTAAACAGCATCAATGCCAGAGCTAATGAGAATTACACTGCACCAATTGGTACGCTGCGCTTGGAGGTTAAATATCACAGCAACCACATGCTGCAATTTAAGGTAATTTCAGTCAAGAGGTTTGTAGTTTGTAATGTCCCATTGTTCAAAATAGTTCTGTTTACATAAATTACATAAATGTTAAGGTTTTGTAGACAAGGCCATGCTTTTTTGTTTGTTTGTTTGTTTTGTTTTGTTGTTGTTCTATAAGTTCGTGCTAGAATTTACAATGAAGTTATATGAATTGAAGTTATACTGTTGATGTATATCTGTAATGTCAGCCAGGAACTCTGCAGCTCAAGACATTTTTTTAGTATACAGGTAAATTATGCTGTAAGCATAATTGTGATTGTAATTTTTATTTTTGCATTAATTCTTCCACCTGTGTTCTAAATTTTTTAATGCCCTACTGTTTAGACTATCGCTTCTTATTGTGCATTTAATAAGACTGAAATAAAAGTGATGATGTGATGCACAAAATGTAAGACATCAAGAAGTAAGTTGTGTGAGCTTACAGAATAAAAAATCTTAAAAAGGAATCTCTTTTTTGAGTTGTCTAAAAAATGACTAAAAGATTAATCAGAGAGGTATTTACCACACACATATATGTCTATATTTAAAATAGTTAAAACATGTAAAATACCAATAAAATTTCAAATAGATACTTGAATTAACAGATTTAAATAGTTAACCAGACATTAATGATGCGCATTTCAATCCTTAAGTGTTGTTTTTTTGTTTACATCCCAAATACTGTGAAAGAATTGGAGCAAAAATATGTGTTGAAAGAAAATACTCAGCTTGGCAAAAGTATTCAGTAATTTACTGTTTTAATTTTAACTAATTCTCAATTCCTATACGATAAGTAAGATTTCAAACAACTCATTGAAATGAATTCATTTTCATTTTTTCTTTCATAGATTTATGATTACCAGAATGCACGATATGAGGTTCCTATATCACTAAATCTCCCAAGCTCCCCAGTGAATACAGCCCAGGACCTACTCTATGAAGTATCAGTTCAGAGAAAACCATTTGGTATACAGGTTCGACGCAAAAGCACAGGGACAGTCATGTAAGCCACAATCAATCTATTTTATTTCATTTATTTTTGCTAGCTTTTTCCATCCCAAACCATTTTTTTGGTTTTTTCAAATACCTCAAGACTAGTTTTTTTATCCTTCCCACAAAATGGCACTGTCTGCTAACTGCCAGGTGCAGCTCTATCAGAGATGGCCTCACCATTGCACTGTATGAGAGCACTGACCAGGGAAAGGATGGAGAAGGTACCATAAGCAATATCATTTTCTCACATTTACAGCTTTTCCCCCGTCACTTTGTAGTCTGACATTTGCTCAGTCCTATGTCACATGAGAAAGTGCAGAACAGAAGAAAATATTTTTCAGCCTAAAAGAAGTTCTTCCAGTGAAACATGGCACTAAAGGCTGCTATATTCTTTAAATTTATGTTTCTTATTATATACTTTTAAATATTCTTATTTTTATTTTCTTCCTACTTTAGCTGGGATTCACAGCTGCCTACCTTCACATTCAGCGACATGTTCATTCAGATTTCTACCCGTTTGGCATCCCAATATATATATGGATTTGGAGAAACAGAGCACACCATGTTTCGACGCAACATGAGCTGGAACACCTGGGGAATGTTCACAAGGGACCAGGCTCCTACTGTAAGTAGAAATGAACCTAGCGTGCAGAGATATTCAACAGTGCTTTAAAGTCCAGTGGATGTCTGCTGGTACTGGACACATTTATTGGCTATGAACTTATTTATTGAGGCTTATAATTTGGACGGTGTTTCAATGGCAGTGGTCTTCTCTAAGCCTATTTTTGCTTTGTGACCAGCAAACCCAAATGTGTGGAGCTCAGGCTCTAAGTCTGATGAATATGGCTTAGAAATCACAGCCCAGTGCTCCTTTTTTATGCTTCCCAACAAGTTGTTCTGAAAGATTGAAACGTATCAGGCCAAATCCCATGGTTTTGGGATTCAATTAGTGCTTAGAGGGGTAAATCGGAAATCTTATATCTGTGCATATATGAGTGTTGTTTCCTACAAGATAACACAATGTTGGCAATTTTCAGGGAATGAGCAGTGAAATAGTGGCAGTTTATTACATCTATAACTTAGGTGCAGATTTCAATATATTGAAATATATTCAAAAATAACATCATCTCCTGATCATATAGATAGATGTCTGCTACAGCTGGAAAAAAGAGAAAATTTTGTCCTGGGAAAGCTCTTTCTCATTAGCGAGTTTTAAAAGCAGTAGTACCTTTGCTTTCCTTCATGCTTGGTCACTCTGAACAAGACAGACTCCAGTTGTCAAGCTGAAACTGATTTTCTGCAGGTGTGTTTTGTAGGCGTGTATGTTGTAAGTGTATACTTTTGAAGCTTTTTGTTGTAGATTTGGAAGTTGTGTGTCTCATCTTTTACTAATTCTTTTAAAATAGATGTAAACAGGTAATTGCTTATGATGCTTCAGCTTTAGAAAGTATTTTATTTTGTTTGCAGTATAAGTTGAATTCCTATGGTTATCAGCCATTTTACATGGCTCTTGAAGAAGATGGCAATGCCCATGGAGTTCTCTTGCTTAACAGCAATGCAATGGGTAAGAAAATCTTCATTTTATTTTCTCAGCGTGTTTTATGTTCAGTGGTTTGCAATAGCTGCTAATCCAGGCATCCTTTTTTCATTTCACTTTCCCCATTTCTAGATGTGACGTTCCAGCCAACCCCTGCCCTGACATACCGCACCATTGGAGGAATTCTGGACTTTTACATGGTTTTGGGCCCAACACCAGAACTTGTTGTTCAGGAGTACACTGCAGTAGGATTCTTACCCTATTACAAACTAGCATTCTTTGTGGACTGGTTGCTTGGTTGGTTTTTGCCTATTCACCACAAATACTCTCCCTTACTTCTAGCTGATTGGACGACCAGTGATGCCACCCTACTGGTCCTTGGGGTTCCAGTTGTGCCGCTATGGATACAGGAACGACACTGAAATTTCCCAGCTGGTGGAGCAAATGAAGGCGGCTAACATTCCCTATGTACGCTGGTAGCACTTAACATTTGAGTTCATGCCTGAACTTCAGGCTTCAGAGTATCAGTTAAGACCCTTTAAACACACACAAAGAAAGAAAAAAGAAAACAAAACAAACAAAAAAAAACCCACCCCACTACTATGGTAGAGAAGAGCAAACTCTGTTTTATGCTATAGCTGAACATCTCTGCGTGCCCTAGGTCATGTTAAATGTGGTTCTTAGGCTGCTTTATATTATCTTTTAATCATTCATAATAAAGAAGCACTCAGATGTCTCTCACCATGCTGACTATGAAGGAGCAGTGATAAACAGGAAAAACAAGGAGGAAAGAAATAATGCAGCGTCATTTCAATTGGATATTGCTCTATGTCAAGTCAGCTGTTTTGGCACAGTCTGTTTTTGGGAAAGGAGCAAAAACACATAGGTCAAACAAAGTTATAGAATAGAATAGTTCAGTTGGAAGTGACCTTCAAAGATCATCTAGTCCATCTGCTTGACCACTTCAGAGTTAAACAAAAGCTAAAACATATTAACGAGGGCAATGCCCAATTGCCTCTTGAACACTGACAGCCCTGGGATATCAAACACCTCTCTAGGAAGCCTGCTGTCAACCAGATGCCCCAGATCCCTTTCTGCTGAGCTGCTCTCTAGCCACTGTCTCCCAGTCTGTACCTGTGTCTGGCATTACTCTGTCGCAATAGTTTAAATTGATTGTTACTTCTTAGCAGATGTTCTATAAATCTGTATTTGAGGGGGAAAAAAAAAAAAGAAGAAAAAAAAAGGAAATAAAAAGAAAATGATTTTTTTCCTCATTGCTTTTGTGAATTGCAGGATGTCCAATACGTAGATATTGACCATATGGAACGGCAACTGGACTTCACTCTTGGCGCACGCTTTGCGGGATTACCGGCTCTAATTAACAAAATAAAAGCAGAAGGAATGAGATTCATCATTATCCTGGTCAGTTTGGCATACTTTTTTCATTGCAGAATTCAGAATGTGTTTAAAAGCATTTCTAAACTTATTTTTTCAGCATAAAGCAAAAGTTTGTTACATTTCATTTTAGGATCCAACTATCTCTGGAAACGAAACTGATTATCCTACTTTCTCGAGAGGTGTAGCCGACGATGTCTTCATCAAGTGGCCGAATACCAATGACATTATATATTCCAAGGTACTATTCTTAAAAAGTGTACGACCATAGAGGTATGCCATAGCCAAGTGAGCATCATGTCAGCCTAGACTTCAGTGCTATCCATAGGCACAGTCTGCTAACATTATGTTCATGCCTGAATGTAAATGATACGTTGAATAAATACTGCAAACTGAATTGTCTTCAGTATATGCTGTCATTCATATATGTGGCAGTAAAGAATTGTTATATCGTTCTGTTGCCAGTGCTCAGTTATATTCAGCGTGGTTTAATAATTTCAAAATGTTCTTTGTCCTGTAGGTCTGGCCGTTTCTTCCCAATGTTGAAGTCAATGAGTCACTTCCCGAGCAAACCCAAATACAGGTAAATATTGGTACGGTTTGGCTATTGTCTCAAATATAGAGGGAGAAGTACATCATTTAAGAAAAAATAGCAGCGAGCTAGTTGATAAAATCTCACGTCAGAAATAAGATGCAGAAAATGGCCAGCCTTCCTAACAAAGTCAGAACAGAAAGCAAGTAATTATTTTTTTGTTTTAGAAAATTCCAGCATTTTATCAGTGGGATGCTTCCAGTGCTCTATCTTTTCTATTGTCCTATTTTTACAGCTCTATGGAGCACATGCAGCTTTCCCAGACTTCTTCCGCAATTCCACAGTGGAGTGGTGGAAGAGAGAAATCCTGGAGTTCTACAACAATCCCCGTGACAGCTCAAAAAGTGTGAAGTTTGATGGCCTGTGGATTGTAAGTGTAGAAATGCATCTGATTTGTGGTGTGAATGTGTGTCAAGCACGTGTGGAGCTGCAGACTGAGATTGCAGCTGCGAGGGTTCTCAAGGGCATCTACAATACTGCTTGTTTGTAATTTAGAATTCGGTGTATTTTGTATGATTGAAGGAAATACAATCAAGTTTTGCTCTGTATTTTTAGGACATGAATGAACCGGCAACTTTTTATAATGGCGCCATTGGTGGTTGTAGAGATGACCTCCTTAATAAGCCACCATATATTCCTCGTAAGTCTGATGAGTCCATAAAATGGTGTTAGGTCATTCTCACTACTATGACATTTCTTACATATTGGTACATGTGACATGAATTCCTATAGTTAGGTATATTAAACCACAACTAAACTCCTAACTGAAAGTTTCCCTTCTTTTCCAAGAATATTAGCACACTTAAATCACATATTTTTTAGAATGAGCAGTAACGGCACTTCTAAAAACTAAAGTTATTTGTAGTTATGTGACTACGTATGGATTTTGATAACTATTTTATATTTAGGTGCTTTGTTTTAGACATGGTAGAGAACGTAGTTCTCTCTTCTGCAGTTCTCTCTGATGAATAATGCGATTAACTGAAAATGCAAAAAATATTATTGTGTCTCCTCTCGTTAGCATTTATCTATACAGTAAAATACCTGAAACACTTGGCTAGCATTTATCTATGCATAAAAATAATTGTTATTCTTAACTAGGCTTTACTTAAGTGCTGGTATGAGGTAGTACAACTCAGGAACTATTTATTAATGTTCATCATTCATCACTCTGCTGTTCTGCTATTAGAGTAGTCCTATTGCTTACTGTGGTCTTCAGTTGTTATAGTTTCTCAGCAAACATCGGGAAGTTAATATTCAGACATAGGCCTTCACCAGCACATGCAACACCCAACCCAATTTATGTTCATATGGATGACAGGACAGGGTTTACAAAGATGTGCAGTATCTGCTGAATTAGGATATACCCTGTTTATTCTTTGAGCCGCTCCAGTAAGAGCATCTGTAACAGAGCTATTAACACGCTTAGAAACCCAGATGCCTGCATAGGACTAATGGAGCTATCCCATTTGATAAAGATGGAAACGCTCCTTTATAATAAGTCATAGATGACAGTATAGATGCCTAACAGAGAGTGAACACAAAAGAAATCATGACCATTAACAAAAATTAACTGCAGTTGTTATAGAATACTCCTCATTAAAAAGCATGTATTCTTTTCTTCTTCCCTTCTCATTAGATTTGGGATCCCGGGCAGATGGTTTAATTGTCAAAACTCCATGCATGGAAGGTCAGCAGTATCTTCCGGACGGTACCCCAGTTAGACACTATGATGTCCACAGTCTTTACGGATGGTCACAAACAAAACCTACCCTCGAGTAAGTGAGATTTGCATACTTTCTTGCTATCTCCAAAATGTGTTAACAAGAAAGTTGGTGTCCATATTCTTATGGCCCAAACCTGCCTGAGTCTCTTTCAGATGTCTGCGAAATCTTCCTTTTCATCCTAGTAGTGTTGATTCTACCGTTCTGTTCAAAGTGGAGTTTGGTGTTCAGAGCACCAATGCTCCAGGTTTTGCAGTTGGCAGTATTTCAGTCACGTTCCTGCTCAACTTGCGCTGTGATCTCGCGTGTGGCGCAAGCAGGGTGGTAGGAACCTGAGCAAGGATGTGCAGGTGAAGGCATGGTGGGTGTGTGCAGGTCGGAGCTGAAGCTGAGCTTCCACTGTTGCAGTGCAATAAAGGCATACTGCTGTCGGAGCCAAGTAGAAAAAAAACTAACTCAAGCATGTCTACACCAGCAGCAGTATCACTCACTGTCTCAGGACAGGCAGGCAGAGCCTTTATTTTGAGTGTGGCAGCTTTAAAATCACTGACCCTGAGCAGATGCAATTTTCAAGGTACCTTTTAGCGGCAGTTTACCCAAGTCTGATATTAAAGAAAGTTACTCTTCACCTAGCTGCAGAGCAAGTCTTTGTATAGCAGTTCTAAGGGTTTCATCCATACACATTTTAAGTTGTGCAAGCCCAACTGCTGACCTGTATTATGAAATGAGGTGGTCACGGTGCTATTTCTCACATAGTTTAATTGGGATGTAATAACTCGCCACCAATCGTTGTCCTGTCCCAGGGTGTTCACACATAACACGTTGCCTTTTCAGCAGAGGTTTCTATTGAGTCAAGGCCATCCTGGGGCGATGCTCAGCATTGTAAATGGGAGCAGTCAATCAAAAGGCATTGCTCTGCTATTCTGTTACAAGGCAGAACAGAGAACAGGTCTGAACATTTGGATCAGCTGTTGTTAACAGTAATTACTCAATGACAGTCTCACCTAATTACTGCAATTAAAATATAAAACATGTGTTTTTTGTTTCTAGCTAGTGCTAGGATAGCCTCTTATTTCTAGCCTTGATACTGTTTTAGCCTTACACATGTAGTGAGGGAAAATGAATACAGGTTTTTTAAGAATGTTAATTTAAGAAGGGCTCTATTATCTTGGGTATTCAAAATTACTTGAATATGGGTGAAGAGAGAAAACAGTGACTTTTAAAACACACATTCTGTTCATAAGGCTTTCCTTTTAGGAATTTATTTTCTCAGTTCCAAGACAGATGTCATTACCTGTTTCTTAGTGAATAGGATCCCAGCTGACTTTAGATAGTGTCTGATCTAACGACAGTATATTTGTGCTGTTTCATTTCCAATTCAATGAGTAAGCAAGGAACAGCGTTTCCTTATAGGTCTTAATGATCTTAACGTCCTTGGTAACTTTGATGTTGCCATAAGACAAGAAAATACCAAGGCTATTTGATTTTTTGACTGAGTGGATGCTACTGTCGGCAGCGTGCATGGCAGCGCTGTCGGTCAAGGCACGCATGAATCTGCTGGCAGGAGAGGGAGGAAAGTCTGATACCTCTGCTGTCAGCCAAATCACATGCAATTTGGATATTGTAAATAGACAATAATTTAACAGTGGGAGCAATATTGCTGTCATTCCTGTGCATCAGGTGTGAACTGAAATGTAGTGAAATATTTTCTTCTCTGTTGAGAGGTACTGTAACAGAAATGAGTACAATAAATTACACAGCCTATACAGATATTCTCACAGTTGAAACAAACAGAAAACTGTTGTTAAAAAAAAAAAAAAAAGGGAGAGAGATCACAACTAAGAGATCTCTCTAATTAGATCTCTCTCTAATACTCCTGACTAAATGAGTAATTGTGACACAGAAGATGTGTAGTAATAATAACTTGTTCTAAGAGTAAACCATCCAAACAAGAAGATTGTTTGAATGCAAAAGCCACAATATGGAAAACAAACAAACAAACAAAAAACAAACAACACTGTAATGGAAAAGTAAGCTGTAAATTTTTGCCTAATTTGATAGTTTCATTTCTCTGTTAATTCAACAGAGGAACCTTCTTTGTATTGGCTCAAGGCTGTTCTTTTGTAACAAGGCTTTTGCACAGATGTGAAAGCCAGAACCTTTAAGAGTGAATCTAGCAACCATTTTGAGGTAAAGGTTTGGAGGGCTTGGTGACACGAAGAGTTGGTTTTCAGGGATACAGCTTTGACTCAGTCCTGAAGCAGAGAGATGGCACCCCAAGTCAGGAAAACACTCAGGCCCTGCTCATCCCTGGGCGGTTCAGTGGGCAACGTACACTTTCTTTGGATTTCAAATTTTAGCAGGACCTTCCAAAGACTGTTGAAGGAGGGTAAACGAAGTAGCAGCTGAAAATGTTTGATAATACATTACAAAGAAATAAAAGGTACTAGAAAACTTACTGTTTGTCTTGGAAGAAATAATTACAGCACATTAGTCTAGTTTAATTACTACGGTAATTTAAGTGACTTGTGTATTTTTGCTGTAATTATAGCATCACTAAAGCTGCAAATCCTGTCGAAAAATAAATAAATAGTGCCTTATTGAAGCAGCTGTTTAGGCAATTATGGTGGAGCTAGCATTGGAGAGCAGTGCAATTCAGTCAGTGCAGCTTTCTAACTAGTATTGCAGTTCAGTATTTTGCTGTAATGATTCACAGTATGCGTGCACGCCTGCAAAGGGATTCTTCGAAGAAACCAGGGCAGTTATGCATCCACACTAGGCACACAGCATAGACCAGCAGCGGCAAGGTGTGAGTGTCCTCTGCAGGACAATTAGGAAGCATAAATTCCTATCAGCTCCACCTTTTTTTTTTTTTTTTTTATAAAGCCTATTTGTTACCTTTGGAGGTATTTTGTGGCAATTGCCAAGACTTTATTTAAGAAAATGAATCATTTTTCTTTATCTTATTTGCAGAACGGGCCTAGCTGGTGAGTTGTTTTTCCATCCAGCTCTTTTAGAGCCACACCTTGGGAGTTCCTCTCCTTAGTTATCAGCAAGCCACTGTCTCCCCTCCCAGCAGCAATGAACGAAGCCATCTGGGTTCTGTGGCAGAGGCCCTGAAAAGCCCTTGACAGTCCTAATCCGCTGCTTGCTGTTTCCCTTTAACTCCTGACCCCAAAGGCTTTAGGTGCTGGTAATGCACAGCAAGGCCATGAGATGGGAATCTTGAAGGGTGCATTTGGTTTCTCCCTCCACATGGCTAGTCTACGCCATCTTGCCAGGAGCACTCTCTGGCTTCTAATGTTGGTCACTTCACATCAGATTCTTACCATGTTGGTGCTTCTGATGTGATTGTGGGTCCATGGCTTGCTTTTTGCTCCGGTATCTTTCTGGCAACTGGAGTTATGTTGACAGATCAAGTATTCAAGACCCCTTTTTATCTTCCTGGTTTTAGTTTTCTTCAGATTATTTTCAGCTGGTTCTGCAAATTTTCAGATACTACAGTAAAGGAATGATGTGCCGTATACCACATCGTGTAGCCCTATAAAATGTGCAAGCTGGACTACATTCGTGTTTTCCCACAGAGTAATTTCCCTCAGCTGGAAGTTTGCATTTTAGCACCTCCTTGTTTTGCCACAGGTTTGCTGGCACTTAATTCTGACTTTCTGCTTCTGTGCAAATCACTGTGCACTAGCATGAAAAGCACATTTGGACTGTATGGATCCATAGTACAACATAGTACAACAAAATTTCTGCCCTTTGTTAGGAAAGTATAAGACACTATATTTATTTTCAAAGAGGATCTTATGTAATAAGTTCTCGTGTAATTTATTTCTTCATCTATTTTCAATGTCAGCGCTTTGCGGAATGCCACAAAAGAGCGTGGGATCGTCATCACCCGCTCAACGTATCCCAGCAGTGGAAGATGGGCTGGACATTGGCTGGGTGATAACAAGGCAGCTTGGGATCAGCTGGCTAAATCTGTTATTGGTATGTAGAAGGAAGAAGGTCTCTAATCAGTATATTCTGTGCAGTAATTCCTTTTCCTTGACTTACCTGCTTTTAGAATTTATTGGTTTTAACTGAAATACGCTCTTTGTTCAACAACCAGAATCCATGGTCAATTCCTTTGTGACTACTACTTCTTTACTTCTCCCCTGGTTGTTGGGAGCTCCTTTATTCCCCTGGGACCAGCCACCTCCCCCCGTTGTGTTCTGTCACCTCAGTTCTCATCATCTGCTGGTGCTGCTGTCCGACATATCTTTGTTTCTGACAAACCATCTCCCCACTCTTTCTGTAGAAGAAAAACAAGAGAAATTAGAGAAATTGTGATTTTTTTTTTCTCATTCAGCACTATAATATATATTATCTAGCACGACCATTAGCATATGAAAGGGGGAAGAAAAACAGCTGGTAACAATGAATTATTTCTCCTTTCAGGTATGATGGAGTTCAGCCTCTTTGGAATATCTTATGTAAGCTAACCAGTTATTATATTTTATTTAATTATCTTGACACTGTACAAGAATTTACAGTATTCCAACTGGATTGTTTGTCAACTTTCAGACAGGAGCTGATATCTGTGGCTTCTTTAATGACTCACAGTATGAGTTGTGTCTTCGCTGGATGCAGCTGGGTGCATTTTACCCATATTCAAGGAATCACAATGAGAAAGGAACAAGAGTGAGTTTCAGATTTTTAATGGTTGTTAATGGATAGACCTTTGCAATGCACATGTAGAGAACAGCTGGGGCATCACACAAGCCAGCCAGTGTCAAAAAAAGCACATTCCAAGCAAAACGGACATGAAAAGAACACGTTTCGCTCTTCATCAAAAAAATAACAGTCTGTGTTTGTATGCTAGCTCTGCTGCAATCCTCCCCCCTCGCATGGGAGGTTTTATGCCTGCAGAGGGGCTGCTCTGGGATTTAGACCACTTGAAGGAAGCATATACTATGTTTGATTTGACTGAATCCAACTCCTACCTATTGTTCCCTTTAGGCCGTTTTGATTTACAGTCACTACACTAAAATACAGTGCTTTTGTGGCAAATGCTGTTAAAGGAGCAAAACTGACCTTGGAGTTTGAAGCCCTAATTGTCCATAATTATTACCATAAATGAGAAAACGGGACAGTGTAATATGACTCTGGAATAAGAGTCAGGAATTTATGTACTTTACACATTTGCCACCATCAGATATTGTGTTTCTTTTAGGAATAAAGGAAAATAATTGCTTAAATGTAGGTCTGTGCTGGCCAAGGACTATATTGTAGAAAGCTGTACAACTAGATAAGTGGAAAAATAAAAATTGAAACAGCACGTAGATTCCAGTTAAAGCTTCAGGTCTAGCCGAGTAGTGCTATTTGTGTGGCACATGTCTAATGAATCCGAGTCTTCTTTTCAAAACCTACGTGCTTATCTTGCCACGGCACACCTTTCGATAGGACTTCCAAAGCCTTTAAAAATGCAGATTCAGGGTTATCATGTTGCTTGCAGTCTTAGCCAATTTGCCAAGGTATTGTTCAATACGTTTAGTAAAGATTGGAAGTGCTCCCTGACATCAGTCATTAGTGCTTTGGTCTCTTTTTGCAAGTCCTGAGTGCTGCCCTGCAGGAGAGAGGGATAATAAATTATGTACTCCAGGATGTGTAACGCCTTCAGGACAACTTGCAAGAAATATTTTTTACAGTACTCCCCACAGGTTTTTCTCTTCTTCCTTCTTTCTAGTTCCCCTCTTAGGGATGACAGTCATACCTACTGTTTTTACTGTCACTTAGTCCTGAAGGATAAGTAAATGGAGGTGCTCTAGTTTGGAGGCAGAGGAATTTGCAAGGGTCTACTGAAACTTTCACAGCTGTCTTGCCAGGCAGATTTTGATGCACATTTGGTAATTACTACTACTGCCACTACTACGGTTAGGTTTTATGAAGTCATGAGAAAAACATAAAACGAAAGAGATGCTAAATGTGAACACTCTTGTAAACATCGGCATTATTTTTTTCCATAGCTGTTCTAAACACAGTAAGCCAGTTTGAGTAGCAACTGTCTCTTCTCTTTTAGAGGCAAGATCCTGTTTCCTGGAATGCAACATTTGAGGACATTTCCAGGAAGGTGCTGAATATAAGATACACTCTGTTACCCTATTTTTATACATTAATGTACGACGCCCATGCCCACGGCAGTACTGTGATCCGCCCCGTACTCCATGAGTAAGTGTGACTTCTTTGCTCCTCTTGTCAAGAATTTCAACAACAAATTTTGGAGTTAGAACCCTCCTAATGATGTTTTCCATTATTTAGAGCATTTTTTCTGTTAAAAAAAAAAAAAAGGTATGAAATTGAGAATATGAGCTTTCAATATCAAGTTTTACTTTCACAGAGAACAGAAGTTCTCTGTTTTATGCTATGCAAAACTGAACATTTGCTTAGCTAGAGTTAATGTATACATTTTAAAGCTCACCCTTAGCCTCTTTAGGGAGAAGCAACAATGATGTTTCATTGAATGCTAGACATATTGATGCTAGATATATGTAGAATTAAAAAGCAGATGTTGCAAAAACAGGTGGACAAAAACTTTAAGCAAAGAAGAGGGTGATAAATCTGCCATAAGTCATGACAGAGTTTTGCAGGGAAAAGCATATTTTATTTATTTATCTATTTATTTTTTACTGGCCAAACTGATAGAATTGATCAAAAAAAAAAAAAGTTATTGGTTGTACAAAGCCTTCTTTGTCCCTGGAAGGACAAAGGTTTAGCTCCTTTTATTATAAGATGTGCTCTAGTGTATATATAGTATATATACGCTTGTCTTGGCTAAAGATCATTGAGCTGTTTACATGTATTGTCTTGATTTTTTTCAAACCACCTGCCCAAGGAAAAAGTGACACAGATGAGAAAATGATTCACAGTCTGACCACTACCTAATCTTAGTACTGCCGATATCTCCAAAGCAAAACTGATCTTTTGAGTTTTGTGGTCTAAAAATCCTGAAAATCAATTTGCCAAAGGAACGGCAAAAAAAGAAAACTAAGTAATAGCCTGCATTCCTGCAATGATTTTCACATTAGGATCTCTGTGCATTCTTGGCAAACAATAATTGATCTATTTAAAAGGAAACAGATAAATAAAATATATATTTTAATCACCTATCTCAGTTATTGTTAATACTAGAATAAATACAGATGAGGAAATAACAGCTACTAGGAATAGTAGATTGCATTACTGATGAAAGCATCTTAAAAGAACATTTTGGAAAAGTTCAGCACTCAATGTTTAATCAAGATTCTGTTAACGTGCAGGTTTGTGGAAGACAGAGCAACATGGGATATATATGAACAATTCCTTTGGGGACCTGCACTGCTCATCAGCCCTGTAATGCAACCGGTATGTGCTTAAGCACCCAAGTGTATATGAAAGTATTAAAGCTACTTTAGCTAAACTTTCCTCTTTGCTTTAACTTCCCTAAAAAACGTATCTTTAATTCCAGAATGCTGTAACGGTGGATGCTTACATACCTGATGCCCGCTGGTATGATTACTACACAGTAAGTCATTTTCAAAATTGTATGTATTCCTTATAATATTGTTCAGATAGTAGCAGGGTGTGCTGAGGTGTGAAGCCACTACCTCCCTTTTACAAACTTGTGTTTATCATCATTTCTTGGCATTATAACAACTACATCTTCTTAGCTGTTTTCTTATAAAAATCCTTAGTTCCTTTTATTGTAATAATGTTTAACAGGACCAGAGCTGTACTACATACTATGTACTTGAACTATGTACTCCTGCCTCCTTCTTTCCCCCCCAGCTTTTATTGCAAAGCATGACATCGTATACTATGGAATATCCCTTTGGTCAGTCTGTGTCCGTTGTCTTGGCTGTGTCCCCTCCACAGCCTACAAACTGGCAGGGCAGCGTGAGAAGCAGAAAAGTCTGTGACTCTGTATAAGCACTGCTCAGCAACCACTAAAACACCAGTGTGTTATCAACACCATTTTCATCGTAAATCTGAAACTTAGCACCACGCAAGCTTCTTTGAAGAAAATTAACACTATCCCAGCCAAAACTAGCATAAGAATGCTGGAATGGAGAAAGACAAACAGGGTTAGCTGCACCAGCCTTTCATGGAAGATAAGAAAAGACTAGTAAGAAGGAGTAGGCATTAAAAATCACTTCGCTGATCACATGTTTGTATTTCACCTGAATGGCCGCTTTGATTCAGCTGCTCTCCCCTGAGGTTGATAAACACTTTTTCAGATGCATAGCTTTATGGTTTCTCTTATGTAGAGAGAGCAATGTAGGGCATTATGAAGTTACTCCTGTATTAACAGCACGATTTGTAGAAACAACTCCTAAGGAATCTGCCTAGCAAAAAAAATAAATAATAATAATAATTATTATTATTATTTCATTCTAAAATAACTGTAAAGGGAGATCAATTCAACAGAAGACATTTTTTTTTTCATAAACAGGATGAATACATTGGTATTAGGCGACAGTCAGTAACTCTATCAGCTCCTTTGGACCATATCAATCTTCATATCCGAGGCGGTTACATTCTCGCATGGCAACAACCTGCTAATACAACTTTTTACAGGTACAATAAGAATAACTAGAATATTAAAATTTAGTTGTAGTTATCATATTAATTAATAATATCATATTATTACCAGTCTTTAAAGAATACATTTATTTATAGAAGCACCTGAGATTTGTGGATGCTTTTTCTCTTCAGTCTCTTCCTAATGGTCTCCTTTAAATGTAATGCTGTGGGGTCAAGAAAATGAGTATCAGAGACCAGATGAATGGCAGACAATATTTCTAAAACAAGTTCTAATGCTTGGGAGAGAGGAAATGTGATTAGCTGAGGATATTAAGGAAAAAAAAATATTCTGTTTTGTACAGCCGGAAAAACCCAATGGGACTTACTGTTGCTTTGAATGACACTCAGATGGCAGAAGGACAGCTTTATTGGGATGATGGGGTTCGCATTGGTACGTATCATGTTTTCTTGTCATCCTAAAACACCTTTCCAGCTGTGAGGGTGGTAGAACACTGCAACAGGCTGCCAAGAGAGGCTGTGGAGCCTCCATCTTTGGAAATATTCAAAGCCCAAATTAAAACAGAGAAACAAAAAACAATGAGAGGAACTGGAACGAGATGAAACAAATTACAGCAGTCCGTGAACAGCAAATAATGCTCAGCAGCTAGCTAACCACTTTTTTGTCTGCGGTTCTAACAATAACATTGCTGTCAAAGTGGAAACGTGAAGCTATAAGAAACTGCAACCCTTCGCCATCACTTGGGAAAAAAAAAAAGGCTTTTGTGGTTGCTTCCGCCTTAGAAGTCCTCAGTGTAGTGGGGGGCGTTTGAGCATTAGAGGCATATGGATATGCCAGACTCTGCTGGCCAAAGCAAGCCCAGTTCTGGAGGCCTTATCTGAGCACACCCTCAGAGCCAAAAATTAAAGCTCCACGTTAACAAAGTGATTTTTACTGATTGAGACCACAGAATGCTACGATTTATAGAATTAATATTAGGTATCAAAGAAATGGTGCCTTGGACCTAGGGCAGCAAATACAACAAAGACTTGTCCTCAAACCTATGGGAGCCATAACCATAGGAAACGTGGGAAGCTTTCACTGATTTCCTCAGCATTAGTAAATCTAAATTGTCTTCAGACAAGAGATATTTGCGTGCTGTTTATCCTTCCTATACAGAGCCTATTACCCTTGTAATAACAATAAGCCGTTACCTGAGATTACGACAAATAATGCAGAAAACTGTTATGTTGCACAGTGATGTGTAGGGAAGTTTGCTGTAGAGCAGAAAGGCAGTACCTTCAACGCCTGTTATCATCAGCACTACTTTCATTAGTTCATTAGAGTTCATTTAGTACTGAATAAGAGGACTGGTAAAATATACAACGGTGATTTCAAAGAAGCATCAACATATATAGTAATCATGCGTAATTGGACAGTGAATAGAGGTAGAGGTAGGAAAAGCACTTCTTGCACAAATACAGTTATGCTCTTTTTATAGAGAGAGAGACAAATATACAAATTTGGGTAGAGCATACATACACACTTCTTCAATTGAATGTTTTATAATATTTTAACTGAACAGCTAAACAGCGAACACATTTGATTGTATCCTTTCTTTCTAACAGACGCATATGAAGATGGTGCATATCTGCTAACATCATTTACTGCTAAGCAGGTATGTAATGCTAACAGTTTCCGAATAATCACTTGAGGTGATCCTTGTCACATTTTTAACTATTTGTATTTTAATTTGTCCCTTTGCAAAGTTTAGATATTCCCCTTTCAGACTGATCCTGGATGACAGAGTAATTGTTATTCAGTAGGGCGAAGACTGTTGTGGGTCTCTAAATGTTGCTTTAAGAACTTCTTTGGGATCCCAGCAGCATATGTGAGTGCACACTAGAAGAACAAACTCGTTTGGCATTCTTTGTACTCATATACATCAGAGTAATCTAGTTTATTTCAGTGGGGTTATTCCACAGAGGTGCATAGTCATTTTAAGGAGCTGGCCCAGACTGAAAGCTGCAGGACGGATGTTGGTGCACATCCTTTAGATGGAGATGATTTCTCACAGAGCACTGGGTTTAAACCTGGATCAGGCCTCACAGCAGCTGGGATATGAGGCACAACTGCTGTCCCAGGGATAGCGGGGAAGGTCTGTCCGTGCAGCAATTAAAGACACAGCGGATTCCAGGATCTAGATAGACTAACAATGTGAAGAAAACTGAAGCCTTCAACGTCTGGAAAATAAATAAAAACATACAGACATATTTTCTTTAAAATGCCTGGGAAGTGAGGAAAGCAATTGAAAGGCTCAAGTAGACTTGTACCCGTGTAATTACTGCATCCTATTTCATTTTTTTTTCTTTCAGAATGTTTTAGATATCAGAGTTGTGCATCATGGTTACACTGATCCAAACAACTTAAAGTTTACTGAAATTAAAGTCCTGGGCGTGAACACCAATGTTAAGCACGTAGATGTATTGCAGGATGGTGGGATAATTCCGTCAGCTCACACTGTGAGATACGACAACACCACCCAGGTGAGACGCTGTTTTTCGCATAATGCCACCTTCACAACTGAATATGTCCTCTTAAGCCTTTGGGGATTCAGCTCTCAGCTCTAATACCATATTTAGAGGATAGTTCAGCAGGACATATCATCATTAACTGACAGTCACTTTTAGGAGGTACTGTTCAATAGAGAGTAAATATTGTGCAGGGAGTGCGGTAGAGTTTTTAAGCACAGAAGTTACTGTAGAGGAACCCAGGCTGCTCCTGACTGTGAAGAAATGGTGGGTTTTGTTTTGTGCTGGTTTCTACTCTTCCTAATAGCTTACTCACAGCCTGCGATTTGAAGGAAGGAAAAGCAACAAATGTTTTTGTAGTCTCTACATGACCCTATTGTTGTCAGTTTTGTCTGACAACTTTATTTCCTACCTCTGTTTGCCAACACCATTTCTTCCTCTGTCAAGTCAGATTTGAGCTGTAGGCGAGGCACAATGTGCAGTCTCCTGGTCTCAATGCCACTTGGTGGCATTTTTCTGCGGCCAACAGTAACTCTTTGTGCAATGCTTCTCTCTGGGTCAGATGCACACATGCTGTGAAACGTGGAAAACGTAGGAAAATGCATTCTTCCTGAGGAATGGCTTCTCTACTAACTGAAGGAAAGATTGATCTGCTGTAGGATTTAATAAGTATTTATTGTGTAATATTTGTAGGTTGTTCATATAACAGGACTTCAGCTTGAACTGGGAAAATCCTACACACTGCAATGGACTCAAGAATTAAGTATCAACGAAAGGTTTGATTGTTATCCCAATCAGGATCCAACAAAAGAAAAATGTGAACAACTTGGCTGTGTCTGGGAGGTAAGCAAAAATGATTTCTCTAAATGGTCGTGACAGAAACCTTTCCAGAATCATAGCTTTCTCTCTGTTGTGGTTACAGGGGAAAAAGTAGTCAGGCAGATTTGTCAGACATAATTAGTATGGGGGCACTGCCATCAACTGACCTGTACTAGCAATTTTATTTGCTTCACTGATACTAAGGTAGTTAGCAACAATGTAAGTTCTTTCAAAGTGTATCAGAAGTTGAGGAAAAATGTGGTGTTCTTTGCAAGATGGTAAGAAATAATAACGGAGTTGGAAAAAAAAAAAAAGAACAGAACATAATGGAATAGAATATCAGCATCTTTAACTACTGCCTCTTCTGCTTCACTGGCACCTGCCAGACTCACCCCTTTTGTCTCACCTTCATAGTCACTGAAGCACATTTTAAGTTAAAAAAAAAAAAAAAATCCTTTAGATTGTTTGAGAAGAAATCCCTGAATCCCCTGGATCTTATAACTCCTATGCAAACGAAATTGTTCATATCTCTGTTGATACTTATGTATCCAACCCATAATGACTGACATACAATTCCTTATTACACAGTTTCATTGATGGATATCTTATGACTACAAACATGCAGGAGCACTCTACCCTGGCGGGGTTGATCTTTAAAAGGTGTCTCCAGCTGAGTTACTCCCTGCTCCTCTAAATCTAAATTCTATAGCCTGGACATATCTACTAAGTATGAAGACCAAATTGTCTGTTAGCTGTTCCTGGAACAGCAACAGCTGAATTGGGTGGATGAAGTTCCCTGAATTTGTTGCATTCTTAGGAAGATTTTTTTTTTTTTTTTTTTTGCAATTTTGGATATTTGGAAATGTCTTTTCATGTGAAATCAAATTCTGGTCATGTTATGGACTGTGTATGTTTTAAAAACTTGCTCAAGTTGAAAGGTGCTTAGATTTTGATGACAGATGAATAAATATTCATTAGCAGCTCAGATGTGAGGAGCAGGCATAGTTTCATTAAAACAACTAGGCAGAATTAATGAGAAGTACGCAGAGGTGGAAGTCTAATGCATTAACCTGCGTCAGCTCATCTAATCTCAGAATAACTAGTCTGAGTGTTTCTGTTGAATTATAGCAGGAAACTGAAAGTAATTTTGACCTTGCTGTCGGGAGATCTTTGATACATAAGATGTAATTCTCAGTGGATATTTTAGGGATAATTTATATGACTAAAGATATATGCAATCCAATGGAAAGGCCTGGTCTGCTGTTGCCTGAATATCTAATGTGGCTTTCGCACATCCTCCTGAAGGCTGGTGGAGACTAGAGGGCAACGGGATTAGGAGGGAGGAACTTCTGAGAATTTCAGTACGCCAAGACTCAGCCATGTTTCAGGATTCAGCAGAAGATCACAGATACAGGGAATTGAAATCCATCTTCATTGTGCATGGGCTCAATTTCCTGACTGAATTATTTGTACAGGCTTGACTGAATTATTTGATTATATCTGAATTTTAGTATAGAGATCACTGGGTTCTGCATTGCTTCTTTATTGTTCAGTAGTTGTATTAATTTTTCCCCAAATTTCTCCATTTGACAGCTACCTGATAAAAATGGGAGCTTTGGATCTCATGTTGATAGCATGAAATGCAATAGGCCAGCGTCACTCACTAACCTGCAACCTATTGTCATTTGCAGCAGTCACCATCAAACCCAGACAGTCCATCCTGCTACTACAACTCCGACAACCCTTACTCTGTTGGTGGAATAGAATACTCCTCATCAGGTTTGGTAGCCAACCTGACCTTAAACAGCATCAATGCCAGAGCTAATGAGAATTACACTGCACCAATTGGTACGCTGCGCTTGGAGGTTAAATATCACAGCAACCACATGCTGCAATTTAAGGTAATTTCAGTCAAGAGGTTTGTAGTTTGTAATGTCCCATTGTTCAAAATAGTTCTGTTTACATAAATTACATAAATGTTAAGTTTTTGTAGACTAGGCCATGGTGGTTTTTTTTTTGTTGTTTTTGTTCTATAATTTCGTGCTAAGTTATCCTGTTGATGTATATCTGTAATGTCAGCCAGGAACTCTGCAGCTAAAGACATTTTTTTAGTATACAGGTAAATTATGCTGTAAGCATAATTGTGATTGTAATTTTTATTTTTGCATTAATTCTTCCACCTGTGTTCTAAATTTTTTAATGCCCTACTGTTTAGACTATCACTTCTTATTGTGCATTTAATAAGACTGAAATAAAAGTGATGATGTGATGCACAAAATGTAAGACATCAAGAAGTAAGTTGTGTGAGCTTACAGAATAAAAAAACTTAAAAAGGAATCTCTTTTTTGAGTTGTCTAAAAAATGACTAAAAGATTAATCAGAGAGGTATTTACCACACACATATATGTCTATATTTAAAATAGTTAAAACATGTAAAATACCAATAAAATTTCAAATAGATACTTGAATTAACAGATTTAAATAGTTAACCAGACATTAATGATCCGCATTTCAATCCTTAAGTGTTGTTTTTTTGTTTACATCCCAAATACTGTGAAAGAATTGGAGCAAAAATATGTGTTGAAAGAAAATACTCAGCTTGGCAAAAGTATTCAGTAATTTACTGTTTTAATTTTAACTAATTCTCAATTCCTATACGATAAGTAAGATTTCAAACAACTCATTGAAATGAATTCATTTTCATTTTTTCTTTCATAGATTTATGATTACCAGAATGCACGATATGAGGTTCCTATACCATTAAATCTCCCAAGCTCCCCAGTGAATACAGCCCAGGACCTACTCTATGAAGTATCAGTTCAGAGAAAACCATTTGGTATACAGGTTCGACGCAAAAGCACAGGGACAGTCATGTAAGCCACAATCAATCTATTTTATTTCATTTATTTTTGCTAGCTTTTTTCATCCCAAACCATTTTTTTGGTATTTTTCAAATACCTCAAGACTAGTTTTTTTATCCTTCCCACAAAATGGCACTGTCTGCTAACTGCCAGGTGCAGCTCTATCAGAGATGGCCTCACCATTGCACTGTATGAGAGCACTGACCAGGGAAAGGATGGAGAAGGTACCATAAGCAATATCATTTTCTCACATTTACAGCTTTTCCCCCGTCACTTTGTAGTCTGACATTTGCTCAGTCCTATGTCACATGAGAAAGTGCAGAACAGAAGAAAATATTTTTCAGCCTAAAAGAAGTTCTTCCAGTGAAACATGGCACTAAAGGCTGCTATATTCTTTAAATTTATGTTTCTTTATATTTATATACTTTTAAATATTCTTATTTTTATTTTCTTCCTACTTCAGCTGGGATTCACAGCTGCCTACCTTCACATTCAGCGACATGTTCATTCAGATTTCTACCCGTTTGGCATCCCAATATATATATGGATTTGGAGAAACAGAGCACACCATGTTTCGACGCAACATGAGCTGGAACACCTGGGGAATGTTCACAAGGGACCAGGCTCCTACTGTAAGTAGAAATGAACCTAGCGTGCAGAGATATTCAACAGTGCTTTAAAGTCCAGTGGATGTCTGCTGGTACTGGACACATTTATTGGGGCTTATAATTTGGACGGTGTTTCAATGGCAGTGGTCTTCTCTAAGCCTGTTTTTGCTTTGTGACCAGCAAACCCAAATGTGTGGAGCTCAGGCTCTAAGTCTGATGAATATGGCTTAGAAATCACAGCCCAGTGCTCCTTTTTTATGCTTCCCAACAAGTTGTTCTGAAAGATTGAAACGTATCAGGCCAAATCCCATGGTTTTGGGATTCAATTAGTGCTTAGAGGGGTAAATCAGAAATCTTATGTCTGTGCATATATGAGTGTTGTTTCCTACAAGATAACACAATGTTGGCAATTTTCAGGGAATGAGCAGTGAAATAGTGGCAGTTTATTACATCTATAACTTAGGTGCAGATTTCAATATATTGAAATATATTCAAAAATAACATCATCTCCTGATCATATAGATAGATGTCTGCTACAGCTGGAAAAAAGAGAAAATTTTGTCCTGGGAAAGCTCTTTCTCATTAGCGAGTTTTAAAAGCAGTAGTACCTTTGCTTTCCTTCATGCTTGGTCACTCTGAACAAGACAGACTCCAGTTGTCAAGCTGAAACTGATTTTCTGCAGGTGTGTTTTGTAGGCGTGTATGTTGTAAGTGTATACTTTTGAAGCTTTTTGTTGTAGATTTGGAAGTTGTGTGTCTCATCTTTTACTAATTCTTTTAAAATAGATGTAAACAGGTCATTGCTTATGATGCTTCAGCTTTAGAAAGTATTTTATTTTGTTTGCAGTATAAGTTGAATTCCTATGGTTATCAGCCATTTTACATGGCTCTTGAAGAAGATGGCAATGCCCATGGAGTTCTCTTGCTTAACAGCAATGCAATGGGTAAGAAAATCTTCATTTTATTTTCTCAGCGTGTTTTATGTTCAGTGGTTTGCAATAGCTGCTAATCCAGGCATCCTTTTTTCATTTCACTTTCCCCATTTCTAGATGTGACGTTCCAGCCAACCCCTGCCCTGACATACCGCACCATTGGAGGAATTCTGGACTTTTACATGGTTTTGGGCCCAACACCAGAACTTGTTGTTCAGGAGTACACTGCAGTAGGATTCTTACCCTATTACAAACTAGCATTCTTTGTGGACTGGTTGCTTGGTTGGTTTTTGCCTATTCACCACAAATACTCTCCCTTACTTCTAGCTGATTGGACGACCAGTGATGCCACCCTACTGGTCCTTGGGGTTCCAGTTGTGCCGCTATGGATACAGGAACGACACTGAAATTTCCCAGCTGGTGGAGCAAATGAAGGCGGCTAACATTCCCTATGTACGCTGGTAGCACTTAACATTTGAGTTCATGCCTGAACTTCAGGCTTCAGAGTATCAGTTAAGACCCTTTAAACACACACAAAGAAAGAAAAAAGAAAACAAAACAAACAAAAAAAAACCCACCCCACTACTATGGTAGAGAAGAGCAAACTCTGTTTTATGCTATAGCTGAACATCTCTGCGTGCCCTAGGTCATGTTAAATGTGGTTCTTAGGCTGCTTTATATTATCTTTTAATCATTCATAATAAAGAAGCACTCAGATGTCTCTCACCATGCTGACTATGAAGGAGCAGTGATAAACAGGAAAAACAAGGAGGAAAGAAATAATGCAGCGTCATTTCAATTGGATATTGCTCTATGTCAAGTCAGCTGTTTTGGCACAGTCTGTTTTTGGGAAAGGAGCAAAAACACATAGGTCAAACAAAGTTATAGAATAGAATAGTTCAGTTGGAAGTGACCTTCAAAGATCATCTAGTCCAACTGCTTGACCACTTCAGAGTTAAACAAAAGCTAAAACATATTAACGAGGGCAATGCCCAGTTGCCTCTTGAACACTGACAGCCCTGGGATATCAAACACCTCTCTAGGAAGCCTGCTGTCAACCAGCTCCCCCAGATCCCTTTCTGCTGAGCTGCTCTCTAGCCACTGTCTCCCAGTCTGTACCTGTGTCTGGCATTACTCTGTCGCAATAGTTTAAATTGATTGTTACTTCTTAGCAGATGTTCTATAAATCTGTATTTGAGGGGGAAAAAAAAAAAGAAGAAAAAAAAGGAAATAAAAAGAAAATGATTTTTTTCCTCATTGCTTTTGTGAATTGCAGGATGTCCAATACGTAGATATTGACCATATGGAACGGCAACTGGACTTCACTCTTGGCGCACGCTTTGCGGGATTACCGGCTCTAATTAACAAAATAAAAGCAGAAGGAATGAGATTCATCATTATCCTGGTCAGTTTGGCATACTTTTTTCATTGCAGAATTCAGAATGTGTTTAAAAGCATTTCTAAACTTATTTTTTCAGCATAAAGCAAAAGTTTGTTACATTTCATTTTAGGATCCAACTATCTCTGGAAACGAAACTGATTATCCTACTTTCTCGAGAGGTGTAGCCGACGATGTCTTCATCAAGTGGCCGAATACCAATGACATTATATATTCCAAGGTACTATTCTTAAAAAGTGTACGACCATAGAGGTATGCCATATCCAAGTGAGCATCATGTCAGCCTAGACTTCAGTGCTATCCATAGGCACAGTCTGCTAACATTATGTTCATGCCTGAATGTAAATGATACGTTGAATAAATACTGCAAACTGAATTGTCTTCAGTATACGCTGTCATTCATATATGTGGCAGTAAAGAATTGTTATATCGTTCTGTTGCCAGTGCTCAGTTATATTCAGCGTGGTTTAATAATTTCAAAATGTTCTTTGTCCTGTAGGTCTGGCCGTTTCTTCCCAATGTTGAAGTCAATGAGTCACTTCCCGAGCAAACCCAAATACAGGTAAATATTGGTACGGTTTGGCTATTGTCTCAAATATAGAGGGAGAAGTACATCATTTAAGAAAAAATAGCAGCGAGCTAGTTGATAAAATCTCACGTCAGAAATAAGATGCAGAAAATGGCCAGCCTTCCTAACAAAGTCAGAACAGAAAGCAAGTAATTATTTTTTTGTTTTAGAAAATTCCAGCATTTTATCAGTGGGATGCTTCCAGTGCTCTATCTTTTCTATTGTCCTGTTTTTACAGCTCTACGGAGCACATGCAGCTTTCCCAGACTTCTTCCGCAATTCCACAGTGGAGTGGTGGAAGAGAGAAATCCTGGAGTTCTACAACAATCCCCGTGACAGCTCAAAAAGTGTGAAGTTTGATGGCCTGTGGATTGTAAGTGTAGAAATGCATCTGATTTGTGGTGTGAATGTGTGTCAAGCACGTGTGGAGCTGCAGACTGAGATTGCAGCTGCGAGGGTTCTCAAGGGCATCTACAATACTGCTTGTTTGTAATTTAGAATTCAGTGTATTTTGTATGATTGAAGGAAATACAATCAAGTTTTGCTCTGTATTTTTAGGACATGAATGAACCGGCAACTTTTTATAATGGCGCCATTGGTGGTTGTAGAGATGACCTCCTTAATAAGCCACCATATATTCCTCGTAAGTCTGATGAGTCCATAAAATGGTGTTAGGTCATTCTCACTACTATGACATTTCTTACATATTGGTGCATGTGGCATGAATTCCTATAGTTAGGTATATTAAACCACAACTAAGCTCCTAACTGAAAGTGTCCCTTCTAGCTAGCATTTATCTATACATAAAAATAATTGACATTCTTAACTAGGCTTTACTTAAGTGCTGGTATGAGGTAGTACAACTCAGGAACTATTTATTAATGTTCATCATTCATCACTCTGCTGTTCTGCTATTAGAGTAGTCCTATTGCTTACTGTGGTCTTCAGTTGTTATAAATAGTTTCTCAGGAAACATCGGGAAGTTAATATTCAGACATAGGCCTTCACCAGCACATGCAACACCCAACCCAACTTATGTTTATATGGATGACAGGACAGGGTTTACAAAGATGTGCAGTATCTGCTGAATTAGGATATACCCTGTTTATTCTTTGAGCCACTCCAATAAGAGCATCTATAATAGAGCTATTAACATGCTTAGAAACCCTGATGCCTGCATAGGACTAATGGAGCTATCCCATTTGAAAAAGATGGAAACGCTCTTTTATAATAAGTCATAGATGACAGTATAGATGCCTAACAGAGAGTGAACACAAAAGAAATCATGACAATTTACAAAAATTAACTGCAGTTGTTATTGAATATTCCTCATTAAAAAGCATGTATTCTTTTCTTCTTCCCTTCTCATTAGATTTGGGATTCCGGGCAGATGGTTTAATTGTCAAAACTCCATGCATGGAAGGTCAGCAGTATCTTCCGGACGGTACCCCAGTTAGACACTATGATGTCCACAGTCTTTACGGATGGTCACAAACAAAACCTACCCTCGAGTAAGTGAGATTTGCATACTTTCTTGCTATCTCCAAAATGTGCTGCCAAGAAAGTTGGTGTCCATATTCTTATGGCCCAAACCTGCCTGAGTCTCTTTCAGATGTCTGCGAAATCTTCCTTTTCATCCTAGTAGTGTTGATTCTGCCGTTCTGTTCAAAGTGGAGTTTGGTGTTCAGAGCACCAATGCTCCAGGTTTTGCAGTTGGCAGTATTTCAGTCACGTTCCTGCTCAGCTTGTGCTGTGATCTCGCGTGTGGCGCAAGCAGGGTGGTAGGAACCTGAGCAAGGATGTGCAGGTGAAGGCATGGTGGGTGTGTGCAGGTCGGAGCTGAAGCTGAGCTTCCACTGTTGCAGTGCAATAAAGGCATATTGCTGTTGGAGCCAAGTAGAAAAAAACTAACTCAAGCATGTCTACACCAGCAGCAGCATCACTCGATGTGTCAGGACAGGCAGGCAGAGCCTTTATTTTGAGTGTGGCAGCTTTAAAATCACTGACCCTGAGCAGATGCAATTTTCAAGGTACCTTTTAGCGGCAGTTTACCCGAGTCTGATATTAAAGAAAGTTACTCTTCACCTAGCTGCAGAGCAAGTCTTTGTATAGCAGTTCTAAGGGTTTCATCCATGCACATTTTAAGTTGTGCAAACCCAACTGCTGACCTGTATTATGAAATAAGGTGGTCACGGTGCTATTTCTCATACAGTTTAATTGGGATGTAATAACTCGCCACCAATCGTTGTCCTGTCCCAGGGTGTTCACACATAGCACGTTGCCTTTTCAGCAAAGGTTTCTATTGAGTCAAGGCCATCCTGGGGCGATGCTCAGCATTGTAAATGGGAGCAGTCAATCAAAAGGCATTGCTCTGCTATTCTGTTACAAGGCAGAACAGAGAACAGGTCTGAACATTTGGATCAGCTGTTGTTAACAGTAATTACTCAATGACAGTCTCACCTAATTACTGCAATTAAAATATAAAACATGTGTTTTTTGTTTCTAGCTAGTGCTAGGATAGCCTCTTATTTCTAGCCTTGATACTGTTTTAGCCTTACACATGTAGTGAGGGAAAATGAATACAGGTTTTTTAAGAATGTTAATTTAAGAAGGGCTCTATTATCTTGGGTATTCAAAATTACTTGAATATGGGTGAAGAGAGAAAACAGTGACTTTTAAAACACACATTCTGTTCATAAGGCTTTCCTTTTAGGAATTTATTTTCTCAGTTCCAAGACAGATGTCATTACCTGTTTCTTAGTGAATAGGATCCCAGCTGACTTTAGATAGCGTCTGATCTAACGATAGTATATTTGTGCTGTTTCATTTCCAATTCAATGAGTAAGCAAGGAACAGGAAGGAAATATTTTCTTCTCTGTTGAGAGAATCTTATGTAATAAATTCTCGTGTAATTTATTTCTTCATCTATTTTCAATGTCAGCGCTTTGCGGAATGCCACAAAAGAGCGTGGGATCGTCATCACCCGCTCAACGTATCCCAGCAGTGGAAGATGGGCTGGACATTGGCTGGGTGATAACAAGGCAGCTTGGGATCAGCTGGCTAAATCTGTTATTGGTATGTAGAAGGAAGAAGGTCTCTAATCAGTATATTCTGTGCAGTAATTCCTTTTCCTTGACTTACCTGCTTTTAGAATTTATTGGTTTTAACTGAAATACGCTCTTTGTTCAACAACCAGAATCCATGGTCAATTCCTTTGTGACTACCTCTTCTTTACTTCTCCCCTGGTTGTTGGGAGCTCCTTTATTCCCCTGGGACCAGCCACCTCCCCCCATTGTGTTCTGTCACCTCAGTTCTCATCATCTGCTGGTGCTGCTGTCCGACATATCTTTGTTTCTGACAAACCATCTCCCAACTCTTTCTGCAGAAGAAAAACAAGAGAAATTAGAGAAATTGTGATTTATTTTTTTTTTCTCATTCAGCACTATAATATATATTATCTAGCACGACCATTAGCATATGAAAGGGGGAAGAAAAACAGCTGGTAACAATGAATTATTTCTCCTTTCAGGTATGATGGAGTTCAGCCTCTTTGGAATATCTTATGTAAGCTAACCAGTTATTATATTTTATTTAATTATCTTGACACTGTACAAGAATTTACAGTATTCCAACTGGATTGTTTGTCAACTTTCAGACAGGAGCTGATATCTGTGGCTTCTTTAATGACTCACAGTATGAGTTGTGTCTTCGCTGGATGCAGCTGGGTGCATTTTACCCATATTCAAGGAATCACAATGAGAAAGGAACAAGAGTGAGTTTCAGATTTTTAATGGTTGTTAATGGATAGACCTTTGCAATGCACATGTAGAGAACAGCTGGGGCATCACACAAGCCAGCCAGTGTCAAAAAAAGCACATTCCAAGCAAAACGGACATGAAAAGAACACGTTTCGCTCTTCATCAAAAAAATAACAGTCTGTGTTTGTATGCTAGCTCTGCTGCAATCCTCCCCCCTCGCATGGGAGGTTTTATGCCTGCCGAGGGGCTGCTCTGGGATTTAGACCACTTGAAGGAAGCATATACTATGTTTGATTTGACTGAATCCAACTCCTACCTATTGTTCCCTTTAGGCCATTTTGATTTACAGTCACTACACTAAAATACAGTGCTTTTGTGGCAAATGCTGTTAAAGGAGCAAAACTGACCTTGGAGTTTGAAGCCCTAATTGTCCATAATTATTACCATAAATGAGAAAACGGGACAGTGTAATATGACTCTGGAATAAGAGTCAGGAATTTATGTACTTTACACATTTGCCACCATCAGATATTGTATTTCTTTTAGGAATAAAGGAAAATAATTGCTTAAATGTAGGTCTGTGCTGGCCAAGGACTATATTGTAGAAAGCTGTACAACTAGATAAGTGGAAAAATAAAAATTGAAACAGCACGTAGATTCCAGTTAAAGCTTCAGGTCTAGCCGAGTAGTGCTATTTGTGTGGCACATGTCTAATGAATCCGAGTCTTCTTTTCAAAACCTACGTGCTTATCTTGCCACGGCACACCTTTCGATAGGACTTCCAAAGCCTTTAAAAATGCAGATTCAGGGTTATCATGTTGCTTGCAGTCTTAGCCAATTTGCCAAGGTATTGTTCAATACGTTTAGTAAAGATTGGAAGTGCTCCCTGACATCAGTCATTAGTGCTTTGGTCTCTTTTTGCAAGTCCTGAGTGCTGCCCTGCAGGAGAGAGGGATAATAAATTATGTACTCCAGGATGTGTAACGCCTTCAGGACAACTTGCAAGAAATATTTTTTACAGTACTCCCCACAGGTTTTTCTCTTCTTCCTTCTTTCTAGTTCCCCTCTTAGGGATGACAGTCATACCTACTGTTTTCACTGTCACTTAGTCCTTAACTGAAGAATAAGTAAATGGAGGTGCTCTAGTTTGGAGGCAGAGGAATTTGCAAGGGTCTACTGAAACTTTCACAGCTGTCTTGCCAGGCAGATTTTGATGCACATTTGGTAATTACTACTACTGCCACTACTACGGTTAGGTTTTATGAAGTCATGAGAAAAACATAAAACGAAAGAGATGCTAAATGTGAACACTCTTGTAAACATCGGCATTATTTTTTTCCATAGGTGTTCTAAACACACAGTAAGCCAGTTTGAGTAGCAACTGTCTCTTCTCTTTTAGAGGCAAGATCCTGTTTCCTGGAATGCAACATTTGAGGACATTTCCAGGAAGGTGCTGAATATAAGATACACTCTGTTACCCTATTTTTATACATTAATGTACGACGCCCATGCCCACGGCAGTACTGTGATCCGCCCCGTACTCCATGAGTAAGTGTGACTTCTTTGCTCCTCTTGTCAAGAATTTCAACAACAAATTTTGGAGTTAGAACCCTCCTAATGATGTTTTCCATTATTTAGAGCATTTTTTCTGTTAAAAAAAAAAAAAAGGTATGAAATTGAGAATATGAGCTTTCAATATCAAGTTTTACTTTCACAGAGAACAGAAGTTCTCTGTTTTATGCTATGCAAAACTGAACATTTGCTTAGCTACAGTTAATGTATACATTTTAAAGCTCACCCTTAGCCTCTTTAGGGAGAAGCAACAATGATGTTTCATTGAATGCTAGACATATTGATGATAGATATATGTAGAATAAAAAGCAGATGTTGCAAAAACAGGTGGACAAAAACTTTAAGCAAAGAAGAGGGAGATAAATCTGCCATAAGTCATGACAGAGTTTTGCAGGGAAAAGCATATTTTATTTATTTATCTATTTATTTGTTACTGGCCAAACTGATAGAATTGATCAAAAAAAAAAAAAAAAGTTATTGGTTGTACAAAGCCTTCTTTGTCCCTGGAAGGACAAAGGTTTAGCTCCTTTTATTATAAGATGTGCTCTAGTGTATATATAGTATATATACGCTTGTCTTGGCTAAAGATCATTGAGCTGTTTACATGTAGTCTTGATTTTTTTTCAAACCACCTGCCCAAGGAAAAAGTGACACAGATGAGAAAATGATTCACAGTCTGACCACTACCTAATCTTAGTACTGCCGATATCTCCAAAGCAAAACTGATCTTTTGAGTTCTGTGGTCTAAAAATCCTGAAAATCAATTTGCAAAAGGAACGGCAAAAAAAAGAAAACTAAGTAATAGCCTGCATTCCTGCAATGATTTTCACATTAGGATCTCTGTGCATTCTTGGCAAACAATAATTGATCTATTTAAAAGGAAACAGATAAATAAAATATATATTTTTAATCACCTATCTCAGTTATTGTTAATACTAGAATAAATACAGATGAGGAAATAACAGCTACTAGGAATAGTAGATTGCATTACTGATGAAAGCATCTTAAAAGAACATTTTGGAAAAGTTCAGCACTCAATGTTTAATCAAGATTCTGTTAACGTGCAGGTTTGTGGAAGACAGAGCAACATGGGATATATATGAACAATTCCTTTGGGGACCTGCACTGCTCATCAGCCCTGTAATGCAACCGGTATGTGCTTAAGCACCCAAATGTATATGAAAGTATTAAAGCTACTTTAGCTAAACTTTCCTCTTTGCTTTAACTTCCCTAAAAAACGTATCTTTAATTCCAGAATGCTGTAACGGTGGATGCTTACATACCTGATGCCCGCTGGTATGATTACTACACAGTAAGTCATTTTCAAAATTGTATGTATTCCTTATAATGTTGTTCAGATAGTAGCAGGGTGTGCTGAGGTGTGAAGCCACTATCTCCCTTTTACAAACTTGTGTTTATCATCATTTCTTGGCATTATAACAACTACATCTTCTTAGCTGTTTTCTTATAAAAATCCTTAGTTCCTTTTATTGTAATAATGTTTAACAGGACCAGAGCTGTACTACGTACTATGTACTTGAACTATGTACTCCTGCCTCCTTCTTTCCCCCCCAGCTTTTATTGCAAAGCATGACATCGTATACTATGGAATATCCCTTTGGTCAGTCTGTGTCCGTTGTCTTGGCTGTGTCCCCTCCACAGCCTACAAACTGGCAGGGCAGCGTGAGAAGCAGAAAAGTCTGTGACTCTGTATAAGCACTGCTCAGCAACCACTAAAACACCAGTGTGTTATCAACACCATTTTCATCGTAAATCTGAAACTTAGCACCACACAAGCTTCTTTGAAGAAAATTAACACTATCCCAGCCAAAACTAGCATAAGAATGCTGGAATGGAGAAAGACAAACAGGGTTAGCTGCACCAGCCTTTCATGGAAGATAAGAAAAGACTAGTAAGAAGGGGTAGGCATTAAAAATCACTTCGTTGATCACACGTTTGTATTTCACCTGAATGGCCGCTTTGATTCAGCTGCTCTCCCCTGAGGTTGATAAACACTTTTTCAGATGCATAGCTTTATGGTTTCTCTTATGTAGAGAGAGCAATGTAGGGCATTATGTAGTTACTCCTGTATTAACAGCGCGATTTGTAGAAACAACTCCTAAGGAATCTGCCTAGCAAAAAAAATTAATAATAATAATCATTATTATTATTATTTCATTCTAAAATAACTGTAAAGGGAGATCAACAGAAGACATTTTTTTTTTTTTTTCATAAACAGGATGTATACATTGGTATTAGGCGACAGTCAGTAACTCTACCAGCTCCTTTGGACCATATCAATCTTCATATCCGAGGCGGTTACATTCTCGCATGGCAACAACCTGCTAATACAACTTTTTACAGGTACAATAAGAATAACTAGAATATTAAAATTTAGTTGTAGTTATCATATTAATTAATAATATCATATTATTACCAGTCTTTAAAGAATACATTTATTTATAGAAGCACCTGAGATTTGTGGATGCTTTTTCTCTTCAGTCTCTTCCTAATGGTCTCCTTTAAATGTAATGCTGTGGGGTCAAGAAAATGAGTATCAGAGACCAGATGAATGGCAGACAATATTTCTAAAACAAGTTCTAATGCTTGGGAGAGAGGAAATGTGATTAGCTGAGGATATTAAGGAAAAAAAATATTCTGTTTTGTACAGCCGGAAAAACCCAATGGGACTTACTGTTGCTTTGAATGACACTCAGATGGCAGAAGGACAGCTTTATTGGGATGATGGGGTTCGCATTGGTACGTATCATGTTTTCTTGTCATCCTAAAACACCTTTCCAGCTGTGAGGGTGGTAGAACACTGCAACAGGCTGCCAAGAGAGGCTGTGGAGCCTCCATCTTTGGAAATATTCAAAGCCCAAATTAAAACAGAGAAACAAAAAACAATGAGAGGAACTGGAACGAGATGAAACAAATTACAGCAGTCCGTGAACAGCAAATAATGCTCAGCAGCTAGCTAACCACTTTTTTGTCTGCGGTTCTAACAATAACATTGCTGTCAAAGTGGAAACGTGAAGCTATAAGAAACTGCAACCCTTCGCCATCACTTGGGAAAAAAAAAAAGGCTTTTGTGGTTGCTTATGCCTTAGAAGTCCTCAGTGTAGTGGGGGGTGTTTGAGCATTAGAGGCATATGGATATGCCAGACTCTGCTGGCCAAAGCAAGCCCAATTCTGGAGGCCTTATCTGAGCACGCCCTCAGAGCCAAAAATTAAAGCTCCACATTAACAAAGTGATTTTTACTGATTGAGACCATAGAATGCTACGATTTATAGAATTAATATTAGGTATCAAAGAAATGGTGTCCTGGACCTAGGGCAGCAAATATAACAAAGACTTGTCCTCAAACCTATGGGAGCCATAACCATAGGAAACGTGGGAAGCTTTCACTGATTTCCTCAGCATTAGTAAATCTAAATTGTCTTCAGACAAGAGATATTTGCGTGCTGTTTATCCTTCCTATACAGAGCCTATTACCCTTGTAATAACAATAAGCCGTTACCTGAGATTACGACAAATAATGCAGAAAACTGTTATGTTGCACAGTGATGTGTAGGGAAGTTTGCTGTAGAGCAGAAAGGCAGTACCTTCAATGCCTGTTATCATCAGCACTACTTTCATTAGTTCATTAGAGTTCATTTAGTACTGAATAAGAGGACTGGTAAAATATACAACGGTGATTTCAAAGAAGCATCAACATATATAGTAATCATGTGTAATTGGACAGTGAATAGAGGTAGAGGTAGGAAAAGCATTTCTTGCACAAATACAGTTATGCTCTTTTTATAGAGAGAGAGACAAATATACAAATTTGGGTAGAGCATACATACACACTTCTTCAACTGAATGTTTTATAATATTTTAACTGAACAGCTAAACAGCGAACACATTTGATTGTATCCTTTCTTTCTAACAGACGCATATGAAGGTGGTGCATATCTGCTAACATCATTTACTGCTAAGCAGGTATGTAATGCTAGCTAACAGTTTCCGAATAATCACTTGAGGTGATCCTTGTCACATTTTTAACTATTTGTATTTTAATTTGTCCCTTTGCAAAGTTTAGATATTCCCCTTTCAGACTGATCCTGGATGACAGAGTAATTGTTATTCAGTAGGGCGAAGACTGTTGTGGGTCTCTAAATGTTGCTTTAAGAACTTCTTTGGGATCCCAGCAGCATATGTGAGTGCACACTAGAAGAACAAACTCGTTTGGCATTCTTTGTACTCATATACATCAGAGTAATCTAGTTTATTTCAGTGGGGTTATTCCACAGAGGTGCATAGTCATTTTAAGGAGCTGGCCCAGACTGAAAGCTGCAGGACGGATGTTGGTGCACATCCTTTAGATGGAGATGATTTCTCACAGAGCACTGGGTTTAAACCTGGATCAGGCCTCACAGCAGCTGGGATATGAGGCACAACTGCTGTCCCAGGGATAGCGGGGAAGGTCTGTCCGTGCAGCAGTTAAAGACACAGCGGATTCCAGGATCTAGATAGACTAACAATGTGAAGAAAACTGAAGCCTTCAACGTCTGGAAAATAAATAAAAACATACAGACATATTTTCTTTAAAATGCATGGGAAGTGAGGAAAGCAATTGAAAGGCTCAAGTAGACTTGTACCCGTGTAATTACTGCATCCTATTTCATTTTTTTTTCTTTCAGAATGTTTTAGATATCACAGTTGTGCATCCTGGTTACACTGATCCAAACAACTTAAAGTTTACTGAAATTAAAGTCCTGGGCGTGAACACCAACGTTAAGCAGGTAGCTGTATTGCAGAATGGTGGGATAATTCCGTCAGCTCACACTGTGAGATACGACAGCACCACCCAGGTGAGACGCTGTTTTTCGCATAATGCCACTTTCACAACTGAATATGTCCTCTTAAGCCTTTGGGGATTCAGCTCTCAGCTCTAATACCATATTTAGAGGATAGTTCAGCAGGACATATCATCATTAACTGACAGTCACTTTTAGGAGGTACTGTTCAATAGAGAGTAAATATTGTGCAGGGAGTGCGGTAGAGTTTTTAAGCACAGAAGTTACTGTAGAGGAACCCAGGCTGCTCCTGACTGAAGAAATGGTGGGGTTTGTTTTGTGCTGGTTTCTACTCTTCCTAATAGCTTACTCACAGCCTGCGATTTGAAGGAAGGAAAAGCAACAAATGTTTTTGTAGTCTCTACATGACCCTATTGTTGTCAGTTTTGTCTGACAACTTTATTTCCTACCTCTGTTTGTCAACACCATTTCTTCCTCTGTCAAGTCAGATTTGAGCTGTAGGCAAGGCAGCTCACACAGGGCCACTACGTGCACAAGTCCAATTCCATGCCTCTGAAGTTATCGGCTAAGCTTCCCACCAACTTCAGAGTGCCAGGCTTTCCATCTGCACGGGTCATGTCTGTCCCCGGCATTTTTTCCCAGACAATAAAGTCAAGCACTGCTAAAGCCAACTGAGACAAATGTGTACAATTGTATCGCCACTCAGGACAGCACTCCAATGGAGCATCTTTCAAATGCAAACAGAACTGCTGGGGCACTCAGTCTCACCACTTTTCTGGTAGAGGGTCTAATCTCTTCTGCTATTGGGATCTTACTACCCTTTGTTTGAAATTCAGTATTTTGTTAAGTCTCAGTACTTTCTGTCTTTCAGTGGAAAGCCAAAATTATGTAACTTTTGTATATAATGAAACAAATGAATTAAAAAGAAGATTAGAAGAAGAAAGTAATATTGTAAAACAGAATGGACATATTTCATTCAGTTTCTTTTTTTTTGGGGGGGGGTTGAAGAAAAAGAAATGGATATGCATAGCTGAATTGTAGTGTGTTCCAAGTTTTGCTGCATTTTATTTATATATTTATATCCACGTATGTGTATATTCCTCAGCACTAAAAGTTCCTCTGAATGAAGGGATGATAGCTTATTGATCAGAAATAGAAAGCCTATGCTGTCTCAACTAACCAGTGATACAATCACAAAAGAAAGAATATATATTTTTAATTATATATTTATTATATATTTTACTTATATATATATATATAAATCCACTACACTCTGTTAAATGCAGAAAAAACAAACAAACAAAAAATACAAGAGTGTATCCTCAATGTATAGTTACCGTTTTTGTTTTTCCACAGGTCCTGAGTATCACCCAGCTTCAACTTGAATTAGGCCAAACCTACACAGTGCAATGGAGTTAAAATGCCTTCCAAATAACTTTGGCCATATTGCTGAAATTTCTCTTTGTTTTAAAACAGGCTTGAAATGTTCATACTGCCATTTTGTACCCTAAAAATACTTTATTCTGTAAAAACATATAACTTACATTCAGTTCGTATCAAGGTATCATGTGTATAAACGTAGTTTAGTATTGTTGAAGGCTAACTACAAGCTCTCCATGTAATGCAAAACTTATGTTTTAAATACTATGGCACTTGCGTCATATTTCAAAACTGAAATCTGAATGTAAAATTCTATGTTTTCTTTAAGCAGAATCTCTGGCTGACTTCATGCTTGGTAAATTTTGCAAACCAAGATGCATTTGGTGTTACCTGCATGAATTTGGGGCCATAATTCTGCCCATATTTAACTTCTATCATCTTAATTTTAACTCTGCCAATGTAAGTCACTATTATTAAGAAGTATTTAAAGGCAGATAAATTAATGTTCTCAGATTATACTTTTAGCATGAAACAGTATTTCCACTTGTTCATCTATAAAATATTAAGGTACTTGCAAAAGTCATTCAAAGTATTTTGTATGACTTCAGCCAGACATTTGTGTTCCCCAATGCTGAAGTTGCAAAATTAAACTTGAAGTTTCAAGGTTAACTAATAAATATTGGTCTCTGAGTTTTTATTTCACTGAAGGAAATGTAGTATGTTTACTATAATAGTGATTCATGTTAACGACTTTCTGTATCCCAAGAGTGCAGCAAGCAAACTAAACAGATTGGTAAAGCATGTTTACAATTAAATTTGATGGGAAAAAACTGCTGTCAGGAGTAGTAGTAATCTCTACTGACTGTGCTTAAAAATCATTTAAAGGCTGCTTCTCTGCTTTAAAGGTTTGTAGTAGAGCAGCCAAGTAGCTAACATCTCATAGGAAGATCAGTGTTCTAATAGGACTGAATTTGCTGAAATTTGTCTGTAAAGTAAGAAAATTGGAAATGCAAGGAAAAAAAAGTAGTTCATTTAAGTATGAACTGTTTTGATGAATATTTTTGTCCAAAGGAACAAAGTACAATCTTGAGCTAGTGATTACCAGATGCATAAGCAAGCAAACACAAGGAAATTGCTTCAGAAAGGGGACGTGCAGGTTACTAAGCCTTCGACCCATCCCCTGTCAGGTTATGTGCTACCACTCAGTGCCTACCCAACTGATGTGGGAAACATTAGGCACAGACAAAAGCTTCCAAGAGCTTATTTTCATCGTTTTTGGTATTACCCTGTTTATTTGAGGAAATTCATCATTTGGTTTTCTTGGCTTTGTGAGGGCTTGTCAGAGCACAGCATGTTAGCTGAACTACACGCATTTCGGCCGGGGGAACGGCTTTTACTGAATCCCCAAGATAATAATTCATCAGGAACTCATTCAGACTGAGAAATCACAGCTTTCAACAGGTGTTGGCTTCCTCAGGGAGGTGCTCCCCACTGTGTCTCTTCCCAAGGGCCGAGGCAATGAGCATTCCTTCCTGCAGTTTGTACACGCATGGGGAGCTGAGAAGGACACAGCCCACAGCTCACTTCTGAAATACTTGTGCAACATCACTGTTCTTAGCTGGAGACCAAGAAAGCTTTACACTGAACTTGGTGGCATTTTTCTGAGGCCAACAATAGCTCTTTGTGCAATGCTTCTCTCTGGGTCAGATGCACACACGCTGTGAAACAGCTCCTGCTGCAGCAAGTCCCACTGATGCCCAGCGAGCCTTGTTGAGTACTGGGATAGTCTTCAACAGAATTAAGGGAGCACCAAAAACACACTACTTGTATTAATCCTAACTTAATAGTGAGGGTCTCACCTCAACCAAATTGAGGAAATGGGTTTCTCAACCACACAAGAGCATTTGTGCTTTTATTAAAGGATGTTTTTCTGCTCTGTGCCAACATTTGCTTCCTTTTCGCATCTTTTCAGTTACTGCATGATCCAAAAATTACTAGTAAATTTCAAATCCATCATAAAAATACATCTTCTTTTCACTAGCATATATATGTGTAGTTGTGTCTATTCAAGCTACAAAGCTCCTACTACATGATGCCTTTTTCTGGGTTTTTGAACATGTCCCACCTGTGACCAGGGTGGGTTCAGAGTCAGGTGAGGGCAAAAGCAATCTTCTGCTACATGTGCAGCTCCAAGTTTGTAAGGAAAAGTCGTTAGCATTTCTTGTCCTCAACTCAGGAATGATTACATGGGGCCAGACCATGAGGTTATAAACTCTATATCCATTATACACACAAAAGCCACAAAACCTCACAAGGCTGTAGAAAAACAGCAAGCACAAACGATTCTTTCCCCAGTTGGTTTCTGTCTACCACATGTTTTCATCTCAAAGGTCCATAAACTAGGCGTATTCTGGATGTCCAAGTAAAATTCATTTTGTTTCTATAACTTTCTCCACTCTCCCTTTTTATTCCATTTTAACTGAGAATATAGAGCATCTTCTGGTGAGAAGTTCAGTAACGCAACTGCTCAGAAAGCAGTTGCAGTCCCACCACCTCCGTTTGCAGTGGGAACTGGCTCCTTTGCAGACCACTTCCCTTTACAGTAGGAACTGCCTCCTTCGTTGTTCCATTTGGCAACACTGTCCCATTGAACCACTGAACCTGTCTAATTAACGCTGCTTGTACTTGCTTTTCACTTTAAGGAAAAAAAAAAAAAGTCTGCCTTGCTTTCATTGCACTTTTTTTTTTGTTTGTTTTTAATTAGTTAAATAAATAAATAAATATCAGTTTTATAAGTTAATGAATTAATGAAAGAAGACTGTGAAAGCACACCTAGCAGTTGGCTGAGGCATCTCTTTCCCTGTCTCAGAAGCAGGGGTTCAGAACCTGTACGTACTGGCCCCACCTGCAGCCCTTCTCTGCCACAGTTCATCTGCAAGAGACAAACCCTGAGCAACAGTTGCTGATAAACAGGAGCTGTTTCTGCTTGAGTAGAAGAGTCATAAATCTTTTCTACTGAGATTGCTAGCATTAATAAGTAGTCAGACTATAGATTGAAGTAATGCTGGACTGGGTAAGCTCATGCACAACTAATAGTCCCTAAAGCGGTTAACAAAGAATATTTTCCCCTTTCTTTTCTCCCAGCAGATCGATTTTTGACTCATTCTCTGAGTAGTTTGACTTTCTAGCACTTAAAAATATTACTTGTAGAATACCATAGCAACACCCTGAGGTTCGAGGTAATGCTGCTATCACACCAAATGCCACTAGAAAATTCTTACTGAAGGCATAGTGTCTTCCCAGAAAGATATGAAGTTTTTCCTTCAAAATCTTTCTTAGCTTTTTTGGCTGTTGTCCTGGGCATACTTAGAAAATAAATCCAGAGAAAACTGTACTTGCTAGAAGTCCTGTATTTGTTTGGTACATTAAAAATTTCAGCTACATATTTCCTAGTCTCAGAATAACAGAGTTACATTATGAATAGCATATGAAGATGAAGTTTTGACTATCAAGACAGAAGTAGTGTCAGAGACCCAAAAGACTGCTGGGAGTTAGGAGAATATTAAAACCACCACACAACATCCAGCCTGGTCTGAAACCAGTATGATCATGGCTAGAAGCAAGATATTGGGCAATATGGCTGCATGGCTCCAGTAAGCACTTTTTACCACAGAATCACAGAATGGCCAAGGTAGGAAGGGACCACTGAAGATCATCTAGATCCAACCCCCCTGCCAAGCAGGATCACCCAGAGAACCCATTATATGGGTTATGAGATGCCCTTCTCCATGCCCCTCAGATACCACCCTGCAAACCACCGCCCAGGGGAGAGCAGACCTGGCCTTGCACGAGCAGGCACAGCTTCTGGGTAAAGCACTGCTGCTGGGGTGTAAGGTGGCGTGGGGGCTTTGTTGGGATTCCCTCTGGGCCCCTTGTGCCCCACTAAGAAACCTCTGCTTGTGGTCTTAGAAAGCAGAGAGACAGCAGAAGTGGGTTTTCATTTCACTCGTTTTCCTTCCTACTTCTAAAAGAGCAAGTATGCTACACCTCTGCGCACCCTTCTGCGCGATCTACGTCAGTAGTTTATCTCCCTGTTTTAAATATGGGTACATGGCTGTAGTAATGTGCAGTATTCACATCTAATTACCTTGCTAATGCTTTGAAAGTGGAAGAATCCAAGGATTCCTCAATAATAAAACACATGAAGTGCAAGCCTGGAAATAGCTTGGAGCTTTCTTTCTAGAAAGCATAACGCAGTGAGCACTGTCGGGATGACAGCTCAGTAAATTACATCCTTGCCAGACAAGTAGCTGGAGGACATTTTCAGAAGACAGCCCAGCAATAACCAGAGGGCAAGTTACCTTAGACAGATTCTGACTCAAAAACCTATGGAAACAATACTAAAATACTGGTCTTTCCAGGACACTTTTGGGTCAAAACACCAGACTCCAAGCTGCAGGGTCAATTTCTGTAGTGTCACACCTGACGTTACTGCTGTCTGGGAAGATGACAGAAGCTACAGATTTCAGCTATAGCATGTGCTACATAAATACTGGGTTTTATAATATTTTTATATTATAATTTTATAAATATTTCTGGTTCTTACAGATTAAATGTAGTCAGGATGCTTTTATTTTTGACTTTTTGCAGTTATTTTAAAGGACGTCTCCTGGTCCCAATGTGCAGAAAGTGAACGGATGGGCTGTCCAGGGGTGGAGTATCTCTGCCAAACAGGAGCAGATATTGTAGGGCTAAAGAGACATTGCTGCCCCTGACAATACTAGTCTGTTAATGTAAAAGACAAAACAGTATCACGCTTGGCTGTGCTTGTTCTAATGAAGCTGCCACACACGCAGTGAGTTGGATTTTTCCTTAGTGTCTGGAAGTAGCAGCTGGATGGCAACATCTGGCAACACGGCAGGAGCATGGTCAGGTTTTGAAAAGTGAGCGCTGTTTCACTATTCAAATGTCTTCACTCCCCCAGCATGAGCTGCTCATCTCTACTTCCCACATGGGAGGTGGAGTTCTTGCTTTCCTCATCCTTGTATTTTATTTATCATGAGGTGGTGAGAAAATGAGCTTGCTTGGATGTTTTAAAGCTTCTCCCATCAAATGCAGGTGGTTTTTTTTGTTGTTGTTTGGTTGGTTTTTGTTTGTTTTTGTACTATCAGTTGATGAATTTGGGGGGGTTTGTTCATCTAAGACAGGATATTTTGGTACAATATCTGAAGTTTGTACATTTGTCATCTTGCTGAAAATGCTAATATCTCGTAGCGTTCTGAGGATTAAGACAAGTTTGTTGGTGTTTTCACTGGTATTAGTAATATGCATATATTGCAATACCAATTGTTACGAATTTTTGAAAATAATGAATTGGAATTGAAATGTTAAAAATTAATCCAACGGGACATAACACTTCAGAGTGTCATATGTAGAAAGATTAAGTGTTTAAATTTACATTTGGTGCATGCTATATAGAATTCTTTAGTGAGTTTGTATACACATACATATACATGATATGTGTTATTTAAGTTATTAACATTTTATATTCTCTTGCGTAAAATATTTTTTTATTTTACTTAGTATATGGTTATTCTCGAATTCAGAGTCTTTATAGTTGAATTTTTAGTGCAGATGAGGCATTATGCACATAATAATAATTATGTAATAAGCAATTTAGAAATGCTCTCTGACCAGTGGTTCCCTTTTAATAATTTCATGAGACCTTTCAGGTGGATATAGTGCACAATTTACTCCCACTGATAGAAACCCTGTATTCAGGGTCAGGCCATAAAGCAGCTGATATTAACATATTCTGTTTTTTATTATTATTATTTTAAATTGAAGCAATTTTCATTGAGAACTCAATGCAGAAAAGGCAAATAAAAGTGACGTTCATGTGAGATGGCCAAAAACTCTTTGTTAAAAAACATTATTTTTCATAAATTGCCTCTTAAAAATACCAGTGTTTTTTTTTCTTTTTTTTTTTTTTATAGAGTATAGGCAGTATAGAGTATAGGCAGTGTTGAACTCAGAGGGAGTATGACAACAGTTTTTTGTCAAGTATTCAGAAAGGCAAGTTTTGGAGAGGCAACAGGAACTCGGAGACTTTCAGTTCCTACCTCTGTAGCGGTCCTGAGGATTTTGTCCTGCTATGACCAATTTACAGTCCTTGCCTCGATGGGCTGGGGACTGGGGATAACCAACTCTGATTTCCTCCTGACATGGCTTTATCATCCAGAAGCTCCCTCCAGCCCTGATTGGCTTCACTGTGTGTTCATAGGGATGGAGGAGAGTGGAGTCTGGAGGTGAGATCTTCCAGGTCCATGGCTTTCCTGGCTGCTTTGAGAAAGATGGGCTGGAACAACACTGAAAATACTCAGCTGGGGCCAGACATGGGAGATGGAATTAAACCAAATGATGCAACATCCTTCCAATTTCCTATATTTATGGATTTTTCTTATACAAGGATACAAGGTGCCATGAAGACTTCAAATCACTTTGAAACAGCCAAACAAATAATAATAAAATAATTAAAAAAAACCCCACACTCATCTGTTTCTATTATTTAGATAAAGTCTAGGACTGAGGAGTACAATCTTATGTTCTGAATCCAGAAGCGCTGCTACCTAAAAATTACAGAACTTCAATAGCTTGTGTTATTTTCATGAATATGGATTTAATGGAGAGTAACGCATTGTGACTTACCATTGTAATGTCTGAAATTAGGCCAGAAAATTGAAATTTGAAAGAGTTGGGCTCAGGAACCATTTTCATTCCTTCATGTTATTATTGCTTTCATTAATATATTATATTGGTTATTATTTTTAAGATTCGTGAAAAAAATAAATAGTATTTCTTAACAATAGTTAGTCAGATATATATTTAATAAAGGTTACGTTTAATGACACTTTCTGCCTCCTCTGAAAAGACTGCACAACTCAGTACATTCATGTGAAACAACAGCTGCAAACTCTCTTTTCTCCTCTCTGTTGTCTCCCATTTGACCTACACAATCCTTTGCTACATCCCGACATGTATCTTCTGCGCTGGGATGTTTGGGTTAGGGCAGACAGATAAACCAGCTCCAGGAGGAGCTGTCGGGTTAGAAAACACAATTGGTCTTGTTTAATCATGACGCTTTTGTTTATCATGTTGGGATCAATGCAGTCTACTCCCTCCACAGCTGGTGCTCGGTGCCATCTCCAGGGCATGAGCGATGCCAAGGAGGGACTTGGGCAGCGTGAAGTGACCCAGACGTTACCTGAGGGTAAAGCTAACAGAGCTAGGGAAAAGGTTTCCTCCTGCATTAATATCTCTATATAATATCTCGTTGGCTAATAACATCGTAACAGTGCTTGCAACTCCTAGGGGAAAATAGTAACCCTCATTAAAATGATTCTCTAGGAACTTGCAGTGAATCCAGAAACTTTTGATCTGCAATTATTGTATTGTTTTGTTATTTGTTTTGTTTTATTTATTTTTTTTTTTTACCATTTCTTGTGCCTTATCTCTGTGGCATAGAGAGGGTTGTGTACTTGCTGCACTCAATTCTTTTCTGCCTCTTGGCTTAAGTCAGTTTCTTCTTGTTGGCTCCAGACGGCACCAGCCTCTGAACTCCTCCGAGCCTCAGCTGAGGGTTGCAGAGATAGACATTTTTCTCTGTTTTCACTGATGATCCGCTATTTTACAGATGGAAAGCAAACTGTGGGAAGTGGGTGTTAGGGACAATGTCATCTGCTTTCACCATTTGCATCACCATTTCTCTGCCCATTTCTGCTGCTTCAGCTGTGCCACCCTCTCCAACTGGAGACCCTTTGCTGGGAAGCAATGGACGAGCTTCCTTTTTCCTCCTCCTGTGCCATCAGGTTTATCCCTCCCTCTCTCCTTCTGACCACTCGTGTTTCCAATTCCTGATGGCCCCTCGCAGCCCCGCTCCCCACCCCCAACCTAGGCCCCCGCCTCACGCCCACCTCTGCATTTCCCTGCCTACATCTGCAGAGACGGAGAGAGGAAAACGCCGATGCTGCGGGTGCCTCGCATTGAGATGCATCAGCCAGCCCCACGCGCTGCTTGGCAGAAGCACTGGAGTCCAAAGGCTAAACCAGAGGTAGTCACTTTCTAACAGCAGGGCGTAAGTCAGTCCCAGGTTTTTGTGACATTTCAAAATTCTGCATTTTCCCCATATTAAATAAAGAATCAAAAGAAAATAGAATTTCCTACACTGCATATATGAACTCTCAGATTAATTTCTTGTTATCCAATATTCCCCAATTCATTTTCTCTTGAAGCAAGCAGTGATGCTAAGGAGGCTTTTTTTTTTTTTCATACCAGGCAGCTCTTGCTTCCTCTACAAGTTTTCATCTGATTCCTTTAATGAAATACCTCTCACAATTGAGCTAATCTCTTCTACAGCTCCTCCTTTTCTCATTTTCACTGCCAGCCTTTGCCTTCTGTTCACTCTATGCTGCTATCAGTCTTGAGAAAATGCTTTTAAGGGTTCTACCTATTCCATCTCTAACTTGAGAAAACGAAATATTTTCATGCCACCTCTACACACTGCAATTTTAAATGGATCTAATCAGTTCTGCCCTCTACCTTTTATAACTAGAAACATTTTCAAATGAAAATTGAGATATCCCATCCTTCAGTGATAGCCTAATCTCTCACTCTTTCCATATAACATTTCAAGCAATAAAAAAAAGTTTGCCTGACTTTCAGAACTTACCCACAGCACAAAAGCTTTTTCCAAGAGCTTTAATTGAAGCTAAACATCTGTTCAGGTTAACATGTCTTGTCTTCAGCTTGAATACAATAATTTCTTTTTTGTATTTTACCTTTGATTAGCTGTGTACCTTTGAACTCTGGGATAACTACCCCCTTCTTGTGTCCTTGTCCCATCTCCCTGTAACTCTTGCATAACTACACCTTATGTAAATAGAATTGTTCATATGTTAAATATATTTTTTCTCTCATTTTTTTCCCCTAACATCAGTATCACGAAAAAATATATAAGCCCCGAATCTGTTATCTTCTACGTTGAAAATAGACTAGACTAGACCAAACTAGACCAGGCTAGACAACAATAGGAGTAGTGCAGTTAGAAGAGACCTACAAATACCAAGTCCAACTGCCTGACCACTTCAGGACTAACAATAGTCCAGATTACATACGAAAAGTCTATTTGCCTGTGATGGATGTTGGCCAGCACACTCCACGGACTGCAGTCAGCTTGCCCAGATCCTTCATTTGGCCCCACCGATGAAATGAGAGGTCCAAGTGGCACTGCCAGGCACTGGATTTCCTGGCAATTTTCACAAGGAAACATTTTTTTCATGTCGCCAAGCACCTCTCCCAGTGTACAAATGTGCTCCTACACAAGTGATCGACACAGCAAGGTCCTGTTTTGCCCTCTGGGAGCATAAAGCAGGAGGGATGCCACTGCCACATCCACCCAGCTCTCCCGTGGGCTGCTCTCCGGGGCAGAGAAGAGGCAGCAGGCGGCTGCATGAGCTCCTCATGAGCTTTTGGCATCGGCAAGCTTCATCCCACACTGGGACTGGGGCTTGCTCACAGGCACTCTTGCACGCATAGTGGCAATTAATCATACGGCACATCTGCAGCACGCCTGGCCACATGGCTGCCCGGGTGCTGACTGCAGACGTGGCCTTTCCTTCCACACACGGTGAGAACAACGCCCAGTTTCCGAATCCTGCGTGGGTAAAGGTTTCACTTATGCCTCATTTTTCTTGTAAAGGGCTGAGTCTCTTCCCGGATTTACCTCCCTCCTCCACTCAGAAATTCATTCCACATGGACAGGGCACTGGGGCAGGCGCAAGAGGGATCGCTCTTCTCAGTGGGAGCAGAGGGACGAAGCGTCCCGCTACCTTCTGTGCTCCTTCTGTGGCCCCAGCTGACTCAGAAACCTCAAGATAACTAAATCAACAATAAAAACTAAAAAGAAAATGATGACAAATTGCATATTTTGATTGGCATTTTTTTCAGAATTACACCTGCTTATGTCTTTCTTTTCCACCTCCCTCTGATCATGCAAACAATCTCTGGTGATGCAAGAGGGAAAAAAGTGACAGCCGGGTTGTTCTGGGTTTCAGCAGCCTTTGTATACAAATCTGCAGTGTGCTTCTCCTAGTGACAAGTGATGGGATGACTGCTACTGCAGAAAGGGCCTGTGCAGAAAAAAATAGCTCTTAAATTGCTCAAACAGAGCTGCTGGAGCATGGAAACGTGCAAGTAATTTTGTCACCGAGTCTCCTAACTTCTGATGTAGGTACCAATCCCAAACTACCTGTCCAGAATTTATAGTGAGGTTCTGTTAACAAATTTAATTCCGTATCAGAATATACACATCATCAAATCCTCCCTTGTCTTAAACTGGAGACTCAAAAGAACATGTGGCTACACAAATAATTCAAGCAAAATAATATATTAACATAAAGCAAAAATTAAAATACACTTGCAGCATGGTCCGAAGTACTTTTTGGACATCAGCAATGCATGACTTAGAATATTTTAAACTACTAATTACCTCAGGTCTAAGTGCTTGTATTCAGTGATTACTTACTTCAGGATAGACACAGGTGATGGAATCTTATTAATACATCTCCAAAAGAATTCAGAACAGAGAAATGTCTCTGTTTTCTTTGAACTTCTTATATTTATAATGTATGTATATATAATATACATTCATATATAATATACATTCATTATATATAATGTTCAATATATATATAATGTTCAATTATATATAATGTTTAATATTCATTATATATATTCATATTAATATTCATTATATATAATATACGTTCACCACTAGTCCCACCCCAATTCTTTCAATATCATCTCCCAAGTGGAGACTATTTTCATACCTAGTATGCACATGAAAATAAATAAAAAGCCGATTATAAAATCATTCATGAATCCTTCTACAGTGAGAATGGTCTCTCAAAAAATCAGAGAATAGAGTGGCACACAAGGGCAAGAGACACAGAAGAATGAAATGATGTGAAACAAAACTACCGAATAGAGACTTGGTTCACAGTGTATTTTGACACCAAATTTATTACAGACACGGCTGCATATTTCATTTCAAAAAGTACACTGAATACAACAAGAGATAACACCATTTTCTGTACATATCTTCTCTCTTCCCCAGTTATGTGAATGTATATCAGCCTCCGAAATATTTCCAAGGACGATTTATTCCCTCTACATTTCTTCATTAATGCAACATTAACGCTCAGAGACTTCACAGTTTCCAAACATTGGAACACGGTGAAAAATTCTTGCCACTGTAGCAACCCAACAGTCTGGGTGGCTTTGAGGACTATTGAGTACACGTTAATCTGATTTTCCCTCTACTGACTGGCAAATTAACAAATAAACAGTAACATTAACGAATGATGGTGAGAGACCTGGCATTAGGGTGAGGTTATCGTCATTATCATCATTATCATCAAGAGAAGCTGTGCCGGTTCCTCCACCAGGAGGGATCCTGAGGATGCTCAGCTTGCTGTGGGCTTTTTTCATTTCAGCATATTCTGCCTGGCAGCACCTACTAAGTAAAGCACAAATAAATGGTTTTAATAAAATAATTTGAGATTAAATTATTTCTGAAAGTGAAGCACATTACCAAGATGATCATACATGAAGGAGGATCTTATTGAAACTAATATGTGGTTAATAATACTGCTGAGGAAGTAAGGCGAGACTTGGGATATTCTGGCTCTCCACAGTTCAGTTAAAACTTTTTTTGAGCATCCTTATTCTGGTTGTGTTTTACAGGAAGAACTCAAGAGCCTGCTAGGTGATGTGCCATGTTCCACTGGGGCAACATGTCAGGTCCTTGTGCTCAGGGCAGTATTTTATAGTGTGCCCTAAATATGAGTCAAGTATACTAACGTTACTCAGGTACGGCAATGCTCGGTGACACCTCAGTTAAGGAAAACCTGCCTATATGACGGAAGGCTCCAAAAAGTGCAGGAGAGTGTAAGGAATGACGATATCCGATTAGACAATCTGCAATTATAAAAACACCCGTAGTAAAAATATTTTGCCTGACCCAGTGATTTTTACACCTGAAGAGATGCTTAGAAAGCCAGGCTCATTCTACAAGAAGTCACGGGTTATGGTGAACAAGGCTGTGAGTATCTGCATGTTGCTTTATAACAGGCAGACTTTTTTGTTGTTGTTCTTTCAGAAGAAAAATGGGCTATCTGATACTTTTTCTCCCAGCCATGCAGATGTGCAGGAAGAAAACAGGCCTGCCCACTGATCAGCATCCCGCATGGCTTCATTTACACCACAAGCCTGTGCTGCCGAAGCCTGGCAGGGCTGCGGGCAGGTACCGACAGCCCGGCTGCTGCACGGAGGGTGAGAGGCTGTGCCCGTGTCATGCGTTGCTTCTCACCTAAATCTCTGGTGCCCGTGGGAGCTGATGTCACTGCACTGTCCTTTGCTGTCACTTGTACCAGCCGCAGAGCACCACACACAGCTCTTTGTCCTGGGAGGTGGCCAAACCAGCAAAGATGTAGAAGATTCTGGCGGCTTTCTTGCAGCGTGGGTCTTCTGACCGCGGTAACTAATTGCCTCAAAAATAAACCATAGCACAGAGACATCGGACTTATTAGAATAATTTATAGCAGCATATATCCCGTCTATGGGAGAAAACAAACATTCGTGTAGTTCAAATTAATGAGGCAATCTAAGTCTCAGTGCATTTTATTTTCCTTCGATGATTTCATTAAAAAGCTAATTTGCAAATAATTTAAAAATACGATGCATATATACATGCACACATACATCCCACATGGAGACACAAATATCTCGGCGTTATCTCTGTGCACAGCGATGCTGGTGCTGTGCACCTGGTGCCCGGGTTGATGAGTGATGGGGGTGCAAATCTCTGCCCCTCTCTGCCGGCCTGGCCCAGCATCCCGCAGACCTCAGCAAGTTTGGATCCCCTGGGTTTAATGCAATGCCAGCTACACGCATGTCCAATACAAATGGATTTCTGTTTTCTCAGCATTTTGGGGATTTGGGGTTTCTCATAGAATAAAAGTCATGTAGAGCTGTACGGGAATTACACCGAAAATCCTACCAGAAGAAGATGCCCGTGTCTTTTCTAGAAGGCAGCTCTTCCGACAGTTCCTCAGTGCTTGCTCTTCCTCTCCTGTACACTGAAACATGGTTCCCTCAGCTCAGCACTTCCCTCACTGGATGTCTCCTACGCCACATCAGACCGACTTCCCACAAGCTGAAGTTTTTGATATTTCTTCAGACATTTTATGCTTTTGTAACTTTCAAGAAATGAGTCCTGCCAGCAGCCAGTGCAGGCTTTTGCCGGCAGCACCACATGCATGACCAGAGTGATTATTTAAACTCTCAGCACCTAGAAAATAGAACCATTCATTAATATCTTATGAGAAGAATTTTGGGTCAGGTTTTTTGCCTCTCATAATGCATTTTAATGCATTTCTTATTGAGTCTTCCATTACATCCTGGAGAGGTAATTCATACTTTCCTTCTATTCAATATTTCCTTGCAAGGGAAGAACAAAAGCTGGAATTATCCACCTACTGCTAGATAATTCCTAGGAGATTTTTTTTCATTTATTACTAATAGATGTTGGATAGTGAATATACTTTCCAGCAGACCATAAAGCATATTTATGAGAATACACATACATATATGGGTCAAAAAGGAAATTATTTTTCCTTAAATAAAGGCAAGAAAAACAAACAAAAAAAGCTTTTCTTTTAATGACTACAGATTGAAAATGTCAAACTTTGAGGCCATATATTTTCAACATAGATTGTGTGAAAGTTCCGTTACAGATTGGGTAATGAATCATAATGTTCTGGGTTTTGTTTCTGTTTTTGCTTTTTTTGTCATGTAGAAGCAAAACCCAGAGAGGAAATATTTCCAAGTGCTAGAAATGTGGATTTCATATTCATGTGTAGCATATACCTACATAAAAAGTGTCTACGATGAAAAATATTTACTCACCGAGACATTCATCTACATATTCTGCAAAACTGATTATGTCAGCTGGGAAATATTTAGTTACTAGACAAAAGATGCAATTTTTCTCTCTCTGGATACATATAATGAATATAATTAAAATAACACACTGTAATGTTAAGATACGAACAATACTATTTTTGTATTATGGTGTCTCTGTAAGTTAACTTATTTAAAGATTGAAGCTACCTGTTTTTTTATGGACGTTTATGCTTCGGAAAAAAAATAAAAAAAATCTCTATCTATATACTGTGCATTCCCATAGATATCTTTCCAACTATCTGTTCAGTTGTGTAGATGTATGGGTACATGCCGTGTGCTTCCTTTGTTTTTTTGGAGTTAATTTTAAGTCATCAAGAATTTCAATAAATCTGTACCTCTCTAATGCAAGGCTTAAAGTAGTACATTCTTAATATTTTTGCAATTATCTTCAAGAATGAAGATAAAATAAAAACTTCAGTTCCTGTAGCCTGATATTTTATGTTTTTCTTTTAATAATTTTTGGACTTCTTAAATATACAAAAATCTTTCAGATTGTTTCACTATCACATATAATAAAAAGTAGCGGCTATGCACTTATCACGAAATGTGTACGAGAACATCATCCTCATGCTTAGATGCTCACAGGAGATAGTGCTAGCTATCTGCTGTGAAGGAAAATATGGTTGTTCTGTAGCAAATCTGCAGCAGTTTTCAAACACGCTGCAGCCAAACAGCAGTGAGAATGGCTGTACACAGTGAGAAAACGCTGCTAAGAAACTTTAGTCCCTCAGTCCCTTTACTGCAAGTACCCTGCTTTTATTCTTATTTACTTTATAGGTACCTTATAAATATTTAATTGTAACAGGACCCATGGAATAAAATGAGCTTTTATTGCAAGATGACCGAGCGGTTACTTGGTTTAACTTTCAGGTACAATTAAAGTTTTTATTGCCATGCTACCAGAAGAGCAAAGACACAGTAAAATACTCAGACGAGGAGGGTCAGCCAAGGGGAGCCTTCCGAAAGCATCAGGGCTGTGCCTCACCCCACTGCACCACCCCGGTACTGCCAGCATGAGGAAAGGGCTCCATGTAGCACTGCGGAAAAATAGGGAGACCAAGAAACTTTTTTTTTTTTTTTCTTTTGAATTTCAACTCACACATTTGAACAATAGCAAAAAAAGCAACGTTGCAGTTGAAACAAAAGAATTTCAACTTCCACGTAGTCTTTTTTGTTGTCAGCTTCAGAAGTTTCCAAAGCCTAACAACATTACTTCAAAAGCATTTGGTGTAAAAGTACACTAGATAATGAAAGAACATCCTTTAAGAATATTTTCAGACACATAAAAACCCCCAGCAAGCTTATATCACTGACATTTTGACAAATGATGTACCAAAAAGGATCTGGTCACAGAAAGAAAGATGGTGGGGAGAGTGGCACTTTCTCTCCAGCTAATTGACAACTTGGGAAACAAACACATCAAAAGAAATACATTACAATATTACTCCAGTGAATAGTCTGTCAGAAAATGCAGCCTGTTTATTAGTTTGAAATCAGCATTCATTTTGATCTCCGGCAGGGCAGAGACATGGATTCGGGAAGCAGAAGAAATCTATCTGCGAGGCCTCGCAGCACGATGTGCTGAGGGAAACAATGAACATGCTTTTGAAGGCCCATTAGACAGCAGTGAGAGAATCTGAAAAGGCAGCAATTTAAATACTTTTTTGTGCTTTGCAGCTTCTTCCTTATTTAACAGCTTAGCTGGGCTGCATACATTAGAGTCAAGGGTTGGAAATAACTTCAGGAGGGGAAGTTGGAGAACGATATGTCGAAGGTGTCACTCAGCCGCTTGGATGACTGGGTTCAGGACAGCATCATTCAGCACAGAAACATCTCCAAGAGGTGGGTTCGGAGAAAAATATCCAGAAATCCAGCATCTGATGTCAACTATTTTAGATGCAACCAAGTTGTACGGAGCTGCTTCCCTGTCTCACCAAAGCAGCAGAGGCATCTGCTTTGGACTAATCCAGTTCAGAGCCTGGTTCAGACTGATCCTGTAAATCCCACTCCACCTCCCTGTATTCTCCCAAATCACACACACACACTGCCATCCAACAGCAGGATGAAACGGACTGCTTTTCACTTGACTAGCCCGTGTCAGTTAGATGCAAGCCTATCACAAAACACTAAAACCTTTGCATTTTTAACGTTACTAACCTCTGCAAATGCATTTATTGTTAGCAGTTTTATCGTCAGAACATCTACTGGCTCTGAAAGTCCTCCCACTCCACCCATTTTTAAAAATAAAATGAAACAGGGAAAATGGGAAAGAATGTAATAAATGTGACATGCCAGAACTTATTAGTGAAACAGATAAAGTATTATTATGAGATAGAAAGAGGAAAAAATGAAAGAATATAATAAAACCCCTTTAAAGTGCAGAAAAGAGCAGAAAATGTGAGAATTTAGATTCATGCATGGCCTAAAAACTTTATGACCCTCTCCAATGAAGTCAATAAGCAGATATTAAGGCTTTCAGCATCAGATCAAATTCACTCCTAACATTTAATTCCATTAGCCACTGGGTTTTCAGACCCTTACTAGAGCGGTCTATGGGGCAAATACAGGAAAAGGAGTAGAGGTGATTAAGACCTTCTGTGAAAATGCTTCTTCTTTTTTTTTTTTTTTTTTCTTTTTTTCTCTCTCTCCACATTTCTCTCTTTACAGTGCTGGAAGATTTTGACATGGCTACTATTAGCTTCTACTCTGTCTCCCTGCTGCAGCCAGAGGGCTAGCAGAGAAGCAGCTCACCCACCTGGGGAGTTGCTCAGTTGCCCCACAATACAGGAACGCCTCAGTAAACGCAAATAACAATGTAAAACGCTAAAAATTTTAATCTATTATTATTGTATTTCTTAAGCCATTGACTGCATCTTCTAGCTAAGAACACACAGAAAGAACAAACAACATTTTGATGCAACTGTCCTTTTTATTTCTGCAAGTACCACCACAAATGGGGCTGGTGAAACTGTGGCATTACTGATCTCAGATAACTTCCTAGTGACTGGGTCCAGGCCCTTTAGTCAAGTTAAATAGTTTGGAAGTTAAGGGCAGTCTTGCTTGACGAGACATTCTTAAATGACTAGATGTTCTTAAATAATACAGAAGAGGGGAACTTCTAGTGAAACTAAACCCAGGGAGAAATAGTAATTTCTTCACAAGTAAATTTGATTTTTTTATCCAAGCTAGAGCTTATATGGACGAAACATGTCACCAGACCACTTCATGAGGACTCTCTGTGCTCCTGCTCGCCGCCTGACTCGCTACTGCAGCGACATCTTCAGCCTATTTGGCAAATCGAGTGCATGCTGGCAGCCAAAACAACTGCTCCTGGAGGACGGCTCAACGTTGAGTTGGAGTGGAGAAAAACCACACGTGAAGGGCCCTTGACATGGCAGAACAGCAGCGCAAGGGGTGATGGCACACCCCAGCCCCAACAGCGACTGACCCTCGGCAGTGGTGTGCTCGCAGAGGTGCCTGCCTCTGGTTGCGTTTTTGCTCTTTTTGCATTTTTCTCTCTTGACAAATGAGAAATGAGGTGGATGTGTACAACTTTATCTTACAAGGAAGTGTCCTTTTACTCTTTTACTTGTTTTTCTTGAACTTAACACAAAGGCCTTTTCTGTCTGTATTGAGAGAGCTCTTCAAAATTGCCTTTTACATGCAAGAACCTGGATCTGGTGGCTTTTTTCCCACACTGGCACTTCTTTCTATCACAAAAATGAAATCCAACATGAACCTATCACTGTTGAAGACAATAAAAGAAAACAAAATGCACTGGTGGAAACTTTAGTGCCAAGTTTCAAGTTAAAATCCACCCTTATGGCTCTGTTAGAAATACTATAAAATACACCTTGTTTATAGGAAAGCTGACATATTCCTTTGATGCCAGTAGTCTCTGTAGGTCACCAATGCCTACAAAGTAGGTTTGATGGTTTTGCCAAGAGAGCTATGAGAAGCTGTAAGGAAAAGGCCATGCCTGTGAGGAAAAGAGCTCCTGTGTGGAAGTTTGAATGCTTTTCATGACTGCTTTGGGCAGCCTCTCATGGTACGTGTTTCCCCAACACAGCTGCCCAGCAGCCACCCCTCTGCCCTTCCAGGCCTTCTCTGGACATTTTCCATCTTTCCCTTCTGCCTAAAGATTGTGCATTTCAAAACTAAAAATGACATATGGAGCACTAAAGCTCCTTATGTACATTATAGGCTATGGTAATCACACAATTTACCACATTGTTAAAAATGAGACAATTGAATAGTGAGTTCTGGGCATTTCCTTTGCAGGCTCAGTTATTATGCATTTTATTTCACTTTGCAGAGAATTTTTTTTGGTCTACTGCAGAAATATTATCATCAAATATTAATAGTTTTTCCCTATTCTCAGTCATAACATGCTAAGCGTTTGACTGTTTTCCAACATTTTAATAAACTATTCTCAAAAGAAAGAATTATGAATTGTCTTATATGATGAAGCAAGATTACACTCAGAGTCAAAAATGAAGTTCCATTTCTGAACAGTACAATAAAGTCTACATGATTGATGAAGAAATGTTAGGGCTCTCGATATACGAATGCAATTTGTCAATCTTTTTTTTTTTTAAATACCAGAACACTTCAGATATTCTTGTACCTTCCACACACAATTCAAAACCCACTTGAACTTCTGTGGGAGGCAATTAACAATAATGAAAGCTAACTTCAGTTTTTAGTACATTGTTTTTAAATGCCGCCCATTAAATGCCGCCCAGAAGTTCATGTAGATCTTGAACACTTTAGGTGAATAAAATTTCTGTTTCAAGAAGGAGATGGACAGAGTCTACCCAATATTAGGAACTTTTGCTTGCCTTCACTGCAAATTCATAAACTTGTTCTTATAACAGAAACCGTGTTTGACTTCCAGAAGGTGAATACATGGGATACAGACTCACTTCATTTATAAAGACTACAGCATGGTTGGGGAGGAACTCAACCTCCAGGTTCATCTCAAATTGTGGGGATCCAGAACTCAGCTAGATTTCATGGCCTCTTTTCTTTTTTAACTGGACCCATCTAAAGACAATCAGCACAAGAAACTTTTCATTTGCAGTGTGTCTGAAGTTTAAACAGGTCCTTTTCTGAAATTCTTCCACCCAAAAGCTGACTCCAGAAAAAAAAAAAAAAAAAGACAAATACTGTGTTAAAACGAAGACATCCTTTGTATATCATTTCAGTTCAAATTCATGAATCTTTAGCGTGATTACTGCTGCTAGTACTCCACCAGTTTGAAAAAAGTAGATGGCCACAAAATATAAAGAATTATTGCTAACAAAGATGTGGTGCAGCGCATTTAAACCTCTTGCCAACTGCAGAAGTAATAATTAAAGTTTGAAGAACATAATACAACAAATATAATGGTTCGCTTTGCATCTTAAATAGATAATGAAGTACTAAATCTAGCATTTAATGCACTCGGTACTATATAAATAACGGGTTACTGCAGTATTATTTAGTACGCTAGTAAAACTAACAGATGACCAAATCATGCCTCTCTTACTCCCAGTATCAGTTCCAGTGGGTGATATTCTCCCGCTGCAGTTAACGGCACTACTCCCATTCATTAACAGGAAATTTTGGACCACTAGAGACAAACACAACTCTCCTTGAGGCAGAGCAACTGGCTGCGTGACTGGGGTAAGGCGCACAGGGAGGGGAAGTGGTCGCTCTCACAGCCGGCGGCAAGGCGAGGCTAAGTGCTCATCTTAGCGGGCAGCCAAGGCCGAATTAAACAATCTCGTACCTGACTACCATGCTTCTAGTCGTGGCAAGACAATCCTCTTGACATAATTTAATCACACCTGTGAGGACATTATACCACGGCATAAGCAAGATATTTTGAGAACGCCGTGTCTTAGCTGATGACATTATCTGAGTCACTTTTGATGGGATTAATATTGTTTAAGTAAGCTGAAGAGAATTTCACCGTGCTAGATAGAATAGCAACAGAACAACAGGTCCAGAGGGTGAACAATGCTGTTAGAGGCAAAGGCGGATAATTATGAAATGTAATTATACTTTGAGTTTCTCAGGGAAAAGGATAAGATTTGATAAACACTTTATCACGTTCTTGCTGTTAGGTAAAAAAGCGTATCTCAAGGAATTTAAAACAATGTGACAGCAGTTTTGGCAGTAAGTGTTTGAGATGTTGAATCCTTGGATTAGACAGGTCACTTATATGTATGAAAACATTATTTAATTCATGTGTCCGGTACCTGTACAAATAAAAGCTAGAGGTACTGTGAATATGTGTGCTTAGACGTATACGATACGAGAATTTTGGACTCTGGAACTAATCACCCAGCTAGCACGGAGCCTCACTCCCTGTAGCACTGGCTTGTCTTTACCCCTTTGTTTGGAGGCAATCCCACTGCTTCTGCAGCAGCAGGTACGGAGTGGCTCTAGCTTGGACACAAGCTGCTTTAAACTTTATTTAACACTTTAAACTCTTTAAACTTTCTTTAACAGTCTGAACAAACATATATGAAAAAAAAATAATCAGAAGATAAAGGAATAGCAGTAAGGGCTCCCATTTATTCTGCTTACTTCCCTTTACCTTTGTACTAGAATGCGTGACACTGTTGTTTACACTGACATTGCCCAATATGGACTGATTTTTTTTTTTTCTTATTACAAATTGTGAAGAAGAGGATAGTGGAATGACAGTAGCTGTAATTGCCAACATAGCCACACCTGTTATTGGATAAAGCAGAAAATATTTTGTTCCATCCTTATACTTCTAGTGAATTACACTTTTCACACTGAGCAAATCATACATGATATTAATGACCTTCTGCCCCTCTTTTTCTACATGCACAGTAAGTGCAAAATGTGTTTTGCTGAGGACCCTGAAAGTACTAAGAAGTTGTGAATAGGAAAATTTTTAAACAACTTCATTATTTGTATAATGTAGTTTGAATTCAAAAAAAATGGACTCTGTAATACTGTTGCAAGATGTGGCTTCAACTGAACTAAAATTGTGTTATACTTGTACAAAACTTTCTTTCTACCTTATGTTTATCCAATTTAGAACAGGTATTATGGGGACAGAAATACAAATTGGCTGCAGAAACAGATGTGCTATAAAATGCAAAAATCTGTAGCTGTTTTAACTGGCATCCCTTGCCTTTTGTCACTTCAAATCAAGGTTTTCACACATAGTTTTGGCTATTTTAATGAATATTTTTAAAAATCATTTTACATAAATAGAAAAAAAAAAATCCAGCAGATCAAAATTTTTTTTATCCAATCAGTGACAGATTAACAATATGTTTTGTGAGGCTAAGAGGGAGTAAGAAGAAGATACATCTAATTGTATATTTTTGTCATTTGGTGTCCCCCTTAACAATAAAATAAGCTGTCAAACTGTCAAGGTGTGTTGACTTCACAACAAGCAAGGAAACAAAAAACTTGTGAAATAGCTTGAGAATAGAGATGCCGTAATAGAAAACTTTGCTTTACTGTACATTTTTCAATATTTACTTAGATCAAATATCTAAAAATAAAAATGTCTGCCTTTCCCATTAAATTAGTCTCAGCCAGAATATATTGTCAAAAGCATACATTATCTAAAACCAAGAGAAAAAGGTATTAAAAATAGAAGAATATAAATAAATCAAAAAAATAGAAAACAAGTGAGTATCTTGCTTTGAAAAAAAGAGATTTGCTTTCATATACATAAATACAAATGACTCTTTCATCCTGGCATGTATATCCTTAATTAGATGTATACGTACAGGGTTTTCAAAAACTACAGAGGGCCTGTCAATATAGTTTGCAATATATATCTGAACACTAAATGCAGCTATTTCTTCTGTAGAACAATGTGGAAGTTTGCTTGCAACAATATTTGCATAAATTTGTTTTTAACATAAAAAGCAATAAATTCTGTGCTAACTATTGCCTAAATTGACCATCTAGATGAGTTTGTTGTTGATGTTGTTGTCTTTTGTATTAGAAATCCAGCAGTTTGCTTGTATTAATTAGGAAGTGGAAGGTGAATGGAAAATGGAATTACTTTCCACATCAATGCTAGAAATACAGAATATTTTTGGACATTCAGAAGTTTTCAGAATTCTGTTTACCTATTTAGAAGTTAACTTCTAATGTAAAGTGAAAAGAAAGAAAAGGTAGCGAACTGATCCACTAACAGTCGCTGTGAAGATTTTCTGGTTCACCTATGTTTAGACCAACAAATATTAAACCATTTAATCCTTTAACAACAATATGAGTGGTCTTCTAAACTTATGTGCCATTCCACCTGTGCTGGACAATACTCTTAATCGTGACTAACAAAGGACCAAGTGTTGGTCTAAGAAACTGTTGAAAAATGCAGATTCAGGTCAACAGAACTATTTATAACTAATTCACAAGATTGCCTCATCTAAGGAAAAAACTTTTAGCAGACATCAAAGTGTTTTATTTTGTTTCAACATTTCAAAGCAAAATAGTTTCTATTTTTTACTTTCACACTGTTTCATTTCAAAGTACTTCTTTTTAAAGAGTAAAACATAAAGACATTTTTAAGATTTCTGTTTTGCTAGAAAAGCTAATGAAAATAGTTTAGATTAACATAAAACCAGCCACTAGCTGTCTGGGGGTGTTTTTGGCTCACCTACCAAAACAAACAGCAGTTGAGCTTACAAATTCATAACATCACAATTCAAATGTAACAAGACACTATGAGAAACTTTATTCCATCATTTGATAAATAAAATTCAGTCAGGTGGTTTGTGTTACATATATGGAGGTATGGACTTACACTTAAATGTTAAAAAAGTACTCCCCGTTCCTCAAAGTATACAGAGTTTAATTTTCCTTATTTTTAAGGAATCTCCTTTCTTTATATATGTATATATATGTGTGAGTGTATATATATATCTATTCTCGTTTCAAGATTCTTTGATATATTTGCTAAGGAATGAGCCTACCTGTTTGTCGGAAAGGAATCTTCTGCCTGACTTCCACAAAGCCATTAGCTTGATCACAGGGAAAACAGCAGTTTCCCCCAGTTAGCACAAAAGAAACTCTACGTCACATCATTTCTAAACATTCATCTTGAAGGCACAAACTCTACCATTCTTCTAAGGAAAACACCACAAACCAAGAACACTCAGGGAACATACCAGATTTTAGTATCTATTATTTTTCACTCAAGAGAATCAAGACATTCAATCAATCAGTCATCTCCATTAAGATGATTTCATAAGTGGTGTTATACGAATGTACAAGGTACTACTAACAACTATTTTTATTTTTTCCATCCCAGTCATGATTTCATTGTGTGGAATTTGAAGAATTCACAAACAGCATGGCAAGGTCTGGAACAAGAAGGCACCTTGCCCACACTCAAGCCATCAAGAGAGAAGCTGTTTGGATAAAACCTCGGTCTTCAAAAGCTACGTGCTTCAAAATTACAGCAAACATTTTGTTAGACAGATCTAGCATTCATTTTCACGATTTCTGCATAATGACAGATATAATCCCAAACCATCTTTAAAAAACTCAAAAAGTTAGCCCACTAGCATACTCATTCTTTGAAAAAAGTCTGAAAACAAAACCTCGCCCAAAGGATGTTTTGTGTTCACCGGGCTTGATTAAGAACCTAGAGCGATCTTTTGTAATGATCTCTTCCCATAGGCCAAGAGTCAAAATTCCTGCTTCCCAATAGTAGAGGAAAAATAAAAATAAATAATAATAATAATAAACAAACAAAAACTGAAGTTCTCTGTTGTATTTACACTGAGGACAGCAAACCAAGCCAACGGAGCTCTCTGGGAAGGACTTGTTTCCATAGTGCTACTAACTTCTCAAGGCAACACAATAAATCCTGTAACAGATCATAATTGGATTTCCATAGCAGAATCTTCACATTCTGATATTATTCTGATTCAATTTCTCAAGTCACCGGTACATATTTCTCGGAGGGTCTCACAAAGACCATTTTTCTTAACTGCCCTGGGACTCATCTGCGGACAGGAAGAGCGCTGGGTAACAAATGGCATGTTTACTGCTCTGTAATATCAAAAGAAGGCTTATGCTGGTTTTCTTTTGCAATTTGTTTAATTTTATAGATCTGTGGATATGCAAAATGAAATAAAACCTTCTCTTGCTTCTGCCTAATGCATAGTTATGATTTATGTTCTAAATAGCCCCCCTAAATGTTCAAAGACTCCATTACAGGAGCAACTGTTCAAACACATAATAAATGACAGTCTTTATTCCAAATAATTTATAATTTGAATAGAAAAAGAAAAAAAACTGTGAAAAATAGGAATTGTTTTCTCATTCCAGAAGTTGCAAAAGCAGCTTCTGATTCAGCAAAAGATGAAACTTTCTGTGCCAAGTAAGGGACTGACAGCTCAATGAAGTGTTCCTTTTCTCCTTCTTACAGCTACTTTACACAGTTCACTAATAGAGAAACGATTGCTGACACGTAATTGTGTGTTTGAGCCCAAGAGGGTAGAAGAATCCAGAAAGCAGCCAACCTCCTGCTGCCCCATTACAGCATTAGGGTGGATGGGGCAAGCAGAGCTGGAGCTCGTTGAAATCCCAGCACTGCCCTCCCAAATCTGTCTCCAAAAAACAGAAGATATGAGACTGAGGCTGCAAAATATGTCACTTGTATCCAATCCCCATCAATCCTCTGCAGACCAGCAGGGCTGCTGATGTGCTCGGCATCAGACACAAACCTAAAGGTTTGCAGTACTGCCCTCACCAGCCCACTTTTTGTAACAGGGTAGTCTGGTGGCCAAGGCTGGTGGGGAGTTTAAAATCTGCTGCGGAGATGCAATTTCCCAGTCAACCCATGCTTTTCTGTTTTGATTTAACGTAAAGGAATCGTTCCTTTCTGAATGAGAATCACCATTAGGCTTTTGCTTCTCCCAGCCCTCACACGCATGCCACGGAGTGTGGTGCTTCGCTGTGCGGCGTGATTCACGACGAGGCAGTGCATCAGTCAACGCTTCCGTGAGATTCACTGGAAGTATCTCAACACTGCCTTCAGCTATTTCCTTTAGTTTAAATATCTGTCTTCCTTTATGGCTGCTTTTTACTGATCTGAGGCAAGAGCAGCAAGGCAGACCTGGTGGCTGTGCTGCTTTCTACTGGCCAGGCTGATGGGACGAGGTCAGCGCCAGCCTTTGGCTGGTGAGTCAGGGAGCCAGAGCTCGGTGCACAAACCTGAGTTAGAGGATGATGGCCAGAAAGCATTAAGCACAGCACATGGGTTTTGCAGAGAGCAGGACAGTGTATCAGTTGACCTCTTACAAGGACTAGAATCCACCAGACCCAGCTGTCTTCCTGAACAGCAAAGCCTGAGTGTGTAAAGGTGGTTGGGGCTCTGCAACATCTGGGTAATGGAGACGACTGCTCTGCCTGATCAGGTACCCCCGTCCTTCCCCACGCAGAACAGCTAGCAAGTGAGAGCACTGCACCTACCTGAAAGGCACCTACCTAAGGGCATTCCTGGAAAACATTTGCCTTAACAACAAAGTGTACAAATTAGAGCAAACTTGGTGAGCGCGTGAATTCAGGACCCCAATGCTATTGCAGTAGGAACGTTTTTTCTCTGCCCACACCCGACAGAGAACCTGGGCTGCACCAGAGGAGGTGTTTGACCAGCCGCCCCAGCAGTACCAGACCCAGTGCGGTTTTTGCTGTTTTATGCCATGTGATACAGATGAACTCATTATAAAGCCACCAAAAATTTAATAGGCTAGATCATATGTGTGTGTGTACATATGTGTGCGTACATGTGTGTATATATAACTATCACACTTTGTATCTCTTCTAAATGTTGTGAGAACTGAAATAATTACACTGCTCACAAATTGAATTAAAAGCTTCTCATTTTTCTTTTTAAAATTTTGGGGAAAAAGTATAGAATCACTTGTTATATTTATGCCATTATGGACATTTCAAAAATATATTTGAATCTGCTTGTTGAGTTTTCTATAAGTGTTCTCAAATTATGGGCAAGATTGTAGTGCAAATCTAGAACATACACTGCACAGCACCCATTTAATGAGACCTCTGCTCTGGCAGTAAATCTCACTTCTTGTGCAGAACTTTGAGAAATTTTTCCCTCTTCAATATCCACCCAGAAAAGCTGTTGATTCAGGTTTTCTTTTCTTCTGCAAAACTCAGGCTCCTCAACTTTTAAACTTCTCTCAAAGATACATACTGATACCATAAGTCATCCAGAAGTCTATTTGGATTTAGGAAATGAATTTTGCCTGGCCTGTCCTCAAATCCTGGCAATCCACATTAGGCTTACAGGGTATCTACTCTGTGGAAAGTACAGTATTATTCTTTCCACACAAGTTATTCATCTTGCAAAGGAAGTTGAAGGAAAAGGAAAGAAACCAAAATGGCTCAAACAAAATGCCTTTACAGCCACAGCCCCTCAACAACTTATTCCTACAATTAAAAAAAAATAAATAATAATCTTATAATAATCACGCAGAAAAATGTTTTCCTGATTACTGGACTCTTTATGTATCCAAGAGTCATATTATGTTAGCATACAGGTGTACATATTTGCAAAGGAAATGGCAAATTTCTAATCAGGTTTCACCTGCTGCCAGACTCGGTGTAAGAATATACCAGTGACTGTCAACAAAATGTCAAATGAAATTATGCAATGTGCAAAGTAAATGTAGGAAAAGATCATTTGGGAGACGTTTCTAATCATGTTAAATACACATAGCAACACTAAAAGCCTGAATTTCAAAGGCATGGAGGTGCCTAATGAGATTTTTAAAAATGCCTTTTTAGCACTACTGAAACATCGCAGGAAGTGCCTGACTGCACCTACACACCTTTGAAATTATTGTTTTATGTTTCTATCTTCAAATCTAAAAATACCTTTTTTGAAGTTGCAGAATGAACCAAGAAGGCTCCAAGGAGCAGCGTCGTCTCTGTGTACTTGAGATTGAAGGAGCATTTAAAGGAGCTATCCTTTGACTTCAGCAGGCTTCGGACTAGGCCCGATAAGGAGCAGAACTGGAATTCCCACAGATCTGTCTGTGGCCCCACTTTATTTTGGTTCCTGGAGAGCACATTTCTGGGGCTGTATCTTTGCAGTGACCAGTGGTAGGCAGGGTGGCTGGGAGGTGGCCTCTTTTGAAGCCATCTGAAGCCTCCATGTCACAGTCCCTGGCCATCTCTAGGCTAAACATTTTCTAGGTATTCCCCCCGTGATTCTAAGAAATGAGTTCTGTGGATCTTTCAGTCTGCCGTACATCTGAAACGAGGGGACTGCACTGCAGCCCAGCAGAACAGCTCAGAGCAGGACTCAAGCAGTACGGCATGTCATTAAGGAGTCCTGCAACAGCCTTGGACTACGCAGAGTCAGTCAATAAAGAAAAAGAAGGAAAAAAAAAATGGATTTTGGTTTACTTTGAAACAAGCCAAGCCTTACTGAGCAAACTCACGAATATTAACAGATAAGTGTGGAGGACTGAGGCTTGGACCAAACCAGGGAGCTAAGCTCTTGACAGCACAGATATACTTGCAATTTCAAACAACCTTTTTTTTTTTTTTTTTTTTTACTTTTAAATTTGATGTTTCCCTCTTGGTACAAAACAGAGATAAATCCTCTTAAAGATGAAGGGTAAATACTGCATTTTAAAAATACAATAAAACCTCGTTTTCCATTTGCCATTTTTTCTCCCCACAAAAAGCCAATGATTTGCATAGTGATGCCCAGGCCCTCCTTTTCCTCCCCATGGACAGGCTCTGATGCTTCAGAAACACAAAGAGCAGAATACAAATCAGTTCCTACTTCCATGATAACCCATGATTTCAGCTGAGAGCAATTTACTTAAGATATATTTCTTCAGCTGGGAATACACAGCACCAGTTCTCCTTATTGTCCTGGACATTTCACCCACTACACTATTAGTTTCCTCTGAGGACAGAAGTAAATAGCACAATTTGTTCTCACAGAAGACTAGCTGTTTCTGAAATGTGAAGAAGCTCATGGCAAATGGGCAGAATGTTAGGAATAAATAAGAAAAATGGGGCAGCAGAAATAAATCTTTTATGATGACTTCTCTCATTCATTTAAAAGGGAAAAAGTCCTTGCTGTTGCTTGCAGGAGTCGAGGCACAGCAAAGTTGCAAGTACCAGAGAAAATATGTTCAGTTCATGGGTAATTTTCTACACAGGCTTGAAATATAAACTTTAAAGAAAAATGTGAAGACAAAGGCTTCCAAAAACAGCTAGCAATTTAAGAAAATTATATCAGCAAGCAGAGAAAAGATGTGTGCTACAGCCACTTTAAAAATAAATTGCTTTAAACATGTAAGTAAACAAATGAAAACATTAAATCTTATCCTACTTTTCAGAAAGCTACTGCTATGCCAAGACAAGAATTTAACTGTACGTATTGTACCTCAGCTTACAAAAAAGTTTAACTGCTTTCCTGCTTCAGACTTCTCTGAGACTCCATTTGTTAATCCACCTTTTCCAGGTATGGTTTCATGCTTCACCCTGCTTTATCAGAGAATTTGCACCCTGCAGTTTAATCTAAGTCTTTTAGATGCTCAAGATTTAGATGGCTCAGTAAGGTTATTTGAAAATAGTAAGTCATCTTTTTTGATGCTTCTTAGATTATCAGGAAGATTCAGTAGAAGTACAGGTGACAAACCCATCCCAGACAGTCTTCCTGGGAATTTTCTGAGCAAAAGCAGAAGTCAAATATCTCAGCTAATTTTTTCTTCAATTTCCAGATGACATAGCGATGCAGACAGGTCTTCCAGGAAGACTGTTTCAAATGATCAGGGCAACGTGAAGAGAAGATTCATCAATGCACCTGAGAGAAAAGGAAGTATTAGGCAAGCAAAACCTTGGTTGGAAATACTGGTTTCTAAGCATTTAAGGATTTTCACTGACACCAGGTAGAAGATGGCTCAGGTTTATCTAAACAAACTACAACCGAATCTCCTGTCCCAAGTAAAGGATATCAGGAGCAGCTATGTAAACCTCCAGCGTCCAAAGTGAATGCTTTATCCAAAAGGTCCTTCTCTTTCATTTTTCTCCTATGCTTTTAGGGCAGAAAGGAATGAAACTTTCATAACCATAAGTGTCCAAAGAACTTGGTCCCTCAGAAATGTTTCATTTCAATAACAAAATTCTTTGAGTTTGTTGAATACTTTCTAACCTGCTAGATAATGTGCACTGTAATTTCACTTCCCAAACACTATTTTGTTTCCCAGCCCAACAAACTGATTGATCATTCTTGTTATCTGTCTCAGAGCTTTCTCACTGAGTTTTGAAGAGAAGTTATAGGGTGAAATACATTCAGAAGATAGAGTGGTTGTAACTAGAAACCTTGAGATTTAAGACTAACTTACAACACTTTGCCTTTCTCTCTAACTTTAAACCACAGGGGATGTGGGGTGTTAAAATGCCATGGAGCGCATGTCACAGAGCAGAGATGAATATAAGGTAAAACATTACAAATCAATTCAAACTTTCAAAATGTTTAACACTCGTGTTAAATTCCTTAACAACTATGCTCCTTCCTCTTATATCTAAGCACTGTTACATTCAGATTTTTATCATAAGGGGGCAAAATGGGTGACTGTAAATACGGCTCTGTGTTAGTGAAGGCTAGCCCATGAATATATACGAAAATCGAAGCTGACATCTTGTATTCATGGAGGGGACTAGGAGAAGGCATGAGTTATGAGTTACTTCTGTTTAGATTCCCTCTGAACATGGACACACTTAGGAATTTGGTCCATAAACTTTAAAGATTATTCAATTAATTTTTCCGTTCAAGTGAGCTCCCAACATGAGCTCCATTAAACCTTTTGTCTGCAATAAAGTCACCAGACAGCCACAAGAAAATGCACCCCAAGAGTCTCTGCAGAGAGCACACAGCTATTTTTGTGACAATGATTGTCAAGGGAAAAGAAATGTCACATCACAACCACAGCTTCCTGAGGCGCCCTGAAACACAGCCTCGGAATTAGTAGACTTTTACGAGCCCACAGGATCCCACAGAAGGAAGACTGCAGATTTTCCTACTTCTGCATGTGAATAAGTAGTCTTCCCAAAGTTTTATAGCCAATAAAATATCCCTGACCACAGGTTGGCCAGTGCCAGCACTGGTACCAATACACAGGGGACCAATGCATCAGCTGGGTGTGATGCAGTGCAGTGGCAGCCTGTCCACCTGCAGTCACAGCCCTGGAAAACAGCACCGCAGGGAAGCCCTTGGACAACCCTAGGAAAAGACAGAGCAAGAACAACTGAGATCAATGACTGAGGTGTTTTTTTACATGTGAATTAATGTGGTTTTCAAGAAGCTGCAGGCAGAGCTGTACAGTATTAAGTCAGCCTACAAAAAAAGGTTTCGCTTACCTCTCTACCAAATATAGTTCTTAAAACCAGTAAGAAGAAAGCAGAAATAGCTCCATGACGTGATCCTGGCAGAAGATATAAGATATAGGAGGCTGGTATGGGCTGAAGCACAGATGAGCCACGTCCAAGGAAAATTCCGGCGCAGCAGTGAGTGCCTGCAGTGCAGCAAGTGGCGGTGGTGGCTGCGTGCATGGAGTCCATCGGGGCAGGGCAAGAGGTGCTCAGCAGGACATCCCAGCACATGCTGACCGCAGGATGGAGCCCAGGGCTTGGCACCTCCGTGGAGACCCTCACTGATGCTGCAGGGTGAGGGTCTGGACGGAGCACAAGTTGAGCCTCATCAATTGCTCCCCCTGCTCCCAGGGTAGAGGAGCCATCCCGGGATGCAGCCCCTTTCTCGCACTCTGCTGGTACTCTGGCTTTCTTGCACTCTGCTGGTATTGTCACCCGAAGTGAGACCCTGAAAAGCCACCTGCAGAAATGGCTTTAGACATTTGAATATCTACTACATCAGAATTTCACACTGAATAACCAGGAAAGACTGAATAACCCAGTCGTGGGACGAGACAGTAAACCACGCTTTCTGCCTCCTGATGCCAGAAGTGCCACAATTCTGCCCGCATTTTTTCTTTTATTCTCATACAGACGTGTTAGTACCAAAATATTAACAAGAATAGTAAGTAAAAAGAGAAGTCATTAAGATACCTGTGGCCAGTGAATTGGGAAAGCAGGTTATTCACAAACAGGAGAATCCCTTTAAAACAAGATTTTCTCTTCCAAACAAAAAGCACTGGAGAGGACATACCAGACCACTGCAAGATGAACTAACCTTCACAACATTTTTTTCTCCGTGGTAATAAAAATTCTGTCCACACAATGTTGGTAATATTTTACATTAACTTACAACACTTAGATCTGACAACTTGGCAAGCTCAAATATAGGCACATGTAATCTATAATTTCCTTTCTGTTTTTTCTATATGTTTTTATTAGGATATTGTGGTTTCCAAAGCAGATGCTATATATCTAAACTGGAATTGATTTTATTCAGGACTTTTATTCAGGAATACATACTGCAAATAGTTTAATATAAATGTCAGCCAGGAATAGGAATTCACCTTAGCAATATTCAGAGGTTAGGACAATATGTCACTGGAGATGCTTCGTTAATGGCTAGATGCTTTGTACTTTGTACAATGGCTATATGAACACCTGCAAAAGAGAATCATGAAAAGCAACTTTAATAAACTGAAAACTCAGTCGGAAGGTGTTTATAAAATGCATTCAATTTCTCTGTGAGTTATTCAGCAAAGAGAAGGAAGCTGTTGTTGGAGAAGAAAGGCCATTAAGTTGTTGAAAACAACTATTTTGAAATTGCAGCCAGTGCCTAGGCTTCATGCAAAGCCTCCACTATAGCGAATTTCTGTCTTGATCATTAATTTTCATGCCTGAAAGTAGTCTTGCATATTTTATTCTCATTTAGAGTACCTGAGAAAAATAAATGCCAAAAAAAAAGGAACGGATGTTTTTTAAGTTCACCCAAAGTGATTAATACTTCTTAACTTCAGTGCAACAAAAGGACACATCTGACCTACACCACTGAAAGAAATGATGCACAGACATGTAAATCTTCGTTAATTACCTCTCTTTGCAACATGGAAGAATGGGTGGTAACCTGAAGAAGTAGTAATCAGCCAGTCAAATCACAGAGTAGTGGAAAGGTCAGATTCTTACAGCCTAAACATTGTGAATTACAGGAAACATAATGCCTTCAAATTCCAAACTGCTTCTTTTTGACAGAGGTTTTAAAGAGAATGAAAAAAGAGAAAGTAATCTGTCCTCACAACAAAAACTGTAATGAGAATATTCTCCTCCTCTTTAAAATCTCTTCAGTGAGGGAAAATATGCTTCTATATCAGGGCCATGAAATATTCGATTCATGTCAGCAGATTATACATCTCAAGAAATGCACGTGATCAATCGATTTGCCTGTCAGATCTCCATTATGAAAGCAACTGTGCTGAATCATCGAATCATCCGTCCTGGCTTCCAGCTGCCCTCTGCCATGACTGCTGGTTCCCATTTGGTTTGTAATACACAAATCTGAGTTCTCTAGTGGGCAAGGAATAATCAGGAAAGAAGCATGAACAATTACAAATAAAAGCTAAGCAAGTCTATCTAAGATACGAGATTTTAAATCTGCCATGAAAAGTATGCCCAGTAGTGAAAGCATCAGATTTTTTTTTTCTCTGTAACACTTGGACGAAGATGCCCGGAGTTCAGTCATGTCTGTCCCCACGGAGGGCCAGGCTGTGCTGGGGCACCAACTCTGTCCTGCTCCAGCAGGTGCTTAGCTGCAACTCGCCACAACGGGACTTTCTCAACCTCCTTGCCCAGCTTTCAGCGAGCTCCACTAAGCGCTTCTCGAGTCCCAGATGGCATCTCTGTACTTAACGGACCTTGTCAGAAACGTGTCTAATGATTTTTATTCCATGCAAAAAAATAAAGCTTCCCAGTGTTTCCTTGCTAACGTACCTCTAATATGCCTTGGAGGAAAGTCACTCCCGGGTGTGAAAGTGTTGTCAGCTCTTCTTGGCTTCTCTACTGAGTAGTTCAACCAAGATGTGCAAACAAGTTTGGATTTCCATAAGAACTAGATTTTTTTTTTTTTTTTTTCCCTTAATCCATCCTTAACCATTATCAGTTTTCAATAAGCATCAGATGAATAACAAACATTTCTTGCAAGTGGTTACTTCTGGGGCTATCTTTAAAGGAGCCTCACACTGATACCATCATTACCACTACACGTGGGTATAACAAGTTCTCTTTGCTATGTTTAAAAAAATAATCATGGCACCATGGTGTTTTACTGTTGTAGTTCCTCTTTCTCTTGCTCTCTTTCTACATCAAGCCCCATAGGAAGCAATCATTCCTATGCAAATGCTGCATGCTGTAAATGTAACTTCTCCATAAGCTGCCTTTCCTTGGGGAGACCGATCTGCTGTCTGTGTTTGGATACATACAAAACAGAACTGTGGTGGTTTCCAAGCAAAGCACTAAGCTGCAAAAATTTTATGCTATTAGTGGCCTTCTGCATCATTTACATTTCCATGTATTGCTTCTGACTTGTGCACACTTTATAGAAGGAGCAATAATAATCCCATTTACGCAGTAACCGACACTGGCCAGATTCAATAATACGAGGTAACTGGTACCAGCAACATGCAGACTCATCAGCCATGCCACCCCTGTAGTGCTACCTCATAAACTACTCAGAAAAAAAATGTTTAAAAGACGATGACAGCCAGAAGGGAGACAGCTGGTGGGGACACTGAATTGCAAAGTGCTTCCTATTCCCGATCTCACAGTGGAATGCCAAGCTTGCAGTGCCCAGTGACCATCTGGGGCTAAAAAATGAGAAAATGGCCTGCTCACACTGGACTTTGCAAGAGGCCAGGGTGCACACTCTCCTGAGCAGGAAGAGTCTTGATAATCAAGAAAATCCCACACTCCCTCTAGATTTCAGGGCCAGCTGATTACAGGGGCCAGATATGCCTTCTCAGTTCTGACCATGGCTTGTGCTGGGAGCTCTGTGCCAAGGCCAGCGGTGTCAGCTAGTGGGGTGGCACAGGGGTCATGCATGGGATCCATACTGTCACACCTGGGAAGGAAGAAGAGGCTCTATCCAACATTACTGACCTAAAGTAAATAAATGATATTGACCTAAAGTAAATAAATAAATAATGTGAAGCCTTCATATGTACTATAACATTCAAAACAGATGTATAAATAGCAATTTCCAGTAAGCCTGCATTGTTTGCTTTTACACATTTTATAGTAACATGGTGGATTGGATCTTTCCAGATCTTAAAAGGTTGCTATATCAAGAAATCTGGCCCCTAAGAGCTTCTCTCTGAACAGCAATCACATGTGGAATGTTTCTTGATTGCCTTTTGTGACTGTGCAAGGAGGACGTAATTACTAGCTCACTTCCTGACATGGAAAATGGGTCTGAACATGGAGAGAATATCACATTTCCTTTAATGGTACCTTTCTGGCCAGAAGCTGCAGCTTTTGCTAAATGCATACATTCAAAAGGAGACCCAGTTCATACTAAAGAGATACAGATGGGACCATTTGTACTCATGATTATTGGGGTATCTTCAGCAAACAAACACGTTTCTGTCCTTATTGCCAGCGGCAGAGTTCTGCCTCTGGACCACCCACCTCCTTCTCTCCTGACCACCCATCTCCTTCTCTCTTCTGACCACCGGCACTGCTCACACCTCAGTTCTGCATCCAGAAAAAACAGACCAAACCAAACCAAACAGTTGTGCTTGCCTGTTTGGAGAGAAAGTGCAGGAAAGGGTATGAAGTCTAGCAGACCATTAGTTACAGGAGTTATATTGGATTAAATACAGCTACAAAACAAGCACAAGCCACAGAGACTATGGCAGATTCTGAGCATCACGATGTTTAATGTATCAAGTAACTCTGTAAAAGGAAGACATGGTGAGTTGGTAACTGAAAATAAAGGAATTAAATGCTGCACCCTTTCACAAAATGTATGTAATCAAACAAAATCTGACTGAAACACAAAATTTCTTTCAAACAGGAACTACTGTAAGGTATTTGCATAGAAAATCCTATTTTCTATAGTTTAAATGTGAAAAAAATAGTAACTGCACAAAAATAAATAAAAGTTTTAAAAGTGGCTCATAAAATAACTCATAAAGACCCATAAAATCTTCATATGAAATTCACCAGTTTTCTTTTTCCTTCTTTTCATCAAAGCCTGTTGTACTTCACCTCAACCTGCTCATCTCTCTAATCTCATCCTTGGGGGATGTCCATGAAACCAAATGCATCACTTCTGGTTCACGAAGCGTTTTAGCCTCCCTCAACAGGCAAATCCTTCCATTAATAACACACTTCTACCTCTAAAAAAAGATTATTCTATTTTCAAAGGAGAAAACAAAGAATAAAGAAATCAATGCATAGGCAACATTATTTGAGGAAGTAAACAGAAACAATCTTTTTGCTAATCAAACAGAAATAAAGCAAAGCAAGGCAAGAGTCAGCCACTGGGAGCCAAATCTCCATCCCTTTGTGGTTTCTTGGCTCTGCAACTGCCTCTCAGCACTTTCTCTTTCTATCTTTACTGTTTTGTTTTGCATTTCTTCTTGCATTTTAATCTATTTCTGTGGCTAAATAAGACTTGTGCTGCTAAATCAACATATTCTTCAGTCAACCTGGATATGCCATTTTTCCTGCTGCTACCATAGGCCTGGTTTCGGGAGAGCTGTGATCGCTGCTGGGTGCTGCAATTGGATGCTCTCCCTTCTTCTAACTGGGAAGAATAGAGCCCTGATTCACTTATGTTAGGAATAGCTAGAAGTGTACTTTTATAACCTTGTGGGAATTTAAATACATTAGCCTAATTAAAATTGTTGTTGTATTTGTTTTGTTAGGCTCTCCCTTTCATCTGCATGATAATGATTTTGCCTCATCACTTCAAGAAGTGTCTGTGGGTGGAAACAGTGAGTGATATATTCATATAATGAGGCTCTAAATGACTACAAAAGACTTTACATCGCTGTGAATCATCCATCTGCAGCGCTGCATTATTCAGAAATTAATGCAACCCTATAAATGAATAATGATTTAAATGTACTTTTAAAAATTGTTAATGCTCCAGCGTTTTTTCCTTCTCTACATAATCAGAAAATTGATTATGACTATGACTAGACCTATGTTCTTAATTTAAGTTATGTAATGGTAATGGGGAAAAAAAAAAAAAAAAGTCTTGTGACAACAATGAAAACGGAAAGATTTCCAGGAGACTAGAACTGGGTTTATAACCTTCAGAATTCCCTAGCCAAATTCAGTCGACTTCAGAGGGAATTAACACGAAAAATCCTCCTAGAAGGCTGCCGGGTCTAGAGAAAATTGATTTATTACTGAAGTTAATGAAAAACATCCAAAATGGATTAGGATATGTATCAAATAACTAAGAATAACATGACCATAGAAAACATTTTGCTCCTTATTTGTTTTATCCTATTACTCTTTTTTATAAACTGAGTGGTTAAGGGAATTGTAAAACAAGGAACCATATGAGCAGCTGAAGTAACACAAATACACTTCGTAAATATTTGTCTGAGAACCATCTCCCACGTAGATTAAATGATGGCCAAAACAGGGTGAATGTAAAAGGTTTTCATTCCTCTATCTGGGTTTTTATTTTTATAAAAGACTAATAGCTCTATCTTTTTGTGACACTGAGACAAGACTAATAAACAGATTCCAAGGGCAGGGAGTTAACAGATACATGAATTGTGACAAAAAGTTGGAGAGAACAGTCAAATAAGCCTTCAGAAACCAGGTTAAAGTCAGCATTACCTTCCGATGTTGGCTTCGGTGCTTCTGAGACTCAAATACTCGGACTGCCCTTCCAGTCATGTCCCGAGTGTCTGTTAGGGCACCGTAACTCAGAGCATGCTCCCCCTTCCAGCCCTGTAGAGCTTATTCTTCTACAAGCACTACAAGTATGCTGCTTTTTTAGGAGGATGGAGGATGTGACCAAGATCAGAACTGAGTATACGCATCTTTAGGAACATTATGGAACACCATATGAATAGTTTATTTAGGCACACGTTTTAAACCAGGAGTTATATACATTATTAAACGCTTTTCTACTCAAGCTATAACAGCAAATTTTCAGAAGCAGGCCAAAGATTAGAATTTGTTCTCTTAGTATTAAAACAAATGTAATCTATTAACTTGCTTCACCAAGATCATTAAACAAGGTTCACTCTGTGCAATAATAAAAGCATAAAGGAGACATATTTAGTGTTTTCATTGAAAATGGATACTTAAAAGAATCTTCAGCCACAGAAGATGGGTTCGATAAAGTCATCTTCCACTTGCATTGGTTTATATTCTGCAAGTCCCTGTTAAATTACTGTAAATTATTGATGCTGTAAAGGGCATGAACTCTACTAAGGCTACTGTCACATACGTCCCCTTTATTAAAATCTTGTAAAAATCACTAGCACTTGAGCAGCAGAATTGAATTTGTGTCAAAGATACACTGAAATATTTCTAGCCACCTATTATGACTTCCAATTTCTTGGAGTTTGATAAACTTATCAGTACACACTTTTGTTATTATCTAATTCTGCTGATAAACTGTGCTCCCAACATTTTTGTCCACAAATGATTTACTAGGTTGAAAACAATATTGCCTGTCTTAATTCATCTTAGCTAGCGAGGCTTTGTTAAAGGACTAGACGAACATTGCGACTACGCTGTTACATCAGTCTCTGGCGTGGGACAGCCCAGCCTGCAATGAACATCACTTTCAGGGGAACCTGAAGCGATCTGCCTTACACGCACCCACTCTAGCTACTCTTTCAATTACAGACACTTGGTCCTGCTCTATACCACATCTAACACTAAAAGCGAGCGTTTGAAAATATTCAGATACACTAATAATTCTGAAAACTGTTTCCTTTTCTGTTAGATGCAAAGCAATATTTCTATTTCTGCAATTTGATTATTTGTATGGAGTCAAACAAAATTTCTCAAGCTTTGTCTCTGGGATCCTACAGTTTTCACAGATGGTGGAGAGGTTAAAGTTTTTTTTTTGTTTTTTTTTTGTTTGTTTTTTTTTTAAATACACTTTAAGGAAGATGTATCTTTGAATCCGTAAAGAAATTTTCCTCTTTTGAGAAGGAAAAAATTAGATCTTGATGCTAAATATCAGCCAATACTGAAAAACAAGCGTCTCATCTTAATTTTGGATAAGATCTTCAGCATCTCCTCTCACAGCTGACTAAACATTTATACTAACGAAATCAGGGTGGATGCCATTTTTAAATTGATTCGTTTTTCTTTTTTCCATTTTTTGCAAATGTCACTTTGTCTACTTTTTAATTACCAGTAGTAGCTTCTGAATTTAGTCGTCTCTTCAGTGAACTCATTAATTAAGAAAAAAGCAAACTTCTGCTATTGTCTAGAAATTGTTTTGGGTCTTGTTTAAAAAGCAAAATGATTTTGATATTCAGTATTAAGGAATTGAGTCAAAACCCCCTAAACTACCTCACATCTCACAAGTGCATGTGGTTTCTCTGTTTTAAATATACACAATGCATGAACTATACTAGGAGATATACAGCTTTATACCGTTCATTTTGATGATTTTTATGTAAAGCACATAAAATCTGGCTCTCATTTTCAGTGTAGCTGGGAAAAGGCTATTATTATGAGCATAAGCAATGAGTCCAACTGGGCACATGCACAGATGGAACATAACTGATCTGTCTTGCTCTGTCCTGATCTTCATCATTGAAAGCTGGCAACCTTAAAAGAATTTTACGTTTCTTGTTTTTAAGAATTCCAGGTCCCAGTTCTTGAGATCTGATCTCAAAAGGTCTAGGAAATGCTTTATCTGAAACTTGTAACATTAAAGAGGGATTGCCACAATCCATAAATTATTCTCTTTTTAAATTTCAGGACTGACAAATGTGCCAACTTTTCAATTTAATTAGGGGAATTCTCTGTAAGAGATGTATTTTAGTCAAGTTCTGTTCTCCCAGTTTCACTTTAGGTTTCATCCTTTACATCAACCAAAGCAATACACTCATCAGCTTGTTCTCTCAGAAACTGTCTCATGCAGATAATACAAAATGTTTCATTTTGCGTATTTACACTTATCTTGAAAGATGCTTTCAAATCCTCCTGTCTGGCAGAGACCCATCACTCTTCTGAGCTTCCTAAAGGAATAGCTTCCCAGAGCAGTGGAGTTAAAGGACACAAATTCATCATTATGAGCCACCTTTCACAGGTACTTCACCTCCTGCCTCCCAGCCAACAAACCCTGCCACTATGTTTCATTCACAGAGATCTGCATTGTGGAAAAGCCAATCAAAAGAGGGTCAGAGAAATAATCCAGGAGGAAAAATAAATGAATTAGTCGAATGTTTAAAATCACAAGTTCAGTGATACAGTGTCTCTGTATTAATCACATATTTGAAAAAGAAATAGAAAATATCTTTTAAATGGAAGAATGTCAGACATTAGCCTTTAATTACTTCTCTGTATTTTTCCACAAGACCTCAAAACACAGAAGTCATTGGATCCCTACTCAATGGCTTGCAAGCTACAGTCTTAACTATGGATTTACTGCTATTGATTCATAATATAGTAGCCTATGAGAAATAGACTAAGTTCATTAAAATTACCTTTTTTTTATTGAATTCTTTTGTAATGAGTTTGCCTCTAGCTGAACAAAAGACAATTAATGCAATCTGGACTTCTCCTATAGTGATGAATCAGATGAAGGAAAATGAATAAATGACTGAATTTAACATGCATTGTCTGTCCTAATCTCAGATGTAATTGAAAAAATAGTATTCCCAAGTTACGTCACTTGGATGTACATAGTTTGAATGTATGTATTGCTGTTACTGCAATGCAGCAGCAATATCCATACCATACACGATCAATTATATTATTCTAATATGATTAATTTTATAGTTAGGGGCTTCATAATACCATATAGTTGTGGTACATGCAAGGTTTTGAATCATTAGATGTGAAAAGGTATCATTTAAGACTGGCTTTGAAATTATAAAAATATTCAGAAAAAAATATACTACTTTTTAATAGACAGGAAATAAAATATTTGCAGAGGCCATAATGAATACACGCACACTTGAATTCTATTCACTTTTTTGACTGTGAGAAACTGGGTAAATTTATTTCATTCCCAGGCACTGGACTTTCCCCTGACTTCGCTATTTTTTGGCTTTCAAGAATTATAATGCTTTGAGAATTTTTGAACTACTGTAGCTTGAGGTTTCTATAACTTAGTGAGCAGTAAGTGACGTGACATTTAAAATATGATTTATTATATTCCTGAGTACACATGCGTTACTCTTACAAGTGGCAAAAACACAAAGATTTAATAGAGTTTCTATCACCCTAGGTAACTGTTTAGTCAGGTATACTACTGTCTTTTCTAACACCTATAGATTTTGGTGAGATTCCCTTTTGGCATATATAATTCTGCAAATTTTAAACATTGTTAGCTAACTGAATAGATGCATGTGAGAAATTAATCAACTTCCTTCCTTTCTAAAAATACCCCTGTTGTAGAAATGAACATAATTACTTCAAATAAAGAATTATCAAACTGAAGCTCAAGGTGTTGCTCCCTCAAAGACTGAGGCAGCAACAGATAGGCATGGACTAGATAATGAATAAAGCCTAGAGAATGGGACGAAGGGCACAGTGAAAGCAAGCACTTTCAAAGTTTTATGATATGAAAATAAGTGCTAGTTCTATTCCCACATATGCATACCCTCACAGTTAAAGCATCATCATTCCCAAGTGAACTGGAATGATTAAATAGCTCTAGCATTTCTAATGATGTCTATAAACCTCTGCTTTATTTTAAGACTTCACACTTTGAAAACTAACAAACAATATTCCCCAATCTACTGATCTTTTAGCCAGAAGGTTTTCATGGCTTCACCTTGAACTGTGCACCTACTGTGAAAGGTCAGCACTGCCTCGCTCTGCACATGCATGGACACAGCGACTCCTGCAGACCTGAGGATGAGGGTGCTGGGACTGGATTGAGCCTCCCACCCTCGATGAACAGAACTTGTGAAAGTGTTCTGGTAATGGTTTTGGAACTCATGGGCAACTTCAACCAAATCTGAGAGTTGAATAAGATCCAATGATTATTTCCTACACATTTTGTACTGCAGGTAGCTCAGTAAAAAAAAAAAAAAAAAAGAAAGAAAAAAAAACTCTACACCTGTTCCATGTTCGATGTGTGCACAGTGTGAGCTCAAAGACTACTCTTCCATTTGAATAGAACCATTTCCCAAAGGATTGTAAAAGAACAGAGTAAAAATGTGTTTTCTAAGCCCAAATCCTTGATCTGACTTCCAACAATTTTCTTTGTCTTAGTCATAAGCATTTCCTTCCTAATACTGTTATCCTTTTGGTAGTTTTCAAGATTGCTCTGTGAGGCATTTCTGGATTGCTTCTCATTATTCACAAATTACTCTGTAGATTATATTGAAGGATATACTCTTATTGTACTATTTGGTCTGGTTTTCTTTTTTCTCTTTTTTCTTTTTTTATGGTATCATGATTTATCAAGCACATGCCTATGCCTGTGTGCTTTTCCCCAGTAAAACATAGCTGCAAAAGACGCAAAGAAAGAACTAAATTGTTGCAATTTTGTAAAAGTAGGGCTTTAGGTAAAAGAGAAACCAGGTTTTGAACAATTTTGTCCTAATAACTTCTGATCCCACTGGGGAATTTCTGCAGCAACCAGCATGTCACTGCCAAAATATTCTGCATAAAGGGGATTATAGGTATATGCAGAGATAACATAATCTTCATATAAATCATTTAAATAGTCAATCAACCAAGAGACACAAATCCATAGGAATCCTGGCTTCATTAGTTTCACTGCTCACAGAACTACTTGGATTTTTTTTTTTTTTAATGGTGCTTTAATCCTGTTAGATTTCAGAGGCAAAGCAGTTATGAGATTGAGCTAGAATCTATTCCTTCTTATGCATCATTAAACAACTCCAAAGTGAATTAATTATATCTGATCAACCCACCGAAGGCAATCAGGCCATGAAAGGTGCAAGTTAGGAGCCGCAAAACATTTATTACTGATGACAGGGCACCAGAAAGAAAACTCTTTGACTTTCAGATCCAAGTTTGAGCTAAAGATCTAAGCTTGAGTTAGTAGGGCTGGTTTTAGTGAAGTAACTCTTTTAACCTACAAAGTGCTTACATTTGAAGTGCAAAAATGGAATACAGAAAGCTCTGACATTATTTTCATTTTTACAGAGGCATTCCTGAGCATGAGACTACATTTTCACTTTGATGCTTCAGGTTCACCACCCAGCTCAATTCCTGCAGGACTTTACTCAGCATACTGAAGTGCCCTGCTGGGCAGGATCTCAGGAGCCCCAAACTCACCTGGGAGCTCCTGAGATGATGATCCAGACAGATACTTATGAATAGCAGAGGCCACAGTGACATTTGCTAATCACAGCCTCTTCTACTGTGTGCAGGCTGTCAACGCATCCCCACCAGGAGCTTGTACCACTCAGTACCAAACCCTCACTCTCAGTACCAAAGCTTCACAAACACTGCAAGTCCTGTGAAGTGCAAAAGGCACATCTCTGCAAGGAAAGAAACACCAGCTGGTGATACTGGGTATTTACATGAAATTTAACTATTCGCCAAAACTGTTTTCAATTAATGCTATAACTGCATAGCTGCATGTGGACCTAAACCGGTGACATCGCTATCATGTAGTAATTTAGATCTAGCAATCTAATGCTCTTTTCTGTCCAGACTAGGAAGTGGCTAAGAAAAAATTATGATAAAGCAATTCTGTTGGGGTTTACTTACCTCCATTACCCGGAGATATTTCAGTGTCTCTGATGCTGGCAGAATTCACATAGCAATTTGTCTGACCTGCTCCCCAGCGGCTGTCCTCACCCACAGATAAGTCAGCTGCAGACACACACTGCCCCAAGAGCTGCCTGTTCTTCCACAAGGAATTCCAAAATTTGGGTTTTGCTCAGATCTTAAGTACAGCTACACCTCTGTACAACACAGAAGGACCTGTATTTAGCATGTTACTATGTTAATATAAGTCTACGATGCAGTCAGAGAACTCAGATATAGGCTGCTGACAAATTTCTCTCTGGCCTAATAATTATCAGACTCAATTTATACACACAGCATGCACAATCTTTGCTTAGTTTTTCTCGTATGTTTTGCCAAATCCTTTTTAATATATTGAAATTGACATTTTTCTTAGTAATTTGAAAATGCTGATGAAAATAGTTCATTTTTTTCATTAAGCTGTACTACAAAATTAATAGATCCTTTTTTTTTTTTTCCCAGCTTTTATATTCTGTCATAAATGAAGAGATATTTAACAGGCAGACATAGTTAAACATATTTAACACACGTATCTAAAGGAGATGTTAATACTTTAAGTATTCCTAAAATATATCTTCTGAAAAATATACAGCTAAAAGATGCTTGTTAGTATGTAGTGCAGTTTTCATTAGCACAGGACTTTTCAGTAAATTATCACTACAGATCATCTCTGTTATGATGGATTGTGAATACCTTTTGAATTCTGATCGAGAGGGCATTTCACACCGTGTCACCAGGCCGCAGCTGTGCACAAGACTCCCGAGAACTCAGATCTCCTGACTCCTTGTGCTCGTTCTGGGTAACTGTAGTAACTTTGGAAAGCTATCTTTATACACCTTGTGAACTCTTGGGGGAATTAATAATGACACTGTTCAATGCCTTAATGTAAATAGAGCCAGCCATACCCTCAAAGAACTTCTTTCTGCAGTTCCTGTAACACAGCCTGGGGGAGCCGGTGAATGCCCTGCTGGCCCTCAGCTAGCGGGGAGCACACTAGGACAACAGCCCCCAGTACCGAGGGAACTTGGTCCTGCTGCGGTGAGACTGGAGAAGTGGCATTCCTTCAGCTGCACTACAAAACTGATTGGAAGGCAACACTAAATGTAAAGCATGTGGTCCTGGCAAGATATAACACAGAGCAAATTCCCAGGAACAAAACACAAGGGACAAGAAACAGAACATAGAGCAACCTACATTCCTCCACAACCTGAAGACAGACACTGCCATTATCTTGGTGCTCCAAAATCCTGCTCATCTCTACCATGTCCATTCTGATTTTGCATCTCTGACCTGTAGAGGAGTAAAGTTTGTGTAGCTAGTGTAAAAGTACGGAGAAAGATACCCAGTCCCACGGCGTATTTCACATATGCAAGTAGTCTCACTGCTGAGCCGGGACAGGTGGAACAGAAAGAGCTTTCCCTCCTCACAAAACGTCAGATGTTGGTATGGAGAGATAATGGAAAGAATAAATGGCAGTTCCTTTATAACTTGGAGTCACAGATAAGGGAACTGTCCCTCAAACCATCACTCGTCAATAAGAGTGACAGGACAGGCACATTATTGATAACTGCAATTATTCAAAGACTTTTTCACCTCTTCAAATGTCAAGCACTATGAAGAATCCCTCTGAAGGCAACAGTCCTCTTCTTTTTTATAAAATTAAGCATTGATGGAGGCCTAGAGCTAACTTAACACAATCGTAAAACAGATTATCTCCTCCGGATCCTCAGCATGTCCTAAAGTTTCTATCAATAATTTTTAATCCACCAAATAACCATTCCAGTACTTGATGCTGACAGAGAATATTGAAAGAAGTTATTTTATGACACTGATTACAACAGTGTGTTTTAAATCTGAACTCCATATGAATACTCATGAATATAAATCTTATAAATCAACAAGCGCATGCTCCCAGAAGCTTTAGCCATTATCATGTAATGGCTAAATGGTGGCACACTCATGCAAGTCTAAACTTAACAAACACCTGCAGGATACTAAATTAGAAATTGTTATTTCTTAACTAGAACTAGATAAAACTAAAACTTAGTAAAATTGTTTAGGAAAAAAAACAACTGGTTAAAACTAAGTTATTTATGTTTTCATTATAGAATGGACCTAGAAATAATTTCATGAATAAAAAGGAGCTGTAGCTAATAGAGTTCAATACAGTTACAGAACAGTAGGTACTGAACATTACCACTTGTAGCAGAAACAGTTTAGAGTCTTTGACTAAATCCATCATGCATCTGTATGCACCAGGCTCAGCAAACAAGGAATTACATTTAAATAGTCAAGATGCAGGCACCTGATCTCATAGGAAAGTCTAAAGCTACAGACAAAAAATGCCGACCAGATTTTACAGGATAGGCCCATTAAAATTCTGGGGAATCTCCATTCCACCAGTTTTCTAAAAGAAAATCTTCGCTAAGAATCTGAAAAAAAAATATTAATAATCTATGTTAAATATTCTCAGATATTGCAACTGTAAAGGACTACAGATCCTTTTAACTCCCTTTCTCTGTAAGCTCTGTGTTTTTTTTTTTTTTTTTTGTAACTGCTGTTTAAATTCTATTTACTATTATTGGGTCCTGATTTATTTGTGAAGTTGTTTGCTTACATTTCTAGATCTCAACTAAAAAGAAAAAAATGAAGAAAAAATACAGCTGTTACTGGATTTAGTTGAAGTAATCTTGAACGTGGGTTGGCATGGTGCAAGGTTCATTGACTATTCAGACTTTTTCCTGAAACAGAGAAAATTGGATTTTTTCTCCCTGAGGCTACGAGTTTTATTTATGGATGCTGATGAAAAAAAAAATCTAACTGATGTTCACTGGCTATTGTATATGTGCTCACAGGGCCTCCTCTTACAAAGTAAAAAATAAAATAAAATAAAATAAAAAAATAAATAAAAGAGCAGCATTAATTGGTTAATCTTGCATAAATGACCTAGCTATACTATTGCTGTAGTTGTCTAAATAGGTGTTAATGACAAGGCATTTCAGTATTTTCTTGGGAAATCAATACTTTCAAAATAGAAATTGTGATTTTCTGCCAAAATTAATGAATCTGCTGCTCTAGAGGTCAGGATGTCATTTGCAGTGGAGACCGTGAAAGAAACCATTTCTCAGCGCATTTATTCACATTGAGTGATAGCATTGGCCCAGAGTGAATATTAATAGCTGTATGATCAAGAGGTTAGAAAGTATGGACTGGAATATAATGCAACAAATGCCCAAGTCAGGGAGATAGAGCTGAGCTAAAAAAAGGCATTATTTAAGTGTTTGCTGTAACAAGAATAATGAAACAAAGTACATCAAATCCCCAGAGTGGTATTTTTTTTTGTAGCTAGCCCACAGAGAAAGGTAAAAGAGTTATATGAACAGCTCTTTTCCCCAGCTCGTTTCCAATGCTGTCCTCTAACCTCAAGTTGAACCAACTCCAATAAACCCGCCAGGCCTGCTCTGCTCCTGGATTTCATTTCTACCGTGCTGACCAGCACAATACTTCTGTTGTCCAACACGGAGAAACCATCAGTTGTATTATTTACTGCAACGTGGGGCTCATGCTGGAAGCAGAGGAAGGCATCTTCTGCTCCAGACTATGACTCCATGTTCTTCAGTTACAGCCTGGAATTCCCCACGTAGTAATCCCACTGGTTTCATTACGGAGTTACCTGTTGTATCATGGGATGTGAGAGAGGATCCAAAATCTAGCCTGCATTGCACAAGAGCATGAAGGTTTTATAGCTGAGGTCTGCATTATTATTTTCCTATGGATTACTGTTAAAAGAAAAGGCCTAACTCATACCTAGCGGCAGTGGCTTCCAGAGACAGTGGCTACTCCAACTTGGTTTCAAGTGCATTCCTCCAATTTAAAGTAGTCTTCAAACTGCCTGTAAATAAATTAGTTTCCCTTGTCCCTAGGCATATTTTCCCAAGGTTTCAAAGCTCTAATTATTATGAACAATATCTTCATGGTCTCCTGCTACATCTCTCAAAAATATAACAAAAAAAAAAAAAAGATCTATTTTGAAAGTTTCTTTGAACTTCGTAAGTCAATGATTTCTTATATAACTGCAATAAAAACCTCTGGGAAAGAACCTATTATGAGTACTGTGTCAGCAATTTTAGCTTATTACAGATGGCTTGCTCCCCTTTCCACATAACTATTTAATGAATTTAAACTAAGGATTGTATAATTTCATAGCCGATGGCAGCCGTGAGTTTTTACCAGGAGGCTTTTAAGCTGAGATTACGGATCAATTAGCAAAGGAATTTAATGAAGAAAATAATTCTTCAATGCAGCTGAGCAGTGTTTGACTTCCGTCATGTCAGCGGGAACTCGGCACCAGAGCACAGCTTTCAGGCCCTGCTTCGGGGAACCTACGCCGCCTTCCAGACTGACAGAGATGCGGCAGATGTTGGCCGGTGACACCCCAGCGAGGAGGCAGCTGCTGTCAGGAGCAGTGGGACAGGCAGAGAACAGCTGTACCGTGGCTCTTCTGGAGTCAAACATCTCTGCGCTCTGCATTTTTCTGTTTTCGGGTGGTTGGTTGGAGTTTCAGCCTTTAACGGGGAACCTCCAGCTGAAGCTGTTAGGAGGCAGCAGATTGCCTCGTTCAAGCGTACTGGCTACAACAACTCAACAACTGCATATTTATTATTTTGATTTTATTTCTTATCCATTTTCCAGCCATTTATCCTCATGCTTCCAAGTGGCTACTGCAGGAAGCATTCCCTGTCCTCCCCTCCGCCCTTCACTCAGGCCTGAGGCACCTGTTGGTGCTCCTTCCTAGAACAGCCGTTACCAATAAAACTATTTATATCTTTATGGTGTGCCCATTTGCTGGGCAAACTTTAATTGCAGTAGGAACTGCAAACAGAATAAATAAAAAAAAAAAAAAAGCAGCACACCATCTCCCTCTCTCTCCCCTTCCACATAAAAAACAAACTGTTTGCCACGGGAATCTAGTTTCTAGGATAATAATGAAAAACGGCTGATGGAAGAAACAAAGTGAGGATAGAAGAGAGCAAAAATACTATATGGACATAATTCTTTACTCATACCATAATTCCATTGCAGGCTTTAGTATCGGTAAGAAAAGAATAAGTTTTTTTACAACGTGAATTGAAACCCTCTTGCTTTCAAAAAGATTCGATAAACCAACAGCAGCACAAAAGAAAAAGGTTTGAAGGTTTACAAAACCTTCAGCTTTTAGCTTCTTCTTTCCCAGCAGGACTTTTATACAGGACTGTTTCTGTACAAAACTTTTGTACAAATCGTTAAAGATTTAATATTTGGTGCAATGCGTTAACTTTACTGTTGGCTAAAAATACAAGAAAACTTGCTTGCTTATGGTGACCTTATGCTTTTACAAATTTCATCTTATTTTTTACAGTTTTGACATTTGTCGACTTGAAGGATGAAAACAGAAGTTTCAATCCAGAAGATTTTGGTTCATATCTTACACTGACATTACGTACACCAAAATAATGATCCTTTTGCTTTAGGGAAGTGATTAAAGCCAGATTCACACACCATTCATTGCCACATCATCTTCTCGTAACAGCTATGAAACAGGCCCAAAATATGGTGACATACATAGCATCACAGTTAGCACCTGCCTTTTCAAATAACACCAGAAAGCAATTAAAAGGTATGTTCTCTGATGGACATGAGAGAGAAGAGATTTAATGAAGAGTGACGTTTTTCATTTGACTAGTATATAAGCAACAAAACCTGAGCACTGCTGAATTGGACTGGCTCTGCAGGAGACAACACACAGTACCTGTGTGTTCCAGGTTTCTAGACTTTCCCTGCGATCGCGGTGGGATTTCAGAGAAGAGAGAGGGACAAGTCATGCCAGATTCAAACACCTAGGGCAGTAAGTCAGAAAAAGAGATTAAAGCAGAGTACTCAATACACACCAGCTGCTTAGTGGTCTGCAAAAGAACTGCTTCTCTGTGCAGCACAGCTACTTTCCTAGGCATAATGGCTTTCTGGATCTTGGAATATGTTGCACTCACAGTATGAAGAGGAAAAAATTATCTGTATTAGTCATAGGTACCCGAGCACCATCTGTTACCCAGCCTGAAAGTGAACATTCACCACAAACTCTTTCATGATTACAGTTTGCCTTCTGGAGGAGGTACCGCTGGGGGTAAAGCCATGCTGCAGAAACTGGGAGTTTTGTCATCTCCCCCTGGTAAACTCTAGATGTTCTATGTATTACAGTTGCCCTTGTTTTAATTATGTTGACTTTCTTTTGCACTTTATTGGGAAATCAATAGTACGTTTCAAACAGTATGTTTCAAAAAAAAAAAAAAAAAACACAAGACAAAACAAAACAAAAAACAAACAACCACTAAAATATTGTGTTTTTTCTAGGGGGGAAAAAAAAAAAAAACCAAGGTCAATGTCAAAGGGAAGAACTGCTTGGTAAGTACTCTCCTTGTGAAGCTAGTTTCATCAGGTTACTTTTATGCCAGCCATACCTAAAAGTTACAGGTCTGCAGAATCTGGCCACTACCCTCAAAATATCCTGACTATAGTGAATCATAACACAGCAGAGAAATAAAATACCTTTTCTTGTCTGGTGTCTTCCAAATGCTCCCATACACCACTAGTTATCCATCACTAACCATGCAAACACATACTTAACATCTTAAATTCTAGTACTTATTCCACCTATTGTCTTTGTGACCTAAGTACTAGAACCTTGACTTCAAGTAAAGATAATTTATTAATACATAAATCATAAAGATGCATATGCTACTATGATAAAAGGAATTTTGTTCATATCTAGGCTAAGCTATACGGCAACATCAGAATAGTATGGACAAATTCCAATATTCTTGAAAACAGACAACTAAATGCAAACAAATCCATAAACATTACCATTTTGATGACTTACATTCTGCAAATGATTTCTAAACACCATGATAACGCTAGATAAAATGCACAAGAGAGATTTCGTCAGCATCAGTATTATTAGCCTCGAAAATTGCTGTGGTAGGACAACAAGTAAAATTTATATCATTAAATATGTAACTAAAAAAAAATAAGAAAACATCTCATTCACTTAGGAAAATCTGAACTGCTTTGAAACTGAAAATCTTGTTTTGAATCAGCACTCTAGAATCCTACAGAAAGCCCATACCACTTACAACCCAACAATTTAGTTTGTTTTTTTTTTGTTTGTTTGCCTTTTTTTTTTTTTAATTATGGGTTAAAAATGAAAAATCAATTTTTGAAGAATGGACTCAAATACCAGGTAAGACTCTATAACACTTACATTTCTCGTAGTTAATTTGTACATCATTGTAACTTATTCCAATTTTCACAGTGACTGCAGCATTTAGTGGTCATTACTAAGATACTCATTACTAGGAAGATAGTCTCAGGCCTCTCTGTCTTTTTTCTCTCTATATGCCATCTTTTACACCCTTGGTTAGTAGGACCATCAGAACTTTAAAAATCTAGAAAATCATTTAGGAATTTTTACTTAAAAAGAGAAAATTACTTGGTGAACACAAGGGAAGGACCACACAGCTGTTCAAAAAAATTAGAGAGGGAAAAATAAAGTTATGACAAGTTTCACTAACAGAGTTATATAAATTACATCTACCATTCAAGCTGTTCTTTCTGTGTTCTTAACATATCTGTTTGGACATACTACATACTACCTTTTTGCATTATGCTACATTATGGCAAAATTTCTTTCATTACATAGGAAAACGTCTCCTGGAATACAGGTAGTAAAATTCAGGTGGTATTGGGATGTGAGATAAATTGCCTTACTTATTGAATGCTTAGTGCAATAATTAGTATTAAAAAAGATCATATGGAAAGATGACTTAGGATGTATTTATCATCATTTTTTCAGAAATATGCCTAGGTGGAGAATCAGATTGATGTGACGCTTAAGCTGTATCTGCATCACTGCAGCCTTTAATGTGTTTTTCAGGTGAAGTGGCAGTTGAATGCCCAGTTCTACAACATTGCTTTCATAATATTAAAAACTTAGCTGCAAACATTATTTATGTAACTATTCCTTGCCAGCCAGGGCAAACCTAGCCCAAGCCCCCACCCTTCTGTGATGTGCGGCCGACCTCTGTAATAAAAATGAGTGGGCTGAATGAAAGAGAATCAAGCTGGAAAAGAATCTAAGAATATCACCCATGCCCAAAGACTCATGAAAATACATGAAGGATTTCCCTTGATATACATTCCAACACAGATTGTGTTTACCTCTCTAGGATGCAAAGCTGATTATTCATCATCAGCATCTCATCAAAAACAGAAGTTTCAGTTTCCACCCGCACACAATGAAAATGATACGATCACATCAGCATATTTTATTATTATTGTTACATCAAATCATCATCCCCTGGTACATATAAGCACTTTTTTTTTTTTTCCACTGAAATAGCACACTAGGTGTTCTTTATAAAATAATAAAGAACAAAGGTGTTCACAAAGACTTGCGTCAAAAACTATTCATCCATCCAAGGAATAGAATGAAGCAGCATCTCTGCACACTTGTAATAAAATCTGCATGACTGTCTTGATAGCACTAAGTCCCTAATTAAGTAAAAGGGAGTTAACATCATTAAATAGAAACATCCTGAGGTGTAGGGATAGAACATACTCACCTTCTGTTCAACCCTCAGAGAGACATAGAAACATAATTTTACAGAATGTCAAACACAAGTTCAGACTGTCCAATATTAAAGCTAAAAAGACCTATGGGACTAAGAAACACCTCCTAACATATGACAAAAATCAATACATCTGTGGAATTTAACACAGCGAATGAACCCTTGCCATTCTAACAATAATGGAAGCTTTATATGAAAGACTACAGCTATTCAAAGTTACCAAGGCCCAAACCAAAACCATTCCTTGAAACTGATGCAGGATCTCCAAGACCTACATTAGCCTTGAATAAGAGCAACAGAGTTATGATGATGCAAGGCTGTAACAAGGGAGAGGCTAGGGCATGGGATTCTGAGACTTAAAATGCTTCTGAGAAGTTCATTAAGGAGCTAAAATTCATAATACCACTAATAACAGAAATTCAGACAACTACAACTGTCCCAAAGAGCACATTTGCCTATTTTGATAACCCTCAAAGCGGAGACTCCAACCACTCACTAGCCTGAACTGTCTCACCAATTAAAATAATTGAGCTAAAATTTCAAGACAACTGTTCTGAATTAAATTAGCTTTGCTGTTGCATCCACCCTCAGGGATGTTTGTCCAGCTCTGACAATCCCCAGTGAAGCAGTGGCTTTAACCACTGTCTGTAAACCATTTGTGTCTTTCACTATCCTGAATTAAAAGCTCTTTTTCTGAATATTCAGTCAAAATGTTCTTTCTTGGAAATTATTCACCCTAATATATTGTTATCTGGTTTTGTAAAAGCCCTTCATTCATTTGACAGCTTTCCTGCAACCTTCCCAAAACGTGACAGCCATTGCAAAGTGCATCCAACACATAAAACATCTCCTGCCATTGAAAACTGTGTAACCCTTCCTTTCCATGTGTGTGCATGAATTCACACACACACATGCAACCTAGAGACTAAAAATGAAACACATCTTGTTTTATGAAACAGTCTTATGTTCAGAGAACAGTATTTCAGGCCAAAATATTTGATTTTAAGAGCTCAAGGTATATACAAGCCGTAACAATACAACCCATGAAATCAGAGAAAGCAAAAATCATGAAATGCTCATGAAACGCTGCCACTTACAAGTTTCACTCAAAAGCTGCTTCCACAACACACACAAAAGCATTCCTGAAAAAATGTATTTTATTTGGACAGAAACGTAAACTGGATGATCTATTGTAACCCCATAACATCTCTATTTTTTTAATTACATTTAATTACATTTTTGTATCCATATTCATTATTACATTAGCTGTCATTCTAATAACAGAACTAACTAAACAAAGGTTGAGTTTTAGGACTTTAGCACCTATTAATCCATCAAGTAATAACAATTTTTCCTATCTACAGCTATGTAGATTTCCTGAGGATGATAACTAATGGCATTTGAGTGAAGCTGCAAAAAAAAAAAATGAGGAGCAGTTTGTCTGGACTGACAGAAAAGACTTTTTGCTGACCATTTATTGGAATCCTGGGTGTATTTATGACAATTTATCATCCAATGCCATAAATAAAATCCAATAGATATTGAAATAGAATTAAGTTTTCAGTCCAATTTTTAACTTGCTAAATGTACTTATTTCATTCTTTGTTTCCCTCTCTTAATCAGTTTTTAGTCCATGAAAGTCCATTATGTCCTACCCTGTGATTACTCTGAGCTTCCTTAATAGCCTCTTGAGCTTTTTAAAACCCAAAATAAATTATATCTATCACTTCTTGGTTATCTGTTATTTTGCTGACATCCTGGAGGAAAGAGAATTTTCCTTTTGGGAGCAGTGCTGTTTTGTCCTTATAATATCATGCTCATTATAACTCTATAGCTGTTTTTCAGCCAATGTTCCAAGTACTGAAGTAAAGCCCATCGGTTTATAACTCCTGAGCTCATCCCTAGCACATATTTTACAGACAGAGAAAACGTAGTTTTCCCTCTGGTTGTCCGTATTTTAGCAATCAGCTAGTTTGGGAAACTCATTCTCAAGCTTCCAGAGAAACCTTGAGGAAAAGTTGCCTCCAGTTCAACGGATGCACACCAACAACACTCAGTCATCTTTTGCAGTTTCAATGTACTAGAGTCCTTGGTGCATCAACAACACATAGCACATGCAGTAGGGCTATATTCCTAGGAAGAAATGTGATTATTACAGAGTGTTGCAGAACAGATTATTTGCATCTTTAATCAATAGTTTAAATGCTAAACAATGCATATCAAGCACTTAAACATGGCGTTTACTGCTTTATCCCTTGTGGAGTATAATTATATTTTACATACACAAAAGCAATTTCATTTGTTTGTATCAAGAAATACACTTGTGTAATACTAAAAATAATAATAATGTGCACAATGATCCAGACAGGATTTAAATGTTTTTAACAACTCTGTATTAAATAACACAGCCTTTTATTATTTTAGCAGACTCTGCATTCAGTATTAGAAAAGAAAATGAGGAGTGAGTTCAAGCAGAAGTAAGATGCCGTTTGATTACATCCTGTGTTACTCCAGTCTTCCTCTGGAGTGTAACAGAGGAAGTTCATCTGTTCATTTCAGTGGGGTTAAAGAAATCAAATATATGATAAATGAAGCATTTCTCTCAAATGTTATGCCTTCATCTCTCTTCCATCCTCTAAATATGGGTTTTAGACATATCCTGACCTGAGCCCACTAGCAAGTGCCTGTTTACAAGGCGACCTGACTGTGCACGTTGGCCTCTGCACCGAAAACTGTTTTGCTGCCCGTGTGGTTATTTTATTTAAATGTTACCCTTTGTAAGATTTGGGTACATCTGGGACAAGAAAATCAATACCAAAGATATCTACCTTTTACTCCTTGTCCTCATGGAAGTTCACTGCCATTCTGAGCCTCAGGACGTCTGAAACAAAGAGGAAAAAAAATTAACAAAACTCATGGATGGCTTCAGCAGAATAAAACTGTTTGCCTTTTTTTTTTTTTTTTGTATCTTCTTCCTGTGTGTTTTGCTTAGTAAATAACTATGTAAAGAATGAAAGTGCCCAATGTTCACATCTATACAAAGAAGAACATACCGCTGAACTCTCCTTTTCCTCCCAGCCCACAGCAGCATCACTCCTCTGACAGACACCCTCTGTGCACCCCAGCTCTCCATCCCGCCTTGTGCGACTGCAGAAGGGTGGGCGCTGCTTCCCCTCAGCCCCCTGCTGGACCCAGGTACAGAAAACCAAATAAAAATAGTCACTACCTTCACAGAATTTTGATAATAGAGTTCTGTAATGACTAAGCAATCAGTTTTGACGTGCAATGCAAATCTGAAGTTAAAAATATCATTTTCCTGCGACGTTAATTATGAATCATTAGAAAGACTGAAATAAAAGCTCCTAACACTTTCCTCTTAGCTTTTCAGAGCAAATATGAGAAATAAAAATCACTTTAGAGAACTGTCACAATGCAGCAGACATTTGATGACTTTTTTTTTTTTTTTTTTAAGTAGTCTAGCGACACCTGTAAATCATATCGTTTTGTTGTTGCATCTGGAAGTACTAAAGGTTAAAAGATATAAATTACCTTAGTGGCTACAAATATCTTCTGAAGTGTACCTGAAAAACCAGGTACGTGGATAGACACACATTTCATGTGTGTGCTAGTGATGAAAATTTGAAAATTGAAAAAGCACCGATCAGATACAAGAAGCCAAAATAAATACAGAACTTGTTTGCATGTGCACTTATGATTAGATATGTTTTACAGGTTATTTAATAATAATTAAAATTAAAACTTTTAATTATTATTATTATTAGATGAAAGTACTGTTGGACAGCTGTTACTCTCCAGTTATAGAAGATTTACTTTTTTCACGTCTTCTAAAATCCAAAGAGAATTAGTGCTATCTTTTTCTCTCTTTCTTTCAAGTCACCCGAGAAAGACTGGTGGTTCAACAGCACTGGGGTTGGTTTGCTGCTGGATGCTTTTCCTTAGAACAACACGAGAAAGCAGAAATAGTGAAGTATGCTTCTCAGCACCATATCTCAAATCATATCTCTGAGTTATAACAATTAAGTTAGATTTTACTTTGAATGGAGAAGGATTGAAATAAATTCAATTTGGGAAAAAAAATAAAAAAGAATTGGAAGGAAAGACAAGATGCTCAGTATCAGTAACCTGTGACATCCTCAGACACAAATATCAGAGAGGTTGAGATTTAAGGGATTTCTAATCTCTAATCCCTTTGGATTAGAGCCAGGGAAAAAATCATGAGATTATCCCAAGTAGAAAAGAAAGAATTCAATAAGAGGATCTACAAAGCCCAGGTGAGTCCGACCCGGAGCCGTGACCCTCCCCAAGTGAGCCAGCCGCTCTCGTCTCTTCTGTGAGACCACAGTGCTCTTCTGGGTGGGACCGTGTTGCCAGCAACACGGTCTGAAGCTTTCAGAAACAAATCCACTGTATACAAGCAGTATTTACTGCAAACACAGCAACACTACTTGCCCGTATTGACAAAACAAAATAGCAATATTTGCATGGGAATGTTTGCAAATTATCACTTTCACGGTCTATAGATTGTAACAGGCGGAGAGATGCTGAGCAAGACAGTAACACATTTTAACTCCGCTTTCCAAAACCCTCCAGGTCAGACCCCAGGGGCTAACCTAGAATCTGCTCCCACCTAAAATCCCCCAGTGTCATGACAAGCGACACAGGCAACCCTCACAGCTTGTGGAGGTGCTGCTCCGTGGAGAGCTCTAGTAAGTTCCTCTTGGGGTGAGACAGGTCCCGGTACGTGGGAAATGTCTGGTGCCTGATGCTCCTGCAGCTGTCCCTGCCCACCAACACCACCAAGGGAACGGCTCTTGTGTGCACTAGAAAGGGAGGCAAGACTCTGCTTATTCTCCTTTCAGTGTTATGAATGCGCACGAGGACTTAAAACATGCTGCTCCAAAAATATAACCTGTATCCCTCTCAAGCGATGCAATTAGCATAACTTGTTGACTGATTTCTCTTACCATATATATGAAGCAATGCTACCCTACTCAATATTCCTCAGTAAGTACTCGTCTCACTCTCACTCCCAGAATTAAATATAATTTTAATAATCATCTCAGTAATAAACACTGTTCCTCTGTTTTGAACAATTCTTTGACCTCCTCATGGGCTTGTTTCCCCCTTTTCTTTTTGCTCTGGTGCAATTTTTTGACTTCAATAAGAATGGTGCAACATAATGGAAAATCAGGACCAAATAATGTATAATACATTAAAAGAAAAATATATCTTTCAGTATTACTGCACTTTTGACTGGAAGAAAGAAAACAATATGCCTAGTGCAGAGTGCCCCACCAAAACATCTCAGAATGAATGCAGTGCAGATGCAACTTGTGCGAGGTGTTACAGTAAGTGGAGAGGTAACATGTGCTGACAACACACTTAAAAAGCTGATTTTCTTTCGAGAGAGAGATAAGCCTTTCTAGATTTCCTTAATTTCTCAGTCAGCTTCAAGTATAACATACGTAAAGGATTAATAAGAGTGTCCTATCCTTTCCCACTGTCAGTTCACATTTACTAATTTATAAGAAATAGTTTACCTGTATTTAAATGGAAATCACCCGACTCAAAACCCAGCCTCCCTGTGAGCTTAAAGCCTCTGCAGCCTCTGCTGCCATGCTAACCAGTGGGAACACAACAGCAGCCTGAAATCAGAAACAGTTTTCTACTGAAATCTCATTTTATCATGTTGTAACACCTCCTTGCTCCCCAGAGTAAATTACCTAGAGAGTGCATTAAAAGAATTTCTGGGTACTGTATAGGAGAATAATAATGGCAATTTCATAGTGATTTCACACTATTACGCATGTACCACACAAGAAAACTATCACAGCAAAATCCAATTTGTTACTTTTCCAAAGCTGAATTTTACTGCTTTTTGGCTTGCAATTAGTTATTATGAAAGTTTAATCAAAGTCTCAGTTTCTTCTTCCTCTCTAAATGTAGCACAGTCAGAATAAGATGCAACCAATAATTAAGTAAATTGGACTTGGCCTGGAATGCAGGAGATTGAGAATAATTTGAAAGCATTACCCATTAGCAACTGTATTTTCATACAGTACCTTAAATTGGTTATTTTTAGAAGAGATAATATTTAAATGTGATTAGGAAATAAAAGCATTTCTTTGTGTTTATTTGAATGATAAATTCCTTCCCCTGCGTGTAGGGATGTCTGCACTACGATTTGAAGGGAAGCTGTTGTTCAAGTAAGCGGAGATTGATCTGAAAGATATAAACGTAAACAGGAAAGCATCACAAAATAACAGTATGATAGGACGGTGCAGAATCTTTTCAAAAGAAGAAAAAGCATCATGGATAAAGTGAGAATGGGAAGAGAAATATCTAAAGAAATAGCAAAACTGAAGACAGATTTGGGTCTATCAGACCGTAGGAGAGAAACCAGTAGGACTGAAAAGAATATTTCAAATAGAAATTATGTAGAAAATACTTCAGCAGTGTTTGGCTGGTTGCAGTTCCAGCACTTCTTTCTCAAGAAGGAACCTGGTTCATCAACCAGATAATGATGCTCACAAGTGCTGTTCAGTCAATTCACATCCTGTTCTGCACCTGGACAAGTTAAGAATTGAGATGTAAAACTGAAATACGTTAACAATTTTGTCAGATGAGGTGAGGGCTTGAAAACACACAGAGTCCGTGAAGTCAGGTGTCCTGCCCCACCTAACAGCTAATAGCTGCATAGGTTTGGGTTTATAGCATTTAGGTTTATAGCATTTAGCATAGCATAACATAGCATTTAGGTTTATAACCTAAACACCTATTAGGTGTTAAGTGTCCTGTATTTTATATTGTAGCCCAGTGGTTGAACCATGCCCTGAGCAAATGCTGGGCTCCAATTCAAAGGCTCCCTCTGCCAAAGGAGGTTTAAGTTAAACCCCCAAATCCCAAAACATCCACAGCAACTAAATCCCATCCGCACCCCACCCCACAGGCCCCCATCCCCAGGACACCGGTTTTGGCCTCAGCAGCCTGATGGTGCTTTCTGAGCCGCTTCCGTGGGAGGACTGCCAGCAAATGACATCCACTGCCACCAGGTAATGGAAGACTGTCTTGTTCCTGCAGTGGGTTTATGCAGGTTAATGCGACAAGCTGCGTATACTGGAGTGGTTTTGCAAGGCACAGAAGTGTAATTCTGGGTTCCTACAGAACTTAAAAGTAACACAGCAGATACCCAGTTTCAGTGCATAAGTGGTAACCGATGCATTTTGGGGTTAGCAAGTTTTGATTTGAACTTCAACTCCATCACGGTTCAGGTTTTCATATTGACTGGAAATACACTGGATTTTGTTTCACAGAATATGCATTGAGCCATTGAAGAATGGCATTCTGAAGATAAAAAACAGAAATATTAAGATTAACATCGCCATAAAGAGAAGAGTTTCATGTGCTCTCTGCTTTGCCTTAATGGTTGGTGGATTAGAAGGCTACCCTTACACTCAGAGCTGCTAGCTTTGATGTGTATTTGCTCAATATGTATGAAACCAGACTGATCATTATGGAGCTCTGCTATTTCAGTCCAATTCATCCCTGTCAAAAAAAGTCTAAAAAATGACACGATATTGTGACTGTATTTCAGACACACACCCCCAGATATATAATTTGGAAGGAACTGAGGACAGCTAACTAGATTCCTGTATCAACCCTGCAATTAAAACTATGAACTAAATTTTTGGCACTCCGTGCAGTTACAAAAATAATAAAGCAATCAGTTTGTATCTTATGTTTTATACTGCTATCTATTTTAACATTGAAAACAGAATTTTATTATTCACCCCCAGTGCACAAGAGTCACAAGGTTATATTTATCCCTGCACTTCTAAGCTTCAACAACAGTAAAACAATAGTGAATTGTATTGTTGCACAAAGATACAACCCCATGGTCACTTCACTATATTAGCATTTTATTCTAAGGGTGGAATTAATTAATGCAGCATTAGAGATACACCAAATACATAAAAGCTTAAGTGGAAAGAATGGAGATTTCATTCAAAAATTCTAAAGCAGTTTAAAACCAGAGAAGTACAAAAGTGCATAAGCCCAGTGTTTTAACTGATACTGCACCACCGTGGGGCAATGACAGAAACACAGGAGTGAGAGCCTGCAATTTTATTTTTCTTGCTTATTGTAGCTTTGATGGCAACATTCTTCAGATTTTTATAACACTGGCTATTTTTTATTTCCTGCCTAAAACACAGGTAGGCTTTAATCGTCATGATTATCCTGAAAAATGAATACTCACTCAAAGAAGAAAGCTATTATTACAGCTCGCTTGGTCAGCTGAGGTCACGGTGTGGGAGGATTCTGAGTCGAGGCAATTGCAAGCGCTGCGAGAAGGGAGGGAGAGTCCACTGTGTATTGTGCAAGACTGAGTGCATCTGCCCTATGCTTCTCGATCAACAATAGAATAAGGGAATGAAATGTAACACGGACGTGCCTTTAAGTGGTCAACAGAACAATGTTGGGAAGTGTTATTCCAGAAATATCCAGGATCTTCCTTGGCTTTGAATTGCAAGGAAGCACTTTTACATTTCCAGAGCAAAAATAACTACTGAAATGTCAGAACTTCTGGTAGGACACAAAATCTAGATTTCACTCTGATTGTTGAGGGTTATTTGTAGAAAAACTTTAGTTGTTGATGGGTAAGAGAACCCGCACTGGTACTGACAGTGATACCAGCTTATACACATCTAGTCTCTTGCTAGTGGAGTCTATTAAAAATAGGTAAGTTCTTTATTAGGTAAGAGATGATTAGTCTTTTTTTTAGTCTTTCTACATTGCTACTTTAAAATAACTACACAAATTTTTGCTAACAACAGTTTGCACGTATGGGATCATGTATTTACATAGCATAATGGCTGGTCACTGGAGCACAAGATCATTTCTTTATTTAGTTCATGCTCTACAGTACCGTGTTTTCATTTTAATAAAATAGTTTGTGTCCCTGAGCTACGATTAGTATGCGAATTTTCCAAGGTAAACTTTCCTATTTGAGGAGAATCGCTTAATAGCTCTCTCCATTTTACTACACATTATCTTCTCTTTTTATGCCACTGCTCTCTCCTCTACCACGTGACATAAGCGATGGAAAAAAAAAAAAAAAAAAAAGTATCCTCATAAAAAAAAAAGATTGCCAAGGGATATCAAATGCATTTTGAAAGCCGTTAACTGCTAAATGTGGATACTCACTCAAGTGACTTTGGGACTCAAGAACTTACATAGCCAAAATTTGGCTCCGTATATGCATTAAAAACCATGTTACAAACACTTGGAAAGGCTATAAACTTTGCTTTTTTAAACTTTCAAAGTCATCAATCCTGAGTCAGTGCAATACTGCAGAGAAGGGGATAGGAAATCAGCAAGTGGCATGAGTAGCAAGTGGGTGAGGCAAACAAAATGCATATTGGAAGACATGGGGAGTTCAGTCTTTGATGTCAAAGGCAGTCATGTTCGAGGCACTTTATTTGTCTGCCAGATTATCTGAATGCCTGTATGTTGGGTGGTTTGAATACTTGAATGAAGCAGAGCTGACAAGCTATTTTGGTAGGTGTCTGGGGTTGTTACCACCACGAAGAAGTGCAGCATTATCACTGCTGAGTCTCTGATCAACTTGTTGCCTAAACTTTGAGTGATTTGTCATTTCTTTCTAGCATGGAGATGGAGACAATCTTCAAGAGAGTTAGCTGCTTGTCAAAACTGTGACTAATGAACAAAGGAGCCTGAAAAATGACTGAAAGAGGCTCTTCTCCTTGGCAGCTTTACTCCACATCGTGTGACGGCAGTGGCTGCGAGCTGCAGATGTGTCATGTTGTCTCCACTTCCTTTCTTTGCTGTGCAAAAATGAACAAGGACAGAATTGGAACAAAGTAAATGAGTGGGATACCCACATTAGGGTAGCACCACAAAATCAAACTGCAGGACCACTGGCTCTGTGTGTGTCTGGAAGCACTCAAGGATAAGCTTGCAAGGAAAAATGAGAGAGACGATTCCAAAGGCAATACATTATCAGCCAATTCCAGCTCACCTGTGAATATCCTGCCCAGAAACCCATGAGGATGTATGTGATCGAAAAGAAAGTTTCCAGTGTATGTCTGGAGAAGGTCAAAAGGCCTACTAGCGATACGGTCACACGCATGGAGGTACCCCAGGCAGGCAGGAATGCATCGCTGTGCTACAAGAGATGCCACAGTGCAAATGGAAGAGCCTTCACTGGGGACACAACAGCATCACGACAGTTTGCTATTTCTCAAAAAATAAAACAAATGATTTCTGAACAAAAATGGCTGTAGATTACTTTAGGGTAACTCCATAACAGAAGAAAACAAGTATTTATGTGACTTTATGGCATCATCCTAACTAAAAATTGGAACATGAAGTACTGGTTAGATGAGTGCTCTAAGGCAGATGGTTTTGATTTTGGGGCTATTAGTCCATCTTCTCTAGACAAATATGGTGTAATAAGAATTGAATCTGACTGAAAAATCTTCTAGGAGAGAGAATGGTTAGAGTAGGTACAAAACCAATAAAAAGTTTGGTACAAAGAATGAATGAATGAGCTCATTACACACAAAACCACAACGATGGAAATAAAACTAAGCAAAACATACAGAGAACTTAAGTTGCATATATGCCAGTACTAGGAGCCTAGGTAACATGAAATGTTCTAGCTCCCGTCAATGGGTGCTTTTGACCTAGTTGCTTTTAGTAAATCCTGATGGAAATTATTAATTGGAAGAGTAAAGGTCATTGAATCTAATTTATAAATTGATAATTTAGGAAGTATAGTTGAGCCAAAAAGAAAAGGAAACAACATCTTGTAGCTCACAATTTTTATGAAAATGTCCCAAAGTACTTACAGAGCATTGTGCTAACACACAAGAAACGTACTTAGCGGCTGCTTTTCTTTAGGGCACCAAATTACACAAAAAAAAAAAAAAAAAAAAAAAGAGGAAAACCCTAAAACCCCAAAACATCCAAAACAGTAATGAACCCCAAAACAATAATAATAAATAAAAAGAAAAAAAAAAAGAGAGAAAAAAATGTACTTCATGCTTTCTGTAAAGAAGAGGTCTTCTCAGCCTGTTGATATGCAAACAGTTGATCAAAACACTGAACAGGACTGGAATTTTGGATGACCAACTTCCTGTGATTTTTTTAATATCAGATTTGGATTATAAACTACAAGCTTTAATGTCTGGCTCAAGATTTTTATTGTAGTTTGGTATTTAAAATGTTTCTGCCCCTTGTGAATGCCAAAATGAAGTTCCAACCAGTAAGTTATACCTGTAATTGACTGCTTTTGACTGAAATTACAAGTATCTCCAATAATAAAGAAAAGATGCAGCATCAATCAAACCTGAATATATATACATATATATATATATGTGTGTGTGTGTGTAGAAAAGAAGCTTGGGAAGGAAAAGCAATTAAATAACATACATGACTGTACGAAGAAACTGGAAAACAATGTAATGAATTTGAAGCAGAAGTTGGAAACTGAAAGACTAATAAGGAAGAGAGATAGGGTTAAGCCCTTAGACGCATGCTTTAAAAATAAATATATACATATACATATACATATATATATATATATATTTACAACATCCATCCCACAGTTCAAAAGACTCTAATGCATGGTAGAGACATAAGCAATTCCAATGGGGTTTCTCCATTACTAGACGAAAACGGTAGAATAAGTAACAACACAGATAAATTCACTGTATAGTAGACTACTTGTTATTCTGCTAAAAGCCAAGAGATTTATTCTGTTCATGAGATGATGAGTCACTTTATTTTTCAAAATTAATTGAAAATGCCATGCAACGGTTATTAAATATAGGCACTGTAAAATCAGACTGGGAAAGTCCCGCTCCTTTGGTAAGTTTTAAACAAATCTTATTTATTATCATTGGCTTTTAATGCCTATTCAATCACTAGCAAATTTTTGGATTAGCAGAAGAAACATAGTGTTTTATCAATATTTAAACGGGATAAGCAGAACAACAAGGTAATTATACAATTATCATCCTGATAGATATTCCAGGTCAAGTAAGGCAATGATTGATATAAAGCTTATCAAGCACAGAACTAAGAAAGTGTAATTAATGCCAATCAAACTCAAATTTATAAAGACCAGATCATTGCACAACTAACAAGGTTCTTCTTTGTAAGATTATAGGTTTATTAATAAAAGGTGAAACCATAAGAAACATTTATTTGGGATCATGGTGCTTCGTTTAGAAAAGGAAAGCTGGAAATGCACATGGCAAACAACAGAATGACCTTGATTATCTATAAAGACTACTGATTGCACGTGGTCAGTCTGGAGATGATTGTCCAGAGGTACTTTGTGGGTGGGCCACCACCACGTGGTGGGCAGTTTGAACGAGCATTTTGCACAGTGCAACAGGAGCCGGAAGAGAACACACACGGTGTGGTTACTGTGACCACGCTGGTGAGTGGTAATTAATTAAGCCACTATAAACTGACCACTTACAATGTTTGCCCATACTCATTTGCTCTCTATTTCCCATCTACCCTTCCCTTTCTAAGACCCCTACAGTTTATCTTCTACACCTGTCCCAGTTTGAGTGATGCCTCCACATGTTTATCAATCATTTCCATCCAGTAAAGTTTTCCTATTTGTTCATTTCCAAATTGTTCATTCTTCAATGTATAACACTGCTTTTCATGCTCTTAGGTTTTAAACAGCCTCTACTATTTATTTGTCAAATGTCATCCACAAATTTCTCTGTGATATTGCCGCCCTCCTCTTTTTACAATATGTCCCTTTTTTTTATTTTTTTCAGCCAGTTTCATTAGCATACTTCTATTTTTCTCCAGAGGACTAGAGAAAACATCAAATAAGATCTGTTCTTGGATTGATTCTTCAGAAATTCTGTATTTGAGTCTCAGAGTTCCTTGCAGTGCAAATCAAAACAAACTTAAAAGCCTACCAGAAACTACATGGTGAACAAGATCGAAAATGTATTATTCAGGCCAGCAGACAGAGATAAGATTCAGTTCTTGGACACTGGTACAGAAAAATATAGTTAAAATTAGAGATATTTTAAAAAATAGCGACTAGAATTAATCATGATGCTTTACTGATTGTTTAATGCTCAGAATTCTCTACTCCAGTCAATATTTCCTAAATGTCATGAGTTAATTTAAACCAGGTAATTAAGTCATGAGTGCTGGTCGAGATGACAACAGCATTTTTTTTCATGTTTTAGTTAGAATCCCAGCTTGACTGAAGACAGGAGGAATTCCCAATGGACTGAGAATGCACCTACCCCTCCACATAACGCACGGAGCTCCACATACAAGCTCTTTTGCAGTCCGACCTTTAGTTGCCTTTATGTTTTCCATACAGTTACCTACAACTCACAGTGGATTTTTTATTTTAGATTTGCTTTCTGATATTCCCTCTGATGTTGCATGAAACGATCTAATGGTGTTAACTGCATATTGATCCACACCTATGGTCTTTTGGACTGTCCTAACCAGAGACGATACCAATCCTTTTTTTTTTTTTTTTCTTTTTTTTCTTTTTCCTCTATGCAAGTTCATTTTATACATCTGTGTAGAACCCAGCAAATTCTTTACAGGAAAACTTTCGAAAAAGCTATGACTTCACTTTGGAGTTGTACATGAGCACCACCTTTAATAATTAAACCTTAGGATTTCTGCAGAACACATAATTCTCTGGTAAAATCAGTAACATTCATAAATCAGAACCTGAAGTGTGAAATTGTATGTAAAGTCTCTCATCTATCACCGTTTTACTCTACTTGCTGTTTCATGACACAAAGTAATATTTTGTGAGAAGTAATGCTTTGCTCTGGACAAGACACGTCATTAGCACACTTAGCTACCTGGTGCTGGGGATGTATCAGAGCCGGCACTTTTTCCCAAAGAACGGGCTGTGCTGCAGGATGAAATACAAAGCAGAGACATACTGCAGAAAAAAAATAGTTCAAACACTGAGGAATTTGGATAAAGCAAGCTTTTGGCAGCTTAGGACCGCATTTGCTTTAAGGTGCCAAAAGCTCCCTCCAGACAGAGCCAGGTATTAAAGACAACTTGCAGGCAACACAGAGCCAATTGCCAGAATCAAGTGCAAGATACGTATTTTATAAAGAAGTTCCTGTGATACTTCACATTTATTTTTCTGCTGAACTTTAAAATAGGATAAAAAGGGGTCATGGATACAGGTAGGCAATCCAGCACAGTGAGGACTGCAGCAGAAGACAGAATCCTCCTTGCTTTCTCTTTATTATAAAATAAAAATGGAGCTATGAATCACTGCAGCATAGACAAATCATCTGAGGCATCTTAAAACAGCCGCTTGACTGACTGCTGTAATATCACCTGTCATTCAATAAAAAGAACTGCAGCACATGCTTACAAGTTGATAGAAATGTGCCCAAAGCCAAACTGAAACCCTTGGCTTCATAAAATGCCACGATTTTAGAAGCTCCTCAGTTAGAGCATTTGGAGTCTCTTCAGAGCAGACGCAGCGACCTCTGTGAAAGCCAGGTGGGCACCAGCATGACCGACTGGGGCAGGCAGGGCGGACAGAAGCTACGGCTAAATGACCACAAATGCATCTGGGAAGGAGCTGGAAAACAGACACGGATCTGCGAGGGCCCTGGGTCACCAGAGAAACTCTTTGTTCTGAACTGCTGCCAAGCTTAAAAAGTTCCGGTTGGAAACAAAACAGAAAAGCAGAAATTTTTTGGCAACGTCTGCTCCCCAGGCTTCCCAGCTCACACAGCCAGTGTGGACAAGGCATCAATACCACTCTGGAAGCCCACCTTGAATTTCTGGGCACTCCCTTTCTCGCTTGTACTACTGCCCCAGCAGGAGCAGCATCACTGTAAAGCCCTTCCCACGAACATATCTCACCCTCCGAAAAAACACAAATTGTGAGAAAAGTCAGGATACTCCGATGCAAACATACTTTTTTCCTGAGGTCAATGTCTTTATCTCCACAAAGTTGTCTATCTGCAAAAATACAGCTTCTGCCAGAGGAGAACGTGCTGCGGGAAGTTTAGTTCACATCACTACCTCTTTTCTTCATGTTAGAATTTTTACTCTGAAGACTAAAAATCCACAAATGATTTTTTTTTCCTGTAAGGCTGCTGGTACACGCCTCCCAAAGAAATTACGCTTAATACAAAAAACAAGAAAACAAGATAAAGAGATCTTGCCATCAATGTTAGCTCTACCTGTAGCACTTTCTGGGGTTCTATAATGACAGAAGATTGAATTTCTATGACAACATTATGAAATATATTTTTTTTGGTTCACTTGAGTAGGTACTCTTTGCCAAATTCAGCAGGTGATGCTTGCAACTGTGAAGCCCAATGCATATTGAAGTCAAAGGGGATTTTAACTGTACACAGATTTAGGATGAGATGCTTAAATGATTTTCAGGGTTGCAAAGAACGCTAGCCAAGAAATCTGTAGCTCTCTCCTAATTTATAACTTAGTCAAATATAAACGATAAAAATACAGGATAGCATGAATTCTTTTTGTATCCATAAAGACTTCTGGCATGTATTTGTGGATGAAGATACCAGACATAAGACATAGCTCTTCTGTTGATTTCAAGGCTTTTACAAATATTCAACTACGAATTTAGTTACAAATATTTTTGTGTAAAGGTCCTTTTAGAGGAAGAATATCAGTCTAATTAAACTTGCTAAATAATTTTATCATCTTACACTGGTATTACATGTTTGTCATCATAGGTTTATCCTATGAGACCCAACCCTTTTCTACAATGTGTGTCAGAGCCCTCAAGATTGTACACAAATAACTGGTTCTTATAGGGACGACACAATTATGGACCATAATTTGCAAAGCTGCAATATATCTTACAGTAATAGTTATCTTATTAAACATTTAAAAATTAAGCAAAGATTTTGGATTTTTTTTTTTAAAAATAAAATTCTTGAATAAATCTATTTTTAATTTGAAAGACAAAAACTAAACAAAAGAACAGAGAGGGAACCTATGAATCCCCAGTATTCAAGCACTTCACGTTAAAGTATTAAACATTTATAAGAAAAACACCCTTTGATAGCAATTTCAAAAATGAGGTCACCATTACCTTAAAAAATGAAATTTGCTGCCCAGCATAGCCCAAACCTGAAATCTGTGAAGTTTGCCATCTGTTTCCCGTCACGTCACGCGCTGAGTCTAACTTCCAAAGTCTTGGGAGTTTCTTTTGGCAGATGATGCACAGCAGTGGGGGAAAAGCCTTTCTGAATCAGATTGTCAACAATTGCTTTGAATTATGTTCTTTTTCAAGGGTAAATCATATTTATATTACATGTGTTATGATATTTGCCATGAACTATTTATTAATGTTTCGCTGACTGAGAAAGCTTTTGACAGAGCTATCACCTAAACTCCAGCTGAAGACAACATTTCAAAACAGCTATGAAAACTAAAGATCGTGAATTATTTGCAGTGAAAGGAACTTTGCATCCCTCTAATCTCTGACGAGGCTTCTGACGGCAGAGCTGTCCGCCAGTCCTCTGGAGCTGGACAAGCGCGGTGCTGGAGCACAGCACACTCCTCACCAAGCCACAGGAGGGGCGAGGAGAGCATCGGGTGTGCTCATAGAAGTTCTGGTGTACCTCTGGCTGCCTGAACGCCCCTTCCCTCCCAGACATCACACAGCAGAGCTGCCAGCTGCAGTTCCTGCATGCAGAAGCCTTGAGTAGCTGGCGATTCCCCATGCTAGCTGCACAGTGCCCCAGGTTGACCTCAGGTCTCTGAGGTTGGTTACACTTACAGCAGCTTCTAGGACACAGCAACTACAGCTTCTTTTCTATTCTCACCAGTTCAGAGCAGTGCCAATAGCCTTCCTCAATAAAATGGGAGGGCACCTAAGGGAGCCCATTCAGTCCCAGAGCCCAACAAAAACTGCTCCGCGCAACCTGTATCACCTTCCTCATCCTGTTAAAAAACCTTCACCCAATTGTTACACTTCCCTAACATTTTCAGCTAAAATGAGGCCTCTAGAACTACTGCTGATAGAAAATGGTGCCTGTTTTACACATCATCCATCGGCTTTATTCTCTCTTTTGTTCTTCATCTGCTTGTTTTTCTCACACTGCTGCTCTAGCTGTTTGAGTCTGTGTTAGTGCTGGGCAGAACCACAATTTCTGGAAGTTATAGTTAGCTGGGAGTACAGCCAATTTTTCCCCTTTCTATTTCTTTATTTCTTATGACTATTTGCCTTTGTAATAGAAAGAATTCACAGCGTGAAGGGCATGGTTGTTGATATGTTTCTAGCTTTGTAATTGCAGTGGAAACATGAACAAACTTTGCTTTTCAGGGTGACTGCATTGCCCTGAACGCTCAGCGCCTATGATGGGGGCCAGTTTTAATAGCCAAGCCCTCGCAGAGCCACTGCTCTTCTGCAAAGAAGGAATTTATAATATCTTGCCTGTAATCAGACTGAGTACAGGGCTGAGAAATGCAGTCTTTATATGCCACCTCTGCTTGTGTCAGTCAAAACCTATTAAGCTCACCTGTCACTTAGCATGTGATCTAATTCAGCTCTCGTAATTCCAGTGCAGCCAGTTTCAGCATTGGCACAAGCTTTCAGTGTCAGATAATGATATTCTGAGACATTTAATTTCAACCCTTATAAAACCGCTTAACTGCGAGTATCGCTCTCAGCTCTCGAGATACCTAAACGAACGCTCATTTGAAACCCAGAAGAATTAAATTCACTCGACCCAGAGCACTGCACATAGGGCCTCCCACCCCGTGGCACCACAGGGGCCTGGGGCAGCTGGACATGGGCTAACACTGAGGTCTTCTGCCCAAGCCACCTGCTGCAAAAAGGGTCTCAGTTCCAACTCTGCACAGGCACTGGAGACGCCCACGCAGGTGGCCCTGGACCTTGCTAACGTGGGCTGAGACATGGGGTGCTCTCACGGCGTGGTCAGAGCCCCTGGGGTAGAGGCAGATACTGAAACGTGCTGGGAGGGAAGGGCAGGACACCATGAATTCTTCCTAAGGAGCGCTGTTTATATATTTACACATTTTGTTAGAAGATCTTATTCTTCTGCCTCGGCTCGGGCTGCTGTGATTGATGGGGCTCGGGAGGCTGTTACAACCAGTCAGGGAGCACGCTATGTCTTCATTTAAACTTTAATAGCTTGAATGCCAAAGTCCTTATGCACATTCATTTTTTTAAAGCCCACCACCTCGACAACAACCAACCAACACAATTTAATCAACAGAACAAGAAATGTGACAGATGTGAGACAGCAGGATAGATAGATATATACCCATCACTCACCTTGCAAGACTTGCATGGAATGGGATGGCCTACACTGCCGCATTTACCTGCCAGTGCCTATGTTCAGGGCACAAACATAAGATTCATTAAATTACTAGAATTATTTGATATACATAATATCCCTATATATTCATATACCTACCTATATATGCTGTCAAAGTTTTAGAAAGGCACTCGTTAGTACTGAGAGAGACTCTTTGCACCTTTATTTCTGGCCTTAAAATGGATCAAGGCAGGACAAAAAAAAACCAAACCAACCCTGGGTTTTATTTTGAAGTAAAAAGGTCTTAGAAGCTACTATACAAAAGCTATCAAAATCCCTAATTAAAACCCTAGAGACCCCAGAGAACTCTAAAAAGCACTTATCTTCTCAGACGGTAGATCTTTGTTCCCAGTATATCTGTGCTCATAAACTAAAAATAGGCGAATGCACTTTAGGCTGTATAAATTATTGTCTCAAATCCTATGCAACATGTACAGATATATTTCATTACAAAGGTATTTTTCCAAACGTAACAAACATTTCCTGGCTTTATGAGGTGTCTTCTTTACATGCCTAAATACTTCCTGGATGCAAGATGTTTAGTGGTTGCAAAATATATCAAAAATTTTTCACCTTTTTTCTACACTTTCTTCAAAACCAAATGGGTTGCAAATTCAATAAGTTACAGGTATGAAGGCAAAGGAAAAAGAGAACTCCTTTAAATAAAAGGAAAAATCACAGCCTCTTATTTTCTGTGGAGATGCTAATATCCCTCTACATGATAAGGACTTTTGAACTACATTTCTATGGATGCTGGTGGGAAGTCAGTTTATTTCTCCTGTGTAATAAAGAGAATAATTTATCTTGCAGAAAAAAAAATATATATGAGTGCATATGCAAATATCTTTTCCAAATAAAAACATTCTATTAAAATTCACATTTGTGAATAAAGTAAATGTTGTGTAGCACTCAGTTGACAGCATTTATATAAGCAAAATGCAGAATAACATATTCCAAATGATCATTACATTAATTCCATTTTGCCTTTGCTAGATAGTGGCACACTGGAATTAGGTATTTTTCTCAAATACGTGTATTTTACCATTATTTCATGTACTGACACTTCAGGCAGTACCAATTTCACCATCTGTTTGTTTCTTCAGAATTTCAGAGACTGGATTTAATGAATTTACTTATGCAAAATCCTGCTCGTTTCCCTTTCACTAGATTCCTTCAAAGGCCACAGATGTTAGCTTGAATAGAAAGAGAAAATACAAATTAATTCAGACACTTGTGTTTCAGTTTCTGATTTTTGGGGGCTAGCTAATGTAGAAATTCAGCCTGGCAACTCATCTCCATCCTTGCAGTTCTCAAGATTCAACGAGACAAGGGAACAGCCGACCTGATCCGGTGGTGGTTGGAACCGTGGTCAGGCGGTGGGATGGAGCAGCTGAGGGAGAGGTCTCTTTCAGTCAGCATTTCCATAAGCTACCTCTAGCTTTAAGATTTGTAATGATTTCTTTGTGATAAAATTGGTAATGCAAACCTTGAATTTCTACACTTCATCCTGTAAGGTCTAGATTGGCATTTTTACAGCTGCATAATTAAAATGAAGAGCCGGTCCTTACTGACCACAGTTCTGGGCATTCCAAGAGGGTTTTTGAAGTCAGATTTAATTAACAGCACATGACTTCAGAGCCCATGCCCACAACAAGCACTTGCCACGTTAGTGAAGTCTAATTATTCCCTGGTGCCCCAGGCACGGGATGACCCATTCTTAAACTGGGCGGCTGTGTGGCAGCTGTGAGGCTGGAGTAACCCTTATCAGAGGGCCGCAGCTGGGCTGGGGGACTTCTGGATTACAATAAATTAGTTGGTTTAGAGTACAAAATTAGTATCAAAAACCTTACAAAAGCACAGACGTACGGCTGCCTAATGGCATGTTACTTTCCTAACTGAAGGCTGGCTACATTTATACTGCTGGACTGGAAAAAATGGTCAAGACACGTGTTGACTATATAATATTATATTAGCATTCCCCTTGATAGTATCAACTGGAAGCGTTCGTTCAGAGAGAAGCCACAACACATATACAAGAGCAGATCTGAGGTGAACATGCAATTGCTGATGTTCGTGAGGCAGACTTTTAAGTGCTGGTGCAGGTGCACGCAGGGTGCCCTGGCAGTACTTGCTGTGCCACACCTAAGGACACGAGCTACCAGTGGGACTGCACGCCTGTGACACGTGGGACTTCATATAGGCCCAAGAGCAGGGCCTTGAAGGAACGTGGTTTGTATCATCTGATTCAATCCTACCTGAACAGCAATCCTTAACGCAAATCATGAAGGATATCAACAAGAGCTGAAGTTCACAATGTGTAGTCAAGATGCATTCAAAAGCCCAGGGTTAGGAAAGCAAGGCTGAAGCCAAAAGGCAAATTCAATTAAATACTGAAAAATCCATCCAGTGATTCACATGTAATCATACAGGTATGAGATCTTCACATCTATATACAATAATATTTAACTTCTACAAATTGTAGACGGAGCCTGAATCTTCATTCTGTGAATTACTTTTACACATAAAATTGGAAATAAAATTTCAAACAATAAATAATGACAGTTCATTTAAATTCCTAGTTTCAGTTGGATAAAGCTACTCTTACTAATATGCTTTTGGTAAATTCTTGTTTTTGCTACCATGGGAAATCATATTTACATCACTCAAAAAGTGAGACAGTTACCAGGATTATTAAGGGTTTCCCTTCAGCCAAATTTAAGAATTGTCACTGAACTTTTATTTTCCATGAAATCTAAGTAACTAAAAGAACTGTGCACTTTCTAAGACGCTCAAAATCCAATTTTACACTTGTCTTAATCACTGCAAATCAGTTCATCACACGTACAAACTGCCATCTGTTCATCCATTTATCAAATTTCCAAACAAACTCATTTCGCTACTTATGCTCAGACGGAGTGCCATGTGTGTAAGGGATTCACACACAACTCCACCAGTATGCAAGCCTCTTCGAGATCAACCAACCACTGCAGATGTACTGGGACATCTCATGTATCACAAAAAACAAAACAAAACAAAAAACTGTGACCTGTCCACGGTGACATCACAAACTATACAGACAGTGATGACATACAACACCTTGGTTACCCTTTTTTTTTTTTTCCTCATCTATCACTCATCAGCCTCACAAAACAAGGCCACAGATTGAAATACCTGGCACTTAAATCCATACCAAGTTATCTTTTTTATATGTAGTCAGAAATACCCATGGAAAGGAATGAACTGATAAACTGAAAATCAGGCAAGATGTTCAGGGTGTAAGAAAGTACACTGGGAGATCAGATAGGGGACGCATTTATGGTAATTCATCCAAAACTTATGATTTTATAAGCAACCAATTTCTGAGAATGGGAAAGTTCCATTAGAGCTATCAGACAGTTGTCAAAATTTTATCACAATTCCATTCATCAGCCAGAAAATCTAAAAATATGCCTTCTTAAATATATATACATATATATATTTCTGTTGAAATGAGCTTCTTTACAAACTTATCATAGTTCTTTAGCAGAAGAAAGAAAACAAAGGTAACGGGCTATTTTATCTCCTGTATCTGCTTTGTCACTAGATATTAAGCCATCAGTGCCATTAATCATTTCATAATATCTGCAGTCAAGTGTTGTCTTTGCGTATAAATCCAATTATCCTTGCCAGGTCAGTTTCTGGTTTAGGATTAAGAAACATTCTACTCTCATTGGAAAAGTCTGAAACAATGAAATAAAAAATTAATTTCATAACACTGTTAATTTTAAAATTATTTAAATTATATAAATTAAGCACTCACCATTAAAACTAAGATGGAAAATAAGATTTCTTAATGAAGTGTCTGCATAAAGTAATAGGCTCATGTACATTTTTGTCTGTGTTTTAATTTCATAAAATAATTTTTCTACTATCAGTCTTGCTGATGGAATGAAGTAAGTGCTACCTGTGTGAGGACATGCATCTTGGCACCCATGCTAATTTAGTCTCCTAAAATAATACTGTAATTAAGCTTTTGCTTCTTAAAAAAAAAAATAATAATAATAAAATAAATCCAAAATCTTCTTTGCGTACTAGGTATGAAATTAAAATGACTGACTAGAATGGGATGCCAGCTAAAAATAATCATATAATCCATATGTTAATATTATCCATGTTACACTCATCTCAATTGCTGTATTTGTAGGACCAATATATTTTACATTACATTTGCTGTTTTAGCATTCCTTCCTGGCTCTTGACATATATGCTGTTTTCAGAGATTTAAAAAATGGGAACTGTGAGGAAAAAATTAATGATTATAGATGCTCACTAGCTGGAACAGACGTATATTGGCATATGTGATTCAAATACTCTTATCTTAAGAAAGGACAAAGCTAAAAATACAGATCAGCCTCTACAAGCAGCTGCTGAAAGCCACTATTGACTTCAATTTGCCTCAAACAGTAGTAACTAACTACAAGGTTCACAAATGCACAACAAATGTATGACCATACACGACGGCTCGTCATGTCAGACAACCATACTACTACAGCAGTCTTCCCACTAACCTAGAAAATATATTGAAGTTAAACCTTTTATCAAAAGAAAAAGGAGATACAGTAGGGGCAATATTGAATATTTCCGCTTTAACTATTCCATTTAATGTTACCATCTTACAGCTGTCCTTATGAACACATGTACATGGGTTTTACTCTATGCAAACCAATAACAAAAGAGAAAAATGAAAGAGGCAACAGGCTCATAATGCCATGGCATGTCTGCGTGATGACCTTCTGTTTGGAAGAACCTGTACTTTGATTCAAAGTTCTTTCTTTAAAATCTTTAGAGAAGGCATTTTGTCAGGTGGCCTGACGTGGACAACTGGGCTGCTCTGTCCTATGGTTCATGTCATTTTCAGAATGCACTTGTCAGAAGGAAAACTCAGTAGAGTTACCTGGATTTTAAATTTAGCAATGAGAAATTAGGCCCTGGCCCGGGCTGCCCCAAGAAGCTGGGGCTGCCCCATCCCTGGTAGTGCCCACGGCCAGGCTGGGTGGGATTTGGGGAGCCTGGGCCAGGGAGAGGGCCCTGCCCACTGCAGGGGTTCGAACTGGGTAGGCTCTGAGGTCCATTCCAACCCAAACTAGTCTGTGATTCTGTGAATTATAACGTATACACGTGCACCATACATACATAAGTAAAGAAAATGCAAATCCCACTTAGTTTTTATAAAAGGCTTTACAAATACAGATAACTGATGCTACTAAATGGGTTAATGGACATAAAATTAATTTGTAAAAATTCAAATTGTAAACATACATAGCTAAAACAACAGCAACAAACAACTAAAAATCAAAATGAATAAAAAAAAAACACCATGACCACCAAAAAAAAACCAACACCCAACTGTCCAGATGATTTTCAGCCCAGTAACAAACTCAAAGCCAGAGATTCGCTCTCAGAGGAACCCCATTAATACCCTGCTGAAACAAATCTGAATTTAATTCAACTCAGTGGGTAACAATGTTGTCTGCTTTTCTCTTTACTGCTACACTATAAAAAAACAGGAATGAGATTTAGGGCTAGCCACCTGCTTTCACAACAGACTGCCAAAAACTGAAAGTATTCTCTTTACTTTTTTATTATCCTTTTTCAGGCTTATTATTGTTGTAGATATAATTTCATGAAACTTTGTTGCTTTGCTGATCGGCAAAGAATAGTAATAGGCAAAACTCTACACATATTTTTATTCAACCACGTGAAAATCTCAGACTTCTCCTCCTCCCATTTATCGGCCCCATACCATTTAGCTGACGAAGACGAAAGGCTGTAAGAATGAACAATGAATGTCCTGCATCATTAGTGAGATTAGCACGTGAGGAGGCAGTGCCAACCAGACTCAAAGAAATTTCACAGGGCATTTGCATTTTCCCTCCTTAGTCAATGGGTTCCTATGCCAGCTAGTGCTGTTTCATCTAAATCCCTGTGCTCTGCACTGCTCTCTGCTTGTGCCACGATCAGCTGCTAACCGCACTGCCCCTAAAGCACACCCGAAGCAGGTGAAAGTCATTCCATTTGTGCTGAGCGTAGCTTTTGCTAAAAAAAAAAAAAAAAAAGCTGTAATTAGCTCTACTAAGACAATGTTAGCACAAAAGAAGGCTGACAGATTAATGCCCCAAATAATGCAGCTTTACTACTCTTACCACCATTGCCATAGTAAATTTTCTTTGGAAACCTCCATGAGTCTAAAACCCTCCTTTTATGCCTCTCTCTTCATTACTATTACAAAATAATCATAAGTTTTGTAAGGGAATTTGATGATAAAAGAGAGATTAAAGAGACTCTAACATTTCAAATGTGGTAACAAAAAGCCACTCTGTGCCTCTTCACTGGTAATTGGAAAGCCTCTAACGACGCTGCGACCTGATGCCCCAAAGCATAACCTGTAATGGAAGTGCCCAGACACCTGGCGACTTCCCCTCTGCAGAGCTACGAAACTGCTAAAGAGCACAATTGCTAGAAAGGAAAATGCTGAAGATTTTCAGAACAAATCAAATTTTAGAAGACATTTTACAACATAAATATATTCTCAGACACCATAAGGGCATTAAGACAGGAATACAAAAGACAGAGTGCTTTAAAAAATAATTATCCTTCATTTTTAAAAACAACATTGATCAAATCTCACCCTAACCTCAGTTTCTGATCCTATTCAGTAATGACTTCATCCCAGAAAGATGTGTATAAGGCCTGAGAGTGAAGCATGATACAAGCACTACTAAACACACGTGAAAAAAAATAGGGTCTGGTAAGCATCTAAAATGATGACCTACTGAATGTGCTTTAAGGAATTAAAATTCCCTTAAAAAATAAAAATAAAAAAGAACACCAAAGCCATAGCAACCCAGGCAGCTCCATATGCGATCTGGTTATTCCAGAACTGTTCTGGTGAAGGGAGCTGGTTGTTGTCTTTGCCTGGCCCTGCCTCCCCAGATCCATTAATCCCCAAGTATCTCAAACACGTTATCTCAGCCCAGGTACTTATGCAAAGTCTCTGGCCACAAGTGCAGCTCAGTGTGCTCTCATTTCAGGAAATATTTTATCGCCTTCGCATTTTCAGGAGGATACAAGGATAAGAACAGTAATGCCAACATTAACTTTCAAATCTAACCTAACACAGATTTGTCTCATCCTCCTCAAATCTAAAGTATTTAGCAATTTTTGTCAGAGTATCTGCAGACTTTTTAAACAGCCTTTTATAGAGTGAGATAAAGGTACTTTTCTCCTCTGGTAATTTTCTCTGCTGGTTATCCAGCAGATAACCACTGGCATTAGATGACCAGTTTCCACCCTCCCTCTTCTAAATGAACAGCCTGTACTAAAGGAAGGCTGTTAAACATTGACTACAAAACAGCAAACAAATGGTTTGGCTTGGCTGTGAAACTATTTAAACGCTTTCTACTCAAATAAAAAGCTGCACTTCCATCATGGCTACCTCTACTCTGATTTCTATTGAACTAAAATTTGGCTCAGGATTGTGAGCGAGCCCTAGTTGCAGGCAGGCAGGCAGAATTCATGCAAACAAATTTGAAATGATAATTGAGGGAGAGTTTCTGAATAAATGGTGTATTTGTCCTAGTCAATACCCCTCTGTGGTTCCGATCCTCCTTGTCAAAAGGAAGGATTATTTCCTGAACCTTTCGATTATGCTGAATGTGAATACTCACACATGCACATACACAGAGAATGCCTCACCAGGAATTGTCTCTCTTTATTACAGACTACGCAGAGTCAAAATGTGATTCTAAAAATGCTCCTCACGAGAACCCAGATTGTTTGTACGGGCCATGCAAAACTACTAGCAGTCAGCAGCAAGTACCGGCTCCCTCCAGACCATCTGCAGAGCCGCACAAAGTGGGAAGGCACCAGAAGAGCTGCAGCGAAATTCCACGCCCTGACTCTACGCAGCACACGGGGATGCACAACCCCAGCCCATGCTCCCAGCGCATGACCAAAATGTAAATGTATGCAAAGTCTCTTTTTAGAGCATCCTGAATTGCAAATGCTACTCCACGGCACATTTCTGTGAATTTACATTAGTAATGCTAGGGTGCAGTTTGTGGCTGGCATACAGGGGAACAGTACCTGTGTTGTCTCACCACGATGCAACAACGGCAATGTTCACCCTTCCCTCCAAAAGAATGATGAGATGTGGATAGAAATCAGATATGGATGTGAAATTAGTCCACATAAATCTTAATGGTTCCGAAATTAAAGTGGATATCATGGGGTATCTGGTTCTCTTTCCTTATTTCACATCAACCAAAAGAGGTTTTACCTCTTTACCAAGCTCTGTGATTTTTTAAGAATCGGGGTCCGCGTACAGCTGCTAAACGGAGCACTCCCAGTATCCACCAGCCCAGGTCTGACTCGTCTGGGTTTCGGTTTAGCAGTCCAGAGGAATGCAATGAAGTAAAACACAGTGCCAAAACACAACCATTGTCTTCCTTACATTGTCTGTTGCATTTCTGTGATGGAGAATTTAAAACAGTGTTGTCTATCGTTAGCAAGGTGCCAGCAACCTCAGGAAAAATGAAATCAAAATAAAATGTAGCTGCCAAAATGGAGTCACTCTCTGAATCTGGTCTTGTATTGGTTTCAGTGCGTTTCTCTTTATGCTTGCAATGACTCATAATGGTAGAGGTACCTTCTGCTGCCAAAAGCTGCTGGCTCCTAAAGAGTTTGAGTATGTTCTTAGTTTGTTCCTAGTACATACTTTAAGATAAGTTTAAATAAGTTTTAACTGCCATTTAGCACCAGGCAAGACAAGGGAGGTGGCATTTCAATCTCTGCAAACCAAACCCAGAACAAACCATGCACAGATCTCTTTTCCATAAAGCTGGACAGAGCCTGACACAGGGAACAAGACGAGAGAGGAGCAAGGTCTCAGCTCCAGGGACTCCAGGCGCGCCAGGAGGTTTGAGCCCTCGGCATGGCTCAGCCCTCGGCACCTGGGCTCGCGTAGGCAGCTGGGAGTGAGCCATTCTGTCGTGTCTGCTGCAATGCTATTTGCCATTTCCTTCCATCCTTGTCATGCTCACAGCACTGCCTCTCTCCTCACGTCCTGCATAAAATGGGTATTTTTATGCTGGGCTCACACTGAAGGATGAAGGAATCCGGCACGCCTTTCTTCTCCAAGCAGAAGAACAAGCTGTGCTTACAGAGATGTCGTTTTATATACAGAGTCATGCAAACCTCCTCCCAAAGGTGAACTCAGCACTCACACTTAGGCTAGCATGAAGGTCAGGATTTTGAAAATGTATTTGAAAGTTAGCAGGGTATGAAAATAAGTTTCTTAATGCTGCAGCCAATACCTTCTGTAGCCACCGACCACAGCCGTGAAAGGTGCTGGGAGATGCTTCTGAAGGAGTTTTGCAAGAGCAAATAACGCATCATGCGAAATCTCTGTACTACCTGACCTGTTACCTGTAAGGATGTTTAAATGCAGTTACAGAATATTAGTTTTTCTAGAAGTTTTCTTCATATTCTGGGCTTACAGGATTCTGTATCCACAGAAGGCAACTTTTTATCTCAAAAAGCTGTACAACATATGCCAAGCCAGAAGTCCTGGAAGAGCCTCATGCAGTGCTGTCGTACTTTGACGTTAGCCCAAGTCCCAGGGATGTGCAGACGTGCGGGGAAAAGAAGCCCAGCAACAGAAATTGAACTTGTGAAGTCTCAAAATATTGACAGAGCTCTGAGCTGGTTCCTAAGGTATCTCAGTAACTTCATCCACACTACTTTGAAAGTTGGGGGATAAACTAAAAAATCATTCTTGAAGACTGCTTAGAAGTCTCAGCGAGAAAGCAGGCTCCCGCAAGACTGGGAATGTGCAAATCTCCAATTTCAGGTAGCAGGAGAGGGCGTATTGCTGAACACTTTTGGAAAGCTAAATTTTCCAGTCTAAAATAAATTAAAGACTAATCCTTTAGTCTCATCTTTAGGCTAAGAATTAAAGACCTAGTTTCACCTCAGTATGCTTTCAGTGAGTAGACAGGGAAGGAAAATATGTTCTGTCCTAAAGATTATCACGTGTATTTAGGCATTTAATATCTCAACACTGCAAACATTTAAACAGGGAATCCACAAACTACAAGCAGCTCCTAATTTAACACACTCTAAAGTCTCTTCAAGACTGGGCCATTATTCAGGAAAATAATGGGGCCAGAAGTGTTAAATATGCAGCCAAATATACAAGCAAGTTCATCTTTTTAGTTATTTCTTAAGAGCAGCAGTGCTCCCGAAAACCATCAGACCCTTCTGTGATTAGATAAACAAATCACAGCAGGTCACTTGGAGGCATAAGAGATGTGCAATCACAATTAAACAAACCCAGAAAGAAATAGAGAGAGCCCGTTGACTAGATAACATCAAGCAATATAAAATACATGAACACATAAGTTAATGCATCACCTTTTAAATCGAGGGAATACAGGGACAAGATGCGAGTGAAAATCCTGGGAAATCTCTCATGGAAAGCAATATCTGACCCATTTATCTTACAATCAAGGGTGGCAAAATCTTTTACTTCACTCTGAGACAAAAAGCATTAGCTGAGGTTTGTAAGAGCTTCTTAGCTGGAAATCTGACCAGTCTTGAAGAGGCTGTTAAATGAAGATTACCGTAAACTGTGCTTCAAATTGTGTGAAATCATAGGAGGCAATCAAAGCACGGCTCGCAACAGAAAGTAATTCCACGGGGATGCTTTGCTCCAACAGGGAGTGCAGGGAGAAGAAGCCGGATCTGTCCCATGGCCAGGAAGCAAAGCACTGATTCCCAAACAGCTGCTCCAACCCAAACAGCCAGGCAGCAGGGCTCACCAAATGCTTTTCTGCAGGTGTTTGGGCCTCCACATGGACCATCCCGCAGGGTTTTTGGTGTTCTGAATGAGTGACCGTGAGGGTGACGTGCCCTCAGGGATACGAATACTGTAGCGACAGTAATAACAAAATTTTGTATGCAGGCGATTTTGAATAATTCCAAAATCATTAGCCTCTGATCCTGTCCCATTGTCGCTAAATGGATGTCACGCTCTGCACACAGCCGGGCACTGCCGAGGTTCTGCGGAGCAGCGGTGCCACTCGGGGAGGGGAAGTGGCATCTCTGTGCTGCAGGAGGTGGTGAAGGACAGCACTGTGCGGGGCGGGGGGGGCACAGAAATGGCCTTTGCTGACAGCAGCTGACATCGCTCGGTACTTCCCATGCTAAAGCAAAACTGGATTAGCTGGGGAGCGAGGGGGTTAAGAGGGAAGAGACAGAAGAAATCTGTTCCCACAGTCTTCCAGTGCCCTGCTGATATCTTATCCAAAAGGTGACGTTATCATTTTCTCTATCACTGATACCAGTTTTATGAAATATTGGAATGATACTACCTGCCATTATGAATACAACGCACTCAGAACTAGTCCTTGTATTGGGAAAGGAATGTGCCTCTCAAGTTTATTCCTCTTACCACAGGATTCACAGGTATCTTTCCATTTACTCTAAAAAAATCAGAACAAACTTAGTATCAGTAATAGCAACCTCGGAAAAAAATCTAACCAGGAGGATGAACACTGAAATTATAGAGCACAAAAATCTTTCAGGAGAAATTACAGTGCAGGAAAATAGCAGAATAATGTTATTGAACACAAGCTTTTATTTTAAACCGTAAATAACAATGTTTGTGTTGGGATTGTTTTTTAATTATAAGCCTAGTACAGTCGCATAATTTGTTATGTATTTAGCCTCCAGTATGAATTGTAGATAATTGCTAGATTGGACTAAATGAAAAACTCGGTAACACTCTGCACTGCTGGGCAGTCCACTAGTCTTCAGTCTCCAATAGCAAAATTCAAATGAAAAAGCTCTAATTATTCTATGATTAACACTGAAACATAACTTTTTGGCTCTTGGAGATAATCTTAATGCTGAAGTAGTTAATTAATTCAAGCTACATGTTAAATCAACTAGACCAAGCACTAAAATGGACAGTAAATGTAAGAACTGACATGAAACAACATGAAACACTCCACAAACGGACCCTCACGCTGTGTTGCATAATGGAGTCGTAACTTGCCAGTTAGAGCAAATACTCATGCATCTGCAATGAAACTTACGCCTTAACAGTTCTAATTTATTTTTATTATCTGGTAACAATAAATTCTGTCATTAGTGGTAACTTTTTCTATTTTTGAACTGGTAATATAGAGCACTTCCTTTTTTTTTTTTTTTTTCATATACAGTAAGTGCTGCGTGTTTCCTTCCTCACATTTAACGTGGTCTCTTCATCAGTTTAATGTCTTTTCTACTTGCTTTTGGCAATGCATGTTAAGCTTTTCCACTGCGGGGCTTAGGATGATGTATAACATTTTACTTCAAGGAAACACAGTATTTCAGGTTTTCAATTCCGTCTTTCACGTTGCACTATCTCAATTGTATGCAGAATGTGAAGTTATTTCTATGTAAAAGATATGTTACCTATTCTTTCTGCCCTTGAGCTTCTGTAAGGGAACTCAGGTAAAATGTTTGCCAGCTTAGGATTTTTCTAATACCCGCCTCCAAAATTTCTTATCAGATTTTGGAATAATTGCCTTGTGTCCATGCATAAAGACTGTTGCTACTTCATCTGAACAGTTAAATGTTGAAATTGAAATTTTTCCCACATATATATATGATCACAGGTTACCAATACAGATATAACTGGTTATTAATTTTTTCTATTCCCATGCTGCTATCTTTTAATGCAGTACCTCATGCAGAACCATCTGTATGGAAAACAATAAACAAGAAACCTTCTTTAATAAAAATTCCTGACATCAAATGATAGCTTACCACTCTGAAATTTGATCTTGTATGAAAATTGCTTCTCACCCCACTATTTGAAGTGGTTGAGCCTAAGGATATCAGCATCCTAACTAGTGTCTGAATGTCAACATATTGTAGAAAATAAATAAAATGTGAATCATCACTTAGTATGCATAGGCTATTTGACATACTTAGCATACTGATTTAAAAGTAATGGTGCCTCTCCAGTTTTTATTCTGCCCACCTCAGGCATAGATTTTCTGAGGGGAAAAAAAAAAAAAAAAAAAGAAATTGAATATATTTCACGTACACTAAATCAGGAGAACTGCAGTTGGAGCTACTTGTACGCCAAGAGAACGACGTTCTTTCCTACAAAAAGTTACATGATGCATTGCAAAGCATCATCTCTTTGCTAGCCTGTATTTTTAGCATTAAGCAGAGATAAGCAGATTTGGGTACAGAAATTAAATATTTCATGTGTCTTTTGGGGTCAGGGTTGGGGGGTGATATCAATCGGTGTACTTACACCAGACATCCTTCTGAATTCTCATGCAAATCATCTAGTTTCATTTTTACCCCCAGAGATAATCTTGCCCACTTGCTTCTCTCAGAACTGAGCTTCCAAGAGAAACGGCACTCTCCTGCATGCTGCCTTGTGCTCCCGTTCCCAGCAAGCACTCACCTACATTTTCTTCTTCTTAAATCTAAGTATCTAAACCTATCAGACTACTCATATCCTAATTGCTCAAAATTCATCTTCCGTATCTCTTAAAAGATGCTGATAGCAGTCTGAATCTCTATGGATTTCAAAGAAACTGGAGTAATTTCTATTGCATTTAATAACGTTTACATTCACTGACCTTCGCCTGCTCCTGGGGAAATTACCAGCAGGAGAAGCAATCATTTCGCTGGTTTGGAAAAATGAAGGGCCCATCCGAGCTCCTGAGAATTACTTAGAAATTCCTGGAAGGGCTGCATGTTCCCAACGCTCAGGAGCACTTTGCTTTTCCCTGCCCACTCTGCCACGGGTGCTTGCTGCTGCTCGCACCGCTCGCTGCCACCAGCAGGGTGGCACCAGGAGGGGACCCCTAATGAGGGCAGGGGCAAAAGGAAAGAGCCCGACCTGAAGTGAAAGCTGCACGTACGAGCTGCCATTGTTGACAGTAAAAGCCCTCTTATCAGGCTCTACAAAACACTCCAATGTTTGTGCTCATCATGCAATCGATCTCTTATTTCCATCAAAATGATAGACAGAACAATCAAAATAAGAAGAATGTGCTGCATTGTACAGTGCTGTTTAATCATAAGGTTGGTTTCAGGCAACACGGAAAGCAAAGGAGAAAAGAAATGTTGAGATTTGGGGTTTTCTTCATAAAATACTTTGTGCTATGGTAGTTACACATGCACACCTTATCTTTACCCTTAAAATGAATTAGAAAGAATTAGAGAGACAAGTGTGCTGACCCAGCATGTGAGGCACAAATCCTCAATTATCCTGCTTCACTTGCAACAAGAATCTCCTCCAAATACGAAAATGTTCACACTGCTTCCTTGGGATTAGTCAAAGCATTCAGGTGGCAGCTAATGAGTTTGATGAAAGAAATGATTTGGGTAAAAGTCTAATCCAGGTGCCCAAGACACTTGAGAATAGATTTTAGTTAGCCTCCAGGACCGAGGGGCTAGGGATGTGTCACTGTTCTAAGCTTTAACGACACATTTGGAAAGGAAGTGATACAGACAGTGTAATACCTCCTGTTAAGAGCCAGACTAGCTTATCTCTTAGTTAGGCTTTTTGGAGGAGAAAAAAAAAATAAAGTGCAAGCCTTTCTTTTACTGAAAAAAATGGATGTCTTAGCTGTTGACAGTAACAAAACCTTGAAGAATAATTCAGCACAAAAGGAAAAGGGATGTTTTGCCCATTCATATGCAAATTATGTCTAGAACATCCTTTTCCTTTTGTGTATAACACATTTAAAATTAAGAAATATGGAAAACAAATGCGTAGGTGGAGGAAATCCAACTCTGCACTCAGGTATGTGATAAAGGGTAAGAATAAAAAAAAAATATATGCTAAGCTCTTTGGCTTTCTCTGATATGGGGCAAGAAAGAGTTGGAAAGGAAGGAAAGCAGGACTACCCTGGTACTCAGCCATGGATGGATTTGCCTTGTGAATTGGGAAGGAAATTAACAGTAGGAAAATTGTTTGAGTAATTATGGCACTGGTTGACCCAATTCCTCACAACAGGACAGGTTTTCAGAATCTCCCCTGACAGAGACTACCCAATCTCTCCTTCAACCTTGGTGTAAAAGTCCTGCCCCACACCGTTCACACCCTCAGGCAATTGCTCTGATAAAAAAGTGAGAACAGTAACAACTGCAAAGTACTTTAGCTGGTCCTATCTAGAGAGCAAATACGCTTACAATTTAGTACAAGAACAAGGGCTGCAGTCCCCTTCTGCTCCTCCTAGGGCGCACGGAGTGAGTCCTGGCGGCGTGGTGCACGTGGCCTGGGGGTGCTGGCTGACATGCGGCAAGCAAGGAGTGACCGTAACAACACGTCGCGGGCAGAAATCATTCAGAGAGCTGCCAAGGGGAAAGTGAAAAAGGAAAAAAAATACCCAAATGGCACCGAGGTGGGAATGGAAAAGTAGCAGCACGCTTTTATTCCTACCTAATACTTCAGGATTATTAATGAAGGCTTCAGCTACACGCAGCCTCCACCCTGCCTACCTTGTCAGCTTATTTAATGCAGCGTGGTGCAAGCTGCCCGAGGCTACAGGTTA